>NC_139462.1:28282500-29522500 GCF_057233095.1 Heloderma suspectum | reverse complement strand
AACATTGGCTATGCTGGCCAGCTGGAGTGGAGTTCCCATTCACCAACACCTTGAGGGCCTAGAGGAGTAAAATTTCCTGAAATTTTGTGGCCAGTAGGGGGAAATGTTCTTTTCTGGGGGGGGGGGATTAGAAATTTGGGGAAAATTGAAAAATAAGCTATTTTTTTTTTTAAGGCTCTTTACAGATCTAAAGTATCTTTGCTGCTTTGATAGCCTTCTCCAACTTGGTGCCCTCCAGACATTTTGGACTTCAGCTCCCATCACCTCAGGCAGCATGGCCAAAGATCAAGAATGCTGGGCACTGCAGTCCGAAACATCCGGAGGACACCAGGTTGGGGAGGGCTGCTTTAGAAACATAAAGCAGCCTTTCTGTTCCTAAAGTTATTTTATGTATGACTTAGTTTGCTCATAAAACTATCATATTTTAGAACTTTAAAAAGTAAACTCAGTACATTTGTAATTATTGTCTGAATAGATTAGAACTACATTAAGGGAGCAATCCTGTGGGGATAGTCAGCCGCCTCCTAACTTGGAGGTGGCCAACTATCCAATGCAGGGTGGCAGAGAACGGAGGGGATCTTCTCTTCTGCACTCCAGCTGCCCTGCATTCACGGCTAGATGGTCGATTTTGGCTGTCTAGCCGGGGCACATTGGAGCGTGGGGGTGGGAAGCTGGATAGCGCATAGGAAGCATCATAACAGTGCTTCTGCGGTCTCCTCCCTTCCCCACCCCTGGGAACGCTCCCTTTTCAGCTGTTCTGCATTGCTCTTACAAGCGCGGAGCAAAGGACAAACTGTGCCACCTACGAGGCAGCGGGGGAGGTGGAGAGGAGTCAGGTTTCTGGGAACCGAGCTGGGAGCACTGGTTCTCAGCTTGGTTCCCAGAAATGGAAAAATCCTATGGCCGTCTAGATGCTGCCCAGAGGCCATAGGATTGCACCCTATATGACTGCTACAGTGTCAGGGCTCAGCTTCAGTACTTCAGTGGGCCTTGTAGGTTATAGCCAGGATTTGATTAGAAGTAGCCTGGAAGGGCTTGGGCCTAATTCAGCCTCTGGAATGTCAGAGTCTGTGTGAGCTTCTCTCTGTCAGTGTTCTCGGAGCAGAGCCAGGGGGAGTCACCCAACTCCCTGTCCACCTGCTGGTCTGGCCTTGGAAGGCAGAGAGGCTGGAAACTGTCCGTGAAAACCTGACAGAGGTGGGGTGGGGTTTGCAGAAGGGTTGCCCCGGCTGAAGCATCACTGCTGGAGGGCTGAGCAGTGTTGCCCTGTTTAGACAGGGGCCTTGCTGAAAGGCTAAAGGCCCTTGTCTGTCAAGGGATCTGGATGGGGTGTCCTACAGTCATGCCTTCCTTTTTAAGCTGATGCAAAGGCAAAGAGCCTTTGCTAGAAACATCTCGTCTTTATTACCCGAAGCTTTCTCTGTTTGGATCCATCATCACCTGGGCTTTTGGAGGCACTCTGCACATGGACTGCAACTTTGGATTGTTAAGGACTTGCCATGAAAAGTACTGTGAGGCTTTTCATAGACTTGAACTCTCGTTGCTGTGGATTGTGTGTCTGTGTTCGCAGTCAGCTCAGAGTACGGCAGGCCGTGTTTGATCTACAACTTTTGGACTTCCCTCTTCCAGAACTCATGCAGCGTGGAGTTGCCAATGCAAAAGCGGTGGCCTGGAACTCCTTGCATGTGTGGGTATGCCCTTCCCTTGATCTTGATGGCCCTTGACCACATAGCCTGGAATTATCAACAAAAGATTCAAAGTTGGACTCTCTATGGGTGTGGGTTGTTTAGGCCTTTCAAGAAGTTATCACTTGATTGCCTGATGGGTTCATTCCAGGCATCGTTCCCTTTCCATGTCCAGGACTGGAACCCCGTGAAAGAATTGTCTGGGTTACGTACCCAAGGATCCAGGGTCCCTTCCCTTGTGTTCAGAACTGCGGAGATGACAATGGAGAAACCACATTGATGAGGATCTCAGTCACGATAGCAGTGTTTAGCTTTGGACTGTTCTGGAATTATATACAGCCTATAGCTAATGACCATCAGCTATATGATCTCTGAAGAGTGTAACGATTAAGCTTTTGGTGTGGGATGCCCTTCAATAAAGACATCTCACTGATTTGCGTGTCCAGTGTCAGATTGCCTGAGCGTGTGTGCTGGGGGGATCGGGAAACCTGACACACAGCATCAGAAACACAGGATTCTATAGAACAAAACCCTAGCTGTCAAGAATGCACAATGGTAACTCTACTCACATTGGGAAACTGAGCTTAAATGTCTATCAGTAAAATATACTTTAGATCAGTAATTTTAATAAGGAATGAAAGAACTAACTATACTGGAAATCTTACAGAGAGGATTAAAATATATATATTTTCCCCTTGACTTCTTTATTTCCAGACATTTTACATCTCTAGTCTTTCTATAAAAGCGTTCTTATTATATAGTTTTCAGAAATCATTTTGTGGGGAGTAAAGGCTGGGTAACAACACATTCTAAAAGAAAAGATTTCATAATAGAAAGCTGTTCAATTTTTCGGGGGGAAACTAAAACGGTCCTCAGGAAAAAAATGGGGGAGGGGCATTTTTTCTGAATTTTTCCAGATTTTTTCCAGGCCTTCACATCTCTAGGAGGGCCACACATTCCCCACCCCTGGTCTATGAGGAAAAAAACTGACAATACTTGTCAAACTTCTGGTCACTCGTCAAACTTTAACTCCTATCAAAATAAGCCATTTCTTATTCTTTTTATCTCAAAATTGGCATGGACCATTCCAAATGCGCCTCTCCTTCATTGCCAAGTTTCAAAACAACCTGTTGCATCATTTTCAAAGTATAAACTGTAACACCTACTTCCTTACCCACCCCCCTCCTGGTTTCTGGTTATAATGGTAAAGTGCACTTAATCTCACCCTTAACACAAGGCTGCAACTGTGACCCTGTAATATCTGAACAGCTACAGATCAGGGATTCTAATGATTTGATTTAAAATGGAAAAGGCTGTGGCTGTCGCTGCCAGGAAACTCTTGCCGTACTACTACAAATCAGGCAGAGATCTACCAATACATCCTAATCTACCTTGTGCCCACTTCTGGCTTACGTGATGCTGAAAGTTCTACTCTGTCAGTAATAGCCATCCTGTACAATTTTAAAAGCCAAGAAGCTGTTTAAAAATGTGGAGGGGAGCGGGGGGATAGAGGTCTTGTTATGCAATTAAGATCAGAGTTCTAAATTGCATGGGGAACCTCCATAAGTAGAAAAGGCTCCCCCGCAGTAGAAGATATTCTAAAGCACAGGGAAGCTACAACATGCCCCTGATGATGGGGCAGGGCTTAAGGTGCAGCCTTTATTGACATTGTTTATTCATGCTCCCCCCACATGGACGTGATGCTATGGTAACACATTTTTAACAAGACAGCTCCCAAAAGGCAAGATTAGGGATAAAATAGGTCTTTGATATCCCAGGAGCACATAACAAAAAATAGGGTCCATCCCTGAAAAATGGGGGAAACTGTATGGACTTTGGCAAATGTATGGCGCAGAACAGAGATGGACTACACTCGTACCACAAGCATCATATTGATTTTCATTTCCTATTTAAGGGTCTGAAGTCTCAAGAAGTGTTTATGTTTCTGGCAGAGGAGGAGTTGGCAAAAAATATATAGACGCCCTAGTCTAAACCAAACTAAGATGATAAACAGTAATTATCTTCACAGAGAACTCTGTAGCTTCTACTTCAATGCACAACTGTACCCAGTACAGTTTTATTGGAATGGATATTAATTTTAAACACTTGCAAAAAGGAACACACTTTTCCCTCACTTTTTTTAAATACATTGCTTCTTAGCTATTACACAATGTTTTTATTACCTCCTATCCTGTCACTTGTCTTCAGAGCACAGCTAGCTTCTTGGTTTATGGGATTTTGTTTTTTAAAAATTATGTTATGTGTGGTGTTTCTGTGAACAAGCAGTCCATGATAATCTCATTAAACCTTTCTAACACTTTCGAGTTCATACAGGATTTTCCTCACCCTGGGTGAGCACGGCCTATATGGATTGTTTAAACAAACTGCTAGGAAAAGAGAGTTAAAACAAAAACAAAAACCTTGACTGACACAGTGTGGTGAAAATAGGACTTAGTAGAAAGTGTGAAGCAAAAAGAAACAATGATGCAAACACAATCAGTCTTCGGCAATCCTAGCTATAATATAGCATATTAAAGATGATATCCTGTGTATATATAAAGAATATATCAAGCAGAAAATAAACCTGCAAAAAGTTGGGGGGGGTTTTCAGTGAGGGTGCACTCTCAAGATAACTCAACATGGATTAGTTCCCCCTTTAATGCATTTGCCCTTTTGTACATAGTCACAATGGTTAAACGGAATGGTTATTCTCTCTGCTCTTTCAAGTGCCTATTTATATGCATGAGGAAGAGGAAGAATCTGTTAGCGATTAGGAGAAGAAAACTCTTCAGTTGGTAGGCATTTTGGAGTACTTACAGTGCAATCCTATGAATATTTACTCAGCAATAAATCCCACTGAGCTCAATGACATTATTCCAATGTAAGTGTGCTTATGATTGTAACCATAGCTGTTATGCTGCTCACAGAGAAGAAAAACACACTGCAAATGAAGATATGCCTTTTATTAATCTTCATAAAACTAGAAGAGCATTTATTTATAAAATGTTCTTCACCTGGCAGTGAAAAGACCCCAGCATGGGGGAAACCAGGAAAGCCCCTCTGAGGAAGGTGTTCCATAATTTGGGTGCCACCACGAAAAAGGGCCTCTCTCTACCCTCTAGTAATCTCCTCACCCAGTTCATTAGGTAGTGGCCTCTGAAGATGATTTTAAGGTCTGGATAGGTATATATTAGCACTGTACCAAATATTTCAATCTATTTACTTTCGACCATTGGGTGAAAAGAGACTGCACCCAACAATTGTGAGAAGGGGTGACAATTTCAGATAAATTTCTCAGAATGGAGGATTTCAGTGCTTACCTTACTGTAAGATGTGGCGATGGGGGGGAGCTCCCCAATTCTGTCCTTGCAGCCTCTGTGGCTGCTTGAGCTTCTTGTTAAGCCCTGTAGAGGACTTAGCCAGGGGGGCTTCCCTGTGCTGCTGCCTGCTGAGTGCCTGAAAGCTGAGAGAGGCACTTTTGGTTGTGCTTTGTTGTTATTAAAAGTATTTTTTTAAGAACAACAAGAATAAAAAGAACAGCAACAACTCGCTCAGCTTTCAGGCACTCAGCAGTGCTGGAAAGCCCCCAAAGAGGAAGTCCTGGCTAAATCCTCCAGGGGGCTTTCAAAGAAGCTCAAGCAGCCAGAGAGGCTGCAAGGATAAAACGAGGGAAAATGGTAAAAGAAAGAGCATACACACACACATCCCTTGGCCATCTCCAAGGTAGGCATTGAAGCTCTGCAGTTCTCTGAAATGCTCAACATCACAATGAAAGAGGCAGAAAAATGACTGCCTCTTTTGCAGGGAAAAAAAAGAGGTTGCAAAAGGGCAGGCGGGGTTTTGGCACAGCACTAGCATATATAGGTGTACAGGAGATCTTTCAGGTAGTCTGGCCCTGTCAGTTAGGGCTTTAAAGGTGAAAAACAACACTTTGAATTGGGCCCAAAAGTGGACTGGGAAAAGAGAACTTGCATAATATAATCATATAAATCAGTCCCAGTTAGTAATCTCACAGCTTGATTTGGGGCCAACTGAAATTTCTGAACCATTTTTAAATGCAGCCCCACATATAACACATTGCCCTAATCTAGGGGTAGGCAACCCAGCACTCTCCAGATGTTTTGTGCTACAACTCCCATAATAACTGACCATTGCCATAATGACTGGGGCTGATGCGAATTGTAGTCCAAAACAGCTGAAGAGCACCAGGCTGCCTACCCCTGCAGTAATCCAAACAGGAAATTACCAGAGCATAGATAATTGTAGCAAAAGCCCTGTGGAATCCCATAACAGGCAAGAACAGAGGAAGAATCCTCCAGCACCACCAGGAATCAACTGTCCCCACAGGAGCAGATCCACTGCAATGCAGTACCTCCAATTTCCAAATCAGAAATCCAGTTAAAGCACAATCCTATGCAGTCTACTGAAAGAAGTCCTACAACTCCCAGCATTCCCCAGCCAGCCATATTGGCTAGGGAATGCTGGGAGTTGTAGGATTTTTTTCTTTCTAAACATGCATAGGATTGTGCCCTTAGAAAGATACCATGGTTGATGGTACTGAAAGTGTCTGAAATATCCAAAAAAATCAACAAGGTTGCACTCCCCCGTCCCTGTCTCAGCAGAGGTCATCTCACAGAACAACCAAGACAGTTCCTGCCCCAAGCCCAGGCCTGAAGCCCAGCTGAAATGGATCTAGAAAATCTATGTCATTCAAGAATTGCTAGAGCTGGCCAACAACCATCCAATCGAACACCATGCCCATGTGTTTGTTTATTTGCTTAAATCATTAAGAAAAGTGTGATGTGAACGTCCCTCCTCCATAAAGATTAAATTTGCACAGCTTGTTAAACCACACATAGGAGGCAGGCCAACTTGTACAGGAAAAATAAATAGATAAATAGCTGTACTCACTAATTAGAGGGCAAATATGCACAGAATATACTTTTGGCAGCTGCAAGTATACAATCTACTTCTGCTTCAAGAATTTAAAATATGAACCCAAGTCAAAATAAGGCTCAGTAAAGCCCTGTGTCCTGTTGTGACCTAATGTGGTTTTGGATTAGCTAAATATTCAAATTGTAAGGAACCATACATTTAAGAGAGGTGGATTTAGCCCTGCATTCTCCAACCTGGTGCCCTCCATATGTGTTGGACTGCAACTCCCATCATTCCCAGCAAGCATGGCCAATGATGGGAGTTGCAGTCCAACACATATGGAGGACACCAGGTAGGGAAAGGCTGATTTAGCTTCTGCTCACTTGCTGAACTGGGAGTGGGGGATTCCTTGAAACATCACCTTTTAACAGCTCTACCAGCATCAGGCAGAATATTTGCAGAATCAGCCTATTTGCCTGCCGTGCTTCACTTCCTGCTCTACAAAGCTGAACATCAGTCCTGCCCCACAGTAAGCAGGAGAGGAAAGGGCATGCTCAAACCAGGGTGGGAAACCTTGTTCCCAAGTACATACCCCTCCAACATTTCACAAATAAAAATATGGTCACTCTTATGTGCATGTCCCTTCTTCACACATCAAGGAATACTGCCTAAGACCCATTTCCCTTTTCTTTCACCTTCTGTGGGATCCATTCATTTATTACTTATTCTTCAATAGCGTGCGCAGCTTGGGCTTCTGAAGCAGTGTGCGCTAGAATTCTGCTAAAATGCTTTAAATTAATATTTACTATAATACTTAAGGAACAATCCTATGCATGTTTGGACAGAAAAACAGTCCAAACTTCATCTCCCTGTCCTCCCGTCCTGCAGTTTCACTAGATGGGCTTTTTTGGATGTCTAGCAACAGAATTTCATAAGGGAAAGGAAGGAGGCTGAAGAGACTCCAGGATAGCTCATACCCTGGCCTCTTCAGTCTCCTCCCCTCCCCTGAAACACCACCTTCTCCCCCTTCCCAAGGTTGCTTTTTCAGCCTCAGAGGCCAGGCAGCGTAGTTCTTTCCATGCCAGCTGTGAGGGGGAGGGGGGTCAGATCTCCAACTCTCCCCTCTGAGGTCAGAGTGCTGTTTCTGACCACCGATTGGGCAATCTAAAGCATCGTATGGCCCTTCAAATGCTGTTTAGGGGCCATAGGATTTCTCCCTTAGTCACCAATTCAACTAATTCTACTTATACAACAGCTATAACTCAGAACAGATTCAACTGAGGCTAAATTAGATGTGGCAGAGATGGTCATTGGCATTCTCTGCGTGTGTATGCCCCACTTGATACAAAATGGGACAACTTTGATTTCATAGGCTACAGAACTTCTCTCCAAGCCTGCCAGCTGTCATTACCCCTCCACTTTAATGCCTGGAAAGATGCTACCTCATGGGGCAGCACCATTCCTAGGGGGCTTCTGGAGGGGGGAATAGCATTTCTCTCTCTCTCTCTCTCTCTCTCTCTCTCTCACACACACACACACACACACACCATTATCAGCAGCTGTCATTCAATGACAGCTGAATGATCCATTCAATGATCCAGCTTTGGCTGGATCATATTTTTAATTTCTGACTTAAAAGAGGTGAAACTGAGCTTATTTAAAATATCTGTGGACACACCATTCACTTAATTATGCCCTAAATTACTCACATTTTAAGTTTAGTTTTGAGTGTCTTTTAAAAAGTCACTGACATCTGTATTAGGAAAACTGAGATTAGCTGCTGGGTTTTAGGAAGGTGATAAGTGCCCACAGGAGACCTTGGGAAAACTCTGGGACATATCATTTTTAATGCAGTAGTATGAACAATATGTCCTAAGACATTTTACAGATGAAAATAAGCATATGCATGTGAATAAGCATATGGTGTAGATGTAGAATTCTGACATCTCAGCAACATGGTGTGACAGAGAAATGTTGGAGCCAACACAATCCAGACTCAATCAGTCCACAATCAGAAAGCAGGAACTAGAAATGCATGCAATCAATGTGACAAAAGCAATAAAGCAAGCCAAACACTAAATGGCAAGTCAAATTCATATAGCACCTAAATATGTTCTTTATTGCATTTATGCCATTTAGAGGGCATTGGCCCCATTTTACAGATGAGGGACACTGAGGCACATAATATGTGACTTGTAGAAAATCAGTTATTGAATCCATGACAGACAATTCTTAAGCAGAAGTAAAAGTTAAATCATAATAAACAAAGTATTTCTGAGATGTGCAGACTGCTATTCCCTCACCGTGAGCAACCCAGCCTCTCCCTCTGCATACAGTAACGATTAAGGAATAGTGTGTGCTTGAGCATTTGCAGAATCCCCCATCCCTTGAATTAAGAAGCAGGGTTTACCGAGTGATGGCATAACTCCCACAGAGATTAAAACTAGCACTAGTCTCTTTAGGAAGAGAGCACTGAACTTACTGCTGTTGCCAGCAAACTATGTCATCCACGACATTCAGGTAATATTTGAAGAGAAGCACTTCTTTCGCCTAATGTGGTTACTTCCTACACTAGCATCACTACACCAAGAAAATGTCGATGTGGGAAGAAACCACACTGTTGGCCCAAATGCGATCCATTTCTCTTCAAGCATTACCGGACTAACATGGAAAGCAACCACACCACAAACACCATTCACATAATATATAGACTGGACCTACAGTTCTATAAAAAGACATTGTTGGCTCGAGAGTCTTTTTTTTTTTTTTTTTAATGCAACATCCTCCAAACAGCCTTACTGATCCTGAGGGAATGTGGGACAGTCAAGACATTTTTCTGAGCAACAAGGTTGTGCGCTGGGGCAGAGCTAGGGATTCCTGAAGAATCCGATCTTTACAAATTCCAATATGAACTGACCTGTTCAGCACCTCTCAGATTAACATACAGATCGGACATCAGTTATCCACCACACTTTGCACTTCCTGAATTTCTTCTGATACAGTTGTCACCTCAATAAACGTATAAAAATGCATTAAATAATGCAAATTTTGGGAGAAAATACATTTAGAAATGTGTATTTTGAGAGAAATGAGTTTATAAATTTGTAATTTGAGAGAAAATACATTTTAAAATACAAATTTTAAAATGCAAATTTTAAAAGTATGCATATGTGAATGTTCATGCAGATTAAAATTAAATCACATGCTACACTTTGGAGACAGAACGGAACTGATTTATGGGTGAGATATGTGAAAATGACAAGGACCAGAAGTGCATTGATTCACCCATCCCAAAGATCACTGGAAAATAAGATAGCTAAACCCCAAAGTCACTGTATTTGTGTAGATCAGGGTGGGCAACTTTGTGTAGATCAGGGTTGTGCCACCACCACAAGTGCAGCCAGATTCCCAGTGATTCTGCTGGGAAGCACGGTGTGCACTCCCCACATGCCTTGTTTCTGAGCAGAATCACTGGGTGGCAGCTGCAAAAAAACAAACCGTGGGGGCCGCATGCAGCCTGTAGACGACATGCTGCCCACGCCTGGTGCAGATGCTACAGACATACTTAGTGCTGATTTTACCTCAGATCTCAATAGCTTTTTTTAATTTGTTTTTAAAAAGCGCAAATGCAGCCATGGTTTCACTCGGTACCTCATTAAGCACTGTCAATACAGGGGGCTTTAGGAAAGAATTGGTTTGAAAGGGGTCACCATAGACATATATCTCTCGAGGTTCTTTGATATGATTTGATAGGTAAACCTGCTCCAAAGGAATGCATCCAGGAACCCCTCCCAGTAGTTTACAAATTGTTTTCAGCTGAAAAGGATCAAAAAATTAATAACCTCCATGTTTAGAAACTTCATACTTCTGAAAACCAGTTGGAATTATTTTTAAACAACTAATGCATGGAAGAGGAAGAAGATAATAGAACAGGAAGGACAAGAGACCTCTTCCAGAAAATCAGAAGCATCGGAGGTAAATTCCAGGCAAAAATGGGTATGATGAAAAACAAAGATGGCAAGGACCTAACAGAAGCAGAAGAGATCAAGAAAAGGTGGCAAGAATATACGGAAGATCTGTATAGGACGGGTAATAATATCGGGGATAGATTTGACGGTGCGGTCAGTGAGTTAGAGCCAGACATCCTGAAGAGTGAGGTTGAATGGGCCTTAAGAAGCATTGCTAATAACAAGGCAGCAGGAGATGACAGTATCCCAGCTGAACTGTTTAAAACCTTGCAAGGTGATGCTGTCAAGGTGATGCATGCCATATGCCAGCAAATTTGGAAAACACAAGAATGGCCAACAGACTGGAAAAAATCAACCATACCAAAAAAGGGAAACACCAAAGAATGTTCAAACTATCAAACAGTGGCACTTATTTCACATGCCAGTAAGGTAATGCTCAAGATCTTGCAAGGTAGACTCCAGCAATTCATGGAATGAGAATTGCCAGATGTACAAGCTGGGTTTAGAAAAGGCAGAGGAACTAGAGACCAAATTGCCAATATCCACTGGATAATGGAGAAAGCCAGGGAGTTTCAGAAAAACATCTATTTCTGTTTTATTGACGATTCTAAAGCCTTTGACTGTGTGGATCATCACAAATTGTGGCAAGTTCTTGGTGGTATGGGGATACCAAGTCATCTTGTCTGCCTCCTGAGGAATCTGTATAACGACCAAGTAGCAATGGTAAGAACAGACCACGGAACAACGGACTGGTTTAAGATTGGGAAAGAAGAACGGCAGGGTTATATACTCTCACCCTACCTATTCAACCTGTACGCAGAACACATCATGCGATGTGCTGGGCTTGATGAAGCCAAGGCTGGAGTTAAAATCTCTGGAAGAAACATTAACAATCTCAGATATGCAGATGATACCACTTTGATGGCTGAAAGTGAGGAGGAGCTGAAGAACCTCATGACGAAGGTGAAAGAAGAACGTCCAAAAGCTGGGTTGCAGTTAAACCCCCCAAAACCCAAGATTATGGCAACCAGCTTGATTGATAACTGGCAAATAGAGAGAGAAAACGTGGAGGCGGTGATAGACTTTGTCTTTCTAGGCGCAAAAATTACTGCAGACGCTGACTGCAGCCAGGAAATCAGAAGACGTTTACTTCCTGGGAAGACAGCAATGACAAATCTTGATAACATAGTTAAGCACAGAGACATCACACTGACAACAAAGGTCCGCATAGTTCAAGCAATGGTATTCCCTGTAGTAACCTATGGCTGCGAGAGCTGGACCATAAGGAAGGCTGAGTGAAGGAAGATAGATGCTTTTGAACTGTGGTGCTGAAGGAAAATTCTGAGAGTGCCTTGGACTGCAAGAAGATCAAACCAGTCCATACTCCAGGAAATAAAGCCAGACTGCTCACTTGAGGGAATGATATGAAAGGCAAAACTGAAGTACTTTGGCCACATCATGAGAAGACAGGTACCCTGGAGAAGATGCTGATGCTAGGGAAAGTGGAAGGCAAAAGGAAGAGGGGCTGACCAAGGGCAAGGTGGATGGATGATATTCTGGAGGTGACGGACTCGACCTTGGGGGAGCTGGGGGTGGCGATGGCCGACAGGAAGCTCTGGCATGGGCTGGTCCATGAAGTCACGAAGAGTCGGAAGTGACTGAACAAATAAACAACAATTATGTTTAGTGTAGAATTAAGACTAGCAGGAATATGAAAGGAAACATTTTGAATAACAAAGCACATGAAGTAAATGCAAGATGGGTTTTTTTAATCTCCTTCCCTGCAAACTTATATAGCCTTGAAAAATTGCAAGCTCTGCCCAGTGGTGCCGGATTATCAGTTTAGAAAGTTTGTCATATAACACCTCAATTTACCTGGGGAGGATACTCTAACCTTACCCTTTTTCTGCCTACCCTCCTCTCTGTGTCTGTCTGTCTCTCTCTCATACACACACACACGCACAAGCACATCCCAACACCATAAGCCACTTCACCTTAAGAAATAGCCCTAGAGGAGCTGTCATGTTTCTCAATGATTTTCCCTTCTCGCCACAGTAAGGCTAAAACATTTTTAAACTGGAGAAGGTGAAGAAAAGGGCAACCAACATGATCAAGGGCTGCAGCAACTCCCTATGAGGAAAGGTTACAAGATTTGTGGCTTTTTATCTTAGAAAAAAGGTAAGCAAGTAAGGGGATGACATTGTAGAGGTGTATAAAGATGTATAAAATTATGCCTAGTAAGGAATACTAGAAGCTGGGGTTATCCAATGAAGGTGAATGGTAGAAGATTCAGGGCCAACAAAAGGAAGTATTTCTTGACACAGCACATTGTCAAACTATGGAATTCACGAACGCAAGATGTGGTGATGGCCACCAACTTGGACAGGTTTAAAAGGGGATTAGAAAAATTCATGGAGGATAAGGCTACTAGCCATGATGGCTATAGATGACCTCCAGTATTGGAGTCAGGCTGTTTCTAAGTACCAATACCTGTGGAACACGAGCAGTTGAATGCTGTTGAACCCATGCCCTGCTTGTAGGCTTCCCATGAGCATCTGGTTGGCTATTATGAGAACAGAATGCTGGACTAGATAAGGCCTTTGGTCTTATCCAGCACAGCTCTTCTTATGCTCTGATGACTTATCAGTAAAACAAATAGGGCCTGCAACAAAATGTTACAGTGTAGAGTGCTCCTGTTCAGGGTTTCAGCCACCCCCCATTCTAGGCTACTCCATTCCATCCCTTGGCCGCCTTGAGTCCCAGTATTGGGGAAAAGGTGGGATATAAATAAATATAATAATAATAATAATAATCCCGCCCCCCTTCCAATGTTCAGTTTTCATGCCCAACAGACAACAGTGGCCATTCAACCCCCACTAGGCTATTTTATGTTTCTTGTATTTTACCCCTTTAGGTTTCCTTTTCATTAAGAGGGTTTTTTTTTTAGTTTTGTACTTTTACAAACCGTAGGTTTCCTCTAAGCTTGCTGTTACCTCACTTTTGTTTCTTGGTGGCCTCATTTTGGCTACAGTCTTGTGAGCACTCATCAAGCCAAGAGAGAGTGACTAATTAAAAATCTATTTGACTAAAAAGGTGCCTCTGAGACATAAGGAAATGCATTTAAGATGGCACCTGTATCTGCACTTATGTAAGTTATTGTATTCAATATAATTTACATTTTGAAGGCTACAGACCTATGCACACTTACCTGGAAGAAATCTCCAACTGAACAGAGTGCCCTGGTTAGCACGTAATTGGTAACTAGGTATTAAATAACCCACAGTTAGCCGTGGCCATGCTGGAGTGAGCAAGCATGCTGCCTCCCACATGCTCTTTGCTTACAGAGTTTTAAACCAACAACAAATCGTGGAGTAAAACTTATTTAACCCTAAACAACCCAGACTGCCAGGTTCTTATGTCACAACGACAACAACCCAGACATGGGGCGTCCCTGGGTTGTTTAGCGAAGTGGACGCAGTCAAGCAGGCAGGAGCCAGCAAGATCATTTGCTTCCATGTGCTCACAAACAACCCATGGTTTGTTAACCATGAGTTGTTTGTGTGAACCAGGTCAGTGGGGCTTACTTCCAATTGGGATTTGTTATGTATGTGTGAGAACTCTACCGCACTCACATGGACATGTTGAGATCACATTACTGCAGGTGACAAGATACCCACTAAAGTAGGTGAGGTTTTTGTTGGCATCATTAAATTATCTAAGATATAAATTATCTAAGCTTCTAACATTTATATGCCATCCTTTAGTTTGGCAACTTCTCGGGACACCTCAGTAGAATCATCATAAAGCAGGTTCAAAATAAAATTCAAACAATAATAAAAAATGGCACACCAGAGCCAAAACAATTCAGTTTTGAAACATATATCCTACAAGCTAGTCACCGCAACATTATAGTTCAGGTTAATATTATTGTCCCCGTTTGCAAATGAGAGATTTTAGAGGCAGTGGCTTGCCCAAGGATAGCTCATGTGTCCATTGCTGACATGAGGTTTGAATCACAAGCTCACCGCTCCCATTTAGGCTGCAATCCTATGGATGCTTACTACCTTAGGTAGTAAGCCCCACTGAATATAGTGGGACTCACTTGTGAATAAACATGCACTGGATTGCACTGTCCGGCACTACAGGTCTATATGATAATTTCAAAGCACTCTCTCCCCAGTACATTGCTCACCCCTCAAAGTGGGATTTGGAAGTGTTCAGAGTCTAAAGGAAAAGCTTCATTCAACTTTCATTCCATGAAGGAGCTTGACTAGAACATACTTGGAAAGCTGAGCACAGATTTTAAAGCAAAAGCTCATTATTCAAAACTACAATAGCCCCTCTGGAACAAATTAAGGTATCAGGGTATTTTGTCCTCCTTTGAGTATTCAAATTGTTGCCAACAGTGTTAAGAATAAATACCATCACTGCTACAGACAACACAGAGATGACCAGCTCAGGTTCAAGGGTTCACTGCACATGACTGTCCATAAATACCCACTGACAGCTTTCACAGTATAATGAACCATGCAGCAACTCAGGCAGGCAATTGACACAATAGATAAACATAAAGCCTCTAACTTTAAAGCAAGGCATGCTTAACTAACAACTTGTCATCTAATATAGCTCAAGCAGCATACTCAAAAGCATTGCTTTTCAGATTTCAGAGGTTTAATTAGCAAATGCTTTGCTCTGCTTTGGCAACATGCTCTCTGAGTTAATAAAAATAACCGGACTATGCATATTTAATTGCCTATCAATTAGCAGTGAGTTTGCTCATCAAAATATACAGTGGGATATAACCTTTCCTTTGGCATCTCTTTAAATATTCTTTAAATGTTTTCCTTTTTTCCCTTGCAAACCTTGGTAAAAATAGCATGCTTGTTCGGGGAGTGTTTTCTTAAAGTTTCACCTACAGTTTTGTCCTGGAAGAACCAGGATAGGTAATGATGCAGTGATGTCATGTGATACTGGCAACTCAGTCCCCTGTTGGGAAGCAGACAGGTGTGTTCTTCTATGGGATAACATTATTCCAAAGACTCATGCCAACAGATGATTCCAAAGAGTCACCAAGGGCAGCCTCACACTCAGTGGATTACAGCAGAATAGGCTCAGTCAAAGTATGACTGATACATACAACATCTGTTACCTGAAACTCCTTGATCTTCCATTTAAAGCTCTTTAGTGATTTGTCCTTATATCAACCTCAGCCAACCTACTTCTTGGACTTTTAATCACTACCCATTTTCTCTTGCTTTCCACTATGCCTGGATCTGACTCTCAGAATTAAATATTCCTACACCACTTCTTTATTTTCTTTCATCTTTCATCTTCCACCTTTTCATCTTTTCTCGATAAGTTCCTAGAGTTCGAAGAACCTTCAAGATATCTAACCTGAGGGAACATTTCAGTCCCCATTAAATCTTGAAATAGGTTATGCAAACAATGTCCTCAATGGAAAATATAATTTCTCTTTTTCTAGTGTTCCAGACTGTTGATTCTTACATGCTTCAGGGTAACTGAGTAACAGAGAAGGAAATGAAAGACACTGGCCAGCTAACTATTTTCAGTCCTTGGAATGAGAAAAGACATTAATATGGATAGAAGATTAAGAATTCACCATAATTAAAAGCTAATTTTATTGTCAGGCCATCTGCATAGATTTGAAAAGAAGTTCTGCTGTGTTTCTATGGCAGTTAGGAACAAGCTGCCTTATACCAAATATCTATATCAATACTGTCTACCCCAGCCTTCCCCAACTTGGTGCCCTCCAGATGTGTTGGACTACAACTCCCATCAGCCCGAGGCAGCAGCTTCAGACAGGAGTCTTTCTGGGCTCTACCTCGAGATGTTGGGGATTAACCTGGGATCTTTTGCATGCAAAGCACGTGCTCTGCAACAGAGCTAATGCTAATGAGTCTGAATTAATCCAAGTTAAATGAGGAATCAGCCATAATCTTCCATGTATAGATACTGTATGAGTGGTATAGTAAAATAGATGCTCTTTAAAGCTTCCTCAGCGTTAGAAAAGGAGCTCAACACATCATCAAGGGTATGCAATCATGCCTTGCCGTACCATCACATGCAGTACACACACAATTTCCTCTTGAATGGAGGCTGCCCCATTGCCATATTCTCTTCAACATTATATAATTTTCTTTGGATGCAATCCCGTTCATTCTAGACTTCAATTCATATATCTTCTATATTCATAGTAGCGAGTGGGTACAGAAATGAACTGTGCAATCCTTATAAGAGTTATATCAAACTGCATACCTTTATTGTTATGGGCTTCTATATAATAAACCCTCCAATAACCCACCAATACAAGGCAACAATTATGTATTATGGGCTTGAAAAAGAAGAGTTAACATTTTCTTGAAAAGATCAAACAGTAGCTGCTTCACTTGGCCAGTAAAGAGAAATGAAAATCAAAGGCGAACAACAGGCCACTTTAGAACAGAAAGAATTACTTATAGAAGAAAGACAGACAGAACAACGGAGCGTGAGAAAAGGCCAGAAGAAGAGACTTGCTTTAACTGCAGGGATGAAAAAGGCAAGCAGAGACGGGTAGCCAAGGGGGATCAGTCAGCTGCCAAAGTGGATACTGTAGCTTCTGGAGCATCTGTATTCTACTGCTAGCTACGACCTCAAAGACAGACACTCAAAGTCACTACTGGAAGAGAGCAGGTCAGTTGCTCCTTTATTTCACTAACACTAGCTTCATTTTCCCCCAGAATAACTACTTCGTGTCTTTGAATTGTGCGTGGCTCAATCCAAAAAGATGATGCCACAATACATTTGTTAATCTTTGTTAAGGACCTTTACTAATATACTGGGTGGAAATTAACATTATGAAGGGGAGGAGAAACTGAAACCTGCTCATATTGACAGGTACATATCTGGATGCTTTTGAGATAGCTGACAACCTCAGCCAGCCAGCTGGGGATCTAATATGGAGGGAGGTGGTGTGTGTGTGCATGAGTGCACACTACAGTTGCAGGGGAGTGCAGAAATGTGGGATGGGCACAGTATTCAGCTTCCCAATGATCTCAGCTTGTGTGTGTGTGTGTGCGCGCGCACACATGCACACATGTGTTTTAAAAGCAAGTTTCTAGCCCATGTCAGAGGAAAGATACACTTGAAATATGTTGGCAATGCCTGCTAAAATCTCAGAAGGTCATAAGAGTGCTAGAATAAGTTATCTGGTTAATAGGGGTTGGGCTTCAGTGCCTTGCGTAATTCAGTGCCTATTCTTAGTATTAGCAAAACCAGAACAAATTATGAAGTTGTAAACACTGAAATATGCAAATTTTGTTCAATATGGATCAACTGATGTTACTGGGACCATGAAGGCATCCAAACAAGGCTTGTAAGTAACTTGAGTTTTTTTCCACCCACTCATATGTTCACCTAGCTACAGTTTTTGCAGTGGGAAGGAGGCTATTGCATATTGAGAACAGCACCACACACAAGACCTCTTCCAAAACTCCACTATCTGTTACTACAATTCAGTGGAAAAATCTAGGCCAGAAAAACTTAGATTTGAGGGGGGCAAAGCAAGTACAATTTAACTGAGAATTATCCTTGGTTCCTGGTCTAGGCCTAGGATTGTTCTGACCCTGAGGAGATGATGTAGGTCCAGCCATTAATTCAGGCCTCCACTGCAAAACTGAAACTACTTGTGCCAGTTCACTCACATGGCTTGGGTCTTCTAGCACTTAATAAAACAGAACACCACAGAGGTCTCTGTCTCCCCCAGCCCCTCCTGTTACTAGGAGCTCTGAGAAATGGACCATCTGAAAATTACATTTCCAAGGACACCTATAGCCCTGGCTTGCTGCCACACCAGCCTCAAGCACCAGATACCAGGACATGGGGAAACGCCTTCTTCCTCTCCATCCCTGGGGCAGCAGAAAAAAGGCAAGTGAGCTGGCAAGCAGGTGGGAGGAGGGTTAGGGGCAGGCAAAGCAGAAGTTGGAGGCTAACAGCTAGCTGCAAGGGAAGAGAGCTTCACCGGTATAGAAATGAAATAAATAAAAATAAAATAAGGGAAGATTCGGACCCTGCTGTTCTCTCAGTGATGACAATGGGGCACAACAGAGTCCAATATAGTTTGTAATTGGGCTTAGAATAAATCAAGCTGATTTGGAGGTAAATTACCCACTTTACCAAGTCCAATAGGAATCAAATTGGGGGGCAGCATATAAGATAACATGGAAAGAGTTTTGGGTCTGTAGCTCACCAAAAGCCAAAAACATCCAATAAAGTTGACTTCACATGTTACAGTTGTGAGTGTACGCTTAGGATGATATAATCAAACTTTAAAAAGTAAAGTGTAAATGGAGCAAACACAGGTATCCAGATATAATTGTCAGGCAGCTGAAACTGGATGCACTGCGTGTACATCCAGTGGCAAATCCATGTTTGCTCTCTGTAATGTGTTACATCATTCTAAGCCTCTTCAGTAAACTTTTTGCCCATTTAGCACTAGTGTAAGCTACCCAGCATCCCAGCTCTAGCACCTTTGCAGCATCTGTGTTCAGCAAATCCATATGCTGATTTCACATTATCACAAGAAAAATCTAAAATGGAAGAGAGAAGGAGGTCAGATGAGGAAATTTAAATCCAGTCACTAATCCAGTCACTAATCCTTTGAGGACTGCATCTTTTGCCAGTGCTAATTTGGAGGATATCCTCCTGGTGATACATTTGAGACAGGAAGGTGAATAAAAGGTCAGGAATGCTGTGCCTTGATTCTGTAGAATAGTTCTGCCAGCTGAATATCTTCCAAGGATTTATAGGATGCTGACTTCTCATGGCTGGTATGCTGCTAGAACCACCACTGGAAGTGCTTACTTTACTGCTCTTTGCAATCTTTCTTTGTTGGGTTGGCACCAAATCTGATTTGTAGATTCAACAGGATCCCAAAGCAACACAGGGGAATTATTGTTAAAGTGACAAAGGAGCTGGTTCCAGAATATGGAGTACAAAATGTCCTTATTTCATTCAGATCTCTCGTCATAATCCCTGTATATTCTGTAAAACAGGGTGGCGTTCCAGTTATCTAGGGCTGGAAGAAGAAACCAGCGCGAGGCGGCAGGGGGAGTAACTACAGCACACAGACACCACAAAAATGATTTCGCTCTTCTTTTTCACCAGATCCAAAATGGCTTCCTCCCACCCTCTGCAAAAACATGAAAATACACAGTAGTTTCATTCTGAAATAATAAAGAAATAAACTATTGTCATATCATAAGTTCCTGAAACATGCACACCTGCAGAAATACGGAAACAGCTTGAATCTGAGAGCAACATTTAGAATTCTAGGCCAAAGGCGGCCTTTCCTTCTCCCCCCCAAAAGGCCAATGTCTGTTTGCCCTGGAGCTCAGCACAAAGGGTGGGGTGGGGGTGGGGGTGGGGAAATGCAACACCACAGAGCAGCCTTTCTCCTCAAAAAATATTAACAGAATCCTCATAACTACATTTAAAGCTCCCTATTTAGAAACACACCATAACATACTCAGACTGTTTAATCAGCTGAATTGGCTAAGCAGAAAAATGTCCATATATAACTGGTTTATAAGGGAGCAGAATATGGCTGGATTACATTTTTAACATTTATTATGCAAAACTAATATTTAACATATCACTGAAGAAGAATCTCTTTAGCAGATGTCAAAAAGCAGAAGGGAGAACCCAGAGATATTTGTGTATATAAGTAAAATATCCAATAAGTTTACTTTTCAAGTGGCTCTTTGCTTTGGTTAATACAATATATATACATACATGTGCACGCATGTGCACACACACACACACATATATATATCACATGCATACACACACATTACGAATTCATATTTTATTTATAATCTTCCTTGTATGGATAAGTTTAAATATGCTAACTTTTAGGATGTAATCCAATACACACTTACCTGGCAATAAGCCTCATTGAAAACAGTGAGACTTCTGAGGAGACATGTGTAGGATTGCACTGTCAGACATTCAACATTATGGAAATTAGGATGGGCCAGAGTTCTGACACAGCATAAAGCAGCTTCCTAAGCTCCTGTGCAATCAAAATTAATATGGTTGTATCCTTTTTATAACCTTGGGGAGCTTAATTGTAGAGATTCACTTGAAGAATTTTCATTGTTGAAGTTAGAGACAAATTCCTTAAATAATTTATATTTGAGAAATGTTAATGAGTGACTGTCCTTACACAGACTTTCTACACAGAAATAGAATTTTTCAGTACATTAGGCTGTGACAATTCCAGAATGGGCCCTTAACCAGTGAAATCCTAATGGCACAAAAACAACAATAATATGTCAAAGCTCATGAGCCCTTATTACACATTTATTTTAATTAAACAAAGAAATTGTACAGATCCTGCTGACAAGGATTATCAAAACAGAATGGCACCACCTGCCCCTTGCAACCCCACTAATTAGTACAGAATCTGAGGTGCCAATTAACACAGAAAACAGGGAGGGGTCAATAAACACAGTTCAAGGCCAATCATTTCATGCAGAGCAAAAAATGCATGGGCTGCATTATTTGGGGTGGAGGGGGGCATTATATAAAGGTTTGAAGACTTCAGTCTGTGTAAGCGTTAAAATTATCTTCTGAGGCGTAACGGATTTTCCTTATTACACTTCTCTCTCTGATTCTTCCCCTCTCTTTCCTGTTGGACCCAATACAGATCCAGATTTAAAAAACAAAAACAAAATTCAAAATACTTTTAATGAGCAGTTCAAATATGAAATGAAATATTTGAAAGTTTTTTGAAAGTCTATGACACACAAAGCTGTTTGCACAAAATTCGTAATGCATTTTTAAAGTAAAATATTAAGTACATTCAATCTGACCTGGTTCGCACAACACGACAGCTCACCATTGCTTAATTTACCCATGGGGGATGTTGTGTCGTTCCAGGCATCAATTCTGCATGGCCCCCATGGGCGTCCACCTTGACGTGGCTTGTCACGTCATGCAAATCCAGGTGGCAGGAGTTGCTTGAGGGTTAGCCAACCCTCAAATAAGGCATGGCTTGTTTTAAGGTTATTTGAGGGTTGTTTAACCCTCAAACAACTCCTCCCGCCTGCATTCACACAACAAGCCACGGCAAGCCAGGCACCCACCGCCACCATGGAAAATTGGTGCCCATTGTCAGGATTGCCCCTGTTGCCTTCTGAATCCTCCAATAGCCAGAATCAACACTCAGACAAAAGGGCTGCTTTCCAGGCTTTAATTCCATTCAACCTAATGAAGCTTACAGATGCTAATTGCCTGAGACTCAGAGGAAATACAAAGGAACAGCCTACCAGGGGTTTCTAAGAGTTAGGACATCAGTTGGTCTCCGTTTGGGGAAAAGCGCAGCAACGCTCTGAACTTAAGGAGTAGGAGGGGAAGGTCTCCCCTTGGGGCGCAGCTGTTGATGTCGAGCCAATTGGGCAGAGTGCCTAATCTCGGCTCCCACAACCTCTCACTTGTGCCTGCGCCTGACGTCTAAAAGCTCAAGTTGCCCCTCTCTTTCCATGCCAGGGTCACTGTCGCTCCCAGGAATGTGAGCGGCGGGGGCTCCCCCTCCAGCTGCGCCTCTGAAACCTGAGAGAGTTCCTCTCCCACAGATTGTATCTCCTCCTCAGAATCAGAGCTGCTTTGGGACTCTATGGGCTCAGATCCAACCCTGACACCCATGGGCACCAAGCACAACACAACATCCCCCATGGGTAAATTAAGCCAGGGTGGGCTGTCGTGAAATGCGAACTTGACCTAAGTTGGTAGGTATTTTGGCATACATACAGTGCAATCCTATGAATATTTACTCAACAATAAGCCCCCCCCCCCCCGTCTGTATTCAATGAGATTATCTTTTTTTCGAACAGGCCCAATATCTTTTACTAAGAGTATATAAATTAACTTCAATTAGTTAAGGGGGAGGAAAAATGAAGAAAAAGATCCTTCTCTGGATTCTCTCCCGCTCCCTGGCCCTGTCTTTGGAGATGAGATGGGTGACAGAGATAAGGCCTCCTAGTGGTTCCATATACACTTTTCCCACGGAAAAAAACCCAGAGGTATTTCAGTGTATTACATTACACACAGGTAAATTTTCCAATAAGTTTATTTTTCAAGTAGCTCTGTCTGTCCTGCCCCCTTTTTCTCTCTGGGCAGGTCTAGCGGGGCATCTTTGGATAGTTCCTGAAGGGGAATGCCTCATACCAGCATTCTTTTTTCTGTCTTACAGAAAACATATAATACAAATAAAATTGCAATAAAATCAACAAAATAAAACTAATATAAACAAACCAACACAACATAAATACAGTATCAGGAATAAGAGGTAAAATCACATTGCAGGGACTAAAATAACACAACAAAAAAAACAGTAAAAAAATTTTTTAAGACTTTAAAAGCCTGGGAGAACAAGGAAGTCTTAGCCTGGTGCTGAAAACATAGCTAGCAGTAGGGTGCCAGGCAAACCTCCCCTGGGGAGAGCATTCCAGAGCTGGTACCACAATTCATTGAACCCATCCAGGAAGTCTACATGAAATCTGAAACTAAATTACCCTTCAATATAACTAATTTTGCCACTGAGCTCTTGCATCTTTGCTTGGATAATCATAAGCCTGTGTAGATGATCATTCTGTATGCAATTGGTGATCACCATTGGAAGGCTCTACCACCTTCACATGCACAATCTCCACACACTGGTTGAACATGTGCAAACTGGCTGTTACGCATAGGCGCCAATTAAGAATTAATTGCGGTCTACCTGCATAGGCCACTGTGCACATGTCCAAACATACATGCAGAACAAAAGCCCAATGTGCATAAAAAGGCAATCTGCATAGGACTACAGTGGCACAAGAAAAGAACCTTACTACTTTCCTTGCATTGTCTGAACATAGTTTAGACTGCTGAATATTCCTTTAGCATTCCAATATTTCACTATTTAAGTAATGTCATCTCTCTGGCCTCAGACTTTTTAATTATAGTGTAGTTATTCTGAAAACTGATCTGCATCAGATTTGTTAAATACAGTTATTCAGCCCTGGAAGTATTTTGTCTTCAGGAAAGGCACAGGTTTCAAGAATGGAGGCTGCGGCTTAATTGATAAAATTGATTTCTCTCTTAGGTCAACTTATTTGTCTTTACAAATGAGAATTAACAAACAATTGGGGGAAGTAAGTGTTCTGGATGTCCTCTGGTAACTAACCATCTAACTCGGATTTACTCATCAGTATTTCGCATTCATCTGTTCCCCACCCCCATACACTCTAATCATCATGTAATATCAATATTTTCTCCACCTTCCCCAGGGCTTTATAGCAGCGGTCCCCAACCTTTTTGGGCCCAGGGACCAGTCCTGTGGAAAACAATTTTTCCATGGACCGGCGGGGAATGGGACCAGGCCGCAGCAGGGGTGTGGGAACCCCCCTTACCTTGGGTCCGTGGCTATCCGCCCCCCCCCCGGAATCCTGGCTGGCTCCGCTCCAAGTCCACGGAGCTGCCAGCCGGCTCCGGCCGCTGGCGGACTTCCGGCCACTGGGATGGAAATGGCGTCTACGCGCACATCATTTGCGTCCCTGTTCTTCAAGTACGTAGCCGATTACTTGAAGAACGCAGACACCATTTCTGTCCCAGTGGCTGGAAGTCCGCCAGCAGCTGAAGCCGGCCAGCAGCTCCACGGACTCGGAGGGGAGCCGGCCAGGATTCCGGGGGGGGGGGGGAATTGCCTCCCCCCCCCGCAGACCCAAGGCAAGGGGGGTTCCCAACCCCTGCTGTGGCCTGGTCCCTAACAGGCCAGTACCAGTCCACGGCCCGGAGGTTGGGGACCCCTGCTTTATAGGACAATAAAAAGACATTTGTATCTAGTGATTTATTTATTCATCAGGTCTCTGCATTCAATGAACTCAGCAGACTCTAGTTTACAAGAGGGATTTTGATTTTCAAACTCAGCACAATATGTTCAGCAAGAAAGGGAAGGTCTAAAAATCTGCTAGAAAGCCACACTAAAATGCCACCCTAGTATGGCTTGAGTTCAGCCTTAAGATGATATTTCTTGTGCTCACATTTCCCACAAGATAAAAAATACCAAATAAACCAATACAAAACACTAATACATTTGAATACGTATTTGAATTATGAGACAATTTTCTATGAATTTCAAGTGCATGAATTTTCAATTAACACCCAGCTCTATTTATACCCGTACCTCTCCCTTACCTCCCCCACCTCTCTCTTTCCATTTTCTACCCACACGGTAGAAATTTTGATATTTTCTTTATTCCTTACATGTTATATCCATGACAGAACTCAAGTCAGAGTATGTGGAATTCCCAAGCAGGCTCCATCCAAGTACCAACCTGATACTGTCCTGCTTAGCTTCCTCAATATTTCTGCAGTATGTGCCAACAGACCATGGAGATAGTAAGCTCCTTTTGGCTAGTAGCCACAATATTTTCTCTATCTTAGGGCTGCACAACCTGTGGCCCGCAGCCAGCACTAGCAAGGGAAGCCATTCCTTTCTCTCTGATCTCTTCTGAGAGATCAGAAATAAAGAAATTCTATTGCCTTATTCCCTGTGTGTGCACGTTGTGTGCACGCGCATGCGTGTGGCCCCTGACAGCCCAACAGGCAGCCAACACATACATTCCAAGGTATGTAACATCAAGGTTGCAGCCAGGAACACAAGGAACCCAGTGTGCAGCCGCAGTAAAAAAGGCAAATTCCATGTTAGGCATAATTAGAAAAGGGATTGAGAATAAAACTGCCAACATCATACTGCCCCTATACAAATCTATGGTGCAACCACACTTGGAATACAGTGTACAGTTCTGGTCACCACACCTAAAAAAGACATTGTAGAGCAGGAAAAGGTGCAGGAAAGGGTGCAGAAAAGGGCGACTAAAATGATCAAGGGGCTGGAACATCTCCCCTATGAGAGAAGGTCACAACAGCTGGGATTGTTTAGCTTGGAAAAAAGGAAGGGGAGACATGATAGGGGTGTACAAAATTATGCATGGTGTGGAGAATGTGGATAAGGAGATATTTTTCTCCCTCTCTCAAAATACTAGAACCCAGGGTCATCCCATGAAGCTGATTGGTGGGAGATTCAGGAGATAAAAGGAAGGATTTCTTCACACAGCACATAGTTAAACTATGGAATTCACTACCACAGGAAGTAGTGATGGCCATAAGTTTGGATGACTTTAAAAGGGGGTTAGACAAATTCCTGGAGGAAAAGGCTATCAATGGCTACCAGTCTTGATGGCTATGTGCTACCTCCAGTACCAGAGGCAGTGAGCCTACATACACCAGTTTCTGGGGAACATGGGTGGGAGGGTGCTGTTGCGCTCATGCCCTGCTTTGTGGGTTCCTGGTCGACAGCTGGTTGGCCACTGTGTGAACAGAATGCTGGACTAAATGGACCCTTGGACCTGATCCAGCATGGCTCTTCTTATGTTCTTATGGAAGTCCTCCTACACACCCTACCCAATTCCACTAGAGAGGCACCACCCTATCCAATATGGTGTAAAAACTCTGAAACTTAAATTACTGTTAACCTCTGGATGAAACTCACTCTATAATCACCATGGTCTGTTTTATTATGAACTATACGTTTATTGATGCAACAGTGAAACACAAATGTCTTTCAAGTGGTAATTATTAGCATGATCTGGACAACCTCGCAGCCAAAATCCAAGCCCACCTCATCGTTTCCTGAAGGTCACTCAGCAGACGTTGTGGAAAGTAATAGCTTGCTTACATTTGCTCAGTTAAGATCAGTGTTAATACCTGCCTTTTTCCAAAGTCAATAATTATTGCCCTGAAGGGCAATTATTTTATAGAATGTCAGTTCAAACACTCTTCACTAGCCAATGAAGTGTATATGCAAAGAAGTGAAATCCCCATTAAATCCTAAACAATAAAAAGGAAGTTAAAATTAGTGTTCATAATTGGTGTTGTCCCAGTTCAAGTATTACACCACTGAAATATTTAAAGCCATTTAAATGCAGTGTAGTCATTTTCAAAACTCATGTGCATCAAAAAAAACTTGTTAAAAACAAAACATTCATTCCTAACAGTATTTTTCCTTCAGGACAAGCACAGGTTTAAGGAATGGACGGGGCTGATTAACTGATAAAACTAATGTAGCTCTTAGGTGAACTTATTTGTCTTACAAAGGAACCTTAAGAAAACAGCCAGATTCAGTGATGCATTATTGCAATCTTTACATCAATACATTATTATCATCATCCTCATCATCATTAAATGAGCACTGAAATGAAAGTTAAGCATGTGTACATTCATGGTAGACTATAGTAGATTAATGCCTTAAAATGCAATTACATATGCAATTAGTGGAGTTAAGCACAGAAAGCTGGTAACACAGCACCACTTTGCAACATTCAAACACAACATAAACCCAATATTTGTGGAGTCTGTAATTTCAGCTGCCACAAAATGGCCCGGTTCAGACGATAGGTCCAAGCTTCATAAACCATCATTTTAAAGCTGGGAAGAAGCGTCAGGACACAGCATTTCTCCCCCTTCTGCACTGTTGTGGTGCTTTGTTTCTGGCTCATATTAAGCCAGAGTTCCTCATTATGTCTGAACTCTGGCTTAATCGAGAAGTTTAGGATGCCAGAATCCAAATACATACTGTCCTGAACATGATAACCAATTGTTTTTTTCTTGAGCAATTAGGAAATATCAAAACTGTATTCCAGTGCTGAGGATTTCTTGTCTCATGGGCATTAGTTGACAGGGGAAATGAAGAGGAAAAAAACACATAAATCTGGATCCTGTCTCAATCTTTGGAGATGAGGTGGGTATATTAACAGAGAGAAGACCTTCAGATGGTTCCATATACATTTTCCCCAAGGAAATTGTCTGACACCTACATTGTTATCAATACAAGCACAGGCTATTTTCTCATGTCTTTATATATCAGATTTATTAGCCACCCATCTTTGGTTTGATTTCGATCTGAAAGCCTGATTATGCTCTAGCTTGCTGTGACTTTACTGGCATTTTGTTTCTTTGTTTACCTCTTGCTGCTGTTGGATTGATATAATTATGTTTTTATTCATGGTTGTTTCTATTGTTCCATTTGTAAGTTGTTTTGAACATTGATATGGGAAAGCTGAATGCTACTATTTTAAATAAGTTACATTTGTTTCCTAATTCATTTCAAAATGTAAAAATTTATTCCATAATTCTAGGAATACTGAAAGTTGGGGAAAATTAATCCCCAACACTGGCTAGTCAAAAAAATCTAGAATCTTGTTGCTGAATAGAGCATGGTGATAAAGGTCAAGATAGAGTTCATCTTATCAAATGGGTCTTTATAATCTACTCAAAGTAATTTATCAAGTGAGAAATTATCAACATTTTCCAGTTCATTTGCTTCAACAGTAGCTATGTGAAGCCAACGGCCTTAAACATTTAAGTAGGCACACCATGTGTTTTATGCTCCACCAATTACATAAATTTGCAACCAATAATTTTCTTCTCATTGAAACAAAGCTTCAGCAGCTGTTAAAACTTGTAATGGGACAAGTGATTTGTGTCTGTGCCAAAGGACTTTTTTTTCTTCAGTGGTGGGGAGCCATTTTGTACATGCCCACTACTATTGCATTTCATAACACAGAGGTAGGTAACCTGGGGCTCTGAAGAGATTTTGGACTACAGCTCCCATATGCTCCAGTCAGCATGGCCAACGATCAGGAACTTGTAGTACAAAACATATTGAGCCCCGTTAGAACAGTTATAACCCTTATTATAACAGAACTTCAAACTCTACACTGATCTGTGTATTGAATGGGAGCTTAGGCACAGGTTTGAAATATTTCTTTTTGCTGAACGTTTGTTTTAGCCCCAACATCACTATTCCATCGCCTACAGCCCAACTCTACGACTTGCTGTGCCAGCACACAAGTTCTTAGGGTGTCTCCACTGCTGCAACAATGCACACAAACATGACCAGCCTACTGACGTGAGAACTTAAGAAAAGCTCTGCTGGATCAAACCAGGAACCTACAAGTAGGACACAAGTGCAACAGCACCCTTTGCATTAGTATGACCAAACATAATAATGCAAAAAGCCCACCATTTAGATAACTATAAGTATGTACATGGAGAGACAATTGACATACTGCGGGTGTTCGGGGCGGGGCAGCTGCAGTATGTCTAGACAAAGAGAGACAATCTCTCCATAGTGTTCCCATTGGTGGCAGCTAGGCATTTTGGATTTGGGTGAAAAATGTGCCCTCGTTGCAACCACGTATTGCTTTAGTTTTCCACATAGGAGTGAATGGCAACAATTCACTTATACAGGAGAAAAAAAAGGGACAGACAGCTGGGGGCAACTTCAACCACCAGGGCGGATGCTCAACTTTTCTCTTTCCCTAGCGAACCACCAATTAAGAATCAAACCCACTCCTATCTGCATAGCCCCAGCTTGGCTTCTGTTTCTTAGGGCACAATCCTATGGAGATAGGGGGCCGCCTCCAAACTCGGAGGCGACACCTATCCAATGCACGGCAGGAGAAGCACGGAGGGGATCGTTCCCTCCGCATGTCTCCTGCCCTGCATTTTTAGCTAGACAGCCAATTGAGGCTGTCTAGCCACGGGAGGACGAAGCGAGGGAGGAGGCTGCTGTATGACACATTGGATGTATCCTACAGGCATTTCCACCCACCCTGGAACACCCCCAGAAATGCCCCTTTTCAGCCGCTACATGCTCCTCTTGTGAGTGTGGAGGACAAGGCTGTTCCGCACTGCCTCCGAGGCAGAACAGAAGCGGGGGGAGGTCAGTTCTCCAGGAACCGACCTTGGAGCGCAGGCTCTGAGGTCAGTTCCTGGAAAACAAGATATCCTATGGCCATCTAGCCACTCTCTAGTGGCCATAGGATTGCTCCCTTAGTCATGCTAGAGTGTAATAGAACATGTTGTCTCTCTGTTTTAATCCATCTAAGTCTGTGGCTTATGCTCTCTATTCTAAGAGATCATTTTTGTTTTATTGTTATGTTTTTATTTGTTACTTTTATTTGTTACTGTGATATAAAAGAAGTAACTGTTATTAAGCTGTTCAAAGAACTTTTGTTATATACAGCATATAAACGATATAAATAAAACAAGCTAAGAAACATTGGTAACTGGGTTTTACATAGTTTGCAGCTATGCCAGAATTTGAACTGTATATAACATCCCCATTTGCTCTCCTAAGATGTATTCTATACTATTAAATACAGCTGGCATTCTACGAGCATACACGCACCTCAGATTTCCATGAATCCCGACTCCATGAATCCCAAATGAAGTGATTGTTAAAAAGTGTAAAGAAAGGAGTGCCACACATGTGTAGATTTCCTAGTTTTCAGACTATGTCCCTAGCTGCCATGAGTTTGGAGCTCAACATTCTTTCTCTGCCTTGGATTAGTCTCTGATGGAGAGGCAGCTGCTGATATTAAGCATGCCCCAAATTTCAATCCAATTTTCAGATTTTCTGCAGATTTGTGTGTGGATCAACCATGCTGGGTCAGATTAAATTGTCAAATTTCAATGGGCAGGATGGAGCCACAGTTCATAAATGAGGTCTCTAATTTAGTCTTGGGCATCTGTACTAAAAGGATATGAATAAAGCAGAACTGGAAAAGAACTCTTTGCTTGAGACCTTGAAGAGCTATTCAGTTGGTGCAAACCATACTGAAGTAGATTGACCAATGATCTGACTCTGCATAAGGCAGGTATTTATATCCTTAAAGGAACCCCACAATTTAAAAACTCTTCCAAAAAATCAATGCCAGGCAAAACTGGCTTCTCTCTCACTCAATTCAATGGTATGGTCTGAATTTGATGCAGGATGTGTGGCAGACAGCAAAGACCCACACAGCCCTTCTCCTTTTTCAGGCCTCTCTCCGTCTTCCATATTTACTTTAGAAAGCTTTCCTCCGCCAGCAACATTAATATTCATATTCTTATAAATGTGTTCTTGGCAAAATGAAAGCAACAGGATGGTTCTATATATTTATGGGAGTTAAAGGGTCAACGACCCATAGCATAATTCATAACATTTTCCTCTCTTCTCATAAAAATGCCTGTGTATTACCTTTGGGGAGTTTTCTTTATCCTCAGTAGCTAAAGCAGCGTCTTGCTATAAAGAGTGATTTCATCTACAGTATTCTGAAACTTCTGTATTTAAAATGTTAAATGAGGAGCACATGCTTTCAAAGGAGTGCTTCGACGAAGAAAAATTAAATACTGTTGGAGGACCAGCTCTTTAGTAGACTAATTGGTGTTTGTAATAAACATGCTTTCACAGCTGCATAAACGCACCCACAAACATTACTATCTCTGTTCCAGTATTAATAAAAAATCAAAGAAAATATATCCAAAACTCTCAGATTGAAGTAACATTCATATGCTTAAGTGTCATCAAAATCTGCTCAAGTTAAGCCACTGAATTATAAAAATTTTTAGACGTTCTGCAACCAGGACATGGCCCTCAAACAGAAAAATGAATTTTGCTTATGGACCATAATGTTCTTAAGCAAAATGCATTTTCTGTTTGAGGACCATGTCTTGGTAAACATGGAGTACTACAAGAATGAGCCTCAGCAAGCTTCAGGCTTGCAACTCTCCCCTCCTCATTCCTCCTCTGGAATGGCTGTAAGAAGATCAGAAGCTTCTACTTCCATTTTAGATGGAACCATGTTTCTGGTTTCATCTGAGCTCTAAAATGGGTTTAATCGTTAACTATGTTCAGTTGAAACAAACCAGCTTCATAAACTAAGGATTGAAATTGGCTTGTTTCAATAAACCATAGTTAAGATTCAACACAGTTTGTCAGGTTTGGATGACATGGCAAACTGCAATTAATCTAAAACAGAAGCCTCTGAGATAGTAGCAAATCTTCTCCCTCTCCTTCACACACAACACTATTAGTATTCTGCTGAATGACCAGATCCATGTATTTCCACCCCTACGACCCATCCTACAAAAGCTATATATTGTGTATTTGTGGCTGATATTTTAGTGCAGGCCCTCCTCTTATACTGCAGGTAGTATATTACAGAGAAGTATAATTGTTTTAGGACAGACTCCTATGCTTGTTGAGACAGAAAAAAGTGCTACAACTCCCAGCATTCCCCAGCCAGCACTGATGGCTAGGGAATGCTGCAAGTTGTAGGACTTTTTTCTGTCTCTTGTAAAAAAAAATTATTGTGAATTTCAACAAATAAAACAAACCAAAATAACAAAACCAAAAAGGAAAAAATACATATAACAACATTCTAAAGCCCTCAGTTTCAAATTATTACAATATTCCAGAAAGAGTAAAAAAAGGGGAAAAAATAGGTTACACATAGACTTTAGGAATAGCAGACCAAATATCCACATATAAGTTCATTTGCAAGTTACACCTATATACTATTCTTTCAATTGTTGCTAGCGTTGTTAATTCTTCAATCCACTGCATTACAGGCAGTGAGCTTTTATCCTTCCGATATCATAGCATCAGTCTTTTAGCAAACAAAAGGGTGCGAACAATCCATTTATGCTGACCATGTGTTACATTCCAAGAAGCAGGTAAGTAATTTAAAAGAACGTTTATATCAGTAAATATTAAGGAGCTTTCCAATACAAAATTTATCTGTATAATAACTTCCTCCCAAAAGGAGGCAACCGTTTCCAAAACATATGAATAAGAGAAGCATTGACAGCATTACACTGCCAACAATTGGCCGAATTTGACAAACCTTTATTAAAAAGACGCTGTGGTGTCCAATAGACCCGAAACAAATGTTTTTGCTGAATAAGGTGTAACCGAAGATCTAGTGAGATGTCCGATATAGACACCAAAAAGGCAGTCCATTGATTAAATAAAATAGGACATTCCAATTCCCTGTTCCATTCCTGCTGTAAACCATTTGTATCATATTTATTCATTAATAAATATTTATAAACATGAATCGTAGGTCGATATAGCTCATCAGCTTCAATGAATATTTCCAGTAGCGAAGGAGACTGCGAAGCAGTAAAAGCAGCAGGACCGAATCTAGATATCAACAAATGTTTCAATTGCAAGTACTGCCATTCCACTGTGGCAGGCAAATCAAATTGATCTCGCAAAGTTGAAAATAACAAAAACTCATAATCAACCCCCACTAATTGATCCAGGGTAAAGATCATTTTATCTGTCCAGGTACGCCATAAAAACCATTTTCTTTCCGATTCTTATATCTGGATTTCCCCATAAAGTCAATTTAGCATGGGAAAATGGGTTAAACTGTAATTGATGTGACATTATATGTCACACTTCTCTAACTGCCAAAATTGTGGGAGAAGCTCTGTCTGCCTTAATATGCCGAGAACATAATGCCATGCATTTAAAGGGAGGATCCAGACAAGAAAGTTCCAACACTGATCAAGGTGGAAAATCTAATCTAAGTGGAAAAAACCAAAATTTAGTACAAGTCAGCAAATAGCTAGAGGGGCAACGGTACATAGAGGGGCAACGGTACATAGCTAGATCTGGAAAACCGAACCCACCTTCATTGATTTCGAAGATAGTCTTAGTGGAAAGGAACCCCAAAAGAATTTGTGAAACAAAGCATTAATTTTTTGGAAATATTTGCCAAGTATAAGTATAGGGATCCCACGTACAGTCCGGGCCAAAAATATTGGAACAAGGGTAACTGTTTTGGCAGTTGGCCTCTGTACACCACCACATTGAAGATGAAAGGAAACACACCCCGATGGGAGCGAAGTCAGGACTTTCAGCTGTAATTCAAGGGGTTTGACAAAAGTGGGGCACTAACCATTCAGGAAGTATAGCCAGTGGAATACACCGCCCCCCATCATTGGTGGCTCATAAGTAATGGAACAAACCAACATAATTTCAAACGTAAGGATTGCCTTTAATACCTGGTTGAAAATCCTTTGCAGTCAATGACTGCCTGAAGTCTGGAACCTATGAACATGACCCAATGCTGAGTTTCTTCCCTCGACATGCTTTGCCAGGCCTTTACTGCAGCTGCCCTTAGCTGCTGCTTGTTTGTGGGTCTTTCTGCCTTCAGTCTTGTCTTCAGTAAGTGAAAAGCATGCTCTATTGGGTTGAGACCAGATGACTGACTTGGCCATTGAAGAACATCCCACTTCTTTGCCTGGAGAAACTCTTGGGTAGCTTTTGCTGTATGTTCTGGGTCATTATCCATCTGCAATCTGAATCGGCGTCCTATCAGTTTGGCAGCATTCGGCTGAATCTGAGCAGAAAGTATAGCTCTATACACTTCAGAATTCACCCTGCTGCTTTGATCAGCAGTCAGGTCATCAATAAACACCAGTGACCCGGTTCCATCGGCAGCCATACATGCCCATGCCATAACACTGCCTCCACCATGTTTGACAGATGATGTGGTATGCTTTGGATCATGAGCTGTTCCTTTCCTTCTCCATACTTTTCTCTTCCCATCATTCTGGTACAAGTTAATCTTGGTTTCATCAGTCCAAAGAATCTTATTCCAGAACTGGGCAGGCTTCTTTAGGTGTTTGCTGGCAAAGGCTAATCTGGCCTTTCTGTTCTTGAGTGTTACCAGTGGTTTGAATCTTGTTGTGAAGCCTCTGTATTTACATTCATAAAGCCGTCTCTTGACTGTAGATGTTGACAATGACATGCCTACCTCTGCAAGAGCGTTCTTGACCTGGCTAGATGTTGTGAAAGGGTTCCTCTTCACCATGAGCAGAATTCTGCGGTCATCCATGTTAGTTGTCTTCCATGGTCTTCCAGGCCTTTTGCTGTTGCTGAGCTTGCCAGTTAATTCCTTCTTTTTCAGGATGTTCCAAACTGTTGTGTTGGCCACTCCCACCGGTTTTGCCATCTCTCTGATGGGTTTATTTTGTTTCCTCAGCCTAATGATGGCCTCCTTCACTTGCATGGACACTTCTTTGGACCTCATGTTGGGAGTTCCAGTGAACAGCTACCACGTGCAAATGTAACACACAGAACCACCTTCAGGCCTTTTCTCTGCTTGATTAGTCATGGGGTACCCAGGAAACAGGCCGCACCTGGCCATGCAGCTGCTTGTCAGCCTTTGTCCCATTACTTATGAGCGACCAATGATGGGGGTGTGCGTATGCCACTGGCTGTCCTTCCTGAATGGTTAGCGCCCCACTTTTGTCACACCCCTTGAATTACAGCTGAAAGTCCTGACTTCGCTCCCATCTGGGTGTGTTTCCTTTCAACTTCAATGTGGTGGTGTACAGTGGCCAACTGCCAAAACAATTATCCTTGTTCCAATATTTTTGGCCCTGACTGTACAATGTAAATAATTCGAGGTATGGTATTCCTCTTAAGTGTATTCACCTTACCCCATAAACTCAACTTTAAAGATGCCTACCTATCAATATCTCGTGAAATATCATTAATTAACTTGTTTAAATTTAACCTAATCATTTGAGATATATCTCTAGAGATAATTATTCCCAAGTAAGTAATAAACTCTGGTCACCGTCAAACTTGCCAATTGGCTAATACACTAGAATATACCCTATCTCCAATCGGAATTATTTCCGACTTTGACCAATTAATTGAATAACTGGACAATTCACCAAAGGTATTAATTAGTTTCATCAAGGCTGTAACTGATGACTGGAGTCTTGAGATAAACAAAAGGTCATCAGCATAAAGGCTAATTTTAAACTTGAAACCAAAATGGACAAATCCACGAATACTACTATTTTGTCTAATAGCACACAGCAGGGGTTCCAAGCATAAGGTGAAGATCAATGGGGAGAGTGGACAACCTTGTCTGGTGCCCTGCCTGAGTAAAAAAAAACAACACATGAAAATAAACCATTAGTCATTACTCTAGCTCTTGGAGATAGGTATAAATTTCTAACCCATTTCAAAAATTGTATAGGAAAACCAAAATTAATCAATGTAAAAAAAATAAATTTCCAATGAATTTTGTCAAAGGCCTTTTCTGCATCCAAGGAAATGATGGCCACCTGGTCAGTTCTTTCAGAGTTTAAAGCAACTAGATCAACAACTAATCTGAGATTATCAGCCCCTTGTCTATTTTTAATAAATACCACCTGGTCTGGTCTAACCAATGCAGCCATGACTTGTTGCAATCTATCGGCCAAGACTGCTGTTAATATTTTGATATCTACGTCAATTAATGATATAGGTCAATAGTTAGCACAATGGGTATTATCCTTGCCTGGTTGAGAAATCACAGTAATATAAGCATTGTTTAACGATGAAGAAAGGGAGCCCACCTCAAAAATATGGTTATACAGGCGATACAACTTTGGGGCTAAAAAACTAGAAAATGTTTTATACCATTTATACTCTGAGATAGTAGCAAATCTTCTCCCTCTCCTTCACACACACCACTATTAGTATTCTGCTTAATCACCAGACCCATGAATCTCCATCCCTATGACCCCACCACAAAAGCTATGTATTATGTATTTGTGGCTGGTATTTTAGTGCAAGTCCTCCTCTTATACTACAGGCAGTATATTAAGGAGCAGTATAACTGTTTTAGGGCACACTCCTATGCTTGTTGAGACAGAAAAAGTGCTACAATTCCCAGCATTCCCCAGCCAGCGTTGATCCTAAATCCTAAACATGAATAAGATTACGCCTTTAGGAGACTAACAACAAAATTATTAGGGCAACCAACCACTCAGTTCCGCATTTCCAGTTCCTCCCCAAGTATCAGAGTTACCTAAATTGCTGGGATTCATTGGTGGTCCTGCCATTCCACAAACACAAAGGATGGCTAGGCCCGATACTATTTTCATTTGGTAAGAAAACCAAGGGTTTCCACATTTGAACCTAGCAACCATATCCCGCAAGTTTTTAATGCCAATTAAAACTATACAGGGTTGTTCTATAAGGCACCTAAAGTTACCACTATCGGTGACACAGTACTCAACGGCATTGTTGTTGTTGTTTTTCAGTCGTTAAGTCGTGTCCGACTCTTCATGACCCCATGGACCATTGCACGCCAGGCCTTCCTGTCCTCCACTCTCTCCCAGAGTGTGCTCAAGTTCATATTCATTGCATCGGTGATGCTATCTAGCCATCTCATCCTCTGCCGTCCCCTTCTCCTTTTGCCTTCAGTCTTTCCCAGCATCAGGGTCTTTTCCAGGGACTTTTCTCTTCGCATTAGGTGGCCAAAATATTTGAGCTTCAGCTTCAGTATCTGTCCTTCCAATGAGCACTCAGGGTTGATTTCCTTTAGGATGGCCTGATTTGATCTCCTTGCAGTCCAGGGGACTCGCAAGAGTCTTCTCCAGCACCACAGTTCGAAAGCATCAATTCTTCGGCGCTCAGCCTTCCTTATTGTCCAGCTCTCACAGCCATACATTACTACTGGGAAAACCATAGCTTTGATTATGCAGACCTTTGTCAGCAAGGTGATGTCTCTGCTTCTTACTATGCTGTCTAGGTTTGCCATAGCTTTCCTCCCAAGGAGCAAGCATCTTTTAATTTCATGACTACAGTCACCGTCTGCGGTGATCTTGGAGCCCAAGAAAGTAAAATTTGTCACTGCTTCCATTTCTTCCCCTTCTATATGCCAGGAAGCGATGGGGCCAGATGCCGTGATCTTAGTTTTTTTGATGTTGAGTTTCAAACCAGCTTTTGCACTCTCCACTTCACCCTCAACAAGAAGCTCTTGAGATCCTTTTCGCTTTCTGCCATTAGGGTGGTATCGTCTGCGTGTCTGAGGTTGTTGATAATTCTCCCGGCAATCTTAATTCCAACCTGTGATTCATCCAACCCGGCGTTTCTCATGATGTATTCTGCATACAAATTAAATAAGCAGGGTGACAATATACAGCCTTGTCGTACTCCTTTCCCAATTCTGAACCAATCGGTTGTTCCATGTCCGGTTCTTACTGTTGCTTCTTGACCCTTGTACAGGTTTCTCAGGAGACAGGTAAGGTGGTCTGGTACTCCCATCACTTTAAGAATTTGCCACAGTTTGTTGTGATCCACACAAACAAAGGCTTTAGCATAGGCAATGAAGCAGAAATAGACGTTTTTCTGGAATTATCTTGCTTTCTCCATGATGCAGCGAATGTTGGCGATTTGATCTCTAGTTCCTCTGCCTCTTCGAAACCCCACTTGTACTTCCAGTAGTTCTCGGTTCACATGCTGCTGAAGCCTAGCTTGTAGGATTTTGAGCATCACCTTGCTGGCATGTGAAATGAGCGCAATTGTACAGTAGTTTGAACACGCTTTGGCATTGCCTTTCTTTGGAATTGGAATATAAACTGACCTTGTCCAGTCTTGTGGCCACTGTGGAGTGTTCCAAATTTGTTGGCATATTGAGTGCAGCACTTTAACAGCATCATCTTTTAGGATTTTAATAGCTCAGCTGGAATACTGTCATCTCTGCTAGCTTTGTTGTTACTAATGCTTCCTAAGGCCCACTTGACTTCACTCTCGAGGATGTCCAGATCAAGTTCAGTGACCGCACTATCATGGCTATCAGGGACATTCAGATCTTTCCTGTATAGTTCTTCTGTGTATTCTTTCCACCTCTTCTTAATCTCATCTGCTTCTTTTAGGTGCCTGCCTTCTTTGTCCTTTATCATGCCCATCTTTGCACAAAACGTTCCCTTGAGAGCTCCGATTTTCTTGAAGAGATCTCTAGTCTTTCCCATTCTATTCTTTTCCTCGATTTCTTTGCATTGTTCACTTAAGAAGGCCTTCTTGTCTCTCCTTGCTATTCTCTGGAACTCTGCATTCAGTTGGATATATCTTCCCCTTTCTCCCTTGCTTCTCGCTTCCCTTCTTTCCTCAGCTACTTGTAAAGCCTCATCAGACAGCCACTTGGCTTTCTTGCATTTCTTTTTCTTTGGGATGGATTGAGTTGCTGCCTCCTGAACAACGTTACGGATCTCCGTTCATAGTTCCTCAGGCACTCTGTCTATCAGCTCTAATCCCTTAAATCTATTTGTCACCTCCACTGTATATTCATAAGGGATACGATTTAGGTCATACCTGAATGGTTCAGTGGTTTTCCCTACATTCTTCAATTTAAGCTGAAATTTTGCGATAAGAAGCTCATGATCTGAGCCACAGTCAGCTCCAGGTCTTGTTTTGACTGACTGTATAGAGCTTTTCCATCTTTGGCTGCAAAGTACATAATCAATCTGATTTCGATATTGACCATCTGGTGATGTCCATGTGTAGAGTCGCCTCTTGTGCTGTTGGAAAAGAGTGTTTGCTATGATCAGTGTGTTATCTTGGCAAAACTCTATTAGCCTTTGTCTTACTTCATTTTGTACACCAAGGTCATGCTTGCTTGTTATCCCGGTTATTTCTTGACTTCCTACTTTGGCATTCCAATCCCCTATGATGAAGAGGACATCTTTTTTTGGTGTTAGTTCTAGAAGGTGTTGTAGGTCTTCATAGAACCGATCACCCTCAGCTTCTTCAGCCTCAGTGGTTGGGGCATAGACTTGAATTACTGTGATGTTGAATGGTTTGCCTTGGATTCATACTGAGATCATTCTATCGTTTTTGAGTTTGTACCTCAGTACTGCTTTTCCCACCCTTTCGTTGACTATGAGTGCTACTCCATTTCTTCTAAGGGATTCATGCCCACAGTAGTAGATATGATGGTCACCTGAATTAAATTCGCCCATGCCTGTCCGTTTTAGTTCGCTGATTCCCAAGATGTCGATGTTCAATCTTGCCATCTCATGTTTGACCACCTCCAGCTTACCTTGATTCATTGATCTGACATTCCAGGTTCCTAAACAATATTGTTCTTTACAGCATCGGATTTTCTTTTCACCACCAGACACATCCACAGCTGAGTGTCCTTTCGGCTTTGGCCCAGCCGCTTCACTCTTTCTGGCGCTACTTGGAAATTCCCTCTGCTCTTCCCCAGTAGTATATTGGACACCTTCTGACCTGAGGGTCTCATCTTCCGGCGTCATATCTTTTAGCCTTGTGATACGTTCCATGGGGTTTTCTTGGCAAGAATACTGGAGTGGGTTGCCATTTCCTTCTCCAGTTGACCACATTTTGTCAGAACTCTCCACCATGACCTGTCCGTCTTGGGTGGCCCTGCACAGCATAGCTTATGGCTTCACTGAGTTACACAAGCCCCTTCGCCACAACAAGGCAGTGATCCATGAAGGGGTCTCGATGGCATACCCAATTAAATTTCCCTGGGGATGACATGGTGACTAAGCTTCGCTGGTTCTGAGGTTTTTATTGGTCACCTACTCCTGAAGTGTTGGTATAAACTATTTCAGGTTCCTAAAGCTGTAAGCACCTTTCAGCAGTGTGCTGCATCTTTGTTTATGGTGTATTTTGTGGGCTAGATTGCATGAGTGATCTGATGGGGATGGAAGGAGGAATGAACTTTGTGGACACTCCACCTCTCATATACTGAATTCAAGATATTGGTTTTAACTTTTAAAGCTGTAAAATAACTGAGTGCTACCCAATAATAGCTTCTTCCTTCCCAATGTCGCAATATAGCTTCACAGTAAGAATGCCCTCCTAAAGATACCTCGTATGTACAGAGGCTGCCTTGATGCCCAGATTTGGAACTCTCTTCTTCCTAGGATTCATGAAAGCCTTGGATTGAGCATCATCCTGAGGAAATGCAAAGCATTTTTTTGTTGAACATCATTTAATGTCTGGGGTAAGCTATGGTATATGGGTCAGATCCAAAGAACTATGAGCAGAAGGAAAATATCAACTAGTGGTGTTCTGCAAATGCTTAAGAGTTCACATAGTGCTATAACAGGTAGACTCTGAACAGTTCTCATGTTCTCCTTTTGCAACAGCTTGTTCAACTCCTGCACAAACAGAAGCAACATATTTGGATTTACCTTCACTTTTATCATACAGATACTCTAGCGTAAGGTGTAAAACAGCCTTCCCAACCCTTTTCAGCAGGAGTGGATTTATGTATGTATGTATGTATTGGTAAAATATGGTTTTAAGTATTTTTCTAAGTATTATTTTATAACTGTTGTTATTATGAAGTAAGCTTGCTTTTATAAAGGTCATTTTGACCCTGGGTGATTATGGATACGACAGGCTGAAGCACTAAAAATTAGTGGCAAAATCTACTAGGAATTGCAGGAGCACAGCCCCATTCGTTTCAATGGGACCTGCACAGGAAAACCTCCTGGGAGACTGTGCCAAAAAGAAACACCTAAAATAATGCAATGTTTCCCTGGCTATACTGCAAAATGCTCATCATGTATCTTGGGAGCTATCAGCATAGACATGCATTTGGGAGGGGGGCATAGGCTTTCACACAGCTGTTCACTGGGGATAATAATGGTGCACCTGGAAATCCCATCCCTGATGCCTCTTGACAGGAAATACATTCACAAGTATTATATTAGTTTCCACAAAAAACACAGAGAACCATGGAGTAAAGGTATCAGATATTGAGATGGCCTTAAAATTATCATCATGGCATTCCTCTGAACAGTTCAGCATATGTTTGTTACTAAGCAGACAGATGTAGTACTGAGAAGAGATAAACTTAATCCATTAAGCATTGTGTCTTTTTATTAGAGTTGATTTATGATAGCCTTGGTTTAAAAACAAACAACCTTATTGCACTTGTAACATAAATGGTCTTTGGCAAGCAAGTAGAAAGTATATACACCATTGCTTTGAAAGTTTACTGTATCTAGAATCGTTCTAAATGGAACTTAGCCTCTCTGCTCTGATGCATTAAACAACAACTTTGTTCCTATAGCAACCATGTGTGCTTATACACTAGGACTCCCACAGTTTGCAGGTGTGATGGAATACCTGTATATGACCAGATTTAACCCACTTAATTTACTGGCACAGGAACTATATCATCTAAACCTAAGAGCAGTGTGTGTGTAATAAGGAGAAACAGAATCCAGCAACAGATGTCAACAGAGAGATATTTTAGTAGACAGCAGCAAATAAATTCTACGTTTCTCCAGGGCTTTGATCTGGATTTTCCAAGTTCAGCACCACGTTTTGCGGAAGCAAGTTTGCTTTTTGCTCCGTCTACTTTCCTGCTCCTGGCTGCTCTAAATTCACCCACTCTCTTAAATTATTTCACCAATTCCACCTTGATGTCCCTTAAGCCTGGAACTCATTTCCAGGAACAACTACAGGAACAACTCACTTCTCCTTCAATACCTCCTCAAACCTCACCCTTTTCAGAAAAGCCTTTGATTTAACCCCCTAAGGCCCTAGCCTAGCTCCAAGGCAGGCTACAGCTGAGTTCAGTTCAAGCATAGGAGGACAAGATGAGAAGAACAAAAGATGTGGTCACAGTGGGGGTGGGGGCCAGGCACTGAACCAGACAGACAAAGAGCAAAGGGCCAGAGGCAATAAACATGGTCACAGACAGGCTGGAGGTCAAGCATAGGATCAGCCAGATGAGGCTCAAAAGGCCAAAGGCAAGTGAGGATTCAGGGCGAGGCAGAAGGTCAAATTCCAATGCAGCAATAGAAGGTTAAAAGACTTAGAAGTAGATGTGAGGTGAAAGGCAGGCAGGAGCCATGATTCAAGGCAACATCAAGGAAAGAAAACAGAAAGGTAGGCAGAGTCCTCATATCTGCAGAGTCCTCACACCCAAGACACTTGGACAGATGAGCTTGCTTCACTGCAAGAACTTTGTAAGTCCTGGTATGACCCAAATGGCTTGAAGAATCCACTAACAGTATTCAAGCTGGGAGGTCAGCTGATCCTCTTCATGTGGGAACCATACCTAGTCTACCTGGCCGCCTGAAGACCCAGGAGGTAAGGTGCAGGAGACTGGCCACTGGAGGCCCTGTTTTGAGACTTCATTCACCAATTTCCACTGTCCAAACTGAAATCAAAACTAGTGCACGTAACTGAATTTGGCCATATTCATCTTTTATTTTCCAGGCTTCTCTGTGGCAGGAAAGAGTTTCCCACCATTTCAGATCCAGCAGCACAAGTAGGATACAGTAGTGCTGAATACACAAATGGAGAAGGATGGCATTCACGTTTCCAAAATGCACTATGAATTTGCCAACAAGAACTTCCAATACTGGAGAAGCTATGCAACTTACTCTCCCTCAATTTATCCTCCAAGTTCCATTATGTGTTTTGCAAAAATAGCATCACAGGGAGTTCAATATTTAACTTTCAATGACTCTAAGGTAAACATACTTCACTGACAAGTTAAAAGGTAGCTCTTTTAACTGCTTGTTCTACAGACTCCACCTGGGCCCCATCTACATGGCACTGCTTTCACTCCCCACCCTGTTGCAACTGCACAGCAATGCGGCTTCGAACTAGCATCCCCTGCAATACACTCACGATTTACTGCAGGCTTCCATAACAGACTCACAGTGCCCTTTTTTTGCATTATATTTAAATGCGCAGCTGTATAGTCCTGTGAGCGTGGGGGTGCAACACTTAATTGGTTGATTTGTATTTTAGGGGTTCTGTTGTGTCTTTCCCTCCCTCGTTAGTTAAAAATTGGTTGTTCTGTGCGCCTTCATTTCCACGCCATCTGTTTGTCAGTTCCCCAGCCCGAGACTCTCACGATGGTTCACACTCACAAGCATGAGCAGTATGTGCCTACCCATAGCTCCAAAATGGTGGCTGGAGCGAAGATGGTCCTCCCCCAAGACACCCCCCCGGCCCTTGGGCACTGAGTCCAAAAGCAACCGTTGCGAAGATACGAAGCTGCAAAAATGTGCAAACATGTGATTAAATAACTGAAGACGCCTCTCTGTGCCTCTGTAACTGTGCAGCTGCGAAGGGATGCGGGGAGTAAAGGGGAGTCACAGAGCAACGAAAGCACTACACACGCCTACAACACGCCCACCGCAAAATGCGAAGTCGGTTCAGGGAAGGGACAGACAGCCCACAACCACGGGGAAACCCACAACAAACCCCAAACATTGCAGCAAAATACCACCTCGGAAATCTGCAGTTTCTGGGAGAAAACCACAGATGGCTGCAAAGTGGCGACTATGTCATCTATCCCGAGGGACCTCAATTCGCAGCTGCCCTGGAGTAAAAGGCTCATGTAGATGGGGCCCTGGAATCTGATCCAAAATCAAGCCGCATATTCCTTCTGGCTCACACTTAGAACTTTAACTACGTTTAAACAAAAAAAAGCTTTAGATATCCAGGATAGAATTTGTCTTGCTTTCTGTGAAGAAATGTCATGTAAATAACCACTGTTGTTCTGCAATGATTAAATGCTTTGTGTTGCCTCTGTGAGGCCATAATATATCTGCTTAGGCCTGAGGCCTAGTGTAGTTACTGTGCCAAAGACACAAAACTAATTGTAGGTTACCTGTGGGTTGTTTAACCCATGATTAACTCATAGTGTCTGTGTTTGGACTACATGGAGCAACCGCCGATTGGCCTGATTGGAGGTTGCATATGTGAAATGGCAGCGGCACATGCCTGGTACGCGGTGTGGCAAATTGTGGGTTAATTAACCCAGAATTTCCCATATAGGGAAATTCCTGTAGTCAGTGTCTCTTGAGTCATTAAGAAGTGTCAGCAAGCATTCTTTTGAAAACCCCAAAGTATATAGCAGTATTCCCTCATGCACAAGAAATCCCTTTAATAAACCAACTTGTTTAATGGTTCATCTTCTCTCTAGTGGTGGGGCCCATCCCATGCCTAAGGGAGCAATCCTATATGGATAGGTGGCCGTCTCCGAACTTGAAAGTGACCACCTACCCAATCCAGGGTGGGCGGAGTGAGGAGGGGATCTTCTCCTCCATGCTCTAGCCGCCCTGCATTACCAGCTAGACAGCCAATTTCAGCTGTCTAGCAGGAGTGGGTCAGGGTGGGGAGGGCAAAGGCACATAGGAAGCTTCCTAAAGAGGCTTCCGTCATCCTCGCCCCGCCCCAGAAACACCCCCTTTTCCCCCACTCCGCGCTGCTCTTATGAGTGCAGAGCCGGGGATGATCCATGCCTCCTATGAGGCAACGAAGGTGGGGAGGTGGTTCTCCAGGAAATGACATCTGAGTGCTAGCTCCAAGCTCAGTTCCCAAAAACCAACCAATCCTATGGCCATCTAGCCGCCATAGGATTGCACCCTAAGCCTCTTATATCAAGCTACTAGGAGTTCCTAAAGTAAGAAAACTGGTGGCAGCAGAAAAAGGTCAGCTTGTGGAACTTCTGAGTTACAGTGGCTGAGAGTTTCTTAGGCCAATATAAGCATTTGTTAGAAAAACTAAAAATTTCCCATAGGTGGAAGAAGCGTTCCCACACTACATGTCAAATATGAAACAACAGTAATTAAAAAATCAAATGGCCAACTTTGACTTGAAATACAGAAACAGGGTTGGAAAGCTTGAGAGAAGGTGACTCTTCTACACATCATCACTGTCTGACCATAAATATTTGTCTAGATTTTAGGGAACTTAGGCAGCTTCCCCAACCTGGTGCCCTCCAGACGTATCGGACTATATCTCCCAGTATACAAGCCAAGGGAAGGTAGGTATAACAATCCAGAAAAATAAAACTATGAACAGATCAAAATAAAATGTGGATTTAAAAAACCAAGACAACAACCTCCCTAAAACAGGCTTGCCTGGTATATGGTTGACTACATGGAGCATGACAAAAATGGTTTGGTTGGAAAAGTGTGCACCCTCCATTCTGAGTTGTGAGTCTGCGTGCGCGCGCGCGCGCACGCACACACACACACACACACACTAACTTTCAATCCCAAGGTTCCCAAATTGAATGTTATATGCGCATTAGTAAAAGGCCAAGGGACTTAGAAAAATTCCTGCTATTTTTTTATACTTAGATCTACGAAAATAAAAAGACTGATTCTGCAACTGGTATCCCTTGTCTAATTCTAGCCACTAGAGGGAGCATGCAGAATTCATTTAAGCGACAAATATAATATACTTGCTTTTATAGTCAAATTGTTGTTGTTCAGTCACTCAGTCATGTCCGACTCTTCGTGACCCCATGGACCATAGCACGCCAGCCCTTCCTGTCCTGCGCTCTCTCCCGGAGCGTGCTCAAGTTCATATTCATTGCATCCGTGATGCTATCTAGCCATCTCATCCTCTGCCGTCCCCTTCTCCTTTTGCCTTCAGTCTTTCCCAGCATCAGAGTCTTTTCCAGAGAGTTTTCTCTTCGCATTAGGTGGCCAAAATATTTGAGCTTCAGCTTCAATATCTGTCCTTCCAATGAGCACTCAGGGTTGATTTCCTTGAGGATGGACTGATTTGACCTCCTTGCAGTCCAGGGAACTCGTAAGAGTCTTCTCCAGCACCACAGTTTGAAAGCATCAGTTCTTCGGCGCTCAGCCTTCCTTATCGTCCAGCTCTCACAGCCATACATTACTACTGGGAAAACCATAGCTTTGATTAGACGAACCTTTGTCGGCAAGGTGATGTCTCTGCTTCTTACTATGCTGTCTAGGTTTGCCATAGCTTTCCTCCCAAGGAGCAAGCGTCTTTTAATTTCATGGCTACAGTCACCGTCTGCGGTGATCTTGGAGCCCAAGAAAGTAAAATCTGTCACTGCTTCCATTTCTTCCCCTTCTATATGCCAGGAAGTGATAGGGCCAGATGCCATGATCTTAGTTTTCTTAATGTTGAGTTTCAAACCAGCTTTTGCACTCTCCTCTTTCACCCTCAACAAGAGGCTCTTTAGATCCGCTTCGCTTTCTGCCATTAGGGTGGTATCATCTGCATATCGGAGGTTGTTGATAATTCTCCCGGCAATCTTAATTCCGACCTCTGATTCATCCAACCCAGCATTTCACATGATGTACTCTGCATATAAGTTAAATAAGCAGGGTGACAATATGCAGCCTTGTCGTACTCCTTTCCCAATTCTGAACCACTCAGTTGTTCCATGTCTGGTTCTTACTGTTGCTTCTTGACCCTCGTACAGGTTTCTCAGGAGACAGGTGAGGTGGTCTGGTACTCCCATCACTTTAAGAATTTGCCACAGTTTGTTGTGATCCACACAATCAAAGGCTTGAGCGTAGTCAATGAAGCAGAAATAGACATTTTTCTGGAATTCTCTTGCTTTCTCCATGATGCAGCGAATGTTGGCGATGATCTCTAGTTCCTCTGCCTCTTCGAAACCCAGCTTGTACTTCCGGTAGTTTTCGGTTTGCATACTGCTGAAGCCTAGCTTGTAGGATTTTGAGCATCACCTTGCTGGCATGTGAAATGAGCGCAATTGTGCGGCAGTTTGAACACCGCAAACTGGTGTTCTTTGGCGTTGCCCTTCTTTGGAATTGGAATGTAAACTGACCTTGTCCAGTCTTGCAGCCACTGTGGAGTGTTCCAAATTTGTTGGCATATTGAATGCAGCACTTTAACAGCATCATCTTTTAGGATTTTAAATAGCTCAGCTGGAATACTGTCATCTCCACTAGCTTTGTTGTTAGTAATGCTTCCTAAGGCCCACTTGACTTCACTCTCGAGGATGTCCAGCTCAAGTTCAGTGACCGCACTATCATGGCTATCAGGGACATTCAGATCTTTCCTGTATAGTTCTTCTGTGTATTCTTCCCACCTCTTCTTAATCTCATCTGCTTCTGTTAGGTCCCTGCCTTCTTTGTCCTTTATCATGCCCGTCTTTGCACAAAACATTCCCTTGAGATCTCCAATTTTCTTGGAGAGATCTCTAGTGTTTCCCATTCTGTTGTTTTCCTCGATTTCTTTGCATTGTTCATTTAAGAAGGCCTTCTTGTCTCTCCTTGCTATTCTCTGGAACTCTGCATTCAGTTGGATATATCTTCCCCTTTCTCCCTTGCTTTTCGCTTCCCTTCTTTCTTCAGCTACTTGTAAAGCCTCATCAGACAGCCACTTGGCTTTCTTGCATTTCTTTTTCTTTGGGATGGATTGAGTTGCTGCCTCCTGAACAATGTTACGGCCCTCTGTCCATAGTTCCTCAGGCACTCTGTCCATCAGGTCTAATCCCTGAAATCTATTCCTCACCTCCACTGTATATTCATAAGGGATATGATTTAGGTCATACCTGAATGCTTTAGTGGTTTTCCCTATGTTCTTCAATTTAAGCCGAAATTTTGCAAGAAGCAGCTCATGAGCTGAGCCACAGTCAGCGATACTGACCATCTGGTGATGTCCATGTGTAGAGTCACCTCTTGTGCTGTTGGAAAAGAGTGTTTGCTGTGATCAGTGTGTTATCTTGGCAAAACTCTATTAGCTTTTGTCCTGCTTCATTTTGTACACCAAGGTCATGCCTGCCTGTTATCCCGGTGATTTCTTGACTTCCTACTTTAGCATTCCAATGCCCTATGATGAAGAGGACATCTTTTTCTGGTGTTAGTTCTAGAAGGTGTTGTAGGTCTTCATAGAACCAATCAACCTCAGCTTCTTCGGCATCAGTGGTTGGGGCATAGACTTGAATTACTGGGATGTTGAATGGTTTGCCTTGGATTCATACTGAGATCATTCTATCGTTTTTGAGATTGTACCCCAGTACTGCTTTTCCCACCCTTTTGTTGACTATGAGTGCTACTCCATTTCTTCTAAGGGATTCTTGCCCACAATAGTAGATATGATGGTCACCTGAATTAAATTCGCCCATGCCTGTCCGTTTTAGTTCGCTGATTCCCAAGATGTCAATGTTCAATCTTGCCATCTCATGTTTGACCACCTCCAGCTTACCTTGATTCATTGATCTGACATTCCAGGTTCCTAAACAATATTGTTCTTTACAGCATCGGATTTTCTTTTCACCACCAGACACATCCACAGCTGAGTGTCCTTTCGGCTTTGGCCCAGCCGCTTCATTCTTTCTGGCACTACTTGGAAATACCCTCTGCTCTTCCTCAGTAGTATATTGGACACCTTCCGACCTTAGGGTCTCATCTTCCGGCGTCATATCTTTTAGCCTTGTGATACGTTCCATGGGGTTTTCTTGGCAAGAATACTGGAGTGGGTTGCCGTTTCCTTCTCCAGTGGACCACATTTTGTCAGAACTCTCTGCCATGACCTGTCCGTCTTGGGTGGCCCTGCACGGCATAGCTTATGGCTTCTCTGAGTTACGCAGGCCCCTTCGCCACAACAAGGCAGTGATCCATGAAGGGGTTATAGTCAAATAAATGCCACTAAATCTAAAACATGATTTGCTCTTAACTTTAACCTGCAATATAAGCCCACCTAACTTCCATTAGGGATATACTTTTGCAAAATAGCAGAAGTAAACAGGAAAACAGAGCAGTATGGGGGATACACCACAAAAAGAGTGGGCTTTTTCCAATTTCCCTGAGCTGCACCCACAATGCACCTTCATGGTTGCATCACAACCTAATCTTAAAACTAAATCAGCTTGCAATGCAGGCTTAGGAGCCACTGTTCAGAGGTGAAGCAAGGAGAACCGCAGTGCTCATGAAAGCCCATGCTGGCTCATAAAGAAGCATTGTGGATCACCGGTCAAAGTTTGTAGGATCAAGGTGTTAGAGGTTTTACGCAAAAGCATTTGGGCTGGCCTTGTGCTAAACAGCAAAGGCAGCATTCTCTCAGGGACAGCTTTTGCTTTTCCAGTGCAACTTTTATTGATTTGTAAGCCACCAGGAGAACCCATATGTGGGCTAGAAGACAGGACAGAAACTTTAAAAAAAAAATACATTTGGAGTAAGTAATGAATTCTGCCACCCACCCATGGTCAGATTGGATATAAAGAACTGCCTTGTACAGAGTCAGACATCTATCTAGCTCAGCAGCTGTCAAAGGCAGAAGTCTTTCCCTATTCCTTTCACCCGAGATCCTTTAAAAGGGAAACACCAGGGCCTGGACATTATACATGAAAAGCATATACTTTGTCTCTAGTCTACAAAGAATGATGACTTTGAAACTTACTCTATATCCTGTGACATTGCTGTCCCTCCTCAACCATCTGTGCATAAACATTTTAAAACACAAATCTGATGGGACTCTAAAGTCATCAAAATTTCCCCACTGGGAAGACCCTCCATGTGTCTTCCCTTACCAATTTATGTCTAAACTACATTGTTTAGACCAGGAGGCTCCAAAGAAATGACGGAACACCACAAAAAGGGGCCTGCAGAAGAAATAGCTCCAGGTGACTTGACCTGAATTCCAACATGGTGCACATTGGTCTCTCTCCTTTATGCACCCTGCTTCCAGCATGTGATCATCACCAAGGTATGGTGTAATTATTTGTGGTGGGGGAAAACCTGCCTGTTGCCAGGACCTATCCTAGATGCCCATTAAATCCAATACTGCCCTGAAGTGGCAATATCTCAACGCCTGGAAGAAATATTTCAATTGATGTTATTTCCCTGGAATTTAACTAAACCACAGGAATGGCACACCATGGCTGGATCTACACTTACCGCCTTTTTTCGCTTCCAATGAGGTTTCACCACCCGCCTTTCATACTATGCAGTGGCCGCCTCGAATTGGAACTGGAATTTCCTACTTCCATGCTCCCGCTTTCAATACCCTAATATCCTGGTATTTCCCCTTAATGTGCTCTGATTTTCCGCCTTCGCTACCATATCCAGTCGTAGTCCCCTCCCCCGCCTGTCCATATGCCGCGGTGTTTGTATTTCCCTCCTGTCCAATCACAGCTCTCGACGGCCCCACGTCGTCTTCTGGCTACCGATCGCATAGCTTCCTCAGCAGCCCCTGTTTCCTCAGCAACAAGCAAAGGGCTGGATATGCGCTTGTCTGATCTCAGAAGCTGAACAGGGTCAGTCCCGGTCAGTGCTTGGATGGGAGACTGCCTGGGAATCAGGCTTCCTGCACTGAGCAGGAGGTTGTTGTATCCCTTCAAATGAGATTAAGTTTTACCCCCTCCTATCCCCCGCTCCGGATGTGTGTTTTTTAAATTCAGGCATTATCCTCGCAGAATCGGGGCTCCTCCACGATGTTTATTTTTTTCTAATTGAGGCATGATCTTCGAAGCTTCAAAGTTGTGAAGCCCTTTGCTTGTTGCTGAGGAAACAGGGGTTGCTGAGGAAGCTATGCAATTGGTAGCCAGAAGAAGACAAGAAGACATGTTGACTGGGGCTGACCCGCTTAGTATCGGAGATCACACAAGCACGCGCAGGAAGACAGCAGGAAGACAGCACAGCGCTCGAGTGTAAACCGAGCTTGCGCATTTGATGAAGCACTGCAACGGGGAAAATGGGTGAGTGTGAATAATCACGTTTTAATGCGAGACCGTTTAACCTGACGGGACATCGAATTCATTGCGATGGCGGGCACAATGTAGATTGGCCCCTTATTACCCTCTTCATTTTGCCAAATGGTTGTAGTTCTACTTTCTTCCTCACCCCACCCCACCATCCTTCCAATTCTTAATCTAGGCAGTAGTTTAGCTACCATATTTCATACGGTGGTACTAAAAAAGGGCTTACCAACCACAATTCCTGAAAAGGTTCCCATTAATAATTAGCTAACTAGATTGCTCACTTTGTAATGAGATTCATTATAGTGTGTGTGTGCGCGCGCGCGCACACACATGTGCGGGGGGGGGAGATAGCCTTCAAAAGCTTTTAAGAGAACTCTGTGTCCTAGGTCACTTTGCTTCGTCCAGCCTACCACGTGACTTGCCAAACTTGATTTACCAGCAGAATACCGACAATAAACATGGAAATAATGTTTCAAAATGTTAGCAAACGTCAATAGCAAGGCAAATTATTGTGATACGGAGGCACATAATAGAATATGGGTATTTCTTGCATTTAATAGCACACAACTATCTTTGGTCATTTGTCATAGTTTGTTAATTAACAGTGCAGTGTGGAAAGCCAGAAAACAAATGATGGCAGAGAAGGATATTATATATAGTCACGGGGAAGGTAGGCATAATCAGCTAACCAATACAGATACTGATATGTAATTTTCCAAGTCAAGGCACAAGGACAATGTGTTTAATTAAAAGTCATACTTTACACTTCTGGGAGTAGGGATATTTGTAATAAATAACCACAACTCACTGGTTTATTACAGTTTTCAACAGAAGGAGCAAGACCTGCGTTAGTGCTCTGGCACCAAACAAAGGATATGCTGAGCTGGCGGGGGGGGGGGGGGGGAGGGGCGGATTTTAAACATATGGTTTTGTGGTAACATGATCCGGACCATGAAGGATATAGAAAAAATAGTATAGTTGGACCCCTGCTGAGAGAGAAGGCTATTCTCAAGGGTCAATTTATCATAGCAAGCCAAAGCTCACGCCTCAATGTACTTGCAGTTTAAGGGGGTGGGGGGGAAGCAAGATACACTATCGATTTTGTCTTCCTGGTCTCCTTTAAGAATTGGGTGAATTAACAACATAATAATCCCTCTCCTTCACACATACATGGGTATCTTGAGGAACAAGTGGATTGGAAATATTTCAAAACTGAATGGCAAATTAGAAGACAGAGTCACTTCCCAAACGCTTCCACTTCTAAATTTAAACAAAGTTTTAATCAGATCCTAAATTATGTCAAATACTACTGGATGTTTAGATGGATAGGAGTTTTTTGGTACTATTTGAAGGAGGAGTATAGTTAAAACTTTTGACGCTCTTAACAGCTTTAAAGCTGTTGGAAAGGGCCTCCCTAGGAAAACCAAATGGTTGTTGTTGCCAGAAAAGATCTGAACCTATCCCTGATTTCTACCAATATAGATCTTGATCTGTCCATGCAGAAGTGACAACACACTTTTTAATAAATACAGTGCAAAAGGTTATCCCCCACCAACCCCAGCAATGACCATCAATGACAGGACTGTTGAGGCAGCACTCCAACTTTTTATTTTTAACTTAGACTTATACAAGTTCTCATACAGCCCCATGGCTAGTCAGCCCACTTCTCTTTTTCTTTAATTTCTTTTCCCTGGGCCTATACCAAGAGAAAACACTGCCAGCTGACTCTCTGTTAATTCTTGTCATTACAGGAAACACAGAACCACTACCAAAAATTGGCATACCCACATAGAAATCTCCCACAATCACCCACAGTGTGTAACAGGATTTGCTACATGATGTAACATCATATTCTTAGTTTTCCTTCTCCCAATTCTCTTTTATCAGCTTAGTGACTTTTATTAGCACCTTACATCGGCTTAGACTAGTACACCAGCTCCAGCCTTATCTAGAAACAGTGGATCTTGCTCTACTTACATCCAGACTAGAGATGTAATGAGGTTACAGTCATCTAGACTAGACTATGGTACTGATTAGGAGATTGTTCAGAAGCTACAGCTAGTGGGAAATGCAGAGGCCTGGATGTTTGTGGGGAGTAGGCATTCAGACCATCTTGCACCAGTTCTGAAACAGCTGCACTGGTTGCCTACTCATATTTGTGCTGGTATTGACCTTTAAAGCCGTAAATGGCTTGGAAACAAATTACTTGAAGGTCCACCTACACCGGGGGTAGGCAATCTGGTGCCCTCAGATGTTTTTGACTGCAATTACCATAATCCCTGAACACTGGCCATGCTGGGTGGGGCTTATGGGAGTTGTAGTCCAAAACATCTGGAGGGCACCAAGTATGCCTACATCATAAGAACATAAGAGCCATACTGGATCAGACCAAGGGTCTATCTAATCCAGCATTCTGTTCACACAGTAGCCAACCAGCTGTTGACGGGAAACCCACAAGCCAGACATGAGTGCAACAGCACCTGCCTGCCCATGTTCCCCAGCAACCAATGTATATAGGCATACTGCCTCTGATACTGGAGATAGCATATAGCCATCAGGACTAGTAGCCATTGATAGCCTTCTCTTCCAGGAATTTGTCCAACCCCGTTTTAAAGCCATCCAAACTGGTGGCCCTATGAACCTGCTGGGTAATAAGATCACGTACCAGAGACCCTGCTATTGTGCCTGCTGGTAGGAGTAGTTAATTTGGCAGGCTTGAAAAACAGGGCTTATTCAATGGTTCCATATTTATGGAACTCCCTTCCTTGAAAGATACATCAGTTTCCCTTCCTGTTTTCCTTGAGGAAGACCCTAAACCCTTAAAAAAAATTCAATCCATTTTTAGTTAAAGCAAGTAGATTTTTTTTAATTGGTGCTTGTTGCGTTCAACTGTTTTTAGAACTTATGATGTTTAGGAGGGATGGCTAGCCTGAAATGTTGACTTTGCTCCTTTTGTTTTTATTATTTTTTGAATGTGGATTTTATTTTAAAATGGTTTTGTAGTGCTTGTATGCTGCTTTGGAAAAATGTTAGATTTTGAAAGGAAGCCTAGAAATCTTTGAAATAGATAAAATAAATATACTTTAATTCATTTTTTATTGTGAAATTTCAACACACACACACCCCAATCGCATTAAGCAATAAATGCTACTACTATATGTTACAGGGGATCAGCAGAGGACATGACATTAAGGGCGCAATCCTATTTTTATTTTATTTATTGCATTTACATCCTGCCATTTTTACTCTTGCAAGGAACCCAAGGTGGTTTACACCGTCCTCCTCCTCTCCATTTTTTCCTCACAACAACAACCCTGTGAGGTAGGTTGGGCTGAGAGTCTGTGACTGGCCCAAAGTCACCCAGTGAGCTTCCATGGCCAAGTGGGGACTAGAGCCCGGATCTCCCAGCTCCCAGTCCAACACTCTCGCCACTACACCACACTAGTCAGCGGCTAGATGGCCATAGGATAGGTTGGAGAGATACGTTTAGACATGCGCTAAATGTTTTCCTGGGCCAGGACAATGGTTGGGGGCAGGGAGGGCTTAGGATCCCTCAGATCCTCAGCAACTCCTTCCCCACCCACTAGCACACCCACCTCCCAGAATGCCCAATTTCCCTCTCTTCAAGGTTGGAGTTCTGAAATCTCCGCAGTGGCTGGGAGGTGCCAAAATGAAGGGGCCAACATTTTGAAAAAACCCTCTGAGGTTGTAGCTCTGCCTATGGCCTTGGTGGGGTTTTTCTGAACAATCCTATTGCCCCTGGGATGCTGTCTTATGGACCACAGGATTAAAAATAATATAACAATACTCTTGGCTTATCTATCATTGACTAATTCTTTGCCTATGACATTTTAGGATGCTACATCACAGCTATTAATGGAGTTAACCATTTCTAATTTAAGACTGTGAACATGTGGGTGGGATCTGTTCTCCAATTTGTCTGAGTAAAGGCCTTAGTTATAGATGTTGTATTTAAGCAATTAACATTGCTAAGAAAAGTTGTTAGTAAACACAGTGATTTATTCTACTGCTGTTAAATTCATATATTCTCACAGAGTGACTACAATAGCATCAGCATTATGAGAATATAAGGGATACAAACAAAACTGCAATTCTTTTGAAACTGGTGCATAAACATTGGGACATAGTTGAGAAAAAGAATGACTGCTGTATTACGTACATCCATTTTAGACGTGGATAATGAAAAGCATGTGAGTTTTTACAATCATGGTCATTTATCACCCAGTTTTGCAATGAGTAATTGCACCTCTCCTCTGCTCTTTCTACTCATCTCTCTCTCTCTCTCTCTCTCTCTCTCTCTCACACACACACACACACACACACACAATAGCCTACTAAGAATACATCCTGGACCATGTAAAACTAGCAAGTGGACTAAATCTAGAAACATTCATATTACTTAACCTACTAATCCACAAAGAGTTATATTAGGACAACTCAGAATTACTGTAATGAGGAAGAATGCAATTTTCATACAAACAAATGCGTGTTCAATAAACACGTGTAGCAAGTAGCAGGGTTGTGGCAGCAAGCCCAAACTCTGACTTTTGCACATTCAGGTCCCTAGGTGCACATAGGAAAAACACACAGACTTTTACACATGCCCCTGATACACAGCCTACATGCTTATGATATGTATACCTGCACATACAGACAGTCTAGTGACTGCAATTAGGGCAGTTGGGGTTCTCTTAATACAATTAAGATGCATAGAAGAGAAATTCTGCTCTCCCCTATGCATCTTAATTGTATGCACATTTCATTGTGTAAAAAGTGTTCATATGCTCCCAAAATAAATTTGAAGCTCCAGCACTTAAGGCCAGATTAGACATGGTGTTAAATGCACGAATGCAATTAATGTGCAGGTTTCTTAAAAACCAGAGGCAGGGAAGGGGAAAACAAAGGTGTCAATGGAGGTTTGCCTCCCAATACAAATAGCAGCTTTAGGGATATGGTTTTCATCAGGACCACAACGGGGGGAGCTCCCTAGTTTAAACTCTTCCTCTCCACTTCTGCAGTCCCCCTGCTATTTGCTTTTAAACATACACATTAACTGAATTCACACAATCAGAGCTTTTCTACAAGAGGCTAATTGCTATATCTACTTTCAGTTTTGTCACAGAATTTAGATCCAAGCTCTCCACAAAGAACTTTTCTTTTCCTGCTTTTCATCTACATAACCACTAGGTGGTGATGTGCTATAGCAGAATATCACAATTACCCAAGTAGGGAAATAGCTTTTCTTTCATTTTCAGAAATAATACCCCATTTTGCCCACTCTAAAACAACACTGGGAAAATGTTCATAAAAAACAAAAGTGAATCTGGAGGATCATGATGTCACCTAAAGAACCCATAAACAACCGTAGGTAACAAATCATGAGCGCACAATAAATGCCTCAGGCAGAAAAGCTCTTAATGTCATGTCTAGGTTGACCCTAATATGGCTGACTCAGCAGATAGAGGAGCTCAAAAATAACCACCACACCAGTTGCAATCACACCTAATCTTAACAGAAGCTATGTGGCAATGACAAAAGATTATCACTGTCACTAAAATCACAGCCAATGTAAAAGCTAATTGTATTAGCTGCACAGCCCACATATATACTCACCGGAGACTTTTCATGGGGTAAGGGTCTTTTACATTTTTCTCTGCCAATGTTAAGGATCAGCTCTGCAGCTGTCAGGAATGAATCTGAGCATGTGGAGACGTCTAGCAGCTCAGATTCAGAATGTGAACAGCCAGAACAGGGGGAGGCTTCCTCCCTAGTGAGCTCAGATATGGCAAGGCCTTCTTCCCAAGACCTTGACTCACAGATGGCTCGGCCTGAATGGCCTACCCTTTCCTCCTCCATGAGAATCCAGGTTTCAGGGGAGGAGGAGAGTGAGGGGCGTGACTTGAGGGATGCTAGGGTCCGTCGCAGAGCAAAGCAGGAAAAGTTAGAGATGGAGCTCAGTCGCTCCACCAGGTTGGCTACGCATGAAAGCCTATGTAGGAGGGAGCCACCGTAAGGGAGGGGCATCCCTCTGAAGCTAGTCTGGCCAAGAAGTTCTTGTTCAGACTGCTGGCTATTTCTCTGACTTCCACTTCCGCTCCCCTACTGATATTCATAATTTTCTGGAGTAGCTGTTTTCATTGTAGTCTGAGAGTTTCCTAGAATTTGCATTTGTAAGGAAACTAGTCGTTAAGTAACAAAATAGTGAGCCTGAAGCTTGGTATACTGGAGTGTGTTGATTGAGAAGGGGGAGAACAAAGGATCGTGACAGCAGCCTACACACAAGGTAAGCAATGTCTATACGTGACCCCATAAAATTAGGAGAGTCCTATCCCCAGCCTCATGCTTTCTTCTCATATTAAAACAAATACATACATAAATATTGAAAAAATAAGGTTTGAAGGAAGGTTGTTTCATATTCCATTCAAACCTTTCTGCCAGCACAATCCTGTACATCTATATTTGCCTACTCAGAAGTCCCCCTTCATGGATCACTGCCTTGTTGTGGCGAAGGGGCTTGCGTAACTCAGTGAAGCCATAAGCTATGCCGTGCAGGGCCACCCAAGACGGACAGGGCATGGCAGAGAGTTCTGACAAAATGTGGTCCACTGGAGAAGGAAATGGCAACCCACTCCAGTATTCTTGCCAGGAAAACCCCATGGAACATATCACAAAGCTAAAAGAGATGACGCTGGAAGATGAGCCCCTCAGGTCAGAATGTGTCCAATATACTACTGGGGAAGAGCAGAGGGAATTTCCAAGTAGCACCAGAAAGAGTGAAGCAGCTGGGCCAAAGCCGAAAGGACACTCGGCTGTGGATGTGTCTGGTGGTGAAAAGAAAATCCGATGCTGTAAAGAACAATATTGTTTAGGAACCTGGAATGTCAGATCAATGAATCAAGGTAAGCTGGAGGTGGTCAAACATGAGATGGCAAGATTGAACATCGACATCTTGGGAATCAGCGAACTAAAATGGACAGGCATGGGCGAATTTAATTCAGGTGACCATCATATCTACTACTGTGGGCAAGAATCCCTTAGAAGAAATGGAGTAGCACTCATAGTCAACGAAAGGGTGGGAAAAGCAGTACTGGGGTATAATCTCAAAAACGATAGAATGATCTCAGTATGAATCCAAGGCAAACCATTCAACATCACAGTAATTCAAGTCTATGCCCCAACCACTGAGGCTGAAGAAGCTGAGGTAGGTCTTCATAGAAGAGATCAACAACACCTTCTAGAACTAACACCAGAAAAAGATGTCCTTTTCATCATAGGGGATTGAAATGCCAAAGTAGGAAGTCAAGAAATCACCGGAATAACAGGCAAGCATGGCCTTGGTGTACAAAATGAAGTAGGACAAAGGCTAATAGAGTTTTGCCAAGAGAACACGACGATCATAGCAAAACTCTTTTCCAACAGCACAAGAGGCACTCTACACATGGACATCACCAGATGGTCAATATCGAAATCAGATTGATTATATACTTTGCAGCCAAAGATGGAGAAGCTCCATACAGTCAGTAAAAACAAGACCTGGAGCTGACTGTGGCTCAGATCGTGAGCTGCTTCTTGCAAAATTTCAGCTTAAATTGAAGAACGTAGGGAAAACCACTAAACCATTCAGGTATGACCTAAATCATATCCCTTATGAATATACAGTGGAAGTGACGTAGATTTAAGGGATTAGACCTGATAGACAGAGTGCCTGAGGAACTATGGACGGAGGTCTGTAACATTGTTCAGGTGGCAGCAACTCAATCCATCCCAAAGAAAAAGAAATGCAAGAAAGTAGCTGAGGAAAGAAGGGAAGCGAGAAGCAAGGGAGAAAGGGGAAGATATATCCAACTGAATGCAGAGTTCCAAAGAATAGCAAGGAGAGACAAGAAGGCCTTCTTAAATGAACAGTGCAAAGAAATAGAGGAAAACAATAGAATGGGAAAGACTAGAGATCTTTTCAAGAAAATCGGAGATCTCAAGGGAACGTTTTGTGCAAAGATGGGCATGATAAAGGACAAAAAAGGCAGGGACCTAACAGAAGCAGATGAGCTTAAGAAGAGGTGGAAAGAATACACAGAAGAACTATACAGGAAAGATCTGAATGTCCCTGATAGCCATGATAGTGCGGTCACTGAACTTGATCTGGACATCCTAGAGAGTGAAATCAAGTGGGCCTTAGGAAGCAATACTAACAACAAAGCTAGCGGAGATGACAGTATTCCAGCTGAGCTATTTAAAATCCTAAAAGATCATGCTGTTAAAGTGCTATACTCAATATGCCAACAAATTTGGAACACTCAACAGTGGTCACAAGACTGGAAAAGCTCAGTTTACATTCCAATTCCAAAGAAGGGCAACGTCAAAGAGTGTTCAAGCTACCGTACAATTGCGCTCATTTCACATGCCAGCATGGTTAAGCTCAAAATCCTACAAGCTAGGCTTCAGCAGGATGCGAACCGAGAACTACCGGAAGTACAAGCTGGGTTTCGAAGAGGCAGAGGAACTAGAGATCAAATCGCCAACATTCACTGCATCATGGAGAAAGCAAGAGAATTCCAGAAAAATGTCTATTTCTGCTTCAATGACTACGCTCAAGCCTTTGATTGTGTGGATCACAACAAACTGTGGCAAATGCTTAAAGAGATGGGAGTACCAGACCACCTTACCTGTCTCCTGAGAAACCTGTATGAGGGTCAAGAAGCAACAGTAAGAACAGGACATGGAACAACCAATTGGTTCAAAATTGGGAAAGGAGTACGACAAGGCTGTATATTGTCGCCCTGCTTATTTAACTTATATGCAAAGTACATCATGAGAAACGCCGGGTTGGATGAATCACAGGTCGGAATTAAGATTGCCGGGAGAATTATCACCAACCTCAGATACACAGACGATACCACCCTAATGGCAGAAAGCGAAGCGGATCTAAAGAGCCTCTTGTTGAGGGTGAAAGAGGAGAGTGTAAAAGCTGGTTTGAAACTCAACATTAAAAAAATAAATATCATGGCATCTGGCCCCATCACTTCCTGGCATATAGAAGGGGAAGAAATGGAAGCAGTGACAGATTTTACTTTCTTGGGCTCCAAGATCACCGCAGACAGTGACTGTAGCCATGAAATTAAAAGACGCTTGCTCCTTGGGAGGAAAGCTATGGCAAACCTAGACAGCATAGTAAGAAGCAGGAACATCACCTTGCTGACAAAGGTCCGTATAATCAAAGCTATGGTTTTCCCAGTAGTAATGTATGGCTGTGAGAGCTGGACTATAAGGAAGGCTGAGCGCCGAAGAATTGATGCTTTCGAACTGTGGTGCTGGAGAAGACTCTTACGAGTTCCCTGGACTGCAAGGAGGTAAATCAGTCAATCCTCAAGGAAATCAACCCTGAGTGCTTCTTGGAAGGACAGATACTGAAGCTGAAGCTCAAATATTTTGGCCACCTAATGCGTAGAGAAAACTCCCTGGAAAAGCCCCTGATGCTGGGAAAGATTGAAGACAAAAGGAGAAGGGGACGGCAGAGTATGAGATGGCTAGATAGCATCACCGATGCAATGAATATGAACTTGAGCACACTCCAGGAGAGAGCGGAGGACAGGGAGGGCTGGCGTGCTATGGTCCATGGGGTCACGAAGAGTCGGACACGACTTAACGACTGAACTACAACAACAACAACAACAACTCAGAAGTAGATCTCATTAAGTTCAATGGGGCTTACTCCCAAATAAATAGGTATAAATTTGCAGCCTGAAATATCTACATAAAAGAAAAATTCAGCTTTATAGAAAATGTAGGAGGCAAACTCCCAATTTTTTTTTATTCCTTACACAAAATAACACTTGTGTGCAAGCTCGACAGACACAAAACACAACTGCCAAGGTCTCTGCAAGGTAAATAAAAGCATCAGCAATAGCAATATCAGCACCAGCAACACTCTGGTTTGAGGTTTCCTAAAACCTAGCTTGCAAATAAATATAACCTTCACTTAATGGAATCTTTCTTATCAGACCAAGTTAAGTCACATCATGCTCTCATTCAGGCTAATGATCCAAGGTGAACACTTTGTTGCTCTGTTCACTAGCCCAGGCAGCTTCTTACTATAATCTGCACAGATTATCATCTATGATCTGTGTAGTATGGAATTATCTTTCCCATGGGTGTGTAGCGTGGACAGAATCCACCTAGGTGGTCATCAGAACCCATCCAGCACTATATGCATGTAGGTGTGTTTGTGTGTGTTTGGGCATGCATGTTCATGAAATGCAATTCTACAGAATATACTAATATACTACAGAATATACTGGCTACTGAAATAATTATGGGCACAATGACACAAAATAAATACAAGAAATGCAGCTCTCATGTCTATTAATCAAAATGTAAGAAGAATATCAAACCAAAAAATCCTCTGATAAGATTATAGGTTGTCTACAACATACTCATTATGTGAGATCTAACTGTCGGGATTGATTCTGAGCGCAGGGAGATAGTTAGCAGCTTAGATTTAGAAGAGGAACAGCCAGAACCGGAGGATGCATTTTCCCAAGCCAGTTCAGATATGGGTAGGCGTGCTTCTCGGGTTACTAACTCCCAGATGGCCAGGCCTGAAGCCCCTGCCCCCCTCTGTGAGAAGCCGGGAGGAGGAGGAGGAGGAGGAGGAGGAGGAGGAGAGTGGGGGATTTGACTTAAGAGTTGCTAGACTATGGCACAGAGCTAAGAGGGAAACGTCGGGGCGGAGCTCAGACAAACCTATACATGTCTACTGGGAAGTAATCCCCACTGAGCTCAGTGAGATTTACTGCCAAGTTAAATGTGCATCAGATTGCAGCCTCAATATAACATCTAGTTGAGCCTTGAGTTTATGACATAAAGAAGACTGAAAACATGAACTACCTGACTCACTAAACTACCTTTCCCATTCTAGAAACACATTAACTGAAAGTGGACATGACGTACAACCCCAATGGGGAAGATGCGGAAACATCCCCTTGGCACATACTGCAGAAGCCTAGAAAGAAGAAATTCAGACTGCACAGTTAGAGAGGCAGAATATGTGGTGAGTTTAAAATCCTCCTGAAAACATACTTGTTTACACAAGCTTTCTCTGGCTTGTAATGGATTATCATGAATGACGCTGCTCCATTGGATTGTTTTCTATTGCTGTTTTCTATTGTTTTTATTGTTTCCATTGCTTATTTATTTTTGCTTGTTGTGGTTGTAATTATTTGAGTATTTTAATTATGATTTTTAAAACTTTGCCATGTAGAACCCTTAGAGATTTTGTTATATCAAGGAGTATGCACGTATGTATGTATGTATGTATGAATGAATGAATGAATGAATGAATGAATAAATAAAGTTCTCTTAAAGAAACAAAAAAAAACTTGAGCACACTCCAGGAGAGAGCGCAGGACAGGAAGGCCTGGCGTGCTATGGTCCATGGGGTCATGAAGAGTCGGACATGACTGAACAACAACAAAGAAACAAATGGGTAGTGACAAAATGAAAATCAAACACTTTCTTGAAGTAAATGAATCTATGCATGACCAAAAAAAGAGATGGTACAGTTTCTATGTTTATGTATGCTGTTGCTGAAAGGAAAGAGTTTAAGGATAATTATAATCCTCCTTTTCTATCCAGGTGTCCTTTTTGGGCTTTCCCAGATCTGGACCAAGACATTTTGCTGGTTGAAGCGGAGCAGCAAATGGCATCCCACCCCCCAAAGTCAAGGTGCACATGGTTTCCAAGATCAGTCTAATTATTTTGTCACCTGAGGCAACTCCCTCCCCCCACAAGTGTCTCTCCTGCTCCCTGGCAATAAAAATACAATAATAATACATTTAATTATTATTTGTTGCCTTTTCTTGACACCCAAAATCAGCTGCCTGCGCTGCCTCACTCTTCTAATGTTACAGCCAGCCATGGGCTTTCGTTTTATATACCATGAATCATGCACACAAAATAGCATGTTTCAAAAGTCTCGTTCACATGCTACATGTGTGATATATATTTAATTTTATTTCCTGACTATTAGCATATGCCTATCTATGAAGGGTATATCCTTTCCATCATTCTGAACAACACAGACATTTTAATATCCTGCAAAGGTCATTGCTACTCTTAAAGGTGGCCTCAAGGGCATATTAAATACATTAAATAAATAAATACCAACTGTTTTCCCACTCTTCCCATGTAATTTGTACTAGCAGCCTTGACTGGCTGCATAAAGCAGAAACTACACATGACAAAGACAGGCAAGCCCATTTGCTTAAACCCAGTTCTGTCCTAATCCCGTATAAAACTGGGAAGTAGGGGTCTGATTTTTAGTCCAAAAGGGGAACACAGGTGAGGGAGCTGATCTCTCCTTGCACTCACCTGCAGTTTACTTCCCTGAAGTTCCCTCCCTAAGCACTTTTCCTCCCTGCTGAGCTCACTGAAGGTTGGCTGAGAAGAAAAGTGTCTGGGGATGACAGGCTGTAAAGTAGTAAACAGTACGTGAAGAGACGGATAGGTTTAGCACATTTCCCCCACCCATGTGTCGCCTTTGTCCTAAAAATGAGATACACATGCATACACACACACACACACACACACACACACATGCACCCTACCACATTCTACGTGATTTGGGTAAACCTGGGATTATACGTGATTTGGATAGACCTGGGATTAAACCAACAGGCCCCCTTCGCATATTTCATTTTTATAATTTATTATTATTAACATTCATATACCGCCTTATCTGCATCAAGGAGGTGTACAACAACTTGAAACAATAAGACCTTAAAACAAAACAAAAAATAAGAACTGTAAAAACAATAAAAACATTAGAACTACAATTTTTAAAAAAGCAAAGTACCCAAATACCTTTGAAAGAGGGGCAACAACAGAGGAGGACATTTAATTTGATATACAGTATTTTACAAAAATAATAATCCTGAAAAGATAATAGTTAAGGTCATGGAGTGTTCATCTTCCCTGACCCAAGAGCAGAACAGCATACAGACATTCTGTCCCCGTCCCCCCATAAAGTAAATATCCTAGGTTTTTAGTTTCTTTTTCAACTTGAAGCTATTTAAAAGGGGTGAAGGAGGATGTATATTAACCAGGTCCTGGTGCACCTGCACATATTCAGGCAAATGACCATCACAACAGACACTTAGAAACAGAAAATTACAAGGCATCCACCTAGAAAATCATTTTCAACCATAAGACCTTTCACCTGTGACTTGACAAGAGTCTTGAAATTTCCTTCACCACCATCACCCGTTGTCTTCCAAAGGCCTAAATGAACAGAAGACTGTTTCCAACTGCTACGTATAGCTTACTCACAAGGACAGCCACACTCACAAGCAGAGTCATAAACCAACACGCAGTGCTAACCACTGACCACAGAACATATTGCTGGGTTCTGCTTATTGCTGCATAGCTCTCGGAAGGGCCCTGCATGCATCCAGGCAGCGTCATTGGTCGATGGAGAGGTGAAACTGAAAAAGCAGTTACATACCTTAGAGTCCTTTCTTTACCCCAAGTTCCCTTGCATCATCCGAAGAAGATTGCTGTGACGAACCATCAACAGCAACTTAAACCTGATGGGTGAAAAGAACACACTTTGAATGCAAAACCTCAATTAAAAGAAAAGCAAAACTTTGCTTCAAATCCAAGCTTCCTATCAGCCCATGCTTGCTTTAACTCTCCTTCTTTGTGTATGCGTGTCTGTTATCCTTTCTAGAATTGCTACGTAGTGGTCTATAAATATTGGCCCCCGCACTTGCTCGCTCCTTTACTTTGCTCATGGCACAGGTCTGTGTTACTGTACACCATGGTATTACTCAGCTGAAGTCCTCAGCTGCTCAGACAAAGCCATGAATTGGCTGCCTACTCTCCAGCTCTCTGCCTGCCTGGAAATACCATGTTGCTGCCAGCTTTACAGATGCTGTGGGCCTTTCCTGGAGGCTCAGATCAGGCACAGAAGGGTAATTACGGGGCTTGTCTGAAGAAACAGAGCTTTCTCCAAGCAGGTGGAAAGAAGGAAAAAAGGGAAAGAGGACAAGGAGGAGGGAAGAACTACCTTTGTTTTGGCTAAACTGCCTAATCTCCAATGCCCTTTACAGCTTTATATATGTAAATATTATTCAATTAGGATCATTAAATTTAATTACTACATAGTATGGATGTCAAACATTTGCGGAGGGGCATTCTTTAAAACCAGCTTAAGAAAAAAGAATATCTATGGGCTTTATTTTCCATGCTTTGAAAGCATGCACACTTTGTAAATGGCAGCAAGATACAAGGACAGAGAATAAGGAGTAATTTCAGAAGAATGGTAAGTAATCCTGTACAACTACATTTATCCATATTGACCAGTTAAACCAAAAGGTTTTTGATCTCTGAAAGAATGGATAATTGGAAGTGCTGTTGCCACGGTATTAGAAGGCTATATTATAAGACATGATGAATTTTGGGCAATTGACAACACAATCCTATGCATGTCTACTCTGAATTAAGTCCAACTGAGTTCAGTCATACTCACTCCCCAGTAAGTCTGCATAGGATTGCAGCCTGAAAGTCTAGCCTAGCATTTCCAGTGGCTTCACCATTATTACCTGCTAGATACTGTAAATCTTGCAACTCTCCACCCAGGGCCACCCAAAGGGTTTAAGGAGTCTGAGGCAGATGTGATGTTAGGGGCCATACTGCAGCCGCCTACAAGGACCCAGGTGAGCAACGTGGCAGGGCTAGGGCAGAGGCCAAAAGTGTGTTTACACCCAATCTGAAGTCAGGGGCATGAATTGGAAGGGCCTGGGGCAAATTACACTCAGTTTCTGGTCAGCCCTGGCTCAATAGTTACCAATGTCTTGCCCTGGTCTCCATTTGCCCCAAACTGTAGCTAGTCTAGGGGAAAATGTTTTGCAGTCAGGACTAGCCCAAGATATATTGCTGCCGAGGCAAAGGATAAGCCCCCCCCCCCCCGCCCACAAATTCCACATACAAAAGCTGACTGGACTGGTAGATGAGTCTGACTTCAACACTGGTGACAGAACAGCTACTTCCACGGCACCCAAAGACAGTGGGCTAGCTTATAGGGTACACTGACCATAGCGTAGCAGCTCTGTCCTCCAACACCTTGCCACTGCTCATTGCCCCACAGCATCTAGTGCCTGAAGCCGCTACCTCACTCTGCCTAATCGTAGGATCAGCCCTGCTTACAATTATCTTGAAATTGCAAGATAACTATTTCTCCTTTTTCTCCCTGGCCAGCAAGGAACTCACTTTATTGAATATATGAAGCTGCCTTGTGCTGTCAGACATTTGGTCCATCTATCCATTTATCTCTTACTAGCAATGACTCTCCAGGTTCATGGTAGAGGTCTCTGTCATCATCTCCTACCACAGCCTTTCCCAAACTGGTGCCCTCCAGATATTTTGGAGAAAAGCTCCCAGGATTTCTGACGATTGGCCATGCTGGCATGGGCTGATGGGAATTGAAGTCCAAAATGTCTGGAGAGCACCAGATTCAGGATGGCTGCCCTACCACATCCTTTTAAACTAGAGATGTCAGGGACTGAACCTGGGACTTTCTGCAACTGAAGCAAATGTCCCCTCCCCATAGGCATAGAGTCAATTCTATCGGTTCACTTATATTCTACAGGAAGTAGCAAAAAAGAAAAGGTTGGCTGACTTATGTTTTCTCTTTTACTTAGAATCATAGAATAGTAGGTTTGGAAGGGGCCTACAAGGCCATCAAGTCCAACCCCCGCTCAATGCAGGAATCTAAGTCAGAGCATCCCTGACAGATGGCTGTCCAGCCTCAGCTTGAATGCCTCCAGTGTGGGAGAGTCCACCGCCTCCCTAGGTCATTGGTTCCACTATCGTATTGCTCTTACAGTCAGGAAGTTTTTCCTGATGTTCAGCTGGAATCTGGCTTTCTGTCACTTGAGCCCATCATTCCGTGTCCTGCACTCTGGGATGATCGAGAAGAGATCCTGGCCTACCTCTCTGTGACAACCTTTCAAGTACTTGAAGAGCGCTATCATCTCTCCCCTCAGTTTTCTCTTCTCAAGGCTAAACATGCCCAGTTCTTTCAGTCTCTCTTCATAGGGCTTTGTTTCCAGTCCCCTGATCATCTTTGTTGCCCTCCTCTGAACCCTCTCCAGTTTGTCTGCAACCTTCTTCAAGTGTGGTGCCCAGAACTGGACACAGTACTCCAGATGAGGCCTAACCAGTGCTGAGTAGAGAGGAACTAGTACTTCCCGGGATTTGGAAGCTATGCTTCTATTAATGCAGCCCAAAATAGCATTTGCCTTTTTTGCAGCCACATCACATTGTTGTGCGACCGTAGCACAGCAACCTTCAATTCACTGCTATGCTACAGTCACATGTACATTAAGAAGTGTTCTCAACATGCACTGACTGTAATTTGAGCCTCTGTATGATGTTCAGGTATCTTGGCCCTAGAAGTCAAAGTTTGGATAATGGAGATTTTACTGTACATATTAGAAGGTGCTTCTAAGAACAAGCTATGCCATTAAAAAAAAAACACTAATTGCTAATAATAATAATAATTTATTATTATTAAAATTATTTAATAATTATATTAAAATAATAATAATAGTTGGAAACTATTTTAGAAGGAATGTTTGAACAGAACTTAAAGGCAAATAATGCCACTAATAGAACTTGTAAACTTGCAAGAAGTCTCCCCCCATTTCCAAAAACAACATCCTAAGTGGCCCTTGTTTTCACTGTAGTAAGCACTGGTAACATTTTATTTACTTCCATAACACAATCTGACCTTTAGAGCTTTATTGAAATTGGCAATCTTCTGATGAGTGCTGATAATCAGCCTATTATTAATGAAGTACTGAAATCTATCCATGAGTACTACTCAATGATTCCACTGGAAATACCACACTTATCACTGGGAAATAAAGGTTACATTTTAATACAGCATACGTATCCGGCTTAGTTTATGGATATTTAAGTTAAACCCTGTTCAGGCATTTACCCATGAATGAATGGGAGGAGGAATAGGCTTAGCCACACCTCCACCGTTCTCATCCCTGTCCATTGCATCTCAAACTTTTGCACACTGAGCAGGAATGTCTGAAGGGGAAAATCTTCATCTGTTCAGTTGAATATGCTCAGAATCCACCATGTGACTGGGAATCATGATCATGCAGGGAAGATTCTAAGTGTGTTTCCCTTCAGACCTTCCACTCAACACACCAAAGTCAGAAGTTCCACACAGCAGGGACAAGATTCTAGCACATACAGCCCTCACAATTGCAACCAATTCTGCCAGAGAAGGCATTCTGAAACACAAAGTGTTCCACGTTACACAACAGTCTTTTTTTAAAAAAATACAACAACAACTAACTATTGGGAAAGACTTATTTATCTTGACTAACATCAGTTGCACATTTTACCTCTCTTGTATTAACTATAATGGGGAAAATATCACTCACCCGTTCTCCTCCATCTATCTCTGAGCTGTTCACCATTTTTCTTTATCTGACATTTTTCTTCTGAACAAATTGTACTTTTACACAGTATATACAAAGATAAAAACCCACAATTGCTATTTATTTCATCCAATGTTCTTATTCTATTTTGAATGTATAATAAAAACCCAGTTATTACAAAACATGTATAAGCTAAACTCTCTTGGACTTGGTAACCACCTGATCATCAGTTTGATGTTTTTTGCGCTACCTGGTTTTCTTTATCATCCTAAAAAATTGTTGAGCTGCAACCCACAGCTCCACAGTTTGCAAGATATGTCATACTTCCGCCATACATAAAATCAAAACACCCGAAGTACCTGTCCCACCTTTCCTCCAAGCTAATGTACATGGTTCTCCCAACACAATTCATTCTCACACCAACCCTGTACGATAGGCTAGACTGAGAGAGCACAACATCCAATGAACTTCATGGATAAGTGAGGATTTGAACCTGGGTCTCTCCCGTCCTAGTCCAACACGCAAGTCTAACACTGTCTAACAACAGTCTAACATCGCCACACTGAAAAGCCGCCCCATGGAGAGTGCCATCAATCTGAAAGTATTGGAATGGTAAGCACACATTTGAAACAGCCTTTACATTGAAGCCAGCCTTGTTCTACTGAACTTCAGTAGGATTGGACCAGCACTAGTAAAGATTTTTGAATTATTTATGCTGTGAATGGGTCTCTTTCAAAGCAGTATTGACAAACACAGAACTCTTTCTGTAACATATTAATATCATTTAATTAAAGCTATAATACTGAAAAAATATTTGAATTTCATCTCAACACACAACAGTAATAGAAGATAAAATATAGCTGAGTTAAAATGAGGCAAACCTTCCTAGTTTTTAATCAATACCTATAATATGATTGTCCCAGGATCCGGACCTTAGTTAACTAGGCCAATGGAAAGCTGCCAGTCTCAGCCTCTTTCTCCTGAATGCTCTTATTCCCAAAATGGTCTCTGCTACATCAAAGTACGTGGCTTCCTGTTGACATTGTTGCCCCAGCAACAAGGCCTGCAGCATTCTGTAAGCCATGTCTCCTCTCTTAAAGCAATGGAGCGGCAGAACCAAAACTGTTACCTATAAATTGTGTAACAATCTATACACTCCATAATATTGGACCTTGACTTGAACAGTTCTGCGAAGTAAGCATAGAAGTTTCCCAATGACCCACTGACACGTAATACCTGTAGCTTCCCTGTTCAAAGGACCACATATGCTAGCTGGCAATGTCCTTACTTATTTCACTTATTCAGTCATGTTTTCAACCTAGCCCAGGGTGTCCCCAACGTTTTTGGACCCATGGGCACATTTAGGAATTTGAGAAACTGCTGTTGACACCACCACAAAATGGCTCCCACTGAGAAAGTGACTAGTCACATAATGGCTGCCTTGGAGGCCTGGCTAGTCAAAAGTGAGCTAAAGGGTGGAGAGAAATAGTGAGGCTAGAGGCTGGGAGGGAGAGGGATATAGCAAGGCAAAGGGGCAGAGGGGAGAGAAAATACAAGACTAGAGGCTGGGATGGGGGGAGAAACAGCAAGGCAAAGGGGTGGGGGGGAAGAGAAACAGCAAGGCTATAGGCTTGAAAGGGAGAGAAAGAAGATTACCATAGCATTTTCCAAAGTTTTTATTTAAAAACTTTTTGAAGAGAGCAGGGAGGGGAGAGCTTTGTGGCCACCACTGGAGGTCCCTATGGGTGCCACATTGGGAACCCCTGACCTAGCCTATTCTGCACAGTTAGAGTGAGAACTAAAATACTGAATTCACATTATTCTAAAGATCAATCCAATCCAATCCAATTGTGCAACTAAAAACCCAATCCAATATGGGAAATCCAATATGAATATTGTTCTCTACATCCTAGCGCTCCACACTTATAGCATAGCCAAAATAGTTAAGAAGGTGTTTTCAGTCAAGACTTACAATCACATTAGAATATAAGGGATAAAGGCAAATTCCACACACATATTCAGCTTACAACTACAGCAAAATTTCTTAAGAGGCACATAACCAACAGGCCCTGCTACTACCATTTTGTTCAGCCCAAAATCCTCACAGCCACCACTTTTACTCGCACATGCTATGGCAAAGCCTTCCCAAAACCAGCACCCTCCAAATCTGTTGCATTACAACTCCCAACCAGCATAGCCATCAACTATTCTAGATGGGGATGATGGGAGTTCTAATCCAAAACACATGGAGGGTGCCATGTTGGTATAGGCTGTGCTATAGCATCTCTCAGTTCTCGCATCACACGAGCCAGTTTACCAAGTCAACTGATTCTTTCTTTCTTTCGTACCCTGGCATTTAATCCCTAGGGATTCTATGATCCTGGGATATCATAAATTCCTTCTTGGCTCCTTTCCACTTTTTCACTTTATTTGCCCCACTGTATGGCTAGTGGGGCTAGAGTGCTGGACTGGGAATCGGGAGATCCGGGTTCTAGTCCCCAGTCGGCCATGGAAGCTCACTGGGTGACTTTGGGCCAGTCACAGACTCTCAGCCCAACCCACCTCACAGGGTTGTTGTTGTGAGGATAAAATGGAGGAAGGAGGAGGATCATGTACGCTGCCTTGAGTTCCTTGGAGGAAAAAAGGCGGGATATAAATGCAATAAATAAATAAATAAATAAATAAATAAATGGCTATGAGTAAAAAAGGAAGAACAGGCATCTGTTGATACCCTAGGTAACATGCATGCCTCCTGGATGTCACATTTGAAATATACAGGAGCTACATGTACACAAAATGTAATAAGGCAAGCGCTGAGACAAAATGGAGGAAGTTTAGGCGGGGGAACTGCCCCCGGCCAAACACTCCCCCTTTCAGTTGTAATTCAGGAAGTCTGCAAAATGGAGCAAAAATATTCTCCCATTCCAAGTGATGGTGGAAGACATCGCCCTCACTCTGATTTAGCTTTGTGAATCTGTCATGTGGCCAAACACGATTAGCTAAGTGATGCCATGACATCATCTGCTGGCTACATGATCTCTGATTTTGCTGGAGACATCTCACCAAAGAACAGCCATCTTTTTAAAAACTGTGCAGCTGATAGAAGCAGTGAACAGATGTGAAATGATACAAAAAGGGAAGGTGGATCTTTGAAAGGATATTTTGTGTTCCAAAAACTTTCCCTTTCCCCCCACTTAAAATGTTTGTCCACAAAAATTTAGCTCAGCCCTAATTTGGACACCACTAAGTTATATCATAGGTGACTAGCAAAAGCAAACATTTCAGAAATAATACAGTTTTGGTTGGGGGGCAGGGTTGTAGACCAAGGAAATAAGTTCCCACTTGCCACACACATGCCTGACAGGAGTGAATAACAGTCACATGCAAGATTTCACATGACAACTCTGCAGGTGTGAAATATTATCCCTATTAGTGAGTACTCTTATAAACATGATTTGCAGTATTCAACAGGGCTAAGGTAATGTCAGGAGGCCCTAGCTGGCCTCTTTCAGTCTACTCCAGTAGCCAACTCCAGACACAGACAAAGGATTCTTTTCAAGGCTTTATTCCTTTTACAACTTAATAACTCTATCACCAGCGACTAAGCTATGAACAGCAGAGTAATCTATGCCCTGGGTTAGAAACAGTTGGTCCCCATTTGAACGAGAATCACTTGCAGACCCTGAACTTATGGGCTAGGGAGAGTCCCTCCCCTTTTCCCTTGGGTCCCCTGGACGCGACCGTTGCTTGCGCGCCAAACGGGCACCATGCCTCCTTTCCGCGCCCTCCATAGCTCGTTGCTCTTTGCGTCTGCGTTGAGCATCCAGCCAGTCCTCCTCCCACGCTCTTTCTCTCCCAGGACTGCTATCTATGTCTGGAATGCTGGTAGGAGGAATCTCTGCCAGCTGCAGGGCCTGGGAGGGAAGAGCGCGTTCCTCTCCCATGGATGACTGTTCCTCCTCAGAATCAGAACTGCTCTGAGGTTCTATGGGCTCAGTGTCCACCCTGACAGGTAAAACCCCTGGTTTTTACAGTTCAAATTAATTAATTCTGTCACCCTTTTCTAAAACAAATCACCAAACATTTGCAACAGCAAGTCGAAAACTCATGTGGAGAGCCCCCATGGACACAGGAGGCTCTCCTCTTCAGACAGGCACCCTCCATGAGTACAGAGTAACAAATGTGACAGGGGAGAGGAAGAGGGGCTGGAGCACTCCTTCTCCTGACATGTTCCTGTTAATCCTTTTTTGAATGCCTGAACAAGGTTTGAAAGGGAGTTGTACTCACATTCACTTGAATGCAAGTAGAACTCTCCATGGAACAGTGGATCCTCCTTTATCAGGCTCCCCGATAGTGCTGAAACTTCTACTCACATTCAAGCAAATGTGAGTGGAGCTCCCTTTCAGCCTTTGCCAAGTCAACATGACAAGGTCTGAACTGAGGGGGTGAGGCCAGTGAGCTCAGAGACGCAGGGGCCAGACTACACTTTAAACTGTCTTTACGCCCTCATGCACTTAATGCCTGAACAGGGCTATCCTGACTGACACATGCAGCCCATTTCTTTTATATGTATTGTTTCTTAAATATATATGAGAGAGAGATTGGAAGGAAGGAAGGAAGGAAGGAAGGAAGGAAGGAAGGGAGAAACAGAGCATGCACACTGCAAGCAGATGTGGAGATCAACGACTTGCTGAGAACTGTACCATAAGCCCAATTTCACTTATTATAAACCAAGTGTACCTATTTTCCTTGCTAAACATTGCAAGGTGAGCTGTTTTCAAGATCTGTCAAGAGTATCTGCAACACATATAATGGGAAATGTCAAGAAAAAAGCACTGAGAAAGTGAGTTCTGGCAAATGAGAAACCAAATGTTGGGAAAATGGGTTTGGGGAGGTATCTGGTTTTGGTTTTCCCTCATCAAGCTATATTTGTTTTTCAAGCCAATGCAAATTAGGGACAACTAATCCTAAACCCTTTTGGTTGTACACAACATAATGAACACCACAGTCAGAGCAACTTTAGACATTAATGATAGGTGCAAATACAGGAAGCTCAAATGAGTCACACTTCCTGTATCCATGCATATCATTAACATCCCAAACTGCTCTCAACACCAAGGTTCTGAAACCTTGGGCTCTTTGTCTAGACAAAAATGTTCATACAGTAGTGCTACATTCCTCACAAACTAATGAGGGCATGAAAAATATATGTGATGTGTGAGCTTAGTCTTTATGAGCAAGGCCATAGGGAACTGTGGCTTTCAGCAAAAGGGGATTACAGGAGTAGAGACTAGAAGAAAATCTCAGTATGGAGCGTGGCCTGCTGAAGGACTATTATTAACTATTTTCTACCTTCTCATTTAATGAGCATGCTGTTGCTCTTTAAGCACCATGTTGCTTACCTTTGACTCTAAGAGCCTTTGTTTTCACATAATAAATACCTAGAGTCTTGGGACTAGACAGGAAGATCATACACGACTCCAAAAGGCTCTTACTGTTGACAGATCATTGTAGGTGCTTATTCATTATTAGCTGCAAAACTATTGGCTGAACACTTAATACACTGCGCTTTTCAGCTGTAGCATTACAGCTAAGGAAACAGAGGAAGCTGTAGAGTTGAGTTTTCAGTTTTCCTCTTCATCCTTGCAAAACAAACAGACTCCGAGTTAAAAAGACACAGTGCTACCAGTATTCAAATTATATTTCATTACTGAAATATAAGAGATCTAAAGAACTGGCAAAAAAATGAAGTGCATGTAATTTTGACATTTGTAGACTACAGAAAAATTTTCTGGGATCCAGAAAAATGCCCAAATATATGACAATGAGCTCCACTGGATGAGGCACGTGTGTGTGTATAAGAGAGAGAGAGCATGCACATGTGTGTGAGACAGTATTTGCATGTTTATAGAACAGGTTATGACGCCTCTTATACATGACCACTTTTGACAGGGCAAAACTGAGGTTTCACACACTGAGGTGGTTATGTGACAGCTGTGTAGATTGGTTTATTATGAACTAATACAAGTGGAACTTTTCAGAATGGCACAGTGGAATATATAACTACCTCCACATGTGGAAGAAGGGCTCAGACTTCGAATGTGGAGAGAACCCGCATCTGAAAAGTATGGCCACATTTCAAGTTAGGTCCAGCCCCTTCAAACTGGGCCTGTTTCAAAATGGGATTCATATAGAATCATAGAATAGTAGGGTTGGAAGGGGCCTATAAGACCATAGAGTCCAAACCCCTGCTTAATGCAGGAATCCAAGTCAGAGCATCCCTGACAGATAGCTGTCCAGCTTCATCTTGAATGCCTCCAGTGTGAGAGAGCCCACCACCACGCTAGGTAATTGGTTCCATTGTTGTATTTCTCTAACAGTCAGAAAGTTTTTCCTGACGTTCAGCTGGAATCTGGCTTCTGTAACTTGAGCCCATTATTCCATGTCCTGCACTCTGGGGTGATCAAGAAGAGATCCTGGCCTTCCTCTCTGTGACAACCTTTCAACTTTGTTCTCTTCTTACACATGTAGTGAATTTGCTCAGTATAAGGGGACATATCCCATTCCCTGCCATTGAAATTGTTTAGCTGTTTAAGTTGTTTTAAATGTTGTATGTGAAATATTTATTTATTTATTTTTATACTGCCAAGTAGCCGAAGCTCTCTGGGCGGTTCACAAAAATTAATCTGGATCCAAGCTGTTACATAGGAGACATACAAAAGATACAATTGTGAGAAATGTGATACTATTTTTTATTATCTTGTATTTTATGGTTTGTAATATTTGTGAACCACCCAAAGAGCTTTGGCTATTGAATAGCCATAGAAATGAAATACATGAAATAAAAAATAAATAACCCAGTCTTCTCTGCCTTTACCAAGCAAAAGAAAGCCTCACCTTGCAAATGGTGTAACAGGCCAGAAGGAGGGCTCACTACCATGCGGGAGAGGCCTTGTAAGGGGGCTACTGGTATGGAAAGTGACATACTTCATGAATTTTGGGTTTTTGTGTGTGTTGCTGTCCACTCACAGTGGTATTTAAAAAGGACTGTCAAGCATCTGTCAAACTGGTGGGCTTCACTTTGTGCGGACAACCTGTGCCTTAGTTACATTTTAAAAATAAAACATCTATATCTGTAACAGCTGGATTTTATATTTTCAAAAATGAAATCCATCAACCACTGTTTGCTTCTATCTTGTTCCCTTAGGACTGGATCCAGGTGAAACCTGAAACTACCACCACATCCATATCAAGCCCAACTTGAATGTTTGCAAACCTCCTTCCCCCATTTCATCTTAAGACTCTGACCTTGATGCAGACATCATGACTTCAACATCAAGTTTGTTTTTTCCCCCCACCTCAAATTGCTCCCCTCCTAACCTGCTTTTTGTAACATCTTGCCTGATAGAGAACTAGAGACCTCAAAAGTTTGCACATTTTTGGTGACCTTTGAGCTAGCCTAAAAAAGATATTACACTAATATGGAATTTGGAATTATGGGGCTACAGTTTGGGCCCTATTTTAAAAATGAGTCGGGTGAATGGTATTTTGCCATTATAACCAGAAATCGGAGGGGGAGAGAGTAGATGCCATAGCTTACACTCAGAAAATAGCTAAATGGTGTAGCCCTTAATAGTTGCAATTTCCCAGCATTTTGGACCTTGAATGAACATGGAGAGCCCTTAACACAACACGTTAAACCAAACTTTTTTTTTTTTGTCAATTGGCCTACACGGCCAAGACAGCTACTTTTGCATTTTGTAATAATACATTTGTTAGACTTGCTACTTTATTAAACGTTTCCAACATGAAAATATGGACAGAGTCAATGCTGCCTCTAGCACAAGAAGAATTTTTTTTTGTCAGTTATTTCAGGCCATGTTTTTGCTCATCATTCACAGATTATTAAACCTTTATCTAAATGCAACATCCGTGTTGGCAGGAATTACTTTAGTTAGGCTACACTAACAAGCTGCCAGATTGTTAAATGGGTTCACACATTTGAAATCACCACTGTAGGAAATAATTAGCACTACTGTTGGCAAAGCAAATTCTATGATTAACTACCATCACTGCCATAGGCAATCATCCTTCCAGGTTGAGTGTGCTGTTCTGCCAATCTAACTGCAGGATTGCAAGAATCCTTCCAATGCTAGAGTTAGACTGGCAGAAGAGTGTACAGCAATGCCTCTTTCCCACTGGCTTTATAGGATCTTACATTCCCTCAGATTAATTATACTGAATGCTTTCTGGTAATGTCTCCTTTCTCAAAATGGGGGTAGCTTATAAAAGTGACTGCTAGATGTACCTGCCAATGAGGCAGTCATAGTCGCCACAACCATGTGACCTCACATACTTGTCACTCTTGTGAATCCATAACTAATCTGGAATACCTTTAACTCTCACAGAGTAGGCTAGCCAGATTTCACTCTGACAGTTGCCAGTGTTCCAGATGGCTAGGGGTTCCTAGTTACTTGTACGAGAAGAATGGGGAACTGCTTTCAACCCTAGGGCCTAATTTTATTTTGGAGACGCTTTCAGGGGCTGCATTTCAGTGATGGCTAGAACCGAAGACAAAATGGGTGGTGCCAAAAACAAAAGGGGTTGGACAAAAAATACAACCCCCCCCCCATCATATTGTAGTTTAATGCTCTTACTGGTAGTAACCAATTCTTAGGAGAGCTCCTGTCTACAAGGTTATAGAATAGTTATTGAAATCTGACAAAACACTCAACTCCACCTTGACAAAGGCTATCAGAAAATCCAGTCAGTGAAGGGCTGAATAGTTGCATTTGGATATAACAATAAACTATGGTTTATTGTTATGAGAAGCTTAACTAGCTTAAGGTTTGTGCTCTGGCATAGCCATGAGGCGAAGATTGGAAGTTTTGTCTTTTATTTTTTGACTAACCACGGTTCACCAATTCCCAGCATCACAGCAAAGACACAAACTGTTCCCTTGACAGCTCTGAGGCCCCTGCACTGTTCCTATGGTCAAGCGGTAAACTAGAGGCAAGCACAGGGTTGGTTTATACATCTGAAAGATAATATGGTGGAATTCACTGAATTTTAGATGTTAATAACTGTATCCTTAGGCCTAGTATCTGAAGATTATGTATCATGATCCCAATTAGCTTAGGGGCCGGGTAGTTTCACTTCCCTATTCATTATTAGAACCCTTAAGTAAAATAATCAACAAGGACTTTAAGGATCATCTGGGAAAGATTGTGTAATAAGGTAAATCAAGGTTTCTCTAGCCCCCTGATAGAAGCTGCAGTTCAAAAAAACATGCAGAACGGACTCCACCTCTTCATAGCTACATCTATAGGTACATCTGTTATTAACTGGAGTTTTACTATATCTACTGTCTAAAAGATTAGGTGATAGAACATTTCACCGAGCCAGGGAAAAAGCCCATCTACATGTGGGGATGGATAATGTAAATAGGACATCCCATTTTTGAAGTTTGGGCCTGGCAAACCCAACAACTGAGGAGAGCATGGAGCCTGTGCTGCTCTGTAAAAGTCTTGAGAATCGATATCCATTAGCCTCTGTTTAACAATATATTTGGCTCTCTCCCAGTTCATAGACAGTAACTGGAAGGAGACAGCCTCACTGAAACAACTTTCAGCAGCACTTCCTTCTTCCAGGCTGACTATGGTGCAGTGGTGCAGTCAGAGTGTCGGACTGGGACTCATGAGTTGCGTGTTCTAGTCTCCACTCTGCCATGAAGCTCGCTGGGTGACTTTGGGCCAGCTACCAAGTCTCGGACTAACCTACCTCACTGTTGTCTGGATAAAATGGAGAGGAGAAGGAGGAGAATCATGTGTACCACTCCTTGAAGGAAAGGTGGGATATAAATTTAACAAATAAATAAATTTGAATAAGGAAACTCAGACTCTGATAGCTGAGTTAAACTTAATTTAAAAAGAAAAGAGAAAAGAAAAGGGGGATGGGAGATGAATCACTACAAAATAGCCACCCCATAATTGTCAAGGAATATCTCGAGTATAAAGTAGGTCAGGTTTGCTTTAAAAGTTTTATCAATATTTCAAACAGCTGCAGGGGGTCACAACAACTTCATCAGTTTAGGAGGGTTAAATTAATAACCATCAGCAGAGAGAGAGAGAGAGAGAGAGAGAGAGAGAGAGAGAGAGATTTCTTTGAAAATCTCCCACAGGTAGTTCATTTCATTATGGAGATCTGATGTCCACCAACAGCTGCATGCCTGCCTGCTCTCCCAGCTGGATAACTTTTGCTGGGAAGTCACTGGACTCACAGCTGTGGAGGGGGAAGGGAGTGAAACAATGATATACAGTGAGTGGAGATCACTTAAAGCAGACTAAACATTTCAGCATCAAATTATTTCTCGACACATATTGCCAACATATGTACATACGGCCAAGGCAGTCAAAGATGGACTCATCTGCAAGACTAAAATACGGCTCTAATTAAGACTCAAAATCTCAGAAGGGAAAATATCAACCTATTAAAGAATAACAATGATCTTGAATATATAATCTGCAGATTCTTTGCTGCCTTTTAATCAGAATTCAGTTTTTGCCAAATTTTAATGCTCATCACTAAGAAATATATACATGGGACATGCTACTACAAGACAGTATGCATGGAAAGGATCTTGCATGAGCTCTGTTATTTGTAATTGTAATATAAATGTCCATGGAAACAATAACAGAGTTGTTTCAATGGGTGGAGATCTACACACATCATACTTACACATTTATTGCTTGACAAATGCAACATCAGGTGAAAAAGATCCATCACAGACCAAACATCACAGATCAAACATCACAGATCAAACATCACAGATATAGAATTCATAGCCCCTGAGACACTTAGTCAGCTGCAAGTTGCCAAGTATTGAGTAATTAAGTCATGTGTGTGCATGCATCAACCAGTCCTTACTATACTGAAAAAGACCAAAAAAAACCAAAAAACACCCCAAACACTGGTGAAAGCCATGGGAATGCTTTTTTATCATTGTACAGGAGCAATTCTACCCATGGATTTAAGAAAAGGTGAGAAAAATTACTTTGGAACTCATCCAGAAAATAAACAAGGTGATGTTTCTGACTTAATCAAGAGAAGCCAAAATAAATAAAAATAAAAACAGCTAGTTTTAAAAAATTATCCCCATTGACAAAATAATTTGACTAATGTCCCTTCATATGATTCCTTGGCAAAAGCTTGCTGTGCTTTGAGGCAGTCTTAATTTGGATAAAAAATGTCAAAGCTGTTGGCTGCTTGAAACGTAAATTTTTTTTTTTAAAAAAAAATTGAGCTTGAAGTCATATTTCCATAACTATTTAATGGAAGGAACGAACCCAGAAGACTGGGCTTCTGTTAAAACAATACAGCATGGATAAAACAAAAGCTGATCTCTATTAAATAGGTGTCATGGCATAGCAGATGGCTGACTTATTCTGCCCTCAAAGTTAATGCCTTTTCCATTTCCCAAGTATTTCTGTGTAACTGGTGATAACAATGAGTAAACTGAGGTTAACAGTAATGTGCATATTAATTATACCGTACTCCATACAACAAGTAACTTATGGCAGAACTAGATGTAACAGAAGGGGGGGGGGCAATACTGCCAAAGACAGCATCACCATATCTAGTTCTCCCCCTTTCCCCTGTAACATCTAGTGAAAGTCATTATGTGACTCAGAGGAGGTGATGTAGCTCAGAGGTAGAGCACATACTTTGCAAGCGGAAGGTCCTAGGTTCAATTCCTGGTATATCCAGATGGGGCTAGGAAAGTATCCTGCCTGAAGCCCTGGAGAGCCAATGCTGGGCCTGGATGGACCAATGGTCTAATTCAGTATAAGGCAGTTGCCTATGGTCTTATGTCATGCTATCACATTCTGTGAGTTTTTCCAAGCCCAGGAGTAAAAGCTAATGACATAGATTGGGGCAGGTAATCTCACAGTGTCATACAATGCTGTAATTCTCATTGGATATTACGAGGAAGAGGAGGATAACTAGATACAGGGGTGCCATTTTGGTAGGAGCTCTCCATCTTCTATAACGCCACTCTGAGCTGAAGATGGCATATCTTCATCTCTTCAAGCAAACATAGTTGAATAAGAGGAAAAAGTACAAATCCCTACTTTTAGCATGAACTCCTAACTCAGGTCTTTAAGAAACTTACTTATTTGTCGTTATTTCCACTAAAATAAGAGGGGGGAGGAGTTGAAGTACAACTCATGAATAAATGTTCCTACATATTTTTACATCTAAAAGTCCACAGAGAGACTTTATATAGGTCAGGAAGTACTCTATAGCAGTCATAAAATGTATATAGTTTTCTAGTCTGATACTCAGAAGCACATTATATCAGTATTTCAGGTTTGGGTTGGGGCGCATGTCTGTCTGCTCTGCAGACATGGGATCTGCAGATCATGAGATTGTATTGCCTCTGCTTTTTCAGGGATGTGTTCCTGTATTTCTTTGCTGAACAGCCAGAACTATTGGGCAAAAGATGTTCCACTGCACATGCTCTAATTTGTTACACTGTTGCAAAAGATACTTGCATCTGAGGACTATGATGATGATGTATAATAACATTATTATTTATTTATTCTGAAGGTACTGGAGAATGCAATTATTCTTTTTTTTTTTAATGCTGTAACAATGCTTTCCAAGCTACTTCATGTAGTAGTCTCCAATGAACTATCCATTTACAGCAATTTTAATTAAATGTACACTGTAGGAAAAGGAAGATAAATCATCAAGAGGAAATGGAGGTAATGACTTTCACCTCAAGAGGCCTGGACCAATATCACAGCTTGAGTCACAGGTGCAGAGGAGTCTCATAAACTCACTGTTTTCCTGAATGGAGTGCTTTATACACACAGCAAACGAAGAGCAAGCATAACACAATAGTTTACAATTACTATTGCAGTTCTATCACATTTAGTATTTCAGAATCATTATTGCTATTTAGTGGGATTTCTACTCTTAGACCAGCCAACCAGACTCATTCACATAGTGGCAAACCATTATATCAACAAGCTGCGGTGAGCTTTGGGCTCACACACTCCCTCTTCCCCTCCTCTTTCGCATACCAGCAGAAAGAGATCAGGAGCATCTGCTGCTGATTTTATGCTAACCACAGTTATGCAAGACATCCAAATCCATGGAACTGTGGTTTGTTTAAACTATGGTTTGAGAACAAGCCAGAATCTGAAAACACTGAATTGTAAAGAGACACTTAGGAGATGAGAAATTATAAATATGAGAAGCATACTATCTTGCACACATTGTCTGCCTATCTGGCACCTGTGAACCTTCCCATGTCTTACCTAAACTGTAAATGATGTCATGGAATGTTCATGAACATTTTAAGTGCCAAAAAGGCAGGGTCAGAATGTTGACACAATCAGTACAACTGCTGTCAAGAAAATCTGGTTGGGACAAACTTCATTAAATAGTTACAGATAAAACTGTCTATGTGTGTTTGAGAAAAAGGGAAGTGAAAAGAGGAAAAGGATGAACAGCCGAGTGCCAGCAGAAGGGCCATGCAAACAGTAGAGGAGGCATGTTCTTGATGGATGGGAGATCAAGAAGTCAAGGGATTTGGGAAAGCCAGTTATACATTTCACATATCTGAAATAATTTTGCTTGCACATCTCTGAAATTCACCCCACCCATCTTCACAGGCTAACATGATACAAAATCAACTTGGGCTAAACATTCAAAAATGACAGCATTCCCTTCCTGATTTCAGGAGTTGCTATGTCCAAATAAACAAGCCTTGTACAACAAATATTTATGTCACATCTGGCCATAGGCTCAAATCCAAGGGAAAGGACATACACTGAAAACTACAAGCTGTTAGATCAAGTCCGCAATGTAAGGGTTAAGTTGCAGCTGTCATATGATAGTCTCCATACACTACCAATTTCTCCCTAAATAAACAAAATTGATTTCTTTTTAACCAGAACTAGTTACTGAACCTATGCAAACTCTCAACTCCAAGAAAGTAATCACTAAACTGTTCCCCCCCACCCTTAGTTGGTAGTAGTAAAACTATACAACACTATAAATGTTTTCCATATTTGACTCCAAGACATTTAGGATCTCTGCCTAGAAACACTACTGCTTTTGTTCTTTTTTGTTACAGCAGACCCCTTCACACTCATTTTACCATCCTATTCTAAACAGCATTTGTAATTTGTTTAGCAGTTTCAAGACACATTTCTAAAAGCTATTCAAGAGGATTGTGAATGAGTACTGTAGCAAGCCTTTTGCATGCTGCATGATGGTCAAGATAAGCATCAGGAAAAAAATACACATCCAGAAAGCCATTTTCAAATTGTGAACTTTTCATGCAGAAACAGGTATTTTCTTGTTTGTTTGTTGCTGTTGAATTGCATTACAAACTGCATTAAAATTAAAATTACAAGTTTGAGTTTATAGAATCATTGGCAGAATGAAAAGGTAAGTCATTTGAGGTTAGGGGTGTTTGGCTCTATCCAATTTGCCAGCCCTTCAAGTACATGAAAAATTTATAGAAGAAAATATTTTCATATGTAAATTATAAATATCTCCAGCACTCCTGGCACACAGTCATCATCTAACTAAATGGGTACAGGACTATCCATGTTGGGCATGCATGTACTCACTGGGGAGGAGGACAATAATCATGTGAGGAATGTCCACAGTGACAGCAGGATATTTTTCTGGAAAATTTTCCAATTCAAAATTTTCTGGAACACCAACAACACTTAAATAAATACAAATCTTCACTTTCAAAGAATCACCCATTTTTGGAAAAAAAAATGTTGTTTTTCGGAGTTTTTTTCTGTGTTTGTTGGGGTTGGGTCATGGGATTTGGAAAGCTTATCCAGGGAAGAAGTCCAGCGAACTACTCTTGGTTTCATTTTAACATTAAAAAAAATATCAATACACTTTAAAATGAAAAAAACATTTTGCGAATTCTATATTTTCCATTCTGTATAGGACTGAGGAGGATCCCAGTTTCACTTTCACAAGTATTATAGAATGAAATGGTTTGAGTAAAAAGATAAATTAGATCATTTGAAACTGTAATGTTATTTCATCACAAGCATGGCTTCTGAAAATAATCAGGGTTTGTGATCAAAAAGAGACTTTTTTGAGTTTAAAACAAAAAGAGACTTTTGTGAGTTTAAAACAACGCAGAAGCTTCTGAATGTTCAAAAGGACAAAAGCCCACTAAAACTCACTCTTAAAAGAAGTTAGCAAAGGACAATGCTTTCGAAGTAATTAGAATGTATCGTCAGAATGTATTACTCATGTAGGCTTCGAGACAGAATAAAACAGTATTTTTATAACTTGTCCAAAGAACTTTGCTGAAATCCTAGTGTATCTGCCAGCTCAACTAATTATTATTATAACTATTTATGACAGCACCACCAGTGTTCATGGTGCCTGATAAAGTTACATAGACAAAATAGACAGATCCCTGTACCCACAAAGCTTACCATCTAAAACAAATTCAGGGGAAACAGAGGGAGGAGAGGATATGAGCAAGTGGTATTACATATACTTAAACCTTGGTTACAGTTGACAATAAGGATTAAGAGATAAGCCAAAACAAAATGCCACCCATACAAGTTCCAAATGTTTTTTGGGAATGGGGTGGGATCATAAGAGAAAAAAGCAAATTCCAGCAAGTTAGACTAAAAACATTTATTTCATGAAGTTACCTAGTGAAAGAATAAAAATACTGGAATAGTTGAAAACAGTACACACACCACACAAACTAGATAAGGGTTCATTAAACTTCAGGATAAATAAGTTTAATGTGCCAAAATTGTCATCGGTTTCAGAACGCTGTCAACAACATCACTCTTGTTCTCCAAGTTGTACCTTAGCTGTGCAAAGAGCTGGTTGAACATAACCAGCTTTTTGGTCAGTAGGCAAAATGAATCTGCAACGTGACATGTTAACCCCTGATGCATTCAGAAACACTCCTGACAGTGAGACCGTTTTTTAAATTACAGGGCCTGTTAAAAGCTTCTTGACTCATCACTTGGCTCTGATCACTTTGCTGCATCAAAAGCTGAACTCTCACTATCTCAGTGTCATGTATGTGGAGCAGAAAAGCTGCTACACTTTGTAACAGAAAACACCCCAAAAGTACACAGCAGCTGTTCATATTTTCAAGAAAAGTCTGTTATAGTAATGATGTCATGGAAAAAGTCTGGAATCAATTAAAATGCATCACACAGGCAAGCCATTCAACCCCTTGAAACAATACATACTCATATATTGCACCATGTGCATTATAGTCCAAGGCAGCAAAGAATGGATCCCTTTAAAACTATTATTATTATTATTATTATTATTGGGCAATTTGTATGCTTTCATTGTTTTATTTCATAAAACTATGTTCACTACTGGATAGTAATAAACGTACAAAGATACAAGACTAGCTAACTATCAAACAAATGCTTTGAGATCTACATCCCATCACAAGCCAAGCGTCTTCTTAACAGCACATTATGTGCTATGTTTGAATAACTAAGGGCTTGTAGGGATATGTTCTTGTTGGCTTGTTCCATTGTTAGAGTGCTAGAGAACTCTATCAAAACACTGGGGAATAAAAAATTTAGTGCCTAGGAGAATAAACCAACTTGCCCATTTTTAAAAATGTTGTCCTTTTGAACTTCAGTTATTGCTTATAATAAAAGCTTTCTGTTCATATGTCAATGGAATTTGTGTAACAAGCGCCACAACCAAGTTAACCCTGCTTGTTTCAAGTTTTCACTGCCGCAGAAATCACTTAGTATGGACTCAGCAAGAGCCCCAGATTGGTTTGTCAAGCCAACTGAAGCCTTATTTATTATAGAAAGGCAGGTGGTATAAATGCGCATGCATTGGCATGTCTGTTTTAAAAATCACTTCTCCCTTTATTGTTCTATGTATGTCCAAACGATAACAGAAAAGACATTTATACACATTCAGGTCTCGTGAACACGTAAACTGTAGGTTTGTCACTGTTTGAGGAAAAATTGATTGAACTATCCATCCCTCTTTAAGTAATATTTACAGTTACGTTCTCTAAGGATTCATCCAGATGTGGCCCTTCTTTCACGTTATGTCACTGCTTTTCCATTTTTTGTTGCTTTTGAAACTGCAGCATACAATTATTTCCTTTTATGTGTTTTCTTACAAAGAAACTCAGCATCTTCTGCCCACAGGAGTGAGCAGATCAGGATGGAATTTACTCTGACATCTTCATACTCATACTGCCCACCTCAACCTCTCTTCCCTCCTGTCAGTTCCTTGTCTTGCCCCCAAACACACTAGTTCTTGTGAGCATGTGCACAGGTGCTTCATGCACCTGCACATGCACCTTTAAAAATAATTTGCACAGGAATCCCAGAATCTTAAAATACCTAAGTGTGCCATTTAGGAATGTGTCCCATCCCTTGCTCCAACTCATATGGAGCCCTATTGCTGATACGCCTTGAACCATTTCCTTTCCTGAGGATGGCATAACTATTCCTTGGAACCTGGCATGGAAAATCAGGCTCCTCTTCTGATGCCACTTTCTCATTTTCATTGAGAATATTCTCTCTCATTACATTATCTACCCATAATGCAGCTTTCCCCAACCTGGCAGCTTCCGGATGTGGTGGTACTCCCGTAATTCCCAGAAAGCATGGCCATTGTTGGGGAAGGCTGCCATAATGTATGAGAAGCAAAACACAAGCCTCCCTTTCACAAAATGCCAAATCACGTATCTCTAGCTTGCAGAATTGTGCAGTAACGTATTTTTTTTAAAGAAAAGAAAAAGGAAGGGTGTTTGCAAGTAGATCACCCACCTCTGTACATACACAGAAAAACATTCCTTCTACTCTGGATGGTAAAGATGAATATACAGCAAAATGGGTAGAGGCAGAGCATGGAGCACATTTCAAACATCGGCGTGTTTTCAACTTCCACAATTCTGGTTTCAAAACATTTTTTCTTTAAAAATAAGGTGTATATCCAGGTATACAAAACACCTGCTCCCATCCTCACAACAACTAGTGAGTTTGGGGGAGTAAACAGGGGAAGGGAAAAGAGCTATAAGCATCCCTGCAGACGTCGAAGTCACCTCCCGCCGCCCTGCCCCATACCTGCAGGAACACATACACATCTGTAGAATTGTGCTTCTGATCTGGGTCTGACTAAAAGGATTTTCCCCATTAAGAGAAAAATAAACAAAATGGAAATAAAACATGGGCTGATGACAAAAGGGTGATGATGTCATCTGGATGCTCCATGAAATGACTGTAATGAACCAGGAACAATGTATATTAAAAGGTCCAGCTGGAAGCAACCTAAGCACTGGGATTTTGCAAGGCAGCAGGCTTGGTCCAGCTGTGGAGAAATTAATTAATTCCCATGAGCACATGGCAAGAAATTAATGACCAACTTTGGAAAAGGAGTCAGCACGCATGACTATATCCTGGCTGATAGGCTACAACCCAAATGGACATGGTCTTGAAACTGGCAGCTGTGTTGTGTCAATAAAATTAACTCCTTACATCAGATTGAGGGAGTGAGACCATTACTGTGTCAAATAGGCCAGAGCTGAGGGCAATATCCCAGCAGAGAAGCTATACTTCATTACTTGCTCCTTCCAGCAATGTGCAAGTAGTAGCCTAGGAAAGGCAGGAGTTGACAGCTGGGTTTATACAGGTTTCCCAGGCAACAGAATGCTGGATAGGGAACTACTAAGAGCTTGAGGAATCCCTGCAGTGCTGGCTCTAGGTCTTGGGCAAGACACCCTCAATGGGCCTCTCTTCGTTAGTGAGTCTACCTTCTCACAAGCATAGGAGTCTGCTCATCCTCCTCATTGCTCCACATGCTTCCTTGCCAGGCAGAGAGCCAATAAGCATGCAGGCAGTGGCATTTACTGTTCCTTCTTCACACCACTCCTGTTATCTGGGCCACAGCAAGAAGCAGGTGAACAGGTTGGTTGCAGTGGTGAAGAGGAAGGGCAAGTCTGGAGACTTGTCAGTGGGCTCTCCACTAGGGTGTGGGTCCTCAGCAGGTGCCCAACCATGTCGACCTTTGATGCTGGCTTCAATCCCTGGGATATTGTGGTGCAATGAAAAGTTGGAAGCCAGTGCTTTGACTAAGAATATTTTGTAATGTGAGCAAAGGTTGGAAAAAGGAAAGAAGGAATGGCAGGTCCCATGATCTAAGGACTAAACTGGTACTGGGTGAAGAAGTACCATTCACTGGTGCATCTTTTATACAATCAAGGTTAAGGTGACATTAGTACCTCAGAGCAATTACAGAAGTATGGAATTCTAGGATGTTACACAAACCTTCCATCTGGACTACTTTAAGTCACTCACTATTACATGCCTCTGCTGAAAGATAAATCCAATCCACCTCCTTATGCCCCATATTAACAGTCCTGTTATCATGCACATGAAGCAAGTCAAGGCAGGTTGATGAGTCTCTTTCAGCTAGCATTGGATGTTTCATCCAACCAAGAATACTTAAATTACATACCTATGAGAGTAGATCCATTGAAATCAGTAAAATTAAGTACCATTGATTTCAATGGGCCTACTCTAAGTATGACTAGGTCTGGATCCAACCCTATGTAAATTAAGGGGTTGTTATAACAAAGACAACATTATTCTACGAGAAGCACCCCATCACCATCACCTAGTACTAGAAGCCCCACCACCTAACAGGAACTGCCAATCTATTTTCGGTTTTCCATCATTAGGACTAGAAATGTGTGTTCCAACAAAACAAAACAAAACAAAACAAAACAAAACAAATAGAACTCAGGCCCCATTCTCACTTATCATTATCAGCATGGAAACCGTTTCTCTGCAGCAAACCACCATGCTGCTGTTATAAGCGTTTGAATAGTGTAACCATGAGCAGGCCAAATGGCATAGGTCAATCCTTCTTAATCATTGTCTCGAAAATCTATGGAATTTATTATTGTTGTTATTACATTTATTTATATCCCACCTTTTGCCCAATACTGGGACTCAAGGCAGATTTACAACATTAAAAACTTGTACAGTTAAACATATAAATAGAAATGTACAAAAGTTGTAAATATAATTAAATCATCAATAATATTAAAACTGTATAAAATTTTAAAAAGCCAGCAACAATATAAACAATAGTACCAATCCATCATATTCTCACAGGTCCAAACCATCTATCCCCAAAGGCCTGCTGAAACAAAAGAAGGTTTTGTCTGCCTACAAAAACATACCAAGGAGGGTGCCACTCCTGCCTCCCTGGGAAGGGAGTTCCAGAGCCTTGGGGCAGCCACTAAGAAGGCCCTCTCCCATGTTCCTACCGGGCGAGCCTGTGATGGTAGCGGGACCGCAAGAAGCGCCTCCCATGAAGAGCTCAGGGCACGAGCAGGCTCATAGGGAAGAATACAGTCTTTCAGATAACCTGGACCTGAGCCGTATAGGGCTTTATAGGTCATGTCCAGCACTTTGAATTGTGCCTGGAAACAGACTGGGAGCCAGTGACGCTGTTTTAGCAGGGGAGTTGCATGCTCCCTGTAGCCAGACCCAGTCAGCAATCTGCCAGCAGGTCTTTGAACCAGCTGAAGGTTCCAAACACTCTTCAGAGGCAGCCCCACGCAGAGCATGTTGCAGTAATCCCAACGGGATGTAACAAAGGCATGTGTCATCATGGCCAAGTCAGACAACTCAAGGAATGGGTGAGGCTGGCGCACTAGCTTTACCTGTGCAAATGCACTCCTGGCCACCGCTGAAACGTGGGCATCCAGGCTCAGGGCTGAATCCAGAAGTACACCCAAGCTGCGAACCTGTGTCTTCAGGGGGAGTGTAACCCCATCCAGAACAAGCTGAATCCCTATTCCCTGATCTACCTTTTGACTGACCAGGAGCACCTCTCTCTTGTCTGGATTAAGCTTCAATTTGTTTGCCCTCATCCAGTCGATTACTGCCGACAGACACTGGTTCAGCACCAGAACAGCTTCCTTAGAATTAGATGGAAAGGAAAAGTAGAGTTGGGTGTCATCAGCATACAGGCGACACTGAATCCCAAAACTCCGGACAACCTCTCCCAGTGGTTTCTTGTGTATGTTAAATAGAATGGGGAATAAAACAGAACCCTGAGGAACTCCACAGGACAATGGCCAGGGAGTCAAAGTGGTCCCGCAGCACCACTTTCTGGGTCCGCCCCTCCAAGGAGGAATAGAACCACTGTAAAACAGTGCCTCCAAGTCCCATCCCAGCAAGGCAGCCCACATGGTTGATGGTATCGAAAGCCGCTGAGAGCCGCAATTTGACACCTAAAGCAAAAATTACGTATTTGCAGCCATAGATAGGGACCATAGTAGATACAATATGGGCAAACAATCTATTGTATTTGTTGGGTTTTTTGTTTTTGCTTTTAAAAAAATCAAAGCACCTGATTCAGATGGGCCCTGTGGTGCTGGGGCAGAGGGAATATAGGCTTTCCCCATACAATTTTCCTGATTTAAATCAGGAAAAGAGAGAGACCTCAGAGCTCCTATTCACCAGACAGGAGAAAACATATGTGTAACCATGCTGCAGAGAATGAGGAATAATGCACAATAGTCCAGTCTTTTGAGAAAACAGCCCAGCACCAAACATAAAAGCTTGTCAGCAATTGGACAAGAAATAACGCTAAGCAATAGCAAGGTAGTCAGCACTTCGATTAGGTGACAATCTGTTCTTACGCTACAATGTGAATTAACATAAAAACTAACAATTCAGAACATCATGCCCTGCATTTATTTTGCAAATGCCCTGGACCTGCAACATTTATTCTTCTGCAAGGTGGAAATATCCATGGAAATAGCAGGGAAGGTTTTACACATCCCTACACTGGACCTTAAAGAATGCTGTGTGAGCCAAGGGGACCTTATTCCTATTTACTGAGTGGAAAAATTATTGTTTCCTAATCAAAGGGTATGGAAGAAGGAAATAGATTCTAAAGGTGTCCCATACGTTTTCAAAATATTTCCAGCAATAAATAGTAAAACAGACATACAATAAAATATTGCTATAAATTCTTTGAACTATAACTATATCTCAATTTGGCGACGCAGCCGTCTTCTGGAGCAACTAACATCAGGCTCCAGAGCTATAGTAAAAACTGAGCAGCCACTAAAATACTTCAAAGAAAGGTTTATCCTGAATAAAATCGGGTTTGTAACAAACTGGAGACTCTTCAATGACTTTATATATTGAATTCCATTGAACAATGTATGCAGTTTTAAGATACAACTCTAGCAGAAGAGACACACAGACTCCCATCCTATCTTTCTCTCACACACATATCCACATATGTTATCCACATATGTTATTTTGCAAGTTATTTACGTGCACATGAACACGCACAATTCCATGAAAAGGTACATTCACACCCAGAGGGCTGGCCCCACCATTACACAGGGTCAAGTGCCCACATCAGGTGTCAGAGCAGGAAAGAGGGGCAAATTGCTCTCCCCACCCCACCCCTGCAAGGAGGGCCCACCACTTCCTTCTATCATGGGCAGCTATGGCTGGAGCTGCCGCTGCTGCCCACCTACCGGGCAGGCCAGCCACTCCCTCACTTGCCAGCTGCTTGTTCCTGCCTGTTGTCTGCTTGCTCCTACAAGCTATCCTGAGAGGCATAAGTCACGAACAGCGGCAAGCTGAGAGAGAGAGAGAGAGAGAGAGAGAGAGAGAGAGAGAGATGTTGTGTGTCTTCTCTCTTGAGTCCCACATGAACTGCTGTCTCTGCCATAGTTTACCATCCTCTCCCCACCCCCAAAAAAATCCCCACGCCAGCAAGATCAGGAGAGAAAAGGAGAGGCTAAAGTGAACTTGGTCTCTCCTCTCTCAGAGCGGCTGGAATCTGAAAGGAGGAAAAAAAGAACTGCAATGTCCAAAGCCCTTCCTGGCTAAAGAGGGTTCAGCACAGCCTTTCTGCATCCAGCTTCAGGTTTGCAACAGCATAGGAGAGGTAAAACTATTCCTATCTGCCCCTGCTTATTTTAGAATGCCCAACCTCCTTTTTTTTCCAAGCAGATATGATGCAGTAACCAGCAAGCTGTTCTTTTGATAAACATGGTGGGGTGTGTGTACGTGTGTCTTGTGTCACCTTACAAACAGAGCTGCAGCACAATCCTAAGTATGTCTACTCAGAAGTAAGCCCCACTGAGATCAATAGGTTTTACTCTGAGATAAATAGGATTGCAGCCTGAAAAACAAGGGAGAAAAGGCAGGAGAAGGGGATACAGATGAAGGAATTATAGAAATAGAATAGCAAGATACTTTGGGATGTTTAACCATATTTAAAGACTATAATAAGTACAGTAATGATTAGTGCCCCTAAACATATACCAAGTGCCTCTCCTTCAGTCATGCATAACTGAATTTCATCTCCAATCAAATAATCACAACAGTGAACCAGCCAGGATTTCCACAGGAAAACTCTGCACATGGTGACAGATACTTATTTTAAAATTTCAGTTAAAATATATATTATCCTTTCCTATAAGCAAATGGCACTTACTCCTAAATAAGGAGTTGGGGCATACAGGCTGGGGCGTACTGAGAGTTGTATGACTTTTTCCTTTTGAAACATGCATAGGATTGCACCTTAAGTGAGTTTAAAATGTGAACGTTTGCACGTGTGTGGAATCTTTAAAAAAAAATTATTATTGTTCCAGCAGAAGGAATGCAGCAGCTGCGCAGTATGGAAGGTATACCTGCCATCTGAAGTGAAGTGATGCATTTTAAGATATAAAGGGGGCTATAAGACTGTTACATCCAGCATCCAAATTTCTTAACAGCACCACTGTAAGAAATTGTGCATTTTCTGATTGTGCAGAGAGGGGTGCCCAGCCAATCACTACACTTTGCCATTGTAGGAGTGAGGCTCCTGGCGAGGGCAGGTGCACTGGCTGCTGACATGTTCAATGGAGTGCCAGAGGCCTTCCTTACCTGTTGCTTCTTTTAAGTTGGCCCAGGCCCCTTACTTGGGTAAGGGGGACAGAAGTGGTACTGCAGTAAAAAGGGATATGAGAAGCAATGTTTGTGACTAGGAGCAAGGTAATATGTTAGGGTGTAGTACGGCTTGGCTTGATTTGCTTGAGTGTGTCTGGATCTCTTTGGCTCTGACAGCATCTTTCTGGATGGCGCCTTCTGGTTGCATGATCCACGAGGCCGGACTCTGGTGGGTGCATAGTCCTCCTTGACAGCAGAGGTTTGCACTTGCTAGAGAAAGGTGAACAGATGTGAAGAGGCATACAGACCTCTTCTTCTTTTGTGTTCAAAAGCCACAAAGGGTCTTGAAGACTCACAAATTTATTATAGCGCAATCAGCTTTTGCCGACTGGCTTCAAATTCCAAAGTAACTTGACTGGCTTATGCACCGTGACTTGAGTCAGGGTGGAGGGGGCATAATTTGCTATTCTGCCTCAGGAAGCAAAATGTCTTGGGCCATGCATGCATGCACGCACGCACACACACAGAGGAGGGGTATCCAACTGTGTCCCAGGGCTAGTGCTAATGATGTTGTGCTGGCGTAAATGTTCGCACAACCTAATTAGCACTTTCTAGAACAATGGGGAAAACCACTGTGTTCTCCTGTTGCTCTAGCCAGCGCTAGTTTCATTGCACAAGGATTGATTTACACTAGCACAACATCATTAGCACTAGTGCAGAGCGGGAGGAGTAGGGAGTCGAAGATCACCTAACAAGGGTGATGAGGCCATAAAAGCCCAGCCTGGAAGCACCCAGACTAACTGGTCCACTGAAGGAATATAACTTTTACCTGCACTTATCCCAAAATGAAAAATATTCTCTTCAAGCTTTAAAATATGAACATGAATCTTAAATCTTAACTTCAGCAAGAAAATTAACCATTAGGTGTTCGTTTAGCTTCAATGTATCTTTATGGAAATTTAGGCCAGAGTAAAAAAGAAAAATAGAAATGTTTTGACTGCCTCCCTTAAATTAATCACACGGATCGTGTTGCAGCATTATAAATTAAATAGCTAACCAAGAGCACACAGTCTGTAAACCACAGTATATTTTTACAACTCAAACTACCAATCAATGGGATTAAAACATTTGACCAAAGGCTTGAACAATTAGGGTGAAAATATCAAATCCTTACTAACTTCTAATGAGCTCTACAGCTTAAACAAATAATCAAACTTACTTATAGTATACTATATTTTGCAATTTAGTAAAGTCTGAATAGTTCTTAGCAGAACAAAGATATAATCCTATACTCCAGATCTGCTGGCTGAGGGGCTACTTGGCAGAGGCCCTCACTACATCATCTTAACTTAACATACACTGCCAGCACAGGAGATACCCTTGCAGAATGGTGAAAACCAAGCAGAGTTTGTGTGTTTATTTTGTTTATATACCGCCTAATAGCCGAAGAGCTGTGAGAAGGATGGGGACAGCGCAATGGAGAAGTACCCTTATGCTGTAGCTATACTCTCCCAGGCAAAGGCCACAGAGCCCTTAATGGTGAAACTTTATACCAATCCTGGACTTCATGCAAACAAATTCCTCTTCCACTGACTTCAAAGGAATGGGAAAAATATAAAAATAGACACCTCCATTTCAACAACCTCCCCACTGATATCACCATGACAGAAGACTGGGTGCTGACTTGCTCCATATCTTATCAGAGCACACCACAGCACAAAGCCCACACAGGAAGACTGTAATTCAGATAATAAGGCATGTGTCATGAGGCTGCATTTCTCCAGCCCTATGTCATAAACGCTTAGAGCACACAAGAGCGAACCCTTGAAGAAAGGGCACTTTACACAAAAAGAGAGTACTTTGCACGAAAAAATCAGTTTCCAGAACACACATAGGAACTCGGGCACATTGCTAACACTTCTCCGCCTAGAACCATAATCGGGTTACCGCTGCCTCAGGACACCAGATACAAACACCAAACACCACTCCAACTGGAGGCCTAGAACAAAGCACCACACACAGGGAAGTACAGGAAGAGGCGAACACTTGCTCCAAAGTAGAACTGATGCAAATGTCTCCTATGATGCCCCCACCCCCTTGACTACATGTAAGAGCGGAAATTCCTTACCATGAATTTCTGTTCTCGGAGTGTCATGGAGGGATGACACCTTCTCCTAAAGTGAGTAGGTGGGGTCCTTTTCTAATCCTTCCTTCTCCAGGGGGAGGACACATCCTGCCTCCCAGACCAGACTGGAAAAGCAAGACTCACCACAACTCCTCACCACATGCAACTACTTGCGGTCAAGAACTGAAAACTGTCAACTAGAACTGGTTGCAACCTCAAACTACAAATATAATAAAGGAAGAAAAGACAATTCAATCACAACAGGTTATAATAATAAGAGGAATAAACCCTTGGAAGGCCCTGACTACCTTCCTCACATGTACAGGCTGATAGAAGCCTCTGGTACCTAACTTATCCTGGAAGAAAGAAGTGAGCCAAATGCCTTTGACGATGCTCCAAGAACAGAAATGAATGGTAAGAATTTTACGTTTTCTCTGGAGCTTCACAGAGGGCATTCAGCAGAGCAATACACATCTTCCACCTCCTCTTCTGAAAGCTCCTCTAATTCCCTGGAGTCTGACTCAGGTAGCTCATCTGGCGGACCATGGAGGAGATAAGTTTATCCCTCTTGTTTTTCCCTCCCTTTTGGTTTTGGTTTTTCCCTCCCCTGAGGAACACGGTTATTTTTTAGAGCATGGGAGGGGGGAGAAATTGGGGGAGAAGGAGATGACGGTGAGTCAGAGGAGGACTTCCTGGATTGGGCTTTCCTTTGCTTGTGCTTGATCTTGCCCCTGGATTTGGATTTCATCTTCTTCCCCTTAGCTTTCTTGTGGGGAACTGGGGACCTAGGTCCTTTATTCTTTATGAAGAATAAAATAACAGATTAAAACGGAAGAGATAAAAATTACAGAATCAAACAAGTGGGAAGTTTTTTTAAAAAAAACGGAGGTGTTTCACACAATATTCTGTGAAAGCTACAAAGCACAACTTAGATAACAGACTGTAGATTAGAATGTAATCATTTCCCCTGTTGAGAATTATCTGTATTGAATTCTGAAACAGGACGTTTTGGAGTCCTAAACTCCCTATGCTCTTGCTAAGGTTCATAGGGGAATCTGAAAATTCAGCATTTCCAGCATCAAAAATTAAGGACATGCCATACCTGCTTGGTCAAAAGGAACCATTTTCAACATAATGTATTCCCAAATGTCCCATACTTGCTCACCAGAAATATTTTTATTAACATTGCCTAAAACAACAAACTGTTAATTCATATCAGTTACCAAGCCTTAATTTAAAAGGTTCAAGGGAAGCTTTCATAGCTCCCAATTTGGGGGGCTCACTTTTCCAGCAATTTTAGTTTAGCATTAGCTTCATGTTTGTCATATACCAAATGACAATAAACGTTAGTATTCCAAGAAGTCAATATTTGCCAAGACACATAACAAGGGTACCACAGTTATTTCCTGTTCTAAATTTAGGGGGAACTGGGGCATATCTAAGAACATTTTAAGAGCCATTTTAAACAGAAAACACTGTATGTATTTCAGATATTCTTCTTACAACACTTGATCAAAGTACATGACATATTTATTTTTAAAAACAAGTGACAATAAAATTCCCATTTAGACTAAACCAATGGACCCACACTAGACTCACGGCTTGTGGTGGGAAGCAAAAGAGCACCTGTGACCACCCAGTGTGCCTGCCATGCCTCTGACGTCCCTGAAGGTCCACACAGGGATATAATATTTGAATGGGGCCAAAACACATACTATCCAACATGTACAGTCGCAGATTGTTGATATCCCAAATAAAAATCCAGAAAACGACTGCATGATCTGACCTACATACATTCACCCCATGTCAACAATCTACACACGCATAAATGTCCGGTGATTTCTGAAGCAAAAGAGGGAGGCAGAGTAGGAAGGTATACTGTCACTTCCTACCACACTCATGGTCCATATCAGGGACAGGTATTTCTGACTGAACCCTGTCTGCCAGCTCTTCAAACGTAATGGAAGGAAAACATTTGTTGTAGTGAAAAGGATGGATAGCTTTGCTATGGAGTAACTGTATTCCCCCCTCTTTATGGGAAGGAAAAAGGAAAAAAAGGAGGATTGGTGTGGAGAACCACACATCCTTTAATGACCAAAAAACACAGCAAAACCTGGCGAAGAAAACATTCTGAAATGGTGAGACATTACTAGAGATTGAAGCCTTGAGAGAAAAATGGGAGAGGGAAGTCAAATTAAGGAAAAAACAATTCCACACAAACACCCATTTTCAAAAAATCCCTGGGAATAAATGAAACAAATTGAGGGTATTTTTTTTCCTGATTCCCCCCTCCCCCATTTTTTTCTGTTCTTCCCCCCAGGCTCTGGGCAATTGCTTGGGCAAACATCATTTAATGACCAAAAACACAGCAGAGTTTGACAAAGAAAACATTCTGAAATAGTGATACATTACTAGGGATGTGTAGGCTTTGGTGAAAAATGGGTGTTGAGGCAGAAAAATTAAGAAAAACACATTATCAAGAAAAAAATCCCTAGGAAAAAAGGGGGGGTCCTGATTCCCCCACTCCTCCCATTTTTTTCTGTTTTTTCTCACCAGGCCTTCACCATCTCTAGACATTACCATGGGGGAAAAGGCAGCCTTGCTTTAGTTCATGGCTTTTCCCACAAGTGCTACCTAAAGATTTACACAACAGAGTAAGCAAATACTTGCCTTAGGAAGTACTACAAACTTAAAAGCAAGATAAAATATGCTAAAGTACAGAGGGGAAGAACTGTGTTGCCAGTAATGTCACAAGCAGTGCCTGTGAAAGCTAGACACTGACATTAGTCAGACTAATTTCAGGAGTGGAAATGCTAAAACGGGTGGGCTTTTGTGGGAGGTCCAGGGGCCATTTGCACACCCTAGACTTTCCCCCCATCCCAGGCTGCACCCCCACCCTCATGGGCACAAAATTCAGTCAATTAAATTGGCATTCATATCAATAAAAAAAGGTAAGGGTGTCCCCAACCAGTCGTGTCCGACTCTAGGATGTGGTGCTCATCTCCATTTCTAAGCCGAAGAGCCAGCGCTGTCCAAAGACGCTTCCGTGGTCATGTGGCCGGCATGACTGAACACCGAGGTGCACGGAACGCTGTTATCTTTCCCGCCGAAGCAGTACCTATTTATCTACTTGCAATTTCTTGCTTTCGAACTGCTAGGTTGGCAGAAATTCATATCAATACAGAGCACCAAAAGGGTCAACATAGGTTGTTTGCGAGGTAAGTGTGACGCTTTTGCCGCTCCGTAGCACTATAGGTGCCTTTTTTTCATAAACGTGTCCCCCCCCCGCCAAATCAGGGCCACAGCTGGGGGGAAGTGGAGGCTACATGTTGTCCACCCCATGATAAAAGATGGGAATGGCAGGAATACATGAATTGTACCAATAACAGAGAGTTCCAGTTTGAATGCTTGGCTCCCTGAAACAGAAATATGGCATTAAGGAAAGATGTCTATATGCCCTGCAACCAAAGAGTTACAAATGTGCTAATTTCTTAAACAATAATTATGGACCACCGGGTTTTGTAATGAACTCTGCAACAAAAGTAGTAAATGTCCATGAACCCAAAGCAAGCATGGCTGCAAAATCATATTTTTTCTTATTCCTGTTGCACATGCAAAATGTTTAGCTATTGGATAAAGCAGTGCAACTAGGTCACACTTTTAAATGTACAGAATATGCTTTTTATATACCAAAATAAACAAGCATGCTTATAAATCCGAATTATGCATTAGCTATTGGCACAGCTACAGTTCTAGCTGATGAGCATAATTCTGGCACCACAGACATAACCATATGACCGACATCACATCATATCCAGGGCACATGAGCTTTAGCACTACTGTAGGCTGAGATCCGAGAAGGTCAAAGCATTTATCAAAGTAATTGGTGACTTTAATGTCTGTGTTAGATTTTAGTGTTAACATAGCCCATTAGCTTTGTACTAAACTAACCCTGGAGCGTTAAACTGATCATGTTACTAGTACAGTTTTGCTAGCATACTTCTTTACTTTCTCACCCTTCCTAGTTGGATGAGCACACTGAGATGAGAAAGCTAAAATCTTGTGAAGAATTTCAGCAGAAGGAACTTATGGAATGTCACTCCAGAAGGCTTCCCCAATCTTAAGGGGCTTTGGGGGGCAGGGGTTGCCAGCAGACGAAAGGAAAGTTGTCAAATGCAACTGAAGTATCTGAAGTGAAGTTAATTTAACCCTTGTAAATGAGTAAACTGAAGCCAGAGCCTACTTGTGGAAAGTGACTATATATTATTGTCATATGTACCAGCCTGCCCATGCTCTTAGATCGGTGTGGGAGGCCCATCTCATTGTCCTACCAGTGGGGGAAGCTGATGAAGTGGTGATACAAGATAAAGTCTTCTCCATAGTGACATCCTGCCTTCGGAACACACTCCCCCAAGGATATGCCCGGCACCAAGTTCACTAACGTTTTGGTGCAGGACTTAAGATTCATTTAAGAACAGTTAGTTGCTTCTGCAATGTACAATGTGCAATTATTATTTTTTTCTGCTTATTATCTATTAGTTTTATTAGAGGCTTATTCTTCGTATGTTATTGTTAGCTGATTTTAATATTGTTGTTATCCACCCTGGGTTTGTTAGGAGGGGAAGGATAAAAATAGAACTAAAATAAGTAAGTAAATAAATAAATGTGCTCACTCACACAAAGCATTGAACCCTGTATGAAAAACTGAAGGCCACAGCACAGAAACACATCTGATAAAGCACAGAGAGAGTCAGATAAACCTGTGGATCAGTATTTGGCCTTAGAGCATGCCCATTATCTTATGGGCAGCTTAACTGCATACAGTTTGAAAGGGGATGTTTAATTAGATATTTAGATATAAAGTCTTTTATCCTAACTGACAATTCATTCATGTTAACTATGCCAGGACAGGGAGGTCTGTGCCTGCAATGAGCTTGTGAAGTCCTTATGACGTGGGCCTGCATTGCTTTCAACATTCTTTTGGTCTACAACATCCCACAATATGGTAGAAGCTCTGTAAGACCAGATGTAAAGTGTATATGTTGCCTGGGGGGCGGGCGGGGGCTCAAAACCCTTTAACTGAAAGAATAGACCCTATTTTGGGGAGTTAAATCTAAAAGTTATATATGCTAAAAGTTTTATATGCCATATATATGATGCAATTCACAAATATTCCATAAGAGAGGAAACAATATATTATTTACATTATTCATTATTTTGTATTTCCTTAAAATCCTTTTTCATATCCCAAAATGCTGAAAACTGCTTAAATAATGGATAGACCTGTGGATCACTACATAAATAGTTAGGATGCTGGGAACAAGCTGTGGCACACATGCAATGGCATACCCGCCTTGAGTCCCTTTTGAGAATACCCCTGCTTGCACAGGCCCATTTGTTGGAGCATGCATGAAAGGGCTTCCTCCTGAATCACTCCCAAATTGTGGAAAGCTCTCCCTTCAGAACTAAGGTTGGCCCCTACTCTCTGGGCTTTTTGGAAAGGAATTAGGCCACATCTGCTTAATTTCACCTTTTAAATTGTGAGTAGTGGTTTTAATATCACTTTAGGGCACAATCCTATGGAGACAGACATCAGCCTCCAAACTCAGAGGCTGGCAACTATCCTAGGCAGGGCGGCTGGAGCACAGAGGCGATCCTCTCTGCCATGCTCCAGCCACCCTGCATTTTCAGATGAACTTGCGATTTCATGCATCTAGCCGGTGACTTCAGAGGGAGGGGGCGGGGGAGGCAGCGCAGTGCATAGGAAGCCTATAAAGATGCTTCCGCAGTCTCCTCTCTTCCCCATCCCCAGGACCATCTGCTTTTCGCCCTCTCTCTGCACTGTTTCTAAGCACGGAAATGGGGAAGAACTGCGCCAGCTACAAGGGGGCAGGGGAGGGGAGCGCAGTTTCTGGGAATCAACTCAGAGCCAGGACTCCGACTCTAGTTCCCTGAAACCGAAAAATGCTATGGCCCTCTAGACAGTGTCTAGAGGTCATAGGATTGCTCCCTCCATGTCTTAATATGGTTTTATTGATTTTATGTTTTTATGTATTATTGTTTTTATTTGAATCGTTGTACACCACCTTAGTGACATTTGCAGAAAGGCAGTCTCTAAATATTATAAATAAATAATAGCCTCCAGAAGAGACCTGTGTAGCATTTGGTTACTTTCTGTACAAATCAAACATCTTTCTTTCACAATATGCTCATACACTTTCACTAAGTGGTAGCACTGCTCAACCACATAATACGGAATGCACAGTATTATGTTTGTTTGTTAGATTTCTTGGTCGCCCATCTGGCCAGCAACCTGGCTGCGCAGTATTACGTTGCTGGTTTTTGCTGCATTTTGTGTGGTGGACCTTAAAAGTATTTGTGCTTTGTGTAAAACATATGCCTATTATTCATTTGCGTATGAAATTACACACATGCACAAGAGACAAGGAAATAACTTCTGGAAATAAAACACATCCAGATATGCCTGGATACCATCTGACCATTTAATGGTGGGAACCCTCTTCGGTTCGGGGCGCCTCGATCCTGGTCTGATCCGCTTCGTATCATGACAAGGCTCCTCCAAATCAGCTTGCCTCACCTCGTTATTCGGGCTTCAGACTGAAGCAGTGCATAGCCCTAGAACTTACATGAAAGTAAAGTGTACATGACTACAACCCTAAACACGCATACTTAGAAATAAGGTCCACTGGAATAATTCCATGTAAATGCATCCGCATCAACTTCAGCTTTTAGACAGTGTGCTGCAAGACCATTATCCAATATACAGAGCTAAACCAAAGAATTTAACACGGAACCATTGAATGCTTAGGATCACAATGTAAGATAATAAAGGTTGTTTTCAATTATACTGAGACAATCTATATCAAAATGCATGATAAATATTGATTTGGAAAGTCACCCCACTCCCACCCTGCTGCAGAGTCATAACTCACTTTGGTAACAGGGCTGAAAATAATGTAGAAATATGCTCTTAGCACCATGGCTGAAATACACTTGCAGAGAGTATTAAAAACTGAAAGATCTTGAACACATTATAGTCAGAGAGAGAGAGAGAGATTTCCCAAGTACAGAGGTGTGAGCGCCAATGTTCTAGCCAAGTTTCTCCTCAGTTAATTACCTCTTAAATACACCTAAATTTCCTTTACACTTGCTATTGGACACATTATTATCCACTTCCTGAATCCAATTATAACCTGCTACCACTACTATATACAAATTATTAGCAACAGTCTCAAAGCCCCATCAAGGAAGGATGCTTTCTATTTGGCAATTCCAAACCACGCAAACCAATAAACATAGGATATCTGCAAGGACCAATCCAGGTTCAACCCAGGCACCAAGTGGCTGAGGGGAATGGATACAAGAGGTATTCTATGTTTATTACTTCAACACAGAGACATCATATGTGGGGCCATCTTCTGTGGCCAACATAGAAAAACAGTTACTAGCCTCTTGACAAGCTAACCAAAAAGCATGCAGGCTACTAATTTTTGTGGGCTTCTTTACAAGACTGTGATATGATTTGATTGGTTTATTGCAAACTACTTTGAGTGCCTTTAATTTTTTGCGCATGAAAGGTGGGTACCTAACTATGCTAATAAACAAATGAACAAATAAATCTTCTCCAGGTTCAGCTGCATGCAGGGATGTCTGAAAAATTAGTTTCTGTTCTTTTTTGATGGGAATTTATCCAGTTCCCAGCTTCTGGACCAAACAGTAACTCAGATGCAATCTGCAGTCGAAGTTCATACATTTCTGAGCTTACAATGTAATTCACAGACCCCCAAAAATGCCTTCAACAGCTTGTGTACTTTTGAAAAATATGCAGAAATACACTTTAATCAATGGGAGAAGAATGTGTACAGTTCAAAGATGCGCAGAATTGTTGCATACATTTGGAAAAATACCCACGGAAATAGGCATAGATTTTCATGCAAAAAGAAACAAGCAAAGCTCACAATCTGATATGGACTCAAGTTGGTACAAGCTTCAATACTGAATTCAGAGAACTTTGGCAAGCTTGAGTTTTGCTGATTCACAAGTCCTGCTTGTGCCCATCATATTGTCCCTTCGTTAAATGAGGGGCTAAACTTTTCAGATATGATTACTAGGCATGAGGGAATGAATGCCTCAGTCCTGTTGCAACATTTGCTGCAGCATGAGGCCCTTCTGGGACATTAACAAGAAGTCCTTTGATACCCAGAGTCTCAGTACCACCAAAGTTGATGTCTTCTGCCTCACATGTCAAACGCTTCAATGAGCAAAACACTTCCCAATTAAATAACTACCAAAGTAAAGATTTGAAGCCATTGTAGGCCTTCATGTAACTGATTACCAGTATTACAAGCAAGAGGGTCACTCAGAGGTCAAATTCTAACTAAAATTCCTTGACTAATTAAAATCCAAAAACCATACAGAAATTTTAAGGCTAAAATCTGATAGCTAAATGCACATGGAAAATAATTGAGTGCCTTTGAATTAAAATAAGGGTCCCCCCTACCCACTTTAATGAAAATTGGTATATAGCCAATCTCACTAATTAAGACTGCTTAAAAGCATTCCCATTATAAGTTTCCATCAGCAAGGTTTTTTCTTCTGCGACGTCTCATCTCAAATTTGCAAAAGAAAAAAAATGTGGTGATGTATTACATACAAAAATAAAGGCACACATATGCTTATCTAGGATACTATCCAAAAAACTGCTTAGACCAGGGATCTCCAAAGCAGCACCCACGAGGCCAGGCTGAGGGGCCCACCAAGCTATTTTCCCCCTTCGCAAGTGAATGGAGCAATTCTTCCATTCACTTGCACAAGGAGGAAAAAGTTCATCCTTGCCAAAAACAGATGGAGGGGAGTGGCAAAATCCATCCCCCACCAAGGTCCCTTGGGGCAACAAGGTCCTTGGCAAAGGGTGACCTTCGCCTCCCCCCTCCAGACAATTTTGGCAGGTGGGCTTTTTCTCTCCCCATGCAAATGAATGGAGAAATTGTTCCATTCATTTGCATGGGGATGGGGAAATAGGGAGAGAGAGAAAAAGCAAAGACAGAGAGAGAGAGAGAGAGATTCGGGGGGGGGTAGAGGGACCAGAGAGTGAAGCCAGAGCGAGTAGTACACACACACACACACACACACACACACACACGGAGGATGGTCCCAACATTTTTGTGATTGGTTCTCCAGCCCGCTACATCAGCTAATTTGTGGTGCTGCCCAGGGCACTTTTACAAAATGCCAGATGTGCCCACAAGCCCAAAAAGGTTGGGGAACCCTGGCTTAGACGAATGCAGAAGAAGCACACACTAGCCCAGGGAAGTTCTGACATTTTTCTTTGAACAACTGAATACCACTCTTCTGTGCCATATGGAAGACTAGCACTGGAATGCCCTTCATTTTCAAAAGCACTTTGGCATACATGGCATAAATGGGTGTCCCCTTGGAAATCACAGAATCTTCACTGTTCCCTATATATGAGCCTTAGAGTTTAATGGATCCCAAGGTAAATTCATTAAAGGATGTTCACAGAAGGAAAGTTTCCCATCCTCTCTTCCCCCTGGAGCCACCTGCAGGCCCAGAAATGTCTATTTGGAGGGTAGGGAGGGGCCTCGTCAACAATGTCTGATTGGATGTCGAGGGTTCCTAGGAGAAGGGCAATTACACAAAAGCGGGGGGGCATCCAATCTGGAGCAGAAGGGGCCCCTGTCCCTCCAGATAGGATTTTTAGGGGATACAGCTGGCTACAACAAGGTAAGAGAGGATGGGTAACTTTCCTTCAGTGAACTTCCTTAAAATAACTTATCTTAAGATCCAAGTTAATGTCTTCTAGCTACTACATAATACAATAACTCATAATCATTAATTAATATATTAGTATCATGGAATTACAGTGTATCTGATTGAATAGCTTTTGAGATTCAGCTTGTCCTTAGAAGCCAGAAAAGAACTTAAAAAAAATAATCACACCAGCCCGTGCTACTTTAAGAGACAACCATGGGCAGTGACAACATGCTACATATAAACATATAGGATTACACATATATGCTGTTCAGGCAAGACTCACGTTCTCTGAGCTGCAAGTCTTGCCTGCTCAAAGATAACGAAGGACTATTCCCTTTCCTACATTACACCTGTATATTCCTTAAGATGAACCTGCACAATCAGGCCAGACGTACACCCACCAGTCACATTCTCTGGGATGCATTACAACCTGCTACCTTTTGAAGGCTGAAGCCAACATTAAAAAAGGAATTTTATCAATTGCCAGATGAGATAAATGGCTGGCAGAGAGTGTTTGGACTGGTGGCTCACAAGTTCTTTAGGTCTCTGCAAAGACATGGGCATGCATGCCAGTCTTTAAATAATTCCATGTGGTATGGGTTTACTAGTTACTTTTATACCTGTACATTTGGAATAGATGGCTTTGGGTTGTATTCAGTGTTAGTCTGTCTTAAGTCCCCTTCATTTCAATGGCTCTCCTCTAAAAAGGACCAACACTGGATACAGCCTTTTGTGCTCAGGAGAGGATTTGGCAGCATCATGGTGACAAATCCTGAACTTCAGTATTCATGAGCAATACCACAGAAAATTCCCAAATCTCATTCACATATAGTAAGGCAAGGTAAGCCTGGAGGAGTAACATATCTCCAGATGGTAGACATTGTTAGATAAAAAGTCCTTGCTTTCAGTTTAGAAGAAAAGAATGCCAGGCAGGCAGCAGTGGATCCAACACTATTTTATTGAACGTTTTGCAAAACGGATGCAGAGCAGTCTGGACCCCGAGACACGTGTGCAAAAGCCCTTTATATCATATCGCTTCTATTGTTCTTACCAGTAACCAATGAAACAGTTAGTACATCGGCTCACTAAGTTAATATCCAATAAACAGTCACTATCAGCTTACCAAGCCGTTAGTCATGAGCGCATCAGTATGATTCCCTTTTTGCTCCGCCTATATTTTCCCGCCACTCGGGCTCTTACGTAACTTGAGACGCCAATGGTTATGGAGTCTCCTTTTTTTCTAACAATTCCCTCCTTTAAGTCTTTATTCACGTCTTAAAGCATTTAAAACGGAGTTTCTTTATCAGCACAATAAAGCAAGAGCATCTGTTTTGACAGAGCGGTTTCAATTAACCGCTGGGATAAGCCTCTAGCGCAGGGGATAATGCAACAACCAAATAACACTAAAACTCCTATCATCACTACAAGCGAAATAAGGATTGAGGCTGCTAGGTGTTTCCATTTTCCAAACCATCTCTCCAACCAGTCAGTCACGGGGTTGTTAATCCCTGAATTCTCGGCTAACTCTTCAGACAAGGCGGTGAGACCCTGCAAAGCCCTTGTTACCGTGCCATCTGGGGCAGTGTTGTTAGGAATGAAGGTGCAACACCATCCACCTAGCATGACACAAACCCCTCCTTTTTCTGCTAACATCATATCAAGAACACGCCGATTTTCCCAAGCCATTTGGCTGGTGGCATCTAGCTGCTCAGCCAATCCTTTTACAGCATCTCGAGTATAGTTTATAAACCTCTGTTGATTATAATAAACGTAATTGATCCAATCTACATTTTTGTTAATGGTCACCCACCAAAACAGGGTAGATTCAAATCCTGCAGAAATTTGATTTCTTCCTTTGAACTCATCTGGCACTCCCCTTGGTACTCCTATGGAGTCAATATATATTTGATCATCAAAAGGGGTTACTGATCGTTTCTGCCGGGGTTGGCCAGTCTTCTCTGCTGGATGGTATGCAACTGAAAAGGGGACTGCCAACTGAACTAACCCACAAGCTCCGGACCAATTGGAGGGCAATACCTCATACAACTCTAGGCCACCACAATACCACCAGAGATCAGCTCATGGGATTGAAAGGGAATTATTCCTAAAGCGGGTGGAATTAACACATCTTACTTTACTCGTCAGGTTCCCTATACGCCCCTCTGTGTCTGCAAGGTTTCGGTGTATGCATCCGGTATGGTTTCTTCTTTGCAGGAAGACTGTGGAAGGTCTGACACGATCCTTTGATTTGAGTGGGGTGTATAATTTATTGAGGGTTTGGCATTCCTCCTCTCCCCATGCATCAGGGTGTTGGAACAAACGGATCACGCAGGTGAGGAGGGAAGGAGTGTCCCATCCCAGTGGAAAGGGCAGCACCTTTGCTACAGATCTCCCTGTGGCACAAACAAAACAGTCAGACTTATTTAAAGACTTGGCTGTATACTTTATCCACTCTAACCACACATTATCAGTTTCCTCTGTTATTGGGATCCCTAACCTGGTTCTCCAGGGATGCCTCTCTTTCTCAGGGATCTGTACCAGAAGTGGTCTGAGGGGTGTTGGTGTGACATTTCGGGGTTTTATCTTAAAGCTGTCAAGCCCAAGTCCTTGAGGTATCACCATCCACATTAATATTTCTTTAACTAACATTACCAACACCACCCACAGTACTTGCTTCATATTACAAGTTTTTTGTAATTCGAACCCGAGCTTTTCCCAGATGTCGTGACTTGTATATTACAGGCGATTGTGGCTCCTGGATGGCTTCTTCGCCTGTGTCCTTGGCAGCTTCCAGAGGAGTGCCAGGGAGCAAAGGACCATTGCCTGTGTCCTCCTGTTCTTTCCAAGTGATAGAAGGAAGCGAGGGTCGCTCAAATGGCTTTATCCGGCTGCAATGTGTCCATTTACTAGAACCCACAAGCTTTACACACGAGTGGCTGGTTGGTCCCACCAAATAAGGCCCCTCCCACCCTTCCTTTAAAGCTTTTTTATTCCACTTTTTCAGCAACACCTCATCTCCCGTCTGGAAGAGATGGATAGGTGCATCTAACGGCAGTCTCTGAAACGGAACGGAATAAGCTCGTAGCTGTGAAAGAACAGACTGTAGAGAAGTCAACTGATCCCTTAGCATCTGATCACCCACCTCCCACTTGACTTCCTCCCTCCTTCCGCAGTGTACCCGAGGCGGGAACCCAAACATCAGTTCAAAGGGGGACAATTTTATGTCCTTTCTTGGCATCCTTCGAAGCTTCGTTAAAGCTATTGGCAGAGCCTCAACCCAAGTGAGCTTCACCCCTCGTTGGAGTTTGGTTAAAGTCTCCTTGAGGCTCCGATTGATTCTGTCAACCTGTCCACTTGCCTGGGGCCTCCAGGGGCAATGTAAATGCCACTCTACTCCCAGAGCTTGTGCCATCCCCCATGTAATAACTGAGGTGAAATGTGAGCCCTGATCGGACTCTATAACTTCGGGCAGGGAGAACCGGGGCACCACCTCCTGTAACAATTTAGCAACAACAGTTTTAGCTTGGCAGTTCCTACATGGAAACGCCTCTACCCACCCTGTCATTTGACATACTATTACAAGCAAATACCTGTAACCCCTACATGGTGGCATCTCAACAAAATCAATCTGCGCCCTCTGGAAAGGATAGTAGACCCATGGTCGCCCTCCTTTTGGAGGAGGGGGTGCCCTGGGAGGGTTGGTTTTCTGGCAGACTTCACAGGTTGCGGCTAGTCGGTGGGCGCATACAGTTAAGCCAGGGGAGACAAACAGCCTCTTGCAATAGTCGATCATGGCTGATGCTCCAGGGTGTCCAAGAGAATGGTGAACTTGCTCTAGAACAACCCTCTGCAGGGTCTGTGGAAGAAGCAGTCTTCCATCTGTCATCTGGATCCATCCGTCATCGCAGGGACTTATTCCGTGTTCTTGTGCCATCCATAACTCAGCAGGGGAGTATGTGGGGCGCTCTTTTCTTTTGGGTAGAATGAGGAATGTTCCTTGGATTCCCTCTCTGGCTGCTCTTTTTGCGGCCTCATCTGCCTTCTGGTTTCCCTGTCTCCATTTTTCCTCTTTTTCTTTCCCATGGGCTCGGACGTGGACAACAGCTACTTGTGAGGGTAGCTGGAGGGCATCCAGAAGATCCACTATTAGGCCGCCATTAGCCACTGGAGATCCGTTTGCTGTAAGGAATCCCCTCTCTTTCCACAGTTGCCCATGAGCATGCACAACAGCGAAGGCATTTTTGCTATCGGTATAAATATTTACTCACTTTCCCTTGCTGGCTTGCAGGGCTCTTGTCAGGGCTACCAGTTCAGCGGATTGGGCGGAGAAATGAGGAGGCAGCCTTTCCTCACACACACTCTCCTCTAGAGTAACGACAGCCGCGCCTGTGTAGCGCCTTCCATCCAGCATATAGCTAGATCCATCTACAAACAGATCTCTGGCTCCCTCTATTAGTTCATCCTCAAGGTCCGGTCGGCCTTTGGTGTCTAGGTCTATTACTTCAAGGCAGTCATGATCTGGGAGTCCTGATCCGTTTGTGCCCAGTAATGTTGGCAGTAGTGTGGCGATATTAAAGCTGGAGCAAGCCTTAAAAGTGAGGTTTTTGTTTGTTAGTAAACCTATTTCATAGCAAGAGAATTCCAGAAAAACGTCTATTTCTGCTTCATTGACTACGCTAAAGCCTTTGATTGTGTGGATCACAACAAACTGTGGCAAATTCTTAAAGTGATGGGAGTACCAGACCACCTTACCCGTCTCCTGAGAAACCTGTACGAGGGTCAAGAAGCAACAGTAAGAACCAGACATGGAACAACCAATTGGTTCAAAATTGGGAAAGGAGTACGACAAGGCTGCATATTGTCACCCTGCTTATTTAACTTATATGCAGAGTACATCATGAGAAATGCCGGGTTGGATGAATCAGAGGTCGGAATTAAGATTGCCGGGAGAATTATCAACAACCTCCGATATGCAGACGATACCACCCTAATGGCAGAAAGCGAAGAGGATCTCAAGAGCCTCTTGTTGAGGGTGAAAGAGGAGAGTGCAAAAGCTGGTTTGAAACTCAACATTAAAAAAACGAAGATCATGGCATCTGGCCCTATCACTTCCTGGCATATAGAAGGGGAAGAAATGGAAGCAGTGACAGATTTTACTTTCTTGGGCTCCAAGATCACCGCAGACGGTGACTGTAGCCATGAAATTAAAAGACGCTTGCTCCTTGGGAGGAAAGCTATGGCCAACCTAGACAGCATAGTAAGAAGCAGAGACATCACCTTGCCGACAAAGGTCCGTCTAATCAATGCTATGGTTTTCCCAGTAGTAATGTATGGCTGTGAGAGCTGGACTATAAGGAAGGCTGAGCGCCGAAGAATTGATGCTTTCGAACTGTGGTGCTGGAGAAGACTCTTACGAGTCCCCTGGACTGCAAGGAGGTCAAATCAGTCCATCCTAAAGGAAATCAACCCTGAGTGCTCATTGGAAGGACAGATACTGAAGCTGAAGCTCCAATATTTTGGCCACCTAATGCGAAGAGAAAACTCCCTGGAAAAGACCCTGATGCTGGGAAAGACTGAAGGCAAAAGGAGAAGGGGACGGCAGAGGATGAGATGGCTAGATAGCATCACGGATGCAATGAATATGAACTTGAGCACGCTCCGGGAGAGAGCGCAGGACAGGAAGGCCTGGCGTGCTATGGTCCATGGGGTCACGAAGAGTCGGACACGACTGAACGACTGAACAACAACAACAAACCTATTTCATATCGGGAATGCTGGGCTGGGTTGAGAAATTTGCTTCCTCCTCCTGATCCCAAAATTTGTGGCACTCCATGCGGCACCCAAACTTCAATGGGTCCTCCCATTGTCATTTTCTCTGCTTCAGCGCAAACCAGAGCCGTTGCCGCTACTGCCCTCAGGCAACTTGGCCATCCTCGTGCTACGACATCTAGGACCTTGGAGTAATATCCCACTGGTCTCCAAGAGGGCCCTTTTCGCTGGCAAAGCACTCCCGAAGCTATGCCCTTATTTTCATGCACATAAAGTCTAAATGGCCGGCTGGGATTTGGTATGGCTAGAGCAGGTGGTGACACAAGAGCAGCTTTAAGACTGAGAAAAGACTTATTCATTTCCTTAGTCCATTTCCATTTATCCAGTCTATCTTTCTGCAGCGCCTCATACAGCGGCCGCGCTGTCTCCCCATAGTTTGCTATCCATAGTCGGCAGAATCCGGTCAACCCCAGGTAGGCCCTCAATTCGCGGGGGGACTTAGGGACAGGAGTGTCACGGATGACTTCAACTCTTTCTTGCCCTAGGCTCCGAGTCCCTTTAGTTATGTGGTAGCCTAGGAATTTTACAGTTGGTTGGGCCAACTGTACTTTTTCTTTTGACACTTTATACCCCCCCCCCCCGCTAGATAGTTGAGGAGGGAAACCGTCCCACTCAGGCACGCATTCTTGGCCTTGGCTGAAATCAGGAGGTCGTCACAGTACTGGAGGAGATGCACCTCTGAGTGCTGCTGGACCCAGGGTTCGAGATCCTTTTGGAGCTGCTGGCCAAAGACCACCGGTGAGAGATTCAGCCCCTGAGGGATGACTGTCCATGCTAATTGAACTTTTGACCCCCCCCAGGCTTTCCCATTCAAAGGTGAACAAAGGCCTTGAATCAGGGTGGAGGGGGATGCTGAAAAAGGCGTCTTTTAGGTCTATGACAGTGAACCAGGCGTGCTCTTCCAGAATTCCTACAAGGAGGGTGTGTGGGTTTGGGACCACAGGATGGGGGGCCTCGATCTGCTGATTAATGAGCCGGAGGTCTTGCACTAAGCGAAAGCCCTTGCCCCCCCTCCCCTTTTTGGCACAGCGATGATGGGCGTGTTATAGGGGGACATTATCTCAATGAGCCGGCCTTCTTCTCGGAGCTTTGTTAGTACTGGTTGTAGGCCCTCCTTTCCTTGGCGGGAAAGGGGATACTGTTTCACATGAACAGGCCTTGCTCCCTCCTTGAGGGGAATTTTGTATGGTGCTGCCGACTTGGCACGAGAGGCCCCTCCAATCCCGGCCCAAGCTAGAGGGTTGACTCTGTTTTCTATTAAGCTCCAGTCCTCGGTGGCCTCTGGGGTGGATTCTTCTGCAGCCTTCAAAAGGGCCATTTGGTAGTTACTACTCTGCTGTTTAGGGAGCCGTATCTCCATCCTTCTGTCAGGAGTAAAAGCAATCTCAATTTGGAGTTTAGTCAATAAGTCCCTCCCTAGCAATGCCACCGGACAGGAGGGGGTACAGACAAATGCATGTTCTAGGTGTGTTTTCCCAACCTTGGTGAACAGGGGACGAGAGAGGGGCACTTGGGTTGCCCTTCCCTCGACCCCCATTATGGTGGTGAACCCCCCACCTCCCGTTGGGGGCTCACTGAGGGGGAGGACGGACAGGGCGGCCCCTGTGTCCACAAGGGCTTTGTAGGAGCGGCCCCCAACCTTTATTTTGACCATGGGGTCCCGTCTTGCCTCAGAGACGGCTAAGAGGGGGCCGGGCCCCGGTCTGTCCTAATCTCTTTCCTGTTCATACAGAACTCTCTGCGCTTCTCCCGTATTTTCCCCTCTCTCTTTCTGCTTCAAAGCCTCACAGTCACGCTTCCAGTGCCCCATTTTCTTACAAAAGGCACATTGATCTTTCCCCAGGGGAGATCCTTTCCTTCCCCCTTTCCTCCCCTTCCTAGCTCCCTCCTTGTCAGGTTTAAGAACCGCAGCAAGGAGCTTGGCCTGCCTCTTGTCTTTTTCTTTTCCTTCTTCTTCTTCTCGCCTCTCATAAACCTTTTGAGCTACTTCAACTAAAACTCCTAAGTCAGCTGCCAACCCTCCTTCAACTTTTTGCAACTTCTTTCTGATGTCCTGGCAGCTATTTCCCACGAACTGAGTCGTGAGGATCCTTAAATTATTTGGATCATTCAAGTCAATGTCAGTATATTTAGCGAAGGCTTCCCTCAGCCTTTGGAGGAACACAGCAGGAGGTTCGTTTTTGTCTTGCTTTAGAGTCAGGACTTTTTGCAAATTGGGGGCCCTTCTCGCGGCTTGCTTCATGCCTGCTAAAATGAGTCGAAAATAGTCAGCATGTAAGCGTCTATGTGCCGCTGTGGCCACCCCCCAATTGGGTCGCCCTGTGGGCAGAACCTCCACCGTCTCCTCCTCAGTTGCTTGGGGATTTTCCTCCCTATACTTGGCTCGTGCCCCCGCAAGGATGGTTGGCTTTTGGCTGAGAAAACAGGTGTTCAATAGCATTTGTGTATCGTCCCATGTGGGGTTGTGAGTAAGCCTCACATTCTCCATCAGAGACAGGAGTGGCCTGGGATCCTCTTCAAAGGAGGGGTTAAATTGTTTCCAATTATACAAATCAGATGTTGTGAATGGGACATAAACAAACATCGTCCCTTGAGGATGTTGGGCGGTAGGGTCGGGGACTTCTCTGATGGGGAAGGTGAACTTCACCGGTGGTTGGGGGTCCTTTCGCAGGTTGTAGTTAGGTTCCCCCTTTTGCCTCTCTCTGTAGGACCTCCAATCTTTCCTCTAGGGAATATAGACGATCTTGGAGAGTGTCCTGGCGTTCAACTAGAGGGGTGGGGTCCTCTGGTACTATTTCATGAGAGGGGTCCTTCTCGGGGGCATCTAACCGCTGGGCGGGCCCCTCAGGTGAGGGTGGTGGTTGCAACGAGCGCCCTGCGACGGCTGTCCCGTAGGGAGGAGGAAGCAGTAGGTCCTCCGGTGCCGTGGCCACGACCCTGGGTGGTCCTTCTTTTGGTGGTTTCCTTTTGACCACCATGGGAAGGGCAAGGGACATGCATTTAACAACCCACGGAGCAGGCCTGCCGCCAAGGGGCACACAAGTTGCCCACGAATCAATATAAGGGAACTGGTCCCAACTTCCCCTCTGTGCTACTATTGTTCGCACATCAGATACCAAGGTTGGGTCAAAAGACCCCTCGGGTGGCCATTTGGGTTCTAATATTGGCCATTCCCGGGTGCAAAAAAAGACAAGACGATCCTTTGTCATCTTAGTTCCATAATCCTGCTTAAAATGTGACCAATTGCGCAAACAACACTCCAAGGGCGTATGGGACTTCTTCGCAGACTTAGATTGGGACCCGCCCATGACGGTGGGAATTTCAGTCAGCAATTCTTGCGCTTCGCCCTCCTCTGACCTAGCCCGTCTCCGGGGTAAGGAAATGCAGATCGGGGCTCCTCACTCGCTTCGCCCGTAGGCGTCTCACACAATCACAAACACACCACTGTCCCGCGTTTATCCCCTAATGTAAGCTGTTTCACTTACCCCAAAAGCCTCTTCTGTCCCGCCCGCAGCTGCGTCCAGCTGCTTATTGATCCACTGCCGGTGCCTAAAAGGAGTGATCACGTCTCCCTCTTCCTCTGGCGTTGGTCCCCAGGCGCTTCTGCCGCCACCGTCGTGAGGAGAAGGCAGTATAAAACAACCGCCTGTGGCCACTTCTCCTCCGCGGCCCCTCGGCTCAGCGCGAAGGGGACGCGCCCCGAAGCAGGATCCGAGTCACGGCACCAAATTGTTAGATAAAAAGTCCTTGCTTTCGGTTTAGAAGAAAAGAATGCCAGGCAGGCAGCAGTGGATCCAACACTATTTTACTGAACGTTTTGCAAAACGGGTGCAGAGCAGTCTGGACCCCGAGACACGTGTGCAAAAGCCCTTTATATCATATCGCTTCTATTGTTCTTACCAGTAACCAATGAAACAGTTAGTACATCGGCTCACTAAGTTAATATCCAATAAACAGTCACTATCAGCTTACCAAGCCGTTAGTCATGAGCGCGTCAGTATGATTCCCTTTTTGCTCCGCCTATATTTTCCCGCCACTCGGGCTCTTACGTAACTTGAGACGCCAATGGTTATGGAGTCTCCTTTTTTTCTAACAACATGATCACTGACTTTGAGGAGAAAAGAAATATATGGCTTATCTCCATATTCTGCAATGTGCACCTTTCTTTTTCTTTTTGCATAATGTATCCATTTAATTTAATAAAACTACATTTTAAAGTAGCAGCCCACAACGTGTGGCCCGTTAAGCAGCACCACTGAAATTACATTGACAGTACTTTCCCTCCAAATAAAGAACAAAGGGACTAAATATTTAATTAAATTTAACCTCTTTTTCTGGACAAATGCTTCATGGCTGTATAATACTGCCTTGCACAATAAACATGGAAATACAGGAAGCAGTTCATGGGGAAATTCCATCCACAATTTCATGCCACTTGGCCCAACTGGGCAATTATTCCCAGTTTCCGTAATGGAGATCTTGGATGGCACTTGTTCTGAATCGCCCTTTAAAATTGCGTTCCATAGTTTAACAAGCATGGCACTCATTGTGATGTCAGGAAATGCTGCAGGACACGATCCCTTTTGGTAAATTTCATGCAGTTAGTGTTAAGCTCAAATGCAACACCTGATTGTGTGGACTTTGAATCACAGTTGTATTGGCAACGTTTATTTCCTCCAATAACGAAAACAGAACTTGTCCCTGGAAAAACAGGACTGAGCTGTCCCATAACCTATTCTTCGAAATATCGTGAGAGGAAACAACGTGTGCTGGAAAGTCTAGTGTACTTTCCACTCTATCAGGAGCCAAGGAATAAAGAATATGTGCCAATACTACGGGGCTGGCTGGGATGGAACTAGAGATCCATGGTGCCATACTTCCAGGTTGGCCTAGTCTCTTTTTGTATGCCTATGATTCCAATCATACAAGGAGATAAGATCTTCAGAAACTAGATAATTCTGGATAAACATTATAGGTCTTGTTATAGATTCCAGGCAGAACTGGTTTCATATTTGCTCCCATCACCACCTCCTCCACCAACACTCTAGTGGTCTACCCTACCACTTCATATCAAGATGTTAGAATTGATAGTTCCATGGTCCCTTCAGAGGACCATGTCAGGAGCTTTCCAGCCAGACTCACAACCAGTGATTTACTTGACCCTTTGTGGCCCAGGATTCAGAAAACCATTTTGGGGGGTGGAGGAGAAAGAAAATTAAGACTGGCCCAGCTGCCCTACAGCAAGGTGGATGGCTTTCCCAGTTAGCAAGCAGAGCCACATTAGCATACACCGATCATGAGCCCTGGGTCAGCTGGCCACATCTCTTCGCTAGCTCTCCAAGAACCAACCCATACGGTCACTTCTGCATGTGGTACCATGTGCATTGGATAGTACTACCTGAGCTTTGTACATAAAGGTTGTTTGGTGCCCCAAGTTAAAACCTTTCAGCATGTATAGAATTAGCACACCAAGGAAAATGCTCTTTCTTCCTGATGTGCTGATTTTAGGTCACTGGGGCACTCTCAAACACACGGTCCTCCATGTGAATGATATAAGTGCCTGCACAAGTTATACATGTGTGTACGGTATAACTGGTACAACATTCATGCACGTTGTACTGGTACTGAACCCAAGTAAAAAAGAATGCTAAGAAGTTGCCCTTTGAATCCAACAGTCTCTCTCTGCCAGTCTATAAGTCTGCCTGCAGTGTACAACAGAACAGCCAAATCCACACTCCAATTGTATTTACAGCAGGCACTCACAGTGAAAGTCGCTATTTAGGACATTTCTAAAAAAGAAATTCAGAAAAGCCCTGGAGACATAATATTTATAATCCAAACAATAATCCTGGTGTCTACCAAAAAGAGGGCTATATTTAGGGTTTTTTAAAAGGCAGACAGAGTAATACCCTAAGCCTTTAAATTGATTATTTAATTTAAACTGTTGCTTTTTTCTGGCATTCTGCGCCATACATACACACACAGCAGCTGTTTTGAGGCTAGGAAAAACAAATAAGGGGAAAATACACGCTTGGAAGCTCATTTTCTTTGACATTCAGCCCATCGGTACTAAGTGTTAATCTGTGAAGGAAAAGCAAACTAATTCTACAAAAGTGCCTTTGGTTGCAAGCTATGTAACACCAATCTTACCATTCTCAAAGGTGTTAAACATTTCCAGACAGTCAATATCATATTAACCAATCCTACTGACAAAGATCTCTCTCTTCTCATTTTAATAGTAAGAATGTATTATTTATATTTATTTTCAATTAATATTTTTGTATGCATATTTACACAATTAAATATTTTATCTTGGAATAGGAAGCTATTAGTCACACTAATAGATATTACTCCAATAATGAAGAGATTTAACAAAACTCCTAAGACTTTTTTGCAGTATTCATTTATTAAAACTGATTTTAGTTTTAGTTCCTCAGAAGCATTTGGATTTGTGACTTCTCCTGTAAATTTAACATTGGCTGATATTCTTAATTTACTTGTTATCAAACCTAAGTATAAAATTGAATTTCAAAATTAGTGTATATTGTGTAGTTGAACCTAGTGATTGGTGGACTCCCTTTAGCTCAATTAGGGATTGGGTTAGAAATTTGGAAAATTAGGACCAGTTTTCCAAAGCTGTTCCTAACTGTAAAACTAGAAGATTAAATAATTCAGTCTGCAACCTCCATCTTGAGACCAAGGGGATGTCTCCATGAGCGAGTTACTTTGAGCTGGCTGTGTTTGGAGGTAGTTAGGGATAGATGACGTCGTGGCCATCCAGCAGCCATCCCGGAACTTAACAGGGAAAAACCAAATTTCCCGAGACTGCTGAAAGTTTGATTCTGTTCCTTAAGTTGGGTTCTCTGCGGTATAGTTGTTGTGTGCCCCAACCCCCATGTTTACCTTAGGTATTCTAGCTCTGCCCAGGCATATGCCTTTCACCAGACCCTGGTCAAGGGGTGTTTCCTGTCCCTGTGTCTCCCAGCACAAACCAATTAGTGTCTACTCAGAAGTAACTCCCATTGTGGGCAATGAGGCTTGTCCCCTGAATACACACACCAGAGATCCCCCTCAACTGAAATAACACATCTTAATGCCCTAATTCCTTTAAGGCTGTAAAGCGCTTTCCCCAAGCTGCGATTCTCCATTGTTTGTTTTATTGCCTTCGGAAGTAACTAATTCAGACCTTCATTCCTGCACAGCATCAGGTTAGGAAGGGGGATGGTTTCTCCTCCTTTCCCAGCACAAACATATGTGTGTCTACTTAGAAGTAACTCCCACTGTGGTCACTTGTTCCCGAAATGTGCACACCTAAAGTTACTGAGATCCCCATGAATCGAAATAACACATTTAGGGAGGCTTAATGTCAAAGCTTCGACTCTTCGAAGCTTCACTTGATCACAGCAGGGCGAGAACACTGTGTTCCTATAATGATTGTCACTGTAAAGAAGAAGGGGGGAGAGGGAGAGAGGGGGGGAGAGAGAGAGATTTCTGTGGATACAGGGGAGGAAACCTTGCAAGATTTTATCAAAAGAGAAAGGGGGGAGGGCATGGAGAGGGGAGAGCCTCTCTTACTGGTTGAGCAGCCCCTGCCCGTCAGAAGACATTCATTCCAACTACCCCCCACCCTACCCAGAAGTAAGTTCTGTGAAGCGACTTTTACTGGTGCGATACACTTGCTCAAAGAGCCCTGTGTGGACCAGAGCCAGCTCCTTGAAAAAAAACCCAAGAAAACCCACAAGCCTAATGAGGTCTAAATGCAGACCTCGTGGCCACAACATCTATGTAATTTTCATACCTTTTTTGTTTTGCCTTTCCCCCAGCCCCTGCTCTTTTTACCATCAAGCCTCCTGAAGAGTTCTGGAGAACTCAAAAGCTTGCACATTAAGCTTGTGACAATTTGGATGGTCCTAAGAAAGGCATTGACTAACTGTGGCATTGCCTACCCATGGATTTTGTAAGGTGTTTATTTTTAATGGAGCAACAGAGTTATCTTGGTTTTATGCAACTTCAAAATGTGGATCATTATAAATAAGCCTGACTCTCTTCTTACTATCATTCTGGAAGTATGCCATTTGGCAAAAAAAAAAAAAAAGCTTTAAAATATGTGAAATAAATAAATAAATTCTATTATTAGCTCCCCTGTCCCAATTCCTGCCCTCTACCACCAAACAGAGGAAAAACACGTCAACCCAATTAATGCTGAATATTCAAGCTACTCAAGTGAACACTGAATGAAATGTGTCAGCTCAATATACCTGACTAGATGGTCTTTTCATTTTCACACATGTAACTCAGGATTAAAAGTCAATCAAATCAGCAACAGATCTTTGTATTTAAAACACTGCCTTAATTCCAGTATTGCTTACACAAAGGTTCTGAAAATACACCTTGTAGTTTATTTCTAACCCTGTTCCTCCAAGTCTGCCTTGTCAGCCCAACTCATGATCGCCTAGAACCAATGTACGCTTCACAGTAACGAACTCTCATATTCTGCAGCTCCTGCAGTAACATCTGGTAACAAATCACTGGTACAACATATGAGAAAAGCATGTGTGCATTGCACACTGCGGTAGAAGGGGAAAACAGTTAATTTGTACATGGGATTTACTACAAGTCAGTCTGACAAACTTTGTTACTATGTCAGCATTCAGTTTCTGGAGGAAAGGAGGAGAATGGCCAGCTCAGTTTGAGCATAAGAAAAATTTGCAATAAATTAAACTGTAATTGCCTGCCTGAATGCAATACAGGTCACTGAACTTAACCTAACATTTTATTCCAAAACATTATGAAATATATTGTTGGTAGACCCTTTTTCTTTAGGGGTTTCCCCTGCTGGCATGTATCTGGGGTTTTGCTAATCTAATGCAACACAGCATGCATTTGGGAACACAGCAAGCGTTTCCCCCAAAAGAAAAAAAAATAGAAAGCAGGAGTTTTTATAGCTTCTTTCTTCAATGCTTGCCACTGCATTGCATAAGTACCAGTGGTGTGAACATTAACTTACTCTGAGGCCAAGATATGTAATATGCATGAGTGCAGTTCACAGAGCTGGCTCCAAATCGAGGTGCTTCTAACTAAGCTTAATTTAGCATGACTTCTACTGGCTGGACCAACAGAAGGCAATTCAGTAAAGCATAGGGCTGTAATCGTGCTAAATCTGCAGCAGTATCCTGAAGTCAGTGAGATTACTTTTGAGCACAAATTTAAGATAGCTATCGCATAAACAGAGTAAATGAGCATCTGACATGACTGCTTTCCAATTAAGGGCAGAGTAGAAAGAACTGTAAGGTCCAGATCGAAAGAAACCTGCAGTTGCCAGTAGAAGGCTGATAAATATTTTTGTACAACTCTGGATGAATTGTGCGATCACACATAACTATCAGAAAATCCAAGCAGTCAGGATACAGCATACTTACAAGCTGTGGGATTGTTTTAGAAGACATTATGTGGTGGGGGTCAGCATAGGAAAGTTAGTTATCTCCCCCACCCTATTTTTTCAGGCTAAAGGCTATCATTGGTAGAGTCCTCCTCCTTGGACAAATGACATACTTGGTATGATTTAGAAATATGATACATTTATGCTAAATATACATAAACTAGAGTGGCAAAAATTATTATTAAGCAAGAATCCTGTCACAGATTAAGATTCATGTATTTTTGTTATGAGTTGTAGTAGAGACGAATATTACTGATTACTATATAAATAATGATCTTAAGGCAGGCTCTTCTTTGATGTTCCAGTTGCATTATTCTGCATTCTGTTAAAGGCTGTCTAGCAAAGATCTAGCCCCAGGGCCATGAGGAGATCCCATGTCTTAACATGTTATTAACAGGAGAAAAAATCAGTGTTTGTGCAAAGTATACTGGCTAGTCTTTTTAAAATTAAGTCTCAGGACTACTATACATGAACTGGATTCAAATGGAAATGTATATTTCCATATATGTTGTCTGCTTTTATTGTTGCTTTTATTGCTATTTTATTATGCTTATGTTTTTATTGCTTTTAATATTTAACTGTTTTTATGTATTTTATTACTGTGAGCAGCCTTGGGGGGACTTCTGCCCTGAAAGGCAGCCAAGAATGTCTGTCTGTCTGTCTTTCTTATTAAATAAATAAACAAACAAACAAATGCCAATGAATCACATTTAGATGACTTTCAGCATTCAGTGGTGAATCCCTGAATCTTTGCAAACTGTGTCTGGACTAGTCAACAATGGCACAGCAAGGTTAAACCAGTGATTGTTTCCAGCATTCATGTGCAGGGCTGTTTTTAGGCTTTCATTATCTTGAACATCAGCTCATGTACATTAGGCATAAGCTGTACAGGAAAAACAAACTAAAGTTGCAACAGTGGCTATGGTTTCAAGACGTCTCTCACTGTTCTTAAAGGTAGCAAACATTTATTGAAAGCCTACATTGATAAGAAGTCTGCTTCCATTCCGCAAAAGGCCCTTTATCTTCCAAAATAGCCAGTCAGGCAAAACGCTGATCAAGCCAAGCACCCAGACTATGCAAGGCGAGGGCCATTTATCACATGTATTTTTTAAAAAAACATGACTCAAAAGGCTCACATTATAAGATGTCTCATCACTAAGAAGCCTAGAAGCCATATTGCAAGTACATTTGGATTCCTGCTTTGGAGCCCCATAAAGTACATATCTAGTCATACTGAAGTTACACAAACACTTGGCTGGTTTCATTCAATCAGTATGTAAACCTCAGCAGAACACTTCACTCCACTGCCTCTTTGCCATTACTGTCCCTTAGGACTGTCAGATCACAATACTTCAGCGATGGCAGAAGCCTGGCTGGCAGAATTCTCCCTTCTATGCAACTCTTAAAAACCGCAGGCACCCTCTCGGAGTCTAGGCCTGGCAACCTTACAGACTCTCTAGCACCATCCGAAAGGCTTTTCCTTGCGCTTTTCCATCTGTCTTAGGTTCACTTACATTATTATTTCCATTCGTAGATGCTACCTTTTGATGATTCAGTCCCAAAAGCGGCTTGCTTCAAACAGAACAATAAAAAGAAGAAATCAACTATATATTTTTTAAAAAATCATACACTCAAAAGCTGGAGAAAACATAAAATCCAGGTGCCTGTTACACAATTCAAAGGCCTGGTGAAATATAAAAGGTTTAAATTACCTTCCTAAATGGGCCAAGAGAACAGATTTAGTGGGTCTCCCTCAAGATGAAATTCCACAAATTGGGAGCCACTAAGTAGAAATGTGAAGACCTGGAAAAAAAACTGGGAAAATTCAGGGGGAAAATGTTTTTGCCATTTTTTTTCCAAGGAACATTTTCGTTTTTCCCCAAAACATTGGAAAAATTGAAAATATGAGATATTTTCTTTTGGAATTTCAGACAAAGTACCAAGAGGTTTGGTCTGGACCAGGCTTCAGTGATTTTGAAAACACCTTAATTTGGCCTGGACCAATTTAGAGGCACCCACTTCAACTCAGGTCTGAATCAAAATTTCAATTCAGAAATCCAAATCTTCATACCTCCCATTGACTATCATTGGAAATCAACGAACAACTGTACTTCTTTCTTTTTGCCAGAATTGGATGAAATTAGCTGACATAGTAGACCCTTATAAGTGGACTCTGCCTGTCAAATTTCAGACCAATAGGCACAAGGATGTTTGTTCTATGTGCCTTTAAATTTTCATATATTTTTTTAAAGGAACTTCTGATCACTTTTTTATTTCTTCGAGACCCGAGTGCTGCGTGATGGAGTGAGCTCCCGTCTTCAGTCCCAGCTTCTGCCAACCTAGCAGTTCGAAAGCAAGAAACTGCAAGTGGATAAATAGGTACCGCTTTGGCGGGAAAAGTAACAGCGTTCCGTGCACCTCGGTGTTCAGTCATGCCGGCCACATGACCATGGAAGCGTCTTCGGACAGCACTGGCTCTTCGGCTTAGAAATGGAGATGAGCACCACACCCTAGAGTCGGACACGACTGGTTGGGGACACCTTTACCTTTTACCTAGAGCTGGATTACATTTGCAGGGATAGTTGCCCCTTCTGAGTGGATCAAGTCTTAGCAAGTTTCGGTTTGGGGAATAAAGTTTGGGGAGATCTATACAAGTCCAGCCTTTACAGTTTGGGGTTTTTCAAAAAGGAATGTGCTTATCCTCTTAAATGTTTTGTGGCCAATTGTTATGAAAATGACATACAGCATAGAGTTTGTCATCTTAAATTTCATAAAGATAGTTGCAGCGGCTAGGGAGTTATTATGAATGAAAAACAGCTTAAGACTTTCCTTTCTACTCAATTGGCACCAAAGTCACAAAAAATGCAATATGACAGAGTAGATTATGGATGTGGAGCGTTCAGTGGCAGAGGCAGACAGTCTTGAACATCCAGCATTCTCCAAGCAAGCACCCAAAGTTACACCCTCCCATGTCCCAACACCTCTACCAAAACTCTTTCAACATTCCTGGAAGAGAGAACTAGTAAAAAGCACTGAATGCTGGATCAGCCCTGCAAGATTTTACTTCAACATCCCTGTCCCAAAGCACTAGGACTGGAGATCCCTGGTAAAACCATTCACTATGATTAGAAGCTGGACCTGCCAGTCAGGAATCTGTGAATCAGCAAAACTCAAGCTCACCGAAGTTCTCCAAATTCCATCTCAAAGCTCGTTCCAAATCAAGTCTATATCAATAGTGAATTTTGTTTTTTAAAACATTTTGCATGAAAATCCATCAGTTTTTTCCAAATGTACGGATCAGTTGTGTGCATCTTTGCACACAAAGATGAAAACAATGTGCACTGTTCTCCCATTGATTAAGGCATATGTGTGCATATTTTTCAAATGTGCATATTTTTTCATGCACATTTTTCAAACATGTGCATGCTGTAGAATACAAATCACATTACAAGCTTGGAAATGTATGGACTTCGACCACAGATTGCGTTCAAGCTGGGAGATCCGGGTTCTAGTCCCCACTCGGCCATGGAGGCTCACTGGGTGACTTTGGGCCAGTCACACACTCTCAGCCCAACCCACCTCACAGGGTTGTTGTTGTGAGGATAAAATGGAGAGGAGGAGGATAATGTAGGCCGCCTTGGGTTCCTTGCAAGAGGAAAAAGGGCAGGGTATAAATGCAATAAATAAATAAATAAATAAATTCTGATAAAAAATGAACTGAAACAAATGTTTTGTGTATCCCTAGTAAAAAAAAAAAACTACACTTCCTCCTCCCCACCCTGGGGTTTTCTTTATATGGAAAACTTGGGAAGAAATATAACAGTTTTTGGAAACACACTGTCTCTCTGAATCCTGAATCTTCAGGACTGTTCAGATTCGGTTTGATTTGGAGGAGCCCCACTTCAATTCAGACCTCTCTCAAATTTGTCTGAATAAGCCCCATTCAGGATTCAGACAAATCCAAAGCATATCCCTTGTTTCATAACTGTGTCCAAGGCCAGAATTATATGGTGCTTTTACAGTAGTCAACAAGTTATCAGGGCATGAAAAATAGCAAAATCATTATCATCTAGAAAGGAGTGTAGCTGGCATACCAATAAAAACTGATGAAATGCACTTCTAGAAAAAACTGTCATTGGAAAATTAAGGAGCAAAGCCGGATGCAGAAGCAGCCCTGAGGGTGTAATCTTATATTTCAGGGCATGTGTGAGCCCATCTTATACAGATAAATCCACAACTTCCTAGGCTGCCTGGTCTCCTGCTATGAGGAACTCCTTATATCTCAACTGAATCTTAGTTTATTCACCCTCATCCAGCCCATCACTGACTCCAAACAGGCACTCACTCAATGACCTGTTACAGTCTGAATCTGTTGATTAAGTACAGCTGTGCTGTTTACTATCTCCTATTCTAGCACCCAAACTTTTAGGTTCTCTGCCCCCTGGGACCACCTCCCTATTATTAAGCCCTCAGACAGCCTCACACAGCTCTCCTTCCATAGGGCCTGTGTGAGATCTTAACCTCAACCCAACTTGCAACTATCCAATTCTCAAAGAAGCTGTGAACAATTTTGTTTCTGACAGCTTTGTTCCCTAAATACATGGAATGTTCATAGACATTCCATAACATCTCACCAGCTGAACCAGTGAATCTCAGAGGCTTAATTGCCACAAGCCTAACATACTGGAAGACAGACTGACATTCCCACTTCCCAAGCAGAATGACATATATATATATACTATATACCTTTACACTGATTTTTTTAAATTTTTATTTTATGTGCAGTTTGCATTCTCAGGATTCCTCCCTTTGGAGTGCCATTTATATTCGCCCATTTTCAAATAGGCTAAATTTAGAGAATGTTATGAATGCAAATTATACAGTTGTTCTCCTGAAACTGAGCAGGTTTTGACCATGAAAGTTGTCTGGATGGGAAACCACCTTGGAACTATATGTAAGCTGCTCTGATACCTTGGGAGGAACTGAAAAATGGCCCTTACCTCATGGTGAGAGAAAAATCAGGAACCTTTTTATAGCTTGAGAATCTCAAAGAAGTTTAAAAAAAAATTCTGGAGAAATGCTCATCATGACAAGGTTTGTTAGCACCTGCCTTAGTGGAAATCCCCAAAATTGAGAGAAGTCTCAACCAAGGAAATTTCAACTTCCTGGAGATCTTGTTACTTTCTTGATCAAGCAGATGGGCAATTATGTGCTTGGACTGCTTGAAGCGCCTGCTCTCTTCAGGACTTCCCGTACTCCCAGCAGTACCATGTTTCCTCAGTTTCCCCACAATAAGCCTACTGAGTATGAGGCTAAGTGCCCCAGATATGGTTTATTGCACGTGTCTGGACCCAAATGACTTTAGCAAATGGCTTCAACTAGGCTTGAACCTGCACTCATTGCTGGCATGTGGGACAAAACTGACAAACGTTTCAGTGCTATGTCTAACCCCAGAGGCCAGACAGATGTTTTTTGCATAATTCCATTAGGTAAGTGATGGGAAGAACCCCATTTTAAAGGGCTGATGCAGGTGCATTACCAAGTAGTACTGTGACCTCTGCAAAAATATCTCTTCAGGGGGTTAGGCAATTTATTAAATAGTAGTCACTGAACAAGACAAGCACTTAACTTACCAAACATACCATCAGCCAGCTAAAAGTAGAAGGGGAAACAATGTAATAAAATGCTTAGGTTGCCTGGGAAATGGCTCTTTTCTGCATAATACATACAGGCATCTGAAGATTTGTTATAATGCTGACACTAAACATTTGTAATTCTTTAACTGTCTAAGTGATGCCATTGTAATACTGCTGCAATTATGCTATAACAACAATGGTTTTGATATTCTGTGGTTTGTACACCGAGCTGTGCACTGGCAGACCATGTGCTCAAATTAGTAATCACATACATCATTTTGTACTTTCTATTAGAAATCTACTCAACGCTAAATAAAATAAGCAGGATTCTCTCTCTCTCTCTCTCTCACACACACACACACATACACACACACACTGAACATGACAGGAGTTGGAACAGGTGCCTATGTCCTCATTTTCATCACTTGCTATAAAACACAGTTCAACTACCACAAATCCAGCTCCTTCTGCATACATCATAGTAGCATACCCAGATGTGAATTCTATTGTATACAAATGTAGTATTCCCAGCATGTGCTCAGCAAGTATTTCTGTAGAGATCAGTGGCAAAAAGAAAACTGAATCCACACATCTGAGCCATCTCATGCTTTACCTTTCTCCATTCCCTATGCAGTTTCCACTGTTACTGCATGTCCTTGTTTACAGGATCTTTCCCAAAGGTGTACACACAGATCATGCACTATGCTTCAACAAAATAGGGGAATGGCTTCTTCAAAACGGGGAGAATTAACTCAAGAACTTTTAAGCATAAATATGACAAACTTTCTTTTGCCATAACAGTTTTACATAATATAAAAATGGTTAGTTAGTCCTCCTAGCACAGCCATTTCCAACCTGGTGCCTGCCAATGGCTGAAGGTGATGGGAATTATAGTCCAACACAATCTGGAGGGCACCAGGTTGGGGAAGGTTGCCCAAACACATGGACTGGCATAAAAATATAAGGACGTAAGAACAGCCCTGTTGGATCAGACCAATGGCCTATCTAGTCCAGAATTCTGTTCCCCCAGTAGCCAACCAGATGCCCTCCGTAGATCCTGACAACTCTGAAGAAAATAACAGACATGGAGAGAGGTAAGAGAACTAGAGAAAGGGGGCAAGTGAATGAAGCTACCTAAGACCACAGGGGTGTAGATGGCTTCTCTTGACTAAAGACCCATGTAACAACCACAGCACAAAGCCCAAGCCTCCCCATTTGTCCACCAAACCACTGGAAAGAATCAGCGATGTATACAGGGGTTGCAGCTCCCTGGAGGGCACAGAGCACCCACAAAGCAATAGAATACTCTCACGGGGAGGGGCTGTGTCCTGTACAGAAACAGGCTAGACAAAAGTCCTATGCAGGACATTTGCCTGCTCGTGTGGAGGGTGTAAGTGTGGAGGGGGACATGGGTGCACACATAAGCCCAGTTCTCTAACTCGCTACCAGTTAGACCTTTGCACATTGAAGGTCTGTAAATGCATTCAGCTGCAAGAATGCTGAGGGCCACATATAGGCAGTGGACAGAGCAACTACCCAAAGTGGGCACTGCTACACAGGCACAGAGTAATTTGGCTTCGCTCAAAGTGCAAGGAGCACCTTGAAGCAGTGGCAGTAAGCTGGCTTCACTCAGCCCTTGCCTTTCTCACAGGAGCAATGCAGACCAAGACACTGGCTCCAAGAGTGGACAGCTCTGGTGGGAGCCAACTTTGCTGACTGGAAAAGACAGGAGAGGATGAAGCCCAAGCCACTTGTTTAAGGAGCAAGTCTTGAGCCTGTGTCTGTGTCAGGAGCTGCTCTCCCTTCTCCGAGGGGACAGGGCCTCACAGACGGCCTTCACAGGCCAACCCAATAACCTAGGTATTACAAAAAAGAGGGGGCAAAGAGATACAGAGTGATAGCAGCTCTGTCTCTCGTAACATCTACTCATGCCCTCATTCACACCACAAGAAAGTGCAGGAGAAACAGCAAGAAGTTCCTTCAGAGGGCCAAAACATCACTTTAAATCCAAATCTAGTGGCTACAACTTTTCATTTTTACTCTGGAGTAGGCACAGGGCCCCCAATCCAAATCCTAAAAGCTCCCCTACCTCCACTCGAGTGTACTGAACGAGATCAGGCCCACTGCACCTACTCTAGAGTAAAAAATGAAAAAAGACATAGGTGCTAGATGATTTAAAGTAATGTCTGTTTTGACCTAGCATGATTAGTAAAAGGTAAAGGTGTCCCCAACCAGTCGTGTCCGACTCTAGGGTGTGGTGCTCATCTCCATTTCTAAGCCGAAGAGCCAGCGCTGTCCGAAGACGCTTCCATGGTCATGTGGCCGGCATGACTGAACACCGAGGTGCACGGAACGCTGTTACCTTCCCCGCCGAAGTGGTACCTATTTATCGACTTGCAATTTCTTGCTTTCGAACTGCTAGGTTGGCAGGAGCTGGGACTGAAGACGGGAGCTCACTCCGTCACGTGGCACTCGGGTCTCGAACTGCTGTCCTGCTGACCTTCCGGTCTGCAGTTCAGAGTCTTAACCACTAAGCCACCGCGGCCCCATAGCATGATTAGTAGTCTATATAATTAATATTACAACCATGTAATGAAAATATGTGTGCAGAGCTATCCTTCTGCCAAGTTTCCAAAACGAAGTACAACTGCTAGGTCAGTTCTACCTTTGCATAATGGGAAATACCTATTCCTACCCACTTGGCTCTTCTCAACTTCCAGGTGGAATATGAATCTGACAACATCACCCCAAAAAGAATATTAAAAGTCATTTGAAAATAAGATGAAAATGGCTGTCTACAATGGAAATACTTTCGTGGACTTTGCTGGGCACCATCCCAAGTTTAATAAATAAAGGAATTTGACTACGGTAACAATAAGGAGTAAGTAGAGAAAGATCAAACACCAGAAATATAGACAATGATAAAGTGAATCATACAATTAACATATAAAAGCTCTTCAGTGATTCATTTCAACTTCTTTCCATATCCTTTTTGGTATTCTTGATGTTCCCAAGTAGTTGATTTCAAAGTGTTAACAGAATAGCTGGTCTAGTGAAGTCATCCATTTGTTAGTGTTCTTCCATCTCCATATGATGTTAGATTGAAGGCTACACAGGGCACAGCCTTTTCTGTGTTGGTACCACAATTCTGACACTTCCTCAGTATATTATATATGTATTGTGCTGTGCACCACTTAGAGATTTTAGGATATTAAGTGGAATGATGTTGATGATGGTGATGAAGAACTCCCTCCCCCAGTGAGTCAAATAATGATATTTGTGTGTATACAAAGACTGACAATTAGCTATAGCTATCTGACTTTTAATAATTCTCTCCAGTGATGATGTTGCTGAACATACTGCACATCTCTGATGTAGCACTATGTGTTTAAGGCAACATTAATTAAAACAAAGCCTCAGTATACGTAACTGCATTCACCCATATTAATTCCTTACCTTATCTGTCTCTCTCTCTCTCTCTGTCCGGGTTACCTGGGGCTTTAAACTGATGATCTCACCTAACTTTTTGATATCCTTTCATGCAGCCACAGGAGAGGAGGCCACATTGAATCTGGGGAGGTTCAGGGAGTGTGATAAGAACCAGCTGCTGGAGGTCTATCTAGTCCAGCAGTCTGTTTCCACAGTGACCAATCAGATGCCTCTGGGAAACCAACAAGTAGGACATGACGACATGTTTGTGTTCCTAGCAACTGGTATTGAGGGGCATGCTGCCTCCAATACTGGAGGTAAAATATGAACATTGTGACTAACAGTGGAGGCAATATACAAGCATCATAACTTGTAGCCACAGCCAAGTCATAGTGAGATGTATGATGAACCTCTCAATGTTATGCGTAGTTAACATTGTTAACATTAGCAGTTTGTCAGTAAGCTCTGATAGAGCATTCCAAGGGACTGGGATGTTGTATTTCCATGCTCAGCAAATGATGATACAGTATCGCATTCTGTATGTGTATGGAACATTAAGTGATTTCTCAGGACAAAGTCAGGTGGATATTTTTTATAGAGGATAAGGCTATCGGTGGCTACAGGTACCGATAGTTTACCAGGGATGTTACCCTACATCCCTGGTAAACTTTCCAATTCATTTTACCAGTCTAGGCCAGCCTAGACTGGTATTTAATGATATACTGGTAAAAATATTTAATGATATATTGGTAAAAAAAAAAAAAAGTGTACTTATTGCATTTACTTATTACTTACTGCTCTGACTTGGATTCCTGCACTAAGCAGGGGGTTGGACTTGATGGCCTTGTAGGCCCCTTCCAACCCTACTATTCTATGATTCTATGATTTATGTACTTCAAGCAATTCAAGACCAAACTGGTTTAAGACTGCAGTCTTAGTCATTCAAGCTGGCACTGACTTGGACTGTTAAAATTTAATACAGTTTTACAATATACAGATTGTACAGATAGACAGATTCCACTGATATCCACAGCTCAAAAATTACAAATGTAATTGTTCTCCCCCACATACTAAATGATTAGATGATATACTCACATTTTCCAAGACCAAGAAATTTCTCACCTGCTGACACACCTGGGGGTCAAACTACACATTACATTAATTGTGCAGCATGCAGGTGGGGAGGGGCCGTAGCTCAATGGCAGAGCACATGCCTTGCATGCAAACAGTTCCAGGTTCAATCCCCAGCATCTCCAAGTAGGGCTAGGAAGGAATCCTGCCTGAACTCCTGGAGAGCCGCTGCCAGTCAGTGCCGACAATACTGGGATAGATGGACCAATGGCCTGACTCGGTATAAGGCCGCTTCCTGTGTTCTTATGTAGGTGAAACTTTTACTTTAGAGTAAGTGCATGTAGCCCTGATTTGGATCTGGAGCAATGCACACTGGGAGGACAGGATTATACTCCCCCTTGCACTTGTTTGCTTCCTGAAATTCTGCCCCTGTGTGCAGGATTAAAAATACAAAGTCTCTGCTGGAGTCAATGGAAGTTTTTCTTCTTTTTGATCCATGTGTTGGGGAAGGAGCAGGATGTCAGGAAGCCAGTAGTGAGGAAGTTTAATCCTCCCCTCCCAAACTGAGACACTGGTCCCAATCCATATCAATGCCACACATACTTATTCTAAAAGTGAAAAAATACACTCAGCAACATACCACACAATGTAGTAATGTGTAGTTTGATCTTCAGAAGCAGCATAACTGGCTTTAGAAAATATTACGTTAATAAATGGAGGAAAAATCTAACATTGGCTTCTAAATATGATCATAAAAGAAAAGTGAGAGGTGTCTGCCTACTACATCTTTCTTCACCCCTGGTTTTTTTTACCTATCAAAGATACTAGAGGACTTTTTTCCTAGATTAAAAATTGGAGGCACAGCTCCCAGAATTATGGGCAGGCATCCTCCTCCCAACTTAAGGGTAGCCCAATTAATACTAACTCCCTTCCAGTGTCCTGCACTCCACTTTTGAGTCAGGGCTCAGGGATGGGACTGTCAGCTGCTTCAAAGAACTCTAAGACGTACTTATACCTTTGCCCAAGGTGATGTCACTAGAGATGTGTGAATTGAGCTCATCAAAGTCCTCCAAATTCCACCTCGAAGCGCATTCCGTCTTGTGTACATATCAGATGGCGAGCTTCGTATTTTTCTCTTTTTCCACAAAAATATTTTCATGCATATTTTTCTAAATGTATGCATCAATTGTGCACATCTTTGAAATGTACACATTCTTCTCCCATTAATTAAAGTGGGTTTGTGCACATTTTTCAGAAGTTTGCATTTTTCACGTTCAAGTTTCAAATGTAGGCAAGCTGTCAAATACATTTTTTTTTTTTGGTCCACAAATCACACTGCAGCCTCGGAAATGTACGGACTTCGACCACAGACTGTGTTTAAATCTGTGTTCAGCCTGGAAAATGTGAACTGGGTAAGTCCTGATCAAAATGAACTGAAACTAATTTCTCATACTTCCCTAGATGTCACTGCCCATATGCCGGCAAAGGGATGGAACTTGTTCATTCATTCATTACATTTCTATACTGCCCAATAAGCAAAGCTCTTTGGGAAGCTCACAGCATGATAAAACATAAAATAAAACCTTTAACGTTCAAGAATTTAAAACAAGTTAAAACAATTAACAGCAAAACTTTATCAGGAATGGATAAAAAACTAAACACACCATCAGATGCTGTCAAATGCCTGGGAATAGAGGAAAGTCTTAACCTGGTGCCTAATAGGTGACAATGTTGGTGCCAGATGGATTTTGCTGGGAAGAGCATTCCAGAATCTGAGGGCCACCACCAAGAAAGCCCTCTCCCTTGTTGCCATCTCAATGCTGTGTGACAGTTTCCTTCTCAAAGGAGGACTGGCTGCCATCAACACAGTGATTTAACTCTTCAAGGTGTGTTTCAACCACTCTTGTTTCACACATGAGTGTGACCCAGCACACTGTCTGGGAATCACTGTACAAGTTACTAACAGCATTAGGAAAAGTATATGTAAGGCTCCAGGCTCTGGCAGCAAAACCCAGGCACCTCACTCCATGTGTGACTGGAGCAGCTCTCAGGAAGAGGGAGCTACTAGTTTCACCTCTGCTGAGCAGCAACAGCACCCACGTAAAGGGCAAAGATGGTATTGCTGCTTTTTAGCCCAGCTAGAGCATCTGACTTGTTGGACCAAGAGGCTGGCTCTCTCCTGGGCAACTTCAGGAGTTGCAGGGACCAATTTCTGACCCCCAAGAACCCACTGAGGACCACACACACCCTGGCTGAAGTCGCTGAAATGGGCAGGGAGGGGGGGAGAAGCCACATTTACACTTTAAAACAAGGAGCACGGGGAGTTTGAATGCAAAATCACGCTCCTAGAAGACCTGGGGGAGCGTGAGTTTGCTTTAAAGGAAAATGCCTTGTTTTATAGCAGGGGTGTAGAACCTCAGGCCCAAGGGCAGAAACTGGGCCTCTGGGGGCCCAAACCCATTTGAAAAAAAAAAACCTAGGCTCAGACTATACTCAGACACACCCTGTTCTTTAATTCTAAGCATATCTCCTTTTCACCTGGGGGATCTTAGGGTTCTATTAAAAAAACAAACCAGATCCAACAAGCCTGAAGTTTGCCCATCCATGCTATAGAACCTGATAACCAGATTGGTGTCAACCATGTCACTGCACTTCTTTGGACCTTTCTCTGTCTGCACCAGAACCAGATCCCCCTAGCCAGCCCTGAGCCCTGTAGCCTGTCAATCAGCTTGGCTGAAGCCCAACAGAAGATACTGTGATGATGCCATATTTGTGAACCTCCATGAGGCATCTTTATCTTGGTGGACAGAATTCAAGGTAAGATAAACTGTTCACAATGGATTCATCCAATATGGACATACTTATGTTCTCTGGAGGGCAACAGTGCAGTTTTCCTAGCTGCAGCTGAAGTAACCTCACCCACAGGCCTTTATTAATCATCCTTTCACATTTCTCAGAATATTAGTGAGCATAAAATAAATTTAGACACAGTAGAATGCTACCAGCCACAATGTTTAAGAAGTCAATAGACTTCGGTGGTGAAGTCCTTTCCAGTACCTGCCACAAAATACTTCTAATGGTTGTGTTTGTACTTTGAGGTTCAGGGCTCCCCACGGAGTCTACTCTAGGAATATAACACTGACCTCAAAGGAGAATATGCAGATCATTTCTCTGGTGTGGCTGAAAGAGGATATATTAGCCAGATCAGGCATCAAAAATCAATGGGAGTTCTATAAATACTTTTGTGAAGAGGAGTAGTGGAAAAGGCAGAAGAAGGTAGCCAGCTACTTTATGTTTGTTTTGATGGTTACTAGGTTATTGCTCGTACTAGCATGGATTTCAATAATGAATAGAAGGAATCATGTATACAAAAGGATTTAACAAGTCTTTAAAATCCTCACAACTTCTCAATGGGCATGCTTAATTTAACAAACATCTGCTCTTCTTTCCTTAAAACATAAGACCCATCTTTTAAAATGTCCTTCTTTTTAAACTTACAGGGTAAATATCTGAAATAATAGCATGGTCTTAACAATGCACCTCTCTGCATTGATGTGGTGTGCTCAGAAGGCAGACTAAGAACAGCTCTTAAACATTTACTTATAGGATTGGGATGGGAGTTATCACTCTTTTGGCTTTTGAAGGGAGGCAGATATTTAAACAAGAAGCCCCCATTCACCTTCTCCACATTAAAACAAGAAAACATGCAGTCCCGTTAAGGAGCTCACTAGCAATAAAGCCCTGACGTACAGGCATTCTCCTACACAAACCCGCTTTCAGCGACGTCAGAAATAGAATACTTGCAGCATTTGTCACCTCTCAGGTCTGAGTTTCCAGCACGCTTCTTGTTATACACAATTAGCTCCATGCCAAGATTTGGTACTTTTCATAATAAATCCCTTGACCGCATTTGCTGCAGGCTTGGCAGCTTTGGAAAGACTCTATTCATTAAAGCAGAAAGCACAAGCACGCGCACACACACACACACACACACACACACTTACCAGACAGCACAGCTTACTTGCAGAACCCCGACACATACTACACATTTGAACAGCCATCGCTTCTCCCCCTTCCAGCTTGCTTAAAGAAGCCTACCATATGACTATGATTAAGGAGGATATAAGAAAGCTCCAATCAACTTTTCTGGTTTTTTCATCCTTTGCCTCTCCCTTTTCACCTCTCACCCTCCTTCTCCTCCCCCCCTTCCCCTCGCTTCCCTCTTCTCTCTATATGTGAGGTAAGGACTGGGTTATGCATGCATTTAAACAGTAACCATCTGTTACTTGCAGGAAAGCTCTATCTCCTTCTCAGGTTTCTTCAGTTTTTGGAACAGTTACATTGTGGCACGGTATAAAGCAAGCTCAAGGCTGAGAAACTCCTCTGCAAGATGCACACAAAAGAACATCACAAGTTACTGCAGCAGCAGGAGCTCCTGTTGGCCACACGATGCTGCATTCACAGATGAAGCAAAACAGAAAAACCTCACATTTTTCCAGCTGCTGCTTTCCAGCATTCCAACAGCTGCAACCACAAAAAAACCAGTTGCAAGGATGGCACATAAAATCTGCCTTGCTTATTGTAAGGGCAGCAATAAATATTCTTTCTTAAATTCTTACATGATCCCTGAAATTATTGTAATGCACTTAGGGCACACATATAAGGTTTAATTCGTAATGATTTTGAGTTGCATCAAATAGATAAAGGAACCCTCAACATTTGTGACTATATGGCCCAGGTTGGAGATTTACTTACGAAGTCAGTGCTATGAGAAGGGAGTACATCCTTGGTTCTTGCATAGCCTTATCCCATCCTACTCCCTCTAGATAGAAGCAACATTTGAGCTGGCAAAACACCCATTATATGTGTACCTGTGATCTCCTTGAACCCATATCTGTTCAGTAGCCTAGGGACAGTAACCAGGTACAAAATCCCACTGTACTGTGCAGTTCAGATGTTACTCTCTACCAAGGTAAGGGTCAAAGACATATATTAGCCCAATGGTCACTCCACTTTCACACCTGCTTCAGAAGATGAACATCTTCTGACAATGCAAACAAAGTAATATGGCTAGACATAGATTTCTAGCAAGATCCAATTCCACTGTGCCTCTAATCCCTTCACATGTTAATTGTATGAAGGGGTCTCCACAGGTATAAGGGCTTGCAGAGCCATGCCACTGGCCTTGACCTAGATGTCACACATCTAGAACTTCCCCTGATGATCACACATTGACCATGAATGTCTCCAATGGGAAGCTGATGAGCACAGACCCCTAAAAGCTTAGGCTTCCACACATGCTGAAACACCAATCATGCAGGGTTGCCGACTGCATGAAAGCCTACATGTGTAGCCTTCTCCTATACAGATGTCCACACATAATGCACGGATGTCAGAGGTGGGACCAGGGAAGCCACATAATATTGAGAGCAAAGCCAGCGGTACAACCCCTTGTACTAGTGGAGATGTCTTCATGTGATTAATACATGAAGGGGACTTCTGCATTTGCAATACATGAACCAGAAACACACCTGTGTACAGAGAAGACTTACCTGCCCTAAGACAAATCTATCTGCAGGAAGGCAAGATGACAGCATCACAGCCTGTATGGCTGGGTACTTTGGGCTCACAGGAGGTTCTAATTAATTATTTTCTTGTGGCATACTAGCATACTTGCAGCACACTTAGGTCAGATAATTTACGGCAGGCAGTTTGGGAATTATCAGCCTAGATTCTTGGAGAGGTAGCAGGTAACTGCTAGACAGTTGGCATATAATTCTACCCAAAAGAAAATGCCTGCTATTTCTAGTTTAACCATGTTTTCTTCTAATCTCCCTCTTTAAAATATCCCCCAAACCATGTAAAAATAAAAGCAGGCATGAAAATGTTACCAATAATTTGTTACAAGCATACAGAAATATGAAGTTGCTTCAATTTGCATATTTTCAGGTTAGGAAACACAAGTTAAGTGTCTGTTAATTTTTTGCGTCAAGTTCTGCTGTTATAATTGTGGAAGGAAGCACATAAGGAATGAGTACTGAGTTTACAGAGATGTCAGGAAGCAGCAGTGAGAGATGATGGGTCACTGATCTTTCTACAAAAAGCTATTTAAATTTTCAGACACTCGGCATAAAATTACAATGACTTTGTGTTCCTGTTATGTTCTTTTGAAAGCAAAACAGTGGTACATTCTGGAGTGCCTGTTTGATGTGGTGCAGCTGGACAATATGCATTCTCCTAAACAATCTAGACATCTTTTGTGACCTAGAAGCCCTTCAACTTCTTGTGCTCTGTCAGGGTTGCTCTTGCTAGTTGATGGAGTGTTTATGTTATCCATTATATACTCTGTCTGGACACTGGAAATAGCTTAGTTGAGACCACAGTGCAAACTTGCAAATCCTTCATATTTCTCCTTTGAGAAAAGTCTTTTCAGCCCTTTGCTTATGATGTATACCATCAGCCTACCTCGGGGCAACGTCCTATTCAGCACTAATGTAAAGTATGTTGCACTAGAATGAGCAACCTTTAGCATAATGCCAATAGTGTTTGCTGGCGTGACATGTTTCCTGTGGACAGAAATGTATAGAAATAAAAAAATCTCTACTGTTTCCTTCAAAACTGTTTTATTTTCATTTATAATGGTTGCCTAATGAACTTTTATTATTTATTGTAATTATACTGTTGTTTTGGACCTATTAACATATTTGGACCTTTAAGCATATAAATGGACTAAATGAATATGTGTTTCATACTGTCAGACTGCAGTGTATGATTATGACGACTTCAGCTGGCTTTACCCATTTGCTTGGGGTCTTCTTTTTACATCTGCATAGTGCTCCACGTGTGCAAAGTGGGATGTTGACTTTGTCATAATTCTGTGTATAAACCAAGCATAAATGAAGCAGCATGGTTAAAATAGCAAACAAACATCATATCCTATTTTGCACGCATGGGTTGCTGTATGGTATGCAGAGACACCAGAGACAACAGAAGCCCAGCAATGAACATGACCAGTCACCTTTATCATATGAAAACTTGCAATAAAAAGGTTACAGGAACTGAAACGACCAAGTACATTGCTAAACTTTGTTTTAAGTTTTGCATGTCTCATCTGTATTCAAGAAAAGATCCTATTTGACCATCACCTCTTTGAAACCGCCTGTAGTTTCCAAATTTAGTTTGAATGATGCGGGCACCTCTGGTGTCAAAGCAATAGGGCTGTAAACAACCACACACACCACCCATCATTTACCACACCTCCACTCACAGAACCCGATGATGCCTAGGTCTAAGCTACACGTTATGTTAACCAGGAAGTTGGTAGTCCCACAATGAGTTTTCTTCTCCCAGCTGTAACATGTAGCATGGACCATGTGATTTGAGACTATTGTGTGGTGAGGATTTCCCTGCCTCTGCCAGACACCACCAATGATGTAGAACGGACATAGAAAAAAACTATGGAACAGCCACAAATCACCGAGTGAGCGATGCTTGAAGTTAAGGCTGAAGATATCATTCCCTGGACTTAAGAAAAGTTTAAGATAAATGGAATATGAATATAGCACTGCCTTGGAAGAACCTTGGGGTGGCCAATGGCCATGATGGCTAGGGATGATAGGAGTTGTAGACGAACACATCTAGAGGGTACCAGGTTGAGGAAGGCTGCCTTAAAGCAACCACAATGACAGTGCAATTATCTAGCACCACTTCTGCATCACTTCAGTTACAAATACAGCCAGGCTATTAACCTTTATAATTCAGGATTTTAATATTTAAAAATAAATGTTGTATTCATACAACTTTTTGATGGGTTGTTAAACTTAGAATCATAGAACAGTAGGGTTGGAAGGGGCCTACAAGGCCATCGAGTCCAACCCCCTGCTCAATGTAGGAATCCAGGTCAGAGCATCCCTGACAGATGGCTGTCCAGCCTCATCTTGAAGGCCTCCAGTGTGGGAGAGCCCACCACCTCCCTAGGTAATTGGTTCCATTGTCCTATTGCTCTAACAGTCAGGAAGTTTTTCCTGATTTTCAGCCGAAATCTGGCTTCCTGTCACTTGAGCCCATTATTCCGTGTCCTGCACACTCAGATGATTGAGAAGAGATCCTGGCCTTCCTCTCTGTGACAACCTTTCAGCTTTGTTCTCTCCTTACACATGTAGTGAATTTGCTCAGTATAGGGGGACTAGGAGTAGTAAAGAGGATGAGAAGACATAACTGTAGTTATTAAAATACTATCTATAGATATCCTGGATGGTCTTCTTAATTTTGTTTTAGGCTATCTGAAATAACTTATTCCAAGTATTTCTGAAGAATTGGCAGTAAATCTCATTGTAGCAGATGAGACGGTTAGAGCACATGGTTGGTGGTGAAGCCTTGGACAACCTTATATTCATGAATTATGACACCACCACCCCAAATAGCAATTGACAAGTTGACAAATTATATTCACTTGTAGCAGGGTATATAAAAATTGCATTTCAATTTTATGGTTAGTCAAGAAAGAGAGAGGTGGAGTAAAATTTCTATTTTCTTTGATATAAGGTCCACATCTTTTTTCCTTAGAAGATCAGACTTGGCTCCATTTGCAGGGGGACTGAAAAGTAAGAAAGAAAAAAGAAGAGGTGGTGGTGGAGAGCAAACAAATGTCAGACGGCCGTGTGTCCTGATTCTTGTGAATTTACTAGATCACTGATAGAGTGGAAATCATATTGTTATTAATGTTAGTTTCCTCCCTGCCCGCTTTTCTGGTATTATATTTCTTTAATATAATTCTGGTATTATATTTCTTTAATATCAGGTATCAGCAGTATATATTCTTTTTAAAATGTTCGTCTTAAATTAAATCTATCCCTGGTGGAGTAATCATAAGAAGATGACAAAAGCCATGCTGGATCAGACCAAGGATCCATCAAGTCCCAGTGTGATGTAGTGGCTAGAGTCAGGGACTGGGAGTCAGGAGATCCGGGTTCTAGTCCCCACTCGGCCATGGAAGCTCACTGGGTGACTTTGGGCCAGCCACAGACTCTCAGCCCAACCTACCTCACAGGATGTTGTTGTGAGGTTAAAATGGAGAGGAGGAAGATTATGCACACCACCTTGGGTTTCTTGAAGAAAAAGGTGGGATATAAATGTCATAAATAATAAATAAGCCCAGTATTCTGTTCACACAGTGGCTGACCAGCTGCTCACAGGAAATCCACAAGCAGGACGTGACAGCAACAGCATGCTCCCACCCAAGTTCCTCAGCAAGTGGTGTTCATAGGCATACTACCTCTGATACTGGAGGTAGCATAGAGCCATCAAGACTATCAGCTATTGATAGCCTTCTCTTCCAGGAATTTGTCTAACCCCTTTTAAAGCCATCCAAATTGGTGACCATCCTTACACCTTGTGGAAGTGAATTCCATAGTTTGACTGTGCACTGTGTGAAAGAGTACTTCCTTTTATCCATCCTGAATCTTCCACCAGTCAGCTTCATGGGATCACCCCAGGTTCTAGTATCCTTCCATCAATTAATTCCATCAATCATCATTCCCTCTAACTGTGAACTCATGTCAAGTGTCTTGTTAGTTTGGAAAGTGAAATGAGGCTTCCCAGAAATAAAGAGCAGTTTCTACATCCGGGGGGGGGGGGGGCTTCTTAGGTATGCAGAAGCATAGAAGTTGGTAAATCACAACGGAAAAAAAAAAATCCCTAAAATTGCACACTGTGGATCTATGAGCTTTCAGGGTTGAAATTATGAAATTACCTTCATACCATATGAAGATACAGGAACAAATCATCTCGCTGTCAGGAGCGGGAACTTCTAGATTCACGTTGAACACCACAGACAAGAACTCCTGTTGCTGCTGCTACTACCTTTCGTTTTTGATACGCGCAATTATTCTCAGCTGTTTACTATGAACGCTCTTATTTCTGCTAAGGTGAAGGGGGGAGGGTTTAAAGCAGCCTTCCCTAACCTGGTGCCCTCCAAATGTTTTAGACTTCAGCTCCCATAATCCCTGATCATTGGCCATGCTGACTGTGACTGATGGAAGCTGGGGAAAGCTAATTTAAAGTAACCAGAAGTTTGGCAGTCTGTGAGAGTCTATCAATTAAGGGGAAGCAAAGCCTGCTCTTGCCTCAGACGCTGGAGTCACTGGTATCTGCAGCTGTTCCTCCTTCCTCATAAATGCAGTCAACTTTCTTTTTCTCATATAAGTCAATGAATCCCATTTATTTATGCCAGTCAAAGCTGACAATTCCAATTAGCAAGACATATTTGGAATGAAAAACATTCTCCTTCACAGATGCAGAAACAGCTCTAGCCCCTGCCCTGGAAGTTTCCCCTCAATACTCTTACCCATATAAATAAATGGCTGCAATTCACACCTCTAGGGGGGGAAATTAAGCACTGCATTTGATGAAACTGTTATAGGAAGGAATCTGTCAATCCCCCGCCCCCAACTCTGACATGGGATGTCCTAGTCTCCACTGGAAAGGATTCTCAGAAAATGACCCATCATAAGAACATAAGAGCCCTGCTGGATCAGACCAAGGGACAATCTAGTCCAGGGTTCTGTTCACACAGTGGCCAATGAGCTGTTCACCAGGAACCCACAAGCAGGGCATGAGTGCAACAGCACCCTCCCACCCATGTTCCCCAGCAACTGGTGTACACAGGCTCACCGCCTCTGATACTGGAGGTAGCACATAGCACCACTGTTAGCCACTGATAGCCTTTTCCTCCAGGAATTTGTCCAAGCCCTTTTCAAAGCCATCCAAATTGGTGGCCATCACTACATCATGTGGTAGCGAGTTCCATAGTTTAACTATGCACTATATGAAGAAGTACTTCCTTTTATCTGTCCTGAATCTCCCACCCATCAGCTTCATAGGATGACCCTGGTTTCTAGTATTTTGAGAGGGGGAGAAAAATGTCCCCCTATCCACATTGCCCACACAATGCATCAAGTATCTCTGCAATATAAAATCCCACTCCCTCTCATCACAATAAGGGTATTTTGCTAACTTTACCATACACGTTTAAACTATGCATTATATATAGCTTCGACCTTAAAATTTAAAGTACAGTATAAAAATATGTTCCATATTATCGCTCTTAGTTCAGGACTTTTAAAAATTTATTTCAGAACTTCCTACAAAAGACTCACTCTGAAGCTACTTAATAGTAAATATTTGTATACTTGAACTAACATTCTTATAATTGATTATACTGTGACAGCTAAGATCCAAACCAAACATATCTATGAAAAAACATGTAGCATTCTATAAAATGTATCTGCCATAAGAAAGCAAGCCCTTGGCTGGTAGCAAATACACACCACAGCCACCTCATTATTTGGAATAATAAGGCCCCTGTTCATGTTCTCTTTCTTGTCCTGTGTCAGTTTTAACCCAGTTAACAAAGTGTGAAAACCAAAGATAACAGGAATGCAAAGAATACACTCTGATAGCTGGTGTGGAAACATGAATACAATACATAAACCAAACATTTGCTGCAGCATCAAAGCATAAATACTGCCTCCATATGGTGCCCATTTGGCTCACCAAATGGGAAGCAATTACTGTTTGTTATAACAGCACCACCCATAACCCCTAGTCAGACTTACAATTGTAAATGCATCCCATTTCTGCAGTTTCTCATTCCAGTCATACCTTGCCGGATAACATTTTCTTTTTATTATCAGGGTCACTGTACTTAGAAAATTAAATAATAATTATATGTGGTTCATTCCAATCCTACTAGCTACTGAAGTGTAAAAAATGTACTGCAACAGCTTCCTATACAAAGTCCTACTCTATCTCAACTATGTATTAAAACCCCTGTTTATGCACCTCCTTTATTACAGGAAATGCAAATCTACACTGCAGCTTTGGGGATGGGATATTCCAGTGTTCCTTCAGATAGCATGAAACGGGTTGTGGGTGGTCCCCAGAAAACAGTGGGATGGCATGGCTACATCACATAAGGGCTTTCCCAAATCACGACTGTAGCAAAACCAATATTTGCTGGAAATAGAAGCTGAGGTTTCTCCTTACACTGAAACTTGAACCACAGTGTTCAGACTCTCCTGTCTTGTGCTCGAGAGCAGAGATCAGCCTACTAAAAACTCCTGGTCACTAGACTACCACAGCAATCCCTCCAATCCAGAAACTCAAAAGTATACAACTACTTGCGTATCTCTGTCATCATTCCCCTGCCAAGCAGATGATCAGAGGAAAGGGGAAGGGGAAACTGCACTTGTTTTCCGCTCTCCAATGTGAAAGAAATTGCCCTATGAGTGTAGGAGCTTCCATGTGTGTCCTAAATCAGGCAAAAACATATCCAGCAAAAAGTAGTAGGCACTCTCACAACAGAGCAGATTCGCAGCTCCCAACATGATCTAATCTAGTCTTCCCCAACCTGGTGCCATCCAGATGTTGGATTGAAATTCCTATCAGCCTCAAGCAACATGGCATACTTTTTAAAATGTCCCTTGCCAAGTATAATACAAAACTGCTAAATTCAATCCCAGGTGATTTAGTGTAGCCTTCCCCAACTTTGTGCCCTCCAAATATTTTGGACTACAACTCCCAGGATTCCTGACCACTGGCCATGCTAGCTGAGGCTGATGGGAGTTGTCTTCCAAAACATCTGGAGGGCACCAGATTGGTGAAGGGTGATCTAATCTAAGGAAAACATTATAGCCACACACTGATGTGGGGTTTGTAAAAAAATTCTTGAATGCTCTAAATCAGCCTTCTCCAAACTGGTGCCCACCAGATGTTTTGGATTTCAACTCCCATCAGCCCCATCCAGCATGGCCAATGGTCAGGAATCCTGGGAGTTGTAGTCCAAAATATTTGGAGGGCGCAAGGCTGGGGAAGGCTGCACTAAATCAGCGGGGATTGAATTTAGCAGTTTTGTCTTACGCTTAGTAAGGGACATTTTAAAAAGTAAGCCATGTTAAAATTCAATTGCTCTATAAATGCTTCTATAGATATCTCCAAAGTCTTTCCTACAGCCAAAAATAATTGAAAAGAAATATTTGATTAGAAAAAAAAATAACTGCACATGTAGTCCAATCTTCTGCATGCTTCTACAGAAGTAAATCCCACTGTGATCCTACTTTCAGTTAAGTGCACAAGTCACATTGAACTCAAATGGAAGTTACTTCTGTGTATATGTGCCTTGGATTGTATTGCTAATGTAGTTTAAATGGGCAGAGAGCTGTTCAAGATTTTGAAAACATTTTTACACCCACAGCATTTCTATGGTCAGTCACCTGGCAGAGAAAGTTAATTTCAACTTTGAAACCGCACAATTTAGCTAGTATTGTATCCATTCAATGCTATTTAATTTTATGAAACAATTACTTTTGTAGAAGTGGACAACTCACCACAGAAAAATAGAGTAGTGAAAGATTTTTCTGGGGAAAAATTCTGCTGAACTTCACTTTATCCAGAATACAAAGAAACACAAGTAGGTCCATGAGCCCAAGTAGGCAGTACACATTTTTGTTGATGCTGAACAGCAGAGTACAATGCTGCACAGAAAACTGCTTGTAAAGTACTCTGGCAAAATTCTACTAGGAATGCACAAGCCAGAAATAGCTGTGTCATTCCGGGTCTACATCTTCATCATCATCTATTATCTTGTTCTCACAAAATAAAATTAATTTTTATTCCACTAAGGCACTAATGGCCTCACATTCCTGTTCTCTTCATTTAAAGTGCCTCATCAGCTGCATAACATTTCCTTACAGCTCTTACCACTTGTGCAGATGTTTAATGAACACCACTATACCTGGATAAGCTAATCTTTTAAATTAAAACGAGTGTGGGAAATGCCACAAATGACTATGAAACAAATTGCTGTTCACTTTGTCATGTTGAACTACAGCCATTTACTTATCTCAGGATATACCTCTGAAAGAACTGCACCTTTTACTGATTGTACAAATGATGTTATTGTACGTGTAAATGTACAACTGAAAAGATTTTAAAAGACTCTGTAGACAAATGCACGATAAACTCACACAAAAATTAGTAACTTACCTTTTTTAAAAACAAAATATGGGAGGTGCTTTTTTCTTTTTTCAATTCAGTATAGTAAAGATCTGGATTCTGCTCTATGTAAAAAAAGAATATTTCATAATCGGCAGCAACTTACTGATTTCAGTAGTCTGTCATAGTCTTTCCAAGAAACATATTGGCATGTATGTGTTAAACTAAGCATGTCGAGAAAAGAATGTATAGAATATGGGTTATCTCTCATAGAACACTTTATAACTAAAACTCTTGTAGCTTGATTGTATCCACATCGATATATTATGGGTTGGCTCCAGAGATACACAAGCAGACAAAATTCTGGTGGTGGTGCTGTTCTGCAAATCGTTGCAGAAGACCTCACACAATACTGAAATAATAGAAGCACACATCTTGAGATATACAAGAGTTTATGCACCTTGTGCTAGCATGCATATTAACATGTTGCTCAAGTGATTGCAAAATGCCTTCTGCTCACACACACAGCTGGATTTAAAATCTCTTACCCTGTGTTAATACTACACATCACCAAACATGATGTTACCTTGTCACTGTAGTTCAGTTATGCAGAAATATTGGATGAAATGCAGGTTGAAACGTTTAGGACCTATGGGTATTTATGAAAATAGCATCTCAACGTCAGGACTCAATGCTGTGATCTTCAATGATTCATCCTCATTGTAAAGAGAAAGATGACAAGAAGAACCATTAGTGGGGGACATCATGCTGCCCTCCTCTATGAAGGGTGGGGAACTCAGATGTTCAGCTACGTTTGCATTCCAAACTGGTTCCAGCCCTTGTGGGGGCCAATGTTACTTCAAGCAGCCATCATTAGGGTCGTGTAGAGCACACCATGTCGTGCTGCAATGGACAGTGTGAGCACAAACTGATGATGTGACTCTGCCACCCTGATCACTGGAGGTCTCTCCATGGTTTGCACCCACACTACACAGTTAACAATGGGGAGGGAAGCAGGGGAGGCGGGTGGCTCCAATGTCACTGGGGCAGTGAATCCACTCCAGGTTTCGGTCAGAACCAGCCAGAACTCTAAAGGGGCTATCTAAAGTGCTGAAGTGGTTCAGCATCTTGGATAGCTCCTTTGGAATTCTGGCTGGTTCTGACTGAAACCCGGAGCAGATCCCCCCACTCCACTAACATCAGAGTCACCAGTCTCCACTGGTGGGAAGGACAGAGAGAAGCTTGTTGCTCAACAATGATGAAAAGAGGGAAGACAGGAGTAGAATAACCGCAGCGCAATGTACCTATATTTTAAAGATAACATTTCAAAAAGTTCTTGGAAGGGGTTTACAGTTATACCCACATGGAAATAGTTGGTTTGTGTGGGTTTTCACATCTATCTAGTATGTATCTAGTATCCCCGTCCATCAACAGTGTGTCAGGGTGGAAACTGAGCCCATAGAGCCCCAGAGCAGTTCTGAGGAGGAACAGCAATCCATGGGAGAGGAGCTCACTCATCTCTCACAGGCACAGCAGCTGGCAGAGACTCCTCCTGCCGGCATTCCTCAGGTAGATAGTGACCCTGGGAGCGAGAGGGCACTGGAGGGGGGCTTGCTGGACACTCGGCACAGATGCAGGGAGTAATGACAGATGGAGAGCGTGGAAAGGAGGCGTAGCGCTCGTTTGGCATGCAAACAACGGTCGTATCCCGAGGACCCAAGGGAAAGAGGGAGGATCTCTCCCTAGCCCATAAGTTCAGGGTCTTCCCGTGATTCTCCTTCAAGCGGGGACCAACTGCCTTACCTGGAGCTTAGGCTACTCAGCTATCTTTCCGCAGTGCTGTTCCTTGCTTTGGCGCTAGCAACTAGTATTCTGAAAGTAATACTAGTTACTAAATGCTAAATACTAAAGTCATAAAGGAATAAAGTCTTGGAAAGAATTCCTTGTCGTCTGTGTCCTGAGTTGGCTATTGGTGGGGACTGCAAGAGGCAGCTAGGGCACTCCTGACACAGTGGACATGGGAAAGTATCAGTGTACCAAGATGAGACAAGGAAGGGAAAGTGCTTCCATCTCCTGCAGCCACATGAGCTGGTCTTGGCAAACCGACGCCCACTGCCATAAACTCAGCGTCAAGCTACATAAACAGCAGAATCAAATACTACAGCTGTGGCAGAACCATATCATTTCGGATTGCACACAGGGAATCACATGTTTTAACGTGTCTACATCTTTAAAAGTCTGCTGCACACAGAAGAGAAGCGTTGCCAAGGAAACTGGTGGTCGCCCACCCTTCTGTGGTGCGAACAATGCTCCTCTTTATTAATATGAGGGAGCATCCAAACATACAGTCCTTCACCTGCAACTTGAAATGGCGCAAACCAGCAAGAACGCCACCACATGATACGTGTAAGCCGAACTCTAAGAATTCCTGTTGCCAGCCATCACCCTCTGTACCAACAAATTCATTCTTGATTTAATAGTAAAATATATAACGGAAGCTAAAGAAAGTTGATGCTTGGAGGTAGAGGTTTTCAGAAGTGAAGAGGTGACACCACAACTTTTAACTAAGGAGTGGAGCTCAACAGATTATGAGTCAGCTCTGAAGTAATCTGTAATGAACACTAATATATCCACAGTGAACGCTGAAGCCATTGTGTATGTGTTAATACAACTGCAAGTTCAGCCATATATCTTAAAATTAACCTTTAAAGCGGAGACATTTTTTCCACCCTAAAAAAAAAGGCGAATTGGAAACTAGATAGCTCACCCTGACAGAGGCTGCTGGAGATTTTAAACAGATCATTGAAATACTAGATGCTTTATGTAGAGAGGGCTGACATATATATATTTAAGTTTTTTAAAGGATAAGAGATACGAACAAATGCTTCTTGAATACTCTAGGTGAGCAGAGATACACTGAAGAAGCTGAGAGGAACCAAAAGAGTAACATCAGCATGTCGTGGTACTTCAACCTAGCACTGATCCCTTCCATGATGAATGCCAAGAACTTTGGAAGAATTCTGAAGAATTTACACACTTTGGGATAATAATATAAGGCAAGAATTAGAATTAACAAAGTCCTGTTAAAAGGAATATATATCAAAGGTTGTCAAGTGTAATGTCTTTGAGCAAAGACAGGCTTGTATGGTCCACACATCCCTTCTCTCTATATTACACTCTCTCTCTCTCTCTCTCTCTCACACACACACACACACACACACACACACAACACTAACATTAATCCACAATGTGCCACAAGAAGAGGCAGGTAGAAACAAGTTGCAGCACATCAGATGAAGAACAGGTGGCTCTTGACGAGCCCAGCACCTTGCCTTGGATTCTCTCTGGATTGGGAAGGGGATGGGCTCCTGAACAAAGTGGGATATGGCCTGGGGGGCTGCTGGAAGACATATGAGTCACCAAAAATGTAGTGAACCTCTGCCCAGGTTGGGGTGATTTCCCTCTCCCCAGCAGGGAATGCAACGGGAAAGAGGAGGAAGGAAAGTTCCTTTTCTCAAGCAGTGGAAAACAACTAGGTCGTTTTAAACCTTGGACTCAATGTCTTATGGGCCCCCCCTTTAGATGGCCATGTGTATTACTGCAGCTGTGCAATACACAACTAACATCTCTCATCACCCACCCCCCAACCACCATTCCATGCTTTACAACTGCTTCTACATTTCTGATATGTTGAAGAAAACATATAAAACTCCTTGCTAACCCTGATTTCAAAAAAAAATACTCTGAGCATGTGCAGTTTTGCATTTTAAACTCAGTTAAATCATAGCACCATCATGACTTCAGGAATAAAAAGGAGTTTTCTCTTGCTATCCTGACAGCCTCATCACCTGCTGCTCTCTGGCTCGTCATTTGTGTGCGTGGGGGGGGCTCCGGTCCCTGAACTTTGCACCCAAGGTCCAAACCACTGTCCCCAAGCTTCCTTCTGCCCCTGGTGTTCAGGATCCAACTCTATGTGTATTTTAGTGTTATAAACTGTTGAATTTTGAAGAATGAGAAAGGAAAAAAAGGATTCGTACTGGGGTAAAATGGCTAAACCAGGCCTTTGAGGCTGCAGCAGCTCAGAATAGCATCATTAGCAGAAAAGGGAAACAGCAAGAGCCTTCAGGTTCCACCACCTGGAACAGATTACTCCATTTACCCACTGGGTGGGCTGGATCATTCCTCTGAATTCCACACCAGCAGAGCTTTAAACAATTACAGGTAAAATAAAAGATTTAATAACATCAAAACAGAAATAATGATTGTGCCTGGTTATAAATTAGATGACGATGATGGTGGTGGTGGTGGTGGTGGTTTCAAAACAGTGGGACATAGTCAGATTTACGTTGCAGATAATCTGCAAAAATTTACAATGAAGTACAATGTTGATGCAGTTTGCTTTGAGATCCTTACTATATAGCATTTAAAAAAAATAAAAGAACGCCCCAGCTGTTAAAACTTTCTGCACTGTGAATTATTCCGCAAAGTAACATCATGGTAATCTAATAACAGAAAGTGGCCTTTACCCTGCCATGCCAATTATATGCCCCACCAGGCAAATTCTGATAAAAAGGAACATCTTGGAATAATTACAGGGATGGCATTAAGATAATTAAGGAAATTATTTAAAATCAATAGAGCTCAAAAATGTTTGAGAAGATAAGAATCTATCATTAAACTTCTGAGAGTGCAGCAAATTACAAGAAAAGTGTTACAACACGAAGAATGTTGTATTTCATTTGATGCCTCCTCTGCACAACAAGATAATTGAGAACGTTTTTTTCTTGAAAAAATACTGTTTGTCGTCCTGCACATGAGCCCAAAACAATACATCTGGGAGAAGTCAAGATTAAGGGAAATAATGCAACTCTGAATACCAGCTCCTTCCTGCAGTATGGTGCTATTTATTTTTATAGAGTGTTCCATCAATAAGAATGGTTGGTAACTGTGTGGTACTCTTGACAGCAAGTAAAGATTTATTTTCTACAATAAATATCTGTAGGCACATGATAATTCCAATTATAAGTAGTTTAAAAAAACAACAACCCTCAGCCGGGGCTATACTGGTACCTCTAACAACTTAGTTTAAAATGCCTGGGCAAACAAATAGATTATGACCGGGGACTGAAAATAATATGCCAGACCGAGTCTCGCCTCTATGGGGAGGGTGTTTCACAATCAGAGTGCCAACACAGAGAAGGCTATCTCCGTTGTTGTCATATAATTTCCAAACGATACTTGGAAAAGAACCTTCCCTGAGACAGTCAGGCTGGTACAGGGAGAGGGACTCCTTCAGATGTTTTAGCAGCTTTACCATCTGTGCCTAAGAAGATGGATGGAGGGAGCAATCCTATTGAGATCGACAGTCACCTCCAACCCTAGGGGCGACCACCGATCCAGTGCAGGGCGGGAGGAGTGGTGAGAAGGAGTGGTGAGGAGCGGATCTCCTCCTTGCTCCCCCTGCCCTGCTTTCGCAGGTAGACAGCCGATTTCAGCTGTCTAGCCACGGGACCTCAGAGTGCAGGAAGCGGCAGCCAGATGAGACATAGGATGTGTCTTACCAGCATTTCTGACTTCCCCGCCCTGGCCTGCCCCCAGGAACACCCCATTTTTGCTGCTCCACACTGCTTTTACGAGCGTGGCACACAGGACCAATTCGCGCTACCTACGAGATGGCATGAGAGGGGGGTGTCAGTTCCCAGGAACCGACCTATCCTATGGCCATCTAGCTGCTGACTAGCGGCCATAGGATTGTGCCCTTTGTGTCTATTATTCAGGCTAGAATACTATAATGCTCTCTATGTGGAGTTTTGTGGTAGCTGGTCCAAAATGCTCTCTATGTGGATTGTGCCCTTCACGTCTATTATTCAGGCTAGAATACTATTATTCGTGTCTATTATTCAGTCTAGAATACTATAATGCTCTCTAGCATTAGGAGAGCTCTGAGGAGGGCTCTGGATAGGGGTGAATGCTCCTTCCTTGTTCTCCTCGACCTCTCAGCGGGTTTCGATACCGTTGACCACGGTATCCTCCTGGACCGCCTGGAGGGGTTGGGCATTGGGGACACCGTATTGCGGTGGTTCCGGTCCTTCCTCTCCGGCAGGTACCAGAGGGTAGCACTGGGAGATGAGGTTTCGGACCCATGGCCACTTACTTGTGGGGTGCCACAGGGTTCCATCCTCTCCCCGATGCTATTTAACATCTATGTGAAGCCGCTGGGGGCTATCATCAGGTTTGGGGTGCAGTGTCATCAATATGCGGATGACACGCAGCTCTACCTCTCGTTTAAATCTTCACCAAGGTTGGCCGTAGAATCCCTGCCCAAATGTCTGGAGACGGTGAGTGGCTGGATGGGGAGGAATAGGCTGAAGCTGAACCCTGACAAGACCGAGGTACTTTTGGTGGGAGACAAGAGGAGGCTGGGGGATGTTGACCTGATGTTGAATGGGGTACGGCTACCCTTGAAAAACCAGGTCTGCAGCCTGGGGGTCATTTTGGACTCCCAGCTGTCCATGGAGGCTCAGGTGTCAGCTGTGAGCCGGACAGCGCTGTATCAACTCCATCTGATATGGCGGCTGCGCCCCTTCCTTCCCGACCATCTGCTCCCATCGGTAGTACATGCCCTGGTCTCCTCTCGTTTAGACTACTGTAATGCATGACTACGTGGGGTTACCCTTGAAGACAGTTCGGAAACTGCAGCTGGTACAGAACGCGGCGGCTCGCCTGATTAAAGGCAGCCACCGGCGATATCACATCACTCCAGTGCTGAAGGAGTTGCACTGGTTACCAGTTGTTTTCCGGGCCAAATTCAAGGTGTTGGTTTTGACCTTTAAAACCCTGTATGGTTCCGGTCTAGCCTATCTTAAGGAGCGCCTCCAGCAGCACCAGACAGGCCACTTAACAAGATCAGCCTCGGATGCCCTTCTCTCTGTCCCATCAGCCAGGACAGCTAGACTGGTGGGGACGAGGGAGAGGGCCTTTTCTGTGGTGGCCCCCACTCTGTGGAACTCCCTCCCTAGGGAACTCTGCCATGCCCCCTCTTTAATGAGCTTCCGTCATGCATTAAAAACGTGGCTGTTCAGGCAGGCATTTGGGGTGGGTTAGGGTATTTTAGAAAATGTTTTTATTGTAGAATTTTATTGTTTTAAACTGTTTTTATTGTATGTTGTACATCGCCCAGAGTGGCTGGGTGACCAGCCAGATGGGCGATTAATAAATTTAATAATAATAAATAAATAAATAAATAAATGGAGTATTCTGGTAGCTGGTCCAAAATGCAGCTATCAGAATATCTGACTGGGGCCCAGAGATCAGAGCACATCACTCCATCATTATTTCATCTAAACTACTTGCCTATTCACTTCTTGGTTCAATTTAAAGTACTGATATTAACATTTAAAGTACTGATATTAACATTTAAAGAGCTAAACAGCTCAGGCCCAGTAATTTAAAGTACTGATATTAACATTTAAAGAGCTAAACAGCTCAGGCCCAGTTAACATCAGAAGCTACATACTCTCACATAAACCTGCCCAGCACTCAAGATCAGCATCAAAAGCTGAGTTTTCCATCCTGTCATTATATGATACCAGCTGGGCATGCACAGGAGACAAGGTTGTGGCCTCAAGATTGTGGATTACCATCCCTGTGGAGTTCTGCCAGGCTCCCTCTCTGTTTTTAGTCAGCTTTTAAATATTTCAACAAGCTTTTAACATTAAACAATCTGCTTTTTAAAGAAATGTTATAGTCTGCTTTTTAAAGAAATGTTACAGAGCCCTAGCTAGATGGGCAAAAATGCCCGTCTAGCAAAAATGCAGAGTAGGAGAAGCGCAGAGGCGAAGATCGCCTCCACGCTCCTCCCACTCTGCACAAGATGCCTGTCAGCCTCCAAGTTCAAATGCTAACAGGCATCTGGATAGGACTGTGCCCTTAAGGCAATAAAACAAGTGGAGAAAATGTCATGAATCCAAGTTCAAGCAGCATCCAGGACTCCAGCACAGAGTGGCCGCAGCCAGCCAGGTCAAGAGAGTCAGTGGAGCAAAGTACAGAGTTGCTGAACCCAGGGCCTAACACTGTGCCTGACATCTTTTAGAGATATTCAAATCACGCATTCACACACACACACCTGAGATAAAATCTTCCAAACCATATCCCACTGATGTACCAGTCACCTCCACATCTCCTGCTCCCCAGTGCCTGCTCCCCAGTGCCTGCTCAGCAATGCAGGCAGCACATCAACTGGGAATTAAAAGAGAGGTTTGAAGCCAGAAGACTACCCCTTCAAAGCTGTCCACTCTTCAAGGGAAGAACCTGGGAGTCAGGAGTAGGAGGGATCTAATGACCAGGTTTGCATGACAAGAGGGTGGTTAATAAGCCATGGTTAACCACTCCCACACGTGCTGTTAACATGCTACCCGAGTTACCTAATTGCCTTTGCCAAGTACAGCTTGTCATGACATCCAAACCCGGCAAAGGTGGGTGGCTGGGGTGGATAACAAACCACCCAGAACCCATGACCTGTTCTAGGCTTGCTGGGTGGCTTATTAACCACCCTCATCTCATGTGAACCAGGCCAATGGCTCAGTTGGAGCTAAGAAACCATCTGAACAAATCACCTGCTCCCTATGAGCTGTCCAAGGTACTGGGAACCCATCTTTGACCACCCTTCCATCTCTGTCTTGATTTAACCATTTACTTCCTGCTCTGAACTTCATTTCAAGCTCTACTGCCAGAGCAACTGTCTCCCAAACCTTCAGTGGACTTAGCCTCATTAGGATTTGATTTAAAAAACAAACAAACAGGGTCCTTTATTGGATATAGATCTTGCTCTTGGAGTTTGGAACCACTGAAATAAGATACAGATGCCTTAAAAAGCATTCCCATGTCAAGTTCTCACCTTATCCCAGGGATGGGCAATATCCAGCCCACCAGATGTTTTAGTGTACAACTGCCATCATCCCTCACCATTGGCTATGCTGGCTAAGGCTGATAGGAGCTGTAGGCCAAAACATCTGGATGGCTACAAGTTGCCCACCCCCGACCTATCCCCTGTACCATATCATTGTGTTGTGAATTTTTACACCAGCTGTTTATATAGTGGTGGTCACTTCCCAAAGATACCAATGACTATAGCAAATCTATCTTATCTTACAATGCACTTCAGCCTTTTGTGTGTTTTTTAAGAGCCTGAGCCTGAATCCACAGATATTTCTGAGTGCTAATAACATAGGCATGTCAGAATATTGCTTACACTAGCCCCGTGTTAAGACTGGGTAAAGTGCTCACTTCATCATTCATTGTTTAAAAAGCTTCCCTTAAATCCATGCATTGCTTTTCAACAAATGAGAAAGATAGACAGCACTGTCTAGAGATTATTAACATTGCATTCACCTTGGAGGACTTGCATTGGCCCTTACACAAATATTGCCCAAGCCTAATCAGTTAGCACTGGGTATCATTGTATCTACTCTAGATAGCATGTCTACTTCTAGGTAAAAAGGAAAGAGCACATATAGATAAGAGATTAAATTTTAAAAGCCAAGTCACATTTCAAAATACCTTCCTAGAAGTCTTACAAGGGTAAATTTGCCAAAAGTAGTACCACAGCACTCAAAAGGGTATGCTGAGAATAAACAAAGTAGAGTGGTCACCATTAAAACATAATTTATCCACAATTACAGTGATCTGATAAGCAAACTAATACCCTTAAACTGCCTCACACCTAAGTACTGGTTGTAAAGAAGGATGGATGAAGCTGTCAATTTTGGTTTCTCTCAGTTTCTCATGTTTCCAATCTTAAATTCAGTTCATCTCATACTTTGTGAATTTTGCAGGTCTTAAATTCAGTTCATACGAAACATTTTAAAGGTGTACATGAAAATTCATGAGCATTTTTGCGAGGGTCAAGAAGCAACAGTAAGAACCAGACATGGAACAACCAAGTGGTTCAAAATGGGGAAAGGAGTACGACAAGGCTGCATATTGTCACCCTGCTTATTTAACTTATATGCAGAGTACATCATGAGAAATGCCGGGTTGGATGAATCAGAGGTCGGAATTAAGATCGCCGGGAGGATTATCAACAACCTCCGATATGCAGACGATACCACCCTAATGGCAGAAAGCGAAGAGGATCTCAAGAGCCTCTTGTTGAGGGTGAAAGTGGAGAGTGCAAAAGCTGGTTTGAAACTCAACATTAAAAAAACGAAGATCATGGCATCTGGCCCTATCACTTCCTGGCATATAGAAGGGGAAGAAATGGAAGCAGTGACAGATTTTACTTTCTTGGGCTCCAAGATCACTGCAGACGGTGACTGTAGCCATGAAATTAAAAGACGCTTGCTCCTTGGGAGGAAAGCTATGGCAAACCTAGACAGCATAGTAAGAAGCAGAGACATCACCTTGCCGACAAAGGTCCGTCTAATCAAAGCTATGGTTTTCCCAGTAGTAATGTATGGCTGTGAGAGCTGGACTATAAGGAAGGCTGAGCGCCGAAGAATTGATGCTTTTGAACTGTGGTGCTGGAGAAGACTCTTACGAGTCCCCTGGACTGCTAGGAGGTCCAATCAGTCCATCCTAAAGGAAATCAACCCTGAGTGCTCATTGGAAGGACAGATACTGAAGCTGAAGCTCACATATTTTGGCCACCTAATGCGAAGAGAAAACTCTCTGGAAAAAACCCTGATGCTGGGAAAGACTGAAGGCAAAAGGAGAAGGGGACGGCAGAGGATGAGATCGCTAGACAGCATCACCGATGCAATGAATATGAACCTGAGCACACTCCAGGAGAGTGCGCAGGACAGGAAGGCCTGGCGTGCTATGGTCCATGGGGTCACGAAGTGTCGGACACGACTGAACGACTGAACAACAAATATATGCATTTTATATGCATTTTTGCCTAATATACACATTATTTGCAAGCAATTTCCATAATATAATGCATTTTTGAAACATTTCCCCTAATATATGCATTTTGGCATTTTTAACATTAAAAAATTCAGAGAACTGTGAATTTCAAAAGATAACTGAGTTTCAGTTTGCATAGTGGTTCGAATGTGCAAAATTAGGTAAGTTCATATTAAAATGTAAACGGAATGAATTTCTCCCCATCCCTGACTGTAAGAGAACACAGCAACATGTATATTAAGGCCATTCCATTAAACACATCAGGAAATATTCTGAATGTCCAAGTGCTAATTTGAATCCATGCACCATGAAGAAGAACCACCTTCCCTGGCTTTACATGATTGCAGCTCTCCCATGTTTAAACATGTGGTTCTCTTGCACCCATATCTAGTTTGATCCTGAGATTTAAGTTTTTTTAAAAAATAAAGGCTAGCAGCTTTCAACGTCAAGCTGACTGAGTTAAGGCTACCTTTAGCTGATCATGTTGGCAAGAAATCCTACAAAATGGAAGAATTACTTTACGGCTTCCAAGAAAGGGGAAGAAAAAGTCCATTAAGAATAATATTCAAATTATATGACGCTCAAGTTAATATAAATACAGGTGGGAAAGAAGTTCAGTACCTGATATTTAGACCCCCATATATCTATCTACAGAAACAACATCTGAACCCTTTGCCCACTGAAAAGTCAGTGAATTATAGTGGGTCACCACCTAACAGTCTCCACTATCTAAAGCAGCCTTCCCCAACCTGCTACCATCCAGGTGCTTTTGATTTCAACCCTGTCAACCGCAGACAGGATGGACAATGGTCAGGAATGCTGGAGTTGTAGTCCAAAGCGCACCAGGTTGGGAAAGGCTGATCTAGAGTGACGGGCTTGCAAATTCTGTTCCTACAGATCCCACACCTATTTTATCTGTAGGTTGGCAATTGAAAGGCCAGAATGCAGATTTGGCCCAGGAACGTCCAGTTGTCAAATTCTAGTATTACTTGATGCATAATCCAAGTAGACAACAGTGCCTTGCTCTCATGATGATCTGTTCCCATATTAACATCAACGGAAATGAAATGGGATAAATGCAAATATTTCATGGTAATGAATGCCCCAAAGTGTTTACTACAAGCTAATTCATTTTATTTAGTTTACAGCAACTAATGATCTCTGGACTGCAAGGAGGTAAATCAGTCAATCCGAAAGGAAATCAACCCTGACTGCTCATTGGAAGGACAGATACTGAAGCTGAAGCTCAAATATTTTGGCCACTTAGTGCAAAGAGAAAAGTCATTGGAAAAGACCCTGATGCTGGGAAAGATTGAAGGCAAAAGGAGAAGGGGACGGCAGGGGATGAGATGGCTAGATAGCATCACCGATGCAATGAATATGGACTTGAGCACACTCCGGGAGAGAGCGTAGGACAGGAAGGCCAGGCGTGCTATGGTCCGTGGGGTCACGAAGAGTCGGACACGACTGAACAACAACAACAATAAACCAATGATCTGTATTACAGCAAGGTATTTCCATGAGGTTACATGGAACAACATTTTAAGAAACCTAAGATATGAGGAACAAGAAATTCATTTATTTACAGTTCTATTGTTGTTATTATTATTATTTATTGCATTTATATCCCGGCTTTTTTCCTCTTGCAAGGAACCCAAGGCAGGCTTACAGTATCCTCCTCCTCTCCATTTTATCCCCACAACAACCCTGTGAGGTAGGTTGGGCTGAGAGTCTGTGACTGGCTCAAAGTCACCCAGTGAGCTTCCATGGCTAAGTGGGGACTAGAACACAGCTCTCCCGGCTCCCAGTCTGTTACTCTCACCACTACACTACACTGGCTCTCACTGGCTATTTATCTTTACTAATCATATAAATCAGGGATTTCCAAAGAGTACCCCTTTTTCCGCTATCAGGATCAGACAAGTCTTACAAGACGTTTAAAACATAAACCAGGAAACATTCCAAGACAGACTAGGGCGTCATAAGCAGCCAAAACATGCCCCAATATGTTTAGAAATCTTTAAAACATGTTGTTTTACTTCAAAGGAACTGAAAAAGTTTGGAAACTGTGACTGAAGGATTAGGAAGTGCGGCATTATGAGCTGTTTAATATTTTATCTTTTTAGATACATTCATAGTGGTGGTGCATATGCCATTGTGGCAAAAGGAGAAAGAACGCAGGAATGTTAAGGGCAGCTCTGCTGGATTTCAGCATTCTGATGTCACCAGTGGTCACAGCCAGATTCCTCCACAAAGCTCTCCCCTGTAATAAATCATTCTCAGCATCTGGTATCCAGAGACAGACTGACTGTGAATGCGATGAGGTTCCGTTTAGCCATCACAGATCATGTCCACTGCTAGATCTATCTTCAATGAAATTCTCTAATCAAGCTAGTGGTCACGTGCTGTGTCAATGAAGTCTATAAGTTAATTATACACTATATGATGAAGTTAACACTTAATGCAGGGGGAGCTGATTTCCATCAGGTCTGCATATGGAAGCAACTGCATCCCCATGAAGGAGAGCTTCGACTACTGGGTGGTATAGAAATGTGATAAATAAGTGGAAGCTACGCCAATGGGTGCTTCTTTTCTTATGGATTCCCACATGGGAGGGGAAAGGTTTTCATGGGGATCACAAAGACTGAAGTCTCCTGTTATAGACAGAGAGGGTGGATGTTCTACTGGTGGACCACTTCTTTACAAGGGTCTCCCCAAAAAAGAATTATTGATAGGGTACCACCAGTCAGGATGAGCCTCCTGAGATACCCCCTAGTCTGTCCCCCGGGTTGGGGAGTTTCTGAGCCCTACTGCCAAGGACCACTCCCTCAGCCCAGCCCTAGGAAAAAATTACAAAGAATCAACTCCCTCTATCTTGGACCTCTTCCTAACTGTCCCTGTGCTCCTTCTAACTGTCTATCTCCAAGTGACACTAACTCCACCCACCATTCAATTCAGCCTCTCCTATCAATCATTCCTTCACTCACTCTTCTTTTAACAGGTGTTTCGGATTTTCTTGTCCCAAAGCTCAGAAACACAGAACTCAATAAAAACCTTGAGTAAATCCTAAGAAAACACAAATGGTAGTTTTGTAACCATACAGAGTTTAGTGAGAATTCTCTATTTTAAAAGAATGCAGCCAAATGTCCAAAAATAAAAAAGGAGGGAAAGGGGAATAAACAAGGGAAAGCATATCTCTCTCTCTCTCTCTCACTCACTCACACACACACACACACACACTTCAAAACCAATTAAGTCAATCTAACTAATCTAGCTACATACTACCTACTTGAGGAGAGCCTTGTGGCATTCATGGCAGAGAGGATTGTCTCAGAGAGCATCTTGGCTCAATATGGATGGTGCTCAGAAGGAAGTAACTCTTATGGGAATCTGAGTTCAGTAAAAGCTGCCCCTTAGCAAAGACTGAAACTCCATTTCTGATGTCAGTGGTCTAGTCCACAAATCAGGGCTGACTGGGGAATACTGGGAGTTGTATGACTTTTTCTGTTTAAACATGCATAGGATTGTGCCCTTAGTGGTTTAACCCACCTTCCTAACAACTTTAAACTGACATCTCAAAAGACCCAGCCGGTTTGAACCAGTTAGCCTATTATAAAAAAGAATGTACGTTTTTGGATGCACACTGGGAACTTTGGCTATTAGGCGGTATAAAAATGAATGAATGAAAGACTATTTCAGCACGGTGCTAAGTAACCAAATGCTCTAGGGGGCACTGTCAAGCTACATCAGAATATAGGGGTGGTTTGTCACACCTCCCCTCCCAGTGTGCTGCAATCCTAATGAAAATTACACACACTCACACACACACACCGGCTCCAGTTAGCATTAACATCTTAAAAACTCCAATACTGCATGCTATGCATTTCATGTCACATGTAGTTGGGTCTTTCTTTGTGTGTCTGTTCTACAGAAGTTGCATATTTAAGCTAGAGAAAGGCTTCTCACATTTCGGGGAAAGGGACAAGCTATTTTCTTCACTTAGGGAAATGTATTACCACTTATCACAAATTCAAAATGAGGGTGTGTGGAATTTTCACTGTTTTAATTGGGAAATATTCCAGAGAGGAGAAAAATCCTGTAATTCTTCTAAAGTTGCTTTTTCTGTATCTATTTACTCATATGATTGCACATTTATAAGAACTAATATTTGCAGAAAAAATATCATGGAATCTTTTCTACTTTGTGGTGACATTTCAGTGGGAAAAAATGATCATGTAAATGTAAACAAAAGGGACTATTTGTTAAAATGACACGTGGTAGTCAGCAAGAGCAAGCCAAAACACAGAAGAGAATGTTGGCCTGTGGTCAAACCAGCCTTAGGTTAGAGAAGGGTAGATTTGAAGTGGCAGCCAGGAATGTATCCATGTGTACACAGAGCAAATTGTATTTACTAGTAATCAGACTGATATAAGAATAAGAGTTCTCTCCACTTAGTTTGGAAACCACCAATTTACATATGTACTTCTCAAAAATACACTGGTTGTTGCTAAGGGATGCATGAGCTCCTTCTTGCTCTCTTTCAATCTGCTTTTTAATGTATGCCTTGAGCAAGTCAAAAGGAAGAGTACCAAGCCATAGCCATATGAGCCTATCCAAACTTTTGTTAACCTGACTGTTAATGAAACAGCGTCTCTTTTTTCTTTTCTTTTTTTTAAGTTCAGCTATATCGGATCCCACTAGATCTATGTAATGGATTCACAAAATTCTGTTCCTAACTTACTCCTGTAATCTGTTTCACTATAAGGATCAAAGCCAAGTGATATCTGTCAAGCTCCCGTTTTAGTTTTGCATGGCTTATACATGGGAAGATGAAAAGTTTTTACTCTTCCTTCATGGACATCCTCCATCACACAGTACTACACTAAAATCTAACTTCATCATTGTATATTTAATATTACAAATTACATTCTATATCTAGTTAAAGCTCTCTGTTTTTCACAGTATACCCCTATAAATAAAGGGCACCTTAACACAAATATATTCTTAGCCTATTCTCCTTGAACTGGCTTCTTAGCCATTGTGCCAAGTCCACTTTGCGCCTATTAAGACAAACTTGGCTAACCAAGAAAGCAGCCTCCTAAATCATTTCCAGATCTATACCTGGAACAATGCAACATATTGCAGGACTAAAATAATTTCAAATGCTTGTCAGATATTTGTCTAGGAATCTGCAATAAAAATGTCACTATCCCTTAAGAAGGAAAAACAATCCATAGCAGAAATGGGGCAGGTGGGGGATGGGGGGGGCAGGGACTGTATCCAAGAGTAAGCAGGTAGAAAAAGCTATCAGGAGACAGAATTACACTTTATTCCGCACTGACATTTTTTTTCTTTTTAAAAAATGAAGAACTTAGTTTGGCAGCAAAATGCCAGCAACCTCAAACCTCTTAGTCTCTTTCAATCTGCATCACCTTAAATTGCTAGAACTGTTTTAAACAAAGATAAAAGGGATATTTGCACCTTTCATATTACGCCATATCTGTGAGTTTAGACATCTTGTTCAAAGCCTCTATAATGCATGGCAAGTTTTTCCTATTAAAATCAATTTCAAAAATTCTTCATAGAATCATAGAATAGTAGGGTTGGAAGGGGCCTACAAGGCCATCAAGTCCAACCCCCTGCTCAATGCAGGAATCCAAGTCAGAGCATCCCTGACAGATGGCTGTCCAGCCTCGTCTTGAATGCCTCCAGTGTGGGACAGCCCACTACCTTCCTAGGGAATGGGTTCCATTGTCGTATTGCTCTAACAGTTAGGAAGTTTTTCCTGATGTTCAGCTGGAATCTGGCTTCCTGTAACTTGAGCCCATCATTCCGTGTCCTGCATTCTCAGATGATCGAGAAGAGATCCTGGCCTACCTCTCTGTGACAACATTTCAAGTCCTTGAAGAGCACTATCATATCCCCCCAGTCTTCTCTTCTCAATGCTAAACATGCCCAGTTTTTTCAGTCTCTCCTCATAGGGCTTTGTTTCCAGTCCCTTGATCATCTTTGCTGCCCTCCTCTGAACCCTCTCCAGTTTGTCTGCATCCTTCTTCAAGTGTGGTGCCCAGAACTGGACACAGTACTCCAGACGAGGCCTAACCAGTGCTGAGTAGAGGGGAACTAGTACTTCCTGGGACTTGGAAGCGATGCTTCTATTAATGCAGCCAAAATAGCATTTGCCTTTTTTGCAGCCACGTCACAAAGAGTCAGACACGACTGAACGACTGAACAAAAACAACACATTGTTGGCTCATATTCAGCTTGTGATCGACAACAATTCCAAGATCCTTCTCACTTGTAGTGTTGTTGAGCCACGTATCCCCCATCTTGTAACTGTGCATTTGGTTTCTTTTTCCTAGGTGCAGAACTTGGCATTTATCCCTATTAAATGTCATTCTGTTGTTTTCTGCCCAGCACTCCAGTCTATCAAGATCACTTTGAATTTTGTTTCTGTCTTCCAAAGTATTAACTATCCTGCCCAATTCTGTGTCATCTGCAGATTGGATCAGCATTCCCTGCACCTCCTCCTCCAAGTCATTAATACAAATGTTGAAGAGCACTGGGCCCAGGACTGAGCCCTGCGGTACCCCACTCGTTACCTCTCCCCAGTTTGAGAAGGTCCCACTGATAAGCACTCTTTGAGTCCGATTCTGTAGCTAACTGTAGATCCACCGGATCGTTTCATCTAGCCCACTTTGAGCTAGTTTGCTCATCAGGATATCAGAAGCGTGATCACCGAAGCTCACTGGCAGAGCACTTGAATTCGAATGGCAGTCAATGACACTGATTCGTACATAATGCTAAGCCATGGTATGATTTGTTGAAATCTGGTTGTTGCTGGGTCCAAAACCACCCATGTTAAAAAACAAACAAACCATGGTTTGTTAACCAGCTACAACAACAAATAGAAGCCATGGGTTGAAACTGGCTTACAAAGTTATTGTTATTGGCTTGTTTAAACTATGGCTTGTCATGATGTCTGAACTCAGAACTGTGGGTTATCCCTGACTTGTTCATGCTGCTATCCACCCTTAAACAAAGGCACCTGGCAAGAGCATCCTGAAAACAAAACCATTACGAAGGCTGGCAAAATGGGCAAAAGAGAAACATATCAGAAATAGGGAAAACAAGCTGCAGTTTCTTAGCTCACCTTTAAGACAATTCATGGCTAAAGTAACAAACCATAGTTACCATGAACACAGTCATAGTGTGCTGCAAAGCCTTGGCAGCTACAAGCAGTTAAGCAGGGCAAGGCAGCTATGGGAAGAGTGTCAGAAACATGATATAGCTCAGATCTTTGCTACTGTTAATCCTTTACCCCACCCAAGCTACCTGTGCTGTCCTTACTAGCCACAATAGAAAAGAGCCAGGAATGATAGTTATTCCCATTTCTACTCTCTCTGCCTGCCAACCTCTTCTGTCCCAAGCAGCAAATTAAAAATATAGTAATGACAATACCTCAGAAGAGTTGCAATAATTTTTAAACATTACAACTAATGTTACCCATACCAGCTTTATACATCAGGCATGTTATTTTTTTAGCCTGTATCCATTTCAGAGTTTCACATATTCCTCACATCAATCTCCATATCCCTTAGAGAACTGCACATTTTTCAGATGGGTTCCCTTAACACAGCTGTATTTCATTGAAGGAGAAAAGATATTTATATAAAATCTAGTATTATTCTCACAACAGACTTCAGGCTTGAGGGATCTGCTTTGTTGTTGTCGTTGTTGTTAGTAGAACCCCAAGGCCCATCAGGCTGGAGCAAGTTGCAAAATAGTGGCTCTGGAGGTAGACATGGGGCTAGTTCAGACATAATGCTAAACCACAGTTTAGCATTAGGATAACAAGCATAGGAAAACCTCAGATTTACACTCTCCTCCTCCTCCACTGCAGCTGCAGAAGAGGAATTTAGAAGCTTTGCTTCCATTTCTGATTAACCACAGCTTGCCATGTCACCTGAGCCCACCAAATTGTGACTAATCTTGACTATGGTTTATTTGAAATAGGTCAACATCTCCAAACCAAAGTTTAAGAAGGTGGTTTATTTCAATAAACCATAGTTAGGATTAACTACAGTTTAGGGTTTGGATGCAATGCTGAACTGCGGTTGATCTAAAACGGAAGCAGGAAATTCCAGACTCCTGTTTCTGTCCACAACAGAGGTAGGGGGCATAAGCCCAGGGTTTACTATTGCTCGATAGTAAACTAGAAACTCTATATCATGGTTTAGCGTTACATGCAAACCAGCTCATAAACTGAGCATTAAGGAACACAATGTCTCTGAGCAAAATGCTCAGCCAAGAATTTGCTTTCAGTGCTGCAACTGAGCTCACAATCCTTCCACACAAAGATCCACTCATGATTTTCCTCCAAACAGTATTAATTCCAGGCTCAGCAGCCCAGGTTGGGCGGGGGGGGGGGGCTTTATGTTGTTGCTATTGCTAAACAACTGAGAATCAGAAACCATTCTTAATCTACTGCAAATCACCAAGAGATCTACCAGAAGATCCAGTTTTACCTCCAGTTTTACTTTCTGCCCCCCTGACCTATAGTGGGTGCTAACATTTCTAAACATACAGAATTCCTAAACAATAGGGCATGTTTTACATGTATCAAGGTTAATAATTATCAAGTTAGCTTTGTTGCCTTTAAAATGCATCCTGCCTGTTTCTCATACTGCTTTAGAAATGGTGCCCAACAGACCATAGGCATTAGTCTGCCAATTTATTTTCATATAAAGATGAAAGGAAAGATAATTTAGTACATTATTTATCAATTGAAGGGTCACACTTCACCACATGTAACCATACCCATATCCATCCTCCAAGAATGCCATAAGATCTACAAATGTTATACAGTAGTTGCCTTTGTCAAAGTATACCCTGCTTTTCAAATTAACTCATTTTTCTACATTCTGCAGCAGCCAGAACAATGTTTAATGCCGGGGGTTTTTTAAAAAGTAAATAAATTTATCATTTCTATTCCACAGCAGCGACCTAACTAAGTAATGCCAATGAATGTTAAGCAAATATCAAAGAACAACCATTGTTCAAAATCATGCAGGTATAATGGAAAAATTAACAGCCTGAGACCCTATGCTACTGCTGACAGACTCCTTGTACAAATACCAGTTTTTCTCTTGCTTAAATGCCTACAGGGTACTCAGCAAGGGTTTGCAACAACTTAAGAGGTAGTAATCCACCAGGAGCAAAACAAAAGGAAGTTTGTGTCTTGCTCCAGAAATAAGCTAAATTAAGCCAGTAGATTTAAATGCAATGCCTCCCCTACCCTAAAATGTCCTGCTGTTTGTACAATAACCACCCAGATCCACAGATTATAATGTAGTGCTGGCACAAGAAGTCCAGTTGTGAAGCGTCAGTTTTGGTTTTTCTCTGTGCTCGTCTTAAGCGGTTGCACTCATTCTGGAGAAAAACTCTGAATTTAAAACTCTGCTATTGGCTTGCCATGCTATATCTATCTTATCTATCTATGTGGGTCAATCCAGAGAAATCCCCATAAACAACAACTTTTTTTTGTTAGGTATAACATAATTTTGTGTTCTTCTTCCAGCACATGCAAACTCAGTAGTCCAGCCTGTTCTGAGAAAAGGAACATATCCCCAGGTACTCCTCCTCAGTCCACTTAGGGCGCAATCCTATGGGGATAGGCGGCCACCTCCGAACTTGGAGGTAACTGCCTATCCAATGCAGGGCAGGAGAAGCACGAAGAGCATCATTCCTTCCGTGCTTCTCCTGCCCTGCATTTGTGGCTAGACAGCCGATTTCAGCTGTCTAGCCGTGGGAAGGTGGATCAGGGGAGGAGGCTACCAGATGACACATAGGATGTGTCATACCAGCATTTTGGCCTTCCCCACTTCAGACCACCCCCCGGAACACCCCGTTTTGACCGCTCGGCACTCCTCTTCCAAGCACGGAGCAAGGAGCCAGTGTAGCGTAGTGGTGAGAGTGACGGACTGGGAGCCGGGAGATCCAGGTTCTAGTCCCCACTTGGCCATGGAAGCTCACTGGGTGACTTTGGGCCAGTCACAGACTCTCAGCCCAACCTACCTCACAGGGTTGTTGTTGTGAGGATACAACGGTGAGGAGGAGGATAATGTAAGCCGCCTTGAGTTCCTTGCAAGAGGGAGAAAGACGGGGTATAAATGCAATAAATAAATAAATAAATAAATAAGGAAGCGCAGAAGCGGGGAAGGTTAGTTCTCTGGGAACTGACCTTGGAGCACAGGCTCTGAGGTCAGTTCCCAGCAAACCACATATCCTATGGCTGTCTAGCCGCTGACTAGCGGCCACAGGATTGCTCCCTCCATCAGTGAATTCCAGCCTACGAAACACAGGATCCCTTGATGCCATCCCTGGGAATACCATGCACAGTTACGCTTCATAGCAACAACTCTGACATGAAATGAAATTATACTGTAGTTATTGTTTTTTACATTTGGTCTGGGACCATCTGATTCCATAGCAAAGGTGAAGCTAAAAGCCTAATACCTAGATAAGACCCCACTGAAAGCCTATGGAAGGATTTCCTAAAGAAAGAGCAGGGTTATCAGATAAATAAAGGGTTCATCTATTACTAGTATTAAAAACAACAAAGATTGTCTCAGGTTCCCAACACTGCTTATGCCAGGCAATGAAACTTGACAAGTAATGATCCATCTCCATTTTGAGTGACTAATTACAATATTCTGTATCCACCTACTAAATGAAATGTAGCTGGGTCTAATTTACATAACTTCCCCATGGAATCAAGCACAAAGTATCAATAGTTTAGACCAATTCCATTAATAACTATGAATATGCTGTTACACTGAGTCTATTTTCACATCCTGTAATCATTCAACAGGAAACACCAGGTTAAAGGTTCAACTTGTATTTAAAAAAAAGCTTGAAATTATAAATTAATCTGGTTTAGCCTGAGGCAGAAACTTCATGACCTTTGCAACCTTCTAGCATGCCTTAGCGTCTGATATTTAAATCTTGAATGTAGCTGATGATGATGTGGTCAACATTAAACAAAACCATCATGTCTGAAGTACTATTAAGATAGTGAGACAGGAACTACAATTAAAAATAGCTCCAATTGATGTGGGCTTAAGAGTAGTTGGAACATTTTGAAACTGAGATTTGTCATTTTATGGGCTTTGCTTTTTTCTCAGCCTTAAAGATCCTTAGGATGGCTTTCTTTCACTCCCTCACTTTGCTTTTTGAAAAATCCCATTAAACGTTCCTGTATTTTTATAAAGAGAATTACCAATGTAATGTTACGCGTAAGTGGTGGGTGAAGGTCAGCAGTTATTAAATCAAACACAGTTTGTACTATATACTAGTCTACTCAAAAGTAATTTCCATTGAGTTTAATAGGGCTTACTCCTGGGTAAATGGGTATAAGATTGCGGCCTAATTTACTGAAATAGTTTTACAAAGATATTGTAAATGCACCTTGTGAATCTTCCAAAGCTCTCTACTTGCCAAGCAAAGGGGGAATTCTGGCTATCCCTGACTTGTGGCATTTTCAAAGAATAGCATGAATCATAGAATCATAGAATAGTAGGGTTGGAAGGGGCCTACAAGGCCATCGAGTCCAACCCCCTGCTCAATGCAGGAATCCAAGTCAGAGCATCCCTGACAAATGGCTGTCCAGCCTCGTCTTGAAGGCCTCCAGTGTGGGAGAGCCCACCACCTCCCCAGGTAATTGGTTCCATGAACAAAAACTTCTGCTGATCTAACACCCTATATTACTCTTTTGTCTGGAAGGAGCCATTTGAGACATTTCTCCTCCTCCAGTCATAGCAATCAAACAATCAGATTTTGAAGCCAAGGTTCATCATCTTTTTGGATAGGTTTGTAAAAAGGAAGCCCCTGAGAAAACCTGTAAGTAGCTGGGACTGATTTTCCTTTGTCATCATAACCTTGGTCTTTATCAGTTAATTGGAGCCCTTCTGCTATCAAACTTACTCTTCCTAGAAACCAACTCATTATTTCAAGCAATTGGTTTTAAGACCTTGTGATAGCTGTCTCATTGGTACGAAAGATGAGTTTCTTTCATAAAATGCCTCCATTCATATGAAAACTGAAAAACATTTAAGTCTTTTGTGGAAAGCTGGCTGACAATTGGTAATGGAAGACAGATTTGTGCAAGGGATGTAGTGTGATGGTTGGAACCAACTTGAGTCATGGCAAACTCCAAGGGTTCTAAATAACACAGGGAGCAAACACACATAGACTAGGCTCCCTTCTTCAGACCTATGCCATGGAAGACAGCAGGGCCAAGGACAGGTGGATGCAACCCTATTCTCCTCCCTCACACAAATGTAGTTGCATGATGGTGAATGCCCTTATAGTGTACAGTGTACATGCGATGAAGAGCCATAGTTGGCACTGGTTCTGCTGTATATTTGCTTGAAACATTATGGTGATTAATGTAAGACATATGTGGATATGATGGAAATATGCATTTACAAGTAAAGTGTATGACGACCTTATTTTGCAGATATTAAAACTCCCCCAAACTCATAATACTATCTTCAAGGTCTCTCTAACCTTCACAACAGCATAGGACAACTCTTTGCATAAGCACAAACTGTGCTCAAAATAGTTCTTCCAGTGTACAAGTCAGAAATCTATTTGTTATTACTTGGCATGCAGGTGTTCTGGTTCTATTTTCAACTTCCTCCTCACTCACTCACACACACACTCCACTAAATAAACTGTTTATTGTGGACAGATTCCCAGGACAGTGATACAGTGCAGTCCCTTGTTTGAATCTAAAGCTGTCATTTTGCATTTCACTCATAGGTTTAAATGCCAGGAAGCGACTGATAAAGATCAGTGACCAATAGACCTATTGTCCCAACATCAGAAATACACATAAGGTGTTTGAAAATACAGTGGGTTTGATCCAGACTTGGTTACACTTAGAGTAGTCCCACTGAAATTTATGGGACTTAAGTTAGCCATGACTAACTTAAGTCCCATTGATTTCAGTGGGTCTGTTCTAAGTGCAACAAAGTCTGGATCCAACACAGTGTACAAACACCTGCTGCCTTTATTGAAAGAAACGAGGCCCTTCAACTTGTATTGTGGAAGCCACCCTGAGCAACGGCAAATGGAAAGAGACTGATTCAGCATCAAAAACGACAACGCTGAATGGAAAGCTCTGCAGATTGAGTTCTGACAAAGGCAGATGACATGTAGAACTACACTGTTAAGGGACCACTTCCTAGGAGGTACCAGTGGAGGACCCGTGAACTCATATGAATAACCACCACCTGAAATTCAGACGATCTTCAATCCCTGACAGTGTTTTTAGGTTCTGGATTGATGGGAAAACCTAGAAAAAGTTTCCCGTTTGCACTGAGGCTTTGAAACAGTCTGGCTCTTATGTTGTTATTGTTGCTTGGGCAGATCAAATACTAATCTAGTTCAGAACTACAGATTTCTATAAAAGTATTGTGGATACTGGCGGTTTTATTTTCGATTCCTTTTTTAATGATCCCCAATGTGGAGTTTATCTCTTTCATAGCTATCATGGTATCTACCACAATTCCATGATCTCTCTTTTAATCAAGTCACTGGCACCAGCTCAGACCCCATGTGTGCATATGTAAAGGTAGGATTTTGTCCCTCAATGTGCATCACTTTATATCTGCATGCACTGAACTGCATTTGCCATTTTAATGCCCATTTCCACAGTTGGAGAGATCCTTTTGGAGCTCTTCACTGACTTTTGGGTTTAATCACTCTTATTAGTGATGCTGCCGAAATTAGTCTGCTCACTGATTGTACCTCGCCTGTTTGTTATGTTCACCTTTTTAACGAACCTCGACCAAATTCACTGTTTATGCTCAGAATTGATCAAAAGCTTCTGAGTATGTGCGTTCTGTATGTAAACAATGCCATTTCTGTGAAAGGGCTGTGTTCGTTGGATCAACCCGTTAATTTACCTAATCCAACATTTTTGCACATGCGCTGCTTGAATTAACCCTTTCCTTGCCTTCTCTCATTGTTGCCACTGTAGTGGCTCCCAGGAGGTACTACCTAATTCCAAACTACAGCTTGCTCCAAGGAGGAAATGGTTTTGAGGAGGTGCTACCTGATTCCAAACTATGGCTTGCTCCAAGGAGGAACTGGTTTTTAGGAGGTGCTACCTAATTCCAAACTATGGCTTGCTCCAAGGAGGAACTGGCTCCAAGGAGGTACTACCTAATTCCAAACTACAGCTTGCTCCAAGAAGGAACTGGCTTTGAGGAGGTACTACCTGATTTCAAACTACTGCAACCAAGATCCACTCCAAGGAGGTACTACCTGATTCCAAGCTTACCAAAATCCACTTTGATATCATGCATGTGCAAAGCTCGTTTACATGTAACAAGAGCTCACTTTGAGGGGGAACTCTCGTCCAAGCCCACATGGTTAAGTTTGTTATTTTCGAAATAAATAACAAATGAACTCAGGGTAAGTTTGCCTATCAGTAACCCTAATTACTCTAGTATCATCCACAAACATGGCCAACTCACTGCTCACCCCTAACTCTAATTTACAAAAATGTTAAAAAGCACTGGTCCCAAAACAGATCCATGGGGGAATGCCTCCGTTTACACTCCCCTCCACTGTGAACACTGACTATTTATTTCTATACTCTGCCCTCTGTACTTTAATCAGTTAGTGATCCATAAGAGGGCCTCTCTTATCCCATGACTGCTAACAACAGAAACGTAAGACCATAAGAAGAGCCATGCTGGATCAGGTCAAGGTCCATCTAGTCCAGCATTCTGTTCACACAGTGGCCAACCAGCTGCCCACAGGAAACTCACAAGCAGGACATCATTGCAACAGCACCCTCCTACCCATGTTCCTCAGCAACTGGTGTACATAGGCATACTGCCTCTGATACTGGAGTAGCATACAGCCATCAGGACTAGTAGCCACTGATAGCCTTCTCCTCCATGAATCTGCCCAATCCCCTTTTAAAGCCATCCAAATTGGTGGCCGTCACTATATCTTGTGGAACTGAATTCCATAGTTTAACTATGCACTGCGTGAAGAAGTACTTCCTTTTATCTGTCCTGAATCTCCCACCAATCAGTTCTACTATTACAAGGGAGAAAAATGTCTCCCTATCCACTTTCTCCACACCATGTATAATGTTGTACACCTCAATCATGTCTTCCCTGATGCACATTTTTTTCTAAGCTAAACAGCCCCAGATATTGTAACTTTTCCCCATAGTTACTTCAACCCCTTTATGGTTTTAGCTGGTCCAAGGACTACAGAAGCAAGCAAGCTCCCAGAGAGTGAGCGATCAGAGCAAGTGAACAGGGGGAGCAAACAGGAGTTGGCCAGCGGAGCTGCAGTGGTAGAAGAGACAAAAGAGACAAAGGAGACAGAGGCTAAGAGGTAACTGGGCTGCAGGAGGCCCAGGGGGCTGCCCTTTATCCTTCTGAGTGGCTGTGAGCTCATCAGGTGCTTCTGAGAGGTCCAAATGAATTGGGGGGGGGTGGCTGAGTACTCCCAGCAGCTGAATGGGCAGGAAGCTTCAGTCTGTTCCCCGCCTCCCAGCTGAGCAGAGCAGAGCAGAGCAAGCTGCTCCAGCTGGTCCAGAGACTACAGAAGCAAGCAAGCTCCCAGAGAGCGAGCGACCAGAGTGAGCGGACAGGGGGAGCAAGCAGGAGTTGGCCAGGGGGGTTCAGCAGGGGAGGTCGGGGGGGGGCTAACTTTTTTTTCTTTTTTAACAAACTTTTTTTTTCCATTTATTTGTCTTGTAACACACACTTCCACACCAGTGAGACTCTGCTTTTAACCTCTAGTGAGTAGAGGAGCAAGCATAGGCTAGTCTAGAACAATCACAAAGCTAGACACAAAAAGGGAAAAGAGGCAATGGAAGGACAAGACTATCCAGTGGTGATGACCTGCAAGGTTTGTGCAATGTTTGTTTTCTTGCCTGAGAACAACATGGCCTACACCTGCAACAAGTGCAAGTTGATCACACTGCTGGAGGAAAAAGTAAGTGGACTGGAGCAGCGACTGTCGGCCCTCTGGGGAATAAGAGAACACGAAGAGTTCTTGGACAGAATGGGGGAACTACAGCAGCAAAGGGAAGACCAGAAGCTTGAAGAGCAACAGCAAGATGAGGCAGAAGTGGGAAATGCTGCGGTGAAGAAAATGGAGTACAGGATACTCCTTGGAAAAGGGTGACAGTTAGGAGAAGAACTAGACACCACTCTGCACCAGTGGAAGCAGTGGAGCTGTGGAACCAATTCCAGGTAGTTGAGGATGAAACTGGAGGGCAGCCTGCAGAGGAAGAATCACAGGGGAACCAAAATGAGAGTGAGCAAGAGGCTGAAGGTCAGTCAAGCAGAGGCAATGAAACCCAGGCCTACAACAAGAAGAGAAGAGTGGTAGTAGTGGGAGACTCCTTGCTGCGTGGGATCGAGACCCAAGTATGTCGCAAAGACCCATGGACTCGCCAGGTATGTTGCCTCCCAGGAGGATGGATTAGAGACGTGACTGAAAGGTTGCCTGCACTCATAAAGCCCATTGACAGGTATCCCTTTCTTCTCATCCATGTGGGAACAAATGATACCGCCAAGCTACGAAGAAATCACATCAGACTTTGAAGCTTTGGGAAGAAAGCTGAAGAACTTTGGGGCCCAGATAGTTTTCTCATCCATCCTTTCAGCAGTTAGAAGAGGGATAGAAAGGGAACGAAAAATACTCCGGGAGAATGACTGGCTACGAAGGTGGTGCCGACGAGAGAGATTTGGATTCTGGGACCACAGGCTATACTTCCTGGAAGATGGGCTGTTGGCTAGGGACGGGTTGCACCTCACAAAGGATGGGAAGAATGTGTTTGGCCACAGCATGAAGAACTTCATCAGGAGGGCTTTAAACTGAATCCTGCGGGGAAGGGAGATGTAAAGTTGGGGGTAACGATGGACGTAGGCACATGCACTGCAACGGAGAGAAGAGCTCTAATAGCACCCTATAATAGTCTTCAGAAACATGTAGGAAGAAAGGCAGCCTATGAAGCACATGGTCTTCAATGTCTATATACTAATGCCCAGAGTATGGGAAACAAACAGAACGAACTTGAACTCTTAATACAAGAGGGAAATTACGACTTGATAGGTATAACTGAGACTTGGTGGGATGACTCTCATGACTAGAATACAGCAATTGAAGGATATAACTTGTTCAAGGGAGGTGGGGTTGCAGTGTATGTGAAAAATACATATCTCTGCACAGAAATACAGGAGGATGAGCTTGGTAGCCCCATCGAGAGCATCTGGATCAAAATAAATGGAGCAAAGAATAAAAGGAACCTGGTGGTTGGAGTCTACTACCGGCCACCCAATCAAGAGAAGACTAGGCTGAAACTTTTGAAAAGCAAATAGCCAATGTTTCAAGGAAGCATGATGTAGTAGTAATGGGGGACTTCAAATTCCCTGATATTTGTTGGGAGACAAATTCTGCAAAACATGGCACCTCCAAGAGATTCCTGACTTGTGTGGTAGATAACTTCCTCCTACAGAAAGTAGAGGAAGGAACTAGAGGATCGGCTATCCTTGACTTGATCCTAACCAACAGAGATGACTTAGTGGGTAAAGTAGCAGTTACAGGAACTCTGGGGGAAAGCGACCATGTTGTACTTCAGTTCTTGGTTCTAAGGGAAGCAAAAGCCGAGTGTAGTCAAACGCGTACCCTTGATTTTAGGAAAGCTGATTTTCATAAACTCAGAACAATGATCAGTAAGGTCCCATGGCAAGCGACTCTAATGAGAAAAGGAGTCCAAGATGGGTGGGAGCTTTTAAAAAAGGAAATTCTCAAGGCACAATTACAAACAATTCCAACAAGAACAAAAGATGGAAGACAACAGAAGAAGCCATTGTGGCTTCACAAAAAGCTTAGAGATAACCTGAAAACAAAAAAGGACACATATAGGAAGTGGAAAGAAGGACAAGTAACAAAGGAAGAGTACAGGCAGGTAGCACAGAATTGCAGGGATGGCGTCAGGAAGGCTAAAGCTGAGAACGAGCTGAGATTAGCAAGGGATGCTAAAAGCAACAAAAAGGCTTTCTTCAGCTACGTGCATAGTAAAAGGCAGAGGAAAGAAATGGTTGTTCAGCTATTAAATAAGGATGGCAAAATGATAACTGATGACAAAGAAAAGGCAGAGGTGCTCAATTCCTACTTTGGCTCAGTCTTCTCCCAAAAGAGGGTCTATGACCCGCCTGGCAAAGGCGAAGTACAGGCTGAAGGGGCAGGATTGCAGCTTGAGATTGATAGGCATATGGTCAAGGAAACCTAATTACTTTGAATGAGTTCAAATCTCCAGGGCCAGATGAACTGCATCCTAGAGTAATAAAGGAACTAGCAGAAGAACTCTCAGAACCACTGCCTATTCTCTTTTGACAAATCATGGAGGACGGGGGAAGTGCCAGATGACTAGAGGAGGGCTAATCTTTTCCCTATCATCCAAAAGGGTAAAAAGGAGGAACCTGGGAACTACAAACCAGCCAGTCTGACATCAATCCCTGGGAAAATTCTGGAGCAGATGATCAAGCAATCCATCTGGAAGCACCTTGAGAACAATGCAGTGATTACTCGAAGCCAACATGGATTTGTCAAGAACAAATCCTGCCAGACTAATCTGATCTCATTTTTTGATCAAGTAACCTCCCTTGTGGACCATGGGAATGCTGTAGACATCATATACCTCAACTTCAGCAAAGCTTTTGACAAAGTGCCCCATGATATCCTGATGAGCAAACTAGCTCAAAGTGGGCTAGATGAAACAACGATCCAGTGGATCCACAGTTGGCTACAGAATCGGACTCAAAGAGTGCTTATCAATGGGTTCATCTCAAACTGGGGACAGGTAACGAGCGGGGTACCGCAGGGCTCAGTCCTGGGCCCAGTGCTCTTCAACATTTGTATTAATGACTTGGAGGAGGAGGTGCAGGGAATGCTGATCCAATTTGCAGATGACACAGAATTGGGTGGGATAGCTAATACTTTGGAAGACAGAAACAAAATTCAAAGTGATCTTGATAGACTGGAGCACTGGGCAGAAAACAACAGAATGACATTTAATAGGGATAAATACCAAGTTCTGCACCTAGGAAAAAGAAACCAAATGCAGTTACAAGATGGGGAATACGTGGCTCAACAACACTACAAGCGAAAAGGATCTTGGAATTGTTGGCTCATATTCAGCTTGTGATCGACAACAATGTGATGTGGCTGCAAAAAAGGTAAATGCTGTTTTGGGCTGCATTAATAGAAGCATCACTTCCAAATCCCAGGAAGTACTAGTTCCCCTCTACTCAGCACTGGTTAGGCCTCATCTGGAGTACTGTGTCCAGTTCTGGGCACCACACTTTAAGAAGGATGCAGACAAACTGGAGAGGCGGGTTCAGAGGAGGGCAACAAAGATGATCAGGGGACTGGAAACAAAGCCCTATGAAGAGAGACTGAAAGAACTGGGCATGTTTAGCCTTGAGAAGAGAAGACTGAGGGGAGATATGATAGCGTTCTTCAAGGACTTGAAAGGTTGTCACAGAGAGGAAGGCCAGGATCTCTTCTCGATCATCCCAGGGTGCAGGACACGGAATAATGGGCTCAAGTTACAGGAAGCCAGATTCTGGCTGGACATCAGGAAAAAATTCCTGACTGCTAAAGCAATACGACAATGGAATTAATTACCTAGGGAGGTAGTGGGTTCTCCCACACTGGTGGTGTTCAAGACAAGGCTGGACAGCCATCTGTCAGGGATGCTCTGACTTGGATTCCTGCATTGAGCAGGGGGTTGGACTCGATGGCCTGGTAGGCCCTTTCCAACCCTACTATTCTATGATTCTATGACCTTTTCTGCACTTTTCCAACTGTACAATATCCTTTTTTTAGGTGTAGTGACCATAACTGTAGACAGTATTCCGAGTGTGGTCACACCATAGATTTCCATAAGGGGATTTTTATTTTCGATTCCATTTCTAATTATACCTAACATGGAATTTGTCTTTTTCACACCAACCATACACTGGGTTGACATATTTTCAAGGTGTCCTCCACAACCACAAGATCTCTTTCTTGGTTAGTCACGGCTAGCTCAGATCGCATGAGCATATATGTGAAATTCAGATGTTTTGCCTCAATGTGCATCGCTTTATACTTGCTTACATTGAACCACGTTTTTTTTTATGCCCATTCTCCCAGTTTGGAGAGATCCTTTTGGGGCTCTTTGCAATGCCTTTTTGTTTAAACCACTCTAAACAATTTGTTGTCATCAGCAAACTTGGCCACTTCACTGCTCATTCCTAATTCCAGATCATTTATGAACAATGTGAAAAGCATTGGTCCCAATACCCTCTGGGCCCCCACTGTTAACATCCTTCCATTGGGAGAATGTACCATTTATTCCTATTCTCTGCTTTTTGTTCTTTAACCAGTTACTGGTCCATAAGAGGACCTCTACTCTTATTCCATGAGTGCTAAGTTTGCTCAGGACTCTTTGGTGAGGGACTTTTGTCAAAAACTTTCTGTAAGTCCAAGTGAACAGTGAGCTTTTCTACATGAGGTGTTTATTATGAGCTTATCATTCCTTATTCATGGTTTTTAATGGGTTCTTTAGACAACATCGTGACCCTCCAGTTTTGCCTCTGTTTTTTAAGAGCACTTTCCCAGGTTTTTTTGTGTGCGTTTTTTAGAGCGGGGAAAATGGAGTATTATTTCTGAAAGTGAAAGACAAACTATTTTCCTACTTGTGTCACTGTGTCTTTCTGCTATAGAACAGCACTACTTAGAGGTTAGGTTGTGGAAAGGCAGGAAAGGAAAAGCTCTTTGTGAAGAACTCGGATCTCAATTCTGCAACGAAACTGAAAGTCGATACAGCAGATTAACAGTCTCATGTGGAAAAGCTCAACATCTACTGGATCCCCCTGACGACATGTCTATTGTCACTCTCAAAGAACTCTGAAAGTTGAGACAGGATTTACCTTTGTGGAAGCCATGCTGATTCTTTTTCAGTAGGGCTTGTCCTTCTATATGCCTATTAATTTTATCTTTAATAATGTTTTCAACCAATGTATCCAGAACAGATGTTAAGGTAAAATTACCTGCCTGTAATTTTCCAAATCCCGTCTCTATCCCTTTTAAAAAATTGGTGTGACATTGGCTGTTCTCCAATCTTCTGGTACTGTCAGGGTGGACACTGAGCCCATAGAATCCCAGAGTAGTTCTGATTCTGAGGAAGAGGAGTCGCTCCTGAGAGAGGAGCGCGCTCCTCTTTCCCAGGGCCAACAGCTGACGGAGATTCCTCCCGCCGGCATTCCTCGCTTAGATAGCAGTCCTGGGAGTGACAGAGCGCAGGAAGCAGACTTGATGGACGCACGTCACCAACGCAGAGAGCAGCGCCAAATGGAGGGCGCGGAAAGGAGGCGTAGTGCCTGGTTGGCACGCAAACAACAGTTGCGCCCAGAGGATCCAAAGGAAAAGGGGAGGGACTCTCCCTAGCCCTTAAGTTCAGGGTCTGCCAGTGATTCCTTTTCAAACGGGGACCAACCGTTCCATCTTAGGGCATAGGTACTCTGCTGCTCATATCTAGTTGCTAATAGTAGAGCTGTTAAGTTGTAAAGGAAGAATAAAGCTTTGAAAAGAATCCCTTTGTCTGTGTCTGGACTTGGCTACTGTATTAAACTGAGAGAGACCTCCAAGGAGCCCTTGACAGGTACAGAGGCTGATCTTAGGGACATGTAACATAATTTTACATTTGGTTAGAAGATCAACCATTTCAGATCTGAGTTCTTTAAGATGCATCTTCTTTGGCTGGGAAATGCCATTTCAGTCCTTTGTTCCACCTCCTGATCCAGTCTCCTAGCTTGAGTCTCTGGCACAACTCTTGTTCCCTGGCTCTCCTAGTAGAGCTCAGCTCCAACACAACGATGCTTGCAATCAGAAGTTCACATGCTTAGTTTACAAATGCAGGGCTGTTTGATATCACTATTTTTAAAGTGGAACACTATGATGTAATCTTCTCCTAAGTAGACAGGCAATGACTTTTTTATTATTATTATTAAAAGGTCCTCAGGGGGAAAAAAGCCAGCTCTTGGGTGAGAGGAAGAAGAACATGGGCCAATGTTTTGCACACAACCACACCTAAAGAACAGATTTCAACTAACTGAATGATCCTGACTCTATGCAAAGGTGATGTATGGCAGGCGGAATGTAGCCTTTCTAGTGAACAGGTGGCATGACCAAAACAAAACAAAAACCTGCAAAACCCCAAATCTGCAAGTTGAACCAGTAAGACATTACATAAAGGTGATCAAGGCTATTTTTCGTATTATTTTAATGCCTTTTCTTTTTGCAAGTCACCTTCCACATGATCACAACACCCGATTCATAAACACCCTTAACGATCCTTGCAGTATCACCACTACTTACTACTACTCTGAATCTCTGATGCTAAATAAAAGGCAGAAACAGCAGGAAGGGGAATCAACATGAAGTATGCATGCAATTTTGTTTTCCTCTTTGGAGTAGAACATTTGGGTTATGAGAGGAACTCTCATTATTACACAAAAGCCAATTACTTCATATTAATAACTGCATATACAGCATAATGGGACACTTTTACTCCCATTCCTATTAGCATCATCTCACTGATTTCATTGCTACAAGAAATTTTCCCAAAAGTGTTATACATAATATTTCAATAGTTGTGTTATGCTGAAAAAGAAGCCACCACAAGGGAAATAATATATGTGAAATATAAGCAATTCTGGAGACTGGGGAATACTGCAGTGTGTGTCTGAAGCACTACTTATATCCTGAAAAGCATTTAAAAAATAGATTGTAACATGATTTAACTGAAAAATGCGGCACCAAAATTTCGTTGTGGAGCTATATCTCAGAAGACAGGGTACGAATCCCATAGCTTCAATGTGTGTTCTTGGGTAAATCACTCTCTAAACCTCACTTGCCCATTTGTAACATGGCGATAATCTTGACCAATGTCACTGGGTTATTACAAGAATTAATGCAATAACGACTATAGGTTGGATCCAGACTTAATCATACTTTAAATGAATATCATTTACACAGCAAAATATTTATAATGCAAATTGGGTCATAGGGTTGGATCCAGGCTTGGTCATAGTTCGAGTACAGCCACTGAAAAAAATGGAATTTAGTTGTGATTAACTGAAGTTCCACTGATTTAAGTGGGTCTACTTTTAAGTATGATTAAGTCTGAATCCAACCCTACAACCCAATTTGCAATATAAATATTTTCCTGTGTAAATCGGGGGGGGGGGTGCATGTAAGGTATATCTCCTGATGTTTGGGACTTGAAATCAAGCATGGCCAATTCTCAGGAATGCTGGGAATTGAAGTCCAAAACATCTGGAGATCTACTTTCTGCCCAACACTGGTGTGAATGATAATCATTCTGAGTTGGAATGTAGCAGTTGTGATTCATACCTTAGATTCATAATTTAACGATAAATACCTACCCAAGACTCCTACAACATACATAAATCCAAGGGCGGGATCAACTGAGTATTTTAAAAACCATCAAGGAAAAAGGACAAGGAAGAAGTTAATAACCCTGCTGAAGTCAACAAGGCAGACATCCAATGAGACTCATTTCTATATAAGTGTGTTGGCATTGTAGTCTAACAGCACAATCCTATATATGTCTGCTCGGATGTAAGTCACATAAGTCCCAAATAAACCACTGCACCAATAGTGCGAACCCAGTCACTGTGTTGATTACATCATGTTTGTCATATGCAGAGGGCAATGTGAATGGATTTGCCTTGACTGTACCAACTTCAGTAGATATCCTCACACGTTGCAGGATTTCTCAAATTAATGGTTTTACTTTGACCAATTTCAGAATGCGCTTGAACATTCCCTCTTTCCTCTTCCTCTAGTGCACCTGGCTTGAGAGGAAACTTCTTCATTTATTAAATCACAGTTTCTCATGACGTCCAAATTGGGAAAGTTTGGTTTAAATGCTACCTAAAAACCAGGGTAACAAACTATGGTTTAATCCTAGTTTGCTGGAGTGTTACATCCAAACCATGCCTTTATGTTAATCACTGTGAAAACTTGAGCCAGACTAGAGATTCAGAGATATCAAACTGGGCATCCTATCTTGGAAGACCACTCCCTCATAAAAAGAACATGTGACAGTGCATTATGCTGAAGGGCTTTCTTTCCAACAACCAGAATAAGAGGTAGGAAACTAGGCCTGTTAATCCTCTCCATGTTTAAAGGCCAATAGATTTTTGGAGCTAAATACGGCACTCCTTTCAAGTCATGTCAGTGGCCAGGCCACTGACTAAAGATTGTTCACAGTGATCAAAAGAGGGAACCTATCCAGAAATGAGAAGTACATTTCAAACCTTAGGCTATGAACAAACACAATACGATAATTCTGTTGAAGAATGCCATGTCAAATCGGCTTCGCCAATACTCCTGTAAATGGGAAAGGTGTACAACGAATATCCAAGCCCAAACTTACCCCATACAGAGTGTTTCTCCATAAGGATAAAGTCTTCCAACACTACTCCCCTGTAAACTAATTGTAGTTTCAGTGATTTAGTACAACTACTCATTCTATCAAAGTTACAGGATTTACACCAAGGAGCTTTTCCTAATACAGGATTTACTGCTCTTGTTCTCTTGCCCCAGCATGCCTTGGATTTGGGAATTAACTTGCTTTTGCCTTTAACACTCTAGTCTACCTGAATGGGTCATCTTGACTGGAGATCCCTTGGATGCTGACCTTTGCTAGCCTTTGGGTACAGACCCTGCCACCTTCTTTGAGATATTCTACTGTGCAAACTTGATCTGCTTGCTTCAACTTGCTCTACCTCCAAATCTGCTCTGATAATGACTCTTGCCTGTCTTAAGTGTACAAGCATGATAACCATTCCTTTTTAGTTTGACAAGTCCAACACAAAACTGAATGACCTCATTACCTGGGCACTTATTTGCAATGGCAAAAAATAACTTATATAGCATACTTCACTGTGGAAGGTATCTTTTTGCCACCACTAAGGGCCACTTCCAAAATTGTGTTCCTGTACTTGTGTTCTTAAATACACAAGGGAGCATATGAAGGGAAGGAGCCAGAATGCAGAGTCAAATTTTGACAATTGGTGAAAGGCAAGTCAAAAACATAACAGAATAGGGATCAGCAACTAGAGGTCACAAGGCCAAATTTGTCCCCCTGAGCCATACTAGCTGCCCAACAGTGGCCAACAAGTGGTGTGAAGAGGGGGCAGCAGCTGTTTTAATAGGCCTTGCTGGAAATCCAGTTTGGATAGTGGGATTAGAGACTCTCCATCCCCTCCTCAATGAGATACTCTGGTAAACTAGTCATGAACTTGAAGCTTAAATGCCACTGCCATCTCATACTCTCACCTGACCATCAAGGTGTTTCCTTAGATACATTTTAGAGAAGCAGCCCTCAGCATATGGGCTTCAGTGATGAGCTAAATTCAGAGTTTGGGAAGTTCCCACTAGTGCTGTGCAAAAACCCCGCCTGCCCTTTCGCAGCCTCTTGGTTTTCCTGCAAAAGAGGCAGTCATTTTTTCTGCCTCCTTCATTGGGTTGCTGAGAATTTCTGAGAATTTTCTCAGGGTACAGGGCTTCAGTGATTACCTTACTGTAATGAGCTGGCGGGGGGGGGGGTGCTCTTCTTTTACCATCTTCCCCCATTCTATCCTTGCAACCCCTCCGTCTGCATGAGCTTCTTTGAAAGTCCCCTAGAGGGCTTTCTCCCTTGGGGCTTTCCAGTGCGGCTGCCCACAGAGTGCCTGAAAGCTGAGTGAGGAGTTCATTATTATTATTTTTCTTGTTACTGCTGCTGTTAAAATGACTTTTAATAACAAAGCAAAACCAAAAATGCCTCTCTCAGCTTTCAGGCACTCTGCAGGTAGCAGCACAGGGAAACCCCAAGGGAGGAAGTCCTGGCTAAGTCTTCCAGGGGGCTTTCCAAGAAGCTGAAGCAGCTGGAGAGGCTGCAAGGGCAGAATGGGGGGGGGAATGGTAAAAGACAGAGCACCCTGCTCCTCTCAATCACCTCCTTACAATAAGGTAAGCACTGAAGCCCTGTACCCTGAGAAATTTATCAGGAATTCTCACCCCTTTCCACAAATTGTCAGGTGCAATTTCTTTCTGCCCCTCCCCCCAATGAATGGTCAAAAATAAACAGATTGAAAAATTCGGTAGAGTGCTAGTTTCCATGTTTCAAAAGAGGGTAGGCAGTTAGGCCTCTTAATACAGACGTGAATGCCTCCACCTAGACTGTGGAAACACTTCTGTTTCAGCTCTGCTCCACACTTTATAAACCTTTTCATCATGACTAAATCTGGGCAGTTTATTAGAATTAGTTCTACAATAGCTTGAGAGGCAATTAGGTGACTTCTCCAATTCTATTTCACCACCAAGACTTCCATGTGCTCACACATTTTCCACCTACTCTAATGAACCAAACGGAGCTTCTGGTCAGCATATCGTTGGCACAATTATTTTTAAAGGACACGCTAACTTTCCAACAGTGGTAGAGCAAGGCAGCAACTAACTTTGCCAACAACATGCTTAAAACTGTGTGGTATGGAAACAAACCTCCTTGTTGACTCCAATTAGTTTTGTGTGTGGTCTCAGAATAGCAGAGATCACCTTCAGAAAAATTAGAAGGATCTGTAAGAAAGCTGAAATAGTCAGTTCCACAGAATTGCATCCTGCAACTCCATATATTGGTACAGGAGGGGGACACAAAAAGAAGGGTGGGGGACAAACAGGTGGTCTTAAGTGCCTGTATTTTATATTCCAGAGCAGCCACTTGGGTGGTCCTCTTGAACAGCATATGTATGGAATCACCTCTAGCTCAGCCACACTTAGAAACAGATGTGCTCTAGTTCCCAGGTCTGGGAAATTAAAAGGGTGCCAGCCATTGCTGCCAGCAAAGGCAAAGCATAATGCCTCATTGTAGGGTGAATGATGGACCATAGGGGCATACTGAAAGGTATTCAGTGATGAAGTACTGTGCACTACACTTGTGAAAACCTCCAGCAAGGGTTCCATTCTCCACATAAATGTCTGCCCAAGAATAAAAATATTCCTTGTTCTGCACCAAGGCCCAAAACAGAAAGTATTGCTCAGAAAGAAAAGTTATACCTAACATGTTTTTCAGCACCAGGACTCAAATCTGGATCTCGAAATACAAAGAAGAAAACACCACTAACCCTACGCAGACTAGATTTTGCTCACCGTTAAATAACCATAACTAGCCCAACCATATTTTGAATTTTGGGGCAGTGCCTCCAGGTCAGCAAGTATGGCTTCCTATACTTCTTTTTAAGAACTCAATCCCAATGTAATTTCCATATTTAGTCAGAGTTTGTTAGCAGCATAATCATATTTACTCAAAAATAAGTCCCATTGATCTTACTCAATGAGGATTACTCCCAAGTAAGTGGGTATAGGATTGGAGCCTACATGTAATTTGTAAGTCCCAAAGACATCAAGAAGAGACATCTCTTGGCTAGCTAAACCAGTAATGAGAGTATGGAAACCTTAAATTACAATTCCAAATAGCTCAATTTCCCTCAGTGCAAGATCCTTGCTGACTACAAATAAATTAGGCCAACTGAAAGCATTCAACACTAAAAGCTGGGTCCTATATCCTACCATATAGACTCCAGAAAAAAATTCTGTTAGTTTGGGTACATTTTTTTAAATGTAAAGCTATTTGATTCCTTGACTATCCATTATCTAACTAGCTTATGCCAAACTATTTTAACTGTTACTGACTAAGGCCCAGTTCATATTTCCATTTTCAATATGGTGCTTATGTTGCCATCACCAAGGCCTGATTTTGTTTCCCCAAGTGTGTGTGATGTGTTGCCCAGACATAGTCTCGGTCTACAGGCTGCAGCTACCCTGAGTTTAAACAAACTGCCTGCCACTCCCACTGTGATAAACGCTGCATCCCTGTTTATCATGATGTCCAACAACCCAGAGTTCCTGGTTCAAATTCTGGGTTGTTCATCCCCCAGCAACCCAGAGTTCCAGGTTCAGATGTCATTGTAAAAAATCCTGGGACAGGTGGGTGGCCGGGAACCAGCATGCTCACCCACTCCCACTTTATTTTCAACAACCCATGGTTAATGGGTTGTGTGAATTGGGTCATAGTGTAGGAAAAGCTCACTGGATGTGTGATGTGCAAACCAGATCATAGTGTAGCAAAAGTTCACTGGATTTTTGAAGTGCAAGTTGAACCAAAACATGGCAATTTGGGTTAAAAGATCAGTCACCAATACCAAATAAAAGAAGCCCACTTAACTGACACAGACTTTACCACACAGTGGCATAACACATGTAAATTTGTTTTTAAGTGGCAAAAGAACTGGAATGTCATATATATTTAAGTTAGACCAACAGTTGCCTACTTAGGGCATAACTACATGTTATGGAAGTCATGGGGTTGTTATCAAAAATGGCACCTACATGTCAAGTTCTCTCCCTTCTCCACTATAATATAGAGTAATATTCAACCCTCAATATATTTACCACCACTTTAGGCATTTCCATGCATTTGCCACCCAATAATGTGGAATGGGGGGTGGAAACTCTCATCATACGTTCAAAGCCCAGGATCATGTTTGCTGTATCTCATGGAGGGAGACAAGACACAAGGATGCCATTTTCAGCAGCAAATCCATCCATAATTTCACTAGTTTCTTATGTTGCCATCTTCAGGAAGTGAATATTAAAAACCTAGGATACAGAATGCTACAGGGGAGAACATGACGCAGCCACATACAGGCAGACTGAAGTTGAAGTTGAAGAAAGCTGATCTTCTTTAAATTAAAAAGAGAGAGGCCAGTGCAAATACTGAAGGATTGGTGAAATGTGACCAGAGCAATGAGAAAGTCAGGTTACACTGGCAACAGCTGTGGATAGTTTGGAAAAGAGAGAAACAACATCCTTCACAGATTACATCGGTTCTCAAAGCTTCAAGTTTCACACCTCCTCATTAAATAAAATGCCCAAAAGTAACAAATTAAATTTTACTAACACACAAAAAGGAAAAATGCCAGTTTGCTGGCCAAATGACCCAATGGTACTTAATTTCTGGGAAACATACGTTACTTTTATTGTCAATTGGCTCCTGCTTTTAAAGACTTCTTAGACATTAATAGGCCAGTGGATTGCAAAGACTGTAGATTTTTCAAGTATGTTCTCCATAGCAGTACCAAAATATCTGAGGAAATATTAAAATAACCATACACACATTTAAATTAAATAGGCAGACATGCCAATTTGCTTTTTCCCTCGAGAATTGTAAAAGGAATACGTTTTACATTCAAGAAGAACAAACTCAGTTATGTAGTATTCATAACGGGTAACTGAAATTGATACAAATAAATGTATAACAAAAAGGATACATGATCGAAAATGTTGAGCAACCGAACATGGCATGTTTTGCAAATTATTATGCCAGTATTAATTCATAGTGGTTAAGTTTCTTAGCCAAAATATAAGTTTTGATATATCAAAATATCAAACATGGGGTTAGGTGTGTAATTAAGAAGTCTTCCATATTATTTCGAAGTGGAGCTCCTCAAATTCACATCTCTAACTTCTAGACATAAAATTCTTTATTACATTTTTCATATCTGAATGATATGAAGTTGAAATGAAATATGTGCCTAACGATATTCTAATTTATTTTGCATTGTTTGACATTTGGTATGACTAGAAGAAGGTCACATATTTACCATGTATAAATCTTAGCAACCTCAGTATCCACTAACAATCTGCACTCTCTACAGAGAGAGTCCTTGTAACAGAGATGGTGTTTCCTTTCCATTTGTAGATCACAATGAGAGCCAGTGTGGTGTAGTGGTTAAGGTGTTAGGGGAACTAGGTGATCCAGGTTTTAGTCCCCACTCGGACACGGAGCTGACTGGGTGACTTTGGGCCAGTCACTGACTCTTAGCCTAACCTACCTCACAGGGTTGTCGCGAGGATAAGATGGAGAAGAGGATGATCATGTAAGTCACCTTGAGTTCCTTGCAAGAGGAAATAAGGTAGGATATGAACAGAATGTAGATGTGAACAGAATGCTGTACTGCATGGACCCTTGGTCTGATCAAGCATGGCTCGTCTTATGTTCTTATGATATAAATGTAATAATAAATAAATAAATCACATATCCTACCTAGGCATTCTCCAGGAATAGAGATTACCTTGGATTCCTAGGTGGCAACTGTGTCTGTAATTGCATTTTTACCATCTCTGAAGACCTACAACCCTGCCTACAAAGTAATGGTGAAATCTTCAAACTCAATAGCTCAGAATACTCAGTCCCATTAAGAAGCCTTCAACTAACTATCCAAAGTAGGTATCAGCATCCAATTGACTTTACCCAAATACTTACAGTTGTAATGAATCCAGAAGTCCCACAGGCTCCTTCCAGAATGCGCTTCTCTACGAATTTAAATGGAAGAAGCAGTCATATCATGTATGAACCTTTCATTATTCAACTGATAAATACATTCAGAGAATTCTCATGTATTGGGTTCATATGTGAGATGACTACTTTATGAAATCTATGTGGATGGGTTTTAATATGACAGAGGCAAGTAAAAACAAATTAGTGGAACAATATAAAATCCAATGCAAGTCCTCAGGAATTAAGGGTGCAATCCTATGGCTGCTAGACAGTGGCTAGACACCATAGGATTGGTCAATTTATGGGAACCCACCTTGGAGCCTGTGCTCCGAGGTCATTTCCTGGAGAACCGCCTCCCGGCTGCCCCATCCCCACCACCTCATAGGTGGCACAGATCATCTCCAAGCTCATAAAAGCAGCGTGAAGGAGGGCAAAAGGGGGCGTTCCCAGGGGCAGGGAGGGGCGGGGAATGCGGTAGTGCCAGTACAATGCTTCATATGCATCGTCCGGCCTCCCCACCCTGTGCTCCGACATCCCGCAGCTAGACAGCCGAAATCAGCCATCTAGCCACAAATGCAGGGCAGCTGGAACACAGAGGAGGGCATCCCCTCTGCATTCCTCCAGCCGTGCACTGGATAGATGGTCGACTCTGAGTTCGGAGGAAGCAGCCACCTATCCCAATAGGATTGTTCCCTGCGTATCTTGCTATTTGGCTGTTAGATGATATTGATCAATGCCAGGATTAAAACCACAAGAAATTATATCAGCAGGTGTTAATAGATACAGAAAGATAGTCTAAGCTGAATCTGTCGTGGCTGGGCAGACTATCTTCTATTAAAATGAATGTACCTCCAACGGTATTCTTCTCTTTTTATTCATCAATACACCTTTTGCATCCTAAGAAATCTAGATTAAAAGAATGGCAAGACAAAATTTATGTGGCAGCATCAATGGCATTGGCAAAATGAGGTTATCCATGGATGAAAGGCGTGGTTAATTTAAGATTATTTCCTAAATATTATGAAGTATGCAGACTGGCTACTACAAGCGTCAATAAAAATGAAGTAGGAAAGTATGAGCAAAGTAGGACTTACCCCCTCTTAATTCATGTACTGTGGTATCAGAAAGATCTAATTTAGATGTGGTTCTATTCAATCCTTTTGCTAGGGTTATTTTTGAGGACTGGGCAAAGTATAGAGAAGTAATTGCCCCAGGCATGTCACCTTGCATGTCTCTTATTAGCAATGAACAAACCAATGAGAGAGATTAACAAATCTCTAAATGGGAAAAAGCAAACTGGAATAGCATTAAAAATATCTGGATGGGAACTCTATCATTACTTTTAATCAGTTAAAGTTGAGGAACAACTGAGCTACGTATATCAAGGTTTTTTTCAGATTAGACATGCTATTTATATGTTGTTGTTCAGTCGTTCAGTCGTGTCCGACTCTTCGTGACCCCATGGACCATAGCACACCAGGCCTTCCTGTCCTGCGCTCTCTCCCGGAGCGTGCTCAAGTTCATATTCATTGCATCGGTGATGCTATCTAGCCATCTCATCCTCTGCCGTCCCCTTCTCCTTTTGCCTTCAGTCTTTCCCAGCATCAGGGTCTTTTCCAGGGAGTTTTCTCTTCGCATTAGGTGGCCAAAATATTGGAGCTTCACCTTCATTATCTGTCCTTCCAATGAGCACTCAGGGTTGATTTCCTTTAGGATGGACTGATTTGACCTCCTAGCAGTCCAGGGGACTCGTAGGAGTCTTCTCCAGCACCACAGTTCGAAAGCATCAATTCTTCGGCGCTCAGCCTTCCTTATAGTCCAGCTCTCACAGCCATACATTACTATTGGGAAAACCATAGCTTTGATTAGACGGACCTTTGTCGGCAAGGTGATGTCTCTGCGCTGTCTAGGTTGGCCATAGCTTTCCTCCCAAGGACCAAGCGTCTTTTAATTTCATGGCTACAGTCACCGTCTGCGGTGATCTTGGAGCCCAAGAAAGTAAAATCTGTCACTGCTTCCATTTCTTCCCCTTCTATATGCCAGGAAGTGATGGGGCCAGATGCCATGATCTTCGTTTTTTTAATGTTGAGTTTCAAACCAGCTTTTGCACTCTCCTCTTTCACCCTCAACAAGAGGCTCTTGAGATCCTCTTCGCTTTCTGCCATTAGGGTGGTATCGTCTGCATATCGGAGGTTGTTGATAATTCTCCCAGCAATCTTAATTCCGACCTCTGATTCATCCAACCCGGCATTTCTCATGATGTACTCTGCATATAAGTTAAATAAGCAGGGTGACAATATGCAGCCTTGTCGTACTCCTTTCCCAATTTTGAACCACTCGGTTGTTCCATGTCTGGTTCTTACTGTTGCTTCTTGACCCTCGTACAGGTTTCTCAGGAGACAGGTAAGGTGGTCTGGTACTCCCATCACTTTAAGAATTTGCCACAGTTTGTTGTGATCCACACAATCAAAGGCTTTAGCGTAGTCAATGAAGCAGAAATAGACGTTTTTCTGGAATTCTCTTGCTTTCTCCATGATGCAGCGAATGTTGGCGATTTGATCTCTAGTTCCTCTGCCTCTTCTAAACCCAGCTTGTACTTCTGGTAGTTCTCGGTTCGCATACTGCTGAAGCCTAGCTTGTAGGATTTTGAGAATCACCTTGCTGGCATGTGAAATGAGCGCAATGGTGCGGTAGTTTGAACACTCTTTGGCGTTGCCCTTCTTTGGAATTGGAATGTAAACTGACCTTTTCCAGTCTTGTGGCCACTGTTGAGTGTTCCAGATTTGTTGGCATATTGAATGCAGCACTTTAACAGCATAATCTTTTAGGATTTTAAATAGCTCGGCTGGAATACTGTCATCTCCGCTAGCTTTATTGTTACTAATGCTTCCTAAGGCCCACTTGACTTCACTCTCTAGGATGTCCGGCTCAAGTTCAGTGACCGCACTATCATGGCTATCAGGGACATTCAGATCTTTCCTGTATAGTTCTTCTGTGTATTCTTCCCACCTCTTCTTAATCTCATCTGCTTCTGTTAGGTCCCTGCCTTGTTTCTCCTTTGTCATGCCCATCTTTGCACAAAACGTTCCCTTGAGATCTCCAATTTTCTTGAAGAGATCTCTAGTCTTTCCCATTCTGTTGTTTTCCTCGATTTCTTTACATTGTTCACTTAAGAAGGCCTTCTTGTCTCTCCTTGCTATTCTCTGGAACTCTGCATTCAGTTGGGTATATCTTCCCCTTTCTCCCTTGCTTTTCGCTTCCCTTCTTTCGTGAGCTACTTGTAAAGCCTCATCAGACAGCCACTTTGCTTTCTTGCATTTCTTTTTCTTTGGGATGGATTGAGTTGCTGCCTCCTGAACAATGTTACGGACCTCCATCCATAGTTCCTCAGGCACTCTGTCTATCAGGTCTAATCCCTGAAATCTATTCCTCACCTCCACTGTATATTCATCAGGGATATGATTTAGGTCATACCTGAACGGTTTAGTGGTTTTCCCGACGTTCTTCAATTTAAGCCGAAATTTTGCAAGAAGCAGCTCATGATCTGAGCCACAGTCAGCTCCAGGTCTTGTTTTTACTGACTGTATGGAGCTTTTCCATCTTTGGCTGCAAAGGACATAATCAATCTGATTTCGATATTGACCATCTGGTGATGTCCATGTGTAGAGTCGCCTCTTGTGCTGTTGGAAAAGAGTGTTTGCTATGATCAGCATGTTCTCTTGGCAAAACTCTGTTAGCTTTTGTCCTGCTTCATTTTGTACACCAAGGCCATGCCTGCCTGTTATCCCGGTGATTTCTTGACTTCCTACTTTAGCATTCCAATCCCCTATGATGAAGAGGACGTCTTTTTTTGGTGTTAGTTCTAGAAGGTGTTGTAGGTCTTCATAGAACCGATCAACCTCAGCTTCTTCGGCCTCAGTGGTTGGGGCATAGACCTGAATTACTGTGATGTTGAATGGTTTGCCTTGGATTCGTACTGAGATCATTCTATCATTTTTAAGATTGTACCCCAGTACTGCTTTTCCCACCCTTTCGTTGACTATGAGTGCTACTCCATTTCTTCTAAGGGATTCTTGCCCACAATAGTAGATATGATGGTCACCTGAATTAAATTCACCCATGCCTGTCCATTTTAGTTCGCTGATTCCCAAGATGTCGATGTTCAGTCTTGCCATCTCATGTTTGACCACCTCCAGCTTACCTTGATTCATTGATCTGACATTCCAGGTTCCTAAACAATATTGTTCTTTACAGCATCGGATTTTCTTTTCACCACCAGACACATCCACAGCTGAGTGTCCTTTCGGCTTTGGCCCAGCCGCTTCACTCTTTCTGGCGCTACTTGGAAATACCCTCTGCTCTTCCCCAGTAGCATATTGGACACCTTCCGACCTGAGGGGCTCATCTTCCGGCGTCATATCTTTTAGCCTTGTGATACGTTCTATGGGGTTTTCTTGGCAAGAATACTGGAGTGGGTTGCCATTTCCTTCTCCAGTGGACCACATTTTGTCAGAACTCTCTGCCATGACCTGTCAGTCTTGGGTGGCCCTGCACGGCATAGCTTATGGCTTCACTGAGTTACGCAAGCCCCTTCGCCACAACAAGGCAGTGATCCATGAAGTATTGTTGCCAAGAAAACCCCATGGAACGTATCACAAGGCTAAAAGATATGACGCCGGAAGATGAGCCCCTCAGGTCGGAAGGTGTCCAATATACTACTGGGGAAGAGCAGAGGGCATTTTCAAGTAGCACCAGAAAGAGTGAAGCGGCTGGGCCAAAGCCGAAAGGACACTCAGCTGTGGATGTGTCTGGTGGTGAAAAGAAAATCCGATGCTGTAATGAACAATATTGTTTAGGAACCTGGAATGTCAGATCAATGAATCAAGGTAAGCTGGAGGTGGTCAAACGTGAGATGGCAAGACTGAACATCAACATCTTGGGAATCAGCGAACTCAAATGGACAGGCATGGGTGAATTTAATTCAGGTGACCATCATATCTACTACTGTGGGCAAGAATCCCTTAGAAGAAATGGAGTAGCACTCATAGTCAACGAAAGGGTGGGAAAAGCAGTACTGGGGTACAATCTCAAAAACGATAGAATGATCTCAGTACGAATCCAAGGCAAACCATTCAACATCACAGTAATTCAGGTCTATGCCCCAACCACTGAGGCCGAAGAAGCTGAGGTTGATCGGTTCTATGAAGACCTACAACACCTTCTAGAACTAACACCAAAAAAAGATGTCCTCTTCATCATAGGGGATTGGAATGCTAAAGTAGGAAGTCAAGAAATCACCGGGATAACAGGCAGGCATGGCCTTGGTGTACAAAATGAAGCAGGACAAAAGCTAATAGAGTTTTGCCAAGAGAGCACGCTGATCATAGCAAACACTCTTTTCCAATAGCACAAGAGACGACTCTACACATGGACATCACCAGATGGTCAATATCGAAATCAGATTGATTATGTACTTTGCAGCCAAAGATGGAGAAGCTCTGTACAGTCAGTAAAAACAAGACCTGGAGCTGACTGTGGCTCAGATCATGAGCTGCTTCTTGCAACATTTCGGCTTAAATTGAAGAACATAGGGAAAACCACTAAACCGTTCAGGGATGATCTAAATCATATCCCTTATGAATATACAGTGGAGGTGAGGAATAGATTTAAGGGATTAGACCTGATAGACAGAGTGCCTGAGAAACTATGGATGGAGGTCTGTAACATTGTTCAGGAGGCAGCAACTCAATCCATCCCAAAGAAAAAGAAATGCAAGAAAGCAAAGTGGCTGTCTGATGAGGCTTTATAAGTAGCTGAGGAAAGAAGGGAAGCGAAAAGCAAGGGAGAAAGGGGAAGATATATCCAACTGAATGCAGAGTTCCAAAGAATAGCAAGGAGAGACAAGAAGGCCTTCTTAAATGAACAATGCAAAGAAATCGAAGAAAACTACAGAATGGGAAAGACTAGAGATCTCTTCAAGAAAATCGGAGATCTCAAGGGAACGTTTTGTGCAAAGACGGGCATGACAAAGGACAAACAAGGCAGGGACCTAACAGAAGCAGATGAGATTAAGAAGAGATGGAAAGAATACACAGAAGAACTATACAGGAAAGATCTGAATGTCCCTGATAGCCATGATAGCGCGGTCACTGAACTTGAGCCGGACATCCTAGAAAGTGAAGTCAAGTGGGCCTTAGGAAGCATTACTAACAACAAAACTAGCGGAGATGACAGTATTCCAGCTGAGCTATTTAAAATCCTAAAAGATTATGCTGTTAAAGTGCTGCATTCAATATGCCAACAAATTTGGAACACTCCACAGTGGCCGCAAGACTGGAAAAGGTCAGTTTACATTCCAATTCCAAAGAAAGGCAATGCCAAAGAGTGTTCAAACTACCGCACAATTGTGCTCATTTCACATGCCAGCAAGGTGATGCTCAAAATCCTACAAGCTAGGCTTCAGCAGTATGCGAACCGAGAACTACCGGAAGTACAAGCTGGGTTTCGAAGAGGCAGAGGAACTAGAGATCAAATCGCCAACATTCGCTGGATCATGGAGAAAGCAAGAGAATTCCAGAAAAGTGTCTATTTCTGCTTCATTGACTACACGAAAGCCTTTGATTGTGTGCATCACAACTAACTCTGGCAAATTCTTAAAGTGATGGGAGAACCAGACCACCTTACCTGTCTCCTGAGAAACCTGTACGAGGGTCAAGAAGCAACAGTAAGAACAGGACATGGAACAACCGAGTGGTTCAAAATTGGGAAAGGAGTATGACAAGGCTGCATATTGTCACCCTTCTTATTTAATTTATATGCAGAGTACATCATGAGAATCGCTGGGTTGGATGAATCACAGGTCAGAATTAAGATTGCTGGGAGAATTATCAACAACCTCAGATACGCAGACGATACCACCCTAATGGCAGAAAGCGAAGAGGATCTAAAGAGCCTCTTGTTGAGGGTGAAAGTGGAGAGTGCAAAAGCTGGTTTGAAACTCAACATTAAAAAAACGAAGATCATGGCATCTGGCCCCATCACTTCCTGGCATATAGAAGGGGAAGAAATGGAAGCAGTGACAGATTTTACTTTCTTGGGCTCCAAGATCACCGCAGACGGTGACTGTAGCCATGAAATTAAAGCCGCTTGGTCCTTGGGAGGAAAGCTATGGCCAACCTAGACAGCATAGTAAGAAGCAGAGACATCACCTTGCCAACAAAGGTCCGTCTAATCAAAGCTATGGTATTTCCAGTAGTAATGTATGGCTGTGAGAGCTGGACTATAAGGAAGGCTGAGCGCCGAAGAATTGATGCTTTCGAACTGTGGTGCTGGAGAAGACTCTTACGATTCCCCTGGACTGCAAGGAGGTCAAATCAGTCCATCCTAAAGGAAATCAACCCTGAGTGCTCACTGGAAGGACAGATACTGAAGCTGAAGCTCCAATATTTTGGCCATCTAATGCGAAGAGAAAACTCTCTGGAAAAGACCCTGATGTTGGGAAAGACTGAAGGCAAAAGGAGAAGGGGACGGCAGAGGATGAGATCGCTAGATAACGTCACCGATGCAATGAATATGAACTTGAGCACACTCTGGGAGAGAGCGCAGGACAGGAAGGCCTGGCGTGCTATGGTTCATGGGGTCACGAAGAATCGGACACGACTGAACAACAAATATAAATATGGTCCTTTTAGGAAATTATCAGCTACTGAGAAGTGTTCTTTAGCTTCTTCTAATAAGGGTCTGGTCAGGAAGATGTGTTTGATATCTATAGAAAAGATATACACCTAATTTCTAAAACAAAATGGGAAAGGGATCTACAGATGGCATTACCAGGCAAGATCGGGTAACAGATAGGTTCAGACAGAGGAAAGAAACCGATCATAATTAGTCTAAAACAAAATTTCTTAAAACATTTACCCCAGGGGTTGACAACATATGACTGGTGGCCTGCATGTGGCCCCTGCCCCCATCCAGTGTGGCCCCTGCCACCCCCCACTGTCCCCCCTAAAAAATGTTTGAATGTGTTTAAAATGAAAAAAAAAATGGCATCTGGAGCACTACTGAGCCACAAAAGGATCACATCTAGCTTGTTTTCAAAGTAGATCTGACCCTTCTAGGACTCCATAGGGATGACATCTTGGGGTAAAAATGGCACTTGACCCTCCCAAACTTGCCCACCCTATTTACACCAATGGTATCTTGCATGGTATAAGATAGAGATGACATGCAAATTGAATCATGATCAATGTTGGAGATGTGGAGATCAAGCTGCTGATTACACACACATATTTTGGTATTGTATAAAACATTAAGCTGACCTTAATTTTGTATATAATGTGCTTATATAATATGCTGGAATATACAAATAGAGCCATTTGCAGACACATGTGCTTCTCAGTTATCAAAAAGATTGTGTAGAAATGTCTCAGCTGGAGATGATTATTTATTTGTTGATGGCAGCTAACATTTCTATTGTGTCATACTGGAAGAAAAGTACTGTCCTGCCATTGTCTGATTAGTTTTTTAGGACTTGGGACATTGGTGGTATGATGAAATTGACTTGTTATATAAAGGCGAGAGAGAATCAAATGTTTGATAACACATTCACTTCGAAAAGGAATATTTTTGTTACATTTTGGACTGATAAATTCCAGGAAAATATTCGACTGCACTCTTTACTTCGATTGATATGCATCTATGTATCAGAAAAAGGATTTATTTATTTAGTTTCACTACCTTTATTCTTGTAAAAAAAATTAACCCCCCAAAAAGGGGAATAAGCAGATCCGCATAATAGGAATTCAGTTACACCACTGTGGAAAGAAGTTTGAGGACAGGAGACTGAGTAGGGAAAATGATAAACACTCTGTCAACCCCCAGCTCTCATTAAAGGCGCAGGAAAAAAGGTTCAACCATTATAAACCTCAAAGTTATGCTACTTATAAAAATTACATCTGTTAAGCTAATACCTTGAAACCTGGTATCCATACTCTACCTGATAAGTGGACTGTTCAAAGTGGATGCCTGTGCAGGCTTACTCACGAGTAAGTTATTCAGAACATTCAGGGACATAAAGAGTGGCCCAAAAGTAGGTATACGGTATAGTTTATTTGCATTTTATTACACTGTTTATTACATTTACATTTGTTTAACACTGTTTAATCTCGTAAGTGCTCGAAATGTACTCCATTACATGACGTTCATTACATTTACATTTACACTCACTCTTCCCAACTGTCATTCTTCTACTCACACATTCTATCCCGCTCCCATCTACATTCTAAACAACTGTATACCTACTTTTGGGGCACCTGGTATTTACGCAATTAATGGCTTGTTTGTGTTTTGTTTTTTAGTTTGTGTGTGTGTGTTTTTAATACACTACAATAATAAATTTCCTTTTTAAAAGCCAGGCAAATTTAATGAGGAAAAAATCTGCCAATTTAAGATCAGAGTTAAGGCTATTTCCTTCAAGCTCCACAAAGCTAGGAAAGTGGAAGGTAAGGCTGCTGCATGCCCTTAACAGACACGCCCTGTGATCAGTAATGTTGCTGTGCAATGTCACAAATTGTATTTGCTAACAAGCAACACACAAGCATGGTCAACTCATAGGAGGATTCCTCTACCAATGCATTGAGGTTCAGATGTTTCATAAAGCAATACAGGATGAGGACAATGTGAGGCATCTTTGCTGATCCTAGCCACTCCATCCTCTCCATCTGGATTTGAGCCTGAAAGACCAAGGAAAAGTGTGGATGCATGGAAGGTCAGTTGTAAGCAAGCAGAATTTGTGACACTGCAAGCACAATTTGCGATCATTACTTTGTCCAGTCACAACAAAGAAGTTAAATCTCTTGATGCCCTAGACATGGAACCAACCAGAAGGGAGAAGCCCCTGGATTTAATCCTAAGTGGTGTCGCCCAGGACATAGTATGAGAAGTGAGTGTTGTTGAACCAACTGGAGACAGCAACCATAGTGCTATTAGATTTAATATGTATTTGCACTGGTCTTGGACTGAAATAAAAATATTCATACATACATATATATTTAAGCTGAAAATTGCCAAGAAGTCCAACACAGTCACATTTGACTCCAAAAGAAGAAACCTGTCTAAAATGAGGGAACTGGTAAAAAGGAAGTTGAAAGGGGGAGTCAAGAGGGTTAAATCCCTTCAAAAGGCTTGGATGTTACTCAAAACCACAACCATTGAAGCTCAGCTAGAATGTATACCACAGGTTAGGAAAGGTAGCACCAAGTCTAAACAGTCCCCAGAATGTTTAAAAAGCAAGGTCAAGAAAGCTATTAGAAAGAAAGCTTCCTTCAGAAAATGGAAATCTTGCCCAAATGAGGAAAACAAAGGGGAGTTCAAGCTTCCACAAAGGATATGCAAGCAGAAAATAAGAGATGCAAAAAAGCGTTTTGAGGAACATATTGCTAACAATAACAAGGCCAATAATAAAGAATTTTTTAAATATATCAGAAGCAGGAAACCAGCTAGGGAGGCAATTGGGCCATTGGATGACAATGGAGTTAAAGGAGTACTAAAGGAGGAAAAGGAGATTGCAGAGAAGCTGAATGAATTCTTTTAATCTGTCTTCACTGCAGAAGATATAGGATAGATACCTTTGACTGAACTCATGTTTTCAGGTAGGGAGTCTGAGGAACTGAGGCAAATAGTGGTGACAACAGATGAAGGTTTTAACCCTACTGACAAACTGAAAGTTAGTAAATCACTGGGCCTAGATGGTATCCATCCTAAAGTTCTTAAATAAATCAAATATGAAATTGCTGATCTTCTAACAAAAATATTCAACATGTCCCAAAGATCAGCCTCTGTATCAGAAGACTGGAGAATGGCCAATGTAATACCAATTTTTTAAAAAGGATCCAGGGGAGATCTGGGAAATTACAAGCCAGTTTTGCTTCATGTCTGTTCTGCGTAAATTGGTTGAACGCGTTATTAAGATTATTAAAGATTATTATTAAGGATAAAATTCGTTAAGCATACAGAAGCACAAGCACTGCTGAAAAAGATCAGCATGGCTTCCGCAAAGGTAAGTCCTGTCTCACTAAGCTTTTAGAGTTCTTTGAGACTGTCAGTACACATGTCAACAGGGGTGATCTGGCAGACACTGTTTACTTGGACTTCCAAAAAGCTTTTGACAAAGTCCCTCATCAAAAGCTCCTGAGCAAACCTAGCTGTCATGAAGTAAGAGGAAAGGTCCTCTTATGGAACTGTAACAGGATAAAGAACAGAAAGCAGAGAGTAGTAAAAAATGGTAAATTCTCCCAAATAAGGGATATAAACAGTGGGATCCATAGAGCTATGTGTTGGGTCCAATGCTTTTCAACTTATTCAGAAATAATTTGGAATTAGGACTAAACAGTGAAGTGGCCAAGTTTGTTGATGACACCAAATTATTTATTGTTGTTGAAACAAGAAGAGAATGAGAGAAGCTCTAAAAGGATCTTTCCAAACTGGGAGAATGAGCAAGATGGCAAATCTGGTTCAATAAAAAAGTGTAAAACGATGCACATTGGGGCAAAAATCCCAACTTTAAGTATAAACTGACGGGATCTGAGCTAGCAGTGACTGACCAAGAAAGAGATCTTGGGGTTGCAGTGGACAGCTTGATGAAAATGAAGGCCGTTTGCAACTGCTGTGAAAAAGGCGAATTCCTTGTTGGGCATAATTAGGAAAGGAATTGAAAATAAAACTCCCCAAAATCATACTCCCCTTATACAATACAAAGCTTGTGGGTTTCCTGTGGGCAGCCGGTTGGCCACTGTGTGAACAGAATGCTGGACTAGATGGTTCTCCGATCTGATCCAGCATGGCTCTTCTTGTGCTCTTATGTACTGAACACGGAAGATGTCTGTTAAGGTAACCCTTAGCTTTGAATTACCTGGCTTTCTGGAACCTAAGCCAATGTGAGATCACCTTAACTGGTGTTAAACCAGCAGTTTCTTTATCACTGAATATAAATTTGGCCACTTCACCATTCTGGAAGTTTCAGAAGCAAAATCTAATTATGATAATTTTTCCAATGAATTTTTAGTTGGAATTATATATATTTGGGTTTCTCCTGAAAACCCAAACTGAAAATAAAAATTGGAACAATTCTTCCCTAAAACTTTTTGTGTTTCTCTTTGCTATTTACTCGTACTGCAAAAGTTCAAAGAGAGTGAAAACGTCAAAAGAAAGATGTTTCTTCCAAGAAAACTGTTCAGTAAACAAATGATTTTTAAATAATATGCACATATGCAAATATGCCTTTCCAAATCTCTTGTAATGTTGATTAGCTTTATATGTATTAAAAGGTAAGCAAAATTAGATTATATAAAATTATACTAAGTTTGCTCTTCTGGCCACATGGATAACGGAAAGTTACATAAAACAAAATTATGTGTATATGACTACCTTATTGGAATCCTTTTCTCCTTCTGCTGTAATTAACTGAAATATTATGATAATCTTTTATTATAATCTTTTATTCCCTGGTATACTGCTGTTTCAAGCTTTATGTTGAAATTACAGTGCCCATGGTAGCTAGTCAATTTTTTTTAATCATTAATTCAGTATGCCTTTCCTTTCACAGATACGAAATACTGTATCTTAAACTTCTATTCCCATCCCCACCCCACTGACCAAGTCATTTATGCTCTTGTTTAGAATTTGTATTAAAATGAACACTTCAAACAGAATCTGGAAACTGCACTGAGAAGACAGAGGAGACAACAAAACTTCTAGCACAGAGGGGTCAGGAAAACCTACCTCTGAGTTGACTAAACATCACTTACAGCTTATTTCCACAAAATGACATTTTTAAGGACATGCCTTTGTATTTCTCTCTATATTATTCACCACTTCTCCGTATAAAGGATCAACCCAGTGTATTTCTTGGGAATTGAATGGGTGTGTACCCTTTTCTCTTTTTTTCAATTGCTTCTATTTTTAACATTCAAATACTGACGGGAATGTCAGTAATGGCTGAGCCAAAGAATTCGATACTTTTGTAAACCTAACATGTGCTCACAATTTAATAAAGTGACCATTTTAATTTGAAGAAGTCCATTTTGACACTGTTCAACAGCATGGATTATTTTGTTCCTTCCAATTTGTTTCAAGGTTTTAAAATACACTTGGCAGAATGGTTAAAAGTGAATCCCTCTTTAACAAAAAATAAAGTGTAAGAAAACAGCTTTTTTATTTTTCCCAATTCTTATTCCAAACTAATCCAATAACTACTTTTGTAGCTATCCTAACACTGAAGAAATACTGTGTCTAATGAAATTGCCTTACAGATCTCATAGAATCATAGGGTTGGAAGGGGCTTACAAGACCATCAAGTCCAACCCCCTGCTCAATGCAGGAAGCCTGATTCCCAGGCTGTCTCCCATCCAAGTACTAACCAGGGCTGACCCTGCTTAGCTTCCGAGATCAGATGAGATCAGGCGCATTGAATCTATTCAAAATGCTGGTTTTGACAAGCTTACCCTTGGTAGATTTTTAACAGATCAATGTCAAATATTATTTTTCTTAACCTTCCTCCATGGGGCAGCTTACTAAGCAGGTAGCTACACATTACAAATATGTGAAACAGAACCCTGTCACCATTTTAGAGGAGAAAAGCAGTTTCAAGATAAGAAAAGGGACAGAGAGAAACATGCTTCCTCCTTTCCCTCCCATCATTTCCGCACTCCTCTAAGCACCTTTTCCCCTCACAGGATGCATTTATTTACCCTTGAAAGCTCATTTTTTAATCCTGCATGGACAAAAGCGGCTTGAAGGGCAAACTGATTGGAGTGGAAAGGTTAAGCAACAGACACACATAACCCTCAGCTCCAAACTCTCATCTCTTAGAGTGTTTCTTTTTCAAAAATGAGGTGTCACTTGCATGTAACATGCAAGTAAGCTCACCCAGGCCGCTTAAACTGCCAGACGATCTGGTTAAGGACTAACTGTACTCATAATTGCGGAACTTCAGGCCCAGGGGTCAAATCTGGCCCTCCTGAGCTCCCAGTACACCCCCTTCCCCCAACACCACTTCTTTGGTGTTTTCCCCATTCTAAATGCCTCTCCTGAAGTTTATTAACTGACAGTAAGAGCTTTAACCTAAAATACGTTGGTATTTTGTCCCGCCCCTTTTGCCTTTGGCCCGCCCTATCTCTTGAGCCAAAGAAACACAACTATATCCAGAATGTCCAATGGGGCTTTGATGTTGCATTTCTTGTGTAACAGCCCACCATTTCATGCCACAAACATCTTTTGAAACTCGCAGAAAGTTTCAAGTGTTATGTATCCTGGCCCGGGGGAGTGGGTACTGTGGGTAAGTTACTGTTTTGAACCTTGGCAGCTCCTGTAGAGCTGGGAGTAGCAACAGTGGGTGGAGCTTCGGCTAAGTTCTCACATCTGTGTGTGCTGAATAAAGAACAGTTGTGTTTGAGGCCTGCTGATCCTTGCAGTCATTCCTACCACCTATACAACAAAAAACAGTTTGTTTGGCATAACATACTTTCAATCTTTAATGTCAACAATGCCAGAAAGCGTATGCAAGTCCATAAATGAGCCTAAAGTATGACACTAGATCCTCGCCCCTCAGAGTACATCTGTGCAACAGCTGTTCACACAACCAATCAGATGTCGTGACACATGTGCAGCATGTTGCTGAAGAAGAGTTCTGCTGGAATTCCCCTACAGTCTACATCCCCTACATTCCCACTAACATGGTGGTGGTTGTACTAGAGTTAATAGGAATGTGGGATACATTCTTCTAGAATCGTATTCAGAAAACAGCTACTCTCAAATATTTTTTTTAGAAAACCTCAGGTCGGACCTTTAAAAAATCCAAACAAACAGGCACTGGGAAGGAACCATGAGAACTAGGATAAAAGAAACTATAACGGGACTACAACATGAATTCCATTATTTATTACAAAATAAATACAATTGTGTCTCTCATATCACTTACAACATATAACGATTCTAAAGTTAAGTTTAAAACAAACCACCAAGGGTGAGCGAACTGGGAGGGAGGGAAGTATGAGACAGGGAAAAGAAAATCCCGTTTCTGTTTTCCTTAAGAAACTGCAGCCAAAAATCACAGCCATTGAAATTTATGCATCTTTCTCCTGTACATATTGCTTCAGTAATTTAAAAACTGTTTAAATAGAAATTAAAACCTTTTCATGCACAAAAGTGGCTAATATGCATTTTGCTCAGACAGATTAGTGTGCTGGTCTACCACAAATCAGAGCCTCATTGATTTAAAGAATTCCCCCCAAAAGGCTGTGTTCTTTCTTTGGATGGAAATACTACCGAAAACCAACAGCGGTCAAACACAGGAATAATAATATTACACATCACCATTATAATATGAGAACAGGCAAAAAAAATCCTTTAAAGTGAACCTAATATGCAGATCAGGTACCTAAACTTCTCATCTTCTAAAGCTGTTTCTATTCAATCTTTCCCTCTGTTTTCTCATTTTGATATACCACTTGTTTTCTTGGCTTGGGGTATCCGAACAATTTCAGCGAATTTGGAAGAAATATTATTTAAAACCTTCAGAAGGGCCATAGACATTAATATTACTGATTAGATACTTAAATCTAAGGGGTGGGTAGCCTGCCTGATAGGCGGGAGCGAGGGGGCATGTGCCCACCTGATGGAGGCAGTGGGGGGAATGTTGGGAGCCAGAACATACCGAGGCTGGGCGGCAGGCGCTGGCGGAGCGCTAGGGGCAGGCCACACCAGATAAGGGGAACAAGGGAGAGATGTGTAGTATCTGTCCCCTGCTCCGGGCCTGTCCAGAGCCAAAGAATGGCTGGGGGAGGCGTGACCCCATCTTCTGGCCTTCGTTTGCTGCACTGCAATGCCAGGCCTGTTACCCAGAAAACCGCCCTCATCCATGACATGATCCTGGATGAGCGTGCAGACCTGGCAAGTATTACGGAGACCTGGCTGGCCGAGGCTGCTGCTCCAACCCTTGCAGCCATGTGTCCAGCCGGATTTTCGTATGCACAGCAGCCGAGGGCTGGGGATCAGGGAGGGGGAGTGGCTGTTATCTACCGAGAGTCCTTGGTCTTCACCAGACCCCCTCTCCGGGAGACCAAGGTTGTTGAGTGCATGTACTGGAGGTTGGGCCCGAAGGGCAGTCTGGGGATTCTGCTCGTGTACCGTCCACCCTGCTGCATGACTGACTCCCTGGCCGAGGTGCTTGAGGTGGTCTCTGATGTGCGTGTACAGTCCCCTAACTTATTGGTGTTGGGGGACTTCAATGTACATTCGGAGGCCATCCTCACAGGAGCACCTCGGGACTTCATGGAGACCATGGCCTCCTGGGAGCTGCATCATATTCTAAGTGGGTCCACCCATGTAGCCGGTCATGCACTAGACCTTGTGTTTGTTTCTGGAGAAGTGGGGAGTGATCTGGAAGTCGGGGGTATATCCACCACCCCTTTGTCATGGTCAGATCACTATCTGGTGACATCGGACTTCTCGGTTCCACAACCCCTCCGCAGGGGCGGAGGACCCATTAAAATGGTCCGCCCCAGGCGTCTTATGGATCCAAATGGATTCCTGAACGCGCTTGGGGATTCTCTGGGGCACGCCAACGGCCACTCGGTCGAGACCCTGGTGGGTGGCTGGAATGCCGCAATCACTGGGGCATTAGATCAGGTGGCTCCGAAATGCCCTCTCCCCCTGAACAGGGCTCGGACTGCACCATGGTTCAATCCGCGGTTATGAGCTCTGAAACAGGAGGTGAGACGGCTAGAGCGCCGGTGGCGGAAGTCTCGCTCCAAAGACGATCAGACACGGGCTAGAGCTGTATCTTCAGCCTATCACGTGGCAGTGAAGGCAGCAAAAAAGGAATATTATGCTGCCTCTATCGCGTCTGCAGAGTGCTGCCCCAGGAGGCTGTTCCAAGTGGTCCGGAGCCTGGTCGGTCCTGTGGCTCCTGAATCACTGGAGCATTCTAAGGCCTCCTGTGAGGCCTTGGCAAGGCACTTTGCAGATAAAATTGATCAGATTAGGGGTGTTACTCTGCACACTGTGGATACAGTTAGTGAGCAAGAGGCGGCCTGTGGCAAACCGGTTTTGTGGGATCGGTTCCAGCTTCTTCCTCCTGATGAAGTGGACAAGGTGCTTTCATCGGTACGGCCGACCACCTGTTTACTTGATCCTTGCCCATCTTGGCTCATTATGAGCTGCAGAGAGAGACTGGGTGAAGGGATCAAGGCGGTGGTGAATGCCTCCCTTGAGGAGGGAGTGATGCCATCAGCCCTCAAGGAGGCAGTGATAAGACCGCTCTTAAAGAAGCCCTCCTTGGATCCTCAAGTTCTGAACAACTTTCGCCCAGTCTCAAATCTGCCATTTTGGGGCAAGGTGATTGAGCGGGTGGTAGCGGTGCAGTTGAAGGCACACTTGGAAGAAACTGATTATCTAGACCCATTTCAATCGGGCCTCAGGCCTGGGCATGGGACAGAAACGGCCTTGGTCGCCTTGGTGGATGATATGAGGAGGGCTCTGGATAGGGGTGAATGCTCCTTCCTTGTTCTCCTCGACCTCTCAGCGGCTTTTGATACCGTTGACCACGGTATCCTCCTGGACCGCCTGGAGGGGTTGGGCATTGGATACACCGTATTGCGGTGGTTCCGGTCCTTCCTCTCCGGCAGGTACCAGAGGGTAGCACTGGGAGAGGAGGTTTCGGACCCGTGGCCACTCACTTGTGGGGTGCCACAGGGTTCCATCCTCTCCCCGATGCTATTTAACATCTATGTGAAGCCACTGGGGGCTATCATCAGGAGGTTTGGGGTGCAGTGTCATCAATATGCAGATGACATGCAGCTCTACCTCTCATTCAAATCTTCACCAAGGTTGGCCAAAGAATCCCTGTCCAAATGTCTGGAGACAGTGAGTGGCTGGATGGGGAGGAATAAGCTGAAGCTGAACCCTGACAAGACTGAGGTACTTTTGGTGGGAGACAAGAGAAGGCTGGGGGATGTTGACCTGGTGTTGAATGGGGTACGGCTACGCCTGAAAGACCAGGTCTGCGGCCTGGGGGTCATTTTGGACTCCCATCTGTCCATGGAGGCTCAGGTGTCAGCTGTGAGCCGGACAGCGCTGTATCAACTCCATCTGATATGGTGGCTGCGCCCCTTCCTTCCCGACCATCTGCTCCCATCGGTACTACATGCCCTGGCCTCCTCTCGTTTAGACTACTGTAATGCGCTCTACGTGGGGTTACCCTGGAAGACGGTTCAGAAGCTGCAGCTGGTACAGAATGCCATGGCTCGCCTGATTAAAGGCAGCCGCCAGCGAGATCACATCACTCCAGTGCTGAAGGAGTTGCACTGGTTACCAGTTGTTTTCCGGGCCAAATTCAAGGTGTTGGTTTTGACCTTTAAAACCCTATATGGTTCTGGCCCAGCCTATCTTAAGGAGTGCCTCCAGCAGCACCAGACAGGCCGCTTAACAAGATCAGCCTCGGATGGCCTTCTCTCTGTCCCATCAGCCAGGACAGCTAGACTGGTGGGGAAGAGGGAGAGGGCCTTTTCTGTGGTGGCCCCCACTCTGTGGAACTCCCTCCCTAGGGAACTCCGTCATGCCCCCTCTTTAATGAGCTTCCGTCGTGCATTAAAAACGTGGTTGTTCAGGCAGGCATTTGGGATGGGTTAGGGTATTTTAGAAAATGTTTTTACTGTAGAATTTTATTGTTTTAAATTGTTCTATTGTATGTTGTACATCGCCCAGAGTGGCTGGGTGACCAGCCAGATGGGCAATTAATAAATATAATAATAATAATAATAATAATAATAATAATAATAATAATAATATGCCCTTGCAAACCCAAGAGATCACAACCCAGAATGACGTATGACTGCAGGTGTGAATTTACATCACCCCAGCAATGCTGTTTACTTTTTAAACCTTTCATACCATGGTTGGAAAAAGAAAATGGTAGACACCAGAGCATGTACATACTACTCGCCCTAGACCATCATGGCCAAACCAGACATCCCTTTTAATGCATAATTTGCAACCATGTGTGGGTTTTTCTAAAATTTAATACCAAGTGCAGCAGGGGCAATTTTTATCATGACCACAATGTAAGGGGAGGAAAGAATTGTTGTAATGTTTGATTCTGCCTATGTTGTAATTAGTGTGAAATGTTATAATGTTAGTATTAGTGAACTGAGTTGTTTGTTATTGTAATGATGCACTATTATAATGATGTATTGGTATGCTTTTTGTTCTTGTGTTGTTGTTTTGTTAGCTGCTTTGGGCACCTTTTCTGGAAAAGCGGAATATAAATTAGTTGATGATGATGAGATCTAACCCTTCCCTCCCTACCCACAAACCTGACTAAAATCTCCCCTCCTCCCACCCCATGGCAACTAGTCTTTGGGGGAAAGCTCCCAAATGGCACCAATGGTAGCTTTTCTCCTTAAGGCTAATTGTCACACAGGGTTGATTTCCATCAGGATTTTGGCTGGGGAGGGAAGGATTAAACCTGTGGTCCTGATGAGAATCCCACCCTTCATTGATTTTTGGCACTGATTTGGGGCATTAATGCCTGTGACATTAATTTTTTTAAAACCCAGATGTGGCTACTAATCATGCATTAGAAGTAACGTCTGATTTGGCCTCAAATTTGCTCGTGTTCAGTAGCAACCAGGATATCCAGGGATGTGTCTGCCATAAAACATTTGACTCCACTCTAATAAAGTCTATGGTTTGAGAACTAAGTTGTGACATGATGAACAATACAAAAAGATAGAAGAGAGATACTATGGTGTTATTCATTTATATGCTTACTTGTTATTCACTTCTGAGTAGATATGCATAGGATGGGTTGCTAAGTGTACCAACAGCATTGCTGTGAAGCGATGCAAGCAATCTAAAGAGTATTATCTAAAACATTCATCATGCAATAACTGTTCTGCTCTTCTTGTAACAGAATTAACATTGCCACAAGGAGAACATATGTTGAATTTACCACCGCTTTTCAGACAGAATAAAAAGAAAATTAAAGTAAATTAACAAAAAAGTGAATTGGTGTGTGACTATTATGCTAGGCTTGGAAAGCCCCACTGTAAATAGCATATATTTTAGTGAAGTTTTGTAATAATAAGTAACAAAATATTTAAAAACTAACCAATATTTTCAGCTTGCCGGGGGGCGGATGGGTGAAGACAAACCTTCAATACTGTGAAAGTTAAAAGCATTTGAAAGCAACATCTGAGAAGACTATACATGAATAAATATATACAAATAAACTATGAAGAAATACTTAGTCAAGTTTGGCCAAGGAAATCCTTCCCGCTGGCCTTTTGGATTAACCCTAACCTTTAACAACTGAGGTGAAATGCAACTTCTCGTGCCAGTTTTCTAGAAGAGATTGTTTATTCACTTGTATGCATAAATAAGACGGGTGCAACAATTTCCTAAGGGTGTGCTTGTAGCTGTCGCAAAACGGCTGGTACAATGATTTCTTTGTTGCCCTGCTGGTCCCAAAGAATGAGCAAAACAGGAAGGTAATGCCTTTTATTTGACACACACTGATGATGTGGGAAAAAGATATGCATACTTTCAGCTTACATAAATCCAAAATGGAAAGGGAGTTGCTTTTCAGCTGTACTTGGGTGAGAATAGAATAGGTCTCTGTAACATGAATGCATCCACAGTTCTTCAAAAACGGATGTCTCTGTTTTTTCTTTTCTTTTTTAAAGACCAGGATTTGGAGAACCATAGAACTAGCCCCATCATCCAAGGGGGCTCTTTGGCTTTTGTTTCTTGAACAGTAACTCTCTATACAACATGGCAAGGCACTTTTATAATCTGAGGGGGATTTCCAAAGTATTGCATGATATGGCAGAGAAGGAAGGGGGGATCTGTTTTTGTTTTTGTTTAATCCCATTGAAAACACTCAAATCTTTGTGCATGTGTAAAGTAGCTCTTGGTGACCTGACCATAGTTACTGTGTTGTCTGTTAAACCTGGACTACTGATTCAGGCTTCACATAGGTGTTAAAAATGTAACAGGGCTGAACAGAGCTCCTAGGAAGGGCTCTATACCTGCCTGCAGCAACGTTTCTTACAGTTCAACGAAAGAGTAAAGGACGACTCTGACAGCTGGGTTCTACTTAAAGGGTCGATGCAGTTAACCCACTCTGCCCAACAATGGATATACTGTCAAACCACTTGGTGGTTTACAGACAGTAAACAAAGGCACATATATTCAGCTCTGTTTTCAAATATATGGACTTCAGGCTATTGGAGGGGGAAAGCAATTTCATGGGATACCTCTGTGTTTGTCAACAGGTTTAATACTTCCGGCAGTTTAAATGTGTAATCTTCTGGCCACAGTTTAAATGTTGACAATATCAGTCCAAATTAAAAAAAAAAACTGTATGCATGCACATGTATGCATTCCAATTTTTCCCCCCTAGGGTGGGAAGGAGAAAGGCAAGCAGGTTCACTACATTTAATCAAAGTACTTTTTAAGAGCTTTTGAAAACTGACCATTGTAGAGAACAGATGAAAGCTGAATACTGCATTCCTACCAACTGCAGCATTTCCAGAGCACCTTTTGAAGAGCTGAAAGAGCCCACAGATCATAGAATAGTGAGGTTGGAAGGGGCCTATAAGACCATCGAGTCCAACCCCGTGTTCAATGCAGGAATCCAAGTCAGAGCATCCCTGACAGATGGCTGCCCAGCCTCATCTTGAACGCCACCAGTGTGGGAGAGCCCACTACCTCCCTAGGTAATTGGTTCCATTGTCCTATTGCTCTAACAGTCAGGAAGTTTTTCCTGATGTTCAGCCGGAATCTGGCTTCCTGTAACTTGAGCCCATTATTATGTGTCCGGCACTCTGGGATGATGGAGAAAAGATCCTGGCCTTCCTCTCTGTGACAACCTTTCAAGTACTTGAAGAACGCTATCATATCTCCCCTCAGTCTTCTCTTCTCAAGGCTAAACATGCCCAGTTCTTTCAGTCTCTCCTCATAGGACTTTGTTTCAGTCCCCTGATCATCTTCGTTGCCCTCCTCTGAACCCTGTCCAGTTTGTCTGCATCTTTCTTAAAGTGTGGAGTCCAGAACTGGACACAGTACTCAAGATGATAGCAAGACATAGGTGGCTGACCACATGCTCTGGTCCCAAAGGCTACATTAAATGACTCCGGTGCCCCAAAGTTCCCCATGGAGCAACTTATTGCAGAACCAAGGCTCATTCAACACACAAACTTATTAGAATTAATCTCACCTACAGGTGGACAGGCATACATGTACATACACAGCAGATGGAGGATTCCTCGAAAATGTTTTTAAGTATCATCGTACGGAACCTCTGTTAGCCATTTGTTTTAAATCCTGAGAAGAAAGCAAAGGATGAAATGGCCACGTGATATTTATGTGTCTAGCTATTAGCTTGTTATAACATTTGATCTCAAGTGTTGCCAAACTAAACTGTACATGGAAGCAATGGAAGGGAGGTGCTCTAGAAAAACTGCAGCTTGGCTCCTCTCCTATTTCAATGGGAGAGGGCAAAATCCAGCATAAGAGATAGCAACTGTAGTGATCGTACAGATCACGGAAGCCATGTAGTGCAAGATAACAGGAAGTGGAATGCTTACTATTCAAATTAAGCAAAAATCAATGGCTATGTTCGGACACCATGATAAGCCAAGGTTCTGGAGAATCCTGGCTTTTTGTTTTTTAATAGCATGCTTGTACATGCTGCCTGTTCGCTCTTGCTTCACTCCTCCTGCCAGCAGGAGTGACTAAAACACCACCTTCCATCTGTGGTTTATTATGGGGGTATTAGCTCTGGCCCAAGGTCCAATTCCAGCCCTCATGGAATCCCAGTCCAGCCCGCCGGGGTTCCTCAAGTGGCCACACCCCTTTCCTAGCCTCACCCGTTTCCCTTAACCACTGATCATTTCCTAGCTTTTGTGGAGTTTTTCCCCGGATTCTAAAAAGGAAATGCCTCTCCTAAGGCTTCATTACTTGCAGTAAGAGCTTTAAGATAACAATATGCTGGTATGTTTCTGCATTTTATGGATTTTGGGCTCTACCCCTTTTGCCTTCAGTCCAGCCCGGCCCAGCCCTGGAATGCTGCCCCCAAAAGCTTTTCTCAAATTGAATTCAGCCCTGAGGCTGAAAAACGTTCCCCACCTGTGGTTTATTGAGAGATCCAAAGCAGAACTCCGCTTGTCTCTCCCCAAATGAGCCAGAGCCATAAGCCAACAATAAACCATGGCTTATGATTCTGGCTTGTTTGGAGAGGCAAGCCAGAGTTCCCACAGTGCAGATGTCACAACAAACAAACCACACACAGAGGGTCCGTGGCACGTTTAGCTGCTTCTGCTCACAGGAGGAACCGAGTGGAAGCAATCAAGCAATGTACACAAGCACACTGCTCCATCCCAATAAACCAGGGTTACCCATTACCCTGGCTTGTGTGAACTGGGCCACTGAACTTGGTTGAAAAGACATGAGATGGTTTTAGATCAGCTTGAAAAGAAATATAATGGTCCCCCCACACACACACACACCTCACTTCAAGCAACTATATCATGGGGAGACATAGTACTGCATGGGCTGTTTGAAGCAACAACAGTCTGCACTCTAATGCATATTAAATCTGAGCTAGGAAGTGCCAGTGAGTCACTAGACTCATAACCCATGAAATTATTGAAGATCTGCACAGCACTCAATGGCTGTTGCCACCACTGGCATTCTGATGATGTGAATACACACACACAAACATGGGCCAATTAAATTGGATGATGCTGGAAACCATATCAGAAATCTTCTGCCTTGGCTCTGGAAAAGGATGCTAACCATACTAATAAATCAATTTTCTGGCTGCTGGTGCCTCTGCTCTTGTCAACACCACAGGCCACCAGCTGCTTTGCTCACAGTCCTTCTATACTACCTCTCTCACTGACAGGCAAATGTCACTAAAAAGTGCTCACTTAACAAAAGCAGCAGCAACTTAAATCTGCCAAGAGCAAATGAACAAGTCAAAACTAGAGCTGTGCGCAAATGGCCTGCTGAAATTATCCACCTTACTTGTGGTCAGAGAAATTTGGGAGACAATTTCACTGAATTTCTCCAGGGGGAGGAAAAATTCTTAACAGTTTCTCCCAGGTAGGACTCCCCACTGGCAGCGCTTCTAGCACAGCTTCTTTCTTTTTCCTAGGGATTTGGGGGTTTTTCGTGCTGCAACAGCATCAGCTGTCTTGGCAGGCAGGCCCCCAGTTTGCATCCACCGCAATGCAGGTGGGGGCAGTGTTGTGTAGAGGTCCAGGGATGAGGTGGACTTACTGCTCTGCCAAAATCTGTCCTCCGGTTTCCTGTTTTCTTCCCCCATGAAAGAGGCTTCCATTGTTCTGCCTCATTCAGGATGTTTTACAATTTATTTTTGTGGTACTTTTGAGCTTACCTAACCACAGCTAGCCTCCCAGGCTGCCTGCATGTCCTGATCTGAAAAAGCCCTATGGGAGGAATTACTTCATGGTGCCTTAAACTGGGTTTTAGTTGAAGTGTAGGAAGCTGAGGAGGCTACAGGCGGCCAGAGAGATGATTGTACAATGACAGACAGGCACTTGTGCTCACTTCTCGGCCACCTCCTAAATAAGGTAAGCCTAAGAATCCGAAACCCAACCCATGAGAATTTCTCTGAAATTTCTTCACCACTGAATTTCTTTTCGAAAGCACTTTCTCTTCTATCAAATTGAATGAGAATAGCTGGAAAAAACGTGGGAGAAATTTTCAGCACAGCACTAGTCAAAATGTATGTGAAGAGTGATCTAGGCCAGTGAAAGATTAAGACACCACTATGGGATGTAACAGGGGACATGGGGATACTAACAACAGTCAGACACTTGGTGGGCCCATGCAAATGCCCATGGGAACATGGACGCTGCCAACGATCCTATGGACATACTGATTGTATGAACTGGCAGATCCATGTGAGGCCCATATACATGGTCAAAATGATTTGGGCAATCACAGTGGTCCTTTTTCAAATCACATCTTATCTGCACCAGGTATAGGTTCAAAAGGAGCTACTGGATCATACAATGCCCCCATAGGATTCTCTTGTCAGGGCATGCATACTCCCACAGACAATTGTGCAGGGGTGAAGAGCATGACCAGAGCTTACGTTATCAGAGAGAGACTACAAACCAAAAGAAATGAGTTAAAAAAAATAGCTCAGGGATAGGCACTTGGATCCAGACCCCAAGGCTATTGCCCACTGTTTCACTTGTAATGGAAACAGCTGTGAGGTATTCTAGACCAGGGGTGGGCAGAAAGTAGATCGCCAGATGTTTTGGACTTCAACTTTTAGCATTCCTGACCATTGGCCATGCTGGCAGGGGCTTCTGGGAAACTACGTGACACACTGAAATTCTTCCAATGACTTCGTAGTGAACTGCAAAAACTCTTTTCCCACTTTACTTTTTGTGATGAAGTACACAATGAAGTGATTAAATATACTTTGAACTGTTGTTGTTGTAGTTGTTTTTAAAGTATCACATTGTTTTCACCCAGCATAGTTTTTACAATCGGCTGAAAGCTAAGCATTAAGTTCTGTCACATACTTTGGGAGCTTTCGGGTAACTCAGTTTTATGCATATCCAACCATATAGCTGCCTTGAGTGCCATTTTTTGGTAGAAAGGCAGACAGAACTCAAATAAATAAATAGCGTGGCTTCAGAAAGGCACATAAAGTGGAGGGAAGCAGTATCTGAATCCACCCTAAGCTAAAAAATAAAGGGCATGAGCCAGTCACAGTTCAGCACTTATAAATCTCATTGATTCAATGGGAGAAAGTGAAGCAAGTGCTCAACTAGTTAAATCAATGGGATTTTAATGTGCTTCACTTTGGCAGGACTTTAACCATAGTTACTAAGAAATGAATTTTTAAAATAGACAAATAGGGAGCAGATGTCAAAATAGGTTGGGTTTTAGACTTGTCAAACTGGGTGATACCTTCAGAGAAAAAAAGCCATTCAGAATACAAATAGTACGAATCTGCTGGAATAACACACATTTTGCAACCCTTTGTAATAGATTAAAGGAGTTTCACAAGTGAACTCTTAAAACAACAGCAAGTCGACCAAGACACACCTTCACTAAAGGCAGTCTTAAACGTAATACTTTCTTAAAAGTTCCCTGAACTGAACACCCGAACACAGATTCCATGAAGAAAACTTGCACAGTAAGAGAACAAAAGCAACAGCAAGCCCTTTAAAGTTGTTCTGAAGCAGTGTTTGATAGTAACGTTGGAAAGGAATGCAACTGCATTGTTCAAAACCTGATTCTTATGGAAATTCTGTTTTTTAATAAAAAGGTTTTTATTCTCTTAATTGTAGGTGTACAAGCCAGTGTGAGTCCAGGAGCATTCTGTTTATGCATGCCTGGTTTCTAGACTTTGGCTGACACCAAGACAAGTGAAAAGAAGTTGGCAAATTGTTTGATACATTGAAGTGATACTTGCGACACATTATACTCATTCTAATGTAGAAATCAAGACCCACAATTTCATCAGCCATCTCTGGGCTGTTGATTTTTTTTTCACAAGAGTCTCTTCCCATGCAACCTTTAATGGGAAGATGCCAGAATATGATAGAAACTGGGAGGGGATGGCACATCTTTGTAATATGCAGATGCTGGATAAAAGTCTGAATGTGGCTCTCACTGGTACTTCCTCATTATGTGAAGAGAAAAACTATCATTATTTTTAACTGCACACCTTTGCATAATGTTCCCAGAAAAATGTGGCCATATGGACACTTTCTGCAGTTAAAAATAGCTGTGGCATCTCCTTTTCCATGTGCACTCTTTGCAGGGTAACCACAAGTGAAGCAGAAGAAAAATACCCAAATAGCATATGCAAAGCATCCCTGAGATAGCAAATCTCTTTGAAGTTGGTCTGATAAATGCACCTATCAAACTGACATCACACTATCACACACCACAATGAGTAACTTGACAAATGCTCCTCAAGAGATGCATGGCCATATCAAGCACGTTACATTTGCTTGAAACTTCAGTAGTGAGTGTTCGGCATGCTCAGATAATTGTTAAAATACCATTATATAAAATCAACCATGTTTATTCTTTCGCCCAATTATCTTAGTTATTAATAAAACAACAAAACACCCCCTTTTTGAAGAGTCAAACAAACTATTGTGTTCTTTATTATGTGATAGTGTCTAACCTTGTTTTTTAATCAATCATTATTATTTCACAAGCAATACCGGCCTTCAAATCTGACAACAGGGTGCTTTTGGCAGGGTCATTATGAACTTCAAAATAGCAGCTGTTGTCTCCATATTTCCCCAGTTCCTTTGACAAAATCATGTGTTGCACCAAGCCTGCAGAACTGATCCCATTTCCCAAGCCAAACAGCCTACCATCTATGTATGCCAGCCCACCAGGGGCTCAATAAACCTCAGGATCTTGTTGATTATCTGGGACTGCAAAAACAGAGCTGTCAAGCACAGGCAAATCGCAATCCTGTAAACTAACAGCAAACTCGTTTGCTTAGAGAGCTATCCTATGGTCCCTGGGCAAGCATCCCAGGGAGCATAAGATGGCTCAGAAAATCCCTTCTGAGATTGGAAACAGCGCTCCGACCGTAGAAGGGACCATCAAATATCTGCCCCCCATTCTCTCACAGCCAGCATGGAGAGACCCGCACTGGCTGCCTCTCCAAGGTCAAAAAATCAACCTCAGAGAGGGGGAAAGGGGGGCATTCTGGTGGGCAAGAAGGGCAGGAGACCGGAGAGGCCAGGATATGATTTATCCTGAGCCTCCTCCAGCCTCCTTCTCTCCCCCGCCACTGTGCCTTCTCTAGACAAGCTGAAAAGCCCATCTAGTGAAAACAAAGGAGAGCAGAAGACAAGGAGGCAAAGATCGCCTGAGCTGCTCCCCCCAACCTCCTGGGTTAAGCCTGGCAGGGCATAGGAATCTCAGAAGCCTCTGAATTTGGGGGCTTTCGAGCAGCCAGGCTCCATTGTGGTCTTAGTGTGGATCTCCAAAAAAGCATCATCCATGCACAAAGAGGGAGGTGAAAGCAGGTTCAGGGAAACCCCAAAATTTGCAGAAGTACCACCCAAAAAGGGAAATAATATATGAGGGGGGGGGACCCAACCCAAAACAGCCTAATGTGGCCTGAGCATTCGCAGGGGCCAGAGAAAGCTGACTGAATGTTGGAAATGGAATGGAAAATCTTGGTAAAGAACATGGCCTGCTGGCTGGAACCCTGAACACACCACAGTGTAATATATTGTTGCAAGCTTCACTTGTACATTGCGGTGGGGGGGGGGGTGGCAGGAGAGAATCACCAGTTATATAGATTTTAATATTCCGTTTTTTTAAAGTGTTCCTATTGCAATCCTTAGGAATTGCCTCTTCCCATATGAACCTGCTTGTAAACTGTGCTTTGTTTCTGAGACTCCTCTTGCTGACCCTCCATCAATGGATGTGTAGTTTGTAGGGATGAGAGAAAGGGCCTTCTTAGTTGTGTCCTCCTAAGAGTGTTTTGCTGGCCCTTCATTGTTCACTTTTAGACTGTTCTTTTCCAGTAGGCATTTTTCAAGCTGCTAGACTTTTAGTGCTGTTATTGTTTTGCAGACCATAGGTTTTATAGGATTTTAGTTAATTGTACTGTTTTGCTTTTAGAATTGTGTAACTGTGAATGTTATCAAAAATACCTTATGATTGGCATCCGAGGCCCTACCCATAAGCCTGCAGTCAATAGCCTGGTTCACACATAACACTAAGCCATGGTGTAATTAATTGAAGTCTGGATTGTCATAGTGTCTGATCTGTGGAGAGAGAAATCCTATGGCTGCTAGACACTGTCTAGAGGACCATAGGATATGCTCATTTCTGGGAACTCCGTGTGCAACAGGAGCACTGAACGACTGAAAAGGGGTGGGGCTGAGGGGCATTCCAGGGCAGGGAGAGCAGAGCTGCGCGTATGACACATCCAATGTGCCGTACAGCAGCTTCCGGTCGGCCCCTCCACCGCTAGACAGCCGAAAACAGCTGTCTAGCAAAAAAGAGCAAGGCAAGAGAGGCGCGGAGGGAACGATACCCCCGTGCCTCTCCTGCCTTGCTTTGGATAGGCAGTCACCTCCAAGGTCGGAGGCAGCCGCCTATCTAGTTAGGATTGCACCCTAACTAGCTAAAAATCAGAAATAGAAGCCATGGCTATTGGCTTACACAGTCTGACTTGTTTAAACCATGTCTTATCGTGATGTGAACCCAGAACTGTAGCTTATCTATGGCATGCTTGCACTGCTGTCTGGCTTGAAACACCCAGCAAGTGCACCCTGAAAGTGAAACCACTCTGAAGGTTTGTGAAATGGTTGGGGTGGGGGGGGAACCTGAATTAGGGAAAACAAGCTACAGTTTGTTTGCTTGTCTGCAAGACAATTCATGGCTAAAGCAACAAGCTATGGTTAACGTAAGTGTTAATTCGCAAATGCAACCAATATTCATCAGACTGGCGGGCACTAGGGCCTGCGCCTTTTCAGCAGTGGCCCTATGTCCTTGAAACCCTCTCCCAAAAGGAATACATACGGCCCCATCTTTGTTGGACCTTAAAATTACTTTCAAACTGTGTTCAATTAAAAGTGGTGCGAGTTGGGTTTTAAAACGCTGGTGTGTTTTTAGTTTTTGTGACTGGTTGTATTTGTATTTTTTAAATTATTTTCTGGTTTTATTTATCGTTTGTAAGCCACCTTTGGAGGGCTCCACCCTGAAAGGCAGCATACAAGTTCTTTAAGTACATAAATATCACATTTGTATCTCACATACTTCCTCTAGTGAGTTTAGCATGACATGAATGGAGGTGTTGTTACCACCACCATCACCCCCACCCCTACACACACTTACTTAATCCTCATACTTAATCTCCTGAAAGAGAGTGACTGGCCACAGGTTGCACAGTGGATTTCATAGCCAAGTGCAAATTTGAACCCAGGTCTCCGTGGTCTGATTTTAACACTTAACACCACACTGGTATAATACAAGCCAGTGAGTCTACTGCCCCAACATAACCCAGTACCCAATTTACTGGGCGGGGGGGCAGAGGGGGCACGGATCATTATCCTTTTGTGATGGCCCTCTTAGCTACAATTTTTAGAAGACTATAGGGATGGGTCATGATTTAGCTAAATTTGAGAAAGGGGGGAAGTCAGAGGATGATGCTTGTAGATTAAATTCCAAACCTTTACCTCCATAATTGGAGAACTGAACATACCCTTTTTTAAAAAAATAAAAATTGCATTACTGTTGTTCGAATGGAGGCTTAATCTAAACCTTCCTGCACACCAGCAGGCAAAGTCAGACCCCGTCCTCTGCTTTTGGAACTTTGGGCAATAGTGAGTCAGGTGAAAGAAAACAAATGATCACACCCATACACACAAATTGACATGCTTCACTGATTCAAGTGGCGTCACATTTGATTACAAAACCTGCAAGGTGGATTTGCATGGGATTCTTCTATAAGCAATAAGACTCCTGAATATGAGCAAAAAAACCACCAAGAAATCTCCACACTACTCAGCAGCCTGTACCTAGATGCAGCAAAGATAAACAATTCATACTTTCAAAAAAGATTACAATGCTTCACAAACATTTTTCGAAGAATATCCTTGTTAGGAGCACATGCAATTGTTCCCAGTAATCTGAACAGCTAATATCTTACATGAGTCAGCCACAGCAAAAGCATGGATGTTAACAGCCTCTCCCATCTTCATGAATGCAATACAAATAACACGCCTTTTCCATCACAAGATCCCTGTCATCCCACTCCTAGATCTGTTTTAGGCACAATCTGTCAGTTCAGATTTTTAATCCCTCTTTCAAAGAGGATTCAACTGAGAACAAACTTATCCCTAACTTTTCAAAAGGTGCTGAGCAGTCATGATTTGAAGTGGTTTCACCTTTGAAAATCAGGCCAAAGATCAAGCAGCAGATCAAAAACAACCGGGGGGGTGGGTGGGTTAGGTGGGGTAATAAAATTTGCTAACATTAACAGGAAAACTTCTATGCTTCTAGGGGACAGAAACATGTGCAAGGGCGTGTTGATGTACTAGTGCCCTCAGCAGCAGGACATCATATCCTTTTGACAGATTAAACAATCATAGGCGAGACTGATCAGTTGGTTTCCTTGCCAACACAATGCGTCTGGGAAAGCTTAGTTTAGAATTCTTCTGATGTCTGGGACCTGCTTCACACCAAAAAAGCCAACAGACAACTATTATGGCTAGCTATCATAGCAGCCTTCCCTAATCTGGTGCCCTCCTGATGTTTTGGACTGCAACTCCCATCATCCCTGGCCCCAGGAGGAATGTTTGAACCTAAGAGAGCCAGTGTGGTGTAGTGGCTAGAGTGCTGGACTGGGAATCAGGAGATCTGGATTCTAGTCCCCACTTGGCCATGGAAGCTCACTGGGTGACTTTGGGCCAGTCACAGAATCTCAGCCCGACCTACCTCACAGGGTTGTTGTTGTGCGGATAAAATGGAGGAGGAGGAGGATTATGTACGCCGCCTTGGGTTCCTTAAGGAGGAAAAAAGGCAGGATACAAATGTAATAAATAAATAAATAAAATTATGTCCAATTCATATTTTACTAAACAAAATGTGCTTGCAAAGTTTACACTGGGGTTCCTCAGGTGTTTCCAAACATGCAGCACTCATGGAAGGCAACCACAGCCAATTATAGCTCCTACCATCTCCAAATGTGAACAGCCAGAACTGGGGGAGGCATCTTCCTGAGCGAGTTCAGGTATGGATAGGCATGCTTCTCAGGAAGCTAGCACCCATATGGCTGGGCCTGAAGTCCCCCTCTTTCCTCCTCCGTGAGAATCCAGCAGGAGGAGTATGAAGAGGAGAGCACGAGGTGTGACCTGAGGGATGCTGGACTGCGGCTCAGAGCAAAGAGGGAAAAGTTAGAGGCGGAGCTCAGTCGGTCGACCCGGCTGCCTATGCATGAGGGTCAACGAGGGGGGCATCCCTCCCTAAGTTATTCTAGCCAGCAAGTTCTCGTTTCAAACTGCTGGCGATGTCGTAGCTCCCATCTGGATCCCCTGTAGCCATTCATAAATGCGCCTCTCATGCCTCTCAGTGTTTGGAGTCAGGCATCTCCTATCACATCACTTACTGACTGAACTTATATCGCACACTTTTAAAGATGTCAGAACTGCTGTGAATATTCTAAATGAAATGGGGAAACTCAACATATATTTGATTTGATAAGTTATCTGCAGCAACCAAGCAGTGTTAAGACAAAGTATGGCCTTCCAAATATAGTGTGTGCTAATGTAAGAAGAAATACACAAAGCTTGCTTTTGCAATTTTTTAGTATGATATACTCTAAACATGTATATTTGACCTGAGAAAAAGGATGATGTAATTTTAAAAACCACTTTTCAGGCTATTACCACTTTTTCCAACAAACACTGCTCCATGAACTCACCCAGACAGTGACTCAATGATTCAATAGGCCTATTCACACAAGAAACAAGACCACGATTTCATGCCTTAAACATGTATAATTCAAAACAGCAATAGAGTTAAAAATGGAAAAGCCCATTAACCTGTGTCAAGAATTTCATTTTATTTGGTGCTGCTGTTTCATGCAATGATAGTCCAGAATTAAAGACAACAACCTGAAGGAAAGGAAGTTTCACGAGAACAGGTATATTATTCAACTTAAATGAAACGCTCAAAGGTTAGGCTAAGCAGAGATTGCCAGGAATTAATCTGGAATATCCCTACAAACTGCATTTCTCATGAGATTTATTGTAGGCTCATGGAAGTTTTAAACTGGTTCAAGTAATCCTTTCCATGATGTGTTCCCTTATTTATTTCATGAGATCCAAATCAGGCCACCTGATACTGCTCACATCAAGGAGCTTGTAATGGCATTACGGTTAGACACAAGGACAAAGCTCGAGTGACTTGTGATGTCACTGGACTACTGAGCTAACAACAAAAGGAGGGATCTTCTCTAGCAAAATGTTAAGCACTGACTAAGGCTTCACATTTAAAAGCCCAGTTGATGCAGATGTGCTCACAACATTTGCAAAGTTAAATTGTTTCTACAACTGAAGACTCCAAATTGTGATCATTACATTATTTATCTTTATTTGAAAGGTTACTGTTCCTTTCATACCACCAACGCACCTGTGATATTACTTGTGATCTAAGATACGAGTAGGGATGTACGAAACACTTACCTGGTTTCATCCAGGGACATCCATGGTGGGGGGAGGCGCTCCATCCCTCCCCCCAAAATTCTCCCCGGCCGGTGGATCCGTGGCAACTCTGTGGAGCCGCCAGCCGGGGCCGCCCGCAGCCGGACATCCAGCCGCTGGGCTGCCTAGGGACACAAATGGCGGCCGCCGTAGCCGCCGCCATTTGCGTCCCTGTCTTTTGCCGTGATACACTATGTATATATTTACATAGCCTATCACGGCAAAAAAAAGGGAACGCAAATGGCAGCGGCTACAGCAGCTGCCATTTGCGTCCCTGTTTTTTTGCCGTGATAGGCTACATAAATATTTACGTAGCCTATCACGGAGAAAGACAGGGGCGCAAATGGTGTAGCGGCCACCATTTGCGCCCCTGTCTTTTGCCATGATAGGCTACGTAAATATTTACGTAGCCTATCATGGCCTCCGCAGGGACACAAATGGCATCCCTGCATTAGCCGCGATAGGCTACGTAAGTATTTAGGTAGCCTATCACAGCTATAATGAAGAAGCGAATGGTGGCCGCAGACAGATAAGTTTCACACGCCTTGCGCGGGGTGGTGGGGCGGTGGGCTTCGTTCCACCACGGATTTCGGGGGGCTGAATGCACTGGCATTCAGCCTCACTGAGATCCGTGGTGGAATTCTCCAACATCCCTAGATACGAGGCTTCTAAGCTGATTACACAACACTTTCATAGCTTTGGAAATCCTACTGATAGCCCAGTGCTTAGTTGGGCGCCGTCTCCTTGTCTTGCTGAGCATCAAACTTGGAAAGTGTTATACCTGGCTGTATCTTCTCACACAGTGCCTGGGGAGATGTGTTCCCTCCTCCTCCTGCCCATGAAATCGAATGGCCTTTTCTCTGGTCATACATATTACGGCAGGTACTAATTCCTGCTGGTTTTGGCAGTGTTGCCTTTCCAGTGGAGGACATGCTGATATCTTCAAGGGTAGGCTGCACACCAGGAACACCAACATGAGCATGATGCCATTGCAGGGAAGAGAGGGAACAATTTCTCTTTACTCTTCATGCACCACAGTGACTTGGTTCACATGATCAAACAACCCATGATTAACAAACCATGGGTTATTTGTGAGTGTGTGGGAGCGAGCAAGCGTGCTTCATCCTGCCCGGTTCCACTTTTGTTGTTGTCATGACACTCTGGATGGTTTAGGGTTAAACAACCTAGTTTTAACCTATGGTTTGTTGTTGGTGTAAAGTGGAAGCGACAAGTGCACAGAAGACAGCACACTCGCTCACTCCAGCACAGCCATGCCTAACTATGGGTTGTTTAGCCCAGACTTAACCATTACATGAGAAATAGGTCTACTACTGTCAAAGCCAAAGGAACTATGCCAAAACTACACCAGCTCTGTGGGTGCCACCAAGAAGAGGTTCCCTCCATTGCAGTCATGGCAATGAGTTATTTCATCTATTTTATTTAAAATATTTCTTAGCCACCTTTCAGGGCAGAAGCTCTCCCAAGGCAGCTTACAGCAATAAAATACATAAAAACAGTTAAAATATTAAAAGTGATAAAAACATAAAAATAAAAGCAACGATAAAAGCCAACAATAAAACCAGCAACAATATTAACAGCAGTACCAGCAACAATAGCAATCATATCATGAGAAGGCCAAGGTAAAAGAATATGTTTTCAAGGCCTTAAAAGTCTGAATGATGGAGAATGGCGGACCTCCAATGGCAGCTTGTTCCAACGGTGTGGGGCCGCTGCAGAGAAGGTTTGAAGTAGTCATACATAAGCCAGAATTATGTCTGGGATGTGCAACCATTATCACTTCAACAGTATATATGGGCTTTGTATTTCCTTTGCAAAAATGAAATTCATATTTATTTTGAGAAAAAATATACAAAATTTAATTTCTTAATGAAATATTGCCATAGGATGGCTATTTACACATAACTAAAGAAGAGGACAAAAGAGGGAAGATTTGCATAAATTTATATATGCTGATACACAGATGGAAATTTAGACATAATTATTGTAATTCAAATAGAAATACAATCCATCTCACCATAGTGGGGAAAACTGTGACCAGGTTACCTTGTGTGCCTGCTCAGTTTGCTGTCCAGCTACTAACTGTGGATGAGCAACTTCAAGACCCCTGCTCTCCCTTCTTATGGTTCTTTATTTTTGGACTGTATGGCCCTTCAAGTAGAAGATGCCTTCAAATGGAGGGCTGTCCTCTGATAGCTCTTCAAACAGAGGACTGTAAAGTAGAGCACATGGACACCTTAGCTTGCCAATGACTACAAGATGAAGCTGGATAAATGGAAAAGGTCTGCACCTGGCCTACTGAGTGACAGAAGATACAGTTAATCCCAATTAGGAAGGAATCAGAAATCTATACCTTCATCACCAGTCATGAAACAGGTGACCACATACAGCGTACAGAATTTTATTTATTTATTACATTTCTATACCACCCAATAACCAAAGCTCTCTGGGTGGTTCACAACAATACTGAGTACTGTTAACTCAGTATTGACCCCACACATATTTTATCAAAATGCATTTGTATCTCCCTCTTTAGGAAATATATATATATGAGCTTTACTAGTTTGGAAGAGGCTGTTCAATCTTTTGCATTTGATTATGCACTGAAAAATGAAGCAGAAAAACCAACAATACACAAGGTAATAATTTATAAACTATTATTTCCAATTGCACCTAGAGTCAACTTACTATGGAGACTTAATTATTTGATTATTCACATTTGTTTCCCATCTCTCTTTCTTAATGGAAACTCAAAACAATATTATCTGCAACAATAATAAAATTACAGATTATCTGGATCTTCTCCATTTTATTGGGGTTTGTATTAAACTGAAAATAATTATATGTTTTACATTCTGATCCTATGCATGTTTACTTAGAATTATGTATAACTGAGTTCAATGGGACTTACTTCTGAGTAAATAGACACAGGGCTGTGCATAGGACCCACGCTATTATTATTATTAATTAAATTTATATGTTGCTTCCCACAACAAAAAACAGCCTTGAAGCAACTTACACACGCAAATACAGAAATTCATAATGTAAGAGGAGGGGAAGAAACAAAATATCAACCATTCTCAGTACAACGATACAAATACAAATAAACAGTATAAAAACATAATATAAAAATACAATGCAATACAGATACCTGGCTTCTTCTCTTCTCACACAGTGCACAGGATTGAACCCCAAAACTGAAACCATTGTGTATAGCAATGCCATAGACATTTGCAAACAGTAAAATTCAGTCTCAAACAGTGCTTTAGAAAAGACATTTGACATCCTAATAAAACAAAAAAAATCTTTTGTTGAATGTACAACATATTCATTAAGAAAAAAAGGATGATTTCTCCATTTTCATGCTGTCTAATATGAACAAGCCTGATGCATTTTCCTGATATCTGCATTCTCACAAACTTAACCAAATATCCAGATTTGGTAATTATTTGAACTCTTAAGCATAAAAAATCCTTTGCTATTGGAGACTGTACCAACCCATGAAGGTTTCAGAATAGAACTGCCTATTTATATCGGAAAATTCCCTGGGGAAAAAACCCTTTTCCTTGTTGTAGAATATGAGTGATCAAGAAAGAGCAAGCAAAGAGCAAAAGGGGGCTTCCACATGTGGCTTCTATTGAGACATCACCCTGTTTCATTCACGGAATTCTATGGGCAGTACAGATGGCATCTTCCACTCGTCGTGGAAAAACACGGGAGGCTTCCATCTTCCATATTTCACTACAGAAAACTGGTTAAAGGTGCAATCCTATGGCCACTAGACAGCGTCTAGACAGCCACAGGATTTTTCATTTTCTGGGAACTGACCTCAGCGCCAGTGCTTTCCAGCATTCTAAGTAACAGTGGAAGCGCCCTTACAATGTGTCCTATGCGCCATCTGGCCTCCCCCACCCACCCCTCCAAGGCGCCCTGCCTAGACAACTGAAATTGGCCGTTCAGCTGCAAACGCAGGACGGCCGGAGTGCAAACGAGGAGATCTCTGCAGCACTCTGCCGGCCCTGCATTGGATACTCGGCCGCCTCCAAGTTCAGAGGTAGCCAACTATCCCCATAGGATTGCGCCCTAAGGAGAGAGAGAATCACTGCATGTTGTTGTTGTTGTCCAGTCGTTAAGTCATGTCCGACACTTCGTGACCCCATGGACCATAGTACGCCAGGGCTTCCTGTCCTCCACAATCTCCCAGAGTGTGCTCAAGTTCATATTCATTGCATCGGTGATGCTATCTAGCCATCTCATCCTCTGCCGTCCCCTTCTCCTTTTGCCTTCAATCTTTCCAGCATCAGGATCTTTTCCAGGGAGTTTTCTCTCCGCATTAGGTGGCCAAAATATTGGAGCTTCAGCTTCATTATCTGTCCTTCCAATGAGCACTCAGGGTTTATTTCCTTTAGGATGGACTGATTTGACCTCCTTGCAGTCCAGGGGACTCGTAAGAGTCTTCTCCAGCACCACAGTTCAAAGGCATCAATTCTTCGGTGCTCAGCCTTCCTTATAGTCCAGCTCCAACAGCCATACATTACTACTGGGAAAACCATAGCTTTGATTATATGAACCTTTGTCGGCAAGGTGATGTCTCTGCTTCTTACTATGCTGTCTAGGTTTGCCATAGCTTTCCTCCCAAGGAGCAAGCGTCTTTTAATTTCATGGCTACAGTCACCGTCTGCGGTGATCTTGGAGCCCAAGAAATTAAAATCTGTCACTGCTTCCATTTCTTCCCCTTCTATATGCCAGGAAGTGATAGGGCCAGATGCCATGATCTTAGTTTTTTTAATGCTGAGTTTCAAACCAGCTTTTGCACTCTCCACTTTCACCCTCAACAAGAGGTTCTTTAGATCCTCTTCGCTTTCTGCCATTAGGGTGGTATCGTCTGCATATCTGAGGTTGTTGATAATTCTCCCAGCAATCTTAATTCCGACCTGTGATTCATCCAACCCGGCGTTTCTCAGGATGTACTCTGCATATAAATTAAATAAGCAGGGTGACAATATACAGCCTTGTCGTACTCCTTTCCCAATTTTGAACCAATTCTGAACATGTCCGGTTCTTACTGTTGCTTCTTGACCCTTGTACAGGTTTCTCAGGAGACAGGTAAGGTGGTCTGGTACTCCCATCTCTTTAAGAATCTGCCAGTTTGTTGTGATCCACACAATCAAAGGCTTTAGCGTAGTCAATGAAGCAGAAATAGATGCTTTTCTGGAATTCTCTTGCTTTCTCCATGATCCAGCAAATGTTGGCGATTTGATCTCTAGTTCCTCTGTCTCTTCGAAACCCCGCTTGTATTTCCGGTAGTTCCTGGTTCACATGCTGCTGAAGCCTAGCTTGTAGGATTTTGAGCATCACCTTGCTGGCATGTGAAATGAGCGCAATTGTGCGGTAGTTTGAACACTCTTTGGCATTGCCCTTCTTTGGAATTGGCATGTAAACTGACCTTTTCCAGTCTTGTGGCCACCGTTGAGTGCTCCAAATGTGTTGGCATATTGAGTGCAGCACTTTAACAGCATCATCTTTTAGGATTTTAAATAGCTCAGCTGGAATACTCTCATCTCCACTAGCTTTGTTGTTACTAATGCTTCCTAAGGCCCACTTGACTTCACTCTCGAGGATGTCCGGTTCAAGTTCAGTGACCACACTATCATGGCTATCAGGGACATTCAGATCTTTCCTGTATAGTTCTTCTGTGTATTCTTTCCATCTCTTCTTAATCTCATCTGCTTCTGTTAGGTCCCTGCCTTCTTTGTCCTTTATCATGCCCGTCTTTGCACAAAACGTTCCCTTGAGATCTCCAATTTTCTTGAAAAGATCTCTAGTCTTCCCCATTCTATTGTTTTCCTTGATTTCTTTGCATTGTTCATTTAAGAAGGCCCTCTTGTCTCTCCTTGCTGTTCTCTGGAACTCTGCATTCAGTTGGATATCTCTTCCCCTTTCTCCCTTGCTTTTTGCTTCCCTTCTTTCCTCAGCTAGTTGTAAAGCCTCATCAGACAGCCACTTTACTTTCTTACATTTCTTTTTCTTTGGGATGGATTGAGTTGCTGCCTCCTGAACAATGTTACAGACCTCCATCCATAGTTCCTCAGGCACTCTGTCTATCAGCTCTAATCCCTTAAATCTATTCCTCACCTCCACTGTATATTCATAATGCCTTCTAATTAGTAGCGCTATAAGCCTTCTGTCTGGAAGCATGCAAACTTGGCTTGGAGAGCCATTTTCCCCTCTATCTGCACAACCTATTGGTCATGTTGACTGAAACCAACACAAACACAATAGTATCAGCTTTATGAACAACTTTCCTATCAACTTTTTCATGAACTCAGTATAGTAAAGGTCTACCAGAGTATAAATATGCTTTCTTGTATAAGCACTGAATGTATTTCACATCTGTTCTTTAAAGTGTTTCATTTAATTTTATTTATTTATTTATTTCTATACCGCCCAATAGCCGAAGCTCTCTGGGCGGTTCACAAAAACTAAAACCAAACAACACACAATAAAACAATTTAAAATATATAGAACATTAAAACCACAATATAACAATACAACCACAATAAAACCTAGCAGCTGTACAGGAGTTTAAAATACAGATTTAAAACAGCAAAGATAAAAATTCAGAAAGCTAAAATGCCTGGGAAAATAAAAAGGTCTTCACCTGGCGCCGAAAGGAGTACAATGTAGGCACCAGGCGAACCTTACTAGGGAGCTCATTCCAGAGCCGGGGTGCCACAAGAGAAAAAGCCCTCCTCCTAGTAGCCACCCGCCTCACTTCCTTTGGCAGGGGCTCACGGAGAAGGGCCTCTGATGATGACCTTAAGGTCCGGGCAGGCACATATGGGAGGAGGCGATCCTTCAGGTAACCTGGCCCCAAGCCGTTAAGGGCTTTGAATGTTAACACCAGCACTTTGAATCGGGCCTGGAAATGGACTGGCAGCCAGTGCAGCTGGAAAAGTACTGGCGTAATATGAGCTCGCAGGCCAGTCCCTGTTAACAATCTTGCTGCCCTATTTTGGACCAGCTGAAGTTTCTGGACCGTTTTCAAAGGCAGCCCCACGTATAACGCATTGCAGTAATCCAGACGAGAAGTTATCAGAGCATGGATAACTGTAGCTAGGCTATCTCTGTCCAGATAAGGGCGTAGTTGGTATACCAGCCTAAGCTAATAAAAAGTGCTCCGTGCCACTGAGTTCACCTGTGCCTCAAGTGACAGTTCTGGATCCAAGAGCACCCCCAAACTACGAACCTGATCCTTTAGGGGGAGTGCAACCCCCTCCAGAACAGGTTGAATATCACCTAGCCGGGCAGACGAACCACCCACTAACAGTACCTCCGTCTTGTCTGGATTGAGTTTCAGTTTATTAGCCCTCATCCAGTCCATTACCGTGCCCATGCAGTGGTTCAGAACACTGATTTAAATCAGAATTGCTCATTTTCTTCAGCTATTTATATTATTCCCTAAGAAACATACCTTACTGATCCTTGGGTATAGCCAGAAAAGATGTGTTTGCGTAAATAAGGAAGGCTATGCACACTGCTAGATTGAAAATAGAATTTTCATCTATTTAATCATGGGATTAGAGCTTCATTAATATAAGTGGTGCTTCTGTGTCCAGTTACTATTCCTGAAAAAGATACAAGTGAAAGGAATTGAAGGCTTGATTGACTATTTGGCTCTTTGGAAACAACATGGAGAAAAGAAATTTGGCTTAAAGCTTAACAGAGAGCTTTGGTTATGGGGTGGTATAGAGATGTAATATTTAATTATAATAATGATGATGATGATAACGATAACATTATGTTGCAGTTTATAATCTATTCTGGATACCTAGCACTAATAACTTAAAGCAGGGATATGCAACTTGTAGCCCTCCAGATGTTTTGGCATAGAACTCCAATCATCCCTCATCATTGGCTATGCTGGCAAGAGATGATGGGAATTGTAGGCCAAAACATCTGGAGGGCCACAAGTTGACCACCTCTGATTTAAAGCCTTCAAGGAAAAGTGGATGAGTCACTATCTCATCATGCTACAGCAAAATTTGCATGCAATGGTAAGCCAGAATTCCAGAGATCCCTGGCTTACTATGAAGGAGCGATGCATTGGTTCAAGCAGCCCATTTGCCCGCGCTTGGTCCCACCGGCAGGAGTGGCTAAACTAACTAGAAACATCATCCACCCAGCAAGACAAAAGTTTGCCATCACAGAAAGGTTTGCAACAACCTTCGGAAAGCAGCGAGCAAAGGTGGGTGCCAAATGAACCTCATAAAGCAAGGCATTCCATAAGCTGGGTGCCACCACCAAGAAAGCCCTCACTTTTGTCCCAGCCAACCATGCCTCCACCATGGACAGGACACAGAGAAGGACCTCTCCACCAGATCTTAGGACCTGGCAGGCCCCCTAAAGCAGCCTTGCCCAACCTGGTGCCATCCAGATGTTTTGAACTACAACTTCCAGCATTCCTGACCACTGGCCATGCTAGCTGAGGCTGATGGGAGCTGCAGTCCGAAACATCTGGAGGACACCAGATTGGGGAAGGCTGTCCTAAGGTATCCTAGTCCCAAGCCATTTAAGATTTAAGGTAATCTCCAACACTTTGAATATATAGCATTCCAATTACTTTTTTATAACCTAGTAATAGTGGGCATAAAATTGCCTGTGCAAAGAATCATAGGCTTCAGTGTTTGAGTAGGACACCAGGTTGCATAAGCCTCCTGCAAGTTCTCTCTGAAGGGATAAATGCCGCCTTCTGTTAGAAAAAAATGTAATAAGTGCTCCATTATAAAACTGCTCTTCACACTTCAGTATTTTGTTAACTCTGTATTTCAGCAATTCTCTATCAAAGGCTTTTATAAAGGACTAGGAAAATGCCCATCATTATGACAGGTGGGCTTATGGGAAGGGAGCAGCCGTTGGGTTGCAGTGCACCACGGCATATCTTGCAGTTCCCTGAGGAATCCCTGTCAGCAAGAAACCGGTTACTTCATGACAAAAGTCAAGGGCGGGCTTTGTCCTCAACAAGGTTATACCCAAATGCAGCACTTCAGTTTTCCCCCTATGAGTGTATGGGAGCCATTTCTTACATTGGGGTGGGGTGTGGTGGGGAATGAAGCAAAGCATTCAGACAGCCTTGGGGTACAGATTAAATCTTCATCTGCATAGGTTCTATTCCATGGTCCCAATAACTACACTTGGACAGAATGCTGTGAACAGTATTTTACCTATATGGTACCGCACTTGAGGAACAATACCTCCAATATGTCTGTACCTCATATGAGTGCAAAACTACTGAGGTTAAGAATGTAAAAACTGCCTTATAGAAAACTGTCCTCTAGTCCCGCCTTTCTGTTTCCACAGTGGCCCGCTAGATACTTCTGAAGGTAACAGCCATATCTGGTTTGTGTCCCTGACATCTGATATATCCTCTTGGTTAATAGGAAAAAGCCCAACGTAAATGTTCAAGCACATGCAATGGAAATCATGTCAGGAAACCATGCTCACTGGCCCCCAAACATTCCGCTGTGTCTCTGTCACCTCTTCCACACATTGAAAAGGAAACACCAACAGTGGAGAACTTGCTATAAGCATGTAGGCTCCCCACACTTGATCTAGAACCCAGATTTTCCAGGATTCTAAGTAACACGGGCAGCCTACATGAATACAACAGGCTCCCCACTGCAGACATTCTTCCAATGCATGGAAGGAATATAGGAAGCTGCCTTCTACTGAGTCAAACCCTTAGCCCAGTACTGTTGACACTGACTGGTAGTGGCTCTCCAGGGTTTCAGGCAGGAGCTGTTCAGCCCTGTCTGGAGATGCAGGGGACTGAACCTTCTGCATCCACTGAGCTACAGTTCCTCCTGAAAGGGTGGGGTGACAAAGACATGACAAAGGAGGCAGGCCTGTGAGAACAGCCCAGTTCTTCTTCCTCGCACAATTTGCATTGCATGCACCTCAATGTGGCTGTTCTGAAAGCAGTTGGAGGGAAATTAGAAGGTTCAATGAGGGCAGTTGGAAGCTGGGGGTTAAAGAAAATGGGAGACACCCTAGGATATTGAGGAACGGAATACTCCCTTATGTTGGCTCGGGGGGGGGGGGAGACCATAAGGAGATGGAAGACCATACCTTTGTCTTGTAGTTTGGGGACACGGAAATAACACAAGTCAGCCAGCTATCATAAATCAGAGAACATGTTTTGTTTCTTATTTTGATTACCTCCTTGGATTGGTTGACTTTGTGCAGAGCAATATAAAGTTGTTACTGTTATTTAAAAGGGAAATGACCTACATTGTTGCTGATTATGCTGGCTTGGACCAATTCAATTCCCACGTTGTTGTTCTCAAGGATAACAAGTTCCAAAGCCATACCTAGCCAGGTTACCTTATATACCTGACACTGGAAGATAAAGCTGGGGCCTTCAACATGGTTCCCGCAGACATCTCTCTTGACTCCCACCCCATCTTGATTTTTATTTTATTTCTTAATTTTTCTTTTTTAATCTGGGAGAATGGCATGCTAAAAAATGAAGTGCTGGCCCCCAGCACAATTTTTATTTCAGTTCAAAATAGCGGCCTTGTGCTTAGACCTGACCTCTGCCAACTTCGGTTTGGGGGCAAGTTGCTTTTCTTCTAGTCTCACCAGTTTGCTCTCTGGGAAATGAGTTCTGTGACTAACAGGCCCATCATGGCAGACATTTTATGAATGGGCAAGTTCCCCCCAAGGGCAGCCATTTTGTAAGAGCATCCACCAGCCAAAAAGGGCTGGGAGAACTCTGGGTAAAGGAAAGAAATGTCTGAAGTGGTGGCCACTGGAATTACCTCCCACAGAGTGAGGTATCATACATGGTGGCAAAAGTGGGATCCAACTAATTGACACAGCCACTAAGGGAGCATTCCTGTCGGGATAGTCAGCTACCTCTGAACTCGGAGGCGGCTGACTATCCAATGCAGGGCAGGCAGAGCACAGAGGGGATCTTTTCCTCCGCACTTCGGCCACCCTGCATCTGCAGCTAGATAGCCAATTTTGGCGGTCTACTTGGGGACCTCGGAGTTGCGGGGGGAGGCTGGACAACACATAGGAAATGTCATAATGTTTGCACAGTCTCCTCCCCTCCTCTGGGAACGCCCCCTTTTCAGCCGCTCCATACTGCAGTTATGAGTGAAGAGACAGGGAAGAACCATGCCGCCTATAAGGCGGTGGGGGAGGGGGCAGGGAACACGGTTTCCGGGAACTGAGCTTGGAGCCCTGGCTCTGAGCTCAGTTCCCAGAAACTGAAAAATCTAATGGCCATGTAGTCATAGGATTGCTCTCTTAGAGGAATAAGGCATTGTGTATTAAAAAAAACACCTTGCAAATGTGTCCCCTGAAAGCCACAAAGCTGACTGGATTTTAAGAGATTTTTGAAAATTCAATCTTCACAAGTGGAGGGTCAGTAGAGAAATGTTCTCTACAGTAGAGAAATGTTAACAACAATTGTGTAAATGATTAAAGCAGAGCTTGCTGGAGTATGCCAAGCCTTAGGACTTTCCTGTGAGAGCCCAGATGTTAAAGCTCTGAGAAGGTATGACAGTAAAAGTTCCTGTGGGATCTAGTCAGACAGAGCCAAAATACATACAGGTGCTGAAAGAGCAGAACCAGTTGAGAGAGGAAGAACTTAGTAAAAAGGCAAGGCAGAGCAATCTGGAAGAGGAGCAGTTGAAGATGGAGCTGGATGATATATATACATACGCACACACATACCTTACTTGTTGATTTTTACTATAACAATCCCATTATGGGATTATCCTTAATGATAAGAGCATGACAACATACAATTCCTGAAAAGCATCCACTTACATTGTAAAAGCCTGTTCCAGCATCAGAGATGCACTAATACCATTTATTTCATTTATACTGTAATGCCTGAAGTATTGAGACAGAAATTTAAGTAATTAACTAGACGTAATCTTGTGCTACTTGCTGAGAATATGCCCACCTATATGTTATTTGTTTATTTCAAAGTGTATACCCTGTCCTTCAGGGGCTCTCGAACATTTGTATTTGATGCAAATATTATGAGCCCCAAAGACTCTTCTTTTCAAATCCAGAAATACAAGTCAGCAACATTTCTGCACAGAGTTCTTCTATCACAGTTTGTGAGACACGCTACAGAGAACTAGGTTCAAGTTCAGCCATCAAGTTACACTGTAAGCCTTGGGCAAACTCGTTTTCATAAGTCCATTCTAACTCACAGTGTGATCATAAAGATACACACTAAGAATAGTAACACTCTTTGTGCATTGAAATGAGCTATGAAGTAAGATTTGCATAGTAATAAATAATTTGGGGGAGAGTAGATCCTACCTCAGGGCAAGGGGGTTAAGACCTTAAAATCTTTAAAAACTGCAAGTCCACATTTCTACTTTAAAGAAGAGTTGCAGGCAACTTGCTGAGAACCTTAATTAGCAACTGGCTGGGGCATGCTGGCAGCTGTAGACCTTTTTTCTGTCCAAACATGCATAGGATTGCACCATAAGGGTGCAATCCTATTGCTGGCTGTGGAGTGCTGGGAGCTGTAGGACTTTTTTTTCCTGTCTAAATGTGCATAGGACTGCACCCTAAAGGAAATTCGGCTCCCCCCCCCCCATATAAATATAGCACTTTCTATGCTAACCAGAGTTTGCACTGTTGATCACATGAAGCTGATTTGAGACCATTCGAGCATCTGTTTAACTCCGACTGTCAGCGGTTCTCCAAGGTCTCAGACACATTTTGCCTTGCCCTGTTACCTTTTAGCTGAAAAGCCAGACATTGTACCTGAAACTTTCTGTGCTTAACAACTAAGCCGCAGTCCCCCTCTTAAATGTCAATAAGCATTCTGGATCTTCTCGGAGAATGTTCTTATCAAGCATGGTTTATTTGTAGCTGTCTACAATGGTTTTAAGAATTCCCTCTGTCTTCTTCCTTCTCACAGATTCAATGCTATTAAGTTATGAATATGGAGTCCCTTGTCCAGAGAACAATGTTCCTCGAAGAAAAGCATAGCTCTTACTGTTAAAGGGGACAACCCTTCCCTTCTGATGTTCCTGACAGTACCAAAGTGCAGTATCATTTCTCTGATGTAGACCAAAAAGTGGATTAAGAAGTATCAATGTAAATATTTTACCCTGTTCTTCGGAGTGAAAAGGGCAACACAATGCAAGTGCACATATACAACAAATTAATGTTTTAGCTGAGGCATAGTGAACTTGATAAAAGTTCCCAAAGAACTGTGGTTCATATTACTAGCAGGACTAGAAAATTATAGCAGAGAGAGAGAACACCTGTTAGAACATGAGTTTGCAGATGAGATGCTGCCAGTACAGCTCTTGGATAAGAACGCTCAGTACCATACCAAGTATTACAAACTAATCACATATTTGACCTTTGCTGATAGGACATGAGCAGAACTCTATTTTGCCTTTAACTTGAACAATATCCTCACTCCACACATGAGACGAATCTATTTTGCAAGTGATCAACTATGCACAGTGGGTAGATCACATGGCTTGCATAACCTTTGGATAAGAGACCACTGTCAGTTTTCTTCTACTAAATTAGAAGCAAACTTGGAGTTTATAGAAGTGGATTATCTTGCATGTATGTATTTTACAAACATCCCTTTTCTCCTCCTCCTCCCACCACCACCACCACTAGGGCTTCCACCCTACAGCGATGGGATGCTTGTGCCAACACCATATTGTGTTTGTTTGTTTGTTTTTAAAAAAAACCCTACATAGAAATGTGCAGATACAGACAGATCTTCAAGTATCTGATTCAAACTCACTCAGGGTACAATCCTACACATTTTTAGACAGAAAAAACTATAATTCCAGCATCCTGGCAGTTGTAGGGCTTTTCCTCTATCTAAACATGCACAGGATTGCACCCTTAATGACTGGAATCCACATGGAGATGGTACCCTGCATTGCAACAGGAGGAATAGCAACTGTGGCACAAAAATAGTGATGGCACCAGCAGAATCCTTTTCCCAATAAGTGCCAGTTATTAACAGCTCTCGTGTTCTGCTTTGGGGTTTCTCATAGGCATCGAGCTGACCACTGTGGGAAACTGAGATGCTGGACTAGACAGGCCTTTGGTCTAATCCAGCAGGGCTCAGTTTGGGTTCTTGAGGTGCATCTCGTCCCAAGTCATGGTTTTGCAGGAGGAGCTACCACCTAAGGTGACTTTTACTGATATTTTTAGGGAAATGGTCCCCTTGTTCGGTGAAACTGTTGGACTAGTTGGTTTGGGGGATGGGGGTGGGGCATATCCCTTTCAGTACTCAAACTCTGTTAGCAACTCTTTCCCTCCCAAGTTTAGGGTGCTCCTTGCAAAGTAATAAAACAGCTTCCGCCCACCCACATGCATACACTTTTATAAGACATACTGAAGGTATTCCTCATCTCCCTGTGCTTTATTAACAACTGTTTTTAGCTGTTTAAAATGTGTGTATGTTTTCATCCCTGGTACAAGACGCCTTTCTTTTTTCTGAGAAAGGTGTCTTAAGAAATCTAACTAGCCATAAAAAGATACTGGGAAATTAAATTTGAGGGCCGCCCAGAATAGAAATTAAACAAATAAATAACATTAAGCAACTTACTCTCTGCTGCATTCTCACTTTCAGCGCCCCTCCTCCCACCTCAGCCTGCTTAAAGATAACTTGCATTTTTTATTGTAGGTCTGTTTTGTTGTATTTTTACCTAGAAGCTAACGTTGTAATTCTTGATACAGAAACCCCGGAGGAGGGTGACCCGTGCCGTAGATGGGGCGAGGGACACCCAACTGCTCTTTACAGGATACGAAGGAAACTATCCCGAACCTCCAAAGCTGGCGGACCTTAGCAGGAATCAGTCGCCCCTCTCTGAGATCTTCCCAGATACGTCCCTCCCATTCAGCCCAGCCTTTTCCCACCACCATAGAAAAGCATCCCCGGCCTCGCTGGGGGGTGGAAAGGCACCTCCAGACGAACGAGGGGGCGGGAAAGGGCGGGGGGGGGGCGCACGGCTCCAGCAAACGCGGCCAAACGAGCGAAGGCCCCCGGCAGCTCGCAGGGGTTGTCCTGCCCCGATCTACACCCTGGCGCCCAAACTCACTCGCAAGTCCTGGAAGCCGGGATCTTCCTGGCAAGCCGCAGAACAGTCACGCCGGGCTTCCCCCGCTGACCGGAGGAGGAGGAGGAGGAGGAGGGAGGGCGTCTCCCCTCCTTGTGCTGGCAGAAGCTGCTCTGGCCCCTGAGCAACGGCCGGGCTCGCCGCTGCTCCGCTCCGCGCGCCCCGCGCCACTTTTCGCTTCTCGTCCAAGCTCCGAGCCGCAGCTGCTCTGGCCGCCGCTCTCGCTCTCGCTCTCCTGCAGACCGATCTGCTGGATTTGGGTTCCTTGCCCTCTCCAGCTCCCACTAGTGAGAGCCGAGAGCCAAATGCTTTCGCGAGGAGGGATTAGGTCAGGCAGCTCTTTCGCCTCCCACCCCGCCGAGTGATCCAATGAGGACCGATTCGCACGTGCTGAGCCGTGCCGTGCGGAGGAGCGGACGCGCCACCGGCGTGCGGTTTAATCGCGTGCGGCGGGTTCGTTGTTACTCGCTCCGCTCCCCGGGCTTTAGAAGCCACGTTGGGTGCGTGTTAGAGAAAGGTGGTTAAGAGATAGCAGCAACGCGCTAGTGAGGTGGACCTGCTTGTACGTACGCACATTACGTGCAGCAGCAACAAAAACGGTGTGGTCGAAAGCACTAAAACGACCTTTCAGCTCCTAATGAGAATAACCTGTGCAAGAAGATGCTCAGAAATACTGCAATTAATAGAGCTTTTTTGCCCTCCGGATCTTAGTTATTTGAACTTTTCTCCTCCCGCTGAAATCAGCTCTAGGCTGGCGTAGTTGAAGGGCCCAGTTGTGAGGCCTTTGGGGGAATGGAAGGACTTTAGATGCAGCAGATCCGAAGCTATTCCTGTCCGTAGCTGCCAGTCAGTGCCAACAATACTGAGCGAAATGAACCTCTGGTCTGACCCAACATTAGACAGCATCCTACGTCCCAACCCTAGAAGATCCTGTTTCAGGGCATATGCTGGCAGGAACACTGCAGGAAGATGTATTCCTGCAGAACTTTCCGCAGGTGAGATCGCAACTCCATGGTGAGCCTGGCCTCTGCACTGGCAGAGGCACACTTCTGCCCCATCCTAACCCCCAATAGCCAGCAGATATGAGGGTTAGGACTGTTCTGCCCATTAGCAATCCAAACTTTATTTACTAAATGCCAAACACATAGGACTTAAGATGGGTTTACAATGCAGCTGAAAGAGATAGTACAACCCCGAATTACAGAATGAAGTTTGGACTACAGTTGATGGATACCACTTTTGAATTTTCCCTATGTTAGTCCCCACCCACAAAAGCTCCTTGCAAATAAAAATCTAGTACATCAGGGAGAAATGCACTAGCCCGGTGCTTCATCTGTTTTGTTGGCTTTTTATTTGTATGGAGTTTTTACCTTAGATTAGTATTTTGAATGAAATGTTCAAAATGTGATTCTCCCATATGCAATTTGAAGCGGTGCTGCTACTGTCTCATTGTACATCATGTGTAGTTCTGAATTAACATTAATTAGTTCTGAATTAACATTTAGAATTGGGTTGTTAGGTGTACACAGTAATCTCCATGCAGGTCACATATGCTGAAATGCCTTCCATGCAGAAATTTTGAAGTGCTTCCAGCAACTCTTGAGAGTGCATCAATTTCAGGGGAGGGGGAGGGCATAAATCTGAAGTGTGCAGCAAACTAATGTGATGATCCCTTTGCATGGACTGTGCTAACTAACCTGGACAGTCATCCCCCAAATGCTGAACTCCAGCCACTAAAGTAGGTTGGAATCCCTACATCTCATACATTAAGAGGATGGGGAAAGGACAAATCCAATTAGCACCACAGGATGGTTAAACTGCGTGTCTGCACCAACCGGTGGCAGGTTCGGCTCCAGGTTCCAGGGCAAAATGCCCTCCTCTGTTGTTGGCCCCTGAAAGGATTACCTGGCAGTGGCAGCAGCAATATTCAAAGCAGCACTGGGTAGTTTAAATTTCCCACAGTGAACTAGACCAGTGAATTTAAATGGGGCTGATTGGAATGCTGGGCAAGAAAAATGCATATATTAAAGGGTGACCCAGGCAGGCATCAGCAGTGGGCCCTGCGAGGGAATTTGTACCCTGACAGCTGTCTGAAGACGCCAGCCCTGCTTTTTAGATTTACTTGTAACCCAGACCAGATGCCCTTTTTTTTCTCAGTCCCATTTTTGTGACACATTTCTCAGGTCCCTCCTGTTTCCTTCAATCTCATAGCATTCTAAAGAACATCTCCCCCTATAAAAACTTCCCAGGCCACTGCGATCTTCAACAAAGAGCCTGTTGTCCATGCCAAGGCCTACAGATTTCTGTTTTGGCAATGACACAGAGATGGGCCTTCTCTGCAGTGGCACCTGCCCCTTGAAATGATTTCCCCTATGAGGCAAGTCAGGCCTCAGTGCTGGAATGTTTTAGGCATTTATTGAAAACGTATCTGTTTGCTTTGGCTATCTTTGTACCAATCTCATTATACTATTGTCTGTGTATGTGTGTGGTCTTTGTTTTGTTTGTTTTTATTCTTTTGTAAACTGCTTCTGGATTTGTTTCAAATGAGAAGCAGTATATAGATACTGCTAATGAAGAAATAAATTGTACATGTAAATGTGTACATGTACACCATCACCTGACTTTCACCAAAAGTTCCACTGTGCCCTCAGAGGGTCAATAAAATAATGTCTTGATTAGGGTCAACCAACAATCACAAAGTGGCATGCAAGCTTTCAAGCTGCACAGAAAACTTCCTCAGCCTGGATCCTTGAAAAAATCAAAGGAAAAGAGTAGGGAAGAGATATTTGTGACTGGTGTTCCACCCTTGCCTGCAGCTCATGTCATTTGTTCACTGTGTGATGATGCTGTTGTCAGTTCCAATCCTTCCTCCTCCCGTTTTCCTGCCCATGGAATAATCCCAACCATACACACATTGTACCAATTTTGTAAGTTGTTGTTTTTTAATTGTAGTACACGTAATGCAGCGACTATGTACATAGTGCTGTTTGTACACATTTAGTGACATTGCTTGCATCTTTCAGGAGTTTAGATACAAACAGCATTCTTCAAACAAGGCCTGGGTGTATATATGTATGTGTGTATGTGAGTGTGTGTGTGTGTGTGTGTATATATAGATATATATGCACGTGTGTGTGTGTGTGCGTGTGTGTGTTTACTTAAAGCATTTTTACCCTACTCTTCAGAAGGAAGGAAATAAATGCAAGGATACAATTAAGAGTGCCACAGCAGTACCAGATTAGGAGTAGGAGTCAGAAATGCAATGATTTTTTAAAATTATTTAAGTTAACAGATTTACATTTACCATTCAGAATTTCTAGGCCTACACATTTACAGTCTTCACAGAGGCAGGCATCCGCATTTAGAATAGGGGTGCAAAACCACAGCCCCCCAGACACATGTTGCATGGCCCCTGTGCACCACTACCACCACATTCCTCCCTGTGGACATGACACCCCCAGTCATAACTAGTTCCACACTGCTAATGGTGGTACAGAGGGCGCTGTGGGTGTTTTCTCTCTCTTTTGCACAACTTTCCATTGCTCTGCAGCCTCCCAGGCCACCTGCACTTTCTGAACTGAAAAAGCCCCATGGTAGGAATTGCTTCATGATGTCTTCTTCATGATGGTTTTAACTGAAGTGCAGGAAGCCAAGGAGGCTACAGCTACCACAGAGATTACTGTACCATGACAGATGGGACATTCATGCACACTCCTCAGCCACCTCATAAATAAAGTAAGCCCAAGAACTCCAAACCCAACCCATGAGACTTTCTCTGAAATTCCTCCTCCTTGGAATTTCTTTTCGAAAGCAAAATGTGGGAGAAATTTTTGGCACAGCACTAGTCTGTATGTGTGTGTGTGTGTGTGTGTGTCCAGTGCCAACACCCAAGGGCCAAAAAATGTTGTGCACCCCTGATTTAGAACTTCTGGCCCTAGAACACAGGAAGCGTTACTCTCGCCCTGTGCCTGATGCCTGCTTAGGTTTTGACTACCTTGGCTTCTTCATACAGTATATAGTCCAACTATGGAATTGGCTACTACAAGACATAGTGATGGCCACCAATTTGGATGGCTTTAAAATGGGGTTAGACAAATTCCTGGAGGAGAAAGCTATCAATGGCTACTAGTCCTGAAGGCTATATGCTACCTCCAGTATCAGAGGCAGTATGCTTATGTACATCAGCTGCTGGGGAACATGGGTGGAAGGGTGCTGTTGCACTCATGTCCTGCTTGTGGGTTTCTCATGGGCAGCTAGTTGGCCACTATGTGAACAGAATGCTGGACTAAACAGACCCTTGGTCTGATCCATCATAACTCTTCTTACATTCCTAAGTTCATAGGTTGAGCATTAAGAAAGCTCTTCCTGCTTTCCCCTCTCTGTGCTCCCCAGATCCGATTCAGGAGCGGTGTCTGGCTTGGGAGCTCAAGGCTGGTCCTACCACACAGTTCAGTTTCATTTATGTATGTGTTACATTTCTATACCGCCCAATAGCCAAAGCTCTCTAGGCAGTTTACAACAATTTAACACTTAGAATCCTCACAGGATAAGTCTCTTCTCCCTCAGCAATATCTGGGCCAAAACAGACATTACTTTAAATCCACCTCTAGCAACTATGTATTTTTTCATTTTACTGTACAGTAGGCCCAGAGGCCTCAATTGAGATCAGGACCCTAGCATGGGGATGGGGGTAGGCTGACTTTAAGATCCAGAATGGGCCCTCAACATCTACTCTAGAGTAAAAATGGGGTTGGGGAGAGACTAGCTGCTAGATATGGATTTCAAGTAATGTCTGTTTTGGCCTTCAGTGGCAGTTCTGGCTGTTTGGGCAGTTGGTAGTAGGCCAAAGAGCAACCTATCCTTGGAAACACACACACACACACCCCAAATCAGGGAGCAGAGGAAATTATGTCCATGTTAGGAAGTCAGAGCTGGGCCTGGCCTCTTGCCTAGCTAGTCTCCCCAAGGTAACAGGGGGAAATGTCTTCAGAAGGAGGGACCAAAGGTATTTGCTAGTGCTGGACAGCCCTTCTATATTCAGTGCCAAAGGCCCCGCAACCCCAGAACCACCTCAGGCTCCCTTGGGCTCTAGCTCCCCCATGATTATCACCTCACACAGTGTGGACACCTCGTCCTAGTCAGGCAGCCAGTTGGCAACTGCGACATAGAATACACAAGTACAAGTAGAATTTGTACTTGTGTACAGTCAACCCGTTCTGCTTTCTGTAGACCACACCTTTTCAGAGGATTGTTCCTGCTCCCGTATTTCTACCTCAGACTTCCACCCTTCCTACATCCTTGCAATTGATTCTGCCTGCTGTCTCAACTTGTCCCCACTGTCAAAACACTAAGATATCAGCAGCCCCAAGTGAGTCAGATGCTTTGTCATGGGAAACCTTGGCTTAAGCCATGCTAGAGACTTCATGCTCTAAGAACCCCATTGATGTTCCTGTGGCACCATAGCCAAAACCTTTTTTGTTTTGTGTTAGTGGGCTAAAGTAGAGAAGAAAAGCAAAGAAGCCGTCTTAAGATTTTGGGATACCGAAACATACAGAGGAGCGTGCAAACCAGTTCAAAAGCAAACATGCAGAATCAAAACGTTCCTCCATCTGACCTGTTACCCATTTCAAGGACTGAATCTTTGATTAACTCCTTGACATGTTGGGTGAAATCTTGTTTGCCTTTTTCCTTTCATGCACCTTTGCACTTGTAGGCCTTGACTGGGACCCAAGCCAGAACTTCTCAAAGCGTGCAAGAAAAGTTTAGGACTGACTGAGCTTGGAAGCAGAAATACTGGAAGCATTACAAGAAAGCTTGCTGGTGTTTGATTTCTGCAGCCTATGTTAGCAAAATGTATGTTCGCAGATTATCCTCACACATTCAAAATCCCTGGCTTCTTCTGGTGATTTCCCTACCCACAGCACTCATAGATCCCTTCACAGCAGCTTACAAATTCACACTACCTATCACACACTTTGCTGCCTCTTGTTGAAATGTTCCTTTAGGTGTGTCATTGTCCCCCTCCCATTTTCTACTTATGTTGTACAAAAGAGCAGAATAGTGCTCAGAAAGAGCACATGATGTGTACACCAGCCATAAGATCGGAAGAGAAAGAGAGACAAGCAAAAGATGTATGGACAAATATTGACTATATTAATTAGAACTTTCTGAGTGGTGGGGGAGGGGGGAGAAGAAAAACAATCAGAAATTGAAGCAAGGTGAAGACAAACAATTATACAAAATTTTAAAGTGGAAAATTACTATTATTATTACTGAATTTCTATGGCTGCCCATCAACACATGTGCTTACAAAGCAATACAATATTAAAATACAAAATAATAATTAAATACATTACATGGGAGAAATATGCAGCATAAAACTATCCTTTCTGGCAGAGAAAAGTTAAATTCCTTAGTACAGGGGTGGGCAACCCACAGTCCCCGAAGGACATGTTTGTTGCCTACCATGGGGGCTCAAGGTGCCCCCCAATTCACCCTCCTGCACTGAGACAGTGCGGTTGTGCTGGGGAAGAGAATATATAGGGCTGACTCTTCCCACACACTCTCTTGCCCAGCCAAATGTCACTGTTTGATGGGTTCCCATAAGTGCGATGGAGATCATTTTAGGTGGTGCACCAGGACTTTATTCTCTGAAGGTGTGTCCCCTCCAGCTACCAGATAAAGCTACCCAATTTGGCTTCTATTGATTTTTTATATCTAGTATGCCACCTAAAATTATCTCCAGCTTTGTTAATATAAATAGTTTCTCTCTAATTCTGTTTTCCACCTTCCAAGGAACCAATGTGTTTTGTCTAATGAAGGAAATATATCTGGATAACAGCTGGATTTTATATTTTAAAAAATGGTAGATCAACCATTGTCTGTTTGTATATCCCAAGAGTCCTAGGGGCAGTCCTAGATGCAACCTGAAACCATCACAACACCTAGTAGATCCTAATTTGAATTATTGGTATCTTCTCCCATATTCCATCTTAAGACTGTAACTAAATGCAGGCTCCACGGCTTCAAACATCAGGCAGTTCCCCTGCCCACCTGCCCACCCACCACGATGCTTTGTTTACCATCTAGCCTGATTATGAGATCTGTAGAATTCGAAAGCTTGCACACTATTTTGTGATGGTATTAGCCTAATAGGGATTTTTGAGCTGTTCTATATAATACCCTATCTCGAAAGTGTGTGCCTGTCACTTTTGAAGAAAATAAAAAACATTCCCTGCACACAGAAAATGAGCATGTAAGTGGAAAGATTAGGTTAGAACCCTTCTCTCCTGCATCCTAGCTTAGGGAAGCATTCAGACGTTTGATCTGCCACCTGAAATTGGGGATCAGTCCAGCAACAGATTCATCATGTGGGCCTGTTGATCATATTTGCTGCTTGGGAAGGAGCCTGTGGGAAGGAGGACCAGCCAGCTGTACCAGGTGGATCCTGAGCCTGCTTCTGCCCCCACCAAACTGGTACTTAAGGCGGGGATGCCAGAGGCAGCGCCTCGGCGTCACACCAAGTGCGACACTAAGTGCGCACTTAGCGTTGCACTTGGAGTCGCACAGAACAGCACCTGCAGACCCACCCACCTGCCTCTCCAGAGACACCAGCATACACAGATACCAGCAGCAAATAGCTGCAGCAGGGGGCAGCAGCTTTAAAGACCAGGGAGAAAGGGGCAAACGTGGACTTTATCTGCTCCTTCTTAGGTGCTGTTCTCTTTTATCTCTTTTATCTTTTATATTCTTTTACACTGTTGTATATTTTATATCCTAACATTTTAATATGTGCCTGGGAGGACTATTGAGCAACTCAGGGGGTCAGGGAGGTGCCACTATAACTGTGGTCATGGGCAGGGGGAGGTATGGCGTTGGGGGATTATCAGGCCAGCTGAGAAGAGGGGCTAGACACCTTACAGCTGTCCCCTCTTCTGGTTCTCCCCCCAACCTGATGGTTCCTGGCAGCCTTACCAGTCTGCCTTCGGGTCTGGTGGTGCTGCTGCTGAATGCCAGGTTGGCCCAAAATAAAATCTCCCTCATCCATGATTTGATTGTGGATGAGGGGGCTGACCTGGTATGTATTACTGAGACCTGGGTGGGGGAACTGGGAAGGGTCAGTCTCTCCCAGCTGTGCCCTCCTGGGTACTCAGTGCAGCACCAACACCGACTCGAGGGTCGAGGAGGGGGGGTTGCCGTGGTCTATAGGAATTAAATCTCCCTCTCTAGGCTTCCTGCTCATTCGAGTGCAGATCTTGAGTGTTTGTACCTTGTGTTGGGTACCTGGGACAGATTAGGGATTCTGTTGGTGTACCGCCCACCCCGCTGCCCATCAGACTCCCTGCCTGAGCTGACGGAGGTGGTCTCGGACTTGGTGTTGAGGACCCCTAGGATGATGGTCCTGGGGGATCTCAACTTCCATGCCGAGGCCGCTGTATCTGGGGCGGCTCAGGACTTCATGGCTGCCATGACAACCATGGGGCTGTCCCAACATGTCATCGGCCCAACGCATATAACAGGACACACGCTTGATCTGGTTTTCTCAACTGGGCAGGAGGATGGTGATCTGAAAGTGGAGGAATTAACATCTGTCCCTTTGTCATGGCCAGATCACTTCCTGCTGAGGTTTAGACTCCTGGCGGCCTTTCCCCTCTGCAAGGGTGGGGGACCTATTAAAATGGTCTACCCCCAGAGATTAATGGATTCCGATGGATTCCAGAGGGCTCTGGGGGATTTTCCTGCTGGTATGGCTGGTGCTCCTGTCGAAGCCCAGGTCGCTTTGTGCAATGCAGAGATGACTCAGGCGGTTGACACGATCTCGCCCAAGCGCCCTCTCCCTCTGAGCAGAGCCCGGCCAGCTCCTTGGTATACACCTGAGCTGAGGGCAATGAAGCAAGAGGGGAGACGGCTAGAATGCAGGTGGAGGAAAATTCATGCTGAGTCTGACCGAGCACAGGTAAGAGCCCACTATAAAGCCTACTCTGTGGTGGTGGGGGTGGCAAAGAGACAGTTCTTTTCCACCAGCATTGCATCTTCTCACTGTCGTCCAGTGGAGATTTTCCGAGTGGTTCGTGGCCTGTTACATTCTGGGCCAGGGAGAGAGACAGTGGAACCCTCGGTGGCACGCTGTGATAAGATTGCAAGGCACTTTGAAGATAAAGTCGCTCAGATTCGTCATGAATTGGACACTACAATTAATGCAGTTCCATTGGCAGAGGCTTTCGGAGCACCGTCTGGTCCAGTTTTATTGGATGAGTTTCAGTTACTGAGGCCTGAGGATGCAGACAAGATGCTTGGCCTAGTCCAATCGACCACTTGTGTGCTTGACCCTTGCCCTTCATGGCTTATTATATCAAACAAGGAGGGGATGTCTGGCTGGGTCCAGGAGGTTGTAAATTCCTCCTTGAGAGTGGGAGTGGTGCCTGCCGCTTTAAAAGAGGCAGTAATTAGACCACTCCTGGAAAAGCCTAACCTGGACCCAGAGGAAGTTAACAATTATAGTCCAGTGGCCAACATCCCCTTCCTGGGCAAGGTGCTTGAGCGGGTGGTTGTAGGACAGCTCCAGGCACTCTTGAATGAAACGGATTATCTAGATCCATTTCAGTCGGGCTTCTGGCCTGGTTCTGGAACAGAAACTGCCTTGGTCGCCCTGTGGGATGACCACTGCTGGGAGAGGGATGGGGAGTGCAACCCTGTTGATTCTCCTGGACCTCTCAGCGGCTTTCGATACCATCGACCATAGTATCCTTCTGGATAGGTTGTCTGGGTTGGGAGTTGGAGGCACTGCATTGCAGTGGTTCCACTCCTACTTGGAGGGCCGATTCCAGAAGGTGGTGTTGGGGGATTACTGCTCTGTGCCATGGCAATTGTGCCATGGGGTTCCACAGGGCTCTATTTTATACCCTATGCTGTTTAACATCTACATGAAACCGCTGGGGGAGGTTATCCGGAGGTGTGGGCTGAGGTGCTATCAATATGCGGATGACACCCAGCTCTACCTCTCTTTCTCATCAAACCCAGGTGAGGCAGTGGCTGTTCTGAATCAGTGCCTGGGCACGGTAATGGACTGGATGAGGGCCAATAAACTGAAACTCAATCCAGACAAGATGGAGGTACTGTTAGTGGGTGGTTCGTCTGCCCGGCTAGGTGATATTCAACCTGTTCTGGAGGGGGTTGCATTCCCCCTAAAGGATTACATTCATAGTTTGGGGGTGCTCTTGGATCCCCCCAAACTGTCACTTGGGCACAGTTGAACTGTTGAACTATCACTTGAGGCACAGGTGAACTCAGTGGCACGGAGCACTTTTTATCAGCTTAGGCTGGTATACCAACTACGCCCTTATCTGGACAGAGATAGCCTAGCTACAGTTATCCATGCTCTGATAACTTCTCGTCTGGATTACTGCAATGCGTTATACGGGGGGCTGCCTTTGAAAACGCTCTGGAAATTTCAGCTGATCCAAAATAGGGCAGCAAGATTGTTAACAGGGGCTGGCCAGCGAGCTCATATTACGCCAGTACTTTTCCAGCTGCACTGGCTGTCAGTCCATTTCTGGGCCCGATTCAAAGTGCTGGTATTAACATTTAAAGCCCTTAACAGCTTGGGGCCAGGTTACCTGAAGGATCGCCTCCTCCCATATGTGCCTGCCTGAGCCTTAAGATCATCGTCAGCAGCCCTACTCCATGAGCCCCTGCCAAAGGAAGTGAGGCAGGTGGCTACTAGGAGGAGAGCTTTTTCTGCTGTGGCACCCCGGCTCTGGAATTAGCTCCCTAGTGAGGTTCGCCTGGCACCTACATTGTATTCCTTTCGGCACCAGGTAAAGACCTTTTTATTTTCCCAGGCATTTTAGCATTTTAGCTTTCTAGACTTTTATCTTTGCTGTTTTAAATCTGTATTTTAAACTCCTGCACTGCTGCTAGGTTTTATTGTGGTTGTATTGTTATATTGTGGTTTTAATGTTCTATATATTTTAAATTGTTTTATTGTGTGCTGTTTGGTTTTAATTTTTGTGAACTGCCCAGAGAGCATCGGCTATTGGGCAGTATAGAAATTAAACAAACAAACAAATATTTTTAAGTTCTAACCATGGGTCACAAAGAGTCAGACACGACTGAACAACAACAACCACAAAAATATAACAGCTGGTGGTGGCTGCTCCACACAACGGACAGACCCAGAGGGATGCCCAAGAAAGAAGAGAGCTACAAAGCACATAGACAGCTGCATGGGGATGACCCCCTTCCTGACCACCACAGTAGCTGCCACTGGCCATGGCTAACAAGAGCTGAAATCCAATGGTCCCAATTGTGTGCATAGAGCTCTGCCTTCCAATGGTATGTCCACACTGTGTTTTCTGAAAAAGAACAGCTATAGCAGGAATACTAGTAATTTGTACAGGGTGTTGAACAATGTAAGAGGGCAGGTGTACATCCAGGGCATACCCACTTCCTGCAGTCCACACGTGCTTGTGACTACATCCCATGCTGACTGACTGCTTGGCCTCACGCCTCCATCCATAAGTGTGCATAGGTTGTGCTGTGCACCCTTATGCACCCTACAGGATTTGTGCACCCTACAGGATTTGTGCTTCATGCTTATATTTTAAATGTACCCAAGCTGTCCCATACATCTTGTTCATAGGAAGACACACCAAAGTGAAAGTATGGAAAGCAGCTGAATGGATGTACTCCTCTGCTTTTCTATGAGAGAAAATGCTCAGTGCATAATGTTCATGCTTGTAATTTCATTATCAAATGGGAAGCCTCAGCTCACACAGAATTCTGAATCATATCAATTGTGCAAGTACAAGTTTAAAAGCTGACAATGATTCTGTCCTTCTGTTTTGTTTTGTCTTTCCAAAGGGGACCACTTCATGCATAATTCACTGGTTACTCCAAGTTACACACTTCTCTTTTTAAAAAACGGCACTTATAAAAATTCTTGGCTTCCAACAGTTATGTTTCAAAGAAGCAATAGAGTTATCTGACAAGACACTGCTTGGAGTTTTCAGCTGCAACACCAGTCAGTAAGTAATTGTCTAAAACTGATATTACTTCCAAAGCAAACAGAGAAAAAACACAAAAATGTTCAAGCTCCCTGGCAAAGTTCTCCACATGATTTCAACTTCCTGACCTCAGAGTGTTGAACGGCACACTGATCCTCCTTCAGATGCCCTATATGTCAATGTAAGACAAGGTCCTAATAATCATAGGCAAATTAACTATCCAGAGGACAAAATAAAATAAAATACCGTGCAATCTCTCCCTTTGGCCAGCACTTGCAGAGGATAACATAACCCTCACACCTCTACAAAGCTAAGAGGTACATCTTGTCTAAACAATTGTGGCATTCATGAAAAGATACTTATTCCAATCTCACATGATTCCCTCAGCAGTTTCCCATCCTAGGGTTTAACCAAGTCCACACCTGTAGCATCAGGGTTCCCAGGCTATTCACTTGGCCCAGAAATTTTAAAAGGTTGTCATTACCAGAAGGTCTAAGTTGTCCTAAAATGTGTGTGTTCCGTTTTCATCAGCTATAAACAACCTGAATAAATATATTTGTTAAACCTTAGCCTTGTGTTACACAAGGGGATTTTATTTCTCCAAAGTTAATTTATTGCCCCAGTAGATTTAGGATATTACACTCATCCTGCTTGGTTAATATACCAATATTAGAGTTCATCCAGCCATGGCATTTTCCTGACATTTATCACCTTTTTCTTTTTTAACAGAATATCATAAAGCATGCATTGAAGTCAAATCCGTGCCTACTTTTTCTACCTGCTCCTGCAGCTTATTTCCAAATAGTATTGACACTATAAAATATATTTTCCTAAATATATATATTTTAGGAGGGACATGAGAGGTGGCATAACCTACCGCAATTAATGCCATCATAAAACCGTAAGAGCAGCCCTGGTAGGACCAATGGATCATCTAGTCCAGCATTCTGCTTCCACTGAAGCCGGAACAGCAAGGAATGAGTACAACTCTCCTCTCCACATACTGCCAGTTATCATTTTGTACATTGATGTTTACCTCACATTCCTACATAAGACATTAAAAGTGGATTACAAGGTCACAAACAATATGAAACATCCAGTAAAACAAGCAAAAGGGTGGCATGTAAAGAAAGCAACATCAGAAGCATCAACAGATTGCATTTAAATCGGTAGCAAAATGTCTGCTGGAAATAAATGTGTCTTAACTTCCATGCAGAAAGCAAGCAGCCACTGAGCAAGGCAGACCTTCCCTGGGAGGGCAGTCAATAATCTAGGTGCCATTACAGAAAAGGTCCTGTCTCTCAGGCTCATCCACCAAATGCCTGACAGCAAGAGGACACAGAACTGGTCTTTAGATGTTGATCTTAATCCTTGAGTTTTAATAGTTAATCTTAATACTATGTCTCCAACATCTGCTGTTTAGTGATATCTCCATGTTGGAGATAAATGGAAGGAATATATCCGCACTATTAACTCTGACTTAATTCAGAGGTTATTCTACTTGAATTAAAAGAATGTTTTGGGGAGATACCATGTCAGCTTGATGGTGACAATATTATCGTGCATTATTATGGCTATACTTGAAAATGCTATGGCTCATTAATACATTATTTTATGGCAAATAGACCACCCTTCCCATTAGTCTTACAGAACAGATCAGGATACATTTTGACTCTGATTCTTACCTGGAAAATATAAAAATATTATATCAAGATATAGTTAATATTTTTTATTCATATGTTTTGGCATAAATAGGTTTATAGAACTTTTATATACACTTCAATCTGCATTAGCCTTTTGTAGTAATGTATTGTATTACTATAAAATACTATTGCTGCAAGCAATTGTTATAGATTGTCTTACGATATTGATGCCACACACACACTTTTTTTAATATTAGTCATAATACCCATGCAACTGCTTAGGAGAAGAACCATAGCTCAAAGGTAGAACACATGCTTTGAATGCAAAAGATTCCATCTTCAGTCAACAGCATCTCCAGGTAGGGCTCCTGTCTGAAATCCAAGAGTAAAGGATGCCTCCAGTGTGGGAGAGCCCACTACCTCCCTAGGTAATTGGTTCCATTGTCGTATTGCTCTAACAGTTAGGAAGTTTTTCCTGATATTCAGCCAGAATCCGGCTTCCTGTAACTTGAGCCCATTAATTCCGTGTCCTGCACTCTGGGATGATTGAGAATAGGTCCTGGCCTTCCTCTCTGGCAACCTTTCAGGTACTTGAACAGCACTATCATATCTCCCCTCAGTCTTCTCCTCTCAAGGCTAAACATGCCCAGTTCTTTCAGTCTCTCCTCATAGGGTTTTGTTTCCAGTCCCCTGACCATTTTCACTGCCCTCCTCTGAACCCTCCCCAGCTTGTTTGCATCCTTCTTCAAGTGCGGTGCCCAGAACTGGACACAGTACTCCAGATGAGGCCTAACCAGTGCTGAGTAGAGGAGAACTAGTACTTCGTGGGATTTGGAAGCTATACTTCTTTTAATGCAGCTCAAAACAGCATTTGCTTTTTTTGCAGCCACATCACACTGTTGGCTCATATTCAGCTTGTGATTGACAACAATTCCAAGATCCTTCTCGCTTGTAGTATTGTTGAGCCAAGTATCCCCCATCTTGTAACTGTGCAGTTGGTTTCTTTTTCCTAGGTGCAGAACTTGGTATTTATCCCTATTAAATGTAATTCTGTTGTTTTCTGCCCAGCGCTCCAGTCTATCCAGATCACTTTGAATTTTGTTTCTGTCTTCCAGGGTATTAGCTATCCCACCCAATTTTGTGTCATCTGCAAATTTGATAAGCATTCCCTGTGTCAGGAGTGCCCTAGCTGCCTTTTGCAGTCCCCTCCACTAGCCAACTCAGGACACAGATGACGAGGATTCTTTCCAAGGCTTTATTCCTTTATGACTCTTTCAGATACTAATCACTAGCGACTAAGCAAGGAACAGCACTGGGGAAAGATAGGAGAGTAGCCTAAGCTCCAGGTAAGGCAGTTGGTCCCCGTTTGAAGGGGAACCATGGGAAGACTCTGAACTTATGGGCTATGGAGAGATCCTCCCTCTTTCCCTTGGGTCCTCAGGACGTGACCGTTGTTTGCATGCCAAATGAGTGCTACGCCTCCTTTCTGCACCCTCCATCGGTCATCGCTCCCTGCGTCTGCGCCGAGCATCCAGCAAGCCTCCCTCCAGCGCTCTCTCGCTGCCAGCGTCACTATCTATCCCAGGAATGCTGGCAGGAGGAATCTCTGCCAGCTGCTGTGCTTGTGAGAGATGAGTGAGCTCCTCTCCCACGGATTGCTGTTCCTCCTCAGAATCAGAACTGCTCTGGGGCTCTATGGGCTCAGTTTCCACCCTGACACCCTGCACCTCTTCCTCCAAGTCATTAATAAAAATGTTGAAGAGCACTGGGCCCAGGACTGAGCCCTGCGGTACCCCACTTGTTACCTCTCCCCAGTTTGAGAAGATCCCACTGACAAGCACTCTTTGAGGCCGATTCTGTAGCCAACTGTGGATCCACCTGAGAGTTGTTTTGTCCAGCCCACTTTGAGGTAGTTTGCTCATCAGGCTATCATGGGGCACTTTGTCAAAAGCTTTGCTGAAGCCAAGCTATATTATGCCCACAGCATTCCCACAGTCCACAAGGGAGGTTACCTGATCAAAAAATGAGATCAGATTTGTCTGGCAGGATTTGTTTTTGACAAATCCATGTTGGCTTCGAGTAATCACTGCATTGTTCTCAAGGTGCTTACAGACTGATTGCTTTATAATCTGCTCCAGAATTTTCCCAGGGATTGATGTCAGACTGACTGGTCTGTAGTTCCCAGGTTCCTCCTTTTTGCCCTTTTTGAAGACAGGGACAATATTAGGCCTCCTCCAATCGTCTGGCACTTCACCCATCCTCCATGATTTCTCAAAGATAATAGACAGTGGTTCTGAGAGTTCTTCTGCCAGTTCCTTTATTACTCTAGGATGCAATTCATCTGGACCTGGAGATTTGACCTCATTCAAAGTAATTCGGTGTTCCTTGACCATATGCCTATCAATCTCAAGCTGCAATCCTGCCCCTTCAGCCTGTACTTTGCCTTTGCCACGGGGGTCATAGACCCTCTTTTGGGAGAAGACTGAGCCAAAGTAGGAATTGAGCACCTCTGCCTTTTCTTTGTCATTTGTTATCATTTTGCCATCTTTATTTAATAGTTGAACCACCATTTCTTCCCTCTGTCTTTTACTATGTACATATCTGCAGAAAGCCTTTTTGTTGTTTTTAGCATCCCTCACTAACCTCAGCTCGTTCTCAGCTTTAGCCTTCCTGATGCCATCCCTGCAATTCTGTACTACCCACCTGTACTAGTTGGACTAGATTACCTTTTATTTCCCTTTTTTTATTTCAACTCTTTCATTCTATGATTCTGGATCCTTAGATGTCTTCAGTACACTTTATGTTTAGAATATTGTGATTATTTATGTATTGTTATATACATAAATATACATATACATATACATAACAATAAACATCAAAGGATGACACAATATCCTTGAGGACATTGGGGGAGGGGGTGTTCCTTCTATACTTCTTCAAGATGACCCTCTTCTCTTTTGAATTGTTTCATGGAGGTGGTACAATAGATTGAAACATTTTCAGTTCTATTACCTCTGCTTCTGAAAGTCAAAATGATAATCTCTGTAGTCTTAATAACACTATTCTTGCAGGAGCCTTCAGGCAAGTTGAAAATAATACAAATAAAAGCAAAGCTGCATCCATGGCAATAGACCTGCACACAAATAAAATGCCTTAGGATAAAAATAGCCTCCTCATACTCCAGGCCTCCCACTGGACAAGAAAACATCCCCTAATTAAATGTGTTCATCCTGCAAATACTTATGTCTACAAGCTGATTTACTAACAGAGTAGCACATTTGAGCTTAATGGGATTACTTGCATGGGTAAAGTTTTCCACATGTCCTAAATGTTTCGAAGACTGTTTGTCTCCTTCTCATTTTCCCGGGGCTTTGTTTATTTCTTTTTGTTCTCTGAACCACTCATTACTTGAATAATGTAGAATAATCCCATTTTAGCTTCATGTTCTATGGCCTCAATTAGTTTAATCTAATGGTATTTATCCAGTAATGCTGACTCTTTAATCAGGTTGCTGTATACTACCAGCATAATCCTCAATGTAGTTTTCCTTTTCTAATGTATAAATTTGCCTATTTTGATCTAAGTCAAGAAAGGGCTAGGTTTTGTGTAATGGTGCACCCTTTGACACTCCATGTATAATCCCCACAACACTGTTTTTAACAGTCAATATATACGCTCTGTTAGGCAAGCGGGGGTGGGCAAGTTGTGGCTTTCCACATGTTTTGGCCTACAATTCCCAGTATCCCTGACAATTGGCTATGCTGGTCAGGCCTGATGCGACTTGTGGGCCAAAACATCTGGAGGGCCACAAGTTGCCCAGTCCTGAGGTAAACACACACACATACACACACACACACACACAATTACATCTTTCCCACCCCTCATTTTTAGTCTAGAATAGGAACATGGGCCCCAGTGTGAATTGAGACCCTAATTTTGAGATGATGATGATGATGATAACAACAACAGCAACAATAAATTTAGCGCTTTGGGTGCTGAAATATATTATCCTAATATTCATTACAACATCTTAGTAAGGTAGGACAGTATATAACCATGCTGCATATGGATATATGCAGCCAGTGAGACTCTGCGGTGCTACCCTGTCTGGCCTGTTATTGTCACTAAGCCCCAGAACAAGCTACTATCTGGGTTTTCATCTGTCACCATGAACCCATGTCTAATTATTCCAAACTGCAGGCGGGGATGGTGGTCACATAATTTAATGTGATTTAAACAACTTCCAATATATTGCATAAACATGGATGCCCATTTTGGACCCCCCCAGTTGAGCTCAAGTCAAAAGCCTTCATCACCCTACCACCGCCACCCTAGTTACACTACTGAGCTTAGCTGAGCTTACCTTTCTCAAGGTAACATTCTGAAAACTTAAAATATCTTAGCTGTCACATTAAAGGCTTTTTGGAAGAAACGGAAAGAGAAGAAAAGAGGAAGTAACCAGCTTATGCCTGAAAAGAAATCTGCTAGATGCATCAATAATCCTGACATCTTTGAGGGTCAGCTCCACACAGGCCATTCCTGCCCGTGATTCTATAGGAGGGTGCATTACTAGCAATTAGCGATTGACACCAACATTTGAGCAAGGAATCCCCAACATGCAAAAATAAAGATGACTGGGCAGAGGTTCACATGACACCCCCTGCATTAAGAGAATGTGAAGAGGGTTGTGGAGCTGTATGGGCTATCCCTATACCCAGGTGCTCACATGTGGCATGGCCATGCACCCCTCCCCTTCCCCCCCCTCCACTGCCAATGCCTGTGGTGCAAACACTTCCCCACCATCCATGCCTTTAGATAGCATGGGAAAGGGCTTTCCATGAGTACGGATGCATGTGGACAGAGCTTCTCCAGATGAGCAGGGACTCTGACCCAATGGAGGAGTTCTCGGCATGCATTAATCTATGTAAGGACTGGGCCCAGCACCTTTGCAGAAGCGCTCTCAAGAGGCACTCTGGAGAGGGTGTGGGAACTGGGAATGGACTCTTGAGTCCAGTGAGGAAGAGGGCGAAGCAGACGGGGAGTTACCAAGGTTTCAGGAGATACAGCAGGGAGACAGGGGAAGAGAGGAATCTGTCCAGATGCCAGTTAATCAATTGGATCAAAGCCAAACAGAAATTTCTCCATCTGTGGGAATACAACCCTTATGGGGTAGAAGGAGTTGGGAGTGACTGAGAAGCGCAGCTTTGGGAAGTAAGAGGTTCACAAAGTTGGCCCATCAAAAGGGGTCCCTAGGGGAAGGCCCTCCCTGAGGGCAGGGCTACAAAGCCACTCAGGTTTTGTATGGCTGGCCAACACCAGTTTTTGTTGCAACTTTCATGGCAATAGTGCATCCATCAAAGGGATCTTCAGGTAGTCTATACAGTATTGTCCAAAGCTAATTAGAGATTAGTGCTAGGTTGCTGGAGGCTGAGATCTGTAACCTGAAGCTCTGTTGATCTGGCTAATTCGCATAATAAAGGCTATTTACTAAGTGATGACTTCTTTGCTGGACTGCAAACACTGAGCAAAGATGTGGTGGGGGAGAAGTTGGGGCTAACCTGCAGTATGTGTCAGCAGCAGGGGTGGCCTGGTGGCATGGAGCCTCCTTTAAAAAATATGTCAATGCATGGGAGGGAGTTTCATGTGAACCTCCCTAGGGACAATGGTTTACCAGGGACTATTGCCTGAAAATAGGAATTTCCTATTTAAACAGAAAATTCCTCCGAATGACCACAAAAATTACAGAGAAGCCCCTCAATTGACCTGGCACATTTTAAAGCCCAATTCCTTAAGTGAAATTAAGTGTGATCTCGAGGCTCCAATTCACTGTCTAAGGAAGTAACTACTTCACAGCTTCCTTATAGAGATCCTGTGTGCTAAAATGGGGGCTGGTTTCCCTCTCTTTCCCACAACAAACCCATTAGTGTCTCCTCAGAAGTAACTCCCATTGTGCGCAGTGAGGCTTGCTCCTGAAATTGCAGATCCATCTGGACTTTCAGGGGAAAGGGGAAAGGAGAAAGGGCGGTGGGAGAAGGGGGGAAGCCTCTCTTATTAGCTGAGCAGCCCCTGCCAGTCAGATGACATTCACTCCAACCCCCACCAGGAAGTATGTTCTATGAAGCGATTTTTACTGCTGTGGAGAATCTGTTCGTGGAACCCTGCTCACAGCAAAGACGATTCCTTAAAAAAAAAAAATCCAGTACTCCTCCATTAGCTTCCTCTTCTGTCGTTGTGGAAACATGGCCCTGGTGTCTGTGTGTAAAGAAAAATAGTAGACGCTGTCTATTGGGACACAAAGTCCAAGCAGACATTACTTTACATATACAAAACAATTACTTTAAATGTGTGTCTAGCGGCTACATCTTTCCCACCCCTCATTTTTACTCTAGAGTAGGTACAGGGGGCCCAAAGATGTAGCTGCTAGACACACATTTAAAATTGTCTGTTTTGGCCCATAGAGACTGAGACAGGCAGGGAGACCTGGGTGTTGTGGTCTCTAAGAAAGCATTTGGGGAAGCTGCCTCTGTCCATGCTATGAAGCGTGGCAGTTGGCTGTCCATTGGAGTGTCTAAACTGTATCTCCACCTGTGCTCAACCTGTATATTTGTAAATAAACTAAAATGTGACAAAATGCTATAAGCCTCCAATGACTCCTTCCAAAGGAAACTAAACCTTTGAGTAAGGCATTGCACCCCTGGAACTTCTCACCACTCATAGAAGTAATGTCAGGGACTGTCCCAGGAAACAGGGAGAGCTAAAGCATATGGGACTGGTATGGTTGTTTCCATATAGTGAATGGTTCGCTAACATGTCTCCATGACTGTATACCTGCCTACAAGATCCCATGAAGAAAATATGATTCCAGCTACACATTATGTTAGTCACGTGTACTTTTGCCCTATAAACTTTTTTTTTTGTAATAAAAAGCAGCTCCTAAACCTCAGTCACCAACATGAGCCAAGCACAGAGGGCTTGCATGGGCAAATCAGTTTTCAGCTTCAGAGAGCTCTTGACTTTGGCAGTGAATATTTATTTCCCTTTTTATTTTGCATTTCCACACAGAATGAGTTTAGGCAAAATCTTAAGTTTCTATGCCTAAAAACTTAGGAAAAACATGTCAGTTGTATTTCATGTGCACTGGCACATTAAAGCAGGAACTCACTATTTCTTTTTGCATTTCAGTACAGGCCACCTTTGTACAGAACTCTCTCTCTCTCTCACACACACACACACACACACACACACACACTTAAGCTATAAGATTCTCCAGACATTAACAAAATTAGTCCAAAATCTCCCAGAGTATAGAACAGCTAAAACACACCGACACTGTTCTCTTAATTTGTTTAATTGCTTTCAAACTTTTAAGTAACATTTGTGTCATATACTGGAAGTATCAATCGGATATCCTACTTAATGCAGTTAGGACTGCAGTCAGAGATTGTCTTTTTCTTCTTGAGATCCGCAAAATTACGTTTTTAATATAAAAGCTGATACTCTATAAAACAGGGGTAGTCAACTTCCAGGGGTCAGGGATCACATTGCCCCCTTGGAACCCACCTCTGACACCACTTCCACCCCTGACACCACTAAAATTGCCGCTGCTGGTGGGAGCATTTCCAGGGAGTGTGGTTCTGCTTGCAAACAAGGCACTCTCTCACCGTGCACCTTATTTCCTTTCCAGAATCCCCACGATTTTTGCTGCTACCACAGCAAATTCAGCAGGGCTGGAAGCTGCAAAAATGGCTATTGGAGGAGGGGGGTTATGCAAGCCATGTGTTGCCCAACCCTGTCATAAATCATGGAAGTAGGTGACACCCTTTGTAGTATTGTCTACGAGTGCCCAGGGTAATGACTATTTAATAGCAACATAATAATAGTATCTTTGACTTGTGGCTATTATTATGCATTTTAGAAATAAAGGGTGTTGCCAGGTAGAGGGCTCCTAGCACCACCAGTCAAAATGTATTCTGTCTTTTCCTCCTTCAGAGATTTTTTTTTTAGGAAGATAAAAGATGGAAGAAGCAGTGGGAAATCACAGGAGGGTTACAAATTGAAGACGATGACATCTGGACCCCCTGAAAATCACAAAAGAAAGCTCTAAAGCACCACCCTTTGGTCTAAAATAAAGGGGGAAACACACAGAAAGAGCCGGGGAAATTAGAGTCAGGAAGAGCACGGTGTGTCAGGGTGAACAAACAAACACTACACAGAGACAAGGGATTTTCATCATATGGCAGAGAAGACTAACAGCGTCCAGTGCTGTTTCACTGCAACTCACAATGCACAACATCATCACCTCATAGTTATCTGTCAGTTAACCAGTTCTAAAAATAAGAGGCCAGTGGCATCATGGTTATGAAGTACACCCCAAAGCTTTTACATGTCACTCTTTCAAAAGCTGCCATGTTACACAATTTGTTGGACCCATTCTTCTACTCCAGGGAGGCAGAGAGGATTTCCAGCATGGAACACCATCTATTTTGGTCCAATTAAGCTCCAAAGGAATCAGATTTCTTTTGATCCAGTAAGCAAAAAACAGCAACAGAACAAATCAAACATGTTCCTAGTTCACAATTATTCTGGCTAAGTCCAAGGAAAGGCTCATGGTACACAATTCATCCCTGCTACCCAGGAGAAAGGAAAATCAGAGCCCCTGATGCCCGTGCAATCTATAATTTGCAACCCATTTGGGAATCCATCACAGAAAGAATTCACCATGAATTTGTCATAGGAAAGCATACTGAAATAGGAATTGTGTGAAAGCACACCTCTGCTCTAGCATGCACATTTCATTTCAGTCGAGCATGTGCACAGGACAGTCATGGTGGATTAGCCACACTCTCTGCATCATGAATTCCAAATAGCTTGGATATGGTGGATGGTTTTAATTTGGGTTTGGGATTGGAACCAACCAACAGGTGGTTTCCAATTAAAGCTCCACTTCTGTGGACAGGTCTTTTAGTAAAACTTTAAAGAACCAATGATCTGTATCTTTGTAATCAAAACCATTTATTTTCACTCAGTCGCTGTTATCCAGAGACCTATTTATTTACTTATATGAGTTCTCCCCATTGCTAGCTACAACAAAAGGAACTCCAACAACACATTCATGTGCTTTTTCTGCCATTCATACCAATGAGAGAGTCCCACTTGTGTGGGCAGAGTTGCATGTCTAGATCATGGCAATGAGTAAAAAACTTTATATGCCTGTGAATCCTAGACTTACATTGCATAAAAATCACAACAATAAAAACATGTAAACCAAACAGCAAATAGAATCTATGTTCAGGATCCAAAGAATAGCTCACTAAGGGCACAGTCCTATGCATGTTTAGACAGAGAAAAGGCCTACAACTCCCAGCATTCCCCAGCCAGCCTCGCATCCTTAGTGTCATGATCTGGTTGGGCCTCTGATTGTTAATGATCAGTCATTAAGTCGTGTCCGACTCTTCGTGACCCCATGGACCATAGCACGCCAGGCCTTCCTGTCCTCCGCTCTTTCCTGGAGTGTGATCAAATTCATATTCATTGCATCGGTGATGCTATCTAGCCATCTCATCCTCTGCTGTCCCCTTCTCCTTTTGCCTTCAGTCTTTCCCAGCATCAGGGTCTTTTCGAGGGAGTTTTCTCTTCTCATTAGGTGGCCCAAATATTTGAGCTTCAGCTTCAGTATCACTCCTTCCAATGAGCAATCAGGGCTGATTTCCTTTAGGATGGACTGATTTGACCTCCTTGCAGTCCAGGGGACTCGTAAGAGTCTTCTCCAGCACCACAGTTCGAAGGCATCAATTCTTCAGCACTCAGCCTTCCTTATAGTCCAGCTCTCACAGCCATACCTTGCTACTGGGAAAACCATAGCTCTGATTATACGAATCTTTGTTGGCAAGGTGATGTCTCTGCTTCTTACTATGCTGTCTAGGTTTGCCACAGCTTTCCTCCCAAGGAGCAAGCATCTTTTAATTTCATGGCTACAGTCACCTTCTGCGGTAATCTTGGAGCCCAAGAAAATAAAATCTGTCACTGCTTCCATTTCTTCCCCTTCTATATGCCAGGAAGTGATGGGGCCAGATGCCATGATCTTCGTTTCTTTAATGCTGAGTTTCAAACCAGCTTTTGCACTCTCCTCTTTCACCCTCAACAAGAGGCTCTTTAGATCTTCTTCGCTTTCTGCCATTAGGGTGGTATCGTCTGCGTATCTGAGGTTGTTGATAATTCTCCTGGCAATCTTAATTCTGACCTGTGATTCATCCAACCCAGAGTTTCTCATGATGTATTCTGCATATAAATTGCATATAAGCAGGGCGACAATATACAGCCTTGTCGTACTCCTTTCCCAATTTTGAACCAATCGCTTGGTCCGTGTCCGGTTCTTACTGTTGCTTCTTGACCCTCGTACAGGTTTCTCAGGAGACAGGTAAGGTGGTCTGGTACTCCCATCTCTTTAAGAATTTGCCAGAGTTTGTTGCGATCCACACAATCAAAGGCTTTCGTGTAGTCAATGAAGCAGAAATAGACGTTTTTCTGGAATTCTCTTGCTTTCTCCATGATCCAGCGAATGTTGGCGATTTGAGCATAACCTTGCTGGATTTTGAGCATAACCTTGCTGGCATGTGAAATGAGCGCAATTGTGCAGTAGTTTAAACACTCTTTGGCATTGCCCTTCTTTGAAATTGGAATGTAAACTGACCTTTTCCAGTCTTGTGGCCACTGTTGAGTGTTTCAGATGTGTTGGCATATTGAGTGCAGCACTTTAACAGCATCATCTTTTAGGATTTTAAATCGCTCAGCTGGAATACTGTCATCCCCACTAGCTTTGTTGTTAGTAATGCTTCCTAAGGCCCACTTGACTTCACTCTCTAGGATGTCCGGCTCAAGTTCAGTGACCGCACTATCATGGCTATCAGGGACATTCAGATCTTTCCTGTATAGTTCTTCTGTGTATTCTTGCCACCTCTTCTTAATCTCATCTGCTTCTGTGAGGTCCCTGCCTTCTTTGTCCTTTATCATGCCCGTCGTACACAAAACGTTCCCTTGAGATCTCTGATTTTCTTGAAGAGATCTCTAGTCTTTCCCATTCTATTGTTTTCCTTGATTTCTGTTCATTTAAGAAGGCCTTCTTGTCTCTCCTTGCTATTCTCTGGAACTCTGCATTCAGTTGAGTATATCTTCCCCTTTCTCCCTTGCTTTTTGCTTCCCTTCTTTCCTCAGCTACTTGTAAAGCCTCATCAGACAGCCACTTGGCTTTCTTGCATTTCTTTTTCTTTGGGATGGATTTAGCTGCTGCCTCCTGAACAATGTTACAGATCTCCGTCCATAGTTCCTCAGGCACTCTGTCTATCAGGTCTAATCCCTGAAATCTATTCCTCACTTCCACTGTATATTTATAGGGGATATGATTGAGGTCATACCTGAATGGTTTAGTGGTTTTCCCTACGTTCTTCAATTTAAGCCGAAATTTTGCAAGAAGCAGCTCATGAACTGAGCCACAGTCAGCTCCAGGTCTTGTTTTTACTGACTGTATGGAGCTTCTCCATCTTTGGCTGCAAAGGACATAATCAATCTGATTTTGATATTGACCATCTGGTGATGTCCATGTGTAAAGTCGCCTCTGGTGCTGTTGGAAAAGAGTGTTTGCTATGATCAGCGTGTTCTCTTGGCAAAACTCTATTAGCTTTTGTCCTGCTTCATTCTGTACACCAAGGCCATGCTTGCCTGTTATCCCGGTGATTTCTTGACTTCCTACTTTAGCATTCCAATCCCCTATGATGAAAAGGACACCTTTTTTTGGTGTTAGTTCGAGAAGGTGTTGTAGGTCTTCATAGAACCGATCAACCTCAGCTTCTTCGGCCTCAGTGGTTGGGGCATAGACTTGAATTACTGTGATGTTGAATGGTTTGCCTTGGGTTCGTACTGAGATCATTCTATCGTTTTTGAGATTGTACCCCAGTACTGCTTTTCCCACCCTTTTGTTGACTATGAGTGCTACTCCATTTCTTCTAAGGGATTCTTGCCCACAGTATTAGATATGATGGTCACCTGAATTAAATTCGCCCATGCTTGTCCATTTTAGTTCGCTGATTCCCAAGATGTCGATGTTCAGACTTGCCATCTCATGTTTGACCACCTCCAGCTTACTTTGATTTATTGATATTACATTCCAGGTTCCTAAACAATATTGTTCTTTACAGCATCAGACTTTCTTTTCACCACCAGACACATCCACAGCTGAGTGTCCTTTCGGCTTTGGCCCAGCCGCTTCACTCTTTCTGGTGCTACTTGGAAATTCCCTCTGCTCTTCCCCAGTAGTATATTGGACACCTTCTGACCTGAGGGGCTCATCTTCTGGAGTCATATCTTTTAGCCTTGTGATATGTTCCATGGGGTTTTCTTGGCAAGAATACTGGAGTGGGTTGCCATTTCCTTCTCCAGTGGACCACGTCAAACAGCAACCCGCCTCCACTTCCACCATCACAAGATGAACCACTGAAAATAATTTAAAGAACAGCTTGTATCATAGCACGGGAGTCTGTATTTCAGAGAAAATGGGCTCACACAAGCAATTGGGCATGCTTAAAATATCTGTTTAATAACAACCCATACTTACATCTCAGATCTTTTCTGCAACTGATACATTACATTGTTACTATGTTTTAAATCTTTGCATTGGTGCTAGGTTTTATTTTGGTTCTTGCTTCTATTTTATATTGTAGTTTTAATCTGTTAAGTTTTTATAGTATATCTTATGTTGTATTTTTTGGTTTTAAATGTTTTGGTTTTAAACATTAAAACCAAATGTTAAATGTTTTTGGTTTTAAACCCAGAGAGTTTCAGCTATTGGAAGGTATAGAAATATAATACATAAATACATAAAATAAAATATCCCACCCATCCTCAAAACCCCGAAATGTTACATGGTTTTCCCCCTGCCTTTATCCTTACAACAACTCTCTGAGGTAGGTTAAGCTGAGAGAGAGGCCCAAGGGCATCAAGTGATAGCAAGGATTTCACTCTAGAACGTCCTAGTCCTTGAATGTAAACAATTTATTTATTATGTATTTAGTTTTAAAATTTATATGCTGCCTTTTTTTGCACAACGAACATGCACAACATGTATCATATGACATTTTAACAGCATAAAACATCATATAATACATAAATTTTTAATTTTTGTGAACCGCCCAGAGAGCTTTGGCTATTGGGCAGTATAGAAATGAAATAAATAAATAAATAAATAAACACATATCCCCTTTAAAATGACCCCCAAAATAAAATATCACAAAATATAAATAATGGAGAAACAACATTAAAATAAAGTGAAGAGAACAATCAACTGAAAGCCTTCTGGAACCATCTAAAGGAATGTCTCCTCCCGTATGTATCCTTAGGTCACATTTGGAGGCTTTCCTTTGCATGTCCCTGCCAAAGGAAGTTAGTTGGGTGGCTACAAGAGAGAGGGCCTTTTCAGTTGTGGCACCCCACTTATGGAATTCCCTCCCCAAAGAGGTTTGCCTTGCACCTATGTTGTTATCTTCTTGACACCAGGCAAATACCTTTCTTTTCTCCTAAGCATTTTAGAGACTTGGTTCTAGATTCTTATGGCTTTTTCATCCATTCCTGTGCTGTTTGCAGTTTTGTATCACACTGTATTTTATTCTTTTAAATATTTGTTTTATATTTTATATTTTAATTGTTTGCATGGCATTTTAGTATTTTAACTTTATGTAATTTGCCCAGAGAACATTGGTTATTGGGTGGATTAAAAATAAAAGTATGTTTTATTTATTTATTTATTTATTTATTTATTTATTTCATTTCTATACCGCCCAATAGCCGAAGCTCTCTGGGCGGTTCACAAAAACTAAAACAAAACAACACACAATAAAACAATTTAAAATATATAGAACATTAAAACCACAATATAACAATACAACCACAATAAAACCTAGCAGCAGTACTGGAGTTTAAAATACAGATTTAAAACAGCAAAGCTAAAAATTTAGAAAGCTAAAATGCTAAAATGCCTGGGAAAATAAAAAGGTCTTCACCTGGCGCCGAAAGGAGTACAATGTAGGCGCCAGGCGAACCTCACTAGGGAGCTCATTCCAGAGCCGGGGTGCCACAACAGAAAAAGCCCTCCTCCTAGTAGCCACCCGCCTCACTTCCTTTGGCAGGGGCTCACGGAGAAGGGCTTCACATCTGAATGAACTCTGGAAAATAAAGACAATTAAATTAATTAGAAGTGATTGAAAGGCCCCTTCAGGTGCAATTAACCAGTGTGTTGTAGTGGTTAGAGTGTTGGAATGTAACTAGAGAGACCTGGGTTCAAGTCCCCACTCTTCCATGAAGCTCACTGGGTGACTTTGGGCCAGTCACTGACTCTCAGCATAACCTACTTCATAGGGATGTTGTGAGGATAAAATGGAGAGAAGGAGGATCATGTACATCACTTGGGCTCCTTGGAGGAAAAGGTGGGTTATAAACGTAACAAACAATACATAAAGTAAAAAAAATTGTGTGAGGGGGACAGTGGAGTCCTATCCTATCCAGTGCCCCTGCCATCCTATCCCCATTTACATATGTGTTGAGACTGAAGGTCCAAAGAGGGGGGCCTGCTCTATCTGCATAGGCTTCCACCCCCCATGTAAAGATTATAAATCACAGGGGTACCTAGTACATAGAACAGATTCTCTTCTTCAGACCTCCCAATACATTGACAGCAGAACCCTGTTCTCCTCCTCCTCATGCAACTGTTAATGCCAGATGAGAACTACATTTAAGAAAGATTTAATCATGGTTGAATTTCATGGAACTACCCAAGTCGTAATATAACCAGACTCTGACATTCTACTATGCATTTAATGGTAAAGTATGGTGTATTAGATCAGGCACAGTGAGATGTATCCACTGTTGGTCTAACTTAAGTCCCATTAATTTCAATGGGTCTACTCTAAGTAGGACTAACATTGAATACAACTCAAAGAATTCACTGTGCACTGTCTTCTTAAGCCCAACCTAGTCACCGGCTTCCATTCCCTTGGACTATATTTATTTTAGACTACAGCTAATGCTCACTAGGGTTGATGGGAGGGGTTGCAGTCCAACAACATCTGGAGGGCCACAAATTGTCCATTCCTAATTCACATAATAAAATGTATAAGAGCGCAATCCTATGCATGTTCAAAACTTGCACAGGATTGCGCCCTAAGTCACTTTTCCACCCCAACCTGCCCTCAAGGCAGCTTCCAAAAAGCAATTAAAATGCAATTAAATTCAGCAAGATGAAAATAAACAAAAATTAAACAAAAGCCCATAACAAACAGGAGCAAAATCAAGAACAAAAGCCAGTAGCCTCTAGGAGAAACCCTGCTGCAGGCCTGTGCTTAAAAGCCCTGACAGGGGACTGTATATAACCCTGTTAACAAACAAGTGAAGTTACCGATACCCATGTGGAGCTTGAATTCCATAGGTAAGATGCAACAACAACACAGAAAGGACATGAAAATGTTTGAATGGAAAGAGTCAAGGATTCAGGTGAGTCAGGGCCATGTTCTTGGAACCATATTCTTAATTCCGAGGGTCGGCCTTGGAGTATATGCTTAGCCTGAATGGAAGAGGGGAGTGGCTCTCAGCTTCTGCAAAGAGCCCTTCCTTCACCAGTGAGTAATCATTGCCATAAGCTGTAGCACATTTGGGATTAGAGGCAGGGCTTCCAAGTCAGGGCATACTGCATCCTAGCAGGCTTGGAGCCAATTCCTCTCAGTTTAGACACTAACCGCTGGAAAGAGCCTGCAGTGTATTATGACAGCCTTTAAAATCCTGCAAATCCCTACCTGACAGGTGAACAGGAGGAGGAGGAATCTCTCTTCTTAGATTAAAGAACAGAATGTTCATTTTCTGCTGAGTAATGCTCAAGGAAAATAAACAATACTGATTGCTTATTTTTTAGAACTTATATGGCTGTCTCAAAGAAGGGCATAGGCTTTTATTATATACATACAGACAGCCATTTTCAAGACCAGTCCAACAAGGCAGTCATCCCAGTGTAGACAGAACATTGGCTGTTTTTTCTTTTGAAAAACTAGGAGCCCTTACCGAAATAAATAATGGATTATCTTAGTCTTTGACCTGAAAGACCGATATGCTCAGGAGGGTAGGGCTGTTATTGCCCTGAACTGGATCAGTTCTTCTAAGACAGGGTTGGGGAACGTGTGGCCCTACAGATGTTTTTTGGACAGCAACTTCCATCATCCCTGACCATTGGCCATGCTGGCTGGGGCTGATGGGCTTGGAGTCCACCAACATCAGGAGGGCCACAGGTTCCCCACTCCTGGGCTAGACTAACTCCTCGCCCCCTCTATTTTTTCTTCTATCTAGACCAAATATGTTGCCCCAATCCATACTACAGCAGTCTTCATCCCCCTGTACCAGCCATTTCTTCCCAGACTTAAAATTCTTCTTCTGTTCATTCACCCCTTCAGAGTGGACATACTGTTCCTGAAAAACATGCTGTAGTTGCAACGTGCCTCCCTTCTCTTCTCATCCCACCCTACACTCAGCTGTGCTGTCTCCGTTTCCCCATGCGGCACCCAGTACTGCAGGGGTTCCCCCAACACAGTGCCCATGGGCACCTCCAATAGTGCCCATGAAGGGGTCCCCAATGTGACACCCCTGGGCATCCACAAAACTTTATGTTATTTTTAATATACATACATGAATTTGTATTTATCCATAGCACATATTAAATGCATACAACTTCCTAACAATTATACATAGGGTTCAAGAAAAGTGGGCCAAATATCCAAATAAGTATCCATTTGAAGGTGGCATCTATATGCCACCTGTTCAAATACTGATAGCGTTGTAAGGTCCTCAATCCGTTGCATTATAGGAGATGAGTGCTTATCCTTCTAATGTTGTAATATCAGTCTTTTAGCTGCCAAAAGGGTGTGGAAAATCCATTTAAACTGACCATTTTTAAATTTCCATGAAGCAGGTAAATAATTTAAAAGAGCGTGTACATCTGACTATTAATGATTGTTCCAGGACAAAATGTATCTGTGTAATAACCTCCTCCACAAAAGAAGCAACTACTAGACATTGCCAAAACATATGTTTAAAGGAAGCATTAGCTGTATTGCACCACCAACAATTAGCCAAATTAGACAATCCTTTATTAAAGAGATATTTCAGTGTCCAATGGACACAAAACAATATTTGCATACCGAAAAGTCCCAGGTTCAATCCCAAGAAGGCCTGGGAAAGACTCCTATTGGAAACCCTTCCAAATGCATCCAATATTGAGCTAGAGATACCAGTGGTCTGACTTAGTATAATAGTTTCCTATATTCCTATGAAATTCAAGTCATTCCCTGAGGCAGTTTCCCAGATGAGAGTGTGATTCCCAAGAGGACGGCTCATACCTTAATTTTGCCAGGGTTCACTGGGCTCTGGAGCCTGTTGTCCATGACACAACTCGGCTTAGTGTCATGTGAAGCAATGAATGCCTCTGAGCATACACAGAGTGACTTCCCTCCACACATCTGCTGCAAATGTCTGAAAATAGACAGAAAGGCTTACAGGACAGAGCTTTAATGGCAGAATATAGCCATTCTAGGAGATGTTTAACAGAGGATAAGGGGGTGAGGCTCAATAGCAATGATCAAGCATGTATCTAATGAGAGGGCATGGTTTTGCAGGACGTGAATGAGCAGCATGAATGAAACGGCAGCTTCTCTAAAGGCAGCACCCACAGTCCTGTCTAAAAGAACATGGATGGCATAGGCAGCAGGCAGTGGTGGCAATCATGGTCAACAGAAGACCCCCTTGGGAGAGTCAGATTTGCACTCTTGTCTGCCTCAGGGCCAAAACACACATTACTTTAAATATGTATCTATCAGCCATGTCTTCTTGTCTTTTTTACTCTAGAGTAGGTGCAGGGCCCTCAATACAGGACCCTAGGGTCCCAATCCAGAACAGGGACCCAACACCTACTCTTCCATGAGAAATGTGAGCGGAGTTAGACAGGACAGTACTCGCACTTGTATACAAAACCTTAACACACTCTGATATCTGCATTACTTTTCTCAAAATTTGCATGAATTACATCAAATGACTCTCCACTTTTGTTCATACTGATCTTTTTAAAAAATTACTTGATTCAGTGTACTCACTAAATTTAACTGAAGGAGTAGCACTCCAACCAGCCAGACCAAGGAATAACAAACTGTTTGGAATACAGAGTTGATCTGGTTGTGTCAAACAAACAAACCTTTTCAGAATCTGGGATTTGCCCTGCATTGTTTCTTTAATTCAATTCAAACAAATAGCCCAGAAGTTAATTTGCAGGTTTTGTTAACCCTTAAAAGCTCAGATAGAGGCTTTTTCCCATTCAAATTTAATGAACAGACCACATGACTACAAAACTATTGTCAAGTTTTGAAAAAACTTTTTTTTTTTTGAAAAATATGTTTGTGATTTTAAGTAGCTTATTCATCATTTCATTTTGTCCCAAATAATGGGAAAAGCCTATTAAGAAATTTGTTCATTATTAAGTAAATAATGGGAAAAGCCTATTAAGAATGGTAACTAGCAACAACTAGTCTAAAATTAGTTTTTTTCTCTTTCCTGAGAATTTTCCAAACCAATCTCCTCCTACCTGTAAAAATGGTTATTTCCACTTGTTCTCCTCTGTCTAGTCTTCAGGGTTGCCCAGAAGAGGAAGCAATGGGGGCAGTTTGCCTTAGGCCCCCACAAAGCAAAGGACCTCTGCCTCAGTTCCTTTGTGTACCTTTGGCTCCTGCCTTACCACATTGCTCACCACAACTTGTCCCCCACTCATGACTCTTTGTAGGGGGGAGTGGCAGCCCCCCCATCACACCTGTCCCAGAGCCCATAAATCCTCTGGGCAGCCTTGAGTGTCTCAGCTGAAACCTCCTTCTAGCTAATTGTCAGCTTCCTATGACAAGGATGAGGCATCCTCAGGGCCCCTTCCCAGTGCCTTTATCCTGATAAACTCCTGCCAATCCTAGAAGATAGCATGTGTTGGGGTAGAAAATTGAATCCTGATTGTATGTGTGTGTATTATATTCAATGATTTAAAAAAAAACACACATGCCAGTTTAAGACTATCCTGCAAAGTTAATGCAAGCTCATGTTGGCTCAGGCTCCACAAAGCCAGAAAATTGGAAGCTAAGGCTGATGCCTTAACTGACATGCCCCGCGATCAGTGATGATGTTGTGCATTGTCACAAATTGTGCTTGCTTACAACTCACCCCCATGCACCCACACTTTTCCTTCGTCTTTCAGCCCAAATCCAGATGGGGAGGATGGAGCACCTGGGACCGGTAAAGATGCCCCCACTGTCCTGGTCCTGTATTGCCTTATGAAGTATCTGAGACTTACTGTATTGCTAGAGGAATCCTACTGTGAGGCGACCCATGCCTCTTTAATACACACACTTAACAGTCTTCATTAGAACACACCTTAAGCAATGTAGTTAAAAACTGCCTTGGGTTTGAGTCTAGAAGTATCTAAAGATGAGGTTCTAAAGTTAAACCTCTTTCAGCCCAAGGGCCAAATTCCATTTCAGAGAAGCTCTCAGGGACTGCATTCTAGTGGTGGGTGGAGCCAAAGGCCAAATGAGCATCAGCAAAATACCAACATATTTTAACATACAGCTCTGACTGCCTTCAGAGAGGCATTTCAACCATTTAGAATGGGGGAAAACTGCAAAAGCTGGGGAAACCCCAGACAATTGGTGGTTAGGGGAAAGAGGATGTGGCCATTTGGGGAACCCTAGAGGGCCAGATTGGGACAGCAGTTTGGCCAGCTTTGGCCCACAAGACTGAGGTTCAACACCCCTGTTCTAAAGTTTAGAATCGAAACTTTATAGAACGTTAGAAGCTAAATCCAGTGACATAAGCAGAAAGGCCACCGTCCATAGATTCTGGTGTGCTTCAGCTTTATTTCAATAAACACAAGTGCATCTAAGTCAGTGTTGGATTGTGACCAAAGCAACCATTTAGTATCACTGAGCTTGGGATTCAGTTCTCGATGACAAAAGTAACTTGAAAATTTAAACTTAGAGCTAAACCCTGTTTCCATCAATTATGAGCCACTCAATGACTGTCATATTCATTCATCATTATGTACTGGCTGATAGATATAAGACAGATGGAGAAAGAATGGCATTTTATACATGTTGGCGGAAAACAGATGTGGAAAAGATGGCAGAGAGCACAAATTTTACGTCAGTTCTTTTGAATGACCACCTGTAATATTGGCAGATAATAAACCGGACAACAGTTCAAGAATGGTCTAGGACAATCTTCCAATAAACATTTCATTTCTTGTGTTGATTGCTCAGGGGACAGATTTGTTATATTCTCATCTTTTAAAAAATGGTGCAGATAATAGGTTTGGTTTACATGCAACTTTTACCACAGGACTGGCCCAAGTCATTTTTCTGCTGGAGGCAAAGGAGAAGTTAGCCATCCCTCCATTCCATAGATGTCAACTGGACTGGGAGTTGAATTTTACTTCAACACTGGCAATGGGACAATATCCTTCATGCTACCTGTGGGCAGCAGACTAGCTTAGGGGGTACAAGGCTGGCCACATGGCACTCACAGTTCTGTCCTCTCAGTACTTGAGTGTGGGTTGTTTCTGGAACCATGGGTTAGTGTGTTGTCTGAACCCAGAACATTTTCCACAGGGTGGCTTGTTAACCATACAGTGTGGCTTGTTAACCACCCTGAACAACCCAACAACAAATCATGGGTTCTCAAGGTGGTTTGTTTGAGAAAAATAAGCCACACTGCATAGTTAACAAGCCACCCTGGAAAAAATATCCTGGGTTCAGACAGTACGCTAACTCAAAATTCAACAAACAAGACACAGTTCAACAACAACCCGCACTCAACCACTGAGTGTGGGTTAGCATGTTGTGCAAGCCCAGTCAATACCTCAACACCAGACTTTGTTCTCCAGTATGTGCCACCTGAGGCAGTTGCTTTGTTCTGCCTAATGATATGGCCAGCCCTGTTACACCAGTAGCTGAAGATAGGGATCAGTAGCACATATATTACAGTTCTTAACATTTGAACCTCAGAGTAGATAAGGTAGACCAACAGGGCCCAGGGATCCTTGTTAAATGAGGGCCACATCCAGATTACTTTGGTATTTTACATTTTCCCTGAAAAGTGGCCTTAAAGAATCCCATCAGCAGTTGTGGACTATCATGCTTTTATAGGATTGCTAAGGTATTAATTTTATCCAGAACAAGCACCCCTAATACATCACCCTGGTAATTTTTTTTTAAGAACAAACTGTTTTCCTGTTGATTGAGTGTTTCCTTTCCTGTGAGCCAAAGAGCTAGAGGCTAAAAACTGACATACTTGTGGTGAAAAATCAGGAAGATACAGTAATAATGTATTTTTTCTTCCTATATACAAAATGGTCCCGGTATTGCTTCCAAGCCATAACTAATTTTTTCACAGCTCCATTTGGAAAGTGCAAGTGCAGATACTGTACCTCTCTCCTACTCTTCTGCATAAATCTCTCCATATTCTAGCAAGAACATAAGTGCAGGGTTGTAATTTTGCAGGGTTGTAGACAATTCTACAAAGTACAAAGTGCCCATCCAAAATTATTTAATTCTTTACACACAGTTTGGCACAAAAAAGAGTATTATCCTTTGCTCAACCTACTGTTTAAAAGCCTTCTTTCACAAGAAGTATAACTCCTCCAATATTTATGGTTGACGATCACAGGAACACCATTAAGGATCCTTTAAAAAGGCAGTAACATCTCTGAGATGTGCCCTTATTTATCAAAAATACTTTTTTTTTTGCTCCCTGAAATCCTTTTGTTTTCAAATTAAAAATCAACAACAATCTAACATTGAGAAATCCTTCATAATACAAAGCAATGTTAGAAAAATAACCCTATCCAAACTTCTTTAATGACCAATTTGGAATATCTGAGCCAGCTCCTCTAGATACAAGTACAAATTGGTGCACATTCTCCAGCTACACATTTGTTAAAGGTTCTTTTGACTTTGGAAATAGGACGTCTGGCAGGAGTAACTCTCTCTCTCTCTCTCTCTCTCTCTCTCACACACACACACACACACTTCTTCAACAACAGAGGAATTTATTAAACACAAGCAAGAATTTAAACTCTACATGCATCGACCAGGAAAATTATCTTGATAGAACATTCATGAATCAAAACAAGCAACACATACAAAACATGCATGGAACCCTCAGTGGATACAGACAGAACCAAACTATAGGGAAATTAGCTTCATTCTCTTGGAAGCTACATCTGGGGCCTTAAAGCCAGGCTGCGGACATGCTTGGACAGTTGGGCTGGCCTGAGATTGGCTTGTAAGAGCATAAGCAGGACAGTGCTGGATCAGACCAAGAGCCATCCAGTCCGACAGTCCACACAGTAGCCAAACATCTGCCTGTGGGAAACCCACAAGTAGGACATGAGTACGATAGCACACTCCTGCTCATGTTCCCCAGGAACTGGTGTACACAGGCATACTGCCTCTGATACTGGAGGCAGCATCAGGATTAGTAGCCACTGATAGCGTTATCCTCCATGAGTGTGAAGAGGTTGAGAGATGGGGCTTAAGTAATTCAGGGTCCCTAACACTCTTAGGAAGGAAAAAGGAAGGTCCGGGGTGAGCCTGTAAGAGTGGGAGGAAATAAATGATTTTAGGCTGTTTGTCCTAACAAGGGGCGGTGCAATCGGGGTATTTCTGATGCGCAGCCATATTACCAGAAGGAGATGTGAGGAGGAGGAGGAGGTTACTTAAAGCTCAAAAGGCCTTCACTCCCATTGACAGTACTTTGTGCCCTTCCTCTTGTTTCTTCTTCCAGGAATTTACTGTGCAGAATGGGGCTCAAAACACACTGTGGCATCGAACTCCTTCTGCAGGAGAATTTGTCTTGACAGCAATGGAGTGAAGTAGAAACAAGGGTGAGCAACTCAAAGAAAACAGGAGTCCCAGTCACAATCCTTTCCATAGCTGATCAAGACAGGCTGCACTAAGTGGCTGGGAATCTGACCAATTACAGTCCAAAATTAGATCAAATTCACACACGCACACAGACACCCCTTTAGAAGAGAGCAGTGGACCCTGGTGGCTTTGATTTTGGTTGGGGCGCTGTGATCCTATTCTGGGTTTTAGTCAGAACTAGGCAGAATTTGTGAGTAGGGTTCAGCGCTTTGAATAGCTCCTTTAGAGTTCTGCCTGGTTCTGACTAAAACCCAGAATGGAATTACAGCCCCACCAAAATTGGAGCCACCAGCCTCCACTGGAAAAAGGGTGCAGAGGAGGTGGCTATAATTTGTACCAGAACCTGATACAGATAGCATAGAATTGTAAAGATACCTCTCCCTGAGTCTGTGTAGCTGAAGTCTGGGGTGTGTTGAAACTCCTTGGTCTCAGTGGCTGAGGCTGGATCTACACTTACCGCCTCGTCTCGCTTCCAATTCGGTCTCACTGCCGGCCTTTCACACTACGCAGTACCTGCCTCGTATTGGACCCAGAGTTTCCAGTGTCCACACCCCCGCTTTCAACACCCTGTTATCCCGGGATTTCCCCCTAATGTGCTCTGATTTTCCGCCTTCGCCACGGTATATGGTCGTTGTCCCCTCCCATGCACAGCCATATACGGCGGTATTTGTATTTCCCTGCTGGCCAATCAGAGTGCACCACTCGCCCAGTTTGTGTTCCGGCCATCGATCGCATCTCTCCTTGAGCAGTCGGCGTCCATGAGCAAACAGGTAGCCCCCCCCCCACGCCCACGCCCTTGCCTTTTTTAAAAAACCAGGATAACTTCTTCAAAGATTCGAAGAATCGTAGTTTGGGGCTTGTGGATATCGCTGCAGCCTGCCTGTCTGCCCGGATCTTATGGTAAGCGCTTAAAGAACACTCCCCACCTTTTGTGTCCGCCACTCCCCCAGGTACTCTCCTGGTATCGCTTGCGTCCATTCCTGAGTGGCTGGCGTCCGTGAGCCAACACGTGTCCCTCCCCCCGTGCCCCTGCCTAGACTTTTTTTTAAAAAAAAGGGGACCATCTTTGAATCTTCGAAGAATCGAAGTTTGGGGCTTGGCAGTATCGGTGCAGCCTCCCCATCTTGCTGGATCATGTGGTGGGCATGTAAAAACCGCCCCCACCTTTCGTCCACACGTTGCATTCCGCCCTGTGTATCCCCACCCCACTCTGCTCTTCCACCCGTGGTGCCATCGGTCAGCACCCACCGTGCCCCCCCACACCACTCTCTTCCTCGCTGCTGCCCCCCGCCAGACGTGTATCGCAGTGCCTTCAGCTGCTCCCTCCGCGGCAGCACGAGGAATGTTTCTTTGGGAGACTTCCGCGTTGCTCTTGTCACCACGAACTCCATCCCTTCTCCAGGAGCGCCCCCGTGTACTGTGTGAGGTGGCCACATCCCCCCACCAACACCTTCCCCAGAGTTTTCGTGGTGTTATTCCCCTCCACACTAGGGGTGTCTTCCCCCCCTCCCCGAGACAGTCCAGCCACGCCCGTGGTTGTGAAAACAATGTGTCCTGAGACTGCTGGACCAGCATTATGGGGATTGTGCACTGGGTGGCTGATCGGCTTTCCCGGGACACATGACGTGTATGGGCACACGGCCCCGTGGGACGGCATTTGCCCTGGTCTGTGAGTTGGGGTGGTTTCCCCTGCTTCTCTTTCCCCAGAAAAGGCTGCAATACCCGCCTGTTCCTGTTTCCTTTTCCCCCTGCTTCGGCAACGTGTTCTGTCTCACTTCCGCTGGCAAACATGAGAGCATCCATGCAGTTACATGGTGGGATGCCTACTGTATGGAAGGTGCTCCAAATCAGGGCCATAACATGCGGCTGCCCTGTGATGCCCACCATGGACTGTGACTGCTAGGTGGGCCAGCCCCCACCCTGAAATCTACTTCCGTGTGTTCCTTTCTTAGGCTCTTACTGTGAGGGCCCCTGGGTGACCCTCGATGGCAGGGAGATCCCACTGCCGCCGCTGGAAATCCCGACCACTACAGTTCTCGGAAAGATCTACTGCATCGGGCCACCCTTCCTTCCCCCATCCTTGTCAACAGAGGGTGGCTTCCACGAGCAAGGGAAGAGGGGTGTCGTGGAGGCCCGCGGAGATAGTGGACTTGCTGGACATTTGGGGGGAGCAGAAGATCCAGGAGCAGCTTTGTAGCAGCCACAGGAACCTGGACTTCTTCGAGGAGATCTCCAGGCAGATGACTGAGTGGGGCCACACCCGTAGCGCCATTGAGTGCAGGGGGAAGAGAAAGTCAATGCGCCAGGAGTACAGGAGGGTGGTTAACCATAACTCCCATACAGGGAACAACGTGAATTTCCCCACCCCGAACTGCTCCGCCGCACTCTTGTACAAGGCATGATTGGCGAGCTTCCAAATGGCAATGGCCACCTTCTTCTCCACAGGGATCGCTCTGCGCAGTTGTGTCAAGTGTCTGGCCAAGAGTGGGGCCACCTCACCCACCACCTGAAAGAAGGTGTGATGAGGCATCCTGAAGTGCTCGATCCAGTGCTCATCGTTCCACACCTGCAGAACAAGCCTCTCCCAGCAGTCCTGGCTGCTCAGGTGCACCCAATACCTCCGGAAAACCCGAGGCATGGGGAGAAGAGCCACGTTGTGTGCCATGGTCAATGTGTTTCGAAGCATCCTCGAGCGCAAGTTCTGATGGCGATGGCGGTAGCAGTGCAGTACCCGGAGACGAGACCTCCGCCGCTCGGACGACAGCCTCTCCAGAGCAATCAGTGCCTGGAGAGTACATATCAGGACATTTGCAGAGAGAAACAGCAGCCTGTAGAACATTGCCAGTTCTGGACCCAGGGCTCCAGCCAGGATTGGGACACCAGAGAAGATAGAATGTGTCCAGAAAGAGCTAACGGGGGATCAATGGGGCGAGGTGACGCAGGCACGGTGAGGTTTCCAGCGAATGGCTGAGGAAGAACACAGGGGAGGGGAGGCGAGGCGAGTTGATGGGAGGGTAGGCGGTTTATCGGTGGAGGCGGGAGGAGTGGCTGCTTCTCCAATCAGGGCGGCCCTGCTTTGGAGCTGGGGAACTGCGAAGCGCCGGAGTGTGAACCAAGCTCCCGCGTTTGAGGAGAGAGTGGAGCGGAGAAAATGGGTGAGTGAGGATAATCACGTAAAAATGCAAGAGCGTTTAACCCGACGGGACACCGAATTCAGCGCGGTGGCGGGCGCAATGTAGATCGGGCCTGAAGGAAAGTACATCTGTTTTTAAAAGGGTTACAGCAGATAGCCTGTGGTGAGGCAAGAACCTAGGCAGATGAGGCTGGGCAAACAGTGGCAAAGACGTGACAAAACTGCAGAGTCCCACAGTACCCTGGAGTTTCCCCTACCCTGAACAATGGAGCAGTACTCCTTCCAACAGTGGGGTGGCAAGGAGACCAGGGTGATTTTTAGTAGATTGGACCCAGATGGTACTGATCCAACAGCTACGAATGGAACTGATCTAATGAGCCAGCACCAGTGATTTCAGCAAAAGGAGCTTTTAGTTATTTCAGCAGTATGATGGAACCTTGCTCTGGGGAACAAGGGACTCAGTGATTTCAGCAGCCAAATGGGACTCTGCCTCTGGGAGGCGAGAAGCCCTGGGTTTTTATACTGTTTGAAGAAAAGTTTCAAAAGAACAAAAGAATCTCATAGCTGGCAGGACAAAAATACAAAAAGGTGAGGCAACAACTCCCAAGTTGCCTCAATAGTTGGTCTATGCTTGAACTAAGGGGTTGAGGCAAATCTTCAAATGTAAAAGAGAAGGCGATGGGTGCTCAACAAAGAGGGTGCAGAGCCTGCAGCTATCCAAAGACTGTGTTCTTTTGCAACATTGAAAACTTTTTAGGCCATCCCTGGATATTGATTAAGAATCAGGAAATCACTTGTACATGCATACATAATTTGGTTTAGCATTTCACTGACTGATAGTGGTAGATTTGAACTTGCATATGTGATCAGTGGAGCCATTAGGGAAGATTATTTCACCGTCACTCTTTCCAGCTTGGCTTTGACAAAGTGACTATCTTTCTTTGGTTGCCAACTCTTTCAGGAGGCTACAGTGCTTGCCCTGTGCTGAGCAGCCTGCTACCACTGGAATCCTGTTTGACTGTATCATCATAAGGCACTTAGCTATAGCTACATTCTATAACCCTTTAATAATAACCTCTCACATTCTTTTCGAATGAGGTGATATGCAATTGAGATTTATGCTTGGTATTTAAGTCCAATTGTGATTTTTCAAACAAGGGTTTTTTCCTTGACTATTTAACTCCAGACGTATCAATTTAATTAAATGCTTTTCAAAACCTGGAAACTCAGTCTTCTTTCATGATGGAAAAGCAATTGTTTTCAGGAGTTCTCTTTCTTTTTTTCTTTCTTTCTTTCTTTCTTTCTTTCCTTCCTTCCTTCCTTCCTTCCTTCCTTCCTTCCTTCCAGAATCACACTTCTTCAGTAACCTTCTCAAAAGCACTGATCTCCAGTGGTGGCAGAATCAATCTGTTCAGCAAACACACATGCAGTTTTCTTTGAAAGACTTCTGAGGAGGGGTCTGCACAGTTCTGCAGTGCACTGAAGCTTCATATTTGCAAAGGCCTTGAAATGAATGTGTCCATAGTTTATTTTCAAAATCTTTAAAGCATAGGGTTGTATCCAATTGGTGTCCCTCCGCTGGTGGAAGGCTGTTCGATCCAGCAGAAGCTTTCATCAGCTGAATGGGGAGGGAGATGATTTTCAGTGATTCCCCCTCCTCCCCCCTTACATCAGGGATGCACAACACTGGGCAGTCTGGGGGCCAATTTCCAACCCCTGGCTGTACTTCTGCCACTGTACCACCTGCAGTGGCAAAAAGTGGCTGTTTGCCATGAAAATTTGGTAGCAAACTGCTATGGAGACTCCAAAGAGCAACATTTAGCTCGAAAACAAGCTAAATTTGGCCCTATTGAGTCTCTATAAGCAATCATCATGAGTCCTATTTCCTGGTCTTGATATAGTATCACTGAATGTTAGGAACTGGCTTTTATAGCACTGGGTATATGATTAGCAAAATGTCTGCCACTATCACAGGTGGGCTGTGTGCAAAGGGATTACTTCAATATTGCAAGGATGCTTGATGGGAGGTGGAGTGCATCTCTGCATACAAGGACATCTGCTCCCCAATGTAGAAGCCCTGTCAGCAGAGATGAGGCTACGTAAAATCATGGAGACAGATTTCATTTTTAGTGCAATTATTGCACCCAAATGCAGTGTAGTGCTTTAGTTTTTCCTAATTCTCACACAGAATGGAATAGTGACCACTCACTTACAACAGGGATGCCCAACATCAGGCAGCCTGGGAGCCAATTTCCAACCCCTGGACTACCCCAGGGCCCATGCTGCTGCCACCATACCACCTGCAGTGGTAAAAATTGGCTGTTTGCTGCAAACATTTATTAGCAAACTGCTGCGGAGACTCCAAGGGGCAACATTTAGCTTAAAAACAAGCTACTGAGTCTCTGTAGCAGTTTGCTGCCCAATTTTAGTGGTAAACCACCAATTTTTTGGCCAGTGCACCACCGAATTTCAGCAGCAGCAGGGAGGCAGGGGCCACACTTGAGGCCATCGGGGGGCACACGAGCCTCCTTGGACACATGTTGCCCACTGCTAACTTACGTGGAAGAAAGCAAAAGGTTGTGCTGGGACCCTTTTTGGAGTGGAACGCTAAACCTGTTGCCTCAAAAGAAAAGAAGGAAACCTCAGAAGGTTGCTAAAGTTATTTCATTTATGTATAGAAGTTCTCAAACTTATTTTCATGCTGCATACATTTTGAATATAACATTGTCTGGCAAAGGCAGCTAAAAACAAGTCACAGTATAATTCAGACAATGGGTGCTTCCAGGCAAAGCTTTTATAGTGTAATCGCCCTGCCTCAGTCACACAATTCTATGGGGGGGGGGTCCAGATGTTGTAGACTTCTACTCCTAACTGTCCCATGTTTTCCTACCTCTTTTTCCATCTTTTTTCTTAGCAAGAAAAATCTGTTAAGAAAAAAGTCTAAATTGCTGCACTCTGCCTTCTGAGTGTTAGCACCAACAGCCCTCCATCTGGAAGCACCCATAATTTTAAACTTTGGAATTATGTGCAACCATATCATGCCATTTAAAAATCCCACCATGCCATTTCCATGGGCAAAATCTGCTTCCCATCTCAGCCTGGGGTGAATGTGTGACATCCTTGGGCAGTTGCAGGGCCCATTGCCAACACCTGTGTTCTTCCTCTGGTGAGCAACATTGTGTGACTGGGCGGTGGCCATTTGAATTCCCACAATGCCCCAGAGTGATGCTACATCAGGGGCATTGTGGTAAAATTAAAATGGTGGCTGCCAGAAGTACACTGATACTGGGGCGTGTTGAGGACCCCTACAAGCTTGGATCCAGCCATGTTCCCCAAGCCTTTCAAAACAAAGCTAGCACTGATCTTCATAACCCCATGTTGAGTTCTGTTTCTTGTGCATCCCAAACTATGCTGGAACTGTGGAAATGGATAGATTCAAAAGGGACAGCAGTAAAGCAGTAGCAATCAGAGTTGTGGAACGGACTCTAAAACTGTTTAACAAATTTGATGCCTCTTTATTTCTTCTCCTGTTGGCTCTCAAAATTGTTTTTGCCATCTGTGTGAGTTTGGAACAAACAGGAATCTTAGTTAATCAATTAGCATCCAAAGATTTTACAGCCTCTCCCACATGTAACAGGAGGGTTAAGTTATGGCTGGATCAAGTACGTTGCTTCTCCACCAGCAGATTAACAATGAATATCTTAAAGCACGCATGACTCATTCATGACCTTTTCTGATAAATTCCATGGCATTTTCCATATAGAACCACCCTGGATCAGAAAATGCTCTTACTCGAAATAACATCATGTACCAGTATATTGCTGGCAACGATATAATGCCCCCAAGTCCAGATTTTAAAGCTTGAAAAACCTGGAACTTCCTTCTGTTTCCATATCCTTTGCTATTGTTGCTATCTCAATTAGAATAGTGCAGCAAGCACTGACAACATGTGGCCATGAATAGGATTATGGTATATGTGGCCAATATGGTACTAGCATACAAGGAATAGTAACATACATAATGATAAGCATTTTTTGTAGAATACTTTCAGTGTGCAAAGCTATTCATGTACATTAAGGGGAGGGACCGCAGCTCAGTGGTAGAGTACATTCTTTGCATGCAGAAGGCTCCAGGTTCAATCACTGCCATCAATTTGTGAGCAGTTGAAGCAAAACTTGAACTGGTAGATATACTTCCTAGTACCTACCATTACATCATTTCTCAAGCCTTGAAAAGTGCACTATTACTAGATGTATGGTGAGGTCCTATGAGGAATGGTTGAAAGAGCTGGGCATTGTTGAAAGAGCTGGGCAAGGGGAGAAATGATAGCTATCTTCCAATATCTGAAAGGCTGTGATGCAGACGATAGTGCAGACTTGTTCTCTGTTGCCCCAGAGGACAGGACTACGACCAATGGGTGGAAACTGCAGGGAAGAAGATTGTGGCTAACCATTAGGAAAAACTTTCTAATGGTAAAAGCTGTTTGATGGGGGAACAGACTGCCTTGGGAGGTGATGGGCTATCTTTTGCTGGAGGTATTTAAACAGAGGCTGGATGGCTTCCTGTCAGGGATGCTGTAGAAGTTTCTGCTGCTCCTCTTCCTGTCAGAGGAGCAGCAGAAACATCCAGAGCTTAGGGGAAGAGGCTGAACACCGCCACCCTTGTGTCTGTTGGAGCCTTGAGAACTACACCACCATGAGAGAGCGGCGTATGGGAGAGATCTGCTGCAGGCTGTAAGAAACCTGGCTGCTATTGTCTGAACTTTGTTTTCCTGGCATAGCTGTTGCAGTTCACAGTGTTTATTAAAGCCTTAATGCATAGGAAAGATTTAGTTTATTGGGCTCTGTTTTACACACTACTGAAAGATAATAATGGATATTGTGTTGCAGTGTTTGATTTTGCCTATTTTGTAATTAATCTGAAAAGTTATTATGTTCGTATCAGTGAAATGAGTTGCTTATGGTTGTAAAAAGGTCCTATTATAATGATGTATTGGCATGCTGTTTTGTTATTGTATTGCTGTTTTGTTGGCTGCTTTGCGCACTTTTTGTGGCATATAAATTAAATGATGATGATGTAGTTGCATCCTGCACTTTAGAATTTGAATTGAGCAGAGGGTTGCACTAGAAGATCTCCAAGGTCCCATCCAACTTTATAATTCGAAGGAGACCAGATGTCGCCCCCCTCAAAAGGAGGCAAAGCCCCCAAGTGATGCTGCATTAACCACCACACTAAATGGAATAGAAATCCATTCAACCTTAAGAAGGCAAAAATAAACTGGATATATTGTATTCTCAAATACCTCCCCCATCCCAATTTTCAGAATTATTCTGAGACTGCATCTCCTTTTCTGGGGAGCTTCCAGTTTCCTTGGTAATGCCCCTACATTCTTTATTTGTTCCTTTTTTTCTTGCTAGTCAAAGAGATATCCTTTTAAAGGTATCTAAGATGGTTCAAGCTGCTATGCTGCAGCAGACCTATGAGCAAAAGATCCTGTAATCTAGTCACTGGGACCAATGTTAACTTTCTGTGACAAGAGAGTGTATCTGCAAAAAGACTATTAAAATAGGAAAACTGAGTACTGTAATTCCCACAGTCAGTATCAGCACAGTCTTACAGATCCCAGAATATACTCTGACTGTCACACAAGACATATCCACAATAGTTTCTCAAAGGAGTCTGGTGGTTCTCCCAAGTCAGCCTCAGAGTTTCCTTAGTAAAAAGGCATGCATGTAAAGTGGAAAAAGAATCAGGCACCAAGACGAATACTGACTATGGCCCTATGCAGATGTGCATGGGGGAAGGATGGTTAGGGTAACTACAGACGAGGGGTGGGGGGTAGTGAAACTACGGCATGTGTGCCGTTACACGACTGGGAACCACATACCTCTATGTGGTTCCCATAACCATCCCCCTTTGTAGTTACCATAACCAACCTCCCTCCTCTGCCACTGCTGATCCCAGCAGCCCTTGAAAATGTGCGTTTCGGCCACTCCATCTGTCGTGATGCACCAGCGACTATTGAGAAAGTCCGCACCAGCTAGAGTGTTGCCAGAAGTGCAGGATGCTCTAGGCCCCCATCTCTATGGTCATGGCCTGTACTCCACCTGGCGCCTGTTTTAACCACCGGGGAGCCCACCACATGTAATGGTAAGCCACCCTGGAGCCCCCTAACCCTGCTGCAGGTGGGTGGTTAGCCAGGGTGGTTTCAGAACCATGGTTAGCGGGTTTTTCTCCCCACACACAACATGCAAAGCCAGTGTGGTTTGCACAAATTCCCTAACCGTCTAAAAAATAAAAATAAAATCTTGTCTGCCTTAAAATAGATCATGGCTTAGTTTTATGTGTAAACAGGGCCTATGTGTCTTCAGGGTAAGAAATTACAAGGTTGACTTCAAATGTGAAGAATGGCATGTGTGTGTCGGGGGGTGTTGGGGGCAGGGAGCAGGGCTGGGCCTACCATTAGGCAGAGTGAGGTGATCTCCTCAGGCAGCAGAAGTTTGGTGGTGTAGAGGAGGCAGCAGTAGCAGCCCCCTGGCTATTTCCCTTCTTTAGAGGGCAGAGCTGTATGTTTCAGGGAGCCTGTCATTCACCCCCTAAGCTAGCCTGCTGCTCTCCTCAGGTGTGGTGGAAGATGCTGTCCCATCACTAATGTTGAAGTAAGACTCAACTGCCATTCCTGTCAGCTTCTGTAAGAGGAATGCAGTGTGTGCGTGTGTGTGGGGGGCACCATCTTGCCCTTTGTCTTAGTTCACAAAATGTCTTGGGCCGGCCCAGGGGTGGTGGTGGTGAGACTTGGGAACTGCTGGGTGCAGACAGACAGAAGAGGATGTCAGCTTTTAGAACTGTGAACATGGATGATTTGTGAACTTCCATTCCAAAAATCCTTGTACAACCAATTTTGAAAATAAACATGGTATGCATTTGAGAAGGACCCACAAATTAGAATGTTTGAGATAAAGATGTTTAAAAAGAAACACATTTGACCTTGATAAAATCACAGCATTTAGATTTCCCCCTCTTAACGCCCCCCATCTTTTGGTTCCTTGAGGAAAGCAGTTTGATAAGCCACAGATTTTAGCCATGAATGCTGCACCTGCTTTAATTAGTTTACCACTTGGAATCTGTCTTTTGTAAAATGTGCACAAATTATGATGGTCCTCACTGTACATTCTGTTCTTTTACTATTCCAGAATAATGTGTCTGCCTGCTTTCAAATTCTATCACTTCCACCCACAATATATCCAAAATACCATCAGTGCTTTCACCCCCACCAGTCTAACATAAACTTCCTCAAGCTCTAAAAGGCTAATTATTTGATAGCTGTGATATTTTAACTCCTCCAAGAAGAACAACAGCATTGTCCTTCTATCCTCTGTGAACCACCCTCTGCCATGATTTCTCTGCAAAAAACATAGAAAGAAAAAAGTGAGGAAATCCCTCAGCCTGCCCATGGGTTGTTCAAATGCTCAAAACACCAGTCTTAATATGATTTTGTCTTGCCACTAAGAACTGTTTCTCACACATATATATTCTGAAACAATATATCTGAAAAAGTTGTAATCATAAAGATCAGTGGCGGTAACTTTTGGCAGCTCTATTAGCTTCTTAGTATCCGCTTCATGACCAAACACATTACAGAACAAAACCTAACCAACCAACTCAGGTCCAATGGAGAAACATGAAAATACTGTGCATCATTCTCATAGTCCTGTTTTGGATCTCCCTGCTCCTGTTGCCACGTCAGCAAAGGAAGCTACCTTATTCCATTGGTCGATCTATCTCAGTACTGTCTACACAGACAGGCAGCAGTTCTTCAGGTGTTTCAGACAGGGGTCTTTCCTAGCCTACCTGGAGATGCCAGGGATTGAACCAGGGACCACGTTGCATGCAAAGGTCCCCAGTTCTACCACTGTGCTACCACTATCATTGCTTTACTACTGAGCAATGGCCCTTTCCCAATCCAATTCCACCTCCATTTCCCTTCTCTTCTTGCCCTCTGCCATTCTAAACCTTGGTGAACAATTCCAAATACTTTGAAAGCTTGAAAAAAACATTATGTAATTGGAATTGTATATATTTATTTTGCACAATTTCTTCTGAGTTTAGAAATTGTGTTGTCTTGAAGCAGAAAATGGATTTCCTTTGTCCTAGAGAACACATGGCTTATCACAAAATTCAAATTCTTCTGACCTGCCAAATTCTGCAAGTAGCATCATTGTTCAGAAATTTAAAAGAAAATGTAGAAAGCGGAAGGAGAGTCTGCTTTTGGTGATTGGATATTTATATACATTTCTATTCACTCCCCTGAACACTTCACTGTTTACTCTTTCTGAATATTGGTTTGTTATAATTGATTTGTTAATTTATTTTATTTGTTGTCCTACTGTAGTTTCATGTATTTTTTTTACTGTAAGCCACTTTAATTGGTGTTTCCTCCTTCCCCAGAAAGTGGGATTATAAATATTAAACTATAATTTCCCTGCCATTTATCATATAAGCTTCTATCTCTGGACATCCTGCAGTCTCATTTTGCACAGTACTTTCAAAGCCTGGGCATTCCTGATGCTGACTTTTCTGTTTCCACAGCTTTGCTGTGGACATCTGTTCCAAATGCAGTTGGAAAAGCTTGTCCACATCCCAGACTTTTAATTTCTAGCCAACAAGAAATCCTTTTAAAGGCTTAAGACACAATACTGTGTTTCATTTTGCTAAGGTCTGAATCTTTTACGGGGGAGTTTTGCACCAGAAATCTGCTTTTGCCTAATAGTCAAGCTTTTACCATTTGTTCCAGTGAGTTCAACTCGAAGGAAGTTATTCCTGAATGCTGCCCTGCAGCTTGAAACAAACAAAATGGTCTTGTGAACTCCAAATAGTCACCTGCTGAAGAGGTTCCCTGCTATGTCTGCATGATTAGGAAGCTGCCATATGCCAGGTCAGGCTATCTCATCCAGGATTGTCTAGTCCGGTTTTGAAAGCTGGCTGGGGGATTCTGGGAGTTGCAGTCCAACATACCCGGAGGGCACCAGGTTGGGAAAGGCTGGTCTAGTTTGACTGGCAGCAGCGGTCCACAGTCTCAGGCAGAAAAGGTCTTCTCCTCACTTGCTTCCTGATCCTTCAACTTGAAAATGCCTAGGGATGGCATCTGGATGCAAAGTGCTGAGCACTGCCTTCCCACTGCTTTGACCTTGCCTCCTTTCAATCAGCCCTTGCTGGGGACAGATAATTTTGTCCCATTTCTGTATCAGACATGATTGGACCATTCATCCTGCGATGAGGCTCGCAGGTTGACATGGCTCCATCTTTCCTCCTGTCAGTAACTTAATTTTGCTTGTGTTGGGACAAATACTTGGTGTTATTTACCTTGAGGGGTATGGAAACTTAAAAATCTTATTTAAGCCCCACTCTTGGCCAATGGAAATCTAGGAACAAGTTTGTCCTTGGGGTTCCAACCCCTAGAGAGCTTAGGGATCAGCTACAGGGCTGGCATTAGGGATAGGCATCACTGGGCACTTGCCAAGGCCCCCACCTTTGTGGGAGGCCCACTCCTAACCCTGGGGCATTCTGGCCCTACTGCTCCTCCTCCTGGCTTTCACTGCCCTCTCTGAACATGCAAGCAGTGAACAGAGTGAAAAGATGGAGCAGCATCCTCCGCTTTTCTTGTGCTCATCCTCTGGGCAGTTGTACAGATTGGGCCCAAACAGAGAAGAATGAGCAGGTAATGGAACAGAAGAGAGGAGTAGGTGGCTCACTGAAGGAGATGGCCCATTGAGGGCATTTGCCCAAGGACCTTGTAAAATCTAGAGCCAGCACTGATCAGCAGTATATAAAAGAAACAAACTCAACCAATCAGAGCATCCCTCCTGTTTATTGGGTCCATCAACAAGATCGTATATTTTTCAGTAACACAGAAGACTTCCTCCATTATGAATTTTCATTACCAAACAGCTTGGAAAGTGGAAGAAATAGCCTTATAAATTACACCCAAAAGTAATTACAGCCACTTTTCAATGTTTAATATCCTGTCCATTTAAATATTTACAAGATGTTAAAGGCAATTAAATCACACTATTTGCTAACTGATTGCCAGTTTGGGGTTTTTTTGTGTTTGTTTTAAAGTTTCATCTTGCAGTATTTATTCAGTCAATACATTTGCTGAAATCAAGGGAAGTAACACTAAAAACTCAACATCAAATTCTTGCTTTACATAAAAATGTGATTAATTACAAAAGTTCACAAGGGTACTTGAAAATCATTGCCATCTTAATTTTTAAAAATTAGCCAAATTGCTCTCTTATAAAATTAATTTTGAAAATAACAATAAAACAGCAGTAACAAGGAGGGCGTATAAGTCGGAATTCGGCTGTACACCCAGATCATAAAACCCTAAAAACAAGAACTTATAATGGAAGTTTTGACACAGCGTCAACTACAGGGAACGATGACAGCGCCAAGGCCATAAAACCCAACACCACAAAGTTACAACTTTGTACCAAAAATAACTAAAAAAGAAACAAATAGGAACACATTAAGAAATTAGACACATACTCTGTTAAAGCTTTTAAAGCCTAATAAAATGCTTTAGAGTATTCTGTGAATATAGGAACTGCTGCCAAATAGTATCAAGGATTTCAAAAGGCAAAATAAATTTTAACATATTCAAGAGTGGCCAGCCTAAATGACAATTGAAGGCCTATTGAATCCCAGGACAATTTCAGACTCTGGCAGCCACAGAGTAGCTTTTCCTTGCCACCTTCCAGCCTCTCCCAGGATATGTCAAACCTGTTGTGCATACCCTACCAGCACTACGTACCAGACACTGCCTGCATACTGCCTTCAGCTTTCAGTAGTGAGGACACACAAGGCCAGTTCCAGGTTTAATTTCATTTATTATATTTCTATACTGCTACATAGCCAAAGCTCTCTGGATGGTTCACAAAAATTAAAAACCATTAAAATACATTATATAAAGTATAAAACCATTCACGTAAGGACATAAAACAAATAGCACACACAACAACAACATATATATAAAACAATTAAAAACAGTCAGAGACCATCCAGGACCTGATCAAAAGACTTGTTATATGCTGCCAAATGCCTGAGAGAAGGTTCCCCGAACCGACTTCGCATTTTGTGGTGGGCATGCAGTAGATGTGCCTAGTGCTTGTGTCACTCTGTGATGCCCCTAAACTCCTCCCCTTTCTTCACAGCTGCGCAGTTACAGAGGCATGGAGAAGCATGCTCATTTCTTCAACCACACTTCCGCACACCTTTGCAGCTTCGTATCTTTGCAATGGCTGCTTTGGAGTCAGTGGCCAAGGGTTGGGGAGTCTTGGGGGAGCAGAAGGTCCAGGACCAACTTGCTCCAGCCACCATTTTGGAATGATGGGTAGGCACGTACCTCTCATGGGCATGCGCCTTGTCATGTGCGAACCATCTCAAGAGTCTTGGGCTGGAAAACTGTCAAACAGTTGGCATGGTAATGAAGGAGCAGACCACTCACATTTTACCCAATGAGGAATGGACAGACACAAAAGAACCCCTGAAATACAAAACAGGCACCAAAACCCAAAGTGTTGCACCCCTCCCCCCTGCACATGCCTGCACAACTATGCATTTGAATATGATGATAAAAAAAGGGCAGCGTGACTGCTGCAGTTTACTTCATTTTAACGGCTGTGTGTCAGGGCACAGCAGATTTTCCCACTGGAGAAGTCCACAGTAAATCATGTGTGTACCGCAGCAGAAGCTAATTAGCAGCTGCAATGCTGCGCAGTTACGATGGAGTGAAGGTTGAAAGTGGTGCCGTGTAGATGGCCTCTTGGCACTAAAAATGACAATGTTGGTGCCAGGTGGGCCTCATCAGGGAGATCATTCCATAAATGGGGGGTGACCACCGAGAAGGCCCTCTCCCTTGTTGCCGCCCTCCAAGTGTCCCTTGGAGGAGGCTACTGGAGGAGGGCCTTGGATGCAGATCGTAGTGTATGGGTCAGTTTACGCCAGGAGGTGTGTTCCATCAGGTACTGTGGTTCTGAGCTGTGTAAGGCTTTCTAGGTCAAAACCAGCACCTTGTATTGGGTTCGGAAATGTACAGGCAGCCAGTGCAAGTAGGCCAGAATTGGTTTGAGGGGGCCCTCAGCAAAGTGCCCTCCTAAATAGCATCCCCTCCTATTTGGGTGAGCCCTGGTGGGTTTATCTGGCTGCAACCAGCAGCTAGTAGCTTAGAGCTGCCCTTTTAATTAATTTCCTACTAAGTCCCCAACATATCATAATTCGAGGCATTGTGGACACTTTAAATGGTGGCTCCCACTCCCAGCTGCACTGCGCAATGGGCCCCTTGTGGGCACCAGCACAACAGTGGGCCCTGCTGGGCTGCTGGCAGCTGCCAAGTTGATGCCAGGCCTGAGCTCACAAGCCCTGAGCATGGACTAAAGCAGCTGGAATTCAGCATAGGCTAAGCTTTTAGCTGCAATCTAAAATGGTCATGCGTACATGAATGAGTACAGTCAGATTCATACATGACTGTGGTCATGCGCTTGCCCCTGAAAAACTTCTTCTGTCTGATTGGCGCTCCAGTTCCCAGCCTTTAACAAATGACCACAGAATGGATTGCCTGGATCATGTGATGAGTTCCTGTGCCAGAACTAGCAGCCCCCAAGAATGCACCAGGCTATAAGTCACCCGCTTGGCGATTCTTAAATGAATACCATGCTCTTGTGGTTTTTCCTCTTGGCCTTATCTTTTTTTTTTTTTTAAGAGCGATAGAATACAGTTTTAATTTCCATCTTCTGTGAGTTAAATGCATCCACTGTACAGGGATCTATCAAAAAACATTTGTAGGCATCTCATGGTGCTTGTCCTTGCCTGTGTTTAAGCAGGTCAAGGATAGGTTGTGGGTAAAACTCTTTTTCTTGCAGCATGCAAATGCCATATCTTTGAATACCGCTAACATGCATCTCCTGGGGCAAGCAACAAGTGTCAAGTGTGCATGACAGTTTTCATAGCTGCGCACAACCGGGACCTTTCAGCTTTTCGTAACTTTGGTGCCTAAGCTGTTTTGTGTGTGTGTGTTTTTAATGTTTGCATAAAGTGCTGCTCCTGTAGACTAAACAAACGGAGTGGCTTGGAGACTAGGTTACAGGTAGAAGTGCCAAAGTATACAATAGTGAGCTCTAGCAAGGCAGGAAGGTTAAGCCAATATTTTGGAGAAATCATATTGCCTATTTTCTGCTGCAACACAAATACATTTTAGCAATGCTAAAATTGCTCCAGTGGCTTCCTGAGCACAATTCAGGGTGCTAGTGCTTACCTTTGATATCCTATACAGCTTGGGACCAGGGTTCTTCAAGGAGTGCCTGTTCCCATGTGGACCTGCCTATATTTTAAGATCTTCTGATCAGGGATGCAGCTCTGGATAGGCCTTGGGGCCAAGGTTCAGGGCCCCACTCCACCCCGCCCCCAAATGACCATGCAGAGAGTGGCAGGTGATGAGGGTATCAGAAGAAAACTCCATTTTATACCTGTTGTCATGATGGTGTTGTGATTTAGGTGAGCTTAAAATGGAAAACTGCACATGCTCAGAGTGTTGTTGTTGTTTTAACTAGGGTTGGCAAACAGTTGTGTTGTTGTGTTCTAATGTATCAGGAATGTTGAAGCAGTTGTAAAGCATGGAATGGTGGCAGTGTCTGTATGTGCAGGGGTGGGGAGATAAATGTTATTTGTGTGCTCCACAACTCAATACACATGCCCATCTAAAGCTCCCCCACCCCAATAAGGTCATTAAATCCAGGGTCTAAAATTACCTAGTTGTACCATGGCTTCTGATGAGGCCCTTCTCTAAGTTCCTCCCTCTCTGAGCTCTGTTGACTGGTGTCTGGAGAATGGACCTTCTTTGTAGTGGCATCCCAAGTTACAGAACTACCTGTGCACGCCTAGGGCCTATGTCTTTTGGGACCCTAGGGCCTATGCCTATGGGCTATGTTTAGGGCCTATGTCTTTTGGCCATGTCTTTTGGGGACCAAGTAATTTTATTTCTATTCACCCAGGCTTTTGATTCAGTATTGTTGTGGTATTCATGTCTCATAAATTGAACAGGGTTCACCAGTGTTTTTGGCTTGAAGCAATGTCTGATCAGTGTTTAGAATTTGGCAAAAGAATGTAAATGTTGCTTACTGGCCCAATTGATATTTTTCATCGCACTCCTAACCCATTCTGTCCATGTGCTGTGCATGGCACCACATATAAGAGAGGCCCTGAGGAATGAGGATTATGTAATTACTTTTGTATTTATTTAATTCTGCATGTATGCATCACATTCCCTTCTATGAGCTTGGCATATGAAATGACATTGTTGTTGTTGTTGTTCAGTCGTTCAGTCGTGTCCGACTCTTCGTGACCCCATGGACCATAGCACGCCAGGCCTTCCTGTCCTGTGCTCTCTCCCGGAGTATGCTCAAGTTCATAATGAAATGACATACAATGCAATAAAAGCAATAAAGCATCACGTATGCTTTCCCTTAATCCACACCACCACCTTCTTTCCCTGCATTTTGGTGCCTGGAATGAGTCTAGCAAGACAGCCTCAAAAAAATTTGTGAGTGCATCTGCATTCATTTATTATTTTTTGCTGCTTATAGGTGTAAACTATTGTGAAATAAGGCAATATTGGCCAGGGAGGAAGGATTGAAGGAGACTATCAGTATTGCACCAAGCATATTATTATTTAAGGATCAATGGCAAGGAGGTATGGTGAAGAGAAGGAACATGTACAGCAGGACAGCCTTGTAGGCTAGACTCGGGAGCCTGGCAGGCCAAATTTGGCCCACAGATTGGAGGCTCCCCATGGCTGCTTCAAGCACTTTATATTACCTGATGATGTTTTTCCAGCATATGATGATACCTCATGACAACAGTGGCAATTACTCCTAAAGGGCTGGATGATATCAGCCTGTTTCCTTCACCGAAGAACTAAAATTGAAAATAGATGGGGGGGGGAGCAGAAAAAAATGATTCTTTTATTTGTTTTAAACCTCTTTATCTCACACATCCAAGATCCCATTGATTGAATTTGGATTAACTGCCATACATTTTTGTCTCCTCACAATCACTTTACATTGGAGGCCACTCCAAGGCCTTACACAAGCCATTCCCTTTTAGCCTCAGTTCCTCATCTACAAAGTAGGGTATTGACCAACCTTACAGAGTTATTGAAAGGATGACAATAAGACAATGGATATGAAGAGCTTTAAACACTCTAAAGGACTATATAAATGCTAAGTATTTTTATTACTTATTAAGTAATACACATACGCATATAGCTTAATCCAGACAGTTCTTTTTTTATGGATTACAAACATAGTGAAATGTGGGCTTGCATGTACTCTCCTCTCATTTCTGCCACATGTGGTATATTGTCGACACTGGCTGGCAGTGGCTTTACAGGGTTTCAGGCAGGAGTTTTTCCTGCCCTACCTGGAGATTCCGGGGATCAAACTTGGGACTTTCTGCACGCAAAGCATGTGCTCTACCACTAAGCTATGGCCTTCTCCTCTACATGAATACCTACATGAAACCACTGGGGGAAGTCATCCAGCAGTTTCAGTTGAGGTGTCATCAGTGTGTGGATGGCACTCAGCTCCACCTCTCTTTTCCAACTACTTCTCCCGGTGCAACTCTTGAGCTGGTGTCTGGAGGTGGTCTTGAGCTGGATGGGGGCAAACAAACTAAAACTTAATCCGGACAAGGTGGAGGTACGGTGGGTAGGGAAACCAACTACTCTGGATGGAGGCTTGCAGCCAGTCCCAAACAGGGTTGCACCTGAAGGATCACGGTGTTCTCCTGGACTTAGTGTTAACTGGGGAAGCTCAGGTGGCAGTGGTAACCAGGAGTGCTTTTTACCACGTAGACTCAACTGCAACCCTGTCTGGAGAAGACGGACTTTGCTTCAGTCATCTATGCTGTAGTGTCATTCAGACTGGATTACTGTAATGCCCTCTATGTGGGGCTGCCTTTAAAGATGGTTCAGGAACTTCAGCTGTGCAAAATATGGCCGCTTGAGTACTGGTAGGTGCTGGGGACTTGGATCCTCTGACACCTCTATTGTACCAGCTGCCAGTGTGCTTCGAGGCCCAATTTAAAGTGCTGGTATTAGTCTTTAAAGTCCTAAATGCTTAGGGTGCAGGTTATTTGAAGGACTGCTTTCACCCTATCTGCCTGCACTCTGAGATCAACATCCGAGGCCCCTGCTCGTAGAACTCCATTGCAATTGGTGTCCACCAGGTGCCATCATTTCACATAGTGATGGTACCAGCCTCCAGTGTGTCCTCAGCAGAGTGCTGCTAATGGCCTCACTTACGCTCCACCCTGCGTGCCTCTGCCAGTCCTCCCTCCTTTTTTTTTTAACCTGGCACCAGCGCTGGCTCCTTCTTGCCTGGCCAGCCCTGCTTGCAAAAGAAAGCGGTGTGGCAGCCACCAGGGCAAGTCTGCAGGGCCCATGCCGCTCCTTTTCAAAGCAAACCTTTCCTCCCTTAGGTCTTGAGTAGCAACAACCAGAACTAATCAGACATTGCCTTTGGGGTGGGGGGAGTGTTAATGAGGGCACAGGAGTGGCCAAAAGACCACGCCTTCACAGGCCGTCAAGTGGGTCCACCAGTTTACCTTGGCCTGAAGTTCAGTTAGGACTTTATTGGGTGCCTTTGTGTATGTGGTGCTATCTGGTTTTAATTATTGTTGATTTTATTTTCATTTTATTATTGCTTTTATCATTGTTTTATTGTGTACTGTGGTTTTACATTTTTTACACCACCTTGGGAGGGCTTCCCTAAAAGGTGCTGTGGTTTTAAAAGGTGGTTTTAAACAAATGAACAAAACAAACTATATTCCACATTGTCACTCCTATGATTTAATCTCAGAAGTTTAAGAAGAGCCATTATGAAGATTTTTTTAAAAATATTCCCTCACACAGCATGGCACCCAGTGAAGAGGTTAGACTAAGCACTGGGTTATTCTCACATAGTTCTAGTTACTAGCAAATTTCCAAGTATGTTTCCACTCTTTTATATATTTTACCCCCAAGATAGGCGGGAAACAGCATTCTCCAAGACAGTATAGACTTTATTAGAGCTACTCTTTATTGAACTTGATATTTTTGTCAGTGTTTCCTTTCTTACTGAGTAACTGAGTATTGTGGGTGAACAAGGAGGTCTTGTAAAACTACAGGAGCCTTAACAGTATAATTTTCACAATGGATATTAAAATTTATAGCCAGATGTCCTACATGAAGGTGGCCTGGCAGTTGTGATTGCTTTCTCTCACTAAGTAAATGACTTGACATTGTCTGTAACAGGATCTGTATTTTGATTGAAAAGGTTCCAGTGAGACTGACTAGCTGCTCAGATGTGGCCCAAATGTTTTCCCTGGAAAACAGAGTTTACTAGGAAAAGTATAGTAATGAAGAAATATAGACTTCCCAATACTAGAGAGACCTACCAGTTTCAAGCTTGTATCCAACACACTGGGACTGCTCAGACACAACACCAAACCATGGTTTGATAATAGGAACATCAGAATTGTCATGCAGGATCAGACCAAAGGCCTCTATAGTCCAGCAACCTGTTTCTCACAGTAGCCAGCCTACAGGAAGCCCACAAGCAGGACATGAAGGCAATACCACCCACCAGATCGAGTTCCCCAACAACTAGTATTCAAAGGCATAGAGCCTCCAATACTACAGGTAATATGTAGCTATCGTGACTGATAGCCATGGATAGCCTTATCCTCCATTAATTTGCCTAATCCCCTTTTACAGCCATCCAGGTTGGTGACCATCACCAGATCTTGTGGTAGCAAATTCCAGAGTTTAACTATGTCCTCGGTGAATAAGTATCTTCACACCATGCATAATTTTATACACCTCTGTTATGTCCCCCCCCTCCACCTTTTTTCTAAGCTAAAATGCCCTAAATGATGTAACTTTTCATCATAGGGGAGTTGCTCCTGCCCCTTGGTCATTTTGGTGACCCTTTTCTTCCAGAGGTGGAACGCTGGGATCCTCAGGCTCTGAAGGAGCCCTGGGAACCTTCAGGCTCACATATTTCCCCTTCTTCCTCCTCTTGTGTGGTTTGTAACTTCTGGTCCTCATTTGAAGCAAACTAGAATTTGCTGTTTCGACCATTTGGAAAAGGACCGTAGCTCAGCAACAGAGCAATGTTTGGCGGCATATCCCATCTCCAGCCCCTGCCATCTCCAATTAAAAGGATCAGGTGCTGGGAAAGCCTTCTGCCTGAAATCCTAGAGAACCACTGCCAATCAGAATAGACAATACTGAGCCAGATGGATAAACGTCTGGCCAGGGGCCGATCTAAACAGAAACATTTTGTGAAGCAATTTGGGCAAAATCCCCTCCAATAGCCAACTCAGGACACAGACGACAAGGATTCTTTCCAAGTCTTTATTCCTTTATTCCTTTATGACTCTTACAGATATTAATCGCTAGCGACTAAGCAAGGGACTGCCCTGGGGATAGATAGCAGAGTAGCCTAAGCTCCAGGTAAGGCAGTTGGTCCCCGTTCGAAGGAGAACCGCGGGAAGACTCTGAACTTATGGGCTGTGGAGAGGTCCTCCCTCTTTCCCTTGGGTCCTCAGGACACAACTGTTGTTTGAGCGCCAAACGAGCGGAGCGCCTTCTTTTGGTGCCCTCCATCTGTCGCCGCTCCCTGCATCTGTGCCGAGCATCCAGCAAGCCCCCTCCAGTGCTCTCTTGCTGCCAGGGTCACTATCTATCCCAGGAATGCTGGCAGGAGGAATCTCTGCCAGCTGCTGTGCTTGTAAGAGATGAGCAAGCTCCTCTCCCATGGATTGCTGTTCTTCCTCAGAATCAGAACTGCTCTGGGGCTCTATGGGCTCAGATTCTCCCCTGACAGCTGCACAGTTTTAAAACCGCAGGGCTGCCCCCCCCCCCCCGAGCAAGTATTTAAAGTGAGAAGCAGCAACTGAGCCCATGTTCACAACAGCACAGTTTCAAAGCAGCAGGACTGCTCCTGTACTCAGCAAAGTGGAACTGAAGGCAATGAGTTACTTCCAGGTAGACATGTTTACCTGCTCTGCTCTCCCCACGCCCCTGCCCATGCTACTTTCCCTTCCGCCAATCACTGCCGCTTCCACCAGCCCGTACCAAGGCCAGGTGAGGTCACACAGACTCCTGAACAGCACTGAAGCCACTGTGACAGGAAATCCAACACAAAATGAGTTTGGAAAAAAAAAAGGATTTAGGGCAAGAAACGCCCGGCTAGCCACGGACAGCAGCATGCATCATCTGACACTATTGATTTGGGGGTGGAGTAGAAGCGGAATAAAAGCCCCATGTAGATGGGGCCCAGGTTTAAAGGCAACTTTCTATATTTCTATGGGCAGGTTCACATGATCCTGGAGGGAAAATAACCCACCGTGGCTTATTTTGCGAGGCACAAGCGTCCAAATTAGCATAATTACCTAGAATAAGCCATGGTTTTCAGGGTGGTTTGTAAACCACCCCAGCCAGCCACGCTTGCTCGGTTCGGACATCACAACAACCGGCACCTGGTGAGGGTAATTATGCTAATTAGGCAGGTCATAACCGGCTTGTGCAGGAAGGGAAAATACCACTGTGGCTTATTTTCCCTCCGTAATCATACAAACCCAGTCTATGGTTGCACATGCCCACAAACCACGGTTTAATCCTGAATTGCAGGCAAGCACAAACCATCATTTTGTCTAGCTTGTTTGGACAAAATGGCAAATTATGGTTTACCACAAAACAAGAGTCAGAAGTTACAAGTTGCCAAATACAAGTGGAGGAGAGAGAACTAATAGCCTGAGGCTCATAATGCCAGACCACAATTTGGCATTATGTCTGAATAGCCCCAATTCTCTTTCTCTTTCTTCGATTTTCCACTGGATACTAATGTCTGTCTTTCTGGCTCAGACCTTTGGTTTATCACTGGCAGACATGCCTTGGAGATTGAAATGAACCAAACCTTAGTTCAAATTCTTTAACAGGAAACTGGGATAGCTTTGTGGTGACAGGAGCACAAGCCAACATCCATTTTTTATTCTTATATTTGTATATTTGATTTATCTGGCTTACAATCTTTTGATCAAAGGAAAATGTTAACTTTATTCAAAATATACAATTACATCCCCTTTTAGCAATGGTGGTAGAAGCCTATAGGCTTTCCCAGGGCTTCCAGATCTCACCAGCTTAACCCAGAAGATTTGGCTTTGCGTAGTAGGAACTACAGTTTGCATTATGGTGCATGACCTCAAAACTGTTTAATTTCCCCCCACAATCCAAACTATATAAAAGCGTAATTTTTGACTAATTCTCTGTCATGTGTTCACTTTGTAAGAGTATCAGAAAAAGGGTTACATCTTCAATTTCCTACAGAATAATTTTTCATCATTTGTAATGCAATTGATTTTTTAAAAAAGGAGACATTTTTGATCGCTTAGTTTTGTGAACATGATCAAGAATGAATTCCCGGATCAGCCATTCTTTTCCAAAACAATATACCCAATATTTGAGTTTGAGATTTGTTTGCTCTGAAGGAGTTTTGGAAGAAAACATGTAGGAAGCACAATTATGAGATGAGAAGCTTAAGGATTAATGGTTTATCCCCAATGATGTAATCTTGCTGTAAGGGCTATCACCCTCCCTCCCTCTTGCAATTGCGCTGGGCATTCCATGAAACAAAAGGGCCAATGCAGTTCTCAAAGTTATATGCAAATGTGCATTTCTCTGAGGTTTAATTCAGCTGCTGCCAAAACAAACGTACCCACAGGAAGACGTTAACACCACCATGGGGGATAGAGATAGAGAGAATGCAGCAGAGAATATTGGCTGCCATCCATATTACAACACCACGCTGAGAACTATTCCAGATGGAGAGGCATTCCAAAGGAGTTCTGACCCTCTGTCGAATAACGAGGCAGTGTATCAAGCCAGAGATTAGAGTTAGAGAGATGCTGGAGCGGTTATTCCCCTGGGGAATGCCATAAAGTGGTCTACCAAATGTGTGCAGTGTGCAGTTCATCACCAGATGAAGCACATAATCTGCATACCAAAAACAGACAGTGGGGTTTGTTTAATGCGGCTAGCCATGGCAACGAACCTCTAGCATCGTTCCATCTTCCAAGAGCAGCTGCACCAGAAACTTTCACTCTTGAAGAGCTTGGAAGTTTATTCTTGTGTTGTATTTCAGGTTCACAATGCAAAACTAATTGTTTTGTGCAGAAAAGGAAAAAAGGGGGAAAAGCTTTCTTAAAATAGTAAAAGGCAAAAAAAAAAATAATCAGTTGAACTTATAGACAGGATTCCTGTTTGTATTTCAGGCCTTTTAATGCACAGGGTTCCAAGCAACCCTAAAATGCATAAATTTTGCTAGGGATCTTGTAGTTTTCAGGGAGTTTATCGTGAGTTTGTGCAGTCATGTTCTTTAGAGCTACTCTACATCAGAAAATCAAATTCTGGACCATACCACTTCAAACTGCATGGAAGGGGTGAGGATTCCTTAAAACAGCAGCAGCAACAACAACAGCAATAATGCTCTCCCATGTACAAAGCCCCAGACATATATTTTATTTATTTAGCCCACTTTTAAATCCATTATTTAATCATGATGATTCCTAAAGCAGGGTCCAATTAAAATTCAACAATGCAGATAAAATAATAAAAAACCCATTAAAAACAGAACGGGGATAAGATAATAATGGTCAGCACAAAGGGTAGGTATGCTTGGGCTCCTGCCAAGGGCCCACATGCCAGAAGGGGCCCACTGACAAAAGCTTCCCAGACATCTTCCTCCTCCTCTTCATCATTGCAACCTTCTTATTTATATGCATCTCATTCTGGCCCAGACAAAAGTGATGCTGAGAAGGATGAGCAGTTGATGCCACTGCCTTCTTATTTGCTGGCTCTTTGTAGGTGGTAGCAATGATAAGGAAGAGAGGGTGGAGCAACAGGAGTTGGTGACAATGGTGGTGAGAAGGAATTTGGGGCAGCGGGCCCATTGAGGGTGTTTTGTACAAGGGCCCTCAAAATCCTGGAGCTACCCTTAAGATTACAGAACTAAGATAAAAAAACAAAACATCCAAACACAAAACAATACTAATCACAAAAAGCATGCATGAAAATGAAGGTTTAAAGGCCCTTGCTTAAAGGGGCAATGTCCAAGAACTCTCATATTCTGTTGGGAAGCTGGTCCCAAACTTTGGAGGAGCTGAACCATCACACTGAAAAGGCATGTCTGGTGGCAACCATCAGCCTAACTTATGGTCGTGCCACCAAAAAGTTATAATTGCCAGATCTTAAAGGTCAGGGAGGAAAAAATATAGAATGGTGTTCTGCCACAAGTATCTTGGACCCAGACTGTAAAACGTTTTTTAAGAATCGGCATCAGAACTTTGGATTTAGTGTAGGAACAAATCAGGAACAAAAGAGTCATAAAGAACAGGTGTACAGTGTTACAGACTTTCTGTGGCCAATGCCAGTATTAATCTAGCTGTCATGTTTTGAACTAGCTGCAGTAACACACGTATTCGGGAAAGGATTACACCAGTAGGGGTGGGCAGGAAGTACATTGGGATGTACTGATACGTCTCTGGATGATTTGTAGTAGATCAACAAGGGGTTCTGCCTGAGTTGGCCATGTGTCCTCTTTTACAGAGGAGAGTCCTCTGTTTGAAGATCTGTCCTGTCCAATTCTGGTTTTAAAAGAAAGAACCATTAGGACAATTCCCCATCAACAATTAGCGCCTGAACAGCAGACTCAACAGGTAGGCACACAGATCACTGTATTTCTACTGAAATAAATCAATAAATTCTAAATTTGCATCTGTACATATAAATTAACATATGAAATTTTATGCAGATCGCTGCCCTCTTTTTTGATGATTCATGTGGCCACCCTAGTTCTGTCTCGGAATTTTTTATACAGCAGCAATAACAAAAAAGTGGTGTTGAAGGTAACCCAAAATTAGGCTGCTGAAATGGAGAAAGGGTAAAGCTAGGAATGGATTTGTATGTGAAAGGACTACACACTCATTTTTGATACTAAAAAAAAATCTGTGCTAAGCATGTGCTTAGAGTTCCTTAATTCTATGTCCTTTGCATGCACACACCTGAGTCACTAGTTTGCACCTGGTAGACCTCAAGGTTGTATTAAAAACAAAACAAATCCAGCGACGTAATAGATCTAGCACGACTGAAGTCTCCCCACCAGTAGGCTACACTAATCTTGATTTCCTGATGTGCTTCTTTTCAGCTTTTAACATGGGAAAAGCATAAAAATGTGTATTATAGGGAAATGGAATTCAAAAATGCAATTCCCCCACTAGCTACAGTGCAGAATTCTATCCCTGTGCACCACCTCATTCTGGATAAGACAGAGAACATCTCTTATTTAATGTCTGCAGCATCATTGACTTTCATGTGTGAAACTGTTATTACAGATCAAATACCACAGTGTAGAGCTTCCCTTTTCATACCAAAGGGATACATTCTCCCTTTTCATAAACTCAACACAGGGGAGTGGGAAGGAGATGATGGCCATTTCTAATAAGAAAGATAATGTTTCATTAAAAACCTAAGTTTTAGAAGTATGCAAATTTAATCAATTCATCAATTAATCAACTAAGTATTATTTAACCAAGTGATAGCATATAAATGGAACTGCACTGCAGATGGTAAAATGTAGTACAGATTAGAAAAGGGAGGACAATTAAGAATTTGTTTATAGAAACTGGAATATATCCATAATCTTTTGGAATAGAAATCACACAAAATATAACTAGAGAGGTACTGTTGCACTTATTATAATCAAGGAATGTGTTTTTTTCAAGGGAGGGATCGAAGCTTAGTGGTAGAACACATGTTCTGAATGAAAAAGGTCCCAGGTAAGGCTGAGGAAGATGCTCGTGTGAAGGTTTGAGGCCTACAGAGGCAAAAGGGAAAAAAGATCAGGCTTAGAGGCCTGGAGTTTTCTGCTGGGAGGGCATAATGCTGAGAGGAGTAGTTTCATTTCTCCTGTTATGTTTCTGTTTCAATTTCCCTGTAAATGTCATTTTTTTTCAGGTTGGAAGCAGTACTTTCAGTTCTGAGGGAGGAGGGTGTATAAAGATAGCAAGAGAATTTGTAGGAGCAGAGAGACAGCCAGAGTCAGAAGTGAGAGCCGAGTCTGAAGAGTGAGCAGGAAGAAGCAAGCCTAGAAAAGTCTAAGGACAGCTAGGGAAAGGAACTTGCGTTTTGCAACTTTTATTTTATTTTAATGACTTTTGTGTCACTCAGCTCTATTGAGTAAATACCTTTAGTTGTAATTTGTTTGCTTTACATCTACTAGTGAACTGTTGTGGTTAAATCCTGTGTCTAGAGTGTCATTCACCCCACATCTACAACTAAACCCCAAGTTAATGGGAAGGGGGAGTTTAAAAAAAGGAAGGTGGGACTCTTAAGAAGGCAAGCGATCCTTAAGGAGTTGCTCAGGGGGTCCAAGTCATAAGCGGAACTTTGACAGCTTGTCTGAAAGCTGCCAGTCACTGCAGCCAGTACTAAGGGGCAAAACACATTATCTCTCTAAAGTAGGTAAAGTAGTAAAGTCACGACTGGAGAAGACAATAGCAAACCACCCCGCTATAGTCTGCCGTGAAAACGCCAGCGAAAGCGGCGTCCCTCTAGGGGCCAGCAATGACCCGGTGCTTGCACAGGAGGAACCTTTCCTTTTTTCCAAAGTAGGTGCAGGCGCCCAATCCAGATTGGTATCCTAGCATGGCAGATAGGGGAGCTAGATGAACCAAATGGTCTCAGTTGGTATAAAGCAACTTTCTATGTTCTTAAGACTGTGCGCCTTTGAAAAAACACCAAGTAAAAAAGGTTGTACTGTAGATATTTCTACTGTACTATGTTGTAATTTCAGTCATGAATTTCTCTCCATTTTAGTGGAGCCTTCCTGAAATGTTGCACATATAGCAAAGGGCTGTAGCTCTAACCCAGGAATCGCCAACCTTTTTGGACCCATGGCCAGATTTGGGAATTTGAGAAATTGCTGTGGGCACCACCACAAAATGGATCCCACAGAGGATGTGGCTAGTCACATAATGGCTGCCATCGGGGCTTGGCTAGTCAAAAGACAATTCACAAAAAAAAAATGAATACAAACAGAGGCAGGATCTGAACAAAGCCAAGCCATTTATTTGATGCCATAGAAGCACAGAATTTAAGGCTGCAATCCTATGCATGGTTACATGGAACTCAGTGGGAATGAGTTCTGAATAGGCCCACATAGGACTTCTCTGCTCATTCTATCCATATCCATATGCACTTTTCCCTAGTCCCAAAGGAAAGAACAATGCCCTCAGACCCAAAAGGAAATAAAAGGTTTTCCCTACCTTGACCCCAGACTCAGCCACTCTGTTCCCCACCTGGCACTCCTACATCCTTCTCTGCCATCTGAGTTCCACCTGTGAAGGGGCTGTGTGAGTGTGCGTATGTGCGTGCATGCGTGTGTGTGCGTGTGTGTGTGTGTGAGAGAGAGAGAGAGAGAGAGAGAGAGAGAGAGAAGAATGAGAAATGTCTTGGAAGGGAGAGACAAAGAGCAAGGTTAGGGGCAAGGAGCAGGAAGAAATAGTGGGAGTGAGAGGGATGAGAGGGAGAAAAAGAAAAAGGCTAGGGACTGGGAAGGAGGGGGAAATAGTGAAAGAAAGAGCAAGGCTAGGGTCTAGGATGAAGTGACAAGGTAAAGATGTGAGGGAACAAATAGTGAGGCTAGAGGCTGTTGGGGAGGGAAATAGCAAGGTAAAGGGGTAGAGGGAAGCGAAAGAGCAAGTTTAGAAGCTAGGAGGGAGATAAAGAGTGGGGGAGGAATAGTGAGGCAAGAGGCTGAGGAGGAGAGAGGGACATAAGGGGAAATAGCAAGGCAAAGCAGTAGAGTGGAGAGAGAAAGGGGAAAGGTCTGTGAGGGGAAAAGGTTGGGCGGTACCAGGAAGCAACACTTTCCATCTTGTCCTGCCTGCTGAACAGCTGCTAAGTGGCAGGTTCATGAACAGGAAGGAAAGCCTGGCCCTAACATTTTTCAAGGTTTTTTAGAAATATATTTTTTGAAGGGGACCAGGAGTGAAGATCTTCCAGGGCACCATTGGGAGATTTCCACAAGTATCATGGTGCCCTGCAGATGCCATGTTGGAGGTCCATGCACCAACCAGTAAAAGCAACACTGGCTTCTCTATGGCGTTCATTGTTTTGGCAGCAGGCAACTCTCGGAAGTTCAAGCCACTTTGATACATTGGGACCATGAGCTTGCAGAAATCTCCCACCCAAGCAAGATGGAACTGCATCAATGTCCCCTGAAGAGCGGTTCTATATAGGTTGTGTTGCAATAGGCTGGCCTCAAAAATTATCAGCGTCTGAACATACAAGCTGTCATGTTCTTCGCTCTCCGCACATAACATTTCCTGAGACTTTACAGGATTAATTTCAACAGATGTAGCTGGAAATGAATGTTCTGCAAGCTGGCAATGCTCATGGGCATTCTACAGGAGGTCAAGACAGGGCAAATATCCCTCAGGTGGGGGAGTTGCTTCCCTTTGTTCCCTCAGGAGAACAACACTGGTGGTGTTGACACATGGCTGAAATTGTAGGTGCTGAACAAAAGAGTGTTCTGCATTTTCTCCCAAACAGCTTGCCCATATAAGATGGAGGCAGAACTTACTTTATGTTCTTCTGTTCCCTAGATAGGCTCTTCAAGGGTTGCAGTGCTTCACCAAGTCAGTGAAGAACAGTAGTGTAGTGGCAAATCCAGAAGTGCAGGGTCCCTTCATGACAGCCCCCTCACAGCCACGCCCCTTCTAAGATTGTACAACCTTGCAAGATATATAGCCTTCAACTGGGATCTAAAAACAGTGCAGCTGAGAGTGAGGCAGGGGTATTTCAACTGGATGTCTGAGAAAAATTTTAGGGATGATAATCTTATTCACTCACACACAAAACATTTTAGGTTTTCAAAATATGATACTCAATGGAAGCTTCACCCTCTCAACTCAGCCCTCATGGACAGATCCCTTCTCATTTAAACAGCCCCCTTGCACACTCCCTCAGCGCCCCAACATTACCCATTAGCCTTCCCTAAGCTCCTTCATTATATCTTCCCCCTCCCCCTCCAACAGAAACATCCACACACCCAGCTGGATTGAACCACACATACACAGGCAGGCAGACAGACACACCTTTTTCCTCTCCCCACAACTGATTTTTTTTCTGTTTCCCTTCCCTCCACCAGGGTTTGTTTGCCCAGATACCTGCCAACCTTGTACCAAAAAGTGTAGCTGACAGGGCAGGTTGCATTTGGCAATTCTGCTTATTGTAGAAATTAATGTTCAAGAATTAACAATGCAATCCAGTGGGTGTTTCTTTCAAATTAAATGTACAGAGATCTTGGGAAGGCAGCTAAGGCTGCAGTCCAACACACACTTACCTGGGAGAAAGCCGAACTGGCAATTGAACATAGTGGGACTGACTTCTGAGTAAACATGCATAGGATTGGGTGATAAATCCTAAGAACTGACACAAACCAGCCACCTGCCCTGCCCCATAAGTAAATAATGGTGGCAGCGCCCCCCTCCTGCTGCTGCTGTGGCCAGCAGCAGCAGCAGCAGCCCTGAACAGGTGGCTGGTGTTGCAGGGGATGAGGGCAGCTAGGGCAGTGCCGGGCACGCAGGCACAGGGCAGGGACGGGCGGAGAAACCAAGAGCTGAGGAGAAGGGGGGGTGAGAGGAGGCTGCAGAGCTCCCTCAGGCTCCCTCTCTTGCTTGCTCCCTTTGTGTCTGGCTCTGCGTAGTAGACGAGAGGCAGCCAAGAGGCAGCTGCCCACACTCCCTCTGCTCCCTCCTCCTTCCCTAGCAGACTGCAACCTGGATGGGGGCTGGCTTCAAAAAAAGTGCCAGAGCAAAGCCCTGGCGTGACCTGCCACCACTACACTGCTGGTGAAGAAACTCTCATTCACTGAGAGAGGCACACGGGGTTTGCCAGTGGGGCATGGCTGTTTCCACCCCTCCTGCCACACCCCTAGCCCTTGGAGCTTTCATAAGGAAGATGCTATTTTTAATATTTACGACGGTGCTGGTGCTGTTGTAGGATAGCCTGAGGCCATATCTCCAGGGAGAGGCATTTTCCATCTTGCCTCTCCTGCTGCCTATCTTCCCAGGAGTGAAGAGGCGCCATGCTGGATCAGACCAAGAGTCCATCTTGTCCAGCATTCTGTTCACATAATGGCCAACCAGCTGCCCATAGAAAACCCACAAGCAGGATGCGAGTACAACAGTATCCTCCACCCAATGTTCCCCAGCAACTGGTGTACATAGGCATACTGCCTGATACTAGAGGTAGCATATAAGCCATCAGGACTAGTAGCCATTGACAGCCTTCTCCTGCCATGGGAATGAAGGTGCCCTTTCTTTGCTCAGTATTTGGGGCTCTAGTGAGAGAGGTTTCTTTCTACTGCTTGAGGATGGGCCATTTGAAGTGTCATCAGTGGTTTTCTTTCCCCCTTTGCTCTAAATTTGATGTGGATGAGGTATCTTAATGTTACGTCTGTTAAAATGAACTGTTTAGTGAATTGATTAATGTAAGTATAATGTCGAATATTATTGCTGCTGGATATCGTTAAGTGAACTATTGGTTCGCCTGCTGTTTAAGATTTTGATAGGTTTTAAATGAACTGTAATTTAGATAATGTTATATTGCAATGTATTATCATTATAGTTATTGTATTTGTTTGCTTTGTGAACTGTTTTGTGGAAAACACAGTATATAAAGAAACCGACTATGATTATTTCTTGAGAATCTAAGATAGTAGTCAGCAGCTGGTAAATATGACCTAGTCCAACAAATGCTGCCACACCCATTGCCTTTTGGTTTCCAGCTTGCACCTTTGGCTGCCGCCTATCTTGACTTACCATTAAGTTCTGATCTTATTTGTATTGATTTAACTACTGGTTTGTCTCTGTGTTAAATAGCACCAGCAAGTGGTGGAAGCAATGGCAAGGGAAAATGGAAGCTTTTGACCATGGTGATGTGGATCACTATTCAGTACAAACAAGTTGCTACTACAGACAGTGATAAGCAGTGGTCAGAAGCAGTTTACAAGATCAACAGCGTAGAAATAGGGTACATGTATTGGAATGTGGGTTCATTACTGCACATGACATGATATCTGCATCTGATGCTTAATTTTCATATTGTTTTTAATTTCCCATTGTCGGGGTTAAGCTGAAGCCAGCCTAAATGTTCGGGGGGGGGGGAGTAGGGTGCAGTTCATCTGGTTTGCAGGCCTTTTAGACAAAACTGTTTGTTAAAAAAAGGTGGGTGCAGAGAAAATGGGGGGCAGGACCCCTTACACCCCCCCCCCCAGCTATAGGCTCGAGCTGAAGACAGATCAGAGAGGTGAGTCAGGGGCCAAAAACCAGGATCCAGATCCAAGGGATCAAGTCAAGGAAGCTGCGAAGCACATCAGAGCCAGGAAGACCTTGTTGATCATCTAGGGGCCATCATAAGCAAGGAAGCCTTTTATAGCCTTTACCTTCCAGGAGAGTACAATGGCAGGCTTCGGTGGTGGGACCAGTCCAGAAGCTGAAAGCACTTCCCTGTCAGGAGAATGTTCCAAGCTGTAGTTCCAACAGCTGACCACATGGGGCAGCTCCACAGAGAGCTGACATTCCTGGTTCTATCTCTGGCGGTTTCTGACACGCAGCTATTATTTTCAAGGGGAAGAATTGTGGAAACTGGTCCCCAATGTTCCCTGATGCACACGTTGTGTTGTACATCTGTGGCATTTGCAAGCTGTTGTCCCACCACACATTTGATATTTCTGCATTCCTACCCATGTGAACCAGGCCTGGAAACCAAGATGTACAATGCCTATTGTGGCTTAGCGAAAGTGCTTGTTTGGTCCTGGACTAATTATACATGATGGGTGGTTGTTTTTGTGTGTGACAAAATGTAACTCATTATAATGTAGGCATTGGAAACCAAAGATTCACCTGTGCGAGAACTTGAATAGCGAGCGATGTCAAACGACAGCTCTTGGTATTAGCTGTATTACCTTTGTTTAACAGAATGTATGAGAAGCCTATAATATACAGTGCAATTTGGCTAAGTGATATAGAAGCATACCCCATCACAATACAATGTTTCCCGGGCCTGCAGAATTACGTTGCATTTTAATTATACCTCCCACTGTACAATTAATGGACAGCAATATGGGTTGACTTATGTTCCACCATCTTATATGTCTTAGCACGAACCACACAATTTTTACAACAAGTACCATGTAAAACATAGTCATGGAACATTTAAATGAACGAGAAAACACACAAAAGGGTTTCCTCAATACATTCCTTAATATAAACCTAGTACATTTTTGCTTTTTAAGTCCTCTCATATGAAAGAAAAGCTGAGATTTTAAAATCCAAATATGGATCATAATACAAGGTTATTTTTGAAAACAAGAATGATTTTGTTGTTATTGTTATAATCACTAATGGCTACTTTAGATGGATAGGAAAAAATAGCATCACCCAAGAAGTATATAAATGTACAGGTGCTCTCTGTCTGCAAAAGAGGGGACATATATTCTCTAATGCAGGGGTAGGCAATGTGGTGCCCACACCTTTCTTTGTGTCTGCGGCTTTCTTGGTGCCCACCAAGGTGCCCTATGCCTCCCGCTTAAAAACAAATGAACAAACATTTTCATACTGGCAGCCAGGATTGCTGTGAAATAGGTTTCTATTACTGCTGAAAACTGTGGGTTCAAAGGGTGTGAATGTGTTGGGGCCCAGACCCCACCTCTGCCTTGTACTCAAGTCTTTTGGGCTGGTTAGTTGTCCTTTGTCATGCCTCTCATGGCAGCCATTTTGTGGTGGTGCCCAGGGTTTCTCAAATATGCCCATGGGCCCAAATAGGCTGCTTACCCTTGGTCTAATGAGCCTGGGATAACAATGATTTCATTTAGAATGGAGTCATTTCAACATTTTGGAAACTTTGGTTGGGTAGGAGTACCCCCTATTCTCCTACTTTAAAATTTAACAAGCACAGAGGAGCCAGTTGCCTTGGGAGGCTCCCATGATTAGAACCAAACTCTCCTCGGAGAAATTTTGACACCCTGTTAATTAGCTGGTTTTGAGTGGAAGCTAGACTTTCAGTGACTCCTATTTTGCCATCAGTAAAGTATGATTTCCTAATAAATTTCCATCAAGCAAACTATTTCTGGTAACTCCTCCTAATTAACACCAGACTGCTAATAATAAATTAGGCGTATGTGTTTCTGATATAACCAAGATCTTGTCTGAGCACAAGATATTAACATCCCCAGAAAAGTGTAACTCCAGCCTAAATTAAGCTTTTGCTGGTTAAAAGGATTTATGTGGAGTTCTGTAAGAAAGGCTTTGAAGATCTTTAACAGGGGACATTTCAACCAGCAAACTTTTTGACTGAAAGATTTGTTCTAGGTTGAGCAGTGAAAGGGGATTTATTGTGAAAACACACAGTTGAGTTTTAAGACTATAAATATTACACTAGATTACAGTTTCTTAATGAATGAATGACAGATCTCTTATTTTTGTTTCTTGTTGCATTTTAATGTTAAATTAAATGGTGGGTTGACAGAAACCAATCCTCTGCTGTTAAAATGTCAAACACAGCCTTGATGCCTTTAAGAGTTTGACTTCTGGAGTTTAATATACTGTTTGCAAATAGACTTGCATTTGTCTTTAATTGTAGCCTAAACACTTGAAGCTAAGGCTGGATTCTTGTAAAGCTGCCTCTAGCTTTTTATAGTCATATACAGCGTTCCCCTCTTCTTGTACAAACAAGGTGGAAAACAACAGCACATTATCCTAGTCAAAAGATACCCAGGTCATAAGAATCTTATGAAGCTACTGTTATCACAAAGTAATTGACCATGTTACTATAGATGGTTAAGTATCCTAAGGTGAAATCAGAGAATGCTTTGTGCCAAGGCTAAATACAGTATCAGATAAACCTAGTTGGGAGGAGACAGAATTACAGTTCCTATTTACTGTCTCTAGTTTAGAGAGAGCATCAGATAATCTTTGCACACAATTCTGTCAAATATTGTGTTTTCTGGCCATAATGTGGGCCATTTTTTTTAAGAATGAGTAGAACGAAGATAAATAGGATATGGGGCATTTCTTCCAGATAAAGTTTCTGGCCACTTTGGTAAGTTCTTATGAAAACACAGAGATTAAAAAGGTGGGGAAAACCCCTTTGCAATTCCACAGACATTTTTATTTATGTGTACATCATATCACGTTGCTGATTGTGTTTTTGTAATAACTGAATCCAGAAACGACTGTCCACAGGAGCATACCTATGTGTTTAGGCAAGTGGTTCAAAATGATTTTTTTTTTAATAGAAGCAATACAGTAAAAATAAAATAAGAACAGGCACACAAATCACAAGAATCTAGTGACTGAAGAAAACAAACACCATGATCTGAGGGATCCAAACCCATCTCCATTCCTCTTGTTTCTGAACAACACCCCACTATTCCTGATAAGTAGTAGAGAAAAGACCAAAGTGCAACAATTCCCAGTTTTTGGTTTAGCTCTTGAACCAATAGAACTTTAAATATTCTATTTACAGATTAATGATGTACTGGCTAATTACAATATGCAAAAAAATTGCTCAACACAGCTTGATTTTACACCCATAATGCCTGCTGCTCATAAACAGTTTGAGATTCAACTCTCTCTTCTGAAACAAGCTGCTTATTTTCCAAGCAAAGTGTTCTAAACATGCATACAAATGTCCCCCTTCCCTCAGGCATCTTACTTTCCATTTTTATAATAGCTGGTGGGATATTTGCAGAATACCAGATGGTAGAACTGCTTAATACTGGGCATTGCCTGCTAAGGTCAAAGTCACTTTGAATGTTATGCTGTAAGCTTCCTAGTGAACTCCTGGTTGGTGAATCTTGTTACATAATTTCTGTGTAGGTAATGAAGAAATTGACACATCTAAATGGTCTAGAAATAAATGAATAACACTTCCAAAATATAATCAGATATATCAGGTTTGATCCTGACTTTAGTCATACTTAGATTAGACCCATCAAAATCAATGGGTCTTACATTAGCCAGGACTAAAGTCCTTTGATTTTAATTGGTCTACTTCTAAGCATGATTAAGTCAGGATCCAACCCATTATATTGATGGAGGAGTGCTACCACCAAATATTCATTCAGTGAGAGATAACATTATTAGTTAAAGTGCCCTGCTAAAATCTTGGCTACCTCTGTGAAAAACATGGTATGAAATTTTAACTCTACTGTGAAATTCCCAAGGACTTTTGATTTCTCTCAGATTGTTTATAATTTTGAGCTTCCATACTTGCTTTGCAGAACTTACTAGATACCAAATAAAGAATGCAACTTATTATAGAGGCAGTGCTTAGTTTGTATTAGTTTATAACAGAAGTCAGGTGAATACAGACAACCAATCACCAAGTGATGGCTTGCATGGTGTGTATGCAGCTATTTGGATAAGTCAGCCATCTGCATTGTCCTGCCAAGTAACAAGGAGGATTTAACTACAATTCTGTACCTGAACGAAAACCTAGAGGAGTGGTAAAGCTTGTCCCTTACTAAGATGTTACATGTACATTATGATATATGGTCAACTGTATTCACACAATACAGCTATACATAAAGCGGCAGAATTACCACTTTCTATCAGAATGGTGTGTGTGTGTGTGTGTGTGTATGTGTGTGTGTTTGTGCATGTGTGTCCGTGTCCGTGTGTCCACCAGACCTTATGCTGGAAAACAAAACCATAATTGTGCTCGTAACCACGACACAATTCATCCTCCATTTTACCTTGTTCTCAACTGCCACATGCCCCAACAAATATCATTCATCAAAAACTCATTTTTCTTCTCAAAAATGAGAAAGGGCAAGTGATATGCCTCCAGACCATGGGACAATGAGCAGGGTTTGCCTAGAGAAATAGAAAATAGAGCCTATCCTACAGCTAAGAATATCACCAGGCACCAGTGGACCCAAGTATTCAAGCATACACTGACATATGGCCACTTGCAAGTCAAAGGTGGCAAAGAACTACGGTATTTTAAAAACACTGGGTTGGATCTAGACTTAGTTATACTTGGAGTAGACCAAGTGAAATCAAAGTTAGTCATGACTAATTTAAGTTCCACTTATTGCAATGTGTCTACTCTAAGTATGACTAAATTTGGATCCAGCCTATTTGTTCCATGCTTCAGAAGTTTTAAAGCTAGAATACAGTTTTATATATCACTTCACTGTAGTGAATATTGTGGAAAATGAATATTTTACACCCCAGTCTAGTCTGAAGTCATCACAAGTTGACATAGCATTTATTCACTCAAAGTATCAACATTTTCTTTCATAGACATTCTTTAGAAGTGCTTGAGGCAAACATGGCTAAAGTGCCTCCCCTGCCCCCACTTTAGATCAGTCTTACCTGGCAATGATTACTTTAATTTAAAACATTAGAAAAGCTACTATGATAACCAGGACCAGTGTACATTCCACCAAGTAAAATTTGTTCTATCCACGGTCCACATAAAACACACCCCATTACCACTCTTGCTTAGAAGAGGTTTGGCTAACACATGCCTAGAGATTGTATTAATTGATTTCCCATTTGGGAACTTCTCAGCTCATTTTAGGGTGGAATGTGCTTTAAAAAGATACAGAAGTTTTACAGAAGAAATGTAAGAGTAACAATTCTTGTCATTCTTTCCCCTCTCGAAGTGAGAAATGCTTTAATCTGCAGTTTATAACAGGTCATTTTCTCATATTTGGAGAAACAGAGAGGGTCAAACTACACATTATGTTAATCACGTAGCGTGCAGCTGACCCTTTTCTTTGTTTTTATGATAGCATGTGTGTGGCCCTGATATGGATTGGGACCACTGTGCACTGGGATGGGAGGTTTAAATCTTTCCCCCTCAGCCACTTGATTCCTGAAATTCTACCTCCCACCCCCACCCCAGTGTGTATGTGTGGAATTTCGGAGACCAAACAGCTGAAAGGGGAAAGGATTAAACCTCCCTTCCTGGTGCATGGTGGTTCCACCCTGGATGAAGGCCACACAAACTTACCCTAGAATAAAAACAGAGAGGGGTTAGCTGCATGCTATGTGATTAACATAATGTGTAGTTTGACTCTGAAATATATAGAAAGAACTTCAGTTCACACACACACACACACACACACACACACATATATATCTTTATGTGTATGTATATATATATATATATATATACACACACACACAGATTACAGCAGGCAAGCAAGCATTGCATATTAAAATGGCAATTAAAATGGTAATTCACAATGTATTATATATAAAGGCAGCTAATGGTAAGACCAAAACAGAAAAGAATTATCTCATATTTATTTGCTTTACTGTGCAATAGTGCAGTGAATCTTGTGTCTAAGAAAGTTGAAGTTGTTTTACCCCCACTCTTCTTCCCTTTTGTATTTCTTACACCAAAAGGAGTGCTATGTGCACAGAGAAGTAGAAGTATATATAAAAATGTGTAAGAGGTGATTTTATGTAATCTGAGGCAGACTTCCCCCCACCCCACATCCCTCAGATTTCTTATAGCAATATTTATTACATTTTAAGAGCCACTAAGTTCCATGTTCTTTCTAAACACTCATAAAAGCTATTTTCTGCATGGCTGAGTATCTCATAACTTGGTGTATAACATTTTAGTTCCTTTCTCTGCATCATTTAAGAAAAAAATTGAATGCAAAAAGGCAAATGTTTATATCATGCAGGAGTTAAAAGAATAGGACTTAACACTGCTCTGTTTTAAATTCCTTAATTATTTATAATATGAATATGGTATTTCATGCCAATAAATAGGTCCATGTTGCTAGTTAACATTTTTGAAAAGCATAATACATGAAAGGCAGTTAAAAGACAGAGTTAAACTGGTTTCCCTCCACTGAGGAAGGCTTTTGTCAATGGAATGGGGTGCAATTTTCATTTATTCCTCTTCCTGCCTACAGCCCCTATGTCCCCCAACCTGCTCTGAAAGCTTGGGGCACCCTCTGGAGTAGATATTTGGGAGGGGTGGGCGAGAAGCTGCAGAGGGGAATCTCTGAAAATCATGCCCCTCCCTGTTTCACTGACAGAAGCCTACCATCAGGTGAAGGAAACTATTTGTATTCTACTCAAACAGATTATTTATCCAAAGTTGAACCCTTCCTTCTTTCTCCCTCCCTGTGAAGCAGCAATAAACTCACCTCAAGATTTGCCATGTGTCTATAAATCATTTTATCATTTGTGGCACTTAAATAGAAATGCAAATTGAGCTACAAAAAGAGTGACCGAGACAAGATTACCTTTTGCAAAAATAAAATAATCTTGAACATTTGTTCTCATTAAGAGAGAATGTCTGTCTTCTTTTGTTGGACAGAACTATTGTAGGTCACTCTAAATGCTGCTCATTTATGTTTTATGGTACATGAAGTACCATAAAACTGACTCGTTCCCACATCTTCACTTCTACAATTTTAAAAGTCTACATAAATACTTAGTAAGCCTATTGAAAACCAACACCCAGCATCTTTATTTTCCTGTCATTTTGTTTGTTTTTAGCCGCTTGTAATGCTTCAGATGTTCACAGAGTGAGCATGTTTCTTGCACAGAGGTTTGTCCTTCTTGGAAAAGAAACTCTGGCCCTCCAAACTCTCACAGCATACCTGAAATGGCATGAAAAATAATTAATCATTTCTCATTCCAAACATTAACACAGATGAATAATAATATAGGCATATTTTTAAAGGCACAAACGCGAATGAGTAAAGTGTGTTAGTAACATATTGCTGTGACCTATGCCAAATGAATCTTTAAAGTACCTCTCCCAGCAAAAAACAAAACAACCAAACCTTTACTATAGCAGCACGCTGTCCAAACCGCTATGAAAAAGGTGCTTTCTTGCGTGCACTATGCCAGTTAAAGGTCATTACATCAGTATACACCCATATTACTCATATTAGCGTTTGCCTTTTTGAGCAAGGTCTTTAGAGAATGTGGTGACCTCAACTCCAAGTTTTCTTGGAGGAAGCTGATTATTTGGATCCTTTCCAATCTCGGTTCAGAACTGGTTCGGGGATGGAAACAGCTATAGTTGCCTTGATGGATGGCCTTCACTGGGAACTGGATAGGGCAAGTGTGTCTCTATTAGTTCTGTTGGACCTCACAGCAGCATTTGATATCATCACTCATTATATCCTCCTGGGGCATTTAGCCAGAGAGCTTCGGCTATTGAGCGGTATAGAAATAAATAAATAAATAAATGACTCACAGGGAATGTTCTGCAGTGGTTCTGGCGCTGTTTGACTGAGCACTCCCAGAAGGTGGTGCTGGGGGACTATTGCCCAGCCCCTTGGCAGTGGTGGGCAGGTGTGCCTTCGACCAGCTTTGGCTGGTGCATCAGCTGCATCCCTTCCTGAGAAAGGCAGACTTGGCCACAATGGCCCATGCCTTAATCACCTCTTCTCTAGATTACTGTAATATGGTCTATGTGGGTTCCCCTTGAAAAGTGTTTGGAAACTACAGTTACTGCAAAATGTGGTGACCAGATTGTTATAAAGTTTGTGTTCTTCAGACTTTATAATGCTTGTCTTGGATATGTTTCACTGGTTTCCAATTTGTTTCTGAGCTCAGTTCAAGGTTCTTACATATAAATTCCTTACTTTTACCTGGCTCTTACCTAGAAGGCCCTAAGTGGCCTGGGCCCAGGATAACTGAAAAACCACCTCCTCCTATATGAACCTGCCCATAATCTGCAATCATCATCAGAGTTCCTATCCTATCTCCCATTTATTAGAGAGGTTAGGTTGATGGGGACTTGAGAAAGGACCTTTTCTGTAGCAGCACATGATTGTGAAGCTCCCTTCCTAGGGAAGCCAGATAACATCAATCTTCAGCATGATTCAGACAGGCATTAAAGGCTGTATTATTCTATCAATGGTTCTTAATGTTGCTCTCTGATGTTATCGTAATGAAGATTTCTGCTCCTGTGTGTATTTGATTGTTTTAGTTTTTATTTTGTGTGATTACTGTTGTTTTTATTTGAATTGTAGGTCACCTTGAGCACCCAGTGGGCGGAGGGGCAATTCATAACTTGCCCCTACATCCAGAGAGGACCCTCTCAGTGGTGGCCCCCCAATTATGAAACAATCTCCCCAGTGAGCCCTGCCTGGCGCCAACATTGTCATCTTTTTGGCACCAGCTTAAGACCTTCCGGTACTCTCAGGCATTTGGCAGCATATAATAAGGTTTTTATTCAGGTCCTGGGATTTCTTATTGTTGGTTTTTAAAAAATTGTTTAGATATATATGTGTGCGCATGTGTGCTGCCTGTTTATATGTTCATATGTAAATGGATTTATATTATGTACAATAATACAATAATATTGCATTTTTAAGGTTTTTAATTACTGTAAACTGCCAAGAGAGCTTTGGCTATTGGATGGTATAGAAATGTAATAAATGAAATGAATGAAAGAAATATGTCAAATAAATAATAATATATAAACACTGCCACCATAGATATGCCTAAACAAATAAAGACACAATATCATTTTTTTATACTTACTGAGCACACAAAGCAGGTATCATGCCAAGTGCAGCCCAAGGCTTCCAGAAACCTGTCCCCAGCTTCAATGGGGAATTCGCAACCATGGCACATGGTACCAAAGAGGGCATAATAATCTGCATAAAGTATTAATAAAAACATGGGCATTTAACGAAATACCTTGATTTGCAACAAACCCCAAAGCAGAATCAACACTGTAAGCGCCACAGTGTTGACTAACACACCAGGATTGACACATGCACATAAAGATCAGGATTAAAAGCATATTGGAGAAATATTTTGCTGTTGGGCAGCTCCACTAGTGTTTTAATAAGCCTTGCTGAATAAACTTGCTAAAGGGGTGAGGTGAAAGGAAAAATGAGAAACACAGGTAGGTGGAATATGAACGGTCATGATAATATCTTTCAATAATCTATTTACACCAAATAATTTGATTCTATTAAAAGCATATTGTCACCCTGCTTATTTAACTTATATGCAGAGTACATCATGAGAAATGCCGGGTTGGATGAATCAGAGGTCGGAATTAAGATTGCCGGGAGAATTATCAACAACCTCCGATATGCAGACGATACCACCCTAATGGCAGAAAGCGAAGAGGATCTAAAGAGCCTCTTGTTGAGGGTGAAAGTGGAGAGTGCAAAAGCTGGTTTGAAACTCAACATTAAGAAAACGAAGATCATGGCATCTGGCCCCATCACTTCCTGGCATATGGAAGGGGAAGAAATGGAAGCAGTGACAGATTTTACTTTCTTGGGCTCCAAGATCACCACAGACGGTGATTGTAGCCATGAAATTAAAAGATGCTTGCTCCTTGGGAGGAAAGCTATGGCAAACCTAGACAGTATAGTAAGAAGCAGAGACATCACCTTGCCGACAAAGGTCCGTCTAATCAAAGCTATGGTTTTCCCAGTAGTAATGTATGGCTGTGAGAGCTGGACTATAAGGAAGGCTGAGCGCCGAAGAATTGATGCTTTCGAACTGTGGTGCTGGAGAAGACTCTTATGAGTCCCCTGGACTGCAAGGTGGTCAAATCAGTCAATCCTAAAGGAAATCAACCCTGAGTGCTCATTGGAAGGACAGATACTGAAACTGAAGCTCAAATATTTTGGCCACCTAATGCAAAGAGAAAACTCTCTGGAAAAGACCCTGATGCTGGGAAAGACTGAAGGCAAAAGGAGAAGGGGACGGCAGAGGATGAGATGGCTAGATAGCATCACCGATGCAATGAATATGAACTTGAGCACGCTCCGGGAGAGAGTGCAGGACAGGAAGGCCTGGCGTGCTATGGTCCATGGGGTCACGAAGAGTCAGACACGACTGAACGACTGAACAACAAAATTAAAAGGATCAAGACTAACAGAAAAATGCCAGCTTTCTGGCCCTCATGGATGTATGAACTACTTTGAAAAGAAGTTAACATTACTTACAAATGCCTCAGAAGGGAGATGATTACTTGGATCATGCTTTCACTATTTGAAGACAGCTATGTATGTGCCCTGTGCTCCCTGATCTCTGTCTATGACCCCTGTGACTTCCATAAACCTTCAGGAGTACACCTTTTTCCTAGTCACCAACTCAATACCTGATGGTCAAATGGAAGCTATCTTCACAGCTCAAAGGGCTTACCAAACTTAGAATCATAGGATCATAGAATAGTAGGGTTGGAAGAGGCCTATAAGACCACCGGGTCCAACCCCCTGCTCAGTGCAGGAATCCAAGTCAGAGCATCCCTGACAAGTGGCTGTCCAGCCTCCTCTTGAATCCCTCCAGTGTGGGAGAACCAACTACCTCCTTAGGTAATCGGTTCCATTGTCGTATTGCTCTAACAGTCAGGAGGTTTCTCCTCATGTTCAGCTGGAATCTGGCTTCCTGTAACTTGAGCCCATTATTCCGTGTCCTGCACTCTGGGATGACTGAGAAGAGATCCTGGCCTTTCTCTCTGGGACAGCCTTTCAAGTCCTTGAAGAGCGCTATCCTATCTCCCCTCAGTCTTCTCTTCTCAAGGCTAAACATGCCCATTTCTTTCAGTCTCTCTTCATAGGGCTTTGTTTCCAGTCCCCTGATCACCTCCCCTGTAACAGTCCCCTGTTGCTCTCCTCTGAACCTTCTGCAGTTTGTCTGAATCCTTCATTAAATCCTTCTTAAAGTGTGGTGCCCAGAACTGGACATGACTCCCGATGATGCCTAACCAGTGCTGAGTAGAGGGGAATGAGTATTTCATGGGATTTAGAAGCTATACTTCTGTTAATGCAGCCCAAAATGGCATTTGTCTTTGAGTCCTATTCTGTAGCCAACTGTGGATCCACCTGATAGTTATTTCATCTAGCACACTTTTAGGTAGTTTGCTCATCAGAATATCAAGTAGGAATTCAGCACTTCTGCCTTTTCTTTGTCATGTGTTATCATTTTGCCATCCTTATTTAATAGTTGAACCACCATTTCTTTCCTCTGTCTTTTACTATGCACGTATCTGAAGAAAGCCTTTTTGTTGCTTTTAGCATCCCTCGCTAACCTCAGTCCACTCTCAGTTTTAGCCTTCCTGACAACATCCCTGCAATTCTGTGCTACCTGCCTGTACTCTTCCTTTGTTACTTGTCCTTCTTTCCACTTCCTATATGTGTCCTTTTTTGTTTTCAGGTCATCCCTAAGATTTTTGTGAAGCCACATTGGCTTCTTCTGTTGTCTTCCATCTTTTTTTCTTGTTGGAATTGTTTGTAATTTTGCCTTGAGAATTTCCTTTTTTAAAAGCTCCCACCCATTTGGACTCTTTTTCTCATTAGAGTCGCATGCCATGGGACCTTAATTATCATTGTTCTGAATTAATTAAAATTGGCTTTCCTAAAATCTAGGGTACGCATTTGGCTACACTCGGCTTTTGCCTCCTTTAGAACAAGTATAACATGGTCACTTTCCCCCAGAGTTCCCATAACTGCTACTTTATCCACTACATCATCTCTGTTGGTTAGGATCAAGTCAAGGGTAGCTGATCCTCTAGTTTCTGCCTCCACTTACTGTAGGAAGAAGTTATCAGCAACACAAGACAGGAATTTCTTGGAGGGGCCATGTTTTGCAGAATTGGTCTCCCAACAAATATCAGGGAAATTGAACTCCCCCATTACTACTACATCATGCTTCTTTGAGCATTGGCAATTTGTTTTTCAAAACTTCATCCTCATCTTCTCCTTGACTGGGTGGCTGGTAGTAGACTCCGACCACCATGTTCCTTTTATTCTTTGCTCCATTTATTTTAACTCAGATGCTACCAAGCTCATCCTGTATTTCTGTGCAGAGATATGTATTTTTAACATATAGTGCAACTCCACCTTTTCAAGTTTTCAAGACGAGGCTGGACAGCCATCTGTCAGGGATGCTCTGACTTGGATTCCTGCATTGAGCAGGGGGTTGGACTCGATGGCCTTGTAGGCCCCTTCCAACCCTACTATTCTATGATTCTATGATTCACCTTCCTTTCTGTTCCTTATGTTCTTTTTGAACAAGTTATATCCTTCCATTGCTGTATTTCAGTCATGGGAGTCATCCCACCAAGTTTCAGTTACACCTATCAAGTCATAATTTCCCTCCCATATTAAGAGTTCAAGTTTGTTCTGTTTGTTTCCCATACTCTGGGCATTAGTATATAGACATCGAAGACCATGTGCTTTATAGTCTGGCTTTCTTCCTACAGGTTTTTGAAGACTATTATAGGGTGCTATTAGAGCTCTTCTCTCCGTTGTGATGCAGGAGCCTTCATCCATTGTTACCCCCAACTTTACATCTCCCTCCCCCGTAGGATTCAGTTTAAAGCCCTCCTGATGAAGTTCTTCATGCTGTGGCCAAACACACTCTTCCCAGCCTTTGTGAGGTGCAACCCATCCCTTGCCAACAGTCCATCTTCCAGGAAGTATAGCCCGTAGTCCCAGAATCCAAATCTCTCATGCCAGTACCACCTTCGTAGCCAGTCATTCACCCGGAGTATTTTTCTTTCCCTTTCTATCCCTCTTCTAACTAATAGAAGGATGGATGAGAAAACTATCTGGGCCCCAAAGTTCTTGAGTTTCCTTTCCAAAGCTTCAAAGTCTGACGTGATTTCTTCGTAGCACTGCTTGGAAGTAACATTTGTTCCCACATGGATGAGAAGAAAGGGGTACCTGTCAGTGGGCTTTATGAGTGTAGGCAACCCTTCAGTCATGTCTCTAATCCGTCCTCCTGGGAGACAGCATACCTGGCAAGTCCATGGGTCTTGGCAACGTACTTGGGTTTCAATCCCACGCAGCAATGAGTCTCCCACTCCTCCTCCTCCTCTCTTCTTGTTGTTGTAGGCCTTGGCTTCATTGCCGCTGCTTGACTGACCTTCAGCCTCTTGCTCGCTCTCATGCGGGGTCCCCTGTAATTCTTCCTCTGCAGGCTGTCCTCCAGTCTCATCCTCAAGTACCTGAAAATGGTTCCATAGTTCCACTGCTTCCACTGGTGTGGAGTGGCTTCTAGTTCTTTTGTCATCCTTTTCCAAGGAGTATCCTCTACTTCATTTTTCCTCACCTCAGCATTTCCCTTTTCTGCCTCAACTTGCTGTTGCTCTTCTAGCTTCTGTACTTTGCTTTGCTGCTGTAGTTCCACTGTTCTGTCTAAGAACTCTTCATCTTCTCTTATTCCCTGGAGGGTTGACACTCGTTGCTCCAGTCCTTTTACTTTTTCTTCCAACAGTGTAATCAACTTGCACTTGTTGCAGGTGTAGGCCATGCTGATCTCAGGCAAAACCAGCACTGCACAGACCTTGCAGGTCACCACCACTGGAGAGTCTTTTCCTTCCATAATCTCTATGCCCTTTTTGTTTCTAGCTTTCTGATTGTACTGGGATAGCCTGTGCTTTGTCCTCTATTCACTGGAGGTTAACAACAGAGTCCCACTGCTTTGGGACTTGTGTGTTGTTAGCTTTGGTATAGCAGATTACTCAAAAATATTTGTTTTAAATCTGACAAAGTCTTCTCCTTTCCATTTCACAGTGTCATGTTGAAAATGGGTGTTATTCCTATTTAACTTGTCTGCTGTTTATAGTTTCAAGAAGTTTACAAGCCTTTCTACAGAAGACAGAAAACAGTAGTCAGGGAAGACTGAAAAGCTTCTGTTTTCTTTCCCGTTTAACCTCAGGCAGACGGTCTAAGATTTTTCTCCTGTTACGTTAACCATGGTAACAGCAGCCTGAAGTAATCTGTGCACAGAAATGTTACAAAAGACAGGTTCAGTGATGTGCTATTTTCAAGCCTGGACACTTAATTTGTAGTCTCTGATTCCACAGATGTCAACAAGAGGAACTGAACATGAAGGCTCATGGGTGCAAGACCAGTCTCTTAGCTTAGTCATCCAACTATTTTTCTATGGGGCAGCTTAACTGCTTCCACTCAGTGCTATGAGCTTGGTTCCCAGGGTATGTACTGCCTTTAAATCTGACCATCTACTCTTAACTACTGCCAAGTTTGAAGCATACTTTGGGTTACATAACAATATGATATTCTGTGCCAAAAGGACTGTCCTTTGGTTTTACCAACCCAATCTCTCAAAGGTGGGAGGTGGGGGTGGGGAGGGCTGACAACCACCAACTGACTGATTTTTTTTTTTTTTAACAAAGAAAGGATCCCATAATCAAAAACAAAGAAAAGCAAACATAATGATAATTTTTAAATTCCACATTTTCTATTTGGAATAAAAATAAGGGCACTATGAAAGACTAGATCCATTTCAGTTGGGCTTCAGGCCTGGGCATGGGACAGAAACAGCCTTGGTGGATGATATGAGGAGGGCTCTGGATAGGGGTGAATGCTCCTTCCTTGTTTCCTCGACCTCTCAGCGGCTTTTGATACTGTTGACCACAGTATCCTCCTGGACCGCCTGGAGGGGTTGGGCATTGGAGACACTGTATTACAGTGGTTCCGGTCCTTTCTCTCCAGCAGGTACCAGAGGGTAGCACTGGGAGAGGAGGTGTTGGACCCGTGGCTGCTCACTTGTGGGGTGCCACAGGGTTCCATCCTCTCCCCGATGCTATTTAACATCTATGTGAAGCCGCTGGGGGCTATCATCAGGAGGTTTCGGGTGCGGTGTCATCAGTATGCGGATGACACGCAGCTCTACCTCTCATTCAAATCTTCACCAAGGTTGGCCATAGAATCCCTGTCCAAATGTCTGGAGATGGTGAGTGGCTGGATGGGGAGGAATAAGCTGAAGCTGAACCCTGACAAGACCGAGGTACTTTTGGTGGGAGACAAGAGGAGGTTGGGGGATGTTGACCTGGTGTTGAATGGGGTATGGCTACCCTTGAAAGACCAGGTCCGCAGCTTGGGGGTCTTCTTAGACTCCCAGCTGTCCATGGAGGCTCAGGTGTCAGCTGTGAGCCGGACAGCGCTGTACCAACTCCATCTGATACGGCAGCTGCGCCCCTACCTTCCTGACTATCTGCTCCCATCGGTAGTACATGCCCTGGTCTCCCCTCATTTAGACTACTGTAATGCGCTGTACGTGGGGTTACCCTTGAAGACGGTTCGGAAGCTGCAGCTGGTACAGAACGCGGTGACTCGCCTGATTAAAGGCAGCCGCTGGCAAGATCACATCACTCCAGTGCTGAAGGAACTGCACTGGTTACCAGTTGTTTTCTGGGCCAAATTCAAGGTGTTGGTTTTGACCTTTAAAACCCTATATGGTTCCGGCCAAGCCTATCTCAAGGAGCGCCTCCAGCAACACCAGACAGGCCGCTTAACAAGATCAGCCTCGGATGGCCTTCTCTCTGTCCCATCAGCCAGGACAGCTAGACTGGTGAGGACGAGGGAGAGGGCCTTCTCTGTGGTGGCCCCCACTCTGTGGAACTCCCTCCCTAGGGAACTCCGCCATGCCCCCTCTTCAATGAGCTTCTACCGCGCATTAAAAATGTGGTTGTTCAGGCAGGCATTTGGGGGTAGCTTAAGTTTATTTTAGAAATGTGATGTTTTTAATGTTGAATTTTATTGTTTTGAACTGCTTTTATTGTTGTACAGAGTGGCTGGGTGACCAGCCAGATGGGCGATTAAGAAATTTATCTCTCTATCTATCTATCTATCTATCTATCTATCAAACAAACAAACTCAAACCAGAATAAGAAGATTTTTTTAAAAATGAAACTGTTCCCCACCAAAGGAAATTCTGCATGCAACACACATATTCCCATTTCAGACTGTTTAACTAACCAACCTTTACTTCAGCAACCTCACTTCCTTAAAAGTGGTCACTAATTATCAAGTGCGAGGATAATGGAAGAACTGTTTTAGTACACAACTAAATGCAAAATTAAGGAACAGCAGCAGCCAACAGCAGGGTTGGCTCCGAAAGGCTCCCCTTCTCCATCAGAAGAAAGCCCCATTCATTTATTATTCATTAGTAACAGTTAATAAACAATATCCAGCTATTATAATATCCCACTTAATATAATAAAATCCCCCAAATTGCCAGGGGGCTGTTGTCAGTGGGCTCCTACTGGAGTGTGGGTCCTCAGCAGGTGCCCAGCCATGCCTACTCTCAGGGGTTTCTGTAAAGGTTGGAAGTGTGATCAGTGAGGGCACTGGGGCATTCATACATTTGGATGAATGTGTGCAGGCTTAAGGTGGGGAAGGGTTGGGCAATGTATGTAAGCCCCATCCGCAATGTACACCAGCTGTCTGAAAAGCATTTCAAAATGTGCAAGCATACAGAGAGTTTTTTAGGGCACCTAGGCAAGACAACCTCAATGAGCCCCCTCCCTCAGTGAGTTTACCTTCTCACCATGACTGTCACCAGCTGCAGTTACACCTCATCAACTTTTGCAATATTGCTATCCCTTGCTTGCTTCACAGGGAGAGAGCAAATGAGCAAATAGGCAGTGGCATCTACTGCTCCTCCTTCTCACCACCACTATTGTCTGGGCCAGAGTGAGAGGCAAGTGAACGGCGAGGAGGTTGCAACAGTGAAGAAGTGGATCAAGTCGATGGGGCTCTTGTCAGTGGGCACCTACCAGACTGTGAGCCCAACCTACCCACTTCAGGCCCACACATGTTCACCTGAATACCTTAACAAATACCTTCTTCTGCTGGAAGAAGGGAACCTGTGGATCTATTTTTATACTGATAGCAAAAAAGAATATCAGAAATGAACTTAAGTGCAAAGTTGTCTGCAGTTTTTCTACCAAATAAGGAACAAAGTGCCTAACAGATTTAACTGGGGGAACCTCCACTTTGTAAAGGCTCAGTGTGCTGCCAGCAATGTAATATGGGACTTATTTGATAAAGTAAAAACAAGCTAGTGTAACTAGTTAGAAACATATCAGGTCAAGTAAAAGACCTAAAACAAGAAAGAAATCTACCAGTATTTTTCACAGTTTTTCCTTCTCTCTCTCCAACTTGGGCCTCCGTGGTTAATGCTCACCTGTCTCACAGTAGGGATCACCATCTTCCAAATGGAAAACATTGTTGCGGATGGGCTTGTGACAGGCCACACACACAAAGCAGGAAACATGCCAAGTTTGTTTCAAGGCATTGATCACTTCCTAAAGCAGGAGAGAAACATGCAGGACACTATAAGATTTGTGTTTTGTATACTTCTATACAATAATGGAACAGGATACAAACATTAATATTGGGGAATGTAGGCCTTGAACCCTGGAACCAGTCAACTCTACAGTTCCTGCTCTATACAAGCTATGAGGTGTAGAAGAAGGAGTGGGATTAGATTAGTCCTAGGCCACCCCTGGAGTGAATGCCTACAAATTAAATGGTGGTGCTTAAGAATTTGAAGCATTTTTTCAGCCCTGGATGCACGTCACACCTAAACATTTGAGGTTTGTTTCTAAGGGCCTATGGTTTTTCCTTTTGGGTAGGATTACCACTGAGGGTTCATTAGTACCATAAATTTCACTAGTTACTATTTGAGGTTTGATACAGACATAATAACATTATAACACAATTAAGCAGCCAGAAAGCAGGCTGTTGGATCATCACACACTCCCTCTGCCAGCCCATTCGCTCCTCAACAAACTAATTTAATAAACTAAACAATTCGCTCCTTAAACTAATCAGGGTCACGATAAACATTTTGGCTTCCAACTGTTTAGGCTTCCCCACTGCCAGGGCCTTACGCCTGGATCTTACCCCACCAAGGTTAAGGTACAACAGGACAATTCACTTCAGAAGATGGGGAGGCCTGGAGGAAGGGAATGCATGACTCTGCAGCCCACTCTCAATATTTTAACCCTATGTTATGTCTTCCCTAGCATTAAAGATTCCAACATCTAGTCCAAAACTGTATTAATATGCTGACTTTTTACTTACTCCAAGTATTTTCCTCTGGCATCGGGCACATTCAGGAGCAAAGAACTTCTCATAGCAGCCCTCGCAGTAAAGGGCTCCTTTCTCTTCCACAAAGCCAATGTAAGCCATGGAGGTTTTGCAGTGGGCACAGTTAAACTCCTCTGGGTGCCAAGATTTCCCTAAGGCCACCAGGAAAGGTCCCCTGTTTTAAACAAAACCAAAGTTAGCAAATGCCGTGTGATTAGTTATTTAATGTTAATGAGTTTAATTGTTTAATATTAGTTATTTTGGGGGGTCCTGGAAACTTACTGTTAATTGTTTTAGTGTTTTCAAACTGTTTTTCATTGTTGTATGTTAAGGTTTTATATTATCTTTTATCAAGCTGTAGAGTTTTAATTTTTGTGAACTGCCCATAGAGCTTTGGCTATTGGGCAGTATAAACATATAATGAATGAATGAATTAATTAATGAATGAGAAGCAAGTGAGTGGATTCATTACCATTAGCACAAAATTTCAAGTTTAGTGGGGTACAGTTAAGTATTCACTGATAATAGTGCTATGAAAGCAAAAGTGATTGCTTAACCATGCACTGAAAGAATGAAAAGTTATAGTGGAATTCATTTTTTAAAGTCAAGGTTTCAAATAGATTTAACTCCATTATCAGCTCCTGTCTCAGTTTTTAAAAAGCAGGTATTCAGTAGATATTTGCATCTCTTAAAAGACAATTTGCTGAAGAAGTTAAACATTGAAGACTTTAGAGTGCAGTTATGTACAACAGGCAAGGTATTACACGCAGATGAAATCAAAACCAATTTGAGAATGTAAGCTATTGAAGATTCAAAGGTGAGGCAATGGAAAAAAATGACATTTTAACCCAATGAATTCACCATGAAATAGTGAATTTACACTATTCACTATTTACACTATTACAAATTCTCATTTGTAAAATGAGAATAAAACATTTTATTTCAGAAAAACTATGTTGCAGATCAAGATATAACTCAAATTTCAGACTGTGTGTTATGCAAAGTAACATTTTAGTCAACTTCAGCATCAAATTCATTTAGACAATTTTAGTTTAGCTAGCTTTCTTTACGAAAGAACAGAGGCTATTTTCCAGACTGGGCTATCAGCCAGACCTAGAAAATCTGACGCACGTTTGTACAACTATTTAAAAACAGGAGCTCTATTTCATATATGAAACTGGTTTCTGTCTATGCTTGACCGTGGGTAAATGCTCTAGAACATACTGCAAAGGCTTTAAAAAAAAATTCCTTCATGCATTTTTAAGACACCAAGTCCAGCATTTTAGAAACACACCTGCTGCCATGTGGTTACCCGAACAGTGAAAACACTGACCTAACCTGATACCCTCCAACCTCTGTACAAGCACCTTTTTACATCAATGCCCTTTCAGTTATGTAGTGATCAAACAATACAAGTCCTTATGTATAACAAAGTGCTCTCTTCTCACTGTGTCAGCACAGGCTAATTTACCAGAGTCATTAGGAAAGGACCGACACTGAAGAGGTTCTTCTGGCCCCAGGTAGGATCAAGTTTCCAATTGTCTGCTCTAAAATGATAGACTTGGATGTGAACAAAGTGGGGTGGGGGGAGGATTTTGACACCACCTGTTACATTTAACAAGGAATTCTTATACTTGCCACATTTACAGTTCCTGGGCTCGTTTTACAGTTTTGACATTTAATGCAAACTGCTCAAAGCGTTACGAAATTCCCAGTGTAGAGAAAATAAATGATTTCCTTTCAATATTTCACTATATTAAAAACATATTAATGAACTCTGCAGTTAAACCTACCACACTTAGGGCGCAATCCTATGCATGTTTAGACAGAAAAAAGTCCTACAACTCCCAGCATTCTCTAGCCAACGTGGCTGGCTGGGGAATGCTGGGCGCGACAACTTTTTTTCTGTCTAAACATGCGTAGGATTGCACCCTTAACACATCAAATCACACCTAAGCCCACTGATTTCGCAGATTTGGGTTTAATGCTTGTGCCGTGTCTAAAGAAATGTGGGCAAAGAAAACATAATTTAAAAACTGGCTGTCACTCAGCGCACTGAATTTCTTTAGGACCAACCATCAGAAAACTGACAGACCCTTAGCTCGTTTTGAAGTATCAGTGGGACTCACGTCTTGAGTATACTTGCTTAGGATCAGCAATAAGTCTGCTTAAGCTGATATACCAACTATGATCCTATCTAGACAGAGATAGCTTAGTTACAGCTATCCATGCTCTCGTAACCTCTCATTTGGATTACTGCAAGGCATCATATATGGGGCTCCCTTTGAAAACTGTCTGGAAACTTCAGCTGATCCAAAATAGGGCAGGAAGATAGTTAACAGGGACTGGCCAATATGATCATATTATGCCAGTGCTTTATGATCTGCACTGGCTGCCAGTCCATTTCCATTATTAATTTACAAAGCCCTAAATGGCTTGGGGCCAGGTTACCTGAAGGATCATCTCCTTCCATATATACCTGCCTGGACCCTAAGATCATCCGCAGAGCTCCTTCTCTGGGTGCCTCTGCAGAATTAGGTGAGCTGGATGGTTACTAAGGAGAGGCCTTTTCAGTGGTGGTACCCTGGTTGTGGAATGACCTCCACAGAGCGGCTCACCTAGTGCACCTACATGGTGGTCTTTTCAGTGCCAGGTGAAGACCTTCTTATTTTCCCAGGCTTTTTTAGCCCTTCAGTTTTAAAAATTGTGTTAGTGTGTTTTTAGATCTTTGTACTGCTGCTGGCTTTTAGCTTGGTTACTTCTTTTTTGTATTTTTATTCTGTTTTAAACTGTTGGTTTTTTATCATGTGTTACTATGTTGTCATATTTTATGGTTTTAAGCTTTGTCTTCTAAACCACCCAGAGAGCTTCAGCTAACGGGTGGTATAGAAATGTAATAAATACATAAGTCCTTCAAATATTTTGCTGGGAGCAGAACTGTCATCTGGTATAGAACGTTTCCTGTGTTCTCCATTTATTCATGAATGTAGACTGTTTGGATGAAGTATAAGTCTGCTTCAAGGATTACCTTCTTTCATGGATTTTAACGGCTTTCTGTTACTATGGCTGTTGGCAGATACTCAGGGGCCATTTCAACATTGGAATTCTTAGACATGAATGTGCCCCCCACACACACACACCATATATTCAATGAGAACAGAACACTTTGTTGGACTTGTATTGTTGGAGCACTACAATAACTGAAAGGGAAAAGGTGCTTGTTGGATGGTATCAAGTTAGGTCAGTGTTTGCACTGTTCAGGTAGCCACAAGCTGGTGGGTGTGTATCTAGAAGTCTGGTCTGATTTCTTACAGGTGCATGAAGGGATTATAAAAATGAAGACCTTATCTTAAAGTTTCTTGTTTTTGTACTGTATTGCTTTTCCATTTTCTGTGTCAGGTCAATTTTACTCTGTTAACTTCTCATTTAGTGTGTGTGTGTGTGTGAGAGAGAGAGAGAGAGGGAGAGAGAGATTCACTTTGTTGTTAAACTCCATGATAAACGTTTTAAACATAAGAAAAGTGAGAAAAAGAATTTACACAAACTCTGAAGAGACTGTGACCCCTCCCCCCTTACATGAAAGCCACACAGAAATACATTAACAACAACTACCCAGGAAATAAAAATGTGGTTTCGAAAGTGATGGCCAATTTAATTATTCTGACATTCAAAGACATACCAAGAATCCTTGAATGATGTCAATACTCCATCAGATCACATTACAAATATTTTATAGATACCTTATACATGGAAAAACAGAGTTTCAGTTTTGATACCAAAAAAAAGAGAAAGAAAAAGAAGAAAAAATGTAATGAGACCCAGAAAAGTATCAAAGATTTTAGATGATAAATAATGTTAATAATTAAAGATATGAATTAAAAAGTTATGAGATGGCCTCTTTTAAATTTTGGGAGCTTCCACATCATGGTTATTTCATGCCTTAGTGTAAAGTAACCAGTTCTACAATGTGGTTTGGCTGCAAAACAGGTGTGCTGTGGAATGTCACTTGATCCAGCTCTTACCTTTACATAGGTAATACTGCCTGAAAGGGCATGACCTGTAATTATGCTAAAACCTCAAACCTGAAGGCTGCTGCAAGCTTCCCAAAGCACGGTAGTGAAAGTGTGTAAGGAGAAAATGATATATTGATTAAAGTACTGTCTTGTGGCTTCAGTGCATATCCTTATCATGAGGAACTGGTCACACAACTGCAGGGGCTCATAGAATTCATTCACAGGCTTGCACAGAGTTCTCAGAGGGTAATGAAGGATAGTTGCTCATCATCTTTCTGGGATCTTCCTGATGGGATCATGCAGTTCTCCATCCTGTTTAACATGTATTGGATGCTTGGCTAAATGTATGGTCATTTATTGCTGTTCATTTGATATGTTGTAAGCTGCTCTAGGCACAACCTTGCTCCAAGTCTAGATTTATTGTATCCCAACTGAGTATTTTCTTTTATGTATTAATGTTATACCATATTGTATCATTTGTCTGTGTATATACTCTTTGTTTCTGATTTTTTCACTTCTTATAACATATGTTTGCATTATTTGTTTTACGGTCTGTAGACAAAAATAAATCACTTGATTGAAATAACAGATAAGTATAATGGTGATAAAGGAGCATCATTAAGGGCTTTCTGAATGCCAATGACCCACAGGTGGACTACTATATTTTACTTACACATTTTACTTACACTGTTTCAACACTTACTCAGTGTTTGACCACAGTTGGGATTTAGGTATGAGATGACCAAGTCAGACAGACTAAGGTAATGATTTTCAGCAGGCCCTTCATCATGGATTGGGGGATTTGGAATACCATCATTGACAAGGTTACTTACAGCAATAACATAGCACAAGCAGTGCCCACCACTTATGGAATGGACATCTAGTGCTTCTGGGAGAAATCCAAAATGAACGGGGCAGGCCAGTGGAGCGCTAAATATCCATTCTGCAAGAGGTGGGCGCTACTTATGGAGGGGAATCGGCAGGGCTGGCCGCTCACAGAACAGAAAAGGTGGTGGGCCCCCCTGGTGGATGGGCAGCGTTGGATACTGCTCGAAGGGCTACTTTTACTAACTCTACTAGGTCAGAAGGCAGTGATCCTGTGTTGGATGCTAACCTGGAGACAGTCTATCATTATCTCACATCTACTGTAGATTATTATAACACACACTACATGCGCCACACTTGAAGCCTCTTCAAAAGCTTCAGCACATGGCAGCCAACTTCCTAAGAGGCTTGTGTAAGCATAGGTCTAGCAATGATTCAACTTTTATTTATTGCTAAGTAAGCTTGATATGGTTGGCATTGTTTTCTTTTAATAGTTCTGACTTCTAAAGAAGTATTTGCTACTGCTTATTCCTTGTTTCGTTTCCATATCTCCTACTATTTGCCTGTCAACTTGTTTACCTTCTGGGTCTGATTGTAATGAATACTGAACCCAGCCAGTATTTCCTTATTTGCCTTAAGTTTCATTCCTGATGTCTCCTTTCACCGTATCAGTTTTCACTGAAAGCAGTTTCAAAAACTATCCAAAGCTACCGGGCGTGTGTGATGTGTTATTTATTTCATATGGTTTGAATTTATATTTATACAAGTTCTCTCCTCCTTGGATCCAGAGCATCGTTTAATACAGTGCTGTTTTGTTGTAATTTCAATACACACACACACACACCTTAAGATGAGAAAGATGCACCAAACAAGTTGTTTAAAATGGTGTTCTGTAAACATTATGAAAATGTACAATTCATAATGCTCTGTCTCAAGCGTAGTCTCAGTCTATGAGCTAAGAATACCCAGATGTAAGAATCGTGTGCATTAACGATGAGAAAGACCACCTTCCCTTGTACTGGGACCAACCCAGGGTTTAAGATCGGCTGGAGAGGCTTTGCTTGTGATGCCCTTGAGAAATATGGTTCATAGGTATACTACATATGGCTGGGCCTGTTCAGTGGTGGAATCCCAACTAGAAGTCCTTTCCAGTAGAGAGTTGGCTGTGCCCAATGCTGCTGTCACTCAGGTGCCAACTGAAGATGCATTTATTTGTACAAGCCTTTGGGGTAGGGAAGAGTTTTATCTGTTTTCTGGTGTTGTTGTGAAAGTTTTATTGCATTTTATTATGTATTTGTCATTTTAGAGTTACGGTTTTAATGGTGTTCATGTGCTGTATTGTTTTCATATGAGTTGTTAGCAGCCCTGGGCTCCTTGCAAGGAAGGGTAGGATATAAATATAAATAAATAACATAAAAATCTCATGTAAGACAAATATAGAAAGGAAAAAAAGGACAAACCTGATTACTTGATTGCATTGAGCACACATTGGAGTTCGCTTTCCTGCTGGAATATGTTCTGCTCTCTGAACCAAAGTGTCTTCATCTGTTAGTAGAGGTGGTGCTGTGGTTTTTTCACTTGGCACAATTGCTCCGGGTTTTGCACTATTATTTGATGTCCATCCACTTCCAGCTGCCATAAAATATAATGTGAAGGAAAACTTTAACTATGTTTGCAATGAGACATACTAGTAAAACCAACAAAGCTTTGGGACAAAAAGATATGTAATGACTGATTTTTAGCCAAACAACTGGAGACTGAAATGGATATGTATGGATACATTTAAATCCACTATTATCATTGCAGAGTAGATTATTCCACATCAGGAGTATAGAGGCTTACTGGTCTCTTTGTGACAATGGCCCTGTTCAGATGCACACTGGGGAAGGGTGGTTTGTTAACCATGGTGCATGGTGGTTGCTGCTAACCACTGCAAGTGCTACTGCCACACGTGCAGGTAACCATGTTCCGTAACGTGGTTAGACTAACCATTCTCTAACCACCCTCCCTCTTGCAGGAACCTGCAGTCTTCTGGGTGGGTGGCCATGCATCCCAGCAGCCTTTGCACTGTCAGCCATTTTGGTGCTTGGTCCTGCCAGCCATTTTGGTGTTCTGAAGCTACTCCTTCTTTGGCCACTCTTGCTGCAAAGCTCTTAATTAACCACGGAGGCTGTTCTGACATCACCGTCAGCCATGGTAGAGTCCACTAACCATCTTGCAGCAAGTAGCTAGTAAATGTGGTTAGTCTGTGGTCAATATGCCACCATGGTTGGGACAGATGCTCAAAACTCCTAACCATCATGGCTTAGCATGATGGCTGAGCAGGGCCATCATAATATTATACCACAGGGTGAAATCCTATACCTACTTGGCTGAAAGCAAGTCCCTTTAAACTCAATGAGATTTACTTTTGAGTAGACATATATGAATGTACCATTAAGTTACCATATCCAGACTGGTATGACCATGACTACTTAATTGAAAATTTAAAGATTTAAGAAGAGTAAATTAAGTCTTCAATAATTTTTTTTGTTGCAAATCAAATTATTTGATCCAAAGAACTGGCAGATGACAGAACCTGAAATATATCATGATCATAACACAGTAAAAAACAACAAACCCCAAACTGCAGCCCTATAAAGTTGGGGTTCAAAGTGTGTTCACTTTAAAATAAGTTGGCATAATCCATCCCTTTTAATTGCAGATTTGTCACCAATTTAAATGAGATATGGATGACACCCATGGTCATTGCTGCTATATGTCTAATGTTAGAAACTGCAGGCTAGTTTTAGATTACTTATGATCTTACTATTGGCCAAAATACATCTCTAAAAACAGACCTTTCAGACAGTCTGTGAGCATCCGCACTCATATATCATTTGAATGTTAGCATAGCATGACTCAGTAGCAAAACACCCCTCAAAATAAATAAATAAAACTTTAAGCAAATAAATGAGAGATGAATGCTATGCTGCTTTCTGACACATGTACAAAGGCAGTACAAATACAAACCCATAAACTATAAAAGACAAAAGCTTTCATGAAGCCCATCAAAGAGTGCTAAGATATTTCTGGCACTACATTAGGCTTCATTCCTTTTGTTAGCCATTGCCAAGAAATTTTACATTGCCTTGTAAAATAGGTGTTCCCCTCCCCAATTTGAGAATGGTGTCCTGAGGTGTTCTGTGCAGTACTGCACAATAATAATGACCTCAGTGCCCCCATACCAACAGAAGTGAAGCCAGCACAGGACCACTGAGAAACATGACGGAGGCATTACCATGCTTGGGGGAACCCCGAGGTTTGGAGAAGTACAAAAATCAAAACAACAAAAGGGGGAAATCCCCCATAGCCCAATGAGAATAAAGCAGGAGCTACAGAAAACTGTTAAGTCGATTTAGAAAACTAAGCTAGGAAAGAGAGAATGAACTGAACCCCTTACAGCTTACAGTACCTCAGAGAAAGGCATGGCTGGCTGGCTAGAACCCTGAAGGACTCCTCCCATTAGGAGTTCAGGATATACTGCAACATTCAGTTGCATTGCATAATTCTCTTTCTGTGAAAGCGTCCAGTGCATTTAACCTAAGAACAACAAGCCTACATGGACCAAAAAGCTACAGAATCCAACATTCTGATCCCACAGCAGCCGACCAGATGCCTATGGGAAGCCTACAAGCAGGACATGAGCACAATAGCAGCTCCTTGCCAGTGTCCACTAGCAAATTGGTATTGAGAGGCATATTGACTCTGATACTGGAGGTAATATATAGCCATCATGACGAGTAGCTACCGATAGCCTTATCCTCCATGATGTGCAAAAAGAGGCGAGTATCCAAAATAGGTCCAAGTCACCAGTGAATTTTAGTAGGAAACATCATTACAGAAATTTCTGCAGACATTTTTATAACTCCCTGAAGAAGGCCTTAAAATAAAAATAGGCCGAAACATTTTGGGCTTATTTTTTTTACAAATAAAATCTCTGTTTTAGCATCTTAAGATATTTCTCTTCCATTTGTTATCCTCCATGATGACATTTAAAATGTTATGCTAGAAAAATGTGATTTTTATAGGGGAAGATAATACAATGACTCCAGTTCAGGAAAAGATGGCATACTGGTTTGAATTCCAAATTTCAGGATACCCTTCAGGTCTAAAAGACTAGCAGTGTGATGCTCAAAAGTCATGTCCCATTAAGTTTAGTGGGGCTCACTCCCAGGTAGGTAGGTATATGATTGAATCTTAAAGCTTGGATCTTAAGCTGCTCCTCCATGAATGGGGAGTTTGTGGAAATTGCCTTCGCTTATACCTGTAGCTCCCTGCACCATACCCTACAACATTCCCAAGGGTCCCAAGACTATAGGGTGTAGGGAGCTGCAAAGAAAAGAGAGAGGAAGGGAAAACCCTGTTCCATGAAAGGAATAATGGAAGGAATAACAGGATCCTTTAATGGAAGGAATAACAGGATCCAAGACTAAGTTTCTGGAACACAGTTTGGCAGGGAAGTCTATCTTTTGTAATAGAGGTGGACTGCACAAAAATGCCCTGGGAACTAAGGTTGCGATAGTTCAGGCATATCTGTAATATTCTAACTAATTCACTTTGCATGGACTTTAAATGTTATAGGTAACACTAAATACTTGAAAATTAATCCAGAAATTGATCTAAGCAGGTCAAGCTTAGTAAGGAACATCCATTCTGTCCCTCAGCAGGGTAATCACATGTAGCCTGTATCTATGAAACCTTGTCCATTACCAGACAAAGAACTGATGGCTTCCAGTCCCTTATAACAGGAAAAATAAACAGGACACAGAATGGCAAGATAAATCCGAATGGGTTAAGGTAACTTTTTCCAACCTGGTGTTTGGGCTACAACTCCTAGCATTCCTGACCACTGGTCATACTGGCTGGGGGGCTGATGGGAGTTAATGTCCCAAACATCTGGAGGGTGCCAGGTTGGGGAAGGCTGGGTTAAGGCTTCAAAGTATTTGAAGTGTGAATCAACAATGAACTCAAACACAGAGGGTTCCCACATGAGGGACAGTGCATTTTTGAAATCTCACGAACAGGACATTCATCCCTTGTGACTATCCATTAGTAAAAAAACATAGACTGGAATTCAAAGGGAAATAAGAATAGGTAATAAGTATCTCAACAAAAAAGCAGGAAGAAAGGGGCAGCAAGGACTGGGGAGCTGAACTGTTAATGGATAAATTTCACATATAAGATGGCTGCAAAATTAACAGAAGGTATACACATTTTCAAGTAAGGACCATAGCTCAGTGGTAGCATACATGTTTGGCATGAAAAAGATTGCAGGTTCAATCCCTGGCATCTCCAGGTAGGTCTGGGGAAGGCTCCTGTCAGAAACCCTAGACAGCCGCAGCCAATCAGAGAGTAAACGGAGAACTAGATGGACCGATGGCCTGACTTGGCATGAGGCAGCTTCCAATAACCCTATAGAAGATGTGCTTTTCAACTTATCTAAAGGGCTCATGATGGAGCAAGTAGCATTAAATACATTTCCACTTCTGAATAGGGACCCAGCACAGTTAAAGGGCTTTTTGGCACCTACCACCTAAACCAGCCGTCACTCATTCTCAAACTGATAACACTTATTTTTCATTTCTTTCTATAGAAAGAATACAACAGCTTCTTTTTCCTGTCACAGTTGCCTGCATGTTTTAATTCTGTTTGTGGTCAGATTCATTAAAGTGTATTTATTCTTATCTACTTCTATTTTGCTCATTCCATTGAAAGGCTGATTTAGTCACACATATTTTCTGTCTAATTAAATTGCAAGGTTTGACAAAGTGATGGAAGTTAGGTCAATTTAGTGATAAAGTTGACACCTTTTTGAAACATTTCCACTCCCTAAGGTGACAAGAAGCACATGAAGTTTCTGCCCCCCTCCCCCCAGCAATCAAAATATGACACTACCTAGAGATATTTATGACATAGTTCAGAAAAAAAACCACATACCCCCAAACAGATTACAATATTGGTGTGTGTGTGTGTGTGTGTGTGTGTGTGGAGAAATGACCCCCAAAATCGTAACTTCTTCATCTTCAGGAAATATAGCACCATTTGCAAGCTGCTATCTCAGATCTCTAAAGCACTTCACCATGACCAAGTGATTACTCTATGGCAGTTTATTCTGCATTATAAATGTGGCTCAAGTCTACAAGTAATTGCAGATAATAGAGGTGGGGGAGAGAGAGGATTTGTCAGAGAAAAGGGTTGTATGTGTTGTTGGCACTTTTGACAAATTACACTTTTAAGCCTACCTCCCAGAGTGTACAGCTTAGTTCCAGATATCGGCTAATAGGAAAACTCTTAGATGCTCTTTGAAGAGTGCTAAAGCAAATGTGTATTTTTAGATCTGGTCTACCTTTAACACTCTTAATAGTGGTTCAAATGCATTTGCTGACTATTTTCACTGTTTAAAAAGTGCCATTTCCAAAGTTGTACTTATCCATAACTATGTTTTCTTTTTAAAGAGTAGAACTTGTCACCTGGGTGATGTTTAATTTCTAGAAAAACACGTGAGGACTCATATATTACAGGTAAAACCCTTGAACTGAAAACAGATGAAAGGACTGAGCTGCAGCACAAATTAATCCGTGCCTGGCTCAACATTTCTCCTAACTTGATTGATCCCTTTAAAAAAGGTCTTTGCCTTGGATTTTGGCCCAACACCTTTAAAAGACGCACCTGGAATTAAAATGCATAACCTTGATTAACACACAAGAGTAATTGGCAGTCTTTGGTTCCTCAGTCATTGCAACAGATTGTAATCCCATGCAGAGAGTGACTCAAAAGCAATAGATAAGAGAAAGATGGAATTGGATCTGGGAGACCTGGTCTCATCAGGTGGACTGGCAACGACATTCTCAGTTTCTCCAGCAATCATAGAAATAAATATCCTACTTCACAGGATTGTTATGAAGGCAAATAATGAATTCTGAAAAGCATTTTGCAAATAGAGCATGATGTATAAATGCTAGTAAGTAATGTATTATAACTGGAGTTAAATGTTTTGTCACTTATTCTGAAGAAAAAGAAGTACTTGTATTTGTCATTATGGTGGGAAGCGTGTCAAGGGACTGCCCACCTAGTTAGAAATGCTAATTTTTACCAGTATCTAGCACAGAGGTTGAAGATGTGATTTTAATATTTTGCCTAGGGTGTCAAAATGTCAAAGCAATTTGTAAGTGAGCTATCAGTGATAACCTACAGGAGGCATATTTTTGTTCCCATGTTAGAATAATTGGTAGGCAACGAATTTGTATGTGTAGCAGTATACCCAAACTGCACCCTGCAGTAAGATGAACCTTAAAAAACAGTGCCTGCTTTAGAGTTTTACATCAGAAGCAAGACAGTCAACATGAAATCCACCCCATTATCATTTGTATCTAGCCAGGAAAATGGCACTCCCTGCAACATTTGCTGCTTTTTCAAAGCAACAACTTCACATTTTATCATATGACATTCTTCAGTTAACCAAATTCCCAGGCAGCTAATGTTATTTCAAGGTAGGATGGTCCCCATTTAAGAAAGAAGACCAAGGGATATCCTTCAATTGGTCAGTTCAGAGCTGTGATCCACCAAATTTTTTTAGATGCATGCAGGACCTGGCATGTATACATGTGTGTGCATCTGTGCATGCCATGGAATCATCTCTCTCTTAACTACCTCAGCCTCATACAGAATTGATGGGTTCAGAGGGAGTTCATGCTGAGGCATGGCACAAAACAGTAGCCATTCTTTAAGAAATAAAAGACAAGGATCCTGATGTAAACTGTTTACAGATTTTATATTATCAAGCAGTATAGAAGTAGTTCAGAAATAAAGAAACAAATAAAGAAATAATTCCTTTGGTCAGGATATTGGCTTCACTGTATAATGTATAAGGAAAATATGATTATATATATTCGTGTCTGTACCTGGAGGGGAGATCTTGAGTTTCTTTTAAGCAACATGGGCATGATCCAGCCAAAGTAAAGCACTTGGCGGGAGCAATCCTATCTGGATCGATGGTTACCTCTGAGCCCAGGGGCAACTGCCTATCTCCTCCTCACTCCCCCCGTCCTGCTTTCACAGCTAGACAGCTGATTTCGTCTGTCTAGCTGTGGGACCTTGGAGCACGGGAAGCAGCGGCCAGACGACACAAAGGATGTGTTGTACCGGCATTTCCGAACTCCCGTCCCCTCCCCGCCCCGCCCCACCCCACCCCACCCCACCCCTGAGAACGCTCTGTTTTCACCGCTCTGTGCTGCTCTTACAAGTGCGGAGCTGATCCGCGTTGCCTACAAGGCAGTGTGTGGGGGTGTCGGGAACCGACATATCCTATGGTCGTTTAGCTGCTGACTAGTATTCATAGGATTGTACCCTTAAAGTCCCACTGAGTTAAATTAGAGAGTTAAGAGAATGAGCTTAAATCTCCCCAATTAAAATCAATGGCAATTAACACTGGAATGTGCCCATTGAACATTTAAGTTTTGTTCAGTATTAACAAAATAAGACAGAATTCAATATTCCTTATAGGAAGGTAAAGAACTAAGATTTCCACACACCCTGCCCCGCTGCCACTTCCGAAAATCTCAATATAGGTTTCTTAGGGGTTAGCCAAAAGAAGTCAGTGTTCTTTAGGAACATTTAAATGTGTTAAAAAATAAAATAACACCCCTTTCATTTATTTTGAACATGTGCAAAATATTTCACCTGTCCCATTTTCAGTGCCCTTTTGCTCAGTCTCAATTTGCTTTGTTTACTCAGTGATATTATCACATCGCTTAATAGTGCTGCCTTGAGCACCATTTTGGCTGAAAGGCAGGATCTACATTTAAGAATAAATTAAAAATAAAATATTGGGCTATGTAGAATCACAGAAGTTGGAACTGATGTTAGAGATGATCCATCTCCCAGCTTAATGCACGATCTGCAATGCAGGATGCAACTGCAATGTTCCTGCCTTTTTAGCAGCTGCATTGCAATTCTGGCTCATGTTCAGTTTGTGCTCAACTACGACACCTAAATCCTTTCCCCACTGCTACCAAGTCAAGTCTCAAGGCTTTTGATTCTTTGTACCTAAATGCAAGACTTTACATTTAGGAACATAGGAAGCTGCCTTATACCAAGTCAGACCCTTGGTCCATCTAGCCCAGTACTGTCGACACTGATGGGCAGCAGCTTTACAGGGTTTCAGGCAAGAGTTTTTCCAACCCTACCTGGAGATGCTGGGATCTTCTGCATACAAAGCAGGGGCTCTACCAACTGAGCTATGGCCCTTCCTTATAGAAAGGCATTTATCTGTTGAATTTCACCTTGTTGGTTTCAGCCCACTGTTCCAGCCTGTCAAGATAATTCTAAATCTTGATTGATTCTGTCTTCTATGGTGTTATCTGCTTATCTGCAAATTTGATAAGTGCCACCTCTTATCATGCCATTTATTTTCCAAGTTATTGAAAAATATGTCGAAAAGCACAGGGCCTAGGATCGAGCCCTGTGGCATTCCACCCAAGACCTCCCTCCAGGCTGATGCAGAGCCATTAATGAGCACTCACTGGGTACACTTGTTCAACCAGCTATGCATCCACCTAAACGTAGTATCGTCCAGCCCACATTTTAGCATCTTTTCAACAAGGATGTCATGGAAGTCTTTGGGAAATGCTTTGTTGAAATCAAGATGCATTATGTCTACAGCATTCCCATGATCGATTAAATTAAAAACTCTATCAACAAAGGAGATAACACTGGCCTGGCATGACTTATTTTTTGATAAAGCCATGCTGGCTCCTAATAATCAATGCATGTTTTTTAGATGCTCACAAATTGATCACTTAAATAATCTATTCTAAAATTTTGCCTGATACTAATGTGGGGCTGATTGGTATGTTGTTTCCAGACTCGCCTTCCCCCATTTTTGAAGATACTGCTTGTTTCCAGTCTTCCAGCACCTCCAAAATTTTTCAAAGATTATACACAGCAGCTCTGAAATTACACCTGCAAGCTCCTTCAGCATCCTGGGATGTAATTCATCTAGCTGATCCTGGAGACTTTAATTTATTAAGGGAGCAATCCTATGGCTGCTAGTCAGCGGCTAGATGGCCATAAGATATGTGGTTTTCCAGGAACCGACCTTGGAGCCTTCTCTCCTGCTCCGCCTTCCCATGGCTAGACAGCCGAAATCGACTCTTGTCAGGGTGGAAACTGAGCCAATAGAACCCCAGAGCAGTTCTGATTCTGAGGAGGAACAGCAATCCGTGGGAGAGGAGCGTGCTCATCTCTCACAGGCACAGCAGCTGGCAGAGATTCCTCCTGCCTGCATTCCTGAGATAGATAGTGACCCTGGCAGCAAGATAGTGCGGGAGGGGGGCTTGCTGGACGCTCGACACCGACAGCGACGACAGCTGGAGGGTGTGGAAAGGAGGCGTAGTGCTCGTTTGGCGCACAAGCAATGGTCACGTCCCGAGGACCCAAGGGAAAGAGGGAGGAACTCTCCCTAGCCCGTAAGTTCAGGGCCTTCCTGTGATTCTCCTTCAAATGGGGACCAACTGCCTAACCTGGAGCATAGGCTACTCTGCTGTTCCTTGCTTAGTTGCTAGTGATTAGCATCTGAAAGAGTCATTAAGTTGTAAAAGGATTAAAGCCTTGAAAAGAATCCTTTTGTCTGTGTCTTGAGTTAGCTATTGGAGTAGACTGAAAGAGGCTGCCAGGGAGCTCCTGACAGCTGTCTAGCCACAAATGCAGGGCAGGAGAAGTGCAGAGGGAACAATCCCCTCCATGCTTCTCCTGCCCTGCATTGGACAGGTGGTCGCTTTGGAGGCGGCCGTCTAGCCCCATAAGATTGCGTCCTTAACATAGCTAGGTGCTCTCTAACCTCCTCCTTACCTACCCTGGGCTGCAAATTGCTCCTTATATCATTTGTTCTACTTTTCCCATTGACGTAATTCCATTCACTGCATGATATTTAATTGGTTAGGGATCACTCATATGACATATCCTGGAAGAAAGAAGCAATAACCTGGAATGAAAAAAATCACCAAAAAAATAGTAGATTGGTGCCATTGTTTTCTGTAAGAGGATTGAAAGGTGGTATTTTCTTTTTCTATAAACACAGCATTTCCCAGGAAATATTCCTATTTTCTATGTCACTATTCTGAGCATGAAAACAGAAATTTGAGAATATTCAGGGCAGCTAAGTTTTATCAAAAGCACATCTAAATACTGTCCGCAAATAATGAACTGAATACAAGTGAAGTATTGCTACAAGGGAGTAAAATCTGATGCATGAGCCAAATTTACTCTGACAGACATTCTCTTGACCATAGCAAACAATACAGACAGAACAGTTTGACACTCACTTAAACATAAGATCAGGCTTCATGAAATGTCTATAAATAACAAAGTTACTTCCAATACACGTAAGTGACAAAATTTCATTCTGAAGGGCTGTAATCAAGTGATTTGTATAATGCTGTCACTGTTGTACAACAAATGGAGAATATGAAGGTTCTCCAGCACAATTATAGAATAACAATTCCTTTAGCTCTTTATTTCCAGCCCATGTGGATGCTGGAGGAATTTATAAGGCTATAATGCCTAAATAAAAATAATTAAGCTAAATGTATGAGACACTTTAGTCCCTTAAGATCCCCTAAAAAGCATGGGCTTAGGTAAGCAACAGACAGAGGGCAAAGTGTTCAACAGCCTCATTTTTTAGTTTGCTGAATGTGTGGAATACAATTAAAGCTTTAAATCCTCCCATGATGAAAGACAGAACAGGAAGGATTATACTGTTATCATTTCTTAAAATGACCGAGAAAGCTAGAATGTGCACCATGAAAAATCAGAACAGGTGCATTAGAGGCCCGGTTACAACTTCAGAGGGTTAGTTTCCTGCTATAGTAGCTAGCCTTTCATCTCTAAAGAGCTCAGATTAAATGGGCTGTGAAGTTTCTTAATTAAAATGAACATTCTGGGTTGCCTTGGGTCAGGTCATCTTCTCACTGCAATACCATGTGCCACTCAAAATTTGGCATAATTTGATAGTTTGTGTTTGCTCTTTTAAAAAACAAACCAAAAAAATTTGGCAAAAGTAATTAAGAGCCATGCTGGATCAGACCAAGGGTCCATCTAGTCCAACATTCTGTTCATACAGTGGCCAACCACCTCTGACCAGGAACCCACAAGCAGGACATGAGTGCAACAGCACCCTAGTTGTGAATGTAGGGTTGAAACTGGCAAGTTGGAGTACCATCCCATTCAATTTACATTCACATATTGGTCTTAGTTAGCTTTGGTTTGCACCAAGTGGCGCTACTTGATGCACATAGCATATGTTTGTCTCTTGTGGAACCAATGGAGTAAACAGTGTTTTGAACCAGTGAAGTTAAAAGACAGCATTACCAGACTGCATCCAAGCTCAACACAAACTCATTCATTCATGGCATGGTATTCAAAGTGGAGTTGCTCAAAGTGTTTGTGAGCAGGTGTAACATGTCTGCTGCTTGCTTCTAACACTATCATGGAAAAGGGCCATAGGTCAGTGGTAGAGCACATGCTTTGTATTCAGAAGGTCCTAGGTTCCATCATCAGTTTAAAAAGAATCTGGTAACAGCTAGTAGACCTCTGCTTGAAACTAGGCATAAGGGACAAATTAATATGGTTCACATTCCAAAATGAACCAACCTAATTTACACTGCCAGAATAAATATGTGAACCAGAACGCAATTATCCTTGAGTTTTTCTGTGATGTAGTTCTCTGATTAAAATATGCCTAAAGAAATGCATACCTGGGGAGAAATGTGTACAAAAATGCATACACTGGCACAAATGCATACAAAAATGTGTATCAATTATCATGTGGATCTTTTACCAAAAAACTTGCAAACTGATGAGGAAATGGTATGGAACCAACTTGGGCTTCAAGACGTTTCAGAATGGTAGAAACTGAAAAAAATTAATCAATTCCTATTTGGAACCCTGTTGAGCCATGCCAGTTGTAGTATGATACTTGGCAAAATGTACATGTGGTGTGATCTGGTAAACTACAGCTTCCTATGACCCCTGGATTTCTAAGGCATTTCACCATCTCCAATACCATTTGGGACCCCCCAATATGGGGGTAGCACCAGTCACAGCAGATGGAGACAGTGTCTGGCATGATCAGCTGGCAGTTACTGATAGAATTTTCTATTGATATGTAATCCCTTTTTGGAAATCGCTAAATTCTTCACTACACCAATTTCCTTATGGCAGGGAGTTCCATAGATCAGGTACTCTAGATTTAAGTACAGACATTTCCTCTGGAATCCAATGGAGATAGCAGTCACGCATAGCTTTGCCATGTGTGATTAGTGTAACATTTAGTTTGGCACTTAGAATGGGGGAAAAATTGCACAGAAGCTAGAAAAGCACCAAATTAATGGTGGTTGGGTGAAAGGGGGTGGAGTCAGGGGAAAGGGCTGTGGCCAACTAGGTAACCCCAGAGGGCTGGATTGGGACCCCAGGAGGGCTGGATATGGCCCCTATGCCTGAGGTTCCCCACTCCTGCCTTATGGGAAGTTGTGGATACTAAAAAAAGCCTGAATAAAGTGTTAGTAGTTTGATAAGACCATGTCAGGTTTCAGTGGTTTAGGTTGAGAAGATACTCAAGGAACAGAGAGCTGAATGGCAGAAAATAGTGTCAATACCGCAGTCTGTTCAGCAGAGCTTACAGACTTTTAAGGTAGGAAGGGAGGGGGAGAGGGAGTTTGGAAAAGGTATAGGACTGGCTTAGGAAGGAGAGTAACAGGGCCTAGGAACTGGGAAAAGTTGGGACCTTACTCATTTCATCTAACCACTCCCCCACCTACATCTCCTTTTTCATCAGCCCTTATATACCCTTCTCTTTATTCCTTCCATTCCACCCAAGTTCATTTGCTATTGGACCACATCTGTCTCTTTTTCCTGCCCCTTTTCAAAGCACTGTAGCAACATCCGAGCTGATTTTGAACTGCCTGCACCTCGTCTAATCATAGCAACCCATGCGAAGTCGGTGTCAAGTGCTACTGTTTTGATCTGATAGCACCTCTTTTGCAGAGGTATATGTTACAGTGAAGAATCATGCCCATTAACTAATCAACCCGTAACAACTTTTTGCCATTAACCCTTGCCATGAGGTAAGCAGGGAGAATGTCATCTTTTTTTTTTTTTTAAAGATGGCTGTCCAAATGCATTCTGGGTTAATTATGCATGTTTCCAATATTAACACTGGGCATATCTCTACCACAGCACTGCAAATGTTTTCTAGAAGCAGAGTTAACTCAAATTTTTTTTTACATATGCATTTTATCTTTAAATCCTATATCTGTCCAGACCCATGGCCTTGCCTCTGGGTGATCTGGGTGATGCTCTTTCTCACAAGCTGCCCACAGCAGCAGGTGCGAGAAGGCCTGACATACATAGTGGAGAGTCCAATGAACAAGGCAGCCCCTTTAAAGAGCTAACAAGCGAGGCAGCAAGCTACAAATTGCTGAGGCAACGGAATGTGGCCCTGCCTAGCTAGACCTCAAGGGAAGCTCTACTGCGGTGAGACTGTGCTGTATATATTTCAGAAGGGGATCAGAGGCCAAGGGGAAGCCAGAGTTGGACAGGAGAAGAAAGAGGTCATGGGTGGATATTGACACCCACCTCTCTGTATGCGAAGTTGACTGTGGAGGAAAACAGCACAAGAGTTCCAAAACTGCCGGTCCCCAAGACACTAGATGTATTTTATTGTATTTTGCATTAACACCGAAAGTTTAATTAGCCTCCAACAGGTCTTTTTGTTGGTGAGAGACTTGCACGTTTTAACTTATTTTAATTCATACTGCTAAAAAAATAGAAATGTATTCTCTTTCCACAGTGATTTCAAAAGGTTAACATTTCACATCACAAATAAATAGCCCAGCTTAAACAGTTGACATTTATGAATAGCTTTGCAGTGGTTTCACAATAGACTTTGCTTGGCTACAGTGGAATTCACATTAGTTAACTTGCGAGAGCTTGTGGTATGCCGCCTCGTGACAGAAAAACAATTTAGAATTATTAATACCAGACAGTCCATTTGTCAGAATCAAACTGCTCTGATGTTGCTACTGAACCCTCAAGTCTACACAACGCCCACAGGCAACTAAAGATCCAGGCATTTATTTAAGTTTGCATCCTGCTCAGTTTCAAACCACTGCAGATAACATGCAAAAACAAGTAAAAATTAAGGCAGTCAGTACTATGCTGGTTTAATCCACAGGAATCAAACTGTGTGCAAAACACAGTGTCTATTCACACTATGTTAGTTCACTGCAGGGTGAAGAGTCACACTGTTTTCAAGTCTTCTGCAGCCTGTTTGGTTGCAGGGCACAGTCTGAAGGCACACGAAGCAGTACTTTTGCTGAAGTTAAGCAGGTCTGGATCCGTTCAGTACCTGGATGTAAATTATGCATGGTATGGAGAATGTGGATTGGGAGACATTTTTCTCCCCGTCTCATAATACTAGAACCCAGGGTCATCCCATGAAGCTGGGCGATTCAGGACAGATGGTGGGCAATTTAGGACAGATAAAAGGAAGGACTTCTTCACACAGCGCATAGTAAAACCACTGAATTTGCTACTGCAAGATGTAGTGATGGCCACCAATTTGGATGGCTTTAAAAGGGAGTTAGACAAATTCCTGGAGAAGACTATCAATGCTACTAGTTCTGATGGCTATATGCTACCTCCAGTATCAGCAGCAGTATGCCTATGTACACAAGTTGCTGGGGAACATGGGCGGGAGGGTGCTGTTGCACTCATGTCCTATTTGTGGGTTTCCCCTGGGCAGCTCATTGGCTGCTGTGTGAACAGAACGCTGGACTAGAAGGACCCTTGGTCTGATCCAACATGGTTCTTCTTATGCTCTCATAAGACCTACCTTGAGTTTCATCATGCAAGAAACACAAATACACACTTAACTAAGGGCGCAATCCTATGCATGTTTAGACAGAGAAAAGGCCTACAACTCCCAGCATTCCCCAGCCAGCATGTATAGGATTGCGCCCTAAAGCCCTATGAAAGCATTCGTTTGACTAAATTGCGAATTGGATGTGTGACAGCATGCATGCCCCGCGTACCTAGCAAGGTCAAGGAACTTTACATGTTAAGCGTGAAGGTCTGCAAAGGACCTTGTAAGTGCTCTGTAAGCGTGTTCAGCTAAACAAGCCCCTTTGCAGACCTTTGCATTCAAGTTGCTGAGCTTGCCAGGCATACAGAACACTTGGGCACACATCCCGTCCCCAGTTTAGCCCTACATGTGATGCAGGTGAATGCATGTATAGGGCTTAAGTGGGATGCATATACATAATAGATTCCTACATATATGTTCTCAACATGTGATTCCTAACATTCAGAATGGATGGGATCTCAATACAGGAACCTCCTTCCATTTGCTGCAATGTCTAACAGTTGCATTAAGTGGAGAAACGTGGTCTACTTTTCATCAAATGGTTTGAAACTTTGTCCAGTTACTGACCAAAATGTGTCGTTACATGGCAGGAAATGGACAGTTTTTGCATGTAATGGGCAATTCCACTTGAAGGCTATGGCATAGTGCTGTAATTTTTGTGAATTGCCCAAAGAGTTTCGGTTATGGGATGGTATAAAAATATAATAAATGAATGAACAGTGCCAAAACAGACATTACTTTTTTTCATTTTTACTCTAGAGTAGGTGCATGCGGGATAGAAGGTTTTAACTTTTCTGCCTACTATGGGCCTAATCTGGATTGGAACCCCTGCATCGACAATTTCTGTTGCAAAACAATGATCAATAAGGTAATGCCTATTTTCGCTCACATGCATTGTTTAGATGTTGCATCTACTGCATAGAGTAGGCCAGCAGGCGTGATACCACTGACACACCATCTACTGAATAGATGCCACAATAACCTGATCAGTCTAAGGTCTATGAATGCACATGGAATTTAAGTTAGTTAAGTTAATAATGACATATTATGTGATTAATTAGTCATACCAGTAGCTTACTGAATTCAAGCTTACCTTCATAACTTTTTAGCCTTAAGTAGAGATTTTACTTACCAGCCTTACCAGTCTGCCCTCGGGTCTGGTGGTGCTGCTGCTGAATGCCAGGTCGGCCCAAAATAAAATCCCCCTCATCCATGATTTGATTGTGGATGAGGGGGCTGACCTGGCATGTATTACTGAGACCTGGGTGGGGGAACTGGGAGGGGTTACTCTCTCCCAGCTGTGCCCTCCTGGGTACTCGGTGCAGCACCAACACCGACTTGAGGGTCGGGGAGCGGGTGGTCTATAGGAATTCAATCTCCCTCTCCAGGCTTCCTGCTCATTCGAGTGCAGATCTTGAGTGTTTATACCTTGTGTTGGGTACCCGGGACAGATTAGGGATTCTGTTGGTGTACCGCCCACCCCGCTGCCCATCAGACTCCCTGCCTGAGCTGACGGAGGTGGTCTCGGACTTGGTGTTGAGGACCCCCAGGATGATGGTCCTGGGGGATCTCAACTTCCATGCCGAGGCCGCTGTATCCGGGGCGGCTCAGGACTTCATGGCCGCCATGACAACCATGGGGCTGTCCCAACATGTCATCGGCCCAACGCATATAAAAGGACACACGCTTGATCTGGTTTTCTCGACTGGGCAGGAGGATGGTGATCTGAAAGTGGAGGAATTAACCTCTGTCCCTTTGTCATGGTCAGATCACTTCCTGCTGAGGTTTAGACTCCTGGCGGCCTTTCCCCTCTGCAAGGGTGGGGGACCTATTAAAATGGTCCGCCCCCGGAGATTAATGGATTCCGATGGATTCCAGAGGGCTCTGGGGGATGTTCCCGCTGGTATGGCTGGTGCTCCTGTCAAAGCCCAGGTCGCTCTGTGGAATGCAGGGATGACTCGGGTGGTTGACACGATCGCGCCCAAGCGCCCTCTCCCTCTGAGCAGAGCCCGGCCAGCTCCTTGGTATACACCTGAGCTGAGGGCAATGAAGCAAGAGGGGAGACGGCTAGAACGCAGGTGGAGGCAAACTCGTGCTGAGTCTGACTGAACACAGGTAAGAGCCCACTATCGAGCCTACTCTGTGGCGGTGAGGGTGGCAAAGAGACAGTTCTTTTCCACCAGCATTGCATCTTCTCAGTGTCGTCCAGCGGAGCTTTTCCGAGTGGTTCGTGGCCTGTTACATTCTGGGCCAGGGAGGGAGATGGTGGAACCCTCGGTAGCACGCTGTGACGAGTTTGCACGGCACTTTGAGGATAAAGTCGCTCAGATTCGTCATGAATTGGACACCACCATTAATGCAGTTCCATTGGTAGAGGCGTTCAGAGCACCGTCTGGTCCAGTTTTATTGGATGAGTTTCAGTTACTGAGGCCTGAGGATGCGGACAAGGTGCTTGGCCAAGTCCGATCGACCACTTGGGTGCTTGACCCTTGCCCTTCATGGCTTATTAAATCAAACAAGGAGGGGTTGTCTGGCTGGGTCCAGGAGGTTGTAAATTCCTCCTTGAGAGAGGGAGTGGTGCCTGCCGCTTTAAAAGAGGCAGTAATTAGACCACTCCTGAAAAAGCCTAACCTGGACCCAGAGGATGTTAACAATTATAGTCCAGTGACCAACATCCCCTTCCTGGGCAAGGTGCTTGAGCGGGTGGTTGTAGGACAGCTCCAGGCACTCTTGAATGAAACGGATTATCTAGATCCATTTCAATCGGGCTTCAGGCCTGGTTTTGGAACGGAAACTGCCTTGGTCGCCCTGTGGGATGACCTCTGCTGGGAGAGGGACAGGGGGAGTGTGACCCTGTTGATTCTCCTGGACCTCTCAGCGGCTTTCGATACCATTGACCATGGTATCCTTCTGGACAGGTTGTCTGGGTTGGGAGTTGGAGGCACTGCACTACAGTGGTTCCGCTCCTACTTGGAGGGCCGATTCCAGAAGGTGGTGCTGAGGGATTATTGCTCTGTGCCATGGCAATTATGCCATGGAGTTCCACAGGGCTCTATTTTATCCCCCATGCTGTTTAACATCTACATGAAACCGCTGGGGGAGGTTATCCGGAGGTGTGGGCTGAGCTGCCATCAATATGCGGATGACACCCAGCTCTACCTCTCTTTCTCATCAAACCCAGGTGAGGCAGTGGCTGTTCTGAATCAGTGCCTGGGCATGGTAATGGACTGGATGAGGGCCAATAAACTGAAACTCAATCCAGACAAGACGGAGGTACTGTTAGTGGGTGGTTCGTCTGCCCGGCTAGGTGATATTCAACCTGTTCTGGAGGGGGTTGCACTCCCCCTAAAGGATCAGGTTCGTAGTTTGGGGGTGCTCTTGGATCCAGAACTGTCACTTGAGGCACAGGTGACCTCAGTGGCACAGAGCACTTTTTATCAGCTTAGGCTGGTATACCAACTACGTCCTTATCTGGACAGAGATAGCCTAGCTACAGTTATCCATGCTCTGACAACTTCTCGTCTGGATTACTGCAATGCGTTATACGTGGGGCTGCCTTTGAAAACGGTCTGGAAACTTCAGCTGGTCCAAAATAGGGCAGCAAGACTGTTAACAGGGACTGGCCTGCGAGCTCATATTACGCCAGTACTTTTCCAGCTGCACTGGCTGCCAGTCCATTTCCAGGCCCGATTCAAACTGCTGGTGTTAACATTCAAAGCCCTTAACGGCTTGGGGCCAGGTTACCTGAATGATCGCCTCATCCCATATGTGCCTGCCCGGACCTTAAGATCATCATCAGCGGCCCTTGTCTGTGAACCCCTGCCAAAGGAAGTGAGGTGGGTGGCTACTAGGAGGAGGGCTTTTTCTGTTGTGGCACCCCGGCTCTGGAATGAGCTCCCTAGTGAGGTTCGCCTGGCGCCTGCATTGTATTCCTTTCGGCGCCAGGTGAAGACCTTTTTATTTTCCCAGGCATTTTAGCATTCTAAATTTTTATCTTTGCTGTTTTAAATCTGTATTTTAAACTCCTGCACTGCTGCTAGGTTTTATTGTGGTTGTATTGTTATATTGTGGTTTTAATGTTCTGTGTATTTTAAATTGTTTTATTGTGTGTTGTTTGGTTTTAATTTTTGTGAACCGCCCAGAGAGTTTCGGCTATTGGGCGGTATAGAAATGAAATAAATAAATAAATATAAATAAATTTTATGGTGTGGCTGCATCTGGGACACTTTTTTTAAAATGAAAAGCTGCTGACTAAAGTGAACTATTATCCAAAATGAGAATTGTTTGGTTGGGTTTTGTGTTCACAGCCTTTGGAGAGGATGCAGAAATTATCAGTCTTCTGCAAGCTAAGCAGGGCCATGGTCATTCAGTTTATGGATGAAATATCTCCAAGAAAAACTCCAAGTGCTTCAGGAAGTGGTAATTCTGTAGGTGGTGGTCTTCCTTGTGAATCAAAACTGAACCAAGAGATCTACATGTTGTGGGTGGCTCAACAAGCTCTCTTTTGTCTAAAGTGTCAGGCTAAAGTTGTGGCTTAATCCAGAATGCATCAGGTTCACAATCTGCAAGATGGAGACAGTACATTCTTTTTGTACTATGAAGACACTCACCACTTTAAAAACCTTTACCTAATGAAGGCAAACCACTAGCTTTTACCTTTTTATGTCCAGTTGAAATACAGTGGTAATGACAACTCTTAGCATATAGCTTTAGAGTGCTTGAAGTAGTTAAAATACTATGGCCTGGTTCACATACAACAGTGTACAGTTTACCATTACATAATTTTACACCATGACAAACCTCAGGTTCATATGCTCCCACCTCTCCCTCCTTCTCCAGATGTGATTAAAATCTTCCACTTTCAGTTTTTAATTCACCACACACTCCTCTGATGTGTGAACTCAGGAAACTAGGATACTGAGAAACTGGTTTATTCAAAACATAAAATGGATGCTTTCAATATTCTCCCTTCTTGCACGGAAGAGACAGAAGGATGGAGTCTGTGAGCCTGAGACTTGTCACAGCTTGTTCTCATAGGATTGTAGGAAGCTGCCTTATACAGAGTCAGACTATTGTTACAACTAGCTTATTCTACTGACAACAGCTCTTGGAGTTGTTCACTTATCCAACCCTACCTGGATATATTGAGGATTGAACCTGTGTCCTTCTGCATGAAAAACATGTGCTCTACCACTGAGCCGAGGTCCTTCCCCTAAAAAGAAGATGGTGTCAGCCCTCTTTCCCCGGGGCAAGTGATACTGCCACTAGACTAGCAAAGCAGTTTAAATAAGCAATTAACTATTTAGATCAGACTTCATTCATTTAGTTGATAGCCACTTTTCCACAAAAAAGTAGCTTTGTGTATGTAGAAGCACGTAGAAGACGTTTAAATTGAACATATTTTAATTATTTATTTTGTTACCGACATATTTTATGTATTATATTTACACTTTCACCATGGAATGAACTCCACATCCATGGGATATCCCATTCAGGAAATGACTAGATCTGCTTACCTTAAGGAAGGCTGCTGCCTAATGTGCCTTCTGACCATGCCCCCAGAGATTTTTGGGAGTAAAGCAAAAAGTGCAATGGAGGGGGGGGTTGAAGCATTGGTGAATGCTTCAGTGGACATAGCTTAAGGCCCACTGAATGGAATTAGGAAGCAGAACCTGTGTCTGAATACAAACATATGTCTTGAATAAGCTTCACGGCCCTCTGTTTAGTTCTGAAGAGCTTGGTTTACTTTAATCTAAACACTGACCTGCTGAGCAGTTTCCACTGGCACAGAAGGATGGTTGCTTTTCAATCAGCCTCAAGAGAAAGGAAACATGAACATTTCCATGGAATGTGTGCTTATTTCATCAATGGTTTTAGATATGTTGTAACCTGCCTTGAGCGTCTTATAGACAAGACAGGGAAGAAGTATTGACAAAAATATTGTGGAGTTGGGAGAAATACCTTGGCTCAATTGCTGCTGTAATAATTGCTATGGATATATACAAATTTATGTATGTGTATTAAAAACAACGTTCCATGGGGTTTTCTTGGCAAGAATACTGGAGTGGGTTGCCATTTCCTTCTCCAGTGGACCACATTTTGTCAGAACTCTCTGCCATGACCTGTCCGTCTTGGGTGGCCCTGCACGGCATAGCTTATTTATTTATTTATTTATTTATTTATTTCATTTCTATACCGCCCAATAGCCGAAGCTCTCTGGGCGGTTCCCAAAAATTAAAACCAAACAACACACAATAAAACAATTTAAAATATATAGAACATTAAAACCACAATATAACAATACAACCACAATAAAACCTAGCAGCAGTGCAAGAGTTTAAAATACAGATATAAAAAAACAAAGATAAAAATTTAGAAAGCTAAAATGCTAAAATGCCTGGGAAAATAAAAAGGTCTTCACCTGGCGCCGAAAGGAATACAATGTAGGCGCCAGGCGAACCTCACTAGGGAGCTCATTCCAGAGCCGGGGTGCCACAACAGAAAAAGCCCTCCTCCTAGTAGCCATCTGCCTCACTTCCTTCGGCAGGGGCTCACGGAGAAGGGCCGCTGATGATGATCTTAAGGTCCGGGCAGGCACACAACACTTATGGCTTCACTGAGTTATGCAAGCCCCTTCGCCACAACAAGGCAGTGATCCATGAAGGGGAAATCCACTCCAGTATTCTTGCCAAGAAAACCCCATGGAACGTATCACAAGGCTAAAAGATATGACGCCGGAAGATGAGCCCCTCAGGTCAGAAGGTGTCCAATATACTACTGGGGAAGAGCAGAGGGTATTTCCAAGTAGCGCCAGAAAGAGTGAAGTGGCTGGGCCAAAGCCGAAAGGACACTCAGCTGTGGATGTGTCTGGTGGTGAAAAGAAAATCCGATGCTGTAAAGAACAATATTGTTTAGGAACCTGGAATGTCAGATCAATGAATCAAGGTAAGCTAGAGGTGGTCAAACATGAGATGGCAAGATTGAACATCGACATCTTGGGAATCAGCAAACTAAAATGGACAGGCATGGGCGAATTTAATTCAGGTGACCATCATATCTACTACTATGGGCAAGAATCCCTTAGAAGAAATGGAGTAGCACTCATAGTCAACAAAAGGGTGGGAAAAGCAGTACTGGGGTACAATCTTAAAAACGATAGAATGATCTCAGTACGAATCCAAGGCAAACCATTCAACATCACAGTAATTCAAGTCTATGCCCCAACCACTGAGGCTGAAGAAGCTGAGGTTGATCGGTTCTATGAAGACCTACAACACCTTCTCGAACTAACACCAAAAAAAGATGTCCTCTTCATCATAGGGGATTGGAATGCTAAAGTAGGAAGTCAAGAAATCACCGGGATAACAGGCAGGCATGGCCTTGGTGTACAAAATGAAGCAGGACAAAAGCTAATAGAGTTTTGCCAAGAGAACACGCTGATCAAAGCAAACACTCTTTTCCAACAGCACAAGAGGCGACTCTACACATGGACATCACCAGATGGTCAATATCGAAATCAGATTGATTATGTCCTTTGCAGTCAAAGATGGAGAAGCTCTATACAGTCAGTCAAAACAAGACCTGGAGCTGACTGTGGCTCAGATCATGAGCTGCTTCTTGCAAAATTTCAGCTTAAATTGAAGAACGCAGGGAAAACCACTAAACCATTCAGGTATGACCTAAATCATATCCCTGATGAATATACAGTGGAGGTGAGGAATAGATTTCAGGGATTAGACCTGATAGACAGAGTGCCTGAGGAACTATGGACGGAGGTCCATAACATTGTTCAGGAGGCAACAACGAAATCCATCCCAAAGAAAAAGAAATGCAAGAAAGCCAAGTGGCTGTCTGATGAGGCTTTACAAGTAGCTGAGGAAAGAAGGGAAGCGAAAAGCAAGGGAGAAAGGGGAAGATATACCCAACTGAACGCAGAGTTCCAGAGAATAGCAAGGAGAGACAAGAAGGCCTTCTTAAATGAACAATGCAAAGAAATCGAGGAAAACAACAGAATGGGAAAGACTAGAGATCTCTTCAAGAAAATTGGAGATCTCAAGGGAACGTTTTGTGCAAAGACGGGCATGATAAAGGACAAAGAAGGCAGGGACGTAACAGAAGCAGATGAGATTAAGAAGAGGTGGCAAGAATACACAGAAGAACTATACAGGAAAGATCTGAATGTCCCTGATAGCCATGATAGTGCGGTCACTGAACTTGAGCCGGACATCCTAGAGAGTGAAGTCAAGTGGGCCTTAGGAAGCATTAGTAACAACAAAGCTAGCGGAGATGACAGTATTCCAGCTGAGCTATTTAAAATCCTAAAAGATTATGCTGTTAAAGTGCTGCATTCAATATGACAACAAATTTGGAACACTCAACAATGGCCGCAAGACTGGAAAAGGTCAGTTTACATTCCAAGTCCAAAGAAGGGCAACGCCAAAGAGTGTTCAAACTACCGCACAATTGCACTCATTTCACATACCAGCTAGGTGATGCTCAAAATCCTACAAGCTAGGCTTCAGCAGTTTGCGAACCGAGAACTACCAGAAGTACAAGCTGGGTTTCGAAGAGGCAGAGGAACTAGAGATCAATTCGCCAACATTCGCTGGATCATGGAGAAAGCAAGAGAATTCCAGAAAAACGTCTATTTCTGCTTCATTGACTACGCTAAAGCCTTTGATTGTGTGGATCACAACAAACTGTGGCAAATGCTTAAAGTGATGGGAGTACCAGACCACCTTACCTGTCTTCTGAGAAACCTGTACAAGGGTCAAGAAGCAACAGTAAGAACCAGACATGGAACAACCGAGTGGTTCAAAATTGGGAAAGGAGTACGACAAGGCTGCATATTGTCACCCTGCTTATTTAACTTATATGCAGAGTATATCATGAGAAACGCCGGGTTGGATGAATCACAGGTCGGAATTAAGATTGCCGGGAGAATTATCAACAACCTCCGATATGCAGACTATACCACCCTAATGGCAGAAAGCGAAGAGGATCTCAACAGCCTCTTGTTGAGGGTGAAAGAGGAGAGTGCAAAAGCTGGTTTGAAACTGAAAATTAAAAAAATGAAGATCATGGCATCTGGCCCCATCACTTCCTGGCATATAGAAGGGGAAGAAATGGAAGCAGTGACAGATTTTACTTTCTTGGGCTCCAAGATCACGGCAGACGGTGACTGTAGCCATGAAATTAAGACGCTTGCTCCTTGGGAGGAAAGCTATGGCCAACCTAGACAGCATAGTAAGAAGCAGAGACATCACCTTGCTGACAAAGGTCCGTCTAATCAAAGCTATGGTTTTCCCAGTAGTAATGTATGGCTGTGAGAGCTGGACCATATGGAAGGCTGAGCGCTGAAGAATTGATGCTTTCGAACTGTGGTGCTGGAGAAGACTCTTACGAGTCCCCTGGACTGCAAGGAGGTCAAATCAGTCAATCCTAAAGGAAATCAACCCTGAGCGCTCATTGGAAGGACAGATACTGAAGCTGAAGCTCAAATATTTTGGCCACCTAATGTGAAGAGAAAACTCTCTGGAAAAGACCCTGATGCTGGGAAAGACTGAAGGTAAAAGGAGAAGGGGACGGCAGAGGATGAGATGGCTAGATAGCATCACCGATGCAATGAATATGAACTTGAGCACGCTCCAGGAGAGAGCGCAGGACAGGAAGGCCTGGCGTGCTATGGTCCATGGGGTCACGAAGAGTCGGACATGACTGAACAACAACAACAATTAAAAACAACACAAAAAAAAGACGAAAAATGCTTACATGTTTTTCTTAACTGCTAGATTTATCTTTCTGGCTTTTCCATAGACTTCTGGAGGAAATTCATGCTGCATATGTGGCTACAACTTACCTTACATCAGAATAAAAAAAAGGTTCCTCCTGTGCAAGCACCGGGTCATTGCTGACCCCTTGAGGGATGCTGCTTACGCTGGTGTTTTCATGGCAGACTATAGCGGGGTGGTTTGCCATTGCCTTCCCCAGTCGTGACTACCTTTCCCCCCAGCAAGCTGGGTACTCATTTTACCGACCTCGGAAGGATGGAAGGCTGAGTTGACCTGAGCCAGCTACCCGAGACCCAGCTTCCGCTGGGATCGAATACTCATCTATAAAAAAACAACCCCAGATCTGTGGCTCTCAGTATTTCAATTAAATGCCACAAATGCATATTTGTTCAATAAAATAATCACAGTGATTCCACTAAAAGATTTATCTCATCCAGAACCTACACAATGCGCAAAGTCATCCTTGCACAAGATATCTGTCAAAGATCATCCATGTCACTGTGCCACAGGATTGAATGCTTGTGCAAATTCCCTCATCCATTCAATGTTTCATTTTAACCACAGTGCAGTGTTGTGTACAAAGATCAAATTAGGTGTTATGCTAAATGTGTAGCTAGTACCACGTCAGGGGATATTAACAATTACAATATTCAGTGTGGAAAAATTTTATGGGGGCCTGCAGTGTGCAGGTTTAACCTTCTCTCCCCAGCAGCAATCTCAACAGGAGCCCCCTCCAAGCTGTAATTAGCCTTAGGAAAAAAGCTCAATTTGTGCCAATGGGAGCTTTTTTTTAAAAAATAAGATTAACTGCAATATGAGGGGGATGGGATTTTTCATTGAGATCGTGGTTGGATGGGAGGCTTAAACTTTCCCTTCCTGTGTGCTGTGGTCCTGATGAAAAATCATCCCCTGTGCCTAGGATGACATTTTAAAATATCCCCAGACAGTTTCTAGCTACTCATTTAGTATAATATCTAGTTTCACCCTTAGAGATGTGCAAACCTGCTCTGCTCTAATCATACCTGAGCCACTAATTACAATCTCTCTGTGAATCACAAAAGAGATATGGCTTTTTCAAAGGTTCTAAAATGGTTCAATGTGCATTCTCACAATGCATCTTGGGAACTACAGCACAGAAGCGGGCAGACAGTGCACTGGCTCTGCTCCTGTTCATCATGCATCATCAGTCTTGATGTTCTGGCCTGATAAAAGGGCCAGAACATCAAGCAACAATCTTGCCTGCCAGATGGCTGTCAGTGACAAGCACCAGTGCCAGTTATGTGTATTATCCCAGTTTTCCTTCCCAGGTGGAAATGGAGCCTGATGTTGGGAAGTGGTTGCATGGGTTCTAGTAGAAGTGGGAACTCCAGAGGCAGGCTTGTATTGGAAACATATCTGCCACCCAGCAATGAGAGTTCTAAGCCTGGACTAAAATACAACAATTGAGGGAGCAATCCTATCAGGATAGGCGGCCGCCTCCGAACTTGGAGGTAACCACCTATCCAATGCAGGGCAGGAGCAGTGCAGAGGGGATCGTCTATCTAGCCGCAGGAAGGTGGAGCAGGGTGGTGGTGGATGCCGGCCAATGCATAGGAAGCGTCAGAACGGCACTTCCACCCTCCCTGCCCCACCCTCCCCCCAGGAACGCCCTGTTTTCGCCACTCCACACTCCTCTTCCAAGTGCAGAGCATTCCACACTGCCTACGAGGCAGCACGGGAGGGGGTGGAGGTCAGTTCTCAGGGAACTAGCAGCCATAGGATTGTGCCCTAAGAAGAATGGACAATTTCTCAATATACCAAGTAAGTTCTGAGAACACACCCACAGCAGTTGTTGGACTTGCCAGCCCGGTCTGATGATTACTGACCATCTAGGTAGATAGACATCAGCCAAAATATGTTTCATTAATTACAAATGAAGGATATCAGTGTTATAATGCAAGACTAATAATAAAAAAATGCAAAAAATTATATTATGAACTTATTTGGAAACTTCACCAGCTTCACTGTCACACATGCATCAGGCCCAGGTAGGCTCAAAACTAACCAGATTCTTAGACCGGAAAGGAGAAGGAGCCTATATTCTGTGGGACACTCCTGATCTCCTGCCCAATAGCCCTGTGTCTGCACCGGACATAGTTAATTATGTTTTTCTTTCCCATTTTATTGTTGCAAATAACTCTTGGCTGAGATTCAGAACAAAACGCTCAAATTGCTCATCAGATATGACGAAATTATTTGACGTGAACTGATCTTATCAGCACCATTGTGGAGGTTCCTTAGCACATGACTGCAAGCAGAAGATCCCTAGTTCAATCTCTGGCATCTCCAGGTAGGGCTAGGAAGAAATCCTGCCTGGAACCCTGGAGAACTGCTGCCAGTCAGTGTTGACAATGCTGGACTAGATGGACCGGTGGTCCGATTGTTGTATTGTATTTTGTGCAAGTTGTATTTTGGCCTAAAACTCCCATCAGTCCTACCCAATATAGCCAATGGTGAGGGGTGAGGGGAGTTGTAGGCCAAAACATCTGGAGGTCCACAGGTTGCCTATCCCTGTTCTATATCACGGAAAGGGGTAAAGAAATTTAGCAGCTCGAATGCCAAAGACCATAACCTGTTCTCTATTACCCAGGACTGTAGGACATGAAATAATGTGCTTATGTTACAGGAAGGCAGATTTTGGTTGAACACCAGGAAAAGCTTCCTAGCAGTCTGACAATGGAACCAACTACCTAGGGAGGTGGTGGGATCTCCATCACTAAAGGTATTCAAGCAGAGAGTGGACAGCCATCTGTCAGGGATACTTTAAATGAGATTCCGGCATTGAGCACGGCATTGGACTCCATGGCCTAAATCAGGGGTCCCCAACCTTTTCAGACCCATGGGCACATTTGGGAATTTGAAACACTGCTGTGGGCACCACCACAAAATGGTTCCCATGGAGGATGTGGTTAGTTACATAATGGCCGCCGTAGGGGCATGGCTAGTCAGAAGTGAGCCAAAAAGGAGCGGGGGAGAGAAATTGTGAGAACAGAGACTGGGAGGAAGGGAAAATAGCAAGGCAAAGGGGTAGAGGTTAGAAAAATAGCGACACTAGAGGCTGGGAGGGAGGGAGGGAGGGGGAAACAGCAAGGCAAAGAGGTAGAGAAAGAGCAATGCTAGAGGTTGGGAAGGAAGGGGAAATAGCAAGGCAAAGGGCTAGAGGGGTGAGAAAGAGCAAGGCTAGAGTGAGAAAGAAGACTACCCTAACATTTTCCAAGCTTTTCTTAAAACAATTTTTGAAGGGGGCAGGGCAGGGGGAGAGCTTTGTGGGCGCTGTTAGAAGTTCCTATGGGCACCATGGTGCCTGTGGGCACCATGTTAGGGACCCCTGGCCTAAATGGTCCCTTCCAATTCTATGATCTTTCTTATAGGGCCTTTGATTCATTTCTATTCTAAGCACATTTAATTATTTACTAAACACACTCACCATATCTTACTACCATGAAATAGTTTACGCTGGGTACAAAAATATGCAATGTTATGAACAGAACAGATGTTACAAACAGGCACTTTGTATTTATATTTTTGCAACCTGGACAAAAGGGCTTCAGTATTTTACAAAGTAGTTGAAATGAGGAGCAGTATACCTGCTAGGACAGGGGTGCTAGGACAGGCCACCTGCTAAGTCAAGGGTGGGCAACTTCTGGCCCTCCAGATGTTGTTGGACTGCAATTCCCATCATTCCTCACCATTGAGTATGCTGGCTGGGACTGATGAGAGCTGCAGCCCTCAACATTTGGAGGCCACACGTTGCCCCCCCCGGCACTAGTAGGAACTGAAATGAATACTGAGAAGCTTCTGTACCTCCTGCATGTATGAATCTGGTTCAGATTTCCATAAAAATTCAGACCATCAAGCTCTTAATATCCAAGTCCAACGTTTCCAGATGTGCTCAACTGTCATTATGTAATCTCTTCCATTCTTCATAGGCAACATTCATCACTAGGAAGTTTGCCGTGTTATGAAAATGAAACAAGCTTATGAATGCACAATTATGAGTAACTAAATGTGCCGGAATAACAACATATTTTTAAATGCAAATAGATTTCTCTGCCCTTTTCATGGACAATTTTCTCCCTTGCATGAATGCCTTTAGATTAAAAAAAAAAACCCTCACACACCTTGCCATTGCTGTTATTTTCACTTAAGAAGTAGAACTGGTACACTCAATTTTCTCCAGCACTTCAGACCCCACCCCACAGATAACTGTGACAGCCAGCATGGTGTAGTGGAGAGAATGCTGGACTGGGAGCTGGGAGATCCGGGTTCTAGTCCCCACTCGGCCCGGGAAGCTCTCTGGGTGACTTTGGGCCAGTCGCAGACTCTCAGCCAACCCACCTCACAGGGTTGTTTTTGTGAGGACAAAATGGAGCGGAGGAGGATTATGGATGCCGCCTTGGGCTCCTTAAAGAGGAAAAAAGGCGGGATATAAATAAATATATACATACATACATGTTCTTCTCCCTCTTGTCAATCATCTCCCACCTTCAGACAATTAACAGTACCTCTATCAAAATCATATTTTCCCCACTATCACTGATGACATTCTTGTGTTTATTTTCTGCACTAGCCCATCTTTCTTTCTACACCAACATAAAACTCTGAATTCAAAATTTAAAGCTCCACCAACCTCAGACTCCCCTGCTTGATCACCTAGAAGTGAGTCCAATGGTCAAACTACATACAAGTTTGAAGATGTAACTAGCAGCTATGTCTTTTTCCTTCCTTTCTCTAAGTAAGCAATTTGGATCAGGACCCTAGTGTGTGGTCATAGGGAGCTTTAACCCTTTGTCCCCTGCTGCTTCCCTGATCTAGACAAGAGCCTCCACACCTGCAATTTTCATTGCCAAAAAAAGGATTCATTTATTTCAATAGACCCTTTTTTTAGAAATGCAAATGCAGGAGTGGGCCCCCAATCCAGATCAGGACTCCAGTGGGCAGCAAAAGGTTAAAGCTCCCCTGCCCAGTCCCCAAGCTAGGGTCCTGATCTGGATGAGCTCCCTTGAGTAAGGAAGAAAAGTCATAGCTTTTAGCTACATCTTTAAAGTAACATGTAGTCTGACTCTTTATTCATGGTGCCAAGAAAGAGGCTGTTTATAAATCAGCAAGATTTATAAGATGGATCAAGATGGATCTTTCTCTCCATCTTTTGGGTTATTGTTATTATTAGGTTTACATCTTATCCTATCACATTGTACTGTATTACTATTTATCCATAGGAGAAAGGCCATTACAAATACAAGTTACGGCTATATATAGCATGAGCCCAAAGCGAAAACATCAAATAACGAATACCTGAAAACAGAATCTGAGGGGCTTTATGTTATAGTAAATGATCTGAGCTCATGCAGTTTTATGTTATAGTAAATGATCTCCTTGGCAAATCATGGCAGATGTCATTAAAAAGTTACGGTAGATTTTTTGAGCTGCTACTGCAAAAGATGCGACCCTCATTGTAATAAATTTGTTATAGTCTGCCAGTAGACCACAAATGATTTGCACAGGAGACTGCCAGCTCTACTTTTCAGGAGGTTCCCCCAAAAGCAGGTCCTAGGTTCCTCATACAAGGGGCAATGAAGAAGATAATGTCCTCAACTTCACCAGAGCCACAAATGCAGGTCCGCTAAGCCAAAGGAATCCCATTGTACTTCCCATCCAAATAAGCAGTCAGTATGGTTTAAAAACGAAGGGCTGTAAAGCCTTTCTGATAGCCACAAAAGTTGAATCCTGGAAATACTGTTGTAAATATTGTCCTCTCTTGAAAAAACTGAAGCATGGTGAGAAGGCCTGGTGTTGGCTAGCCAGAATAGTTTCATGGCAATCTGCTTTGAAAATTCTGTCTCTAATGCTCCGCTTATCCAAGTTAGTTAGGGAACTGTGGGTGTCCTCAAAATAGACCTGAGGCAGCACCAGCCAATGCTGAGCCCAACCACCCTTACCAATTTGCTCAAAAAAGCTTTGTTTTGCCAAGTTTCCATCAGTGAAGCTCAGCAGTCTTTTGCCATAAGGGATGAGAGCTTTGTCTATTCTTGCTTTGATAGACATAATTCCAGCTTCCAATCTTAGCAGGGAAGATGGGACCCTGGAGGAAGTGCCAGTAGCCCTCTCAAAAATTTATTTTGAATGTCTCAACTGCTGGGGCATGACTTGGAACCCTTATCTCCACACCATACTGACGTTGGGGAAGCCCTTTAGCTAGATATATTTCCAAGGTTGGGCCCACCAGAGAGCCACCATTGCGCCACCCAAAAGATAGGGTTGTTTTAGCAGTCCTCCAGGTGGCAAGCTTTACTGCCTTTATGTGGGGTTTCCAGCTGTGATTTGAGGAAAATTGTACCCCCAAATATTTGAGGAATGTTGAGGTTTATATCCTATCATTCCACTCGAAGAGTTCTTAAGCCAGCCTCATGAAATAAAACCAAAGATTTCCATAAAAGAAGCAAGCAAACAACTGGATGAACACGTTTTGCTACTCCATCCTCTCCCTTTACATTTGCCATATGGAAGCCTAGCCTTCTTTGTGAAATTTTATTTTATTTATATCCTGCCCTTCCACAGCAAAAACAGTCCTGAGGACAGTTTAATTCATTTAAAAACAAAACAATAGATCATAAAACAAATGAAACAATAATGAGAGACAACTGCACTGGATAAAAACCAACAAACAGTAGTTGAATCAGCCGTTAATCATGCTACTTTTCTAGGGGAAGTGGGTTTTTTTGTTTTAGTTTTAACATATGGGGAAACATCTAAACATTGGGCAGTATCCAACGCTGCACTACAGCTAATGTAAACAACGTTGCACTGATGTAAATGATTTCTAGCACAATGCCAAGAGCGCTTGCTGGCATGTTGGGTTTTCCTGGAAAACTCACTGCACCAGCAAGCACTATGGGCGTTGTGCTAGAGATCTTTTATGCTTCTGCAACATCATTTATATTAGCATAGGGTGGTGTTGGATAATACTCACTCAATCCTGTACCTATTGTCTGGAATGGCAGTCCAGCAAACCAGACACATCATTTACTTTCGCTGACTGCAGAAGTATGCTATTGCTACCGTGTAACTTGACTCTTTGGCGCAGCACATAACACAATGTTGGCACTTAATGTCAAACACTGCACAGCAGTAGTGATACTGGCAGTATCAGAGCTACAAAGAACTGAAATGAGATTCTGAACATAAAAAGTAAGAACCTCTGGAGAAGTGCAGACTAATATTTTAAACAACACACTTACTTTCTGCCACCACACAGAATACCCTGAAGGTTAAACATTAAAGGGCATTTTTGTTAACTGTAGTATACCTGAGAAGAACACAGTGCACTCAAAAATATAAGCTATGGTCTAAAAATCAACATCATCTCACAATTTGCAGCAATAAAAGCCAGTTCAACAGGCTACAGATGTGGTGATTTATCGCCACCTTGAGGATACTCTGAAGTTCCACATGTCAAAAGCCCACAGAGTTATTCATTTATTAAATGGCTGCAATGCAACCATATGCTCCCAAGGACACATGATCAAAAATGCTTGCCACATTAACACCATATGTTCTCTCTTTTACATTGGGATTATTTAGATTCTGCCCTCCCCCAAGCTTGTAAGCACATTTTTCAGAGTGGAGAAATACCTTTATAGTGTGGTTGAACAAACTGCTTTACAACTTGCACACTTCCAAAAACAGGTTAAGGGAAAACTATCTTGTAAGAATACTGGAGGTTAGAACTCATTCATTAACTTGATAAAAGGCCAGTTTCAGATGGCAACTCTCAGGAAATGAAAAGGCTCCCAAATGTAGGGTGTTTAAAGCACTACTGGATAGGAACATAGTGTAGAGGGAGGCTGAAATGATCAGACAGATTCAGCAGGGGGTGGGGAAAGGCAGCAAATTGCCCAGGTAACAGAAAAAGAATTTTGGCAGTTGATATGGCGGGAAAGGGAGAGAAGGAAGGTAAAGAAAGTCTTCATGAGACCCAGAAAAAAACAGATGAGGAAGTCGAGAACAAGTACTTGAGGCAGCAGAAGACCAAGAGTAAAAGATCTGACAGAGAAAGAAGCAGTTATTGTTAACAGAAGAAGGGACCGTTCCTGAACGAATCAGATCTGTGCTGTGTGTCAGGCCTGACTGAAGCTGAAGGGGTGACTTTTAGGGGTTTGTGTTTTCTGAAGGGACACCTCCGGAGGTTGGGGAAAGGGGTGACCGAGCTGCAACAGACTCACTGTGGCATAGGTGTTGCTGCTGGCTGAAACTGTTTATTTACACACTGGAAGCATGTGTTTATTCTGGGATCACTGTTATATGTATTGACTTCCCTTTCTTTAGTATTGGAATTCTGTACTTACCCTTTCCTCTAGGAACCTGAGGTCTGCTACCAGACTCTTGGTCCATCTAGCCCAGTATTGTCACTGGCTTTCCAGGGTTTCAGGCAGGAGAAGCCAGGGATCGAACCTGGGACTTTCTGCATGCAACGTGTGTGCTCTACCACTGAGCTATGACTACTGGATACCGAACATCCACACAGGACAGTTTCCCAACTCCCAATTCAGCTCAGTAGCACAGAACAAGCGCACTGAGAAAACCCAGCTGCACAGATTCCCTAGCCCATCTTGAGCCTCCAACTTTCCTGGACACACATAGATGAGTGGGGTATCTACTATCCAAGTATGAACTACAGCAAGTATCTAGATAGGCTGTACACAGTGACAGGAGTTTTCTGGAAAAAATATTCTGATGGCCTAAATCAATGGAGACCAGATTTAGTATGTCTGACTGACATTTAGTAAACAAAAATAAAGTGCATGTCATATTAATGTTACGTGGAGTATCTGAAACATTCTTTTTTCCCCAGTAGCTAAAAGCAGCTGAACTGAAGCATTTGAGGGAGAGATTCAGTGAGGTGTACTTACCATGGTTTAAATACTCAAACAAATTAAAAGCTTCACTTGGAAATTATTTGTATTGGAATATCTATTTATAATAGTAAAATATGATGTCTGTCTGTGAGTGTCACAGCACCAAGATCATGAAACCTTGACACCCAAAATGTTAGGTGCATACCACGGGGGGCCCTGGAAGTGTGCACTTCAGCATTATTTGGTTTTTAAAAGACATTAATTTGAATGTGTTTGAAGTGTACAGTAACATCTTCAATCACTAGGTGGCACTCCACCACCATTTTTGCTCAGACAAAGCACTGCTTTGCTGTAAACACAGTTTAAACCCAGAGAGGAGGAGTCCAAGGAACAGAGAGAGAGAGAGAGAGAGATAAGAGTGATATGGCTGCCCTCCCCACTGCTGTGGGGCAGCCACCTTCAGCAAAATGGAGTTAGCAGACCTCTCCCTCAACAAGCTATAAGGGCCACCATGGCAGGGACTATATCTAGGAGTGGCAGCAGACGTGGGTCACTCAGATGGGGTGGGCACAGTTTGTTCAACTCTGTCAGTATTCAACTTTGCATGAAGGCTTTGTTATATCAAACTATGGGCTATTCCAACCCGTGCCAAGCCAATTCTGTTGGCTAGTTTGTTGATATTTTAAGATAACAACTCAGTAGCACACAGTTCTCTTACATTACTCAGATTTTAAGAGTAAATCCACAATCCTATGGATGCTTACTCAGAAATAAGTCCCAATGAACTCAGTGGGACTTACCCCTAATAAGTGTGCTTAGACTGTCTATCCAATGCATTGCAGGAGCAGTGTTATTGCAGCCCAAGGGTGGGGGAGAGAAATTAAAAACAGTTAATGTACTGATTTTAGTATGCCTGAAGAGCTGGGGACATAGAGTTTTCTAGGGAGAGTCACCTGAAAAAATATTAACTACAAGCTTGATTTTGGATTTGACTAGTACTGGACCAATTCCAGTTGCCCAATTTAACACGTGCTCATTCATTATGTTACTAAGGGCACAATCCTATCAGGATAGGTGGCTGCCTGTGAACTCAGAGGCGACTGCCCATCCAATGCAGGGCAGGAGCAGTGCGGAGGGGATTGTCCCCTCTGTACTTCAGCTGCCCTGCATTCGTGGCTAGACAGCTGATTTCAGCTGTCTAGCCTCAGGAAGGTGGAGTGGGGGGGGGGGTGGACACCGGCCGACGCATAGGAAGCATTGGAATGGCACTTCCGCCCTCCCCGTCCTGGCATGCCCCCAGGAACACCCTGTTTTCACCACTCTGCACTCCTCTTCCAAGCACGGAGTGTGGGGCCATTCCGCGCTGCCTACAAGGCAGTGCGGGAGGGGGTGGAGGTCGGTTCTCAGAGAACCGAACTATCCTGTGGCCATCTAGCCACTGACTAGCGACCATAGGATAGTGCCCTAATTAATTTTACAAAACAATGCATTTCTCAAAGCAAAAATTTATAATACTGGAAAAATCCCCTCCACCCCAACACTGGCAGTATAAGCACATCAAATCACTAAAATGAGATATGAGCAGATGCCAGCTTATACCTTTTACAGCTGAATGTAGTTGAATTTAGTCGAAATTGCATAACTGATCTATTACATCACATGTGAGCAACCCTCTTGTTAGCAGACCACCTGGTTTCAGAGTAGGTCATGCACCCTCCCTATTATTATTATTATTATATTTATTTATTACATTTCTATACCACCCAATAGCCACAGGTCTCTGGGCAATTTACAAAGATATTGCCATGGTGCCTTTAAGAAAGTTTGGCCTGAGCTTAGGCAGGAAGCTCTCCTTAGCCTTCAGCTATAGGAACAGGTCTTCCAACCCAGGCAAAGGTATTTTTACACACCCACCTATTTTGGGAGGTCTTTCTACAAATGTAGCCTCCAACCCACATTTTCTATGGTGTGCATGTGTACTGTGACTGTGTCTCAGGATTAGCCTGAATGCAACCTCTCCTCTTAGAATAAGTCCTCCTCTCACCCTCTTCTTTCTCCCCATTTTCTACACTCACCCCCAACTTCTACACTCACTCCCAACTACCACTGAGCTGCGGAGAGACCGTAGACTGTAGTGGCAGAGCGCATGCTTTGCATGCAGAGGGTCCCAGGTTCGATCCCCGGCATCTCCAGGTAGGATCAGAAAAATTCCTGCCTAAAACCCGGGAGAACTGCTGCCAGTCAGTGTTGACAGTACTGGGCTAGATGGGCCAATGGTCTGACTCAGTATAAGGCAGCTTCCTGTGTTATTTTTTCTTCCTGAGAGTGCTGGAGACCCAGATCACCCAATCCCCACTTCCTGAATTATCTTACCCCAACAAACCCTTTCTACTAGTCAGCACATATCCATGGCCAATTTTTAAGCTTTAGAGCAAGCTTCCACAAGAACTCAGCTTATCTCCCCACAGTACAAGTTCTTACGCAGGCTTAAATGGCTTACTGACCCATATGAGCATATTGCAATGGCTCTACCAAGCTAATTTCCTCACAGTATTAATTGTACATTTAAAATTTTTGTTTGAGCTTAATAAACCATTGTTGCATGAAGCTTGTGTGAGTGTGGGTTGTTCTGGCTTCCCCTCTTTGCCAAACACACGATTGCCAACGTTAAAAATATCATTTTAACAGTTGTGTGTCCTTTAGAATGTGTGTAAGTTTGTACATGTATCTAGAAATCTTTCAAATTTCTAGATACATGTACAAACTTGCACACATTCTAAAGGACATACATCCGTTAAAATGATCTTTGATACATGTATCTTTAAAATGATACAAAAAGAATACGTCTTCAACCGGCACCAGAACACTCTCCCTGCAGATGTTTAACTGGCATTTAACTTGGTCCCAGGTGAACCTCACTGGGAAGTGTATTTAGAGATGGTATACCATAACCAAGAACACCCTATCCCTGGTTGTTACCTGCTTCACCTCAAAACGCAGGGGTACTCTGAGAAGGGCCTCAGAAAATTATCTTAACCTGACTGTAAGTTTCTACAGATATCCTTAGTACAAAATCAATTGTTTTTAAAGAAGAAAAAAATCTTCACAGGCTCCCTTAAACACACACTTATGGATCTCAATGTTTTGCTTCATAAGAACACAGAATCTGAAAACATCTGCCGTAAGTAAACACATGTCATCTATGAAGGAAAAGGGGAGAGCACTCCTATGGCCCCTAGACAGTGTCTGGGGGGCCATAGGATAGTTCGGATTTCAGGATCTGAGGTTGGAGTCAGTGCTCTGACCCTGGACCCAGGAGTCTGAGCTCCCCACCCCCTCCCCCTCACAGCTGGCACAGAGAGAACCAAGACAGCTGTCTCTCCGAGGTTGCAAAGGCGACCTTGGAGGGAACGCAGAGGGGCATTCCTGTGTGGGAGGGAACTGGGGAGACCAGCTTATGACAAATCCTCCATCCTTCCCAGCCTCCTTCCCTCCCCCTCCCTGACACCTCAGCTAGACAGGCAAAAAAGCCCGTCTAGCTGAAATGCAGAGCGGGAGGATTACAAAAGCAAAGATCGTCTCTGTTCCTCCTGCTCTGCATGGGTTGGCTGTAAGCCTCCAAGTTCAGAGGCTTATGGCCATCCCCACAGGATTCCACCCTAAAAGAATTAATTTGTCAAATAGTTTCTGGAGAAGTTGTTTAAGCTAAGTGGCATGAAAAGCTTTATGCTGCAAGGCCATTTTTTCACAAGAGAAACTAACGTGAAAGGCTACAATAACTCTACAGCCTTGATTAATAACTTCCAAAACACATAAAATCCAACTGGGATAACAGCTTGGAAATGAAGTAGAGCCTCAAATGTGTTTGTGAACAATATAGATATAAGGAATGATGGCACAACAATATCCAAATCTCTGTGAAGAAAGAAAATTATAACCATGTGCAATATATACTTTAAAGCAGCCAAAATTTGGATTATGGTGTTATGGAAAGATTAAAATGTGCTGAAGGGCCTGGCTAGGGAAACATTGGCAGTTGACAATTATGGAAAAAATCACCAGTTTCATTTGATTAAAGGCCGGCACACACACACGCAGATCAGGCAAATGGATTCTCCATGTGCCGGAATGCAGGAGCAAGCCTCTCTTCTATTCTACAGATTGTATCTATATCTATATCTATATATATATCAGCTTTATCCTGCCTTTCTTTCATCATGGAACTCAAAGCAGCATACATGGGGCTCCTCAGGCCTGCTTAGCTCCATCAGTGCAGCTGTATCATGTGCCTTCAGACCATGCCCTGCATCTAAAAATCTTTAATAATAATTGGGTAGGTAGGTATACTGAAGTTCACGGCACAGCAGCTGCTAGCTCATATTGAGCCACACCTATAGGCAACTCTCACATAAATCATCCATCCTTTTTTCATGAGACCTAAATGTCCCAGTTCACATTAAGAGTATACATGCAATGGAGTGTGTGGGGAAAGGGTTACTCATGCACTACACCGCATATATTATCTACACACTCAGGCAATATATGAACAGGCTCCTAGAGAGGCTAGAATAAAATCAAATACTTCTAAGATAAGGCATTATTTTATGATTTTGGAAGCAATACTGGTCAGGAATATGCTTCTATTTACTGCAGTTCAAGATCATAGAATCATACAATAGTAGAGTTGGAAGAGGCCTACAAGACCATCGAGTCCAACCCCCTGCTCAAGATGTGGAATGAGTTTTTATTTACTCTGATATGCTGCTGATTTTGTATTTTGTATAATGTTTTATTACTTTTATTACATACTTTTCTTAAACACACAAAGAAAGGCTATCAAAACAAACGTGAACTTACAAACTTATAAACACTTTTGCATTCCTTAATGAGCAAATAGAAGCAATCTTGGTAAATTTACCTGGTTGATTAGAAGATTGCCAGCCTGAGGTTTTGACAGCATACTGAGGTCCTGTTGGCCTGAAAGCTGGTACGGATGCTGTACTGGCAGAAACTGGCCTATTTGCACCATTTTCTGGGTTTTCAGGCATGTTCCTTACTGTGGCAGCAGTATATGCAGCGAACTGTGCAGGCTCCAGAGAATCACTATTTGGAGACAAAATATTAGTTATGGGGTATCACAAACAAGAGTAGACAAGGTTAAATGAGAACATTCTTGTTTATGTGAAACACTATGAATAATTTTAGCTGGAACTAGTAAATTCTATTCTGAAATAAAGATCTCTCATTGTTCTCCCCGCTCTCTCACACACACATCCCCACACACCTACCTACCTGCAAACCTCACTGACTGACTCAGTTACTCATGTGTCAATTGGAAGTATTATTGGCATTCCTCCAACACTTAGAAAGCTGATGACTTGTAAAGTCTAAAAGTCATAAAATGGCGCATTTTATGTTTGTCACAATGTGCAATGCAAAGTCTTCCTCATAATACTGAGCAACGCTTCAGAAAATAAATGAAGCCTAAATATAATGCAATCAGGGGTGCAAGTGTTTGCCCTTCACAACTTGAACGCAGATCGGAGGAAGAATATTCAGTGGCAGCCAGGAGTATAGAGATGATGTTAGAGTTTGGACTTACATGGTCTTACAGCCCACCTCCTTTAGATGATAATGTTTAGTACTTCACAATATGGTAGACTAGCTTTGCTGGTTTTGGTTGAGTGGGGCCCTGGATTTCTGCCCCAAATCCTGCCCTGATGGTACCACTGGTGGCAAGCAGGAATGTATCTTACAGAATGCAATGAATATCTACTACTTGTCCTGTGACAATTCAGTCATGGAACACACAAACTCTCATTTTCAAAACATTAAAAGCTAAGCACACATTGACATGGCAAAATACTGAGAGGTATACCAATTACACAATTGGTAAATACTGCTGAAGTTTAGTGTTTCAGAAAAGTTTAAGACTGAAAAAAAACAAATTCAGAAAAATACTTCAAAAAGACAAAGTTTACACTATAGGAAATAACAAGCTTATTTTGGATTTACTTCTAAGTTTGCATTGTGGATGAAGTCACTCTTGAAAATCCATTGCTTTCACTAAAGCATTGACCTGATACACCAAAGTTCTTCTATTTGAAGGCATTCCAGTAGGGACAGCTCTATGCATGCATGAATAATCCACTCCATGTGTAGAGCTGCCTCTAACACTAAAATAAATGGGAAAGTGAAAAGTAAAGCTTTAGATTCTTTGCATGTTACCTAATGACCCAGTTTGCACCTTAACAGTGGCAAATTGAGAGTTAGTTTTAGGTGTGTCAGTTAACCTATAGCGTTGGGTTTGGATATCATGTTGCAACCTCCGATTGGCTGATCAGAGGCTGAATATTCAACACAGCCACAGAACACACCACAGCAAATCATGGGTTAATTAACCGATGAGTTGCCACCATTACATGCAAACAGGCCCTATGTGGCCTGACAACAACTACTCCACGGCTGCTACTACACAGCTTGAGTAACGTATATATCTTCCTCCCACATTATTAGGGTAGATTGTATAGTTGCGTACAAGAACAATAGGTAGGTAAGTTCTGAAGAACACATCTGGTATAAGTTCCAAATCTTAGAACATTGTTGAAGAAAACTCTTTACTTATGCTATTATATTATATACTGTCAAAGATATAATTTGCAATGGTTAGATGATTTACTCAAACAGTGGTAGGTTGATGAGAAGGCAAGAAAGAAGCTACTCTCTTCGAAATAACTGCAAAAAGCAAATCCACATTATCAACATTAGTCAGATCATCGGTCCACCTAGTTAGTGGGCCTGTTCGCAGGTGACGGTGCAAACACTCAACAGTTCGCCAGCCACAGGTTATTTTTCATCTTTACCTTATTTTAACTTGGCTCCCATTGGGTCATACCTCTCATTATCTTGATCTGAGTACTCCTGAGTGGAGATGAGGCCATAGCTCGGTGTTGGAGCACATGCTTTTATGCAAAAGGCTGCAAGATCAATTTCCTGCATCTTCAGGCAGAGCTGGGAAAGACTCTTGTCAAGCCCTGAAGAGCTGCTGCCAATCAGGGTAGAGTGTATACAATACGGATGAGCCTATGGTATGACAGCTGCTCAATGTTCCTGCTAAATAACGTATTGCTACACAGGCTGTTTTTGGCACTTCTTGCTTTCTCACTTCTGCTGGAGTCCTGCTGACTGGGTTTCATTCTCAGTGCCGTGGTCCAACTTACAGCAATGGAATGAGGTCAGGGCAGTCTGGGAGAAACCATTAACTTACATGCGAACTATGACAGGCAAAGTGAATGCACAGAATGACACATGTGGGATTAATCATAGTAATAAAAATGAAAGCACGTAGCTAAAATGCAAAGAACTATGGGTGTTTTAATGGCAGGAAAGGCTGAAGTCTAGGTGAAAAGTAGGCTTCATGTGGAACTTTGGATTTATGGCTCACTCCAGTGCCCACTGAGCTTAGCAAGAGGCTCTCTCTCAACATTTGCAGCAAGCCTAACACACCAAATATTGGAATTGTTTTTGTAAGATTTACTTCAGCAAATCATGGAACATTTTTGTTTCCTGCTGTTGCATTCCCTCTGGGCTTCCCTCCAGTGGTAATCTTTATACCACATTCAAGTAATCATGGAAATGCTGTCAATATGCAATGTACTGACTTTAAAAGTGCTAATTTCCATAGCAATTGGCTTTCTAAAGTAATTCCGTGTATCAGTCAGAGATTGATTAATGGGGCAGTGTTTTGAGGGAAGAAAATCCCACATTAATACTGAGAAACACTAACGCAGGAGTTGTTCATCTGTCAAGTTCATTTTTAACGTATCCAGTAAAGAAGCTCAAAAATGAGCCCCAGGGTACCTGGAGTGTCCCTCAAGGAAGTCGGTCTTCCACCATTAAAAGAAGTTAAGAAAGAACAAACAACAACAAATACTGTCTTCTCTGTTGCCTTTTAAAGGTCTCTTGGTACCAAACAAGCTTTCTTTGATTTCCCTGATGTGAAACTTCAAGACAACTTCTTTCTTTAGAAAGGAATTCACATTTCTGCCTAAAAAAATACTCTACAGAGTTTCTAGTGGCTCTTTTGCCTTTTCTTTTCTTTTTTTAAGTATACGGTAGCCAGGTCAGACCCCTTCATGGATCACTGCCTTGTTGTGGCGAAGGGGCTTGCGTAACTCAGTGAAGCCATAAGCTATGCCGTGCAGGGCCACCCAAGACGGACAGGTCATGGCAGAGAGTTCTGACAAAATGTGGTCCACTGGAGAAGGAAATGGCAACCCACTCCAGTATTCTTGCCAAGAAAACCCCATGGAACGTATCACAAGGCTAAAAGATATGACGCCGGAAGATGAGCCCCTCAGGTTGGAAGGTGTCCAATATGCTACTGGGGAAGAGCAGAGGGTATTTCCAAGTAGCGCCAGAAAGAGTGAAGCGGCTGGGCCAAAGCCGAAAGGACACTCAGCTGTGGATGTGTCTGGTGGTGAAAAGAAAATCCGATGCTGTAAAGAACAATATTGTTTAGGAACCTGGAATGTCAGATCAATGAATCAAGGTAAGCTGGAGGTGGGCAAACATGAGATGGCAAGATTGAACATCGACATCTTGGGAATCAGCAAACTAAAATGGACAGGCATGGGAGAATTTAATTCAGGTGACCATCATATCTACTATTGTGGGCAAGAATCCCTTAGAAGAAATGGAGTAGCACTCATAGTCAACAAAAGGGTGGGAAAAGCAGTACTGGGGTACAATCTTAAAAATGATAGAATGATCTCAGTACGAATCCAAGGCAAACCATTCAACATCACAGTAATTCAAGTCTATGCCCCAACCACTGAGGCCGAAGAAGCTGAGGTTGATCGGTTCTATGAAGACCTACAACACCTTCTCGAACTAACACCAAAAAAAGATGTCCTCTTCATCATAGGGGATTGGAATGCTAAAGTAGGAAGTCAAGAAATCACCGGGATAACAGGCAGGCATGGCCTTGGTGTACAAAATGAAGCAGGACAAAAGCTAATAGAGTTTTGCCAAGAGAACATGCTGATCATAGCAAACACTCTTTTCCAACAGCACAAGAGGCGACTCTACACATGGACGTCACCAGATGGTCAATATCGAAATCAGATTGATTATGTCCTTTGCAGTCAAAGATGGAGAAGCTCCATACAGTCAGTAAAAACAAGACGTGGAGCTGACTGTGGCTCAGATCATGAGCTGCTTCTTGCAAAATTTCGGCTTAAATTGAAGAACATCGGGAAAACCACTAAACCGTTCAGGTATGACCTAAATCATATCCCTGATGAATATACAGTGGAGGTGAGGAATAGATTTCAGGGATTAGACCTGATAGACAGAGTGCCTGAGGAACTATGGACGGAGGTCCGTAACATTGTTCAGGAGGCAGCAACGAAATCCATCCCAAAGAAAAAGAAATGCAAGAAAGCAAAGTGGCTGTCTGATGAGGCTTTACAAGTAGCTCACGAAAGAAGGGAAGCGAAAAGCAAGGGAGAAAGGGGAAGATATACCCAACTGAATACAGAGTTCCAGAGAATAGCAAGGAGAGACAAGACGGCCTTCTTAAATGAACAATGCAAAGAAATCGAGGAAAACAACAGAATGGGAAAGACTAGAGATCTCTTCAAGAAAATTGGAGATCTCAAGGGAACGTTTTGTGCAAAGACGGGCATGATAAAGGACAAAGAAGGCAGGGACCTAACAGAAGCAGATGAGATTAAGAAGAGGTGGCAAGAATACACAGAAGAACTATACAGGAAAGATCTGAATGTCCCTGATAGCCATGACAGTGCGGTCACTGAACTTGAGCTGGACATCCTAGAGAGTGAAGTCAAGTGGGCCTTAGGAAGCATTAGTAACAACAAAGCTAGCGGAGATGACAGTATTCCAGCCGAGCTATTTAAAATCCTAAAAGATGATGCTGTTAAAGTGCTGCATTCAATATGCCAACAAATCTGGAACACTCAACAGTGGCCACAAGACTGGAAAAGGTCAGTTTACATTCCAATTCCAAAGAAGGGCAACGCCAAAGAGTGTTCAAACTACCGCACAATTGCGCTCATTTCACATGCCAGCAAGGTGATGCTCAAAATCCTACAAGCTAGGCTTCAGCAGTATGCGAACCGAGAACTACCGGAAGTACAAGCTGGGTTTAGAAGAGGCAGAGGAACTAGAGATCAAATCGCCAACATTCGCTGCATCATGGAGAAAGCAAGAGAATTCCAGAAAAATGTCTATTTCTGCTTCATTGACTACGCTCAAGCCTTTGATTGTGTGGATCACAACAAACTGTGGCAAATTCTTAAAGTGATGGGAGTACCAGACCACCTTACCTGTCTCCTGAGAAACCTGTACGAGGGTCAAGAAGCAACAGTCAGAACCAGACATGGAACAACCGATTGGTTCAAAATTGGGAAAGGAGTACGACAAGGCTGCATATTGTCACCCTGCTTATTTAACTTATATGCAGAGTACATCATGAGAAATGCCGGGTTGGATGAATCAGAGGTCGGAATTAAGATTGCCGGGAGAATTATCAACAACCTCCGATATGCAGACGATACCACCCTAATGGCAGAAAGCGAAGAGGATCTCAAGAGCCTCTTGCTGAGGGTGAAAGAGGAGAGTGCAAAAGCTGGTTTGAAACTCAACATTAAAAAAACGAAGATCATGGCATCTGGCCCCATCACTTCCTGGCATATAGAAGGGGAAGAAATGGAAGCAGTGACAGATTTTACTTTCTTGGGCTCCAAGATCACCGCAGACGGTGACTGTAGCCATGAAATTAAAAGACGCTTGCTCCTTGGGAGGAAAGCTATGGCAAACCTAGACAGCATAGTAAGAAGCAGAGACATCACCTTGCCGACAAAGGTCCGTCTAATCAAAGCTATGGTTTTCCCAGTAGTAATGTATGGCTGTGAGAGCTGGACTATAAGGAAGGCTGAGCGCCGAAGAATCGATGCTTTTGAACTGTGGTGCTGGAGAAGACTCTTACGAGTCCCCTGGACTGCAAGGAGGTCAAATCAGTCCATCCTAAAGGAAATCAACCCTGAGTGCTCATTGGAAGGACAGATACTGAAGCTGAAGCTCAAATATTTTGGCCACCTAATGCGAAGAGAAAACTCTCTGGAAAAGACCCTGATGCTGGGAAAGACTGAAGGCAAAAGGAGAAGGGGATGGCAGAGGATGAGATGGCTAGATAGCATCACGGATGCAATGAATATGAACTTGAGCACGCTCCGGGAGAGAGCGCAGGACAGGAAGGCCTGGCGTGCTATGGTCCATGGGGTCACGAAGAGTCGGACACGACTGAACGACTGAACAACAACAAGCCAGGTCAGAATATATTCATTAATATATTTCAATGTAATTTTCATTTTCTTAGTCATAACAGGTTGCAATTAAATTAGGTACTAGGTTTAAAACTTTACATCTGGCTTCACATCTGGGTTGAACAACCAGCAACTGAAATCAGTAAACCTTTAATCAAAAGGACTAGTGAGAGGCCTGTGAAATTTCACAGACTGGAGGGAAGGCTGAGGTGGTACAAGAACACAATTCCCTTCCCTGCGTCAGTTCACCTCTATCTGGCTGCCTCCCCCCCCCCCGCCCCCACACTCTGGCACAAGCTCTTCCCCTCAACCCTGGTTCTTTCTTCCTCTTTCCTCCCCCTAGATTCCTTCATCTCTTCCTATCTCTTTGCTACCTACAGGCCAAACTAAATACAATGGGACATCATCTTTGTTCATGTGCCTGCTGTATTTGCACATAAAGCAGAGAATTAGGGAATTTAAAGAAGCATGCAAGTGAGGGAGCAATAACTTTCCCCGTTAAACTCCCTGAGCTCTGGTGCCCAGGTACTTTTTCTCACAGCTCAGCTCACTTCCAATATTGGAGGTGGACTGGGAGAAAAGTGCCTGAAGTGATGAAATGCTCTGCTACGGTAGGGGATGTTATGAAGTGTGCTTTAAATTTACATGGGCGCGCATATCACAGGGAGGAGGAAGGCTTCAGCTCCTCACATATATCTAGTAATCTCAATCCTAAAAAAGGTAAAGGTGCCCCCAACCAGTTGTGTCCGACTCTAGGGTGCGGTGCTCATCACCGTTTCTAAGCCGAAGAGCCAGCGCTGTCCGAAGACGCTTCCGTGGTCATGTGGCCGGTATGACTGAACACCAAGGTGCATGGAACGCTGTTACCTTTCCCGCCGAGGCGGTACCTGTTTATCTACTTGCAATTTCTTGCTTTCGAACTGCTAGGTTGGCAGGAGCTGGGACTGAAGACAGGAGCTCACTCCGTCACGCAGCACTCGGGTCTCGAACTGCTGACCTGCCGACCTTCCAGTCTGCAGTTCATCGTCTTAACCACTAAGCCACTGCGGCCCTATCTCAATCTCAATCCTAGTTGGTTATAAAACTAGATAGCCACACCTTCCACATTATATGTGAATGGGGCAGACATATGAATAATTGTAGCTGCCTGCTGCATCCAGTCTGATGCTTAACTTTTCCTCTGAAGGAATGAACAGCAGCAACTCTCTCTCTTGTGTTGTGGCTGTTTGCACAACACAAGGGGACACGTTGCAGCTGCCATTTTCAATATACAACTCAGGCGCTGTTGTGTTGTAGAAACCTCGTGAGTGTGGGTTAAGCGAGCACTGTTTTAGGGTTGTGCAAGCACTGTTTAGCTCTTGCATAACCCATGCTCGCCAGGTTCGCACAACATAACAACCTCCGAGATGGGTTGCCTTTGCAACATGGTGCACATGGGTGCTGTGGTACATATAACATATATTTTTAACTTTTGTATATTTTCATATGTTTTAATTGTATATGTTTTAATTTTTGTAAGCCGCCCTGTGTCCCAGTACTGGGGAAAAGGTGGGGGTATAAATAAATATAACAACAACAATCACCGCCCATAATGAGCCACAGCTTGTCATCCAAACCTAGTCAATGTGATTTAGGGGCACTTACTAGGACAGCTACTAAACATGTTCCTTCCCCGTTGATGTCTCCAGTCATTAAGAATCAAGCCTAGTCTGCCTAGCTACATCCTGGGTTGTTTTTTGGTCAGCCTGTGACCAAACCACCCTGTGTTGCCCTGGCCGTGGGAGTTGAACTCTTAGGTTAGAAGTGCCAAGATAGTGATACATCAGACTCAAAGGTTTACTTGCAAGGAGTACTTTATTGGGTAACTTACAGCACACAGGCGGACCCAATGGCTGGATCAGACAGCTCTCTGAACCCCGAGCCATTGGGCCCAATGGGTCTTACACTCTACAGGTTAGCAATAAGCAGCGTTTCAGCAGCACGCGCCCCTAGTGTTCATTCTCAGCATAAACTAACAGCACTTGGTTCTCAAGCACAACCACCTGCAGCGTTAAGGTAAACAAACTCTGCTTCTCAGGCTCATCAGAGGCAGAGATAAGACATTCTCCACATTAGTAAGGAATGCCCTGAGAAGGCTGTTATCGACCCTCGACTCATCTGCACATGCTCACAGGCTTACTAGCATGGGAATTGCACCAATAATGAACTTCAGCAAGCATTATGGATCTCTAGGCCCCTTTAACACTATAAATGACCTGGCTATGCTCCTGGGGCCAATCCACACCCTTCCCAAACCTGGTGCCCTCCAAATGTTTTGGATTACAACTTCCAGGATTTCTGACCACTGGCCAAGTTGGCTGTGGCTGATGGGAGTTGAAGTCCAAACCATCTGGAGGCTACCAGGTTGAGGAAGGCTGCTCTAAACTGTGACGGAATGACCCCCAGCATGCCAAAAAGTTACCACAGGAGGACCTGAGCAGAAAGACCAGGAGGGGCCCAGAACTGCCATCTAACCAGGCCCCCAGCTGTAGAATCTCCTTCTGTGTCAGGTTCCACCAGTTGCTGTTGCTCTGCTTGCTGTAGTTTCTTGCACCACGGTAGGTGGAATAGGCCTATGGCTTTCCTCACCCCTCCCCATACACCATTGTACTGCTCTCCCTCTCCTTCCAGTTAGCTAATAGGAAGAGGTGAGGTGCTACTTTCTTGTGACAATCAGAAAAGGAGGCAGCTGAGCTGTTTGCAGGCCACAGCAGTGTGGCACGGCTGCTTGCTCACTTGCTCTACTTCTTTGCCAGCCCACCTGCAGTAGTGGGGCGAGTGAGAAGCACTGGGAAGGCCAGTGAAAACAGGGTGCTGAACCAGAGGCAGCAGGTGAGGGAGGAGACGGAAGTCCGAGGGGCACACGTGTATCTCTCTCTCTAGGCATGGGGAAGGAAGTGGCTTGTGTTGGCACCCTTAATGGCCCCAGTCCTCATCTCAGACCAAAGCAATACGGGAATGATTTTCTCATCTCATTTCAATTCACAGTAGAAAACCATGCTGACAATTTGCCTGAAATCTGATACTGGGTTTCCGCGTCCGACTTCTGAGGTTACATATGAGGACATTTGCTTGCAGTCTTAAGATTTAGAAACCTGCTTCAAGTCCTCTGAGATCAAATCAGACTATAAGAACGTTTCAGTGGAAGAGACAGAAAATAGCATTAATGAAATCTAGCAGAAGTTAAATTAGCTGCAGTGACTAATAAAGAATTAGAGCAATAGAGTCACTTAAATAAAAGTTAATGAGATATACATGAGCTGAACTATGCAAAGCACTTGCCTAACCCATGTCTCGCATTTCTCCAAGACATTAATTCTGTAGAGCAGATCTGTACATATAAATTCTATAGCATAAATTTTGCTCCTTTCCATCTACTTAATTTATTAACTTATTTTTGAAGAGCAAGGAAATCTCCCTTGGGTTTTTTATGGGGTGAAAGACAGACATTTGCAACATGGGCAGATTTGCTTTTTGGCCTGTTTTAGGATTGCAGGTTATGACACGCTTTGTACGTGACCAATGAACAAGTGTACAAAAAGTGTGGAAGCCATTTTCAGTGCAGGCTACATAGGTCAAACAGTCCAGACATTTTCTAGAGCCCTAAGATCAGAGTAGGAACCTACAGGGCCAGCATTTTCACTTTGCATTGTGGAGCCAAGAAGAAAGGCAGAAACAGCAGTCAACGTATTCTGTGGTGGTTGCCCTTTAAGACATCCTCCCAGCCACACAAGTACTGCACGGCTAGGAGAATGATTAAATGACAGAGCAATGTTGGCAGAGCCAGTCATGCATACCTTTCTTACAGAATTTGCATCAGCTGCTCATGGATGTGGCTTGCATGAACCTAGGAGAACATCGAAAAAGGACCTCTCACTGCTTTCCCCATGCATCATCAGTTATACCCACAAATGCTGTCATTATTTAGCCTGCACGGCAGAGCAAAATCATGGCTTTTAGAAAGTCTTTTTTCCTGTGTTTGCTGTCCATTTCTATCTTGCTGCTGTTCACCTTTTCTACCCTGTTTACTCCAGACCATTAAAGTTCCCACCTGCGGCCAAGATGATTGCTCAGAAAGACCATCACTTCAACACAATACCTTGGCTTAGGACTGTACATTTTTAACCAAGCTAAACTCTAAAACCTGGCAATAGTTGCTATACTTTCTATGGGCAGGTGGGGGGAGATTGTGTTTATATAGTACACAATTTGACAAAGATAATTTCATTCATTCTAGGGAAGAAAGAAGAGATAAAGGAATCATTTGGAGAGGGGAGGATGAAAGGACAGGAGCCATTCAGTCATGCTAGTGTATGATCTCACTGGCTACACCAAAAACCTGACAATGTAAAAGGGCCAAATTGCATGTTGGTGCAACAGAAAATTTGAAAAGTATGAAATGGAGACTTGCACCAAGAAGCCTACAGCCAATCACACATTTCATGTACCTGGTCCCCATAGGAAACACCTGTAAAAATGCATCTACCTTCATAAGGTGCGAATTGGCCCTATGTGGTTCTTAACACTACCATCACATTGAACCTACTCCAGTGTTTTCCCACTGGGGTTGACAGGATAGGCATACACTGAAAATGGGTTTGTATGTTTTAATTTTGTTTAACTAAAATCGTCCTAACTAGTTTGAAAAGTACAGGTGTGGCTGGGTTTCAAAGCTTCATAGGTCTCAGATGCAAACACAGAAACTTTAGATAAGCAAGAGCTGAGAGTTCTGTTCAGTTTGAAGCAAGTCCCTCTGCAGTTACATTGTTTATTTCATTACGAGTACTGAATATCCCACTCTTAATATCTTAATCTCTCTCTCTCTCAACTATAAAATTCATTAAAAATTAGCAGACCAGGAAAAAGTTTCAGCACGACCGTATGTAAAATGACTTCAGCTCATTTGACAATTTCTTTTAAAGTCTTGGGCAGGTAAAAAGGGTTTCACTTGGTGTTAAAAAGAGAGATTTGGCTTCAAGTAAGGCCGCAGTGGCTTAGTGGTTAAGACGCTGAACTGCAGACCGGAAGGTCGGCAGGACAGCAGTTCGAGACCGGAGTGCCGCGTGACGGAGTGAGCTCCCGTCTTCAGTCCCAGCTCCTGCCAAACTAGCAGTTCGAAAGCAAGAAATTGCAAGTAGATGAATAGGTGCCGCCTCGGCGGGAAAGGTGACAGCGTTCCGTGCACCTCGGTGTTCAGTCATGCCGGCCACATGACCACGGAAGCGTCTTCGGACAGCGCTGGCTCTTCGGCTTAGAAACCGGGATGAGCACCGCACCCTAGAGTCGGACACGACTGGCTGGGGACACCTTTTTAAGGCTCCCTTAGGAGAGTATTCCAAAGCTGGGCCACAACAACAACAAAATGACCTATCCCCAGTCACCACCTGCCTCGCTTAGAAAGGTAGTCATGGTGGTGGTAATTCAGAAAAGGGCTATGGATAGAAAATCTTAATATTTACACATGTTCATGCAAGAAAAGGTGGTCTCATTATCTCCACTGCAGGCATATTGAATATTCCCATATATTGGAGAATGTGGTAGCCCCTGATCCTACACAGCTCTTCATGGGCACTGGAGTTGCTGAACTAAATTAATTTCACATGATACTCTGTCCTTTAGGAGGCACGTTAAGGATGCTGTTGCTTTTCACTTTGCTAAATGATTAACAGTGCAATTCTATAGATGTCTACTCAGAAGCTAGTCCCATTGACATGTGTATAGGATTGTAGCCTTTAAAAAGTCTTTCTCATTTTTCTGCTGTTAACACTGTACCAAGCCCTGTTTTATTGCTAGGACATGAAATTTTCTTTGTTACAAACTGCCTTAAATGTATTTTTCTTTAAGAAGGCCAAAGTATTTTTAGTGTAATTAGAATAAACAGATCACAGCCAAGTACCATTCCTTGCTACATTTACATAGCAATCCTACACATGTTTACTGAGAGGTAAATCCCACTGAGTTCAACTAGTGGGCACAAGATTGCAGCTTTAGCCAAGTTTCTCCCAGTTTCAAGAATTAATCTACAGCAAGTTTTGAAATTAAAATTAAGAATTTACCATGTTTAAGACATCTGATTTTTAAAAACATATAATTCAAATTGATTCCATTTTTCAACAATACTAGAAATATGAACTCTAATTTATAGTTTCTGGAACGTTAAACTCAGAAGATCAACAGGTGTAAAAATAAAGCTGCTATTTCATAATGTTTGCAGGCATAAGAGAAATATTTGGAAAAATTGCCCACATAATAGCAACATAAAAAATGTTTGGTGCCAGGATCACAAGACACACAAAGGGAGAAGTTTTATAGAAGAAATTCTTATTTTCGTCCCAACAATTATATTTTGTTTTTTTGTTTTTTAAACTTTCCACTGTAAAGTTACAAAGATAAATGTTTATGTTGCTAAAGGTAACAGTGCTCCAGTGGTTCATAAGGAAAAAGGAGGAACTGCCAGGCTTACAAAAGCGGTGAAGGGGAGAGAACAAGTAGGGCAGTGTTATTGAAGCTCTTTTTTGCCTCTGATTCTGTCAAAAGGGAATACATAAAAGTGGTGCAAGAATCCAAGGTGCATCAAGGCTTCTTTTCCAGAAGTAACATATATCTGTTTCCTCAACACACACACAGGCACCTTAGTTCCCCCTCCATAACTTCAAATCATTAACACTTTTCTATGAAATTAAATCCTAAAAAGGCGCCAACTGTGTGCTAATAGGGTGAACTGAGAACGTCAGAAGTGTAAAAGACCCATTTGTTACAAATTGTTTTCGTGTATGTTTTGCTGTGCTGCTGTTGGGTTGGTACAGCTTTAACTATGAACATTTGTTATTTCTCTGGGCTTAATGTTTTGTTGGTATTGCTGGTTTGTTGGTATTTGTTGTTTGTTTTTATGGCGATTTGTATGCTAGAAGCCATCTTGAGAATTTGACATGGAAAGGCAGCTCAGAAGCATCTTACATTAAATAAAAGTAGCCAAGGCAACCATAATCTAGTACAAGTATCAGGAAGGTGAACTACACCACCATGTCCTACATGCCACTTACCTGCACCAGCCTATGTGTCTGCCCTTGGATCTTAAAGTTCCTGGGGAAACCAACATACCACTGTGCTATGACAGATGATTGTAAAGCTCTTTCTGTCTTCTGGCATTAAGTGACCAACAGAGCTTTACAACTAGAAGACTGAGTTCTAGTGCATATGCAATGCTGGCACCTTGTTAAGCATAATTGCCAAATTGGAAGCCTAGGTAACATGCGCACCTTTCCTCCGCTAGGGTGAATTCCCCTCCTTCCCTTTATCAGGGTCATATATGGTTCAGTAACATGTACATGGACACTTACGATAGTTCATTTTAACCAAGTTCAATCATAACCTTGGCTTGCAACTCCATTTCAAACCACTGACCCAGTTCACACATAATGGTAGCAAATCGTGGGCTAATTAAGCCAGGTGCATTCCGCAGCCATTAAGTCAGGTGTGTGCTGGGTGCATTCTGCGGCCATTTTGAATATTCAGCCCCTGACAGGGCCAATCAGGGACTGAATATTCAAAAAGGCTGTAGAGTGCATCCAGCATGCCAAGCAGCAAATTGTGGGTTAATTAAACCACAATTTGCTGCTGTTACATGCAAAGAGCCCCATGGTTTCAGGTCTAGCTTATGAAGAATCTATGGTTAGTGTAAACTATGGGGGAGGAGAACTCATTCTGGAGTGGGGAACGTGGGAAGGAGCATGTATTCCTGAGGAAACTTTCCCATTTGAAAAGTATAGTTTGCAGACAGTGCATTGGACCAGAGAGCTACACTATGGTGGTAAATTAGCAAATAGATGGGCCACAATGACTTACTCCTACCCTTTTCTAAAAGGTATGTCTAGTCATATATCCTTGGTGCTTCTGTTTCAAAATTCAGGAACAGTAGGTGGGTAAACTTCTGATATTAATGCTCTTGCAATTCTGCACCAACCGGCTCAGTTCCTTGATGCACCACAGGCAAGGGACACATGACTAGAGTATACTGCAGCTGTCAGATGTGTGGAAGCATATTAGGAGTGTGCGTAGTTACACTAGTGCAAACATAATACCTGTTGTTTTATTTTTAAAAAATGGCCTGTAAAGACTGACTGCTTTCAATTGACTGTGTTGCTGAAATGTGAAACCCTATACTTTTGTCGTTTCGTAATATTTTCTCATAAGCCTATGATTCTTGAAAAAGTTTCATCTTCCAGCCTTTTCTGCACCTCAGTATTGTGAAAGACATATGGTAATACTTTCATATATTACAACATTGGCCTAGAACTGGCATAACAAACCAGACTTGGGGAGGGGCAAACACAAAATTTTATGAAGTACACAAAAAGAAAGGCATAAAAAAGGGACAGTCATTTGTTCATGGAACAGGCATCCAGAGCTCTTAAGAAACTTGTGATACAACAGAATAAAATCCTTCCTTTAATAGTGACATTTGGATATTCTGAATAATGCTTACTCCTGAGACATATTAATAGTAAAACGGCCCATGTGTGCCGAGCTTGAGGAAACTAGTTTGCTAGACACAATAAATGAGCTAGTTGCATCTAAATCATCAAAAACACAGACGTCTGGTTTGTAGGTTAAATAAAGCTTCCAAGGAAAGTTGGGTCTAATGTTACCATAGTTGTGGTCAGGAAGTATGACACAGAACAAAATGTCCCACCCGACCAGGAAACACAAAGCACTTTATGGAGTAGCTTGCAAATGTGTGTAAAATCATTCATCTGTTGCCCCATTTATCAACAGTAAGAGCCTCACAATACCAAGTCAGTGAATATCTGAGGAACAGAAGCTCTCTGTTCCAACAATATACCTTCAGAACAACATGTGGTTTCCTCACTGATGGAGATGTTGCCAATACCTCCTGCAAAACCATTGATTCCACTCTGGTAATATTTTCCCACCTTGGAGTTAACTGAAAGGTCATACCTCTTTAAATGAAGGGAAATAGTTCAATGCCATGAATGACATCATAAACTCAAAATTCAGGGCCACCATCAACCTGCATATTTTAAATTAACATAATTTGCATACTACGACTGGTACCAGTGGTGGACATGTCCCATTTTTATAATTTTGTGTGCTGAAATGTTTAAGAGTGGCAAAGAAGAAATAGCTCTCCCGCATCCCACCAGTTACCTCCCCTATTCTATTAGGCTGGTACAAATATGCTAGTAATGGCTGATTGGTATTAGCGCAAATAAAACTCTAAAAGCCCTCCCCCGTGTTTTATTTTACAATGCTTATCAGGATGCGGGGAACAGTGAGTGCTCTAGGAATGGTATGCAATAGTGTATGTGTGATTTAATTCAAGAAAATCTGTAAGGCACACGAGTTAGAAGAAACAAACAAGGGAGAAGTGAAAAGAGTGCCCAACAAGCATGTTGTGCTAGGATCATTTCTATCACAGTCTTACAACATCCAGTTCCTTTGCATCTCCAAAATACTTGTTGATTTCCTTGATGGTATACTTTCCACTGGCGGTGGTTTAATAATGGGAGTAATGAGAAGGGCATCCAAGAGAGAACGATAGGTACTATGATTGGAGAGTCTAGTGAGCATTTAGAGAGAATATGTAAGTAAACCAGTTATCGAATAAAGTAGAAAGTTGAGTGTACATGCTTTATTAATGACAGGCAAATTCCTCCAATTCAGAAATGGGTCAACAACTATGAGCTGTTTTTTAAGAGAGCTCTGAGGAAAGACAATCCTCTCCCCAGTCCCTGAGCAATTTCAAATTACTTGTAATGTTGCTTGTACTATGTGATGGTCTTAAGCCTTGGGGGGAAAGAAGGTGTGCAGCCCCACAGCTCATCCGAAACAAACTCTGGGAAGCTTCCTAATCCCAGCATCTGAAAGCATTTTCAAAGGCCTTTGTTATAGGCTCTGCTAGCTATTCCCCTAGCCTAAGTTTTCTTGACAGATGTAGCAATCCAAAAGAAAGAGTTCTTCCCAGATGTTTCTTGGTTCAATGCAGATATTTGGATAAAAATTTTGTTGCTTTTGAGAATTATGAGCTAGGCAAAATCGTATGCTGAAACAAGTAATTCCAAGTTTTTAGCAACATCACTGTATCAAAATTATAAGGTCAGGTTGAACAGTTGATAACATTTCAAACACAGAGACTGCTAAATCACCTTCTATGGATTCATCTAAATAACTAGAATGACGCACCCTGGATTCAAACCCATTACAAAGCCCCAAGATAATGGATTAAGTTTGTTTCATGTGTGATCAACTCAAGACATGAGCAGAATTACCATACAACTCTATTGGTGATGCCACTGCAGCCTACACTATGTATATTTGAAAGTGGTTATATAAGTGGAGACAATTTTCCCAGTGCTGTAGGTCCAGATAATGAATTTACTCAATGGGAAAATAGTGTTTTGAGACAATCCAAGACTCTGTAGTTGAATCTTGATTGCATTATAAAACACATTATAAAACACATAAATACACTGTCTGTGTTAAAATTAGCCATGCTAAATTTCACATATTTGTAAGTGAATAGATTTTTCTTCATGAGATTCATAGATACTGAAAGGATCCAATTCAATGTCTACCTGGCCCGTATAGCAACAGCAGCAGATACAGCAGCAGCAGCACTACTCCTAACTTGTGAGGATGCCACCTTTGGAACTGAAGTAGAAGGGATGAGAGCAAGGCCACTCCCCAATGGATTTTCCAGTGGCAATTTTCTGGTGTACAAAGTTCAATTCAAATGATGAGGAAAAAACAAGAAAGTAAAAGGACAGAGACAGTAAATTATACAAGAAATATATAGAAATATACAAGATTATATCCTTGTAAATTATACAAGAAATAGAACATATGTACAAATAATTTCCAGGAATACTTGAAAAACCTTAAACCTAACCTAGCATACAACACTGATATTGCATCAGTTCCTTCAGAGACTCTGAAAGTCTGTTCCTTAACTGGAGAAGTGCCCTATCCCCAAGAGTTTGACTATGTTAGACAATGCACAGGTTAGAACCTTATACCCTGATTTTAGATAGCACAAGAGAACAATCACCTTCATATCCTGTCTGCAGGCCTCCCAGAGGCCTCTAACTGGCTAGTGTGGAAAATTGGATTTTGGACGATACATTTGTGTTCAATAGAGCAGGACTCTTATGTTCCTAGATGCCTTTATTCAGAAATAGCCCTATTCATTCAATGGTAGGTAAATCTAGTAGATTTACTTCCAGGTAAATATGCTTGGGATTGTAGCCCTACAGTTTGCTCAGGATTGTCCAGCAAATACAACTACATATCTGGCCCTAATAATGTAGCACTGCTCATTTTTATCCAAAATGACAAAGGCATTACAATTCAAATGCAGCCTAAACACGTTGGGCTGGTGAAGGGATGGCTTTCCCAATATGCAAGATCATCTTCCACTGATCTGCAATCACTGGAACAATAGCTATTCACAGAGATCCATGATTCCAACCTCCACTGAGACGGTATGGCAAGGGTGGGCCCCATATGGCCACTGGCCTAATATTATGCATCCCTCTTCCTAATTTCAAAAGCTCTCTCAAAACTGATTAGTTCAGATCTCCTGCAAGCAGCCCGCTAGACAGGGAGGAAGTGGAGAGAGGAATACTGTCAGAAAGAGACAGGGAAAGAAAAAGGGGTTGGTAGAAAAAAGAGACAGAAAAAAGGGTGGCCCAACCACTTTTTGCTCTGGCCCCTCCTACCATTGGCTTCCACCCTGTCTACTGTCAGCATGTGGCCTCCGACAGATTACCTTACTCCCCAAGGGAATGCAGACCTTGACAGAAAAAAAAGGTTCCCCATCCCTAGGGAGGTAGTGGGCTCTCCCACACTGAAGGCATTCAAGATGAAGCTGGACAGCCATCTGTCAGGGAAGCTTTGACTTAGATTCCGCAATGAGCACAGGGTTGGACTCGACAGTCTTATAGGCCCCTTCCAACCCTTCTATTCTATTCTATTCTATTCTATTCTATTCTATTCTGTACTATACTATCCCTGCAGTATGGGAAGGCCAACAGAGTCTGGCAGCTTGGGCTTCATAGGTTTTCCATCTGCTCCTCCATAATAATATTATTGGGTCTTAAGAGATCTTTGCCATCCACAGTGGATCAGAATAAGAGCTACACATTTCCTTTTAATCTTTTCTTAAATAAATTATAGGGCTAAGTTTTAAAGCTTCAAATCATCACAGTAGCTTTCTTTAAGACAATTAGGAAGAAAGTGTAATACAGGAATACTACAGGGTAGTCTCTGATGGTTTTCCATGAGTTTAGCAAAGAATATCTTATTTCAGATCAATTACACCAAGACTATAAACTTTTATTTAATGAATAACTCATTTCAGCCATTAAAAGAAAAGGAGCTGCTCCCTCATAAAAACAGTAATAGAAGAAAAATGTATCAGGTTATTTTGTGCAACACTGGTATAAGGAAGCTGCTAGGCTAAGTATACTTTGAAAGTTACTGGCGTCCCAGGAAAAAACAGTACACATGAGGCACAGTCACTATTATCACTTAGCATTAAGCTTCAAAGAGTGTTGTCATGGCCAATTTACCAGACGTACTGCCAATGAAGAAGTAACTATCTATATTTACTAATATTTTATTCTGATTTTGTTGGAGAAAAGTGTGTGTGTGTGTGTGTGTGTGGTGTTGACATTTTTTGAGACAGCCGTTTGCTTGCTTTGATGGATTTCTAATATTCCCTCTTGCCATGATTGTGTACAAGTGTAAGATATACAGGAAGCCAGAATTTGAGTACCTGCCAGAAAGTGGGGGCACCAAAGTGGACTTTGCAGACTGGAGAGTCAAGGCAGATTCCACTGCAGCAAGTGGGGACACGAGTGGCTCAGAGGTCTGAGTTGCCACTGTGCTCATCATGGTCAGGCTCCTTTTGTTATCAGCTTCATTTGCTCCCATCCTTACAAGAGCTGGGGCACTCAGCTCCAGAGAACCAGTTCTTAATTTACTTGACCTTAATTCAACAAGAATTTATTAGATATTAAAAACAAACACTGTATTTATTTATTAAAATACTGCATAGTAAGTAGGGACAAACTGATATAGCGCTGTAAATATCTTTTTCTTTTGTTTTTATAAACTACAGTTGCTCAAAAGACTTGTGGTATAGAAGGATCTAGTGCAGGGTTGCCGAATTTCTTTCACCCTGAGGGCTGAATTCCATTTCAAAGAAGCTTTTGGGAGGCACATTCCAGTAGTGACTGGGGAGGAAGGCAAAAGGGGCAGGGTGAAAAATATCAGTATATGTTAACTAACCCTCTTACTGCCTGTAAGTAATCCTTAGGAGAGGCATTTCAACCTTTTAGAATGGGGAAAATACTGCACGAAAGCTGGGAAACCACCAAACAATTGGTGCTTCTAGGACAGGGGACATGGCCATCTGGGAAACCTTAGAGGGCCAGAATGAGACCCCAGCCTGAGGTTCTGCATTACTGGTCTAGTGTTTAGGGTTGCCAAATGTTCTATTTTCCCCCTTCTTGAGATAACTCAGGAAATCACCTTTGGGTAAGGAAATTAGAGAGTCACGGTTTCCTTCTATGGAGATGGCATTCTCCTACCTCATGACTGACCAAAAATCCCATGTCCAACTTCATTACCTAAAGCCAGATGTTACCACCCTTACACAGAATTTGGCTGGTAGCTAGAAGAGAATACTATACATTACTGAGACAGCATCACTTGACACACCTCAGAAAGATTACTCTCAGTCTAGAGGTGGTGGTGATGGTGGGGAGGTGTGACCTGTAATGTTTCCAGTATGGTGCCAGGATTTTTATTTTATTTTAATTTATTTATTTATTTATTTCTATACCGCCCAATAGCCGAAGCTCTCTGGGCGGTTCACAAAAACTAAAACCAAACAACACACAATAAAACAATTTAAAATATATAGAACATTAAAACCACAATATAACAATACAACCACAATAAAACCTAGCAGCAGTGCAGGAGTTTAAAATACAGATTTAAAACAGCAAAGATAAAAATTTAGAAAGCTAAAATGCTAAAATGCCTGGGAAAATAAAAAGGTCTTCACCTGGCACCGAAAGGAATACAATGTAGGTGCGAGGCGAACCTCACTAGGGAGCTCATTCCAGAGCCAGGGTGCCACAGCTGAAAAAGCCCTCCTCCTAGTAGCCACCCGCCTCACTTCCTTTGGCAGGGGCTCACGGAGAAGGGCCGCTGACAATGATCTTAAGGTCTAGGCAGGCACATATGGGAGGAGGCGATCCTTCAGGTAACCTGGCCCCAAGCTGTTAAGGGCTTTGAATGTTAACACCAGCACTTTGAATCGGGCCCGGAAATAGACTGGCAGCCAGTGCAGCTGGAAAAGTACTGGCATAATATGAGCTTGCAGGCCAGTCCCTCTTAACAATCTTGCTGCCCTATTTTGGACCAGCTGAAGTTTCCGGACTGTTTTCAAAGGCAGCCCCACGTATAACGCATTGCAGTAATCCAGATGAGAAGTTATCGGAGCATGGATAACTGTAGCTAGGCTATCTCTGTCCAGATTAGGGCATAGTTGGTATACCAGCCTAAGCTGATAAAAAGTGCTCCGTGCCACTGAGTTCACCTGTGCCTCAAGTGACAGTTCTGGATCCAAGAGCACCCCCAAACTACGAACCTGATCCTTTAGGGGGAGTGCAACCCCCTCCAGAACAGGTTGAATATCACCTAGCCGGGCAGACGAACCACCCACTAACAGTACCTCCGTCTTGTCTGGATTGAGTTTCAGTTTATTGGCCCTCATCCAGTCCATTACCGTGCCCAGGCACTGATTCAGAACAGCCACTGCCTCACCTGGGTTTGATGAGAAAGAGAGGTAGAGCTGGGTGTCATCCGCATATTGATGGCACCTCAGCCCACACCTCCGGATAACCTCCCCCAGCGGTTTCATGTAGATGTTAAACAGCATGGGGGATAAAATAGAGCCCTGTGGAAACCCATGGCACAATTGCCATGGCACAGAGCAATAATCCCCCAGCACCACCTTCTGGAATCGGCCCTCCAAGTAGGAGCGGAACCACTGTAGTGCAGTGCCTCCAACTCCTAACCCAGACAACCTATCTAGAAGGATACCATGGTCGATGGTATCGAAAGCTGCTGAGAGGTCCAGGAGAATCAACAGGGTCACACTCCCCCTGTCCCTCTCCCGGCAGAGGTCATCCTGCAGGGCGACCAAGGCAGTTTCCGTTCCAAAACCAGGCCGGAAGCCCGATTGAAATGGGTCTAGATAATCCGTTTCATTCAACAGTGCCTGGAGCTGTCCTACAACTACCCGCTCAAGCACCTTGCCCAGGAAGGGGATGTTGGCCACTGGACTATAATTGTTAACATCCTCTGGGTCCAGGTTAGGCTTTTTCAGGAGTGATCTAATTACTGCCTCTTTTAAAGCAGCAGGCACCACTCCCTCTCTCAAGGAGGAATTTACAACCTCCTGGACCCAGCCAGACATCCCCTCCTTGTTTGATTTAATAAGCCATGAAGGGCAAGGGTCAAGCACACAAGTGGTTGATCGGACTTGGCCAAGCACCTTGTCCGCATCCTCAGGCCTCAGTAACTGAAACTCATCCAATAAAACTGGACCAGACGGTGCTCTGAACGCCTCTACCAATGGAACTGCATTAATGGTGGTGTCCAATGCATGACGAATCTGAGCGACTTTATCCTCAAAGTGCTGTGCAAACTTGTCACAGCGTGCTACCGAGGGTTCCACCGTCTCTCTCCCTGGCCCAGAATGTAACAGGCCGTGAACCACTCAGAAAAGCTCCGCTGGACGACACTGAGAAGATGCAATGCTGGTGGAAAAGAACTGTCTCTTTGCCACCCTCACCGCCACAGAGTAGGCTTGATAGTGGGCTCTTACCTGTGTTCGGTCAGACTCAGCACGAGTTTTCCTCCACCTGCGTTCTAGCCGTCTCCCCTCTTGCTTCATTGCCCTCAGCTCAGGTGTATACCTGAGATTTTTCCCACTAAGGATATATCAACCAGGCTTCCAATGTCTGCTACCCAATCAACATCACTTCAACAAACACCTTTTTCTATGTAGAGACTGATATCGATGGAATATATTGTAATGAAGCTGAATAGTTGAAGATACAGAAGGTCTCTGTATAGGAACTAGAATTTTTATTTGGGACTCTAATGAAATATACATGCAAACAGACATCTGCCCTTCAGACTTATGCCCACAGGGAACTATAGTATGTCTGTACAGCTTCTGCTGTTACTGGCTGCTGCTGCCATCTTGTGGACTACAGCATACCTTGTAGAAGGAACGTTTGCACTCCTGCCTACTCTCAAGGCAGTGTTCTCAAGCTAGTCAAATGCAGGCAGTTGCAATGCCATCAGTTAAAACTTCTGGACAGCTAATAGGCTTGTGAACAGCTTCAGAACAGTTTCTTGGCCGACTTGAAAATGAGTCTTTTAATGAAGTCTCAAAGAAAGCATCAGCTGTGAAATGAACATAGCACTTGATCTTGGTTCCTACCCCAAACCCAGGTGGATTGTATAGAAGAAGCACTTCATACTTCCGTCTCTTGCTCTAACCCAGGAGTAGGAAACCTGAGGTTTGCGAGCTGCAGGTGGTTCCTGCCGCTTCTGAAAAAAAACTTTCCAAAAAAAATTAGCTAAAAAAAATGGCGTAGTTTTACACCAGTTAATTTAGCTTATTTTCAAGCTAGATTCAACCCTTTTAGGACTCTGTTTAACTTGCAAACAAGCTGAGTTTGACCTTTCGGTGCTCCTTTGAGCTGTGCTACAGATGGCATTTTATTCCTAAAGAATGACAGAAACTTAAAAAAAAATCATTTTGGGGTCACCCGACAGACTGTGGTCTATGGGGAAGGGTGTGTGTCCGGAAGTCAAAAAAGTCCCTGGACCTCCCAAAGTTGCGGACCCCTGGTCTAATATAACTTCTGGCAGAATTTAATATCCTTCTCCATCCCTCTGCACCCATTCTGGACAGAGAAATTCATGCCAAGCAGAGCTACAGACCACACCCTAGGATTCAAGTGGGGAAGTTGGAATATGGTGAAAGTAAAATTTGAGAAGAGGTACAAGAGAAGCAAGTTCTCCCAGTTCTCACTCACCCCACCCCAACTGACAGACATTTAATTACCTTTGAAGAACAAGTAATAATACGTTGTTATAATTTATGATGCAATATAAACATAATGTAATTAGCGGGTCTGAAACTACCTAGTGTAAGCTTTTGCTGTTTTGGAAACAATGGCTACTTGGCTGCTAACACTTAAAATATGAACAGCGGCAGGTGGATGAGGTGCGCACTTTGGTAAGGCTTCCAGTGGATTATTGTAGAAAAGTTCACTGAAGAAGAAAATTTATAAAGTGAATTCACAACATAATGCTTCTGACATAAGCAATTCTTTTAAGGTTCCTCCTCACAGTTCAAATGTATTTGGAGTTGGTTTAACACTAAATGTTAATATTAATATTGTAGATAGGTTTAACACTGAAGTGAATCTTTGTGTGTTCAGAAAATTAGATCACACTAAGGGGTTACTCTGACAAACACCGTTCCTGTATTACAGGCATGGCTATTTCCATCCAAACTCTGTTTATGGAGCTTCCAAAAATATCTGCCTGGTCAACAAAATTGCTGGGCTAGATTGACCTTTGGTTTTCTATAAGTCCCATTGATTTCAGTGGGTCTACTCCAAGTATTATGAAGTCTGGATCAAACCCACCAAATCTTTATTTTCTATCCAAATGTAATATATGATGCCCCTTGGTAGTGCCAGTTATTGTAAAACCAGTTATTTATTTGGTGACATAATCATTATCGGTAGTACTGGTAATGTGCAAGTTCAGGATAAGACAGTTTTCTATAGACATTTTTAATATTAGTACCAAGGGAGTACTACATAGTTCTAAAACATGAACAGGCTTTTGAAATGTAATTTACAGAGTTGATAAGAAAAAGTCCTGTTTGTCCCAATTATCCTAAAAACTCATCATGAATTCTTTGATTGCTTCACAGCCATTGGGTAGCTACAGGGGTGAACACGATATGTCTGTATTAATTGACACTGCACAGAGGCCAGTGGAGCAACCATTAAATAGGCCAAGTAGAGCAACTATTTTTCCCCTCATGAGTTTTCTACCCATAAGAAAAGTGAAGAGAGCTGAGAAGAGATACAGCCTCCTTGAAAATAAAATTGTGGAGGTAGGTTGCCCCTTCGAAATGTGTCATCACCTCCTATGCCTAATTCATAATTTTAAATACTAAACATTAAAAAATGTGCACCCTATGACCTTGGCAAGCTTTCTCACCAAGGAAGATCACGTTTGAGAAACTTTGGTCTGATGCTCTTGTTTGGTAGAAAGTTAAAGAAGAGCATACAATGAAATGGAGTTCTATACTCAAACATGGTTGATCCTGTCCATCTATGCTAGTGATTTCTGGGATTATCTATTTATTACATTTCTATACCACCCAATAGCCGAAGCTCTCTACGCGAAGCTGTTATTCAAATATGGCTAACCCATTTTCCAATAATAGCAAGGAATGGAAAATTAGATGAAGCACATGAAGTGTTTTCAAAAAACGATAAAAGTATCCATGAGCAAATATTTACCTCTTAAGAGATGTAGTAGAGAAATTAGGTCCAGAAAGTTTAGAAGAAGAAATAGTTGTAGGAGCTGGATCTTTTACCACAGAACTAGCTGAATTTGCTTCTGCCCTGATAGATAGCAGTTTGTTTCAATTCCATTCCCGAAGTCAGGAAATAAGTCAAGGTTACAAAGAAAATTTTAAAAATGACATCTTAATTTGATCCGACAACAAAATATTAAAATATTAATCCTTTGTATCAACAGCAAGACAACAATAGTTTGGCATGTTGAAACTCTGGCTGGTACCTATGCCAAAGCAGAAGGTTGCTGCATTTTGTAGATTTCCTGGCACTCATTTGGAACAGTCAAAGCTGAATAGACACTACACAATTCAGACCTTGTAAGCGTTCTAAACTTCATTCCCTAACACAGATAGGAGATCCTAAAGACGAACTAGTTTACCTTTCGTTTTAAATGCTTTGAAATGTTGGAAATTTCAGTAAACATGGCATAACATTCAAACCTAATTATAGCCCAGTATAAAAATTGCTTCTTCCTTTTGGCCAATGGACCACATATTGCTATGACATATAAGTTGTGTGTGGGGTTTTGTAGGAAAAAAAAAAGATAATCCAATCCCCCACTGCATCCTCCCCTTCCCTTGGTGCATTGCTCTGTGAAGAAATGCCCTCTGTGCATAAAAGTCAGTCCTCCCTGTCAGCAGCTTCCCAAGTGCAGAACGTTGTTCCCGCAGCAGGGTTGTGTATGCTCAATATTATGCACAAGGGAGCAAATGATAGGGCCCTTAATCTCTTTCTATGGGGAGAAAACAGATGGCAAAATTTTAACTCTCCCTCCCCTTCCCCATTCCACGGTCCAGCAATAAGCAGTGTAGTTAGGTGGTGAATGCTAGGATCAAGATAACACTTTATCTTTCAAATGATCATCAGTTATAATTAACTACTTAAGGATAAGGATTACTTCTTAAAGTATTACCAATGTGTGTGATTAATGGATGGCACAAAATGAGTTTCCACATTACAAATTAGTCATGCCAGTGACCTGTGAACTGATGGAATAAGAATGAAGAAGCAGACCTTTGAGCTGGTAACAGTAAGGTTGGTTCTTCTGATACATCAGGTATCTCGCAGGTCTGGGTAGCTACTGATTGGGAGTGCTGTACCTCTAGTCCATTAGTTAGATCTGTAGAAATGCTTTACAAATAATGATAATACAGAACACACATGGTTTATGCTACTAGGCACGTGTTTTGATGGTTACATTTCCATGGGACAGAAATTTGCTAACCCGAAGTCTGCAGCAATCTGAAAGTGCCCAAAATTGTATTAACAAGTGTACTAATTTGACTAATAGAGAATAGACAGATGGGTTTTTAATGGCTTTAAATTCTGAGCAAGCTATACACACACACACACACACACACACACACACAAATGCTCATTCATTTCTGTTAGCATATTTTGGCATGCAAGGGATCTGAATGCTTCAGTGATGGAGAAGGAAGAAATTAAATATTCATGCATGCCTAAATGATTTTTTACCTATTTTATTTGTATGTGTGAGTTCAACTTTGTTTTCTAAATTATAGCTCTCCCTTTCTCTCTATGAAGCTTTCATAGAATCGTAGAATAGTAGGGTTGGAAGGGGCCTATAAGACCATCGAGTCCAACCCCCTGCTCAATGCAGGAATGCAAGTTATACCTATCTGGAGATTTCCAAAGTTATCTAGAAGACCACATCCAGCATACAGTTCACTATTCACATTATTCTACATAAAAACCACATTACTGAATATGAGGTCATATATTACTGTGATAACCTAAGAAAATGTACCACTTGAAGCCTGATCCTAGTATTTAAAATAAATAGGCTTCAGCATGCCTCCCTCTACATAAGACTGTAACCTTGAAGTTCAGCAGGCTTCCTTTCTAGTGTGTCTGATGAAGAATTCTGTATAATCTGTGTAAAGCTTGCACCAACAGTGTTCTTATTGATATTATATTTCTGACTTCATGGGACCTATAACCATAATTTATACCTGGCTTGTAGAATGTAAGGCCACAAGCTGATTGTGGTCCACTTCCTGACTATTTGGGGCCACTCTGGGTCAATTCATAATGCCCACTGTATGGCTGTGATACGTACTGCCTCACTATGACATGGAATGCTCTCCAATATTAATAAATAACTAATTATACCAAAGTTTCCTCAGGTAGTGTCACCACCACTCTGTTTGACATATTCCACTTGCTGGGCCTCATGGGGGAGGTCTGTAAGGAAGAAATCTCTGAAACCACACCACAGGATTCACTACATACTCAAAATGGGGCTTATTTATTCATAGGCCAAAAGGCAGGGTTTACAGATGGAAATCAACATACAGAACATATACTCAAGAGCAAAAGAAATTTGCGACAAACTCTTACTTCACTAATTCGGGGGTCATTTAAAGAGTAGTGCAAAGACTGGCTTAGAGATGTGATGGACTTGAGAAGGCCTGACAGGAAAAAGGGGGATCTATGACTGAGCCTACAAGTCCTGAGGGGGGAGAGGGAAACAGCTGAGCCTTGGCGGGTAGAAAGATCTATGATGTGGGGGAAACAGAAAAGAGGGCAACATTAATAGCTAAATACCATGTTTGCAATAAAATTGATTTATGCTTCTTCAATAGGGGAGGGAAAAGTACTAGACCAATATTTGTAGCTCGAAGACATAGCTAATGGATAACAGCTGAGACTAAAATAGAATCTGGTAGCTATTAAGAACTTCCAACTCTTCTAGCAGAAGGGGTAGAGGCATGCAGGTAAGTTGAATACTCACTGTGCGGGGAAAAAGGTTTTCCTTGGACTACACAAGAGTGGTGACATAATGTTATAAGCATGGAAGCAACTGAGCGAATTTCCATCCCTTCAAAGCAGTCAAAATAGTGACACACCAAGATCGAGAGAGGCTTAGTTGCATCACACACGCTATCAAATGCCACACATATTCATATACAATGAGAACTGATGTGGCATGCTGATGCTATGGGTTGCAGAGAGAAAAAAAGGAAGCAGCAGAGAAATAGGGCTGCAGTAAGGCCTGTTGGTAGGGAAACAGTCAGGAAAAGGGGTAGATTGCTGACAGGCAGAGAGAAAAATGGCATGTGTTATGGCAGAGAGAGAAAAGGAACAAGAGGGGTTCAGAGAGATCTATAGTGGGGCAGGAAAAAAAGGGTAAATACTATGGGATCAATAAAATTGGTGAGCAACACAGGAATAGTTAGAGAGAATGGCTTGCCTAAGGCCTCCTAGTGAGGCAGAGATTTGAACCAACAAACTTTCTGATTTGTAGCTTAGACAGCAATCCTATGGTCCCTGGGATAGTGTCTTAGGGACCACAGGATTGCTCAGAAAAAGCCTTCCGAGGTCAGAGACAGTTCTCTGACCTCAGAAAGGGAAGTCAGAGATCTGCCCCACTCCCCCGCTCCCTTGAAGCCAATGTGGAAAGACCCATGCTGGTTGCCTTTCAGAAAAGTGACCTCAGAGGAGGAGGAAAGTGGGCGTTTTGGTGGGCGGGGAGGAGACTGGAGAAGCCAAGGTACAAGATATCCTGAGCCTCCTCCAGACTCCTTCCCTCCCCCTCCAAAGAGCGGACAGGGAGGCGATGATTGCCTCCATTGCTTCTCCTGCTCTGCTGGCTTTAGCTGGGAAAGGTATAGGAATTTTGGAAGCCTCCGAGTTCAGAGGCTTCTGAGCAGTGAGGGTGCAATCAATAGGACTGTGACATTTATCTCTTTAGCAGCTACAGAGCATTATTTTGATTTTGAACCTAGCTGTTATTGTAGAGATACTAATATGAAATTAAAGTTATGGTTAGGTTATTACAAATGAAAGCATCATATCCAATGCATAGCACGAATCCAAAATGGATATAAAATCATGGAAAAACACTCTCAAAATCAGCATTTGTGAAAATCAGGAAGATACAACATTCCGTAATAATAATAAGAAAAATCACTGTTAAGTGCTGAATGAAGGCCACAATAATTTTCACATAATGAAAGTGACTCTGCATTTAAATCAAAACCCTGAACAGTTTAATTTAATGAATACACTGGACAACGGGAAAACACAGCACAGTGGTATTTTTGAACATTCAATGCACGTATCACAGATCACTCTCTACATTGTGGTGTACATGCATTCAACAGATGTGTTTTATTACATTTGCAAATGTGACAACTTGGGAAAAATTATTCACACAAATCTGGGATTTCACCCTCACAGAGCCTGAATCTGTGAAAGATTTTATTGTATACATTTAGACACCAAATTAAGACTTTCTTCTTTAAGAAGGAATTTAATCTTTCATCTGTTGCTTCATTATTATTTTATTGCTGGCTCCTCAATGTTTAATATTTTAAAAATGTGTTTAATGTTTTATATTGCATTATTTCTGTTACTTTGTTGTTGTTTGGTTTGATGATTGTAAACTGCCCCAAGGGCATTTGCCAGTTTGGTGGTATACAAATCTAATAAATAATAGAATTTGATCACAAATAACCAAAATACAGTGTTTAAGAAGAATCCACTATGGTTTGGTGTTTTTAATTGTACCATGGAAAGCACAAGCACACCTTAGTAGTTTTATTGTTTGCCATGGTATATTTAAATTTTTCTGCACACGTGGCTGTTAATGTCAAACAAGTGAACAGTTACCTCAGATCTCCGTTTCCTGTTTGACTTTCCCTAGAGATAAGTCAACGAACAGTGAGCTGCAAATTTTGTTGGAGACACAAGATACAAGTGTAGAGGGCACATACTGTCATGAAGTAAACATCACAGAAGAGAACTTTGAAACCTGGGGCAGTTCAAGTAAAGGTTTCCTTTTGTTTATTATAAACAGAAGTATAAATAATTATTTTCTCAAGTAATTTGTATGAAAGAAGGAGGATTCTCCTCTGGGCCAGCTCACATGTAATGAGAAGCCACTGTGAATGAATTTCTGGCCACCATTTTGAAAATTCAGACTGTGAGGGGGGACGCCACAGCTTGTTGTTGAATGGGACCTGGTGATGGTGGATTGTTGGGGTGCTTAACAAGCCACCCACAAGCCTAAAACAGACCATGGGCTCTGAGTTGCTTGTTAACCAGCCCAACAAACCACCTTCATCAGGTATGCACATAATGGCAAGCTGCGGTGTGCCCCCACTGTGGCTTTAATTTTTACAATATAAAACGGCAAGCCTCAAGGGGACATTCACCCATGGCGGTTTGCCGTTATGTGTGAAACAGATCTCTCCCTCTCTCTCTCTCTCTGTATGTATGCCTAAATTGTACAAACAATGAAACTGCAGATAAGCCTTCCTCAGCAATACTGTCACGTCAGTATGTGTGTGGAACATCTATGCACAGAGTTCAAAAGTCCTCAAAGAAAGGCAAGAGGGGAAAAAAACTTAAAGGCAACATTTATTAAGTACTCTTCAAACTTCACAAAGCATAATTTAAATGAATACGTATTTGCTATAATACATTATATTACAGAGTAAAATGCATCATCAAAATTGCTAATAACTCAAAAAACAAACCACCCCATAATAAATAAAACCTAGATTCACTACCTCATACTATTTTCATTTGTTGTTTTACATGGCTCTGATATAACATTATCTTTTGTGGCTAGGGAGAGTTCAGAAACATCCTCACGTATACACAGTGATATTTCTCTCAAGTAGAGGGGTGAAGTATTATACTAATATTGCTAAAATCCCTTCAAATGGAACAAAAAAAGCCCTTTTCTCTCTTTATGCATTGAAAACATTTACATCCTGCTCTAAAATACATCCACTACTGAATTCAAACCAATATCTGGAGGAAACCCCCCAAATAAATTGATTTTACTGAATTCAAACACAGCTATATAACCATGTCTATTAAATACGGGCTTACTATGCCTATTTTCCAAGTTAAGTATTTCTGCAGCCTATTCTTTCTCTGTACTTTAGCACAATGGACTCAAGTTTTGCAGCTAAGAGCTAGTCAGAAGAGGCATCCCAATTGTTCGCCAAGCCATTATGAATATTTTATGCCACTTGTGTTTTGGTTGTCTGTTTAGATACAGATTTTAGAACAAAACATGTTCATCTCATTCTTTACACATTGGTAGGAAACTGTTAGAAAAGTATAGAAAAGGCTAGAATTTCTCATGTAGTTAAAGCTAATGTTTGTTTCATTTCATTCTTTGCAAAGCATTTGGGAGAGAAAGAAGAAGAAAAGGGCACGTGATGTTTTTTTTTTTTTTTAAGAGCTTGGCAAGTCACTGGACGTTAAGGACACGTGCTGAGACGCCATGGTGCCAGTCACGTAATTTTGTGTATCTGGGGCCTATGATGTGGAGGGGAACCTTTTCCCTGCGGAAAGAAGTGATAGAAGAGATAGATGAGAGAAAAGAGGTTTGCATCTTAACCCATTTCATGCACAAACCAAAACATGCAGAATTCATGCGTTGCTGGCAATCTTATGTGTTCTCTCTAACTGTCCTTGCGCTCTGAGACACATTTCATTAAAGTTAAGAGTCTTAAGAGAAAGCGAGTTTCTAGTCCTTATGGCTGTAAAAGTGTGTGTTCAATATCTGCTGAAATCTCAGAAGCCAAAACGGAAGCTGGATTGTTAGGCAGCTCACAATTATGCAAAACAAATTATGCAAATTTGCTCAACTGTATAAATGAATACTGATCACAGAATATGGCATTTCTTGGTGGAGAATGTGGATTTTTTAAAATGCCGAGTCCACCTAGCTGGGTCTAACACTGTTTAGCATTCACATACATCTGTGCCAGCACATTTGCCTGTAACTATAGCATCAACTGCATGGCAAGTGTGTCACAACATAACATCTCCCTTTGTGATGCAGCGCTACAGCAACACACAGCAGATATTCTGCACACCCCAAGCACTTATATTCTGCAGCACATAGTAGAACATCTGCTCTGTTACAAACTATTGATGGCTGGCCTGCCCACCACATCTGATCCACTGAACACAGATTTAGAGAAACATCTGTAGGATATAAGTGAGACCTTTATGCTTTCAGACCCTCCCATTTAGCAGTCTAACAGGGACTTGAGGCTTTCCTGCACCTCCTTCTCTGCCCACGCAGGCTAGATATGAACACACCTAAATAAAAATATCTGTAGAAAAGATCCCATCCAGGCCAGGAAGGCTACAGGCTACAAAAAAGGCTCAAAAATTCCCACATATGTACATACATTCAAGAAATCTGTGCATTTGGGGAATTGTAGCAGCCTGCTTCGTGGGTAATACAACCTGCTTTTCAAAGCAAACATTCAACAGCACTGTAATTCTTGCTATCATGCCTATCTATCGATATATCTAAAATTACTTCTAGGCTGCCTTTAAGGGTGGAACCCTCTCAAAGCTCATAACATTTTTGTTATGTGGCCAAAACTTTAGCAGTTAGCATGGAAACTTGAGAAACTGATTATTAATTTAATAAAAGGAAAAGACCAAATATAGTTGTGAACACATTTTAAAGATGAACGGGCAATTCCCTCTTAAGATTTTGGTTAGGGTTGCAAATATTCAGGGGGAAATACCTTTTACTTTAGCAAAAATCCTATTTCCTACTATCTTGCTCATTCTTCCATTTCTACATAGATACTGAAAAAATCTGCAAATTGGCCAAGTTTTTTTTTTTTTTTAAATCCATCCTTGCCAAAGAGTCTGAAATTTTAAAAGGACAAGTTTGAGCCCTATCCTAAAGCCTACAACATGCAAATAAGGAAACGAAAACTTTAAAATGTCATAAATGTTGCAGACATAGAAATCTTTTCACATCAACAATTAAAAATAAACCATGCAACATAACATTGGATATTTTAAATCATTAACTTACTTTGTCTTCTTTGGACTCTCGGGTTCTGGTTCTTTCACTGCAAAGAAATGAACCATTATCTAAATGTTCTCTTTCCTACCATTATTTTGAATCAGTGTAAAAGCAGACACAAAACAGTCAACATTTTCCACAACTGATTTTTCTTTTTAAATAAAAGTCTTTGGAAAATAAGATATAAAATAAAGTAAACTGTGCTGGTACGTTTTAAAACAATCCAGAATCCACAGAGAGTCAACCCAATTTACTAGGACTAACTAAATAGGCACAATTATTGCCGGTCTCTGGATTTTAAAGAAAAAAAGAAGACTGTACCACAAGGATTAAAACACACAGTAGATACCGCTCATTGTAGTAGTATTCACTTAGTAGTAAACCTACTAAGGTTTACCGGTATCAGTCTCAAAAATATTCACGCTATTTTATATCCTCTATTTATCCTTTATTGGAGGTATATTATGGAAAGAAAATTGCCTTTATTCCTGGTTAAGGGTGCAATCCTGTGGCTGCTAGACAGAGGCTAGACAGCCATTGGATTGTTCGGTTCTGGGAAGGGACCTTGGAGCCTGCACTCCAAGGTCAGTTCCCAGAACACTGCCCCCCCCATGCCTTGTAAGAGGCGCAGTTCACCCTGGGCTCTGCGTTCAGAACAGCAGCGCAAAGCAGTGCAAATATGGGCATTCCCAGGGGCAGGGAGGAGCAGGGAGCATGGAAGTACTGGTACAACGCTTCCTATGTGCTGTCTGGCCTTCCTCCCTGCTCCGACTTCCCACAGCTAGACAGCCGAAATCAGCCATTTAGCTGCGAGTGCAGGGCAGCCAGAGCGCAGAGGAGAAGGTCCCCTCCACACTCCGCCTGCCCTGCACTGGATAGGAGGTCGCCTCCGAGTTCAAAGGTGGCTGTCTCTTCACATAGGGTTGTGCCATCCAGAGGCTGCAAAAATGTTCTTATTCATCCAGGCATTTTAATTTATTGTAATTTTTTTCATTATTACGGATTTTACTGCTGTTTTATTGTTTTGAGGTATAACTGACTCTACATCGCCCTGAAATCATGATAGGATAAAATGTGGAACATAAATATATATATATATATATATATATATATATATATAAAAACATTTTAAATAAATAAATAACATAACAAAAAATCCCTTTTGCATAGCGAGGTTCAATTTCTATGGCAAAAGTAATCCATTCAGAAACCTTAAACAAATTCTCTTGTGGGCCAGGATTCAAAGCTTAAGCTCACAAAAGGTGCTGGACCTACCCGAGAAAAAAGTTTTATTGCCCTGGTTTGCATGACATGACAGCCCATGGGTTAAATAAATAACCCACAGGCTGTTGTGTATGAGCGTGAGCGAATGGACACACTTCCTGCAGCACGCCCCCACTTTCGCTTTTCCTTAGCAACCCATGATTGGCTCCGTTATAAGGTTGCATAGTATGTTGTCCAAACTGAGAGCACTAAGTTTAGCCCCTAAACAACCCAGCAGTTAACCCATGGTTAATCATCAGAGTCACATGAAACAGGAATGAACATCAACATCAAAGCATTATTTTTTTTTAGGAATAAAGCCATTCCAGGAATTACGTATTTCCCATTGTGAATCCTCTACTGACAAGCAAATTTCAAAATTTCTAATTTTAAAAAGAGTTTTAGCCAACCAAAAAAGATCTTGGAGGCTTCCAAGGGCAGAATCCAATGGGGCACTTACACCCCCGCTGATTCCTTTCTGCACTGCCGATTCCCACCAACTGGTGGGTCCCACCAATTCCGTTGCGCAAGCAGGACCCACTACTTACACAATGGAAATTTAGCGCTTCCTAGAGGAAGCCCCAGAATGAATGAAAATGCTCATTTCTGGAAGGAGGCAGGTCAGCAGAGGCCCCTTATGTGAGCTCCCCTGCCCTGCCTCCTTTCAGACATGAGTGTTTCCACTCGTTTCAGGTTGCCCCAGAAACACTAAATTGCCATTGCGCAAGTGGTGGGGGCCACTTGCAGAATGGAACTGGCAGGGTGTAAGGAATCGGTGGGGGCACCCCATTGGATTCTGCCTCGAAAATTCTATGCTGTGCTGGGCTGCTGTCACCAGGGTAGCAGGAGTGATGGAGGTGATTTTCGCCTCTCCGTCCTCCTGGAATTGTGCTCGTGGAGTGGGGCTCGAGAAGCTATAGGATAGAGTGTATCCTGGCCTCTCCTCCTCCATCCCCTCCCAATGGAACACCCCCTTTTCCCTCTCCCTGCAGTTGCATTTGCAACCTTGGGAAATATGGTGGCTGCAAGGGGATCAGAACACAGAGTCCCCCTCCCTAGGTTGTGGCAACGCCTACAGCCTTGGGAGAGGGGACTCCAAAAAATTATATGGACCCTGGGACGCTCTCCCAAGTCCGCAGGATTGAGCCCTTATTAATTTTTCATTATAGGTCCAAATGGTTACTCACTATGTTCAGTGCCAGTAATCTGTTGAAGGATGCGGAAAGAACGTGACTGGGTAGTTCCTGTCCTTGGGTGCCAATCCTCTGTATCCTCAATCAGTCGTTTCTTGCTGTTGTTGCTGTAAAGCGGTGGATGGTAAAACTCCGTATTTGTATACACAACATGCTTCCGTGGTGGACTAATGCAATGAAGGAAAGATATGAAACCAGTAAGCGAAATAGTATTTGAACAGCAGTATTGATTTTTGTTATATTGACTAAAGCCGAGATGCTAAACACATGTGTTGAAATACTTTGCTGGAATGTATGGTTCATCATTTCAAGGTAAATACATTTAAAATTAAGGCATAAAGGCACTCAAAGTTCAGCCCTACACTTTTTATGTATTTATTTGATTAATTTATATCCCACCTTTCTGCCAAAAATGGCACTCGGTTAACAATAAAATACTTATTAAGCATAAAAACAGATCCATTAAAACACAATTAAAAACAGAATAAAAGAAATAGGCGTACCCAAACAATTAAAAACCCTTTCAGCAACAGATCAGCTTCTGTGTCAAAGGGCCTGCCTGAATAAAAATGTTATTTTCTTGTTGATGGAAGGACAACAGAGAGGGATACAATTTAGCTTCCTTTAGCAGGAAATTACAAAGCCAAGGAGTTCCTTCCCATGTTCTGGAAGCTAGCACTGGAAGAGCAGGAGTTTTTTATCCATGTGAGCTGAGCCACTATCTATTACAGAAACTGGTTATGCATATGCCAAACAGTTTCAGGCAACTGTAACTTATATGTATGACACACACATTATGAGGTCTCAATCTGAAAACTGCACACACTGTTGAACTACACACAGGCGCGATTTTTGCAGTTACCGTTTAGGTGGGTTTTTCCTTTTATGTATTTGAACAGGCAATGCAGCAGAATAAAGAGAGTCCGGTATAAGCAGAAGGGAGGAGGAGGAAGAAGAAAGATAAGAGAATTAAGAGCAAGAAGTTAAAAAGCTCTTAGTGAACAAGTCACCAAATATACTCATTACATATTAAGTTATTTTAAGTTTTATTTTTCCCCAATCCAGAGAAGGAGCTTTCATTTCTTTACACATACCACTTCTATTGTTTGTGTTCCCCCACAGACACCCCTGGCCAACTCTCCTGCATTGTTTGAGGATGTGATGCTTACTGTTTAGAAGAACAGAAAAATGACCCTGTTTCATCTACATGCAGGGCCAACTGGGCTCATATCCAACAGTTATACTGGAAGAAAGTGTAATTAAGTCTGTTGAAGCAATCCTACACGCAAAGTCAGCTGTTCCTGAAAAAAGGAATCCTATTTGAACCCTACTGGGCCTTATGAACTTCTCCCCCTCCAATGTTGTTTGTATAACGTAGACAACAAAACTGAGAAGTACCTGAACCAGTTGCCTTCAGCAGGGCATAGTCAACTCAGGTGTGAAGTATCTATAATGGCAGAGTTGGAAGGGCCCTTAGGGGTCATCTATTCTAGTTCAATCCCCTGCACAATCGAGGGACCATAGCTCAGTGGTACAGCACATGCTTTGCATGCAGAAGGTCCTATGTTCAATCCCCAGCATCTCCAGGTAAGGCTAGGAAAAAATCCTCCATGAAAACTTGGAAAGTCACTGCCAGTCAGTGTCAACAATCCTGGATGAGATGGACCAATGATCTGACTCAGTAGAAGGCAGCTTCCTATGTTTCTAACACAGGATGAAGCTACAGCATCCATGACAGATGGCCTTTCAGCTGCCACTTAAATACCTCCAGTGCAGGAGAGCCCACCACTTTCTGAGACAGTCTGTTCCACTGTCAAATAGCTCTAGCCATAGGAAGTTTCTCCTAATGTTGAGCTAAAATCTCCTTTCTGGAAATTTCTACCCTCTAGTCCTCTTTGAGCAACTGATTTAGTGCACATTTAGTGTACAATGAAATTCCATGTAGATAAATATTATAAAATTTGAAGGGCAGATAAAGAATCATCCTCCAAAAGAGATGGGCTATAGTACTAAAATTAATTTGGAGCATAATTTCTGTGTACCCTCCTGTAATACAACTGCATGATTTTACACTTACAAACCATTATTAAAAAGAACAGGGCACTGACAAAACAAAGTGATTTGAGGGAGACTAGGAATTAATTGACAAAGGCTAACTGCAGAATACAGCATTATTTTATGTACTGCTGCAAGGCAATAGTTGCTTAAATGTTAAGAGGCAAATTATATTAGTGAAGTACTTACACCTCATCCGGGTTACTGAAGGAAGGAGGGACAGAACAAAAGACAGACAACGGAGAAAGTTCCAGGGTGATGGAGTACAGACAGGAAATCATATATAAAAGTGAAGCAAGAAAAAGTTAATAGAAAATTAATTGTGAAATTAAAGCCATGTAGAGAAGGAGTAAATCTAATAAGAATAGCAGGCTCATTTAATAATGATCAAACTTATTAGTTAAAAGCTAACAGCTCTCGGTTGGCAAGTAAGGCATAATTTCTTGTTGGCTTTTCCTAGCAGTTACCAAGACTGGTAGCAAGATGGTGCCACAGGCAAAGATAAAGTTGCAGCACAACCACAACCTTTCTTCCAGAAGTCAATTTATATGCTAATGCTTGTAGTTCAGTTAAGCCAGAAGAGTAGGGAAAAGGCAGCGGATTGGAAGAAAATGGGTGCTAAAGAAATCTTTGTTTATCTCAAATGTAACTGGTACATGTTTACAGTTTTGATATATTTAGCCACACAACTGTCTCAATTACTACTGTTTTGGATATTTTAGTAAGTCTAAATTGTAGCCATTAGACATTAAAACAACAGAATTCATAATTGCTATTATCTTTTCTATTTGTTATTTGGAAAGCCACACAGATGTAAAACACACACTCACCCACACACACACACACACCATATCCAACATATCCAATGTAATTTCAAATAAGTCATATTACTTTCTTTTTAAGAAGCCAGAGCTATGTTGCAAAAGTTTAATTCTGAAACGCAACAGTGTTATGCAAAAGCATAAAAACACAACTCCACTCAAGTGCCATTGATACTAACTTTGTCGTTGTTGTTACCTGCAACAGAAAAAAGGATTTAATACATTTATTGCAGTGACTTCCCTACTGTTCTGCCCTAACATATCGCAGGGTGATCTAAGTCCAAATACACTTTGATCTGAAATATTCCAGCAACCTCATAAGAAAACATTTCATCCAGTGAGGAGCCAACTCATCAGTCTTATGCAAAAGAACAATTTCCATGCATGGGTTGACAAGACAATCTACATAAAAACACAGCCACTTAAAAAGGAAACCAGCTGTCACTTAGTCCATGCTATATACTTGAACATAGTCCTTTCAAGATAGCACAGACAAAAGGGCTCATCTTGACTTGTCTCTTCCCTGCAGTTATGGTCTGTTTTTTGACCGAGAGCTGGGAAAACTGAAAACTATGTGCCACGTTTCATTATTGTAAGGCAGGTTTATGGGACAGGTCTGAATCTTTGCTTTAATTGTTGACTAGAAAATGATGTAGTGAAAATGACTGCTTGTATCTGTGTGACTATGTATAGTTAAGTCTAAAATGGAAACTACAGTTACATGCAAATCCTGCTGAAGGGAATTCTGCAGTCTTCAAAGGCAGCTAAGAAATGCATAAAATAAAAGGGCACAGGAAGGCCTGGCGTGCTATGGTCCATGGGGTCACGAAGAGTCGGACACGACTGAACGACTGAACAACAACAACAACAACAACAAGATGTATTACACTTCTTTAGTGCGGCTTACTTACAAGTAAATATGCATAGGATTGTACATTTAAGCCTAGCTTAGACACATTTAGTATTTATGATTTGAAGCCACTGTATTTTGAGAGAACTGAAATTATACTGAAACTTAAAGTTAAGATACGTACTTTAGACTTTTGACATTGATGAACTATTATGACATATTGTTAATCACGGCTGATGTAGCATGGTGATTATAAGCATGAATTGGAAGTCCCCAATTCTAACTGAATTTTCCTAGGCTGATCTTAGGCAAGCTGAACAGGGCCTATCTTAAATGCCTATTGTAGGAATTATTTTTGAGCAACAGAAAAAATGTTCCACAAATATTAAATATTATACTTAGAGTGTAATCCTATATGTATCTACTCAGAATAACTCCTGTTGTTTTCAATGAAGGTTATGTCCAGGTAAGTGTGTAGAGGATTGCAGCTTTAATGTATATAAACTGTGGCTAATAATTAATACGCAATTTCAAAAGCCTGCTTATATAAGCATGTTTCATATTACAAATTTTCAAATGTTGATTTAGCAGTAGGAGCTTCATTTTTAAATGTATAGGAGCAATACACATACAAGGGCCATCCTTGCTTTCATTTTATACATTGACAAATTGTCCACTTCCCTGGATTAGCTTCTCTAATTTCTGCAAGCAATTGTACTCAAACTGTGCCCTCAAGGCACAAAGCAAGAACTATTAATTGCTTGTGCTTAATTTCAAAGTACACTGCATGTATAGATGTGACTTGCAACTGCCTATGAAGACCTTCGGTAAACAGATTGTATTACTAAGGTCTAAATATATTTGTAAAAAGGGCACCACAACGTCTTGCTGTTTAATCAGCACTAGATCTTTCATGTGTAAGCAAATTCTTTTCACGCTAATAATTTCTTGAGCATCATTTGAAACCATAATATTTTCAGTACAGCTAAGCCCAACAAGTCTACAGCTTCTTTTACTTTGCCAGATAACATCTCTGATTATATGCAAACAGCAAGTAGGCATCAGAGGGATTTTGAATAATGTAAAATTGCTAAGCAGCAGGAGCATCCAAACTGCAGTAGTGCTTCTGGTATATTTCTGTTACACAACACTTAACCTGGTGATGTGTGCAGTGCAGGAAAACAACACTTACTATATAGCACTGCATCAAGAAAATTTAAAAAGGAGACAAAGACGTAATTAATATGATAACACTGATTTCATATATTAAGAGTTATTTAATCCTACTGTCTCTTTTCCAGTAAAATTGTAAGTACCTCTGGTTATATGACATAAAATTGACAGACTGACTTATAAAATAAAACGAGTAACTGGCTGACTTGGCAACTGCTATAGTTTAGGGGCCTTGAACATGAGAGTTCCTAATTAAAACCTCACCCATCTATAAACCCATTAGGCAAGCCAACTGTCTCCAACTTCATATCTATAATATGGAGCCCTCACTGATCTATTTTATTATTTATTTATTTTACAATATTTATATACTGCTCCACATCAAAAGATTTCAGAGCAATGAACAGCAAAGATAACAGAATAAAACACCATGTTACAACAATTAAAATATTTTAAAGAATCAAGTTCTAATAAGACTGAACTTAATAAATCGTGGCTGGTCTCTGAAGGAAGGCTTCCCGAAATAACAATGTCTTCAAGGAGGCACAGGAAGCAACACAATGTTGGTGCCTGCCTGACCTCCAAAGGCAGGGAGTTCCACAGGAAGGGGACCACCACACTGCAGGCTCTTTTCTTGGTGGACTCCAGCCAGGTCATGGATCCATGTGGAAACACCAGGAACATGCCCTCCGATGACCTCAGTGATGGGGCAGGTTGGTAAGGAAGAAGGCGCTCTTTCAGGTATCCTGGTCCCAAGCAGTTTAGAGCTTTGTACATGAGTACTAATACCTTAAACCTGGCCCGATAGCGAATAGGCAGCCAGTGCAGTTCCCTAAGCAAAGGAGTTATATGCTGGAAAGGGGCAGCTCCCGACAACAGCCGAGCTGCTGTATTCTGCACTAGCTCCAGCTTCCGGACCATCCTTAAGGGCAGTCCCACATAGAGTGCATTGCAGTAATCCAGTCTTGAGGTTACTAATGCCTGTACCACTGTGGTCAAGCTTTCCCTGTTCAGGAGAGGCCATAGTTGGTGAACCAGCCAAAGCTGGTAAAAGGCACTCTGAACTGTTGAGGCCACTTGGGCCTCCAGCAACGATGATGGATGTAGGAGTACCCCCAGACCACAAATCTGATCTTTCAGAGGGAGTGCAATCCCATCCAGAACAGGTAATGAGCCTGTCTCCCAGACCCAGGAACCACTCAGCCACAGGGCCTCCATCCTGCCAGGAGTCAGCTTCAGTTTACTGGCCCTCATCCAGCCCATTCCTGAGTCTAGGCACTGATTCAGGACTTGCACAGCCTCTCCTGATTCAAATGTCACATGGAGACAGAGCTGCGTGTCATCAGCATACTGATGGCATTTAGCTCCAAATCGCCTCATAACTGCTTCTAGTGGCTTCACATAGATGTTAAACAACATTGGGGACAAGATGGTACTCTGCAGGACCCCATAGCTCAATTGCCAAGGGGCCGAGGAATGGTCACCTAGTGTTACTCTCTGAAACTGGCCTGATAAGTAGGACCAGAACCACAGTAGCACAGTGCCTCCAGTACTCATCCCACAGAGTCGATCCAGGATGATAACATGGTTGATGGTATCAACAGCCGATGAAAGATCATGCAGAATTAACAAGGTTGCACTCCCTCTGTTCCTCTCTCTTGATAAAGGCCATCCATCAGGGGGACCAAAGCTGATTCAGTCCTGCAGCCAGATTGAAACCCAAACTGGAATTGGCCTAGATAATCAGTATCCTCCAAGAGCGCCTGCACTTGCTTCTCCACAACCTTCTCAATTACCTTCCCTTAAAAAAAGGGGTATTTGCCACTGGGCGGTACTTGTCTAATACCATTGGGTCCAGAGTAGGCTTCTTAAGGAGTGGTCGAACTACTGCCTTCTTAAGGAGAGCAGGAACCAGCCCTTCCCATAGGGAAGCATTTATCACTCCCTGGACCCACCTAGTCATACCCTCTCGGCTAGCTTTTATTAGCCAGAAGGGACAGGGATCAAGAGGTCATATGGTCAGTCACATTGCTGCAAACACCTTATCAGCCTTATGGGGCTGTTGTAAGAATCCCTGGAGGCAATGTATATGAAACAATTTTAACATTTAGTGCTAAGCATTTATTACAAAAATCTAAGGATCAGAATTTGTGCGATTTGCTAAATTTAGAAATGTGTTTTTAGCCTAGGCAATCAGATCCCAACCGTGGGGAAAGACAGTGGAGTCTTGGCAGGAGAAAGTCATTTTATAATAATAAATTGTTTTTGAATGCTGATTACTGCAGCTGAATGGCAGCTCCAAAATCTACATTTGCAAAAGCCAGCTTTCCTGGGAGGCTACAAAGTGTTTGCCAATATATATTTATACATTTTTCTCTTTGCTGAGAGTTGTCAGGAACTCTTCCCATCTATTTTTGAAAGTGTGGAACCATCCTATCATCTGTTCATAAGAGCAGTAACAATTGCTATGCCATCTGTGCAACATAAAATGCATAAAGGTTGCATTGTAAGGATTCTGCTGAAGTAAATGAGCTGTCAGAGGGGGGAAAAATTCTACACATTAAGGTTAAAACATTTTTTCTCCCAAGCATTTATGAATTTAGAACTACACACACTGATTCTGCAAACAGACGTCTGAGAAAGCGTGCAGAGATTGGGTTGTAGAGGCTTATTTTAGATGCACATTTTGCTGTCCCTGTCTGTGAAACACCTTTTACGTGAAACACTAGGTCTACATCTCATTCTGGTAGTTGTTGTTTTTTTTTAAACCAAACATTGTCTACAGTAACTTTGAAAACATATGTTACTGTGCTAAGAATAAATCTGAGTTCCATTAAAATTAAAGGGATAACTTTTATTTTGAGTGCAGTCATCTGGAGTTTTGGAATGTGTTGTCATCAGTATTTGATGACACACAGATCTATTTCTCCTTTTTATTTTCATCAGGTGAGGCTGTGGATGTGCTAGGTCGGTGCCTGGCTGTGACAATGAACTGGACGAGAGCTAATAAACTGAAAATCAATCCAGACAAGACTGAGATGCTGTCCTGGGTGGTTCTTCTGATCAGAGGGAGGGTGTTCAACCTGTTCTGGATGGGGTTCCACTCCCCCTGAAAGAGCAGGTTCGTAGCCTGGGGTTTCTCCTGGAGCCATCTTTGTCACTTGACACTCAGGTGGCCTCAGCAGCACGGAGTGCCTTCTACCAACTTTGGTTGGTGGCCCAGCTACGCCCCTATCTGGACAGGGATAACCTGGCTTCAGCTGTCTATGCTCTGGTAACCTCCAAGTTCAGTTAATGCAATACACTCTAGGTGGGGCTGCACTTGAAGATGGTTCAGAAGCTGCAGCCCATGCAAAATGTGGCGGCCAGATTCATAACAGGGAGAAGAAGATTCAAGCATATAACACTGCTTCTGGCCCGTGTGCACCTGTGGCCTGTATGTTTCCAAGCCCGATTCAAGGTGCTGGTTTTAACCTAAATAGCCTTACACAGCTCAGGAACGCAATATCTGACTGAGAGTGTCTCCTGGCATGAACTTACCTGTAATTTACATTAATCATCTAAGGCCCTCCTCCAGGTGCCTCCTCCAAGGAAGAGTCGGAAGGCAGCACCAAGGGAAAGGGCCTTCTCAGTGGTGCCCCCCCATTATGGAATAATCTCCTTGATGAGGCGCCAACGTTGTTATATTTTCAGAGCCAGATTAAGTCCTTCCTCTTCTCTCAAGCATTTGGCAGCATATGATGAGATTTTAATCAGTTTCTGGATTTTTCTTACTATTGTTTAAAATTGTTTAGATGTATGTGTATCTGTGTATATTCTGTCCACATGTTTGTATGTAAATGGTTTTTTTTTTAATGCTGTGTATGAAGTATTTGGAGGGAGCAACCCTAGGGCCAAAGGATCTGAGGGGCCACAGGATAGTTCGGATTCCCAGCTCCAAGGTTGCACTCAGTGTTCTGATCTCAGAAGAGAGGCTTGGAGCTCTGACCCCCGACCCCTCACAGCCCGCACAGACACAACCACACCAGCTGCTCTTTGAGATTGGGAACCTGACCTCAGAGAGGGGAAAAAGGAGGCGTTTGGGTGGGTGGGGAGACTGTAGAGGCCAGGATATGAGCTATCCTTAGGCTTCTCCAGCCTCCTTCCATCTCCCTCTGAAGCACCATTGCTAGAGGGGCAAAAAAGCCCAAGTAGCAAAAAATGCAGGACAGGAGGATCAGGAGGCAAACAGCACCTCCACTGAGTTTATGATCAACTCAATAGGATTGCGCCCTTAATGGTTTTTAATCTTTGTAAACCACCCAGAGAACTTTGGCTATTGGGCGGCATAGAAATGTAATAAATGAATGAAAAAGAAATGAATGTGAAAGGCTTAAGGCAGCATCCATTGAAAGGGTATGAAGTTCACAGGTCTCAATATTCAGAAAATAAAAAGACAGCTTAAAAAATTAAAACTGCCTGGCATGAATATCAGATTCTTTCTTTGCAAACTGCTCATTTCAAAAATATATTTCGCAAATTTGAATTGCGTTCTCCATAAAATAAAGATGCCTCCAAATGGACAAGTATACAGTCAGTGCCAGCTCCAGGATTCTGAGGGCCTTGGGCAAGACAGCCTCAATGGAAGCTCTCCCTCAGTGAGTCCACCTTCTCACTGCCATTGTCACTAGTTGCTATTGCTCTTCATTGTCTTTTTCATCACTTGGTTGCTTGGCATCTACTGCTCCTTCTCCTCACCAACTCCACTGTCTGGGCCAGAGTAAGAGACAGATGAACAAGCAGGTTGCAACGGTGAAGAGGTAGAGCAATGCCATGGGACTATTGTCAGTGGGCTTGTACTGGGATATGGGCCCTTGGCAGGTGTCTGACTATGCCTACCCTTGAAGTCGGCCCTGCATACAGTTTCCCCATTAAGGCAACATCTGTCCGCACAACTGGATCCTTGTGCCTCCGAAAAAGGTCTCTACTGAACAGTCAGATCTCTCATACCAACTATGTCCTTGACTATTACTTGTTGACCCTCCTTCCATGTCTCAGAGCCATGATCTTGCACAGACTTTTGGGGACTCGCACTTGACAATCAAGCATGTAAAGTATATTTGATAAATGTGAACTACCAAATGAACATGATATAATTGCTTTCAAATACATTTGGCTGTTCATATTTATCAAATATTCTTTACCTGTTTGACTAGCAAATGTGACTGATACATGATATGATGATGTTTACAGGAAAATAGGGATATTTGTTAAAGTTTTTATCTGAAACTATGTGTAATGGAGCTTCCCCCCAAGAAGTATAAACCAAGACTAACTCAAACATGATTCTCTACAGAACAAGCTCTCCATCTGCCATTTCTCTGTCCTCAGGATGAAGTGTTAGAACTTTCAGTATGTAACTGCCCACGCTCAAAGTTATTTCCTCTTCAGGATCCTGTTACTGGCTAAATGATGTTTCACAATTACAAAGGAACCTTTAACAAAGCATTCAGTTCCATTCAATGCCTGCTTTTCTCCTTACACAACTGAGATTTACACCATATTACCCAGCACATACAATGCTGCTGGGTTTCAAAGCCCAGTACAATGAACTACCAAGATCTCTTTACCTAAGAAAAAAGAAGAAACCCCAATGTGATTACACTTGCAGAGAAGTTCATACTGCAGCACATCATGGTGATGTAATAGAATGTTTAAAGGGTGGGGGAGAACCTCCTAATCATTCCCTGAATTCAGAAATGAGTCCCAGTGTTTACTTACTCAAACAGCACTATCCATGCACAAGAAATCAGCATGCTTGGGGAAACCTTAAGGTTTGCAGAAGTGCAAAGCATCTCTAGGAAAAAAAATAAAGGGGACCCCCCGCCAAAACAGTGTAATGAGGGCTGAAATGTTCTATAGCCATGGAATACTGACTGTTTGGTTGGGGGTAGGGGTGGGACTGGGTTTGGGGAAGGAATAGAATGGACCATGGCTGACTTACTGAAAACACTGAACAGGAGTACTCGCCACACCGCAAATTTTTGTTGCAGGGCCCACATTGCATTTAAAACCAAATGTAGCTTGTCCACGAAAGGATGTATCTTCGTAAGATACTTAAAACTTGTTTAATTGTCATTCCATCTCTTCAGGGACTCCTGGGAACTTAGAGATCTCCAATACAGAATTCTCTGCAGTCCCATCAAACTAGCATCTCCAGGTTGTTTGGGAAAAGCTATGAGACTTAAAACGATGTAAAACCAAATACATTTTTTTTTATAGAGAGAGAGAGCCCTAAAGAGTATTTCATAGACTCCAGCACTGTCCCGAGAAGCTTTATTATTGTTCCTCAGAGCAGAAAGACCAATCAATACATTGCCTAAGAAAAACATTTCGAAGTGGAAAAAAAGTGCCCTGAAACTACCTACCCATTTTGCTGCTTATTGTCACCCTGGTTCTCTTTGAATCCTCTTCGCTGCCCCTCTGCCACCTCCGGGGCATTTTCGTTGAAAGGGGTGGTCAAGGATGCAGTGTGTGTGGGCTGCCATGGGGTATTAACTGCAGGTTTAGCAGCGCTCAGCATAGGTGAACGCTGGTCAGCATTAGATTTGGCATTAGCATGCAGTCCAGAGGCAGTGAATGGGGGAGGCGTGACAGTGGCCAGTGGTGTAGGGGAAACACGTGATGAAAAACCCGCGTGGGCTGGAGTGAAGGCAGACGATGGCGATGGAATGGAAGTGACCTTGGAGGATGGTACAGCCCCAAATGGCCTTGGGGCCTTATTGAAGGCCACGTTGGCTGTGGATGAAACTTTGGGTACGACTGCAGATGCAATGGGCACAGGCTTAACTAGCTCCTTAGGCTCTACCTATGTGAAATAAAAACACAAAAATACACAAGAAAGCCACACACACGCGCGTATACAAACAGCATGCAAAATATCACTGTCATCTGTACCGGTTTCATCTTGAAACACAAACTGATGACGAATGATGGGTTACAGTAACATCGCTTTACCCATGAAGCACTAGCACTAATTACACACATGGCATGCATTATTGAAGAGAAAAAGTGGAACATGCATGAGATGGAAATCCTCATATTTTAGGAGTATTTTGGGGGGAAAGTTTTACTCTCAGTTGGACTTGATAGTTAATACAAAAAGGAGACTCGCCCAGTGCAAGGACTACATATAAATAGAAGATGGCACAAATCCTGTAATAAATCTTACTTTTTTTGGCCAGGATTGAAGAACCATTTGACTAGTTCCATGTGCCCAAGAGAACTCTGGACTTTATTTCTTAAACAATGCCCACCACCACCACCCGATGACATGTAGTTAACCTCTTTTAGAACTAAGATAAATTTCAAAAGCAGTTTGATATATTACATGGAGCTCTGCTGTTCAAATGGTGTGTGGGGAGTTTAAAAGTTCTACTGGACACACCCAAGCTCTTAGCTTCACCTAAAGTAGCTCTTTGTATCCTGGCCTTCATTTATAATATTAAAAAACTGCTAGCAATAAGCCAGAAATTCCTGGCTTCCTACCATTACCCCTTACCACTTTAACTAAAAGGGAAATTTACATATCCTGCTTTGAAAAGGGACATCTCAAACTTTAATATATTTCTTTATTTTATTTATTTATATCCCACTTTTCTGCCAAAAAATGGCACTCAAGACAGCAAACAATAAAATCCAGATTAAGGAAAATGAGGTATGAAATGGCTATTCTTGCATAGCTTCTCTTTTGTTAACCAGTCATGAGATTCAGGTCAAAGGGAATTCTAGCTGGAATGGGATGCAGAAAAACAAGTCCAGTGACTAAAGGGAATAAATACATACTTGGATCATGTATTACAACTATACCCCTTTGAAGCAGAAATGCCATTGTACGAACTATGACCTAACATCTAGGGCCCTTATATCTTGGAGATTGCCTCCTTTGCAATATCCTATTGTAGCTGCAAATATCCAGCAAGAATGCCACAACCAACTGTGCGCTAAGTTCCTATCACAAGGGCATACAAATCCCATTATCTTTCAGGAGGCCGTCAGTGTCACAATTGAATTCTAGAGGAAAGGGAGTGAGGGACTAAATAGGGAGTGAGGTTTTAAGCACATGGTTTAGGTACTGATTGAACAGATATGTTCTAAGTATTTTTGCTTTTGACAACAACCTCGAACTCTTGTATTATGCTTGTCATGGCCAGGATGGTACACTGAGTAAACAAAAATGAGAACAGGGAAGGAACCCAACTTAGGTATGTGGGGGCCCATTTCAGGTATGGTGGGGGGGGAAGCTGGTTAGGCCTTTACAGGTCAAGACAAACATCCTGAAAAGCCAAATTTAGGGGAGGGGGTACCATGTTGCGCTGGAAGAGCTTTTCAAACTATAGTTCATGTCAACAGACAAATTTCAGAGATGTGCTAATTGGCTTTAGCTAGACTTCCCTAGATTTAAATAAGGAAAAAAACGTACCTGCTGCACAGGAATAGGATCAGGTTTTGGTGCTGCAGGTGCTCTGAAAGAGGAAGGAAAGAAACACGCCATATGAATTCAAAAGGAAAATATCCTCTCTGTAGTACCAACAGTCCTGTAGCCTTTAAGAGCAAATGTAGCCTTTAATAGCAAAATGTTAAGCACTTTGAAGTCCCATTAAGTACATGCTGAATTCACCTATTTAAATCAGTGGAATTTGTCAATGAAGTTACAGAGCTTTACACAGGCTATTAGTTTTCTTGGGTTCCAGCATCTTAGTTCACACTTCAAGAAATCAGATGCTTTAGTATTTGAAAAACAATAATCTGCATCTCAAAATTGAACGAGAACTACTTCAGACTATGTTTTATGGATTTGTAACTGAACTGTTCCATGCGTACATTATAACACAACAATGCACTCCAACAGATTAACTAACAAAAACCACACAGTTTGTAATTTATAGGAGGATGATAGCAGACATGGGAAAGATTTGTGTACCGTCTCAGGAAAGATTTGTGTATCGTCTCATCTAGCCAATAGGTTTTGCTCCCCAGTGGATATTAGTGTTATATTGAGATAATTACTTTAATTGCACCTATCAATAGGTGCAAAATCCATGGAGAATTCTGAGGTTCCTCCATGGGAAAAACATTAATGGATACATTTGGATGCAACACTAAATCATAGTTTAGCATTACAAGAATGAGCCTAGCCTCTGCTCAAGCTTGTGTGCTCTCCGCTCCTCTGGCACAGCTGCCAGGAGATGAAAAATTTCCAGCTTCCTTTAGGTTAACTGCAGTTGAGCATGTTGTCTGAACCCTAAACTGTGGTTAATCTTAAGTATGATTAGTAAAAACAATCCAGCTCATAAACTATGGTTTGAAGCTGGCTCGTTTCCACAAAGTATAGTTAAGATTAGCCACAGTTTGTCTTGGTTCAAATGATATGGCAAACTCTGGTTAATCAAAACCAGAAGTGAAAGCTCTTTAACTCTTCCCCATAGCTGTGCTGGAGGTGGGAAATATGTGCAAGTGCGAGGTTGGGGAGAGGCTAGGCTTGTTCTCTTAATGCCAATCTAATCTAGCATTGGGCCAGTCTGCATCATCACTGCAGCCCATTATAGCTTATTTAAGCCACGGTGGGTTGCATTGCGTTCCGGTGACCATTTTGAATATTCAGTCCCCAGCGGGATGGTCAATGTAGGTTCAGATGAAGAGATGAGCTATTAAAGGCTGCTGGTGTGAGAAGAAATTTCCTATTCCAAGATTCCATGCTGCTGTGGTAAAAGTCTAGATACACATGAGTCTAGAGCACATGAGTGGGGCTAGTCACGTGAGTCCTCGTCCCACTTCATCATTTGTCCTGACTCCTGGTTGGGATATGATGGGGTAGCAAGGATCCACATGATTCCCCCACTCCCCTCTTCTCTTTCCAGAACTAAGTACGGGTAGCATTATGTCTGCACCGATGTTAATAAATATCTTCGTTAACTGTAACCAAAGTATGCAAAGCAAACTCTGCAAAAACTCTGATTTGAAGCAACCTAGTTAATGTTAACATAGGTGCAGATGTAAAGATGCATCATGGAAAAGGGGAAGCAATAGATGAATTTGCATGCGAGGGTAGAGGAGAGAGGGAATGTGCAGTTACTGCATTCCCTTAACCTCCATTAAGGCATTGTGGATATTATGTCTGTGTTAAAGTCAAGTACCCTTTATGAATTTTTGGAAAAGAAAACCATAACCACTACCAATGTGAGATTTTTCAGAATGTTTTATTGTGATTAGCTAGTGGCATTGGCAGTCAACGATTTCATTATACTTCTATACCGCCTTAATTCAACAGAACTGAAGTCAAGAGACAAATGGGAAGCTGGGTAGATCCCACCCAGGTACTGTCCTGACCGAAACCTGCTCAGCTTCAGCAAGATGAAAGATACATCATGTGCCTTTAGACCAAAGTCCCGACAAATTTCTCCTGCAGTGCCAGAGCCTGCAGGAGAAGCCACCACCACCGGGGAAGAGGCGTGCCGGCTGCTGCTGGGCCTGCTGCTGCTGCTGCTGCCGCCGCCGCCGCCACCGCCACCACCAGGCCTTCCCTGCAGACTTCTGCTTGGCGGACCGCCAGTCCCTGCAGGACCAGGCCCCCAGGTACCGAGCCAGCTGTGCTGCTTCCACCTGCCCCTCCCTGGAGGGGCTACATAAGCTGGCTGGCTGAGGTGGCCTGGGAGAGCCAGGGCTTGCAGATGAAGCCACCACCACTAGGGAAGAGGCGTGCCTGCTTCTGCTGGGCCTGCCGCTGCTGCTGCCACCACCACCACCACCACCACCAGGCCTTCCCTGTGGTCTCCTGCCTAGCATTATTTTTAAGAGGATTTTAAATTTTTTTAAATTGTTTTGTTGTTGTTGTTGTCGTTTTCTGAGGGATTTTGTTGTGTTTTTAGGGGTGGGTAGCCTGCCTGATAGGTGGGAGCGAGGGGGCATGTGTCCACCTGATGGAGGCAGTGGGGGGAGTGTTGGGGGCCAGAGCATACCGAGGCTGGGTGGCAGGCGCTGGCAGAGCGCTAGGGGCAGGCCATGCCAGCTAAGGGGAACAAGGGAGAGATGTGTAGTATCTGTCCCCTGCTCTGGGCCTGTCCAGAGCCAAAGGATGGCTGGGGGAGGCGTGACCCCATCTTCTGGCCTTCGTTTGCTGCTCTGCAATGCCAGGCCTGTTACCCAGAAAATCTCCCTCATCCATGACATGATCCTGGATGAGGGTGCAGACCTGGCATGTATTACGGAGACCTGGCTGGCCGAGGCTGCTGCTCCAACCCTTGCAGCCATGTGTCCAGCCGGATTTTCGTATGCACAGCAGCCAAGGGCTGGGGATCGGGGAGGAGGAGTGGCTGTTATCTACCGAGAGTCCTTGGTCTTCACCAGGCCCCCTCTCCGGGAGACCAAGGTTGCTGAGTGCATGTACTGGAGGTTGGGCCCGAAGGGCAGTCTGGGGATTCTGCTCGTGTACCGTCCACCCCGCGGCATGACTGACTCCCTGGCCGAGGTGCTTGAGGTGGTCTCTGATGTGCATGTACAGTCCCCTAACTTATTGGTGTTGGAGGACTTCAACGTACATTCAGAGGCCATCCTCACAGGAGCACCTCGGGACTTCATGGAGACCATGGCCTTCTGGGAGCTGCACCATATTCTAACTGGGCCCACCCATGTAGCCGGTCATGCACTAGACCTTGTGTTTGTTTCTGGAGAAGCGGGGAGTGATCTGGAAGTCGGGGGTATATCCACCACCCCCTTGTCATGGTTTAATGAGGGCCCATTAAAATGGTCCGCCCCAGGTGTCTTATGGATCCAAATGGATTCCTGAACGCGCTTGGGGATTCTATGGGGCATGCCAACGGCCACTCGGTCGAGACCCTGGTGGGTGGCTGGAATGCCGCAATCACTGGGGCATTAGATCAGGTGGCTCTGAAATGCCCTCTCCCCCTGAACAGGGCTCGGACTGCACCATGGTTCAATTCGCGGTTACGAGCTCTGAAACAGGAGGTGAGACGGCTAGAGCGCCGGTGGCGGAAGTCTCGCTCCAAAGATAATCAGACACGGGCTAGAGCTGTATCTTCAGCCTATCACGTGGCGGTGAAGGCAGCAAAAAAGGAATATTATGCTGCCTCTATCGCATCTGCAGAGTGCTGTCCCAGGAGGCTGTTCCAAGTGGTCCGGAGCCTGGTCGGTCCTGTGGCTCCTGAATCACTGGAGCATTCTAAGGCCTCCTGTGAGGCCTTGGCAAGGCACTTTGCAGATAAAATTGATCAGATTAGGTGTGTTACTCTGCATGCTGTGGATACACTTAGTGAGCAAGAGGCGGCCTGTGGCAAACCGGTTTTGTGGGATCGGTTCCAGCTTCTTCCTCCTGTTGAAGTGGACAAGGTGCTTTCATCTGTAAGGCCGACCACCTGCTTACTTGATCCTTGCCCATCTTGGCCCATTATGAGCTGCAGAGAGAGACTGGGTGAGGGGATCAGGGCGGTGGTGAACGCCTCCCTTGAAGAGGGAGTGAAGCCATCAGCCCTCAAGGAGGCAGTGATAAGACCGCTCTTAAAGAAGCCCTCCTTGGATTCTCAAGTTCTGAACAACTTTCTCCCAGTCTCAAATCTGCCGTTTTTGGGCAAGGTGATTAGGCAAGGGTGGTGGCGCTGCAGTTGAAGGCGCACTTGGAAGAAACTGATTATCTAGACCCATTTCAGTCGGGCTTCAGGCTTGGGCATGGGACAGAAACAGCCTTGGTCGCCTTGGTAGATGATATGAGGAGGGCTCTGGATAGGGGTGAATGCTCCTTCCTTGTTCTCCTCGACCTCTCAGCGGCTTTTGATACCGTTGACCACGTTATCCTCCTAGACCGCCTGGAGGGGTTGGGCATAGGAGACACCGTACTGCGGTGGTACCCAAAGGGTAGCACTGGGAGAGGAGGTTTCGGACCTGTGGCCACTCACTTGTGGGGTGCCACAGAGTTCCATCCTCTCCCCAATGCTATTTAGTATCTATGGGAAGCCACTGGGGGCTATCATCAGGAGGTTTGGGGTGCGGTGTCATCAATATGCGGATGACACACAGCTCTACCTCTCATTCAAATCTTCACCAAGGTTGGCTGTAGAATCCCTGTCCAAATGTCTGGAGACGGTGAGTGGCTGGATGGGGTGAACTGAAGCTGAACCCTGACAAGACCAAGGTACTTTTGGTGGGAGACAAGAGGAGGCTGGGGGATGTTGACCTGGTGTTGAATGGGGTACGGCTACCCTTGAAAGACCAGGTCCGCAGCCTGGGGGTCATTTTAGACTCCCAGCTGTCCATGGAGGCTCAGGTGTCAGCTGTGAGCCGGACAGTGCTGTATCAACTCCATCTGATATGGCGGCTGCACCCCTTCCTTCCCGACCATCTGCTCCCATCGGTAGTACATGCCCTGGTCTCCTTTCGTTTAGACTACTGTAATGCGCTCTACGTGGGGTTACCCTTGAAGACTGTTCGGAAGCTGCAGCTGGTACAGAACGCGGCGGCTCGCCTGATTAAAGGCAGCTGCTGGTGAGATCACATCACTCCAGTGCTGAAGGAGTTGCACTGGTTACCAGTTGTTTTCCGGGCCAAATTCAAGGTGTTGGTTTTGACCTTTAAAACTCTATATGGTTCCGGCCAAGCCTATCTTAGGAAGCCTATTAAGCGGCCTCCAGCAGCACCGGACAGGCCGCTTAACAAGATCAGCCTCGGATGGCCTTCTCTCTGTCCCATCAACCAGGACAGCTAGACTGGTGGGGACGAGGGAGAGGGCTTTTTCTGTGGTGGCCCCCACTCTGTGGAACTCCCTCCCTAGGGAACTCCGCCATGCCCCGTCTTTAATGAGCTTCCGTCGTGCATTAAAAACGTGGTTGTTCAGGCAGGCATTTGGGGTGGGTTAGGGTATTTTAGAAAATGTTTTTATTGTAGAATTTTATTGTTTTGAACTGTTTTTATTGTACGTCGTACATCGCCCAGAGTGGCTGGGTGACCAGCCAGATGGGCAGTTAATAAATTTAATAATAATAATAATAATAATAATAATAAAATTTGTGAAATCTGTTTCGCGCAAAGAAGAAAACAGTGCACTACCCATGAAGACGTGTTCGGTTATTGATGGGGCCACTGTTGGGTTATTGATAAAAAGGTAAAGGTGTCCCCAACCAGTCGTGTCTGACTCTAGGGTGTGGTGCTCATCTCCATTTCTAAGCCGAAGAGCCAGCGCTGTCCGAAGACGCTTCTGTGGTCATGTGGCCGGCATGACTGAACACCGAGGTGCACAGAACACTGTTACCTTTCCCACCGAGGCGGTACCTATTTATCTACTTGCAATTTCTTCCTTTCGAACTGCTAGGTTGGCAGAAGCTGGGACTGAAGACGGGAGCTCACTCCGTCACGCGGCACTCGGGTCTCGAACTGCTGACCTGCCGACCTTCTAGTCTGCAGTTCAGCGTCTTAACTACTAAGCCACTGCGGCCCCTGGGTTATTGATGGGACCACTCATAACACTGAAGTTGCTGGCACAATAACACATTCCTTACTATTCTGTTACTGTGTGATGGGAAAATGACACACAGAGAAGGTGAAACAATAAAATCACTTCAAATCATTCAGCACAGCCATATCAGAAAACAATAACCTGGTTCGCACAATTTTCGCAGCCCATTTATATAAGCCACGGTGGGTTATGGCATGTGCTGGCAGCCACTCGCCATGACTTATTGTGTCATCCAAAGCGGTTTGTTAACCAAAGCTGGTTAACAAACCACCCCCAACCCTAAAACAGCCCACACAATGTAACCTACCGAGGCTGAAATAAGCAAAGAAATATGTTCTTTGCTACAGGATATTTGGAGCAGCAAACTCTTCGTTCCTTACATTCTTGTTTTATTCACCTTTTCCTGCTTATTTCAGACATGGAAATAGGTTAACACAAGAGCTCTGTGAATAGCACTGACAAGTTACCCAACAATCTGGAAATGTTTATGTCATGCCAAAACTGCATTATTTCATAGAATAGCAACAACATATATCGTAAGATAAAAAGCAAAAATAAAAAGGGGATTACGAAGAAAGAGAGAAAGTCTGGCACAGTGGCTATAGGGTTGTATTTTGGCCAAGGAGATCTGGGTTCAAATCCTCACTTGGACATCAAGCTGAGATGGAGGGGATCTTGGACCAGCCACAATATCTTAACCTACCATACACAGCCTGGTTATGAACATTAAATTCTACATTTTCATGTACGCTGTCCAGAATGTTAAAATGTTGCCATATATTCCAATGATCAGAAGTTGCCCTATCGATAGGAAGGAACAATATCATATTTACCATGTTAGGGGGGTTTTGGTTGTTGTTTTGAATATACACAGACACACATATATATATATAAAGAGATGGTCACTTTCTTCAGGAATATGGTGCCACATCACATCTCATCACATGTGAATAAATCCCATGATACAGCAAGCCCGTATCTAGCTTAGCATGGAATATTGGTGTCTCAACAAACTGCAGTTGTCTCTTTATCTAACCCCAAAATGCTATTCCAGCAATACAAGATCAGAGAATCCAGCATATTACAGGCTCTTTGCTCCAATGGCTGATTCTTTTATCCTCTAGCACAGAACTTTGATTTGAGTGGATGCAACATCCACACAGATCCGGGGACTTCTGTTGTGACATCTCTGAATCTATCACACCAAATTTTGTTTTAAGAGGAATTACCGCATAAAAATGTATTCTCAAACATTCCTCCAGGTAAATACTGCTCTTGTCCTACCTATGTCTGCTGTTCAAGTCACTCTGGGTTTTACGTTTTTTATTCTGCTATTGCTCCAAGAATTACACAACAATGTATACAAGTATTCACAATCACAGAGAGTATTCACCACCACACAAAAGTATTATTAGTATGATAGGATAAAGGATTTTGTGGCAGGAGTGATAAAGCCATATTATTGGTGGAGGAAAACTGTCAGCAATAGAATTTTTACAACAATCCACTTCCGTGAGTTGATATAAAAGGTCAGATTGACTGAAAAAAACCCATCATCCATGCCCTAGTGTGTAACAAAAAGCTGTTTGGGAAAGAAAGAAAAAAAAATGGAAAGTACAGTCAGGAGAGATTGCAGGAAATAGGGAGCTAAAGGACAGGATGACAAGATACTGGGTACCTGGGAAGGGAAACAGAGCAAGTACTGGATTGAAAAATATAAGAGCTTGAAGGAAGAGGAGGTGAAGATGACATGCCTGAGGGGAAGGTCAGAAGGAAGTCGGGAATAGCCCAACGAATGAGTACAACTGTGGAAAAGCCTAGCAGGACCTAAAGACAGGAGAGACTGGACGTTACTGACAAAATGGGAAGTGGAGAGACAAGAATGAAAGCATACAGAAATGCTAGCAAAAGGTAGTGAATGGGGTAGAAGTATCACTCATTGGAAAGAAGGAATCTGAGGAAACAGGAGGTGATGGGAGGCAAAGAACTGAAAGAAAGAAAAAAGAGAGACCAAGGGGAAAATGGGTCTGTGACAAATTGCGCAATTCTTAGGGATAGAAAAAGCTGTGAGCTAATGGCAGAAGCAGCCAATGGGAAAGTGAAGGAGTGACCCAGACAGCAAAAAGGGGACAAGCTTGCGGAGTCTGCGTGCTGGGACACATTACATAGACCAGAAAGTTAAGCCAAGTGTAGATTTTCCAGTCTTCACAGCACTGCAACAGGGACATCAACATCTGGTGAGATTACTATGCATCTATTAGGAGGTGTATAGTCTCGACAAAGAAATCCTAATGGGGCGGTGAGTCTTAAGTGGCAGTGTGGGATGGCTGAATTCTACTGCTAATCAGCCACTGTGAAAAATGGGATAAGAGATGAACACTGGGCTGAATCAGGCATCTTTAGCTGAGCATAAGAAACTAGAAAACCTGAATGGTGACAGCAGCACTGGGCTTCACTTCTCTTTCCCACCATGGCAGTTACATGTTCGCCTTGGGAGAGACAGCTAAACAAAGCAAACTAGGCAAGAAAGATCATTTTTAGATTATGTACTTTCCCTAGACACATTAAGTTTTCCACCTCCAGTAGATCACTGCAATAGATAAAATTACACAGAAAATAATTGTTGGCTTGTATTTAAGTAGTAGTTAGGGTAAAGAACCTTTGTATAAACTACAGATAGAAAACTTTAATGCAATTCTAGCACAAAGTTTTGATAAACACATTAGGATATTGCTTTCAAACAGACATCAGATCCAACAGAACATAATGCCATTAGACATTAAAATTAAAAGCCAGATGTTCAAGCTGCCAAATGCATTTCAGCCAAAACGGTCCTCTTCAGCAACTTAAAATGATGAACTCCTTAAATGAATTGATCTCCATCTTCTAGACCTGGATGGACAGGACCAGGCTTTCCCTGTAATGAACTGTCTCCATTTTCACAATTCCTAAAAGAAGGTATATCACTTTAAAAAATATACAAACAAATCCTTTTTTGTTCATATAGAACCAATATGGCACATAAATAGTAGATGAGATTAATGGTGTTCTTTGTCAAAACTGATACACCCGAACTCCCAAAAGTTACAGTAGACACTAAATTAGGTAAGACTAAGCAGAAAAAACATTATTATTGATCTCAGTTTAACATGGAAGAACATCTTTCAACATTAAAGACAGACTCAATGCTTTTGCCACCATATTGTTGAATAGTCAAGGGTGACATTTTAAAGTGTTAGAAATCACAAAAAACATGGAGAAATTGTTTTCCTCTCCCCAGGTGCCTCCAAAATAGATGTATTGTTTTTTTTTGTATCCCCATGCATATGCCCAACAGCACAGAAATATATTTATCAAAAATAATTCCCTCATCTTACTCAATCCTATATTTTCTCATCACTATTAACAAAACAGTATTTAATGATTGAAAAACAGTGGCTAGAATCAAATGAAATTCCTGACCCATTAAGTGCCACAACTATCCATGGTGTTAAGAGGGGAGGGATTCTAATAAGTGTATGACTAATTGGAAACTGACCATCAGCGGGTGTTTCATTAGAAAAGGTGCAACATGAACACGTACCAGACCCAAAGCACTGATGACAGTTTTATTCCAGCAAATGAGCAGTTATTTCAATGCAAAAATTAGTACAACAGAAGGATTTTAGTTACTGAGCCAAAAGAAACTAGCAGACATAATATTTATAATAGATACTAAAAAATATTAGTATGCCATGCTAAAACCTAGAGCTCCAGCAAAGCATTGTATGTCCTTTTGACTCAATTTCTACATGTGCTTTTTAAATAATCCCAATATGTTATCTGGATAATGAGTAGCTTAAATATCAAGCTTGTATTGGAATTATTATTTGTGTGTATAACCCTTTCCCCATGCCCTAAATGGAGAATGTGTAGAAATCACAGCTATTAAATGGAAGCCAGCTTTGCCCTTTCATTTTATTTATTTATTTATTGTAGTAAACTTTTCATAAAATAAATTTCTCTATGCATTTTACAATAATGATAAAAATACAGACAAAATCACAATAAAAACAATATAAAACGAATCGACATGCCAACACAGCATAAAATGCAACATCACATTACAGGGACTAGGATAATAAACAACACTGCAGGGTTGTAGTTTTCCAGCACTTGGAAGCAAATGCCTATCAGAGCTTTTAATTACAGTGACATAAAAGACATTCAGGTATACTAAATATAAACCAGTTTTCCCATGGAGAATTAAAATACTCTGACTAATTTACTCTTCCTCTCAGCTAATGAAACAATGTTTCCTTCCCACATTCATTCTGCCCCAAATCATGGTGCTGCTTCTGGGTAGTGTGCTTGAAATACAGTGGAATAACACTCATGGCAAAGCATTAAAGGCAATTCCCTGCTCCAAGGAATGGCTATCCCCTAAGATAAGACATTGAACCAGGGGTGGTGAACCTCTTTCAGCCCAAGGGCCAAATTCCATTTCAGAGAAGCTATCAGGAGTCACATTCCAGTAGTGGGTGGGGCCGAAGGCAAAAGATATCAAAAGTTAATGGGGTGGAGCCCAAAATACCAGCATATTTTAGCTTAAAGCTCTTACTACTACAGGAGAGGCATTTCAACCTTTTAGCTGCACATAAGGTTGGAAGCCACCATGCAATTAGCAGTTGGAGGTGGAAAGGGGAACCCAAGAAGGCCAGAATGGAACTGCTGGAGGGTCAAATTTGGCCCCCAGGTCTTAGGGTCTGCACCTCTACATTAAAAAACCATTCCAACGGTTTTAAAAAAATGAGCGTACCTGCTATCAAAAGGATGATTTAAAAATGTTTTAGCATAAATTTAGAAAAGCTTTACTTGCTTCATGTTCCTAATCCAGACACCCTAAATATATTCTAGAACATAATGTTTGTAATCTACCCAGTGAATCTTCTTTTCCAGTACCAAGGAAATATTTCCCAACCACTGTGTCAATTCCCCACACCTCACAATGAATACAATCATACTAAGCTTCTGGGAAACATTCAAAATGTTCTTTGCAATTGTAAAAGTTTAGTTTGGTCTACTACCTACTTTATTGTTGCTGTGAGATATTTGGAATTACATTTTATTTTAACTGGCCTATTTTAAAATTGTTTAAATTAAGGTGCTTTTATAATTGGATACTCAATTTTACTCTTTTATATTTTAAGCCTCCTTGGGAAGGCCATGGTCTTGAATGGCAACTAATATATATATATATAAAATAAAATAAATATTTAGGCAGACTATCAATATCAAAGCTACAGGTGTGTGTAGAACAGCCTTCCCCTATCTGGTGCCCTCCAGATGTTTTGGGTTACAACTCCCAGGATTCCTGACTACTGGCCAGGATGGCTGGGTCTGATGGGAGTTGAAGTCCAAAAGATATGGAGGACACCAGGTTGGAGAAGGCTGATGTAGGGCATTCTGGTCCAAGGCCTGGCAGTAAAGTAAACTTGGCAGTAAACAGGCAGTAGAGTAAACAGTAGAGTGAATCTGGGTGAGCCTGGAAGGTAGAGAAGGCAAGAAACTAGCAGCTCTCAATTCATTGTGCTTGGCCAATGAATTGTTAGCAAACTGTCACTCCATGACTTTAGACTGGTGACTAAAATACAATTTCCTACAAGTTATCACTTATATACACACCATAATACATGTCCATTTTTCACATATATATTTTGCCTCATATACCTGCCAGCCATTGCAGCACACTGCTGCATTCAGGGACATTTTCTGCTCAAGACATTTTCCTGCCTGAAGCAAAGGATGATACGGCATCTCCATGTACAGAAGTTGACCAGTCCGGCAGCTGAATCTTACTTCAGCATTGGCAATTGGCATCTTCCACTGGACACAAGCAAAGCAGACTGGTGGAGTAGGGCGGACTATATGGCATACACAATTCTACCCTCCAACATCTCACCGCAGCCTCTACCGCCTGAGGTGGCCACCTCGATCTGCCTAATGGTAGGGCCGACTCTGGTACCCACTATAAAAGACAACATAGCTTTGCATCAAATATCATGGTATATATGCAGTTTTTCTCCATGGAAGTGATAGCCATCTAGGAAAATAGCCTTGCATAAGGTAAGATCAAAGAAGTTTGGATTTAGCATCTGTCCAGTCTTTTGGAACAATGATCTATATTAATCTATACAGTGTATACACTGTAAACGCAAATGTCTTTTCTGGTGAGTAACCTGAATTATTTATTTATTTTTCCTTATGAGGACTAGAATAGCATCTGGTACAACGTACTCAAATATGCCACCAGGTAGTTGTATAAAATGTCACTGTAATGGCTATTTATTCTACTTGGATTACCATAAAAGAATAATGACTATTTGGAAACCAAAAAACCTCTTTGAAATCTGTTTAAAAAGACTACCTTTATGGCAAAATATTATCTTCTGTTCTAAGTGATGCCTCCAAGTTAACAACATAAAATCTGTCATTAGTGGTTGTACGGTTCAGTATAAACACACAACAGGTGTGATCATAGCTATTTAATGTAAAACACAAAGGAGTGTGAAATAAAGCCTTAAAAGTAGTAATTCAAGGCACTGTATGGAAAACGCATAATGAATGCTTAGAAGTGTCTATTCCCAGTGAAGGGCAATACATCAGCATGACAGGCTGTAACAGTCACCAAACCTCCTTCCTGAAGCGCCTCTGCTTCCCTCCTCATCGTCTTCACTCTTGCAATCTCTTCCTTGGACTCTGACCTCTGCCTCTCCATTTCTCTTGAAGCCATTGGCTGATCTGCTATGATGTCATTTTGAGTACAGGCAGCCTAGGCACATGGAACTGAATGTTTAGGTGGTTATTGGAGAACTTAGAACTTGAATTCCATAGTCCTCAAGAGCTGCTTTTAGTAAGCTAAACCCCAGTCCTTGGCAGCACACCATGGCCTTTTGAATGACCCTGTTGATGCAGAGTTGTTGAGCAGTTTTGGAGCCATACACCAGCAAGATAGGAGACAGCACAAAACTGCTATATTAGCTACATCTGAATACGCCAAGAATTAGGACTAGTGCAGGGAGTATTATTTTAGCCAAGCCAGGAAACAAACTCTTGTAAAAATAAAAGATCAGTAATCTAACATTACAAATTTTCACACAATAAATTCTGCTTCTGTCAAGGGTAGATTCTCAGAGCTGGGCAAGAAATGCAGTGGCTCCACTAATTAATACACTAATGCCCCTCATGTTATGCACTCTGCTCAGATGAGCACTCTGCTCACACTGATCCTTCTGGCCAGGAAACCAATGTGGCCTTTCCCATCAATATACCATTAGCCATACTTCAGATTACCATTGATGGTTTTGCTGCTTCAGTAGACAGAGTCTATATTTGTATATTGCTTAAACACCTTAGCACAACTGGGGAATGAAACTGGGGTATGCAAGGTAACCAATTGCCATAACAAAATTCAACATGCAACCAAATGTGGCAGAACTAAGCAACTTCCCTGATGGAAGAGATGGACAAAATATTTCAGATACCTAACAGCCAATCTTGTACTGATCTTACAAACATATTAAGTCCCCAGACACCACCATGAAAATTTTCAAGGGCAGGCAGTCTAAAACTGGATTTTCTTCTTGACTTGTTTGAAGGTCAGTGCAGGCTATGGGAGGGCACATTATAGTGCCAGACTTCAGGTGAATTTCCCTGGTTAGCCTGGAATTAGCATATGGTTCAGACCCACACCATCGTGCCTACTATGATACATCCTTTTGGGTGTGATGCAAGATTTGTCTCACAAACTTTAGAATAGGAGAAGCAAAGGTCTGTAAGACTTCACCGTTGGGTAGTTGGTGGGGGACAGAGAGGTGGCTTCTTCCAATTCCTACACCTTCCTAGTTCCACTGACTGTGCAAGAAAGGGGGAGGTCAGAAAGACACTGCCTCCCATTCTCCTTCTCAAACTACAACACCCTGTTTCTCTCTCTCCCTCTCCCTCTCTCTCACGCTCACACACACACACACACACACACAGGTTCCAGGAGTTCATGTCTCACAATGCTCAGTGTGTCAGCTAAGATCCTGAACACAACTTCTCACTTTAAAGGAACAAGAGATACCAGTAAGACAAAGTAAAAGAAGTTACTATAAGTTTTGACAAATGGCCCAGAGATTAAAACCTGCTGAAGTTTTATATCTATATTGTGAAATATTGCCACCAATAGGTCACCGTGAAATTCCTGGTTCAGTACTAAGTTTGACATAGATATTAATACCTCTTCCCCACTTAAAGAGATTTCTATGGAGTGCTAGACCCCCTTCTATGCAAAGTAGAAGATCTGAGGGCTGCTTGAAGCAAGTATACAATGAAAATATGGATTGCAATCACCCAAATTTGAGACGTGCTGTCATATTTTCAGGGACATGGTAATTCTTTTGACAAATTAATTCCCTTCCATTTTCAGACATGTTTCTAAACTACTTAACATGCCTCTTGCAAAGGTTTATGTTACCGGGTCTGGGGAAACATGCCAACACATTCCCTTGGGCAGTGTGCATGAGGGTATGCATGAGGTAACCTAACTGGAGAGGTCTCTTTCATAGCCTTTCTTTACTATCCTTGCCAGCTCTTATGTGTTTCAGTGTAGGAGCTATTACTACCTTTTGGAATGCCATAAAAAGGAATACAAAGCGCAATTATATGTTCATTTACTCAGAAGTAAGTCCCACTGTATTTCATGGGGCTTACCATCTAGTAAATGGTTTAAACAGGTAATAGCAAGGGAAAGATCAAGGGGTAGCCTTATCCATCGGCCAGAGAAGGAGCAGCTGCATGGAGTTGGGTTCCCCCCACAAGAAAGAACATTCTGCTCCAACTGCCAGTTATCCTGGGACATGAGAGCAAAAGAGAAGCACGCTCTGCCCTCTGTCCATGGCCAGGGGACAAGGGTCATTGGGAGGTCCCCCCCCCTTACCTGAAAGGACACTGTGCTCCAACTGCAAGTTACCCTGGGACTGCAGAACTGAAGGGAAGCAGGGTCTGGCCCCATCCATCAGTCAGAGGACTAAGGGCTGATGAGGGCATCTGTCTATATATGCTTAGGGTGTTTTGTATTATTACCCAAGTGGGAATTGCTCCTAGTGCATTAAGCTATTTTTGTACATGATATCAAAAGCACCACATAGGAGCTATCCCAAAACTGTTTCTCAGATTCTACTAAAGCATAATATAAAGCAAGGGTGTTGGATTCTGCATTTAAAATGCCATAACCTGCTATTAGAAGCGGCCAATTATCTAAGAGCCAAATGAAAGGTCCAGGTACTCACGAAGTACACAGAAGAAAGCACATGGATGATAATTGTTCAGAAGCATTTACACATCACTCTTTCCAAACACACGGAATGTTTTTAATTTGTTTGTTTAAAATATTTTAAGCTGTTTTTTAGAGTGTAAAACCTTTATCACAAGATAAAATACAATAATATCAAAATTAATAGAAGGCAGTACCAGTAACCCAACAGACATCTCACCTACAAAATACTAAAACAAAAACCAACAACCCCAAAACAACTGCAGTCAAAACCATCAGTAGTCTCACAAAAAACAACCTAGGAGGCCGAAGAAAATAAGTGAGGCTTGAGGGCTTTCCTGAAGGCCTGTAGTTATGGGGATTGATGAACTTCAGTTGGTTGTGCATTCCAGAGACATGGAGCTACTGCAGAAAATGCCTTCTCCCTCATATCCACCAACCAGACTGCTCTCAGAAGCAAGCAAATAAGAAGGGCCTCTGCTGCTGATGTTAAAGTACGGGCGAGCTGGTATGGGTGAAAGTAGTCCTTCAAGTAACTCATTCCCAAACTGTTTAAAAGCTTTAAAGATTAAAACCACTACTTTAAATTGGGCTCCGAAACGTACCAGTCAATAGTGCAGCTGGCACTATACAAGTGTCACACTAGCCACTGTCCTATACAGGTGTCACATGAACCCCACCAGTACTCAAGCGACCACATTCTGCACCAGCTAGTGTCCAAGCCATCTTTAAAGGCAGCCCCACATAGTGTGCATTACAGCAGTCCATCCTGGACATCAAATACCTTTACTATCAGGGATGTTTAATCTTTCCACGTGAAGGCAGATTAAACATGCACTTCCCATGCTCATCCTTAGGTGGTGCAACCATAGAAGAAAATGTACCAAACAAGTGTCTCCATATCTGCATTTCTTGAAAAAAAAAAGTCAAAGTAGGAAGGGACAGCACTAGGCTAGTTTTAAGGTAGGACAGCCTAATCCAGGTCAGATACTTGCTTACCACTCCTTAAATAGGTATAAAGAAAAGAGGATTCTACCATCTCCCTAGGGTTGGCAAAACTGTACTCCTTATTACAATAATCAAGGAAAACCTGGGCTATCTACTGGGGATGCCCCACTCCTTTGTGACCCTCTCTCTCAGCAGCTTGCTTCATCGATGAATTGTTCTTATCTATGTGACTCTTCCTCATGTCTTCCAGTCTGATGCCATCACATGGCATTTTTCACACCAGAACCTCATCTGGGTTTAGACTGCTTCACAACTGGTTCACAGAATCTGGACTGGTTTAGCCCATCTTCACACCCCAATTATGACAGTACAGGCAAGCTTCTACTGTACACAGTCTACTCAGAGGTAAGTATTGCCTATGTCCAGTGATTAAGTGCACTCTTGGGACTCAAAAGATATTTAATTAGGATTACAGTATCTTATTTCATAGCTCAACAAGAGCCTTCGCTTTAACTGCAATGTTTTGTGTAGCGCCAAGCAGCTTTCTTTTTTTTTTTTTAAGGAGTGCCAACAAGACTAAATGTCACCAGAGATCATGCCACCGCCCAAAGCATCTGTATTATTTTAAGAAGTTATGATAAATGCTGGCCAAACTGACATTGTTTCCTTTTGTCATCTTCTCCATATCCAAACGGCCAGAGCTTAAAATAAATATACAAGGACAATAGTGCTACGTTCTGAATGCTTCCTAGCAAAGCCCAAAGCCAAATGAACATCTATGTTGTGCAAAAGGAGTGATGCGTTTTGGACAATCTGAGTAACTGCTTCTGAGTGCTAAGTGGTGAACAGAAAGGAAGCAGATTTGGTATGGTTTATATGCACCCATTCCACCTCCATTCCAGACAAGCAAAGTGATGTGTGAGAGCTTCAGCTATTGGGTGGTATAGAAATGAAATTAATTAACTAATTAAATAAATAAAATGTGTTCCACACTGGATAGGGTTCTTTCCCACCCTGTGGGTTCTTACAAAACCCTTCCACTCACAGTTAGAGGGTGCTGTTGCACTCCTTTCCTGCTTCTGGATTCCTGGTCGACAGCTGGTTGACCACTGTGTGAACGGAATACTGGACTGGATGGACCCTTGGTCTGATCCAGCAGGGCTCTTCTAATAGAAACTGCACATGCAGGCTTTTGGATTGTTGATAATGTAAATAGTAGGAGAAGCACATGGAGCTTGGTTGTAAGAGTGAAGAGAACCTTCTTGGGAGACAGCCAAAAGGTAGGACCTATCTAATTTAGCCTAGGCCTTTGGAACTGTGACTTAATTTTACTTAACCCCAAAAAATGTATGTCAGTGTATACATTTACATCGACCTTCCTCAACCTGGTGCCCTCCAGATGTGTTCAACTACAACTTCCAGCATTCCCAGCCAGCATGACCATTAGCCATGCTAGTTGGGAATACTGGGAGTTCCAGTCCAACACATCTGGAGGGCACCAGGTTGAGGAAAGCTACTTTAAGTAAGTAATATCCACACCTCTACAGATGAATTGTAGGCCACGGATTGAGTCATACGTCTCTTGTAGCATGCTGCACAGACAGACTTGTATTTAGGTTTAGGGTGGTAGATTATGATTATAATTGGAAATGGCTTGATAAAAATGCACTTGTACAATCAGTTTGAAAAACTGCTCTGCTTAAATGTCACTGCAACAGAGAGAAAAAACAGGTCTCTCTGCAATACCCTATGTATTTCAAACTTTTGTTCCTCTTCAGGGGCAATTTCTGTACAACCCAGTCCATTTAGGCAAAAGATTGATCTACTTACAGTAGACAGAACACATTAGTAAATATCTTTTTACTCCAGTCTAATCTGGATTAATTGGGTTTAGCCATGAAGAACTTCACTAGAGAAAATTTGTAAGTACTAAGAGGAGGAAGATCACTTTCAAACCAGATTCTCAGACTGCTTTGTTAATAAAATGCTCTAAAAGTAAATAAAAACCACATTTGAGAAAGTACATGGTGGGTGCAAATTCGGTCCTGTTTAACCTCAGAACCTGCACCAAATGGGTCCGAAGCACCCCAGTGGGTAACCAAGCTAATCCCAACAGATAAACATCACCACAGAACATCACCACAGACGAGATTGTAGATTGAAACTCTTTTTAAGGCTTTATTGTGGAAAACTCAGGAAAATACAAAATAAAGAAAGTGGCATGGTGGTTATATGAGCGTTAGAAATTCTCTCTCCAATTACAGGAAAGAGAATACAACAAAAATAGAAGATAAATGAAAAGAATTGCAATTGCCAAAGCTGGAACTATGAACTTGGCCAATAAGATAACGGCTTGAGCTTCTAACATTGTTATGACTCCTCTTTCCAACTTACTCCTGTTTCCTACTCGGTTCAAAGCTAAACAAAAACAATTCAACCTATGTGTTAACCCTCCCATTACTTCCTACTGCTTCTTACTTGAATACAAAAACTTATGCTGAAGAATTACTAAGTTCCTCTAGGCATAGGAAGAGTAGAGGAAGGAGTTGGAGTGAACAGAAAACTCAAGACTTGGGAATAATTCCAGTTGTCACCTCTGAAGATGGGATTCCAAATCCCCTCCTCAGGTATAACCTCCAAGTCCCAAGCTTAGAAAACACTCCAAGTCCCAAACCCAGAAATCACTCTAAGTCCCAAACTCAGGAATAACTCTAAGTCCGAAACTCAGAAATCATTCTAAGTCCCAAAGTCTAAGAGTCTGAAGAGGTCCATAGTTACCTAAATCCGTGGGTCTGGTGGCACGGCAGAAAGAGGGGAGCAGCAGCAAGAACAAAAAAGCACCACCCCGGAACTCCCATTCCCTGGGCTTTTATACGCCTGCTCTGGTCAAAGGTGGGGCCTAAGGAGCAATGAGACAATCAGCTTCCAATAGAAAATGGGGTGCACGTGGTTAGATCATTTGCTCACCAATCAGAAACAAGGTGTCCCATCTATCTCCCATAATTTCATGTGTCTGGGGAACGTGCCTGGCACCATTACAAATGGGCTGCTTTGAAATGTCCCAACATATGACCCAAAGTCTACCATCTGGGCATGCTATCTTGACTGACGCATTTCTCTTTGGTGTATCTTCTTTCAACTCCTGGTCATCTTTGGCCATTTTTGGTCATATCCACCCAAACGCCTCCTCCTAGTTGTCGCTCATGCTCAGGGCTACACTTCCCCGCCCAACTAGCATCAAGTAGGGACATTCTCTTATCAGCAGGTGTACACCACGAGAAGTCAAAACAGTACTTTTCCTCCTCTCAGGAGGCATCTGAGCATGCTCAGTTCTGCTGTTCATCTCACTTAGACACTCTGCCAGCACGTCGTGGCCTTGAGCAAGCTCTGTGAAGCTGCTTGTAAAGACAGCTGCATTTCCCCCCCCCCTTCTTCAAAGACAGTCCTGAAAAATCTCAGTTAGAGTCTCAGTTAGTGAAATAACATCATTTAGTATAGAATCAAACTTCACGGTCTTCTCGCCCAGGGGTCAAGAGTCTGGAATATAAAGCTGGTTACAAGTCTGGGGTCTTCTAGGGGCTCTTCTTGTAGGCCTCTCCCAGATTAAATCAGCCATCTTTACTCTTTGTTAACCCTTTTTAGTACCAGATTAACAGTAGGCTGTAATGAAAATAGGCACACTACTCCTTCAGAACTGGCATGAAACCTCTTATACACTTTTCAGTCCTGCTATTCACATAGTATAGTTATAACAGGATACCCCTTTCCCTCTCTCTCAAGTCGAAGTGCATAGTAATCAAGGCTGATCAAGTTATTTTGGCACCTGAGGCAAAAAATCCCACAAGTGCCTCTCCCTATTCCCAGCAGTAAAAATACAATAATAGCACCACATTAAATAACTAACAATTTGCTGCCCTTTTATGACACTTAAAATCAGCTGCATGAGGCGGCTGCCTCACTCTGCATAATAGTGGGGCTGGCCCTCCTATCACCAGAGCTAGTTTCTTCCAAGTCATTTGAATGTCCAAAACATTGCACGAGCCACCTAGGAATCCTTAAATAAGCCGGTTAGAGAAGAATGCCCAACTGACTCCTCGCTTCTGCTATAATTGAACTGGTTCAGTGGCATATATTTCACAAGTTTAATCTATCCCATTAAAAAAAATAAAAAAAATTCACAGCCCACAACCAAATCTATTGATTACGATTTCTGCAAGACTATGGAAAATATCAGGAGACATTGGGTCTGGTGGAACAGACCAAGACAATCCCTACTTTATTAAATAAAACGGCTGCAATTGTAAAGTAAAGCAAGTGTCATTGTGCAGCGGTGGTGATGATACACATTTTAGTGATTCATTAATGGAGAAGGTATCAATATTGTGAAGATAACAACATTTATCCACAACAGATGAAGCCAGAATTCATTACGCAGTGAGCCGTTCGCGCCATGGGTTGCCGCATGGGAGAGAGCGAGTGCGCTGCCTCATGATTGCTCGCTGCTTCACAAAACAGCTTAGGCATGCCCCATTCAAAACAGCTTAGGCAGGCTGCAACATTGAAACCCAGCACTCTCAGTTGCTGACAGAGAAACAACCCAGAGTTCCGGGTTCAGATATCACAGCAAACAACTGAGGAACAGGTGTTGCTGGGCTGTTTTGGAATCTGGAAATGAAGTGGAAGACCCTAGCAGTCACAAAGTAGTGAGCTTACTCACTCCCACGCAGCCACAACAACCCCTGGGTTGTGATTATGTGTGAATGAGGTCATGTAGTCCAGGCTACCATGTTTATTCATTCATTTCATTAATGTCTTACATTTCTATACTGCCCAATAGCCAAAGATCTCTGGGCAGTTTACAGAGATTAAGAGGGCAATCCTATGGGGATAGGCGAATGCCTCTGAACTTGGAGGCAACCGCCTATCCATTGCAGGGCCGGAGAAGCATGGAGGGGATCGTTCCCTTCGCACTTCTCCTGCCCTGCATTTGCAGGTATACAGCTGATTTTGGCTGTCTAGCAGCAGGAAGGCGGAGCGGTGGAGGAGGCTGCTGGACGACACATAGAATGTGTTGTACTGGCATTTCCCGTTTTGGCCATTCCGTACTCCTCTTCCTGGAAAACCACATATCCTATGGCCACTGACCAGATGGGTGGCTAATAAATCTATTAAATAAATATAAAAACAGTTTACATACAAACATAAACTGACAGCACACGCACACACACACACATATCCAAACAATGTTTGGATATAGATATACACACTGTTTTACTATGAGCGTCTGAAAATATCACAACGTGCCATTTTAAAACCTGCGACACATATACCAGATAGACTGAACATCCTGCATAGCCTGAACTATCTCTGCTACATGTGTATGTCAGACTTGTATCTGACCTTTCAAGAACTGTAATGTCAACAGCAGCCTTTAGAATGTAATCCAACAGGAATCCTAAGCCCTCAAGTGAAAAACAATAGAGCTTGCCAGGGAAAAGGTGGAGCAGAAACTAATATGAACCTCATCAATTATTCTTCCCCCATGCAAAGGTGGATGTACATCCTGGTAGTGATTTCCCACGGAATTTGAACTAAATCAGTTTGGTACAGTAGAGGTAGTCCAGCATAGTAATAATATTTTTCCTATTAAAATATGCTAGTGTCATAGTTATAGCAGTTGCGATCGCTCGACTGGTCTGAGAACATCCTGCAGTGTTGTAGAAGCTGAGCAGGTGTGGACCTGATCAGTAATCTAGAGAGAATATCCCTCTGAACACCATATATGTACTAAAGCAATTCTTTAAAAGATTACTATACAGTACATACGAAATAACTGTACAGTTTAATTAGGTCTTAGTTGCTTTTAAGACCTAAGCATGTATAAGGGTGTGTGTGTGTGTGTGTGTGTGTGTGCATGTGTGTGAGTGAGAGAGAGAGAGAGAGAGAGAGAGGTATGTATGTATGTATGCATGCATGCATGCATATTATTTCTAATGCTTGGCCCAGTTGCTGCAATCTAGCGATCTAGGTTCAGAGCACAAGCTCCAACCTTGGTTTCATATCCTGGTTAGTAAAACCAAAACTACTGTGAGCCCCTGCCAAAGGAAGTGAGGTGGGTGGCTACCAGGAAGACAGCCTTTTCTGCTATGGCGCCCATACTGTGGAATGAGCTCCCTAGAGAGGTTCACCTGGCACCTACACTGTACTCCTTCCAGTGCATAGGTGAAGACCTTTTTATTCTCCCAGTATTTTGGCATTTTAGCTTCCTAGTCCTTTAGCTTTGGTATTTTAAATCTGTATTTTAAATCTCTGCATTGCTGGTAGGTTTTATTATGGTTGTACTGTTATATTGTGGTTTTAAGCTTTCATATTTTGTATTGTCTTATGCTGCGCTTTGTGGTTTAAATTTTTGTGAACCGCCCAGACAGCTTCTGCTATTGGGTGGTACAGAAATAAATAAATATTAAACCATCACAAACTGTGTTTTAAACTAAACTCATTAGAAGTGCTGAAGCTGGCACATGAAGGCAGGGGCAAATAGGAAGGTGGAGAGGCCCACCTGTTCTCAGCTTTATATAGTATGATTCATTACATCTTAATCTAGATATCTTTTGATAACGTTTATGGAAGCTCAACTACACACTGTCAATATGGCATAAAATAACCAACATGGCCATGTTTAGGGGGGCCACACAATGGTAAGTGGGTTTACCAGCCAGACTCAATTTCTGCTCACTACGAATCCCCTCCCCCACCCAAATCCTCTAGCAAGTGCAGAGTGTTTGGGGAGAGGAACAGCAGAAGTCTCTTTCCCCATCTTAGTGTGGTAGCATAGCCAAATCAAGTGTGCACTTTTTCATTAGAGCCTCAAATTTACACCATTTATAATATAAATGATGATATAATGATCGTTTTCAGATACTGGGGAATAATTGAAATATTTCCATTTGAGCATGATTCAATACACAGTGACTCCCATATAAACACACAGTTCATGACATCTCTGAAGCATCAGGACAACTGAACAATCATACAACTGTGAGTCTTAAAAATGTTGGTCATAATACACAGATGAGAAGCTCTATTCACAAGCCCCTTAATCTTGATTTCTATTACATTATGCATTTATTAGAAGAGATACAAAAAAATAACTGGAATCACAATAGTCTTTATCATCTGCAAACGTATACAGGCCTTGAAGAACATAAGCTCCCTTTTTGTTATTTCCCACCATGATCTTGCCGACGCTGTAAGTTAGGGGACAGGGAGTGGGGGGAGGATAACAATAAAAGCCTTATGACAGCAATACATACTCCCCTTCAGCTGCTATGGCTCTTTTAAAAGTGCATTCCAGATGAATGCACGTCAATCGTCAGGGAAATAAAGGCAGCTACTGTATTAGGATATCAGGTGAATTGGCCTTTACGTCATTACAGCAGGACTGGTGGCTAAATACGGGAACAGTGTGGCTTTGGAATGGCTAATCCAGCATTCCATAGTTACTCGAGAAGAGATACTTTCACTTCATAATAGGAAGTCGTCTCGCCTGACTGTGAAAGAGAATTGGGACATTGCTGCATGGTTGCCATGGGTCAGCAGTTTCAATTCTAAAGAGCTTAATAAGGATGTCACATATTGAGAGGTTTGTTTGGGGGTAGCAGTTTGGCATATTGGACAGAAGAATGTTTTGTGTGCACTCATTGGGTGCACTTAGCAAGTTAACCCTTGAACATTAACTGAATGGCTCAACTCTGAGGAGCTATCATAAAAATGCCAAGGGTTTTTTCAATGAATATTTGATACTGCTCCATGTAAAATTCTGGTTTTTTAACGTTTCCAAACCATATCTTAATAAAAGCCAACATGCAAAACAAAAGACTGCAGTAAGCTAGAAACAAGTTAACTTTGGCTGAAGAATTAATGAATTAATGTCTAAAATTTATGGCAGTTTAGAAATTATATCAGTTCTTCCTGTTAAGCACCCACCACACCAAATGCTGTGGATTATCATCAGATTACTCCCAATTGCCCTTCCTACCACATCCCTAAAAACAGAGAGCCAGTGTGGTGTAGTGGCTAGAGTGTTGGGGTGGAAGCCAGGAGATCTTGGTTCTAGTCCCCACTTGGCCATGGAAGCTCACTGGATGATTTTGGGCCAGTTATAGACTCTCAGCCCAACCTACCTCACAGGGATATTGTTGTGAGGCTAAAATGGAGAGGGGGAGGATTATGTACGCCACCTTGGGTTCCTCAAAGAGGAAAAAAGGTGGGATATAAATGTAATAAATAAATAAATACATACATACATAAAACAAACAAACAAACAAACGACACAGGGTTGCTGCCTACCACTCAGTATTATGGCACTAGGTTTTGCTATGGTACGGCAAGCATAGGAGGATACATGCAGAGCAAATCTATGCCCATCCATAGAGCACTTGGACATTGGATGGTCTGAACATCCTGTGTTCGGCCGGCATATGTCTGGCAGAGCAGGAGGAGCAATGAAGATGATCTTTGCCTCTTTGTCCTCCTTTCTGCTCTTTTCCCACTAGATGCACCTGTGGATCCTCAGCACCTTTTCTCCCCACCCCATCCCCCTAATTTGCATGCTCACCTGAGGTCAGAGCTCCAACTCCAGGTAAGGGAACCACCATGGTGTTTTCTGCAGTGGCTGCAAGGGGAGGGGGAAATCCCTATTTGGATTTCCCAAGGTCATAGCAGTGTTTATGGCTTCAGAGGGGGAACTCCTCAATAGCCTATGGTCACCGGGACGCTCTCCCAGGGATTACAGGATTGCTCTCTAAGACATTTAAAGTTGGCCTAGTTTTTCTGAAGGTTTGCCAAAGGCTGTAATAGGTGGTAGTTTATGCTCAAATAGTAATTAACACATTTGGAAAACACATAGGCATAATGCAAGTTCAACAGGATCGGGGGGGTATTATTCTTAGTCACCCCTTCATTCAACTGCAATGCTATTTCAGAGCAGCTAGAACTTCACAACTGCATTCTGCTCAGCATTTTGGCGGTTACAAATGACATAAGCAAATGGCCCAGGGTGGGTGGAAAAGCAGCACTGACAATTATCCCATAGCAGACCAGCCATCATCACTGAGAACTCAAAGTCTTTAATTTAAGAAACAAGTTATTTACAGTGAAGAACACACTGATAACCACAATTCTGCGCTCAGCCTAGAATTTCAAAACAGATCATTTCTTAGGAATTGTGGAGCCTCAGTTTATAATGCAACTGAAGACATCACATGTGAACAGGTTATGAAGGTCATCACGTGACTTCCAGTGGTCATCACTGAAACTTGAAACCAAAGGGACATAGGAAGCACAATGGAGCATTGCCTGATGATTTGGTTGATTCAAAGGCCACCATGAAATAAAATATGAAAAGACAAAAAGTGTCTAGTTGCAAATATTGCAGATATTTGGGGTGGTTAATTAAATATTATGTAATTAACCACCCCAAATCACTTCATATATATGAATCTAGAACTACTACATTAATTAGAAGGTCTAAATGGCAATATGTAGTATCATTGGTAGGCAGGAATTCACATCAGAAATCATAAAATAATTTGACCAAGTCTGCCTTTGCCCAATTTTTAGGTGCACAAAACATGCAAACAAATATGGCTGTTGGCTATAACCAACCTGAATGTGGTTCTACTTTCTAAAGTAAAGGTTTCCAAATCTGATACAACAGCATCACTGGAGATGCTATAGATGCATCCTGCATTGCACATCCTGCTATAACCAACCTGAACGTGGGTTCTACTTTCTAAAGTAAAGGTTTCCAAATCTGATACAACAGCATCACTGGAGATGCTATAGATGCATTCTGCATTGCAGATCCTGCATTAAGCCAGGGTGTGTGTGGCCTAAATAACCTCCTAGGTCCCTTTCCCCTATGATAGAAATGGTGACACACACTTCCTCCAGGCCCATTTGCTATCTCCTGACATTTACAGTTATATGGGAGGTAGCGTGCTCTTGCTCCAAAGGTTTTTATGGGGCATCCATTAAAACAAAAGCAAAACTGGGTGTTTTCTAAATAGCTGGGCCCCAGGATGAGGGACTGCATTATCAAAAAGTAGAAAGGAAAGACTTTGAGGACAATATGGGAGACAAGACAGTGGCCATTGATGTATTTCAGATCCCCAAAACTGAGGAGTTAAAACACTGGATTTGATTACCAATAAAAGAAGAACCATGACATAAATAGATTGAAACCATGATTCCAAAACAAGTCCAATTTTAACTGTCAGTTTTGATTTTGAAAGATAGTTTAAAATATTCTTCCAGTCTTTGTTATGCACAAAATCTCTCAGTGAAAAGCACAACGGCTTCTACAATATGTTGGCAAGTCTCCTGTGAAATTTACTGACATTAATAATTCCATCTTCTACTAAATTATAGTTTCAAAGATTACCAATTCTGTTATATTGAATTCCTCTCTATTTCCACCTGATGATTTGTTGCCATAGCCTATCAAAACTGGCAACTTTTCCACCACCCTTCCAACTTTCAGCATCTTCCACCTTTATCTAACTCACCTGTTTCTAAACTCCACTGCTGGTCTTAGTTATGTAAAATTCACAGCAAGTTTTCAGGTTTTGAAAATTTCTAGTGCTGAGCAAAAAAAAAAAAAAACCTATCTGCCAAGGGCGAAAAACTTAAAACCAGCTGAAACCAAGAACTCTGACCCTTACATATATTTAATATTTCAGGCATTCTGCGGCATGGCAAATTCCACAAAATTACATTCAGTTGGGAAACCAATTTGCATTAACTTTAGCCAGCACCTCAAGGGAACTGCAATACCCAACAATATAACCACTGGCAAGAAAACTTAGAAATATAGCCAGATAGTTGCATGAATGCAGAGCTAACCAACGTTTTAACCCACATCAGGCAAAACAGAAAAGAGCTCAATGAGTTTTCATGTAAAACAAATCCCATTTCTGAACCAAATGACACAAACAAAACCCAATAGCATTAGCATTACAGACTGCAGAAGGCAAAATAATCTTTTCAAAGAAACACTGTGCTAGGAACCCTGCAACTTATCATATCATGAGTGTGAACACTTCAAAACAAGTTCCTCTGACATCAATAGTGCTTGCTTCCAAAACCAGGATAAACCCATCCCTTCATTTGACAAGTCAAGAAATTTAAAGTAACTGGAGGATTACTATTATCTGAATTTTAGATATCCAGAAGGCTTAAATCACTATGATCTTGCCCAGTATAGGTTGCCCATGTGCTGCAACATTCTGCTGGATATTCAACAGTTAATTACTGTCATTTTTAGTTGAATGAATTATATGGTTTGAGGATGGTATGCCTGAATCCAGGTTTTTCTTTCCTACTGATCCTCTCCCCTCCCCAGTCACCTTCCAAAGAGGTGATTGACACTGACAAAGCTCATAGTACTGGCCATGCAGTTCCCCATTCCAGCACTGGGAAAGATGCATGTACCTTCAAGTAATGTACGCCGAGAACCAGTCTGAGTACCATGTCAGGGGTCCTAATCCAGTAGATTCCTGTGCATGGGTACCTTTCTCATTTATCAAAACACCTTTTCTTCTTGTTATGGGTTATTCAGATAAACGGAAGTTGAACCACATTAAGTATAAGTTAAAATTTACCTTTCTCTCTCATAAAGGTTGTGCTTTTCAATTACACTTTGAGGAATCTTGGGGTTCCATTGAAGCATTTCAGGGCTTTCTCAAAGCAAAAGTGGTAGTAGCAGAAATGCATCCCTGAAAGACTTCTTAATCTTTCCCTGAAACATGTAGTCACAGAGGAGTCTTGACTATTTTCTAAGACACATTAGAAGTACACATAGGGTAACTGTGAAGCCCAGCATGCATGCCAACGTCCCACATAAACCGAGTGCTCTAGAATCGTCCACAAAGGAAATTATTTATTTATTTATTTATTTTTATTACACGTCTATACCACCCAATAGCCAAAGCTCTCTGGGCAGTTTACAAAGATTAAAAACACTTAAAAATACAATATACAGATTTTAAAAGCCAATTCCATAAAAAACACATGAACAGACAATATACACAACAACATATATCTAAAACAATGTCAAACAAGCAATCTCGAAGAAAACAACCATAACCATAAGCCATTCCAGGAACAATGAAAACTTATCATATACTGCCAAATGCCTGGGAGAAGAGAAAGGTCTTAACCTGGCGCCGAAAAGATAATGATATTGGCGCCAGGCAGGCCTTCCTGGGGAGAGCATTCCATAATTTGGGGGCCACCACCAAGAAGGCCCTCTCCCTTGCTGCCATTTTCTGAGCTTCCCTCAGAGTAGGCAGCCAGAGGGCGGCCTTAGATGTCGAGCATAGCGTCCGGGTAGGTTCATGTCAGGGGAGGTGTGCTGTCAGATATTGTGGTCCCAAGCCATGTAAGGCTTTATAGGTTAAAACCAGCACCTTGAATTGGGCTCAGAAACATATAGGCAGCCAGTCCAAGCAGGCCAAAGTTGATGTTATATGTTTGGACCTTCTGTTCCCTGTTATCAAACTGGCCGCCGCATTTTGCAATAGCTGCAGCTTCTGAACCATCTTCAAAGGCAGCCTCACTGCCTTTGTCTATACTGTCTATACTGTAGATTGCAGAGCAACTTGGAGATTACCAGAACATAGACAGCTGAAGCCAGGTTATCCCTGTCCAGATAGGGGCGTAACTGGGCCACCAACCGAAGTTGGAAGGCACTCCGTGCCACTGAAGCCACCTGAGCCTCAAGTGATAAAGATTACTCAAGGAGAACCCTCAAGCTACGAATCTGCTCCTTCACGGGGAGTGCAACCCCATCCAGAACAGGCTGAGCACCTTCCATCTGGTCACCCACCAAGAGCATCTCAGTCTTGTCTGGATTGAGTTTCAGTTGATTAGCCCTCAACCAGTCCATTGTTGCAGCCAGGCACCAACTTAGCACATCTACAGCTTCACCTGAAGAAGATGAAAAGGAGAAACAGAGCTGCATGTCATCAACATGCTGATGACAACGCGCCCCAGAACTCCGGATGACCACACTCAATGGTTTCATGTAGATGTTAAATAGCATGGGGGATAGAACTGACCCCTGTGGAACCCCATACTGGAGAATTGATGAGGCCGAGCAATATTCCCCAAGCACTACCTTCTGGAGCCGACCATCCAAGTAGGAGTGAAACCACTGCAATGCAGTGCCTCCCACTCCCTGCTCAGACAATCGTCCCAGAAGGATACCATGGTCGATAGTATCAAAAGCTACTGAGCGATCAAGGAGAATCATCAAGGTCACACTTTCCCTGTCTCTCTCCTGACATAGGTCATCATACAGGGTGACCAAGGCTGTTTCTGTGCCAAAACCTGGACTGAATCCTGACTGAAATGGATCTAGAGTAACTGCATTCAATTCCAAGTCTTCTGCAGAAGTGAAATTTCACAACACTAATTTTTCTGAACATGCCACAGTACTGAAGGGTACAGAGTCTCACACACATGTAATTTCTGTGGATGAGATCTGGTAGATAGAAGAATTCATTAAAGAACTAAAATAAATGTGTGGCATTGAACAGATATGGAATAATACATAACCAGAGATTCCTTTCATAATACAGAACAGCAAAGAAAGGAAATCCTCAACGCAATGAAGAGGAATAATGCCTCTCTAAAACAGGAACCAAAGTTAACAAAGTGCAGAGGAAGAAATAAAAGAGGAATGTACTTTAAATCAGAGCTCACAAATTCAGTTTTCTAAAGAACTTCCATGAAGCTGTTTAAGAATGCCTCTTGAACTTTTGGAAGAGTGGGATGGGTTGTAAATAGCCATTTTACAGTTTAAAATGTCTATGGAAATGAAGAAGTATAAAATCAGACAAAAATAAGTTTGCCAGCCACTTTCTTCTCAGGGTATCCCTTCCTGCCCTTAGCTTCCCTTTAAAGATGACCCTCATGTGAACACTTTTTTGTTTTGCAATAAAAATACAACACACAAACTAGATTCAAACCAAGAAATAGGAGTATTTAATAGTTTAAATGGTATTAATCTCTAAGAGCTTATTTCCCAAGTATATCCTTTGTTCATTTCCCCCCATCTATACTCTGTTGAGACTGCATGCTAGGATTGTTTTCAGACAGACACAAACTCCCAAGACTTTTCAGAGGGCTGGATCTAGGCTTGTTCTTTTCCCGCCTACTGATGCTCTGATCAAATTCCTCCCACACCAAAGCTGTGTTTTTTTTTTTTAAAGCTTTCCATTGGTACTTTGTTACATGTGTTACATACAAGGGGGACATCAGAGCAAACCTACTGGATCAGACCAAAGACCGTTCTAGTCCAGAATCCTGTTTCCCACAGTGGCCAACCAGATGCCCTTGGGAAGTACAAAGCAAGCACAAGGGCAATAGTGCTCTCTCACTGTTGTTCTCTAGCAACTGGTATTTAGAGGCCTATAGTCATCAGGACTAGTAGCCATTCATAGCCTTATCCTCCATGAATTTGCCTAATCCCCTTTTAAGGTGAATTCAATAGTTTACCGAATTCAATAGTTTACCGATGTGCTGTGTGAAGAAGTACTTCCTGTTGTCTGCCCTGAATCTCCAACCATTCAGCTTCATTGGATGATCCCTGTTTGTACGGTTATGAGACTTTGCTCTATCTACTTTCTCCACACCATACATAGTTTTATACACCTCTATCACCCTGAACGCATAGAATCAAAAATGGAGCAAGTGGAATGTTACAATTACTATTTTCAATCCTTTCAATTACTGATCTCTACAGAAGCAAAGTTTGCAGCAGAACATTCTCATTCAATCAAATTTGAAATAGCTGTAGCTCAGTGGCAGAGCACATGCTTTGCATGCAAAAGGTCCCAGGTTCAATACCCCGCTTCTCGAGGTAGGGCTAGGAAAGTATTCTGTCTGAAACTCTGGAGAGCTGCTGCCAGTCATTGTTGACAATATTTCGTGAGGTGAACCAACGATCTGACTCAGTATAAGGGCAGCTTCTTATGTTCTATTTTCAGTAGCTTATAAAATAATTTGTGTGTTGAATGAATGGAATTGAAGTCTGTCTAAAAAGAAGCATCTGGTTTCCATCTGTTCTCATGGGAAACAAGAAAGTACTTTGGCTGAAAAAGAAAAATCAAAGACTGGGTGGGGAGCAAAAGTCTTACAAAGCCACTGGGGAGGTTGGATTGCTGTGAAAGATGCTTACCATCATGTTCATAACCTTAAATAGATTACATATGACCAATGATGTGAACAAAGCATACTATACCATACACAAAGCAAATAATTTGAAGTGAAACTTGCAAGTAAATTTGAGCAGAAAGTGATCAAAAGAAGAACAATATCACTCACTACCAGTTTCCTATCACCTGAATTCCCTTCTTAATTCACTGCATCCCTGATCCCTCAGTTCTATTCTCTTCTTGTCAGCCTGATGCATGGTCAGGGGGTATGTTAATGCTGCGTTCCGTTCAATATGCAACACGCTCTTGATACTAATGAAGATAGTATTAGTAGCTGCAGCAGCTGCAGAGAACATTATCTGCATATTCCATCACTCTTGAAGTGCCATTCTTAGAAGAACAAAATGTTAAAGAACATGTACAAGAACGTGTGCTTTTAAATGGATAAGTGATAGAACATATCTAACGAACAGAGGGAGCTGCTTAAGAATGCCAACACAGATACATACTTGTTTGGATATGCTCTCCCTAATGGGAATTTCTTCTTCTGTGAATTTTCAGGCATACATTGGGCAATCACTCAACAGTTTTATGAATACAAACAGGACGGCGTCTGTGGCTGCAGTGGCTTGTGGTAGCTTAAATAAGTCACACTGAGCCACAGCAATCGTGTGCACCTGGTCAATGTAAGCAGTGGGTGAGGGAAGCAAAACTGACATTCCTCTGAGTGTACCTTTTTGTGTTAACAGTCCCCCCACACACACACACTCCAACACCAGAAGAGGTGAAACATATAAATACATATGGCAGCTCATCTCACTGATGCTGGTCCTAACATGACCACAGCAAAAAGAAGAGTTTTGTTTTAAGTAACTAGAGGTGATAATAAAATAAAATAATAATTGGGCTGATCTGATGACTGTATTGCCGAACTTTGCTATATCCTATGCTTTTAATTACAGATATCATGTTTGCTATTTTTGAAAATTTACTTTAACACAAATTGTGAAATCCTAAGTGGGCCATTACCTAAGGGGTAGCTGTGCTAGTCAGCTGCAGCAAAAACAGAGTCTTGTGGCACCCGAAAGCGTAACACATTTTTTATGGTTTCAGTTTTTATGGACTAGAATACACTTCATCAGATACTTGAAGCATTGTCCACAGTTGGCAGGCATATAACGTATAGGCATATTGAGAAAAAAAGAAGTAAGCTGTGAGGATCAGAGGGAAATTAAATGCACCCCCCAAAAGTACTGTGATAAGGTTTAAATATCAAGGTTTAAACGCATATAAAATAATTATAGTGAACATTCACAAAACATTGCTAATGATTACAAAAACTTCCTAGCACAGGATAACACATCATGCATGCTGATGAACTAGGCTCTAGTGCATAAAAGCTTGTGAGTCTTTGAGGCAGCCTTCTCCAGCCCATTACCCTGGGGATGATGGAAGTTGTAGCCCAGTGCATCTGGAGGGCACTGGGTTGGAGAAAGGTGCTTTAAGGTGCCATAAGATGTTTTTGCCAGTAGGAAAATGTTTCTTAGGCACTGCTACTGAAAGAACACTGTCTAATGCTTCTGGGATCCAAAGAGGATTAAAAACAGATGGGAGAATACAGGACTGGAAACTGGCACAAACCCGTAAGACAACTTTCCCTCTTAAACAATGCTAAGATGCCAGGTCTGGAACCAGAGGACAATTTATTTGATCTTTGCTTGCCTAATCCTGTGATAAGCTGACTCTGCCTCCAGCTGTCAGGTAGCAGACACTAGTGACTCATATCCTGTATGGGGGCTGACTCATTTGCTATCAGAATAATTTAGTGGAAAGCTCCAAGGATCTTTCAAGCTAGGCATCAAATAAAGGCTAAAAACCGGGACTGTTGCCACTTCTTTTCCTATATAAGTTGTCACTGTTCTATGGTACCTCCTTAGAAAGCAGGTTTTGATGAGCAAATCAACTGCTCTTGCAAATCTCAATGGAAGTCATGAACAAAAAGAAAAGGGGGAAAAAGAGGAGTCAAATCCGTTTCTTTAGGTTTGAGACAAGCTCATTCTTATAAGCCTACATGGGTAGTCTTTTTATCCCCATAACTGATAATGGGGATAAAAAAGCAGAAAGAATGAGTAAAATTCTCCTCCACAAAGCCAAGCTGTCACAATAACCTGCTTGCCTGTGACAGGTTCCAGGTGTTAGAAAGGAAGGTATGCATAAACAGAGAATGGAGAACTCCATTCATTTGCAACTTCTGATCAGACCTATGCTGACCACATTAGTTAATAGTAGTTGATCCAGTTATTATTTCCTATTAACTCATACAAATAATAGTTACCTATTCTTTTTAATTAACTATTACTGAACTCAGTAAGGCTTTATGCTAACACTATCTATTGGCTGTAAATTCAAAGGATCAGTCAAGTATAGTATTTCTTACCCTTTGTTCAAAACACTCAATACTTTGTCTTGAAAGTAGAACTTAAAGCATCTCAGAATCTCCGGAATACTATGATCTTGTTAATATGAAAAAAACAACATACTAGTAAAAGTTCTGCTCATTTTTTCAAGTTAGCTGCCCCAGTGGTGAGAGGAACACTGGAACATAAACCTGCCTGAATGATGCACCCCCGAAAACAGAGTAAATGGTCTACAGCTGTGTGGGATGAGCTACAGTCAGCTTTGTGATGAGGGGAGATATATTCAAGCTCATTTAGTACTCTTTTCATGTTCCAAGGCTGAAACATCATGTTCAGAACTAGTTCCTGGGCTGAGCTGTAACTTAAACTCTGGCTTCGTAGTATGTATTCCACCACCATCACCCCTCTTTCCCAAACCAAATCAGTGGCTAGAAAACACACATATCTAGAACTTTTAAAACTTTTAAGCAATGGGTAATGTAATTCTACCAAAACATTTTCTATTTTCCACACAGGGACACAGAAGCAGAATTTTTAAAGGGTTTTTTATTATACTAGTCTCATTTCCTACAGGATATAGAAAAAGAGCGACGGGATATGCAATTTAAAATGGAAGTTCTTGAGGAGATATTATGAACAGCACTAAGTTAGGTGACATTTTAGATCTGTATTAGAAAGATTAGGAATTATTTGTATACATGGATGTTTGGCAGTTTTGGATCATACAACTGCTCAACCATTTTACTAAAAATAAATGAACTGATGGTGCCTTTTAGGGCTACACGACTCTCATTACCATTACATCACAAACAAAGGGTGCTATCAAACATAGAAAGAATTACTAACATTGCAACATACAAAGAAGAATGCATTTTTTTTCTTTAAAGGAAAAGATATTATTTTAAAAAAAGTTTTTACCTCTGCAGATTCATAGTCAGGTTGCCTGAACAGGTCTTGATCTTGTTTTGTGCTTCCAGGTGAGTCATGCCATCTGCACTTATCCCATCAATACTAAGAACCACGTCACCTATTCCAACGTTTGCATTAGCTGCTTTGCCTCCATCGCTCAACTGCAAGATCAAATGCAATAATGTAAGCATTATTCATTTTAAATTACCTTCCAAGATATCCTGAGAATCAACAGCTGGACTTTGTAGAGTTTCAAGTTGAACTAAGTGGTCATTTGAGACCAGGGGTTCTAAACTTTCTTACAAGGAGTCTTCCAAAGGACCGAGTCACACTATCCCATCAGACTGTGGTGGCCACTGGAAAATATTCAGTTCACACTTTAATTCTAGCTCCAGCAGCTTGTGATAAAGGGGGCAATTTATGTAACTACTGGCCGGGTTTGCTGAGCTCTACACAAGCTGGCTTTTAGAATGCCACTGCAACTCAATTTAACTGGGGTTGGTGTGTTACAACCACACAACAGTCAACACATGATAACTGCAACAAATCACAATCTCTGCACGTGCCATTAGGTGTAGCACTCTCAGCACAGGCTCAGTGTTTTCTGGTGGAAGCCATGTGTTGTTGGCACGGTCATGTAATTCTGAACCAATCCCTACCCCACAACCATGAGGGCCAAGCTTTGACGTGCAACTTTAGGAAGACATTATAGCTAATGTCTTTATCACTTCTGGCCTAGAATGGTAACAAACGGAATAAGGGAAATCAACATCACTAACCGACAAAAATTGGGAGTGGGAAACCATCCATAAAGTTGTCAGTGCTGCACAAATTGGAAAGAGCTGAGTTGAAAAAACATCCCATTCCCTGGACTAACTAGGGAACATGTCTGCACAAGCCCCGTGCAGGGCAACCACTTCACACTGCTATCAGCAAATTCATTTATCTCCTTAGAGAGGACAACCTCATGTTTTGTGAACCCTAGATGTAAAACTCTAGATCCTTTTCGTGCAGTGTGGCACTATGATTCATCAGCTACAACTGAAGAGAGCAGCCCCACAAAATGCAATAAAAAATTACGAGATATAAATGGATGCAGAAATGTTATCAACGTGGTAGCTGTACCAGCACAAGGTGTAGGTGTAGCAGTGCCTATCTCTGCAGGATCTGCATGTTAATTATGTAAATGGAAGTTGCACACAGAATATTAGTTACGTACATTTCATCAGCTGTGGGGAAAGCATCTGTCAGGCAATACAAATTGAGGTATTAAGAACAGCTCCAAGAACTCCAAATGCCTTAAGGAGGAAAAGCTCACACTCACACACACACACACACACACACACACAGGCTTGGATCCTAACCTAAGGAAATTCATGGAAAGAAAGCTTCCTCTCCCACTCCTTCCCCACGTAGCCCCCTACATACACCAAAAAAGCTTCCCTGGAATGTCTGGGAGCCCTCCAGAACAAGGGTTGGCAGAAATTAGATCTCCAGTTGTTTTGGACTACAACTCCCAGCATTACTGACATTCACCATGCTGGCAGGAGCTTCTGGGAGTTGAAGTCCCAAACACCTGGATATCTACGTTCTGCCCACCCCTGTCCCAGAACAATGTGGGATGGGGCACACTGGGGTGGAAGGGACAGCCAGCTTACTGTAGGATTCAAGCTTGATTTGGGGTGATTCCCTCTTCCTGCAGAAACCCCACTCCTATTGTTCAGGAGAGTCCCCCAAACCTCCAGAGAGCATTTTCAGGGGTCGCAGAGGAGGGACATGAAACTGTCATTTCATAAATTTTCTTAAGTTAACTTATCTTAGGATCCAAGCCAGAGAAGGTTTGATTTAGGTGCGTGCATAACTTTCATGCAAACAAAATCGAATACAAAGCTATCAGATTTAAACCGAAACTATGTGCCAAATCAAAATGAATGTTCAAATATAACTATTTTCCTTTCTTCAGTTTTGCATTATTAATCTCACTGCTCTATTTATATTGTAAGCAAAAGCTCCTACAAAACCATACCTATATCACATTTCTGAACAACTGTTAACTACAGAAAAGGTGTGAAAAATAACCAAAGGTTTTCCCACCATGTAAGACTTGCAACTTCAGACAGTCTAGAAAACTCATTTTAGCAGATAGAAAGGCAACAGTATTAAAAGTATGTCAACCTTTCTCATATACCACTATGTACCACTTAGCATCTTTTCCTTGGGCATCTGGAATGCATTTAAGTGCAGATCCTGCAACACTGATACGCTTAAAGCATTTTAATGCAAGGTAGGAAACTTTAATATAGATGACTCTATACAAAAGCTCACATCTAATTTTCTAGAACAAAACTAATTAAAAAAGTTACTTATTACCAATATACCAATATAAAGTAAATAACAACAACAGAGCAGCTCTTGTATAAAGTAGACAGCCTGGCCCTATAGCTTTTAACTGAGCTATTTGATATTTAAAGATCTAGACAAAATTTGCAAGCAATGTCAGCATTAGTTAGTGTCTCTTGCCTAAAATGGTGGTCTCTAATTTCTCTTGTCTGAAGAGAATGAAAATAGTACAACAGTTATTCAGCAGCAAGTGAATGAATGGCACTACCACTGGGAATATGTATAAAATCTTAAAAGAACATAGAGATGGAAAGAACAGGTTATCCTTTCCATTCAGCTTGCCAATGTGAGATTATTCCCTACTGCATGTTCATGTATGCTTCTGTTCTGTGTAGTTTCAAGTGTCTCACGGCATGGGGTTCCATAGCTCTCTCTAAAAATGTATTACAGTGCTGCACTGTTACATAGACTTTGCTGTTGAGAAATTAATTACCGCCGCCTCATTCACATAAAGAGCATTCAATCTTGTAGTGGGGGAAAATTCCACTGCTTACATTTCCATCTATTACTTCTATTTATTAACTATAATTCACTCATCAACGATAAGTCATGCTTGATTCTAGGTTTCTGTTCTTGCCAATGCACTTTAATTTCTATAATATTTTTATTTAGCATCACTATATTTTAATTCCCTTAATTTCATTTCTTTATTTAGCCTTGTGGAGAAATGATGGTTGTTTCTTAATTCTCTTCCTATTGCATTTCTGTGTTCTCACTGATTCTTTGAGTATTTAAGACACAAGCATTTAAGATCAACTGGAAAGTCCCAAAGCAGAGAGACCTAGGCTTGATTTGTACAGGAAGTCAGCCACAAACATCCCACATACTTTTGGTTCCATATAAATACATTTAGGCTGCAGTCCTATCGGGATGGCCATAAACCTCCAAACTTGGAGGCTTATGGCCATCCGATGCAGAGTGGGAGGAATGGCTGAGGCGATCTTTGCCTCTGTGCTCCTCCCGCTCTGCATTTTGGGTAGACAGGCTTTTTCACCTGTCTAGCTGGGGCTCTGCAGAGCAGGAGGGAAGGAGGCTCAGGAGGCCTGGGGTTATGGCATAAGGAGGCCTCCCCAGTCCCCTCCCTGTCCACCGGCACTTGCCCTTTTCCTCCTCTCTGACATCACTTTTGTGACCTCTGAGAGGCAGCCGGTGCGGTTCTCTCTGCGTCACCTGTTAAGGGGAGGGGGCTCAGAATCCAAACTATCCTATGACCTCCCAGACTCTGTCTAGGAGTCATAGGATTGCTCCCTTAATCATGTACACTGGCCCCTTCACATACAATCACATGGATGCACAATTAGCATACTAATGCTACATGTAAATGGACCAGTGCACATAAGTGTATTTCAACATTACGAGGTACAGACGGAACATTCATGCACATAACAGCTTTACATTTGGCCAATATCCCACACAGAAGGCCAAAAACAAAGCAGAAACTCTGTGAGAGTTATCCATTGCTGAGGTGAACTATTTCAGACTAGAGGTGAGGGATCACATGTCTAAATGCTTGCCTACATACAAGACACACCAAACTAGTACAGAACACACTTCCTGGCATGCTAGTTTGGTGCATGTGGTTGAACATTTTATGTGGGAAGAAGCATTCAAACATCCTATCCCACATCTTTTGTCCAAAATGATCCATCTAATCAAGAGATGCATCATCTCTTGTAGAGAGATCTTGTAGAAGCTCTTATTTCATTTCATTTATTTCATTTATGATATTTCTATACTGCTCCATAGCCAAAGCTCTCTGTGCGGTTCACAAGCTTCTCTTCATCTGTTTAGCTCTCAGTAATTCCTTGGCAAGATTTTTGGAAGTTGGCACTGAAGACAGAAAGACCTGTTTGCCAGTCTGCAACTTCTTCCACCATCTGTGTAATACTATTACAGCAATGGGCAACCTGCAGCCCTCAACCTAATTTCAAAAGCCTCCTGAATGGGATCAGTTCAGACCTCTGGCAAGAGCCATCTATCCCATCCCTAGCAGCCTCCTGCTTGGGAACAGAGAGAGAGAGAGAGAGGTGTCAGAAAGAGAAAAGGAGAGAAAAAGAAAAGGAGTGATCCAACTTCTTTTGACTCTGGCCCTGCCCACCACTGGCTTAGGCCCTGTGCACCACCAACATGCAACCCTGAACAGATTACTCGTATAGGCCCTCAACAGAAAAAAGTTGTCTACCCCGATGTCTTACAATCAGAGCTGGAGATGGTCTTGTAGGCCATCTACTCCAACCTCCTGTTAAATGCAGGAAATCCAGAGCTACAACATCCACCAACACATAGCCACCCAATCTCTGCTTGACCTGCAGGAAGAGAAAACCCACCCATCCACTCTGGGTAATTGGTTCCATTGTCAAATTGTTCGTACTGTTATAAGCCATTTCTCTTTATGTTCAACTGAAATGTACCTTCCTGTGACTTAAGCCCATTAGATCAAGTCCTGCCTTCTCAGGCAGCATCTTTGCCATCATTTATGTGGCAGCCCTTCAGGTATTTGAAGAGCGCTATTATGTCTCCCTTCAGCCTTCTCGTCTCCAGACAAAACATATCAACTTCTTTCAACATTCCTTCACATCTGCCTCAGAGAGAGCAATCTTATGTTACCTGGGCGAGCGTCCCAGGTACCATAGGATGGCTTGGTAAAACCCTCCAAAGTTGGAGACTGCTGTCTGAACTCAGAAGGGGGAGTCTGAGGTCTGACCCCAGACCCCTTCCCCTCACAGGTTGCATGGAGAGAATGACAACGGAGAAGGAGAAAACTGACCTTGGAGGAGGAAGAAAGGGGGCATTCTGGTGGGCGGGAAGGGGAGGAGACCAGAGAAGCTATGAGTTCTTCTGAGCCTCCTCCACCTTCCTTTCCTCCCCCTCTGAAGCGCAGTCGCTAGACAGGCTGAAAGGCTCATCTGGTGAAAATCAGGAAAGACGGAGGATGGGGAAGCAAAGATCACCTCCATTGCTCCTCCTGCCCTGCCAGCTTCAGCCTGGCATGGGATAGGACATTCAGAAGCCTTTGCTTCTGAGCAGCGAGGGTGCAGTCAATAGGAATGTGCCCTCGGACCATAATCGCCTCAGGCCACATGAAGGCAGTTCCCAGCAGCCCCATGTGGCAACTAGTCATAAGACATGCAGAATTTGGTAATGGATAGGAAATTCAGCATCCTGGAGCTAGTATATCTGCAAACACATAGTCCTGACCCTGTATTTGCTATGCTAAGGGGACGTGGGAGAGATACTTACAGTAAAGTATAAAGGGATTAATTGCCCCACAAGAGGCAATTAATAACTCCCACATCTGCAGATTTCCTCTTGCAACTGTCCCAAAGCTGTTCTTTTCCCTAAACCTCCATCCAAGCAGACTAATTTCCTGTTTCAGAGCCTCATTTTTTTGAGGGGGAGTGCAGAGACACAGTATTTAAAGCTGTCTTGGGGGCCAAGATGGCCAGCAAGAAAAACATCAATCACCTCCTTAAGTCTACTGATTCTTCCCTGCTCATGCTTCCTTAACCCACACAGAGTACATTTTACTGGAAATGGAGCTCATTGATTTATGCGCAACAGTTCTTGTCCCTTTTCAGAAAGCCAATTTTAAGGCTGTTTTCTTTAAAAATGTGAAAGGTATTGAAAGTAGCTTATTCAAGCTACTGCTTCTACCAAATTTCTAAATATGCAGCAGGTGCAAGAGACAGTGGTACCGTTGAACTGTGACTATGAAATGGCACTCATCTGCTGTTATCACTGCCTGCTCCTTTTGGTGAACATGTGTAGCTTTCTGGCACAGTTAATGCTAGATGTTTGATTTGGAATGGTTCATGGAAGAAATCGCAAACTCAGCCAAATGCTATTTATAGAGATCCTCCTATTTAATCCTGTTGTAACTTCTTCTAACCTGATAGCAGAGAAGTAGCTGGTGAAATCAGGGCTGTGATTCCTCCTCCCCAAACACAAGCAAACTTTTACTTCTGCAAATACCCTAGACTATTGTCTAATACAGAATCCCAAGATTTATGTATGCGTAAGACACAACTAGAGTAATATGTGAAGCTTAATAATAATGTGGGTATTTGGATTTATTCTTTGTACCATTCCATTAACATTAATGGACTTTGTGCCCTAGTTAAGCCAAACAACTCTTTCCTGTATAAATGTGAAGCATACTGAAGCCTACCCTATCAAGTATCTGAATAAAGTTGCTGCCCAGAGTATCTTGTATATAGGCAGGATAGAAACTGGATAAAGAAATAAACATAAAGAATAGCTTGTTTATGAAAAATTTAAATTCTTGCAAGGAATTTTTAACAAGCAATTAGAATTAAGCTCTAACTGCTTAGCCAATCAGAATTAAGTTTTGAGCGATATTGGTACTGTGCCTAACTACATTTTCTCTAAATTAAGTGGCATAAGCTTCCTAATTTGTGGCAGAGAACATTCATTTCACACCTCAAAGACACGTAATGTGTCATGAGTGAACAAGCATTTGGAGAAAGCGTTTGGCTCCCCTGACGGATGGAAGGTGTTGCAGAAATGGAGTGCTGTTGGTTTTGGAATTCAACAGTTTGTGTTTTGCATCAGTGCAGTATATTTAGTGCTGCACAAGAGCTTGTACATGACATTTGCTGGTACTGTAAATGTCATTAGACACATACCATGCCATGGTATGTCACCCCTTAATAATAAGGATTCATGCATTCTGCTTGCCTGGCTGCAAAAGAACATAAATTTATAGCCAAATGATCTGCTATTTTGCCTAGAAAATGTCGCTTCCTATGGAGCTTATCTGAGAGTTCTCATTAGTGGACTTCCTGTTACTGTGAGTCTGCAGTAAAATTAAAGTGGTGTTATACAGTGAAACACATACATAGCAAAGACTGATCCAAAAGTTTGAAAGCACTGTATGATACAGTCTGATGAGACTGTTCTACTTTAGGATGCAAATGGGAAGAGAATGTATTTATTTCTGTCATTTATACCCTACCTTGCCTCCATTCAAGGCAAACTACATAGAAGTTCTGAGGTGTTCTCCCAGCCAGGGTCCAGAGCTAGGTGTCTTATTAAGCTTTCAAACCATGTCCTGGAACCAGTGAATGCTTAATTTGGAGCAGCACTACAACTTCCTACCTGAGAAAACCTGAACTGACCGTGAGAAAGTTCTAGCCTCAACTTGTTGATGTGCTACTATTCTAGGTCTTTTTGTTATTGTTCCTTAACATGGAGGACTATTCAAATATACAATTCCACATCTGCATTGTGTATGGGTAAATCCTAGGATGATTGTACCACATGCTTTCTTTTAATGTGTAAACCAGCTCTCAGTCAGCCATGTATCATATGCCTGCAGCCACTGAATCCTAGCAACTTCTCCTAGATATGCGTTTAGCAGCTAGTCAAATTAAATAAAACATTTCTTCCAAGTGAGCATCTTGCCAGAACAGCTTTCCCCAACCTGATGCCCTCCTGATATTGTGGACTTCAGTTCCCATCAGCCCCAACAATGGCCAACGGTCAGGAATATTGGGAGTTGTAGTCAAAAAAAGAACTATACTTCAAGCCAACCTGTAACAGTCATACATGGGCAGACTGCTGAAATTATTTTTATTGGCAAGCCTGTTGAGCATCGTTGTTGGGAAGGATGACAAAAAAGAACTGGAAATATAATAGAAGTTGTTTTTAAAAGGAAGGCATGTGATGCAGTGAGGATGGAGTTGAAAAGAAATGATAGCATGCATGCATTCATTCATTCATTCATTCTAGGAGCCAGTCCTACAGCAAGTTCACGAGCAATGTTTCTAGGCACTGGCATTTATTTATTTGTGTGTGTGTGTGTGTGTGTGTGTGTGTGTAGAGCTGGGTAGTGAGGCACCTTGTATTTCCCAGCTCCACAGAGTGGGTTTTTAAAGCAAAGGGGGCACTGAAGTAGGAGATCAAAATGGCGGACATTCCAAAGGTACGTACATGAGCCATGTTTATTTAAGGAAATATACAACTTTCATTCTTGATATTAAAGACCTTCAGTAGGAACACATTTTGTTACAACTCTAGCACTATGAAACCTTTCCTTATTTCCAACTGAATTAACTAGGGATACAGAATGAATTGGTCTGAAATATATATAGATCTTGATACTCGGGCACAGTTCGGGTTTGTGTCCCACAAAATCTACTTACCTGCCTTTAATCCAAACCCTCTAAGGAAGGCAGTATATCAAAATAAATAGGCCATTAGGGGTGTTCTGAAAAAACATTTTTTGAACAATAAAAGCCAGAAATAGTGTCTATAGAGGTTTTGGAAGGAATGCTTCAATGTCAGCACTGTTAGAGGAAAGCTCCTTTCTATCTTGATCTGATCTAACTACTGCAACATTCAGTAGGGCAAAAGCTCTGGTTTAGTTATTTTCCATTTCATTTACAGGGGATGAGCTGAACTTTCCTGGAAATGTCATGTGCAAAAATAAAGGTCCCAAGTTCTGTATCACCCAGTATCACTAGAACTTGTGGTTCTGCTTTTAACAGCAGTTTCCACAATTATGAATGTTTTTGCAGATATTCCCAAAATGGTAGTAATAGTTGTGGTAATTTTATTGCCACTGCTATTCTCCCCAAGAATCTCCTGCCTCTTGACTTAGTAACATATTCTGAGCTTTAATGTGCATGGATTTTGGGAGCATAATTACTAAACCTCTTCGTATATACATGACTCAGGCATCAGTAGACCACCAGGAGTTGTTTTTCTACCTCAGGCTGCCCTATTGGAAATAATAAAAAAGAAGGACTGTGCTTGATTTCCAATTGTGTGAACCAGCTAAAAGTAACACCTTGCAATTCCAGACTATAGAGCATGTTGAGAGTTCTCAATGACCACCCTCCTCACCATGATGGCCTGTGGATAGAAGACAGCTGCTCATCCACTGCCATGGAAGGGGAAATGGGCCCCTTAGCCTGGAAATTACGCCATACTCCTTTTTTAATTTCTTCTCCGTATACTCCATTATTAGCGTTGTAGTCAATTCTGTTTGCCATAGGCGATCAGGAACTCTATGCAAGTCAGTGCATGGAGCTCTATCCAGGCTAGTGAGCATGCTGGCAGTGGAGCCTGCCATCAGCTCAATCAAGTTTTTGAGGTAGCCATGGAAGAAATGAGGCCCTTTCCTCCCCAGTACGCATGGAAATGTAGTGGACTGGTAGAGGAGAGACAAAGAGATCCATTCCTCCACCACCAGCCCACTGCATTTCCATGCTGGAGGCACAGGAGGTAAGGCAGAGGAGGGAGTGCTTAATTTCTAAGCTGCATTCCTAAACTGCAGAAGTTTTTACTAGCCTGCTTTTTACTCACAAAAGGGGCTGGCAAAGGAGGGGTAAGTGCTCTGTCCATCCTTCATCCTTTTACTCTTAGAAGTAAAAAAGGAGGTTAGTAAAATAATAATTGCAGGCTAGTAAATTCGGGGGCTTATTAACAAGGCTACTACAATATTTATTATTTAATAAATTTATATCCCACTTTTTCTCCAAGGCGTTCTAGATGGCATAAATGAATCTCCACTCCCCATTTTATCCTAACAGAAACTCTGTAAGGTAAATGAGGTGCACAACTGAATCAAGGCCATCCTGAGAGCTCCATGGCTGAATATTCATCCTCCTGCTCCCATGTTTTCACTTCTCATCCTTTAAAACAGGCTTGTAAATAGCCAGTTATCTGGTGTTCCGTTGCAAGAGAAAATCAACTCAACGCAACCACTTTCAAAATAAGATAGAAATTAGGAGGGGTTTATAAACTATAAATGTGTAATACAGGTCTGAGTGGCAAGGTAAGCTCCTAAACGCTGGATGGACTAGTAACCTGGATCTTTGAACCATCTTGCAAATATATATCGAGCAAAAACACAAAGGGAGTCCTCTGGCACACCTTAAAACGGCAAGTTTATTATGGCACAATTCATGAAAGCAAATGTTTGATGAAAATATACATTTGCTGGCCATTAAAGCACAAGAGTTTACAATCAGAAACAAATGGGCTATGGGAGACAAGCCAAAATTGTACAAGATATTAACAGGAATAACAAGATATTAACAGGAATACACCTACAGTGCACTACCATGGAGATTTACAGGATAATCCTATACAGTGCAGTTCTCCCAAGTTAAGTGCTTATAGAACTGCAGCCCTATTATGTTTTATTGCTCACTTATATACTTGATTATTAAAATAGAGGGAATTACCACTGTAGAAATCATGACGTCTCAAAGCCTTTGTAATAAAATTACCAAAGGCTAATAGCTATTAAAAAGGTACAAAAGTTACCTATTTATACCAGTTTATTATACAAGCAGCTTGATGCCAATGCTTGTATATGGAAAATGCTTAAACAACCCCAGTTCTACTTATGCTTCAAAGCGAACACAATTGTGCAATATGCTAACTCACATTCTATAGTCTGTATAATTTATACAGAATAGTGTATACCATTTCCGACAGTCATGGAGCAGGATAAGGAACTATGAAGAACACTAAAGCTCTACCTCCTGAATACTATTCCCACACTTTACAAAAATATACAAGTGACTGCACACATTCAGTGCTCTTCAGCCATAAGGGCCAAGAACATGCTTTAAAAAACAGAAGGAAAAGCTGAAATGCACAATATGTGTGTGTTTACATTTAATTCTTAACATGTGTTTAAATTCTTAACTTGAATATATTCAGCCCTGCATATACCTTCTTTGAGAGCACTGTCCTTCATTTACTCTAATGGGTTATTTCATAAGAACAAGTTGCAAAAAAAGGAAAAAAGAATGGGTTTCGTTTAAGACCACAGATATTTTCTAAGTTTGGTGTTGGGAAACATGAGCAACAAAGGCCCCTCCAGAAGAATGTGTTTCTTCCCCTTTCACGGCCACTGCTTCAAAAAAAGAACAAAAAGAGAATTTTTGCATACTTTCTGGGCTGGGGTGAAAACTTCAATGGATTTTGACTGTAAGGTCATAAACAGAACATACATGGTTGTTTCACTTGAGATTATTTGATCACATCATAGCAACATTGCACAATTGATGTTCTGTTCTCAAACCGCGTAGGCTCTTAATATTGCACCATCCATATTATTTCCCCCTCCACTCTATCCTTTAGTCTAACCTCTTAGCTGAGTGTCAGTCCCAGCAGTATTTTTTTTTAGTTGATGTTTTGTTTAAACATTACTGTAAACCACCTCGAAAGGTTACTTCTACCTGAAAAGCAATATAGAAATGTTTGAAATAAATGTTTCTATTGCAACAGTTGAAGCACACTCTGCTGGAGGAGGAGGAAATCTCAAATTTGGTCACAATCTCATGTAGACACTGATAAAAAAGGAAGTCTCTTTGAATCTTCTCTTTCACTAAAAAAACAAAACTCTTCCACTTTAAGGACGTGGCTTCTTCTTTTTTTACAAGTATCTTTTGGTGGACCCACCCTAGTCCTGAAAAGGTTTCAATACACATTCCAACCACAACTCCAGACATGTACTGCAAGTCTCAAAACTCAGCTTTGCCAGGTTGTCTCTCTCCCCTTCCCAGTCAGTTTATTGGATCATTCACAAGACCAGGAACATTCTGGATCTCTACAGTGAAATGATTGCAAATAACTCACTTGGCAGTCACAAAGCAATGTCACATGAATCCACCTTAACCAAAACTAGGTCTTGATGTCAGTATTCACTCTTCATTTTCAAGAAGTGGTGACCAACTTGCTAAGACTGAGACAGCAGAAAAGTGGAGGGGAAAAATGCCCCACAGTTCGAAAAAGTTCGGAATACAACTTTTATGGAATAAACTCAGGCTGCAATCCTACACATTTACCTGGGAGCATGTCCTATTGAATTTCGTAGGCCTTACTTTTCAATTAACATGCACTGAATTGCATTGTGATTTAGTGAGATTTAGAGAGGAGTTGAGCACAGAGAAAGAAATCAAGATTTTTTTTAAAAAAATGAAAAGTAGGATTTTTCCCCATCTTCAATGCACATTCTAATACAAATAAGTCTTCGAAGCCATTGTTCTTATTAGTGGATAGGCCTGGTTATTGGGTAACATTTTGTAATGCATGGATTTACAATTCTTTATTAAGATGAATCTTTATGCAATTTTCATGCACTTTTGTGATGTCAGCTGTCAAAATTAAGATTCTGTATTCAGAATCGTAATTTTGAATAAATTTGGGCTGTATTCAGACGTCTGCTTTAGAAAGACAAGAACAAGGCTAGCCAGCTCCTGGGTTTATATGCTCCCCCTACATGGCTGGCAGTGGCTTAGAAGATTTCAATTCTGCTTTTGATTAGGCATATAACTGTTTAAACAGTTTGAAGTTGGCTTGTCTGAAACCTAACCATAGTGAATGTTAACCACAGTTTGAACAGATGACATGACAAACTGAAGATAAGCAAAAGCTGAAGCAAAAGCTTCTGGACCACGCCTCGCTGCCACAAGGAAGGAAGGGGAGAGGGAGAAGTGCACAAGCCCAGGAGGTGGCTAGGCTTGTTCACATCTCATTCAACAATCGCTTAGTGCAATAGCTCTGTGCAGCTCTGAATCCAGCCACTGTGTTTGACTAGGATGCTAGTCTCCCACTCAGCTCAACTAGGTTGCTTCATACATCTTCATTCTAACCTACCACACAGGCTAATATTAACTGGATTTGGACAATATGCCTCGGCCCATCCTGGATTATTTCACCAACGACTACCCGTGGTGCCAGGTTACATACACAACTCCACTGGGGAGTTGTTGTGTTATGTAAACCCAGCCAGCATGGGTTATGCAAGCATAAACAACCCTTGCATAACCTTAAATCTGAACACGGGTAATGCAAGGGTTGTTTAATCCACACAGAATCCATGCTCACTGGGGGTGAGCACAACACAATAGCCCCCAAGAGGGGGTTGCATATTCAAAATGGCAGCAGGCTGTTATGTCATGCGAACAGCCCCTATGAGTATAACTTGAGGGGGGTGGGACTACATATACCTCCCTCTAAAAGATATATATTTACATATTTAAGTGTATAACATGCCTTTCTACATAACGGTACCTAGAGCAGCTAGTTACCAAGACTAGACACAGCATAGAACAGTCATATAAGGATAAGATTTAAAGTTAAAGGATTTGAAAAACAGTAAGCCACTTCATGTGGATGAAGGGGGATAAATCAATTAATGGCTACTAGTCCTGATGGCTATATGCTACCTCCAGTATCAGAGGCAGTATGCTGGGGAACATGGGCAGGAGAGTGCTGTTGCACTCATGTCCTGCTTGTGAGTTTCTCATGGGCAGCTGGTTGGCCGCTGTGTTAACACAACACTAGACTAGATGGACCCTTAGTCTGATTTAGCATGGCTCTTACGTTCTTATGGGTAGACAAGCGTGCACGCATGCGTGTGTGTCTATATATTACTGCCAACAGCCATTGAACGGCACTATCAACTGTTTCTGAAATTTGAGTTTCATCAGACTGCTTCAGATGGGAGTACTTGGTGGGGGAGAGATTCTGTGCACATGGAGCTTGCAAAAGAACCCCAATGATTAAAAGGTAAAAATCTATATTATCATAAAAACTGAAATGCCAGGACTTCAATCAAATGTATGCACAGTAAAAAGAATTCCACCCCTACAATGCTAGTCAACAAAGGGAAAAAACATACTTCAAACTATAGTGATTACAATAAAGCTTAAAAGGACAACCACGTACATGTCCTGAAAAGATGTGTATGGTTATACTTCCAAGAAAAGAAAAAAGAAAAACAGTGCCCAAATAAGGAAGGGATGAGCGACTATAAAAATAGAGCCTACTAGAAGTTTAAATTACAGTTACTAAAATTCGGTCACTGCTAATATTTTAAAGTATTCAAATACATTAGCATTTTTCTGAATCCCTTAAGTTCTTTATTAAGTTGGGGTGGGGACGACTGAAGCAAAGAATTCATAGGAAGCATAGCCCCCATGAGAAAATCCAGAGAGAGTATCATTTTTCTTAATCTTAAGAAAATACATCTTAAATACTATGGTTAAAATCCAGTCTTCCACCATTACCTTCCTGCTCCTCACTGATAAAAATTTTACAGGCTCAATTTAGATGTGGTTGTATTTTCTACAGAACTTGTGCAGTCCACTTCTATTCATGTTTAATCAGAAGCCAGTCCCACTTGATGAAAGGGGTTGGACTCTAAGGTGATACAAGAGCAAAGGACTGCGGTCTTAAGAGCTATATAATCGTCTATTCTAATTTTCAAAATAAACCCAGTAAAGGAGATCAGCAACATCCTTATTTCACAACAGGGAAAACTAGACTGCTAGAATCTAGATCTAGCAGCTAATCTTCACTTTCACAAAACTACTCACTAAATTCACAGCTAAGCAGCATTTTGAATTGAGGTGCACCACACCCAAGCCCAGAACTGCATTCAACAAAACATACTAAGCGAAACTAAGTTGAAAATGAAAGCATAGCAATCTCAAAAAATATATAAAACTGAACAAAAATAGTTGTAAATTCCAAGAACATGTTCAGTTGCAGAGACCGAGAGCGGCATATTGTGGTGGAGATGTTTTAGATTTTCCTTTTAATTAAAAGCTACTAGTTTTAGGACATGAGGGTAAAGATCACTTGAAAAACAAGATTAGCTACAGGAAAGCATCAAAGAGACAAAGAACAGGACATGGTGCTGATAAAACACAGTAGCTCAGACATTTGCATTCAGTGTCAACTTCCAAAATGACTAACGTGTCCTGGAGCTGCTTTTGGCCTTTATGTTCCTTGCCTCATTCTGAACAAGCACAATGCGTCATAATTTCAGTTCTCACTGACAATAAAAAAACCTCCCACCACTCTGCAGTCAGCTTCAAAAGAGACACAGATGTTACCTTTGAGCACTACAGGGTACAGTGGCAACTCAAAGCAACAAAAACTATTTTTAAAAGCAAGACTCCTTCCTAGGAAAACTGAGCAGAAAGAATTAGCCATTTAATACAGCTGAAGTGACAACAGCAAGTCACAGAGCAGAGGGTACAGAAGACGGGAGTAAAAATAAGAGGAAGGAGAAAGAAGCCATTTTAAAAATTTAGAATAGAGGAACAGAGATAATCTTTGGAAATGATACAATAGAAGAAAGACAAGTATGGACCAATTTATAAACATATAGCAGAGAGGGAAACCATTAGGTTCCCCAGTGGTGAGAAGAATCTACAGTCATGTTTCTTAATGGGACTGCCTAAAACAATGTAGCCACTTGCTAATCCAAGTGAAGACTTTCCTCCTTAATTTATGAACCACCTTTGTCTGAGCAGAAGAACACACAGGTCTCTGCAACCTCTCATTTGTTATGAGTATTGACTATAATGGGGCCAACAGGACACGTAACCATTGGGACCAACCCTTGAGATAGCTCTATTCGCTTGCTTTGACCTCCTTTAAGGCCATGAGCTGGAAAATCTAGAGTATGCATAGCTCAAGCAAGCTAAAGGGTATCCTCTGAAAATCTACAGAAGGAAAACTAGCAGCAGTTACAAATGCTTGAAAGTGTGTGTGTGTGTGTGTGTGTGCGCGCGCGCATGCATATGTGTGTGTACAGATAGATAATCTCAGGTTTCTAAAATAAGGATGTGGAGGGGGAGATTGGAATCACCCCAGAGAAGAACATCTAAATATGTAACAATATTTACTTTTAGAATGTTTGGTAAATAACAATATTAATGAAGTAACAACTAGAACTACATAAACCAAACAATGAACAAATCTAGCTTTCACCTACGATTCACTACAACGCACAGTTTGACTGTTGATAGACCAGCAACAATAGCTTTCCCAGGTCCTTCAGTCTGTTCTTGCTGGCTTCTGTTGTGGAGGTCCACTCTTCTTCTCTGGCTCTAAATGACTCTTGCTCTTCACCACATTGCTGCCTTCCTTGAACTTCCTTCTCAGCAGCTCTACTTAACTCCTCTGTTTCCTTCTCCTCTTCTTCTCCAACTGTTTCATCCCACTCTCTATTTTCTCAATTCCATGCTCCTCACAGTTTACACAGCTCATTCCAAGGCCCTTAAGTTAGGGGGTAGGTATTATATGTGTGTGTCCAGGATCCAACAAACTACTTCAGGTGCACTCAAGGGCTTTGGCACACCTAGTGGGCTACCAGTTTATTTAATCCTTTGAACTGCAGTGTGCGTGTGTGTGAGAGAGAGAGAGAGAGAGAGAGAGAGAGAGAGAAAGAAAGAAAGAAAGAAAGAAAGAAAGAAAGAAAGAAAGAATTAGTTTACTATTACAGAAGATTATTTATCTAGTTAAGCACCGATGGTTAAATCTTGCTTCCTTATCCAATATCTGTCTCACCAACTAAGAACGAAAGAAGCCTTAGCCATAGTGGTCAGTTAAGTTCTTTTTTGGTCTTTTATGTGCGAAATTAACAGAGAAAAAGATTCTGCAAAGACAGACAATCCTCAAAAACTTCTGTACTAAGCAAAGAGCTCTAATTTCAGTAATACGTTATAAGAAAGACTCGACGTTAATGCTCTAGGGAGGGCAAAAGTTATTTAGAGCCCTGGCACACTACACTGGCATGTCACTTTTACACTGCACTGGCATATTAAATTTCAGCTCGGCAACATAATAAACCTTTAGATTCATCTCTAACCCCCAGACCCCACAACAGAATTTTATATTATATATTTTCCCAAAGAACTTCTGCTATGTCCAGATGTGCAAATAAGATTACAAGGAACTGAAATACATAACAGATGCTTGGAAGAAAGAAGGCCCTGCATGGAAGTAAAATGTGCACTGTACATCAAAACTTCTTTTAAAAGTTGCCGCTGCTTCCAACCAATCACTCAGACATTATATTCAGATTCACCTTTGAAGCAAACTTTTTAGAGTAGTATCTGAAGACAGACTATTACTCCCGCCCTGCTTTTTAAGGACTCAAACCATTTTTCAAATACAGTTTTCCATAGCGACACGAATTCCTATTGCTATGCTTGATGAACGAGCGTGCAGTACTTCAATGTCACGAGAAACCAGTAGCATATTCAGATTCCACATACTACTGATAACAGTAGTATATTCAGATTCCACATACTACTGATTGCAGCACTCCTAAGCAGACTTTGGAACCTAGGTTCCAATGCAATGTACATCAGAGGTCATTCACGTCATACATGGACACTCCTGGAATTAGGGACATGGTGTTCTGATGTAGACCAGTGTACATACCCAACATGAATTTGTTGAGTTAAAGTAGCAATACATCACCTAACCCAGAACTTACAAAATAACCTCTGCTCATTTCAAGACTTGATGATACTGTGTCAAAGAAAAGTGTGGTAAAAAGTTTTATATACATGCATTCCTCTGCACAAACATAACCGGCACATTTTGCAGGTTAGAGCTTTGCCCACAGAACACCGCATAAAACTGTTTACAATTAGAACAGGTGATTCTTTCTTTTTTAAAAGAACAACTAATATTAAGGGGCCAAAGCTATGAGTTTTGAAGGTGCGTGAGCCTTGCTGAACCTAAGCTGGTCTGAATCTGGTCAGTGCCTGGAACGGAGAGTGCCTGGGAACCTCCCTACACAGCTTTGAGTTCTAGCCAAGAAAGATGGGATACAAATGAAATAGGAATAGGGAAGTAATTGGCGTTTTGGCACTACAATTATTGTTAGGACCATTATAATTGTATGAAGTACAGTTTATTATTGTTTCATGTAGCAAGTTCATGGAGTCTGTATATGGAAAAATACACACATAAAACGATTGCAGGCTTCTGCCCTACAACACTGATTCTGTATAAGTTACAGAGATCCACAATTTCACGCGCCAAGCTTACTGTGGTGTGTGTGCTGGACAGCCTCCAGTGAGGGTGATGAACCAAGGACTTTATCCTAATCCTGGAGCTGCAGTGGGAGGGATGATTTCCTAGTCCTCTCTCCAGCCCCAAACCTCAGAGGCATTCTGGGTATTGCATAGCTCTGCACTCACTAGGACTGAAGTAAACCTCCCGTTGAAAGATTGGGAAGAAGAATGACAATGTTTAGGGCACAGCATTAGGTTTAGGAACCAGATCCCAAGCATTGCCCTGGCACCCACCAATTTTTGGTTGGCCACTAAAGAGTTATGCAGATTAATACAACCTAGCAAGCCTTCATGTATGTTTTCTAAACTCAGTACTGGAGTTCTTGGAAGATTTTGAATTTATTTATTTGTAAAAAAAACAAAACACAGTGAACAAGAGCAGAAATATAGAAACTAACCAGGGCTGCAAAGGGGAGGCCTTGACCCCACCCCCCACACGCCCAACACATACATGGAATCATAGAATAGTAGGGTTGAAAGGGGCCTATAAGACCATCGAGTCCAACCCCTGCTCAATGCAGAAATCCAAATCAAAGCATCCCTGACAACTGGCTGTCCAGCGTCATCTTGAATGCCTCCAGTGTGGGACAGCCCACTACCTCCCTAGGTAATTGGTTCCATTCTAGTATTGCTCTAACAGTCAGGAAGTTTTTCCTGATGTTCAGCTGGAATTTGGCTTCCTGTAACTTGAACCCAGATGGGAGTACCAGACCACCTTACCTGTCTCCTGAGAAACCTGTATGAGGGTCAAGAAGCAGCAGTAAGAACTGGACATGGAACAACCAATTGGTTCAAAATTGGGAAAGGAGTACAACAAGGCTGCATATTGTCGCCCTGCTTATTTAATTTATATGCAGAGTACATCATGAGAAATGCCGGGTTGGATGAATCACAGATCGGAATTAAGATTGCCGGGAGAATTATCAACAACCTCAGATACGCAGACGATACCACCCTAATGGCAGAAAGTGAAGAGGATCTCAAGAGCCTCTGGTTGAGGGTGAAAGTGGAGAGTGCAAAAGCTGGTTTGAAACTCAACATTAAGAAAACTAAAATCATGGCCTCTGGCCCCATCACTTCCTGGCATATGGAAGGGGAAGAAATGGAAGCAGTGACAGATTTTACTTTCTTGGGCTCTAAGATCACCGCAGACGGTGACTGTAGCCATGAAATTAAAAGACGCTTGCTCCTTGGGAGGAAAGCTATGGCAAACCTAGACAGCATAGTAAGAAGCAGAGACATCACCTTTCCGACAAAGGTCTGTATAATCAAAGCTATGGTTTTCCCAGTAGCAACGTATGGCTGTGAGAGCTGGACGATAAGGAAGGCTGAGCGCCAAAGAATTGATGCTTTCGAACTGTGGTGCTGGAGAAGACTCTTACGAGTCCCCTGGACTGCAAGGAGGTCAAATCAGTCAATCCTAAAGGAAATCAACCCTGAGTGCTCATTGGAAGGACAGATACTGAAGCTGAAGCTCAAATATTTTGGCCACCTAATGCAAAGAGAAAACTCTCTGGAAAAGATCCTGATGCTGGGAAAAACTGAAAGCAAAAGGAGAAGGGGATGGCAGAGGATGAGATGGCTAGATAGCATCACTGATGCAATGAATATGGACTTGAGCACGCTCCAGGAGAGAGCGCAGGACAGGAAGGGCTGGCGTGCTATGGTCCATGGGGCCACGAAGAGTCAGACATGACTGAACGACTGAACAACAACAAACATGAACCCATTATTCCGTGTCCTGCACTCTGGGATGATCAAGAAAACATCCTGGCCTTCCTCTCTGTGACAACCTTTCAAGAACTTGAAGAGCGCTATCATACCTCACCTCAGTCTTCTCTTCTCAAGGCTAAACATGCCCAGTTCCTTCAGTCTCTCCACATAGGGCTTTGTTTCCAGTCCCCAGATCATCTTCGTTGCCCTCCTCTGAACTCTCTCTTGTTTGTCTGCATCCTTCTTCAAGTGTGGTGCCCAGAACTGGATACAGTACTCCAGAAGAGGCCTAGCTAGTGCTGAGTAGAGGGGAACTAGTACTTCATGGGATTTGGATGCTATACTTCTATTAATGCAGCCCAAAATAGCATTTGCCTTTTTTGCAGCCACATCACACTGCTGGCTCATATTCAGCTTGTGATCGACAACAATTCCAAGATCCTTCTCACTTGTAGTATTGTAGCAGCCATATCGGGGGTCAGACTAAGTAGCCTCATGCAGTATCATGCTTCATGTTCTTGCTGAGCTCTTTCTCCCTTGAATATATTGTTGTAAGCTGACGAGACACAGGAATTCCTTATCTTGTCAAAGGTCATACAATTGTATATCTTGTTCTCTGCTGTTCTCTTCTGTTCTCTCCTTATCATGGCTACCCTATAACCCAGTTCTTGTACTATAAACAATGGTGCTAGGAAAAGAAATGTTGAGGACTGCAACCCCACATGGGAGAGAGAGGAGGAGCCGTTTCATATGTGTCACAATGTCTATAAAAACAATGTGCTGATGTATTTCGGGGCTTCTGGCTCTTTGGAAATGATTCCAGCCTTAAGCCCGCGCATTAAATAAAGAATCTCTTTTTCCTTCACACCGTGGTCTCTCTGACTCTGGGTTCTGTAACAGTATTGTTGAGCCAAGCATCCCCCATCTTGTAACTGTTTGTTTTTCCTAGGTGCAGAAGTTAGCATTTATCCCTATTAAACTTCATTCTGTCGTTTTCTGCCCAGTGCTCCAGTCTATCAAGATCCCTTTGAATTTTGTTTCTGTCTTCCAAGGTATTAGCTATCCTGCCCAATTTTATGTCATCTGCAAATATGATAACCATTTGCTGCACCTCCTCATCCATAATATGCTGGAATCTTATACAAAACTGTCTTCATGTTTTCAATAATAAAATCAATCTGGATGAAACAATCCAGCTGCAGCATGCAGAGATTATTACCTTCTCTTAAGGTAATTTCCTTTGTTTCTCCCACCACAATTCAGCATTCTGATACATCTCCTTTACAGGTGATCCATATACTAAAACCTGTTTCTATGCATTCACATCACAGATATTGGATCACAGCTGTGTTTTTCCATACATGAAAAGTAGCAGTTAGTCTTGCCTCAACCAAAAAACTTCCCAATCTTAGGCGGCCTTTCTAAAACTGTTATTTCTTATATTTTGACCTATTCCAATTGTTCAATTCATGTAAAACCATTTCACTCTCCAAGGTAAATTGCTTCTTACATGAGGGGAAAAAGCAGCAAGGACTCAGTGAATGATGCCTTCCATGTCTGAAGTACTTTATGTATATATCCAAAATGGAAATATAATATTGGGTTTCAATGGGGGTTTCATGGGAAAGCCTGGAGTTCGTTAGCATCTGGATGGATTATTGCAATAAAAAGATGTGGAGCATATCATTCGTTTGGCATATGTGTACACATGTACAGAATGTGCTACAATAAGTTACACATTGGGGAGGCCAAGGGGTGGGTGAAATGCTAAAAATACAGTAAAATGTGTTTTTTGAAAACAACATTCTTTTCTGGCTATTAAAAAAAACCAGACAGACAAGAGAAAAAAGACATGTCTTTGAAGTTTCATACATATGCAACTGCTTAATTGCTAACTTGCAATTTTGGAGCAGTAGCAGAATAGAGCCATTTACCAGACTACGTGTTGTAGCCATACTTAACACAATGCCAGCCAAACTATGCTCCCCCCCCCCCACACACACTGGAAGTGCCTTCTCCCATATCAACCTCCCCGTTCACTGAGATCCACAGAGTAGGGCCAACTTACCTGTATACCCAGGCAGCTGATGATCTTAATACGTAGCCTGGTAGACTTCCTTTGTTGTTATTTTTATCTTTATATTTTACTGTTGTTTTAATGCATTTTGTACACCGCCCTGTCATTTGACAGTTAAGGGAGGAATATATATTTTAACCCCTTCATGGATCACTGCCTTGTGGCGAAGGGGCTTGCGTAACTCAGTGAAGCCATAAGCTATGCCGTGCAGGGCCACCCAAGACGGTCAGGGCATGGCAGAGAGTTCTGACAAAATGTGGTCCACTGGAGAAGGAAATGGCAACCCACTCCAGTATTCTTGCCAAGAAAACCCCATGGAACGTATCACAAGGCTAAAAGAGATGACGTCGGAAGATGAGCCCCTCAGGTCGGAAGGTGTCCAATATACTACTGGGGAAGAGCAGAGGGTATTTCCAAGTAGCACCAGAAAGAGTGAAGCGGCTGGGCCAAAGCCGAAAGGACACTCAGCTGTGGATGTGTCTGGTGGTGAAAAGAAAATCCGATGCTGTAAAGAACAATATTGTTTAGGAACCTGGAATGTCAGATCAATGAATCAAGGTAAGCTGGAGGTGGTCAAACATGAGATGGCAAGACTGAACATCGACATCTTGGGAATCAGCGAACTGAAATGGAGAGGCATGGGTGAATTTAATTCAGGTGACCATCATATCTACTATTGTGGGCAAGAATCCCTTAGAAGAAATGGAGTAGCACTCATAGTCAACAAAAGGGTGGGAAAAGCAGTACTGGGGTACAATCTTAAAAATGATAGAATGATCTCAGTACGAATCCAAGGCAAACCATTCAACATCACAGTAATTCAAGTCTATGCCCCAACCACTGATGCCGAAGAAGCGGAGGTTGATCGGTTCTATGAAGACCTACAACACCTTCTCGAACTAACACCAAAAAAAGATGTCCTCTTCATCATAGGGGATTGGAATGCTAAAGTAGGAAGTCAAGAAATCACCGGGATAACAGGCAGGCATGGCCTTGGTGTACAAAATGAAGCAGGACAAAAGCTAATAGAGTTTTGCCAAGAGAACATGCTGATCATAGCAAACACTCTTTTCCAACAGCACAAGAGGCGACTCTACACATGGACGTCACCAGATGGTCAATATCGAAATCAGATTGATTATGTCCTTTGCAGCCAAAGATGGAGAAGCTCCATACAGTCAGTAAAAACAAGACCTGGAGCTGACTGTGGCTCAGATCATGAGCTCCTTCTTGCAAAATTTCGTCTTAAATTGAAGAACGTAGGGAAAACCACTAAACCGTTCAGGTATGACCTAAATCATATCCCTGATGAATATACAGTGGAGGTGAGGAATAGATTTCAGGGATTAGACCTGATAGACAGAGTGCCTGAGGAACTATGGACGGAGGTCCGTAACATTGTTCAGGAGGCAGCAACGAAATCCATCCCAAAGAAAAAGAAATGCAAGAAAGCAAAGTGGCTGTCTGATGAGGCTTTACAAGTAGCTGAGGAAAGAAGGGAAGCGAAAAGCAAGGGAGAAAGGGGAAGATATACCCAACTGAACGCAGAGTTCCAGAGAATAGCAAGGAGAGACAAGAAGGCCTTCTTAAATGAACAATGCAAAGAAATCGAGGAAAACAACAGAATGGGAAAGACTAGAGATCTCTTCAAGAAAATTGGAGATCTCAAGGGAACATTTTGTGCAAAGACGGGCATGATAAAGGACAAAGAAGGCAGGGACCTAACAGAAGCAGATGAGATTAAGAAGAGGTGGCAAGAATACACAGAAGAACTATACAGGAAAGATCTGAATGTCCCTGATAGCCATGATAGTGCGGTCACTGAACTTGAGCCGGACATCCTAGAGAGTGAAGTCAAGTGGGCCTTAGGAAGCATTAGTAACAACAAAGCTAGCGGAGATGACAGTATTCCAGCCGAACTATTTAAAATCCTAAAAGATGATGCTGTTAAAGTGCTGCATTCAATATGTCAACAAATCTGGAACACTCAACAGTGGCCACAAGACTGGAAAAGGTTAGTTTACATTCCAATTCCAAAGAAGGGCAACGCCAAAGAGTGTTCAAACTACCGCACAATTGCGCTCATTTCACATGCCAGCAAGGTGATGCTCAAAATCCTACAAGCTAGGCTTCAGCAGTATGCGAACCGAGAACTACCGGAAGTACAAGCTGGGTTTAGAAGAGGCAGAGGAACTAGAGATCAAATCGCCAACATTCGCTGCATCATGGAGAAAGCAAGAGAATTCCAGAAAAACGTCTATTTCTGCTTCATTGACTACGCTAAAGCCTTTGATTGCGTGGATCACAACAAACTGTGGCAAATTCTTAAAGTGATGGGAGTACCAGACCACCTTACCTGTCTCCTGAGAAACCTGTACGAGGGTCAAGAAGCAACAGTAAGAACCAGACATGGAACAACCGATTGGTTCAAAATTGGGAAAGGAGTACGACAAGGCTGCATATTGTCACCCTGCTTATTTAATTTATATGCAGAGTACATCATGAGAAATGCCGGGTTGGATGAATCAGAGGTCGGAATTAAGATTGCTGGGAGAATTATCAACAACCTCCGATATGCAGACGATACCACCCTAATGGCAGAAAGCGAAGAGGAACTCAAGAGCCTCTTGTTGAGGGTGAAAGAGGAGAGTGCAAAAGCTGGTTTGAAACTCAACATTAAAAAAACGAAGATCATGGCATCTGGCCCCATCACTTCCTGGCATATAGAAGGGGAAGAAATGGAAGCAGTGACAGATTTTACTTTCTTGGGCTCCAAGATCACCGCAGACGGTGACTGTAGCCATGAAATTAAAAGACGCTTGCTCCTTGGGAGGAAAGCTATGGCCAACCTAGACAGCATAGTCAGAAGCAGAGACATCACCTTGCCGACAAAGGTCCGTCTAATCAAAGCTATGGTTTTCCCAGTAGTAATGTATGGCTGTGAGAGCTGGACGATAAGGAAGGCTGAGCGCCGAAGAATTGATGCTTTCGAACTGTGGTGCTGGAGAAGACTCTTACGAGTCCCCTGGACTGCAAGGAGGTCAAATCAGTCCATCCTAAAGGAAATCAACCCTGAGTGCTCATTGGAAGGACAGATACTGAAGCTGAAGCTCCAATATTTTGGCCACCTAATGCGAAGAGAAAACTCCCTGGAAAAGACCCTGATGCTGGGAAAGACTGAAGGCAAAAGGAGAAGGGGACGGCAGAGGATGAGATGGCTAGATAGCATCACCGATGCAATGAATATGAACTTGAGCACGCTCCGGGAGAGAGCGCAGGACAGGAAGGCCTGGCGTGCTATGGTCCATGGGGTCACGAAGAGTCGGACACGACTGAACGACTGAACAACAACAACAACCAATTCATGACGAATCTGAGCGACTTTATCTTCAAAGTGCCGTGCAAACTCATCACAGCGTGCTACCGTCTCTCTCCCTGGCCCAGAATGTAACAGGCCGCGAACCACTCGGAAAATCTCCGCTGGACGACAGTGAGAAGATGCAATGCTGGTGGAAAAGAACTGTCTCTTTTCCGCCCTCACCGCCACAGAGTAGGCTTGATAGTGGGCTCTTACTTGTGTTCGGTCAGACTCAGCACGAGTTTTCCTCCACCTGCATTCTAGCCGTCTCCCCTCTTGCTTCATTGCCCTCAGCTCAGGTGTATACCAAGGAGCTGGCCGGGCTCTGCTCAGAGGGAGAGGGCGCTTGGGCGAGATCATGTCAACCGCCCGAGTCATCTCTGCATTGCACAGAGCGACCTGGGCTTCGACAGGAGCACCAGCCATACCAGCAGGAGAATCCACCAGAGCCCTCTGGAATCCATCAGAATCCATTAGCCTCTGGGGGCCAGACCATTTTAATAGGTCCCGCACCCTTGCAGAGGGGGAAGGCTGCCAGGAGTCTAAACCTCAGCAGGAAGTGATCTGGCCATGACAAAGGGACGGATGTTAATTCCTCCACTTTCAGATCACCATCCTCCTGCCCAGTTGAGAAAACCAGATCAAGCGTGTGTCCTTTTATATGCGTTGGGACGATAACATGTTGTGACCGCCCCATGGTTGTCATGGCAGCCATGAAGTCCTGAGCTGCCCCGGTTACAGAGGCCTCAGCATGGAAGTTGAGATCCCCCAGGACCATCATCCTAGGGGTCCTCAACACCAAGTCTGAGACCACCTCCGTCAGCTCAGGCAGGGAGTCTGATGGGCAGCGGGGTGGGCGGTACACCAACAGAATCCCTAATCTGTCCCGGGTACCCAACACAAGGTACAAACACTCAAGATCTGCACTGAAATGAGCAGGAAGCCTGGAGAGGGAGATTGAATTCCTATAGACCACGGCAACCCCCCCTCCCCGACCCTCAAGTCGGTGTTGGTGCTGCACTGAGTACCCAGGAGGGCACAGCTGCCAACTGCCCTCCCAGTTCCCCCATCCAGGTCTCAGTAATACATACCAGGTCAGCCCCCTCATCCACAATCAAATCATGGACGAGGGAGATTTTATTTTGGGCCGACCTGGGATTCAGCAGCAGCACCACCAGGCCCGAGGGCAGACTGGTAAGGCTGCCAGGAATCATCAGGTTGGGGGAAGAACCAGAAGAGGGGACAGCTGTAAGGTGTCTAGCCCCTCTTCTCCTCAGCTGGCCTGTTAATCCCCCAACGCCATACCTCCCCCTGCCCGTGACCACAGTTATAGTGGCACCTCTCTGACCCCCTGAGTTGCTCAATAGTCCTCCCAGGCACATATTAAAATGTTAGGATATAAAATATACAACAGTGTAAAAGAATATAAAAGATAAGAGATAAAAGAGAACAGCAGCTAAGAAGGAGCAGATAAAGTCCACGTTTGCCCCTTTCTCCCTCATCTTTAAAGCTGCTGCCCTCTGCTGCTGCTATTTGCTGCTGGTATCTGTGGCTGCTGGTGTCTCTGGAGAGGCAGGTGGGTAGGACTTCAGGTCCTGTTCTATGTGACTCCAAGTGCGATGCTAAGTGCGCACTTAGCGTCGCACTTGGTGCGATGCCGAGGCGCTGCCTCTGGCAGCCCCGCCTTAAGTACCTGTTGGCAGGGGCAGAAGCAGGCTCAGGATCCACCTGGTGCAGCTGCTGGCTGGTCCTCCTTCCCCCAGGCTCCTTCCCGAGCAGCCTCTGGCAGTCCCGCCTTAAGTACCTGTTGGCGGGGGCAGAAGCAGGCTCAGGATCTACCTGGTGCAGCTGCTGGCTGGTCCTCCTTCCCCCAGGCTCCTTCCCGAGCAGCCTCTGGCAGCCCCCAGTCACATTTAGTCACATTTTCAGCAAAAAGTGTTAGTCATGTGTCAAACCAATGGTCCATTCAGTCTAGCATCCTTCCCACCATGGCCATCAGATGCCTCTGGGAAGCTCACAACAAGGGACTAAAATCAATAGCCCTCTCCCACTGCATCTGAGCAATTACAAATCAGTTGCATACTGTCTCTGAACATGACGATTCTATCTTCCTATCATGACATGGCAGCCACTGATACATTAGCCCTCCATGCAAAGACTGGCCACTTTCCATAGTTAAATCGGAGCTTTCTTGGTCTCCCCTCTCCATGAATCAATGCACCTTTGGACCCAGATTCAAAATGGTTCAACCAGCTCTGAGTTACTAGACTTGATGGTATTTAAAACACAGTCCTGTCTTAAAAGGTTTGCCCTGCTACTACTGGAGAATCCTTACTTGTAGGTAAACTAGCTGCTTCATACATGAAAATACTGTACTCAGCAGCTGACCACCACTAGTGCTTTGAAGAGCTCATCATCAAAAGACCACTTCGCCATACACTACATAATGCCGACGGCATCACTAGCACCTCAATCTGTCCTGAAATAGCAAGAGTTTTCAGCACTTCACAACTATGTGAGTTTAAATCAAAAGGGTAGTATAGGCCAGTTCTTGAGAACATCCATTAAAGATGCAATCCTATGCATGTTTAGAAGGGGGAAAGTCCTGCAGTTCCCAACTGCTACAATTCCCAGCTGGGGAATGCTGGGAGCTATAGGACTTTCCCCTCTCTAAACATGCACAGGATTACACCGTAAGCCACACACATGAGAACATCTGCACACTTTAACATAAAAAAAAGAGGATATAGGTCTATATGCCATTCAAATAACTGTCGCATAAATATATTAAGTTGCATTTTTATTTATTACATTTATGTGTCACTTCCCACTGCAAAAGCAACTTATACAAAAATATAGTAATTCATAATGTAACAGAAAAACTAAATATAAACCATACTAAGTGTAATACAATCAATAAAAATATATCCCATAAAAATACAATTGAAAAACAATACAATATGAAAAATGTCCATCCACAATCCACAAACCTCCCTTCACTACTCACAGTCTAGAATGAGCACCAAAAAAGCAGCCCCAGGCCATAGCTAATGCCCAAATGGCTGAGAAACTAAGTACATCTTTGCCTGGCACCAACAATATGGCAGCATCTCTTCCTTGGGAAGAGTGTTCCATAAATGTAGGGCTATCACAGAAAAGGCCCATTCCCAAACTGCCACCACCTAAGCTTCTCTCAGAGCGGCCACACAGAGAAGGGCCTCTGAAGCAGGCCTCAGGTGTCAGCTATCTAGGCCTTTATAGACTAAAACCAGAACTCTGAATTTGGCCTGGAAGCCATTTGGCGAACACGTCCAGGGAAGCCAGGACCAGAGCTATATGTTCACATCGCCTAGTCCCAGTCAACAACCTGGCTGCTGAATTCTGCACTAGCCACAGTGTCTGCCCTTCAAAGGCAGCCCAATGTACAACACATTGCAGTAATTTAACCTAGTGGCTACCAGAGCACAAACCACTGGTGTTAGGCTATCCCCATCCAGATTGGGTGGCAACTGGGCTATGTGTCAAAATTCATAAAAGGCACTCTGCATCATGGAGACTACCTGAGCCTCCAATGACACTGAAAGATCCAGGAGTTTCCCAAGCTCCTTCAGAGCCTGTTGTACTTACTCCATCCAGACAGAGGAACCATGAACCTCAGAGCCTTAGTTTTGTCTGGACTGACTCTAGGTTTATTGGTCTCATCCAATCAATTACTGAGGGCAGCTACAGGTCCAGCACACCCACTGCCACACCTGCTCAAGATGAGAACGACAAATAGACTTGTGTGTCATTAGCTTATTGGTGACAACACACCCTAAAACTCTGGATGACCCCACTCAGTGGTTTCATATAGATGTTAAAACTGCATGGAGGACAGCATGCTGCAGAACCCCACAATGAAGGCTCCACAGGGACCAAGCAATAACCCCATGAGCACCACCCTCTGGAAACTACCATCCAGGTAGGAAAGAACCACATCAAGGCAGTACCCCCAACCTGGACAGCCACTCCAGAAGGATACCATCACAGATGTTATTGGCTACCAAGAGATCAAGGAGTATTAACAGGGACATGGTTCCTCTGTCTCTCTCCTGAAACAGGGAGTATCATCTCAGTACCAAAACCAGGTCTGAACCACAATTGAAATGAATCAGAAAGTCAGTCTCATCCAAGAGTGCTGGACCTAGTCAGAGACTACCCACTCAAGGACCTTGCCCAGGAAAGCAACCTGTACAACTGGTCTAAAGTTGTTCAGATAATCTGGATCCAGGGAGAGCTTCTTACAGAGTTATCTTACCACTGCCTCTTTCAGGCAGACTGGGTCCAATCCCTCTCAAAAGGATGCATTTATCACCTCCCAGGCCCAAATAGCTGTCCGTTCCCTGCTAGATTTTACTAGCCATGAAGGGCAAGGATCTAACATGCCCATATCCATCCTAGCATCTTGTCCATGTCCTCGAGCCATTCTAACTGAAACCCATCCAAAAATACTGGATCAGACAGTGCTCTGGACACCTCATGAGATTGATCTGCTAAAAGAGTGCAGCCAAGGTCCTGACGAATGGAAGCAATTTTATCCTCAAAACGCAGAGCAAATAAATCACAGCGGGTCACCAAAGGTTCAACCACCTTCTTTGGGCCAGTGTGTAACAGGCCTCAAACTGCCTGGAAAACTCTGCCAATTGACATAGGGATGATGCATTGGAGGCAGTGAAGGAGCACTTCTTTACTGCCTGCCTTCATGAACGCTAAGTAGGCTCGATATGGATCTCACACCAGCATACGACTGCATGTGTCAGGAGTCTTTCTCCACTTGCATTTTAGTTTTATCCAACTTGGTTCATTGCCCTAAGCTCCAGAGTACACCATGGAGCCATCCAGACTCTAGTAAGTGAGACAGGACACTCAGGAGTGATTGTGTCAAGCGCCTTGGCTCTCTCCGTATTCCACAGGTCGACCAGGGCTTCAGCAGGAGTGCCAGTCTTGTCAGCAGGAGAATCCCCCAGAGCTGTCTGGAAATGAACTGGATCCATCCACCTCCAGGGGAGAATCATCTTAATGGGTTCCCCACTCATTAAGCCACTGAGTCTAAAACTCACCAGGAGATGATCTGACCATGACAATGGAATGGTGGTAAACTGCACACCTTCAGATCACCCTTTTCCTGCGCTGCTGAAAAACAAAGCCCAAAGTATGTCCAGCCACATTCCTCAGGCCAATGACATGTTGGGACAGTCCCATGGCTGTCACAACAGCCACAGAATCCTGAGCCATCTCCGATCTGGCTGCCTCAGCATGGACACTGAGATTACCCAGAACCAATAGCCCGAGGGATCTCAATGCCACATCCAAGATCACCTCTTCAGGCAGGAAGATTGCTGGGCAATGAGGTAGGCCGTACACCAGCAGAATCCTTCATCTGTTCCACTCACCCAATACAAGATACAGACATTCTAGACTGGCACTCAATCTAACAGGAAGGCTGGAAACAAAGATAAAATTCCTGTAGACCACAACACCCCCTTCCCTGACCCTCAAACCTACTCTGATGCTACATCAAATATCCAGGTGGGCAAAACAGGTCTCAGTTATATGCACCACGTTGGCATCACCATCCATAATCAAATCATGAATGAGGGAGATCTTATCTGACACTGACCTGGCATTCAGCAGCAACACGTGCAGGCTCAAGAGCTGGCTGACAAGACAACCACCCTATCAGCAGTTTGAGGAGGAGCCAGCTCACAGCACAACCAGAAGATGTCTACTCCAACAGCCCCTGACCTGAGCCACCCATCCTTGCCTGCCATACCCAAGACTACTGGAATGAGAGAGCCCCACTCAACCGCTAACCTCTCCTCCCAAGTATATGGTACATTCCTCATTCTGGCCCAACTGAAAACACACAATTTTAAAATATCTGTTACTGTCCTTACAAACAGAACATGCACTACAGATTCAGAACCAAATATTTACAGGTAAATGACATAAAGTAATGAAAAGGTTCTGTGTCATGTCTGTGATAGGCAGCTATTTAAGTCTGTTCAGATTTATGGAACTGAGCTGGGCTACTCACTTCTGGCAGCAGCAATTTCACCAGATCAGGTATCAAAACAGTGTTCATGACACTTAAACTTGCAATGATCAGCATTTGATTTAAAAGTTCAAACTGAAGGGGGAATACTTCTGTGGGGAAGTTGGACAGTACAAAAGGGCAGAGGTACTAGAGGAGGATCTTACTGCAGTTTGCAACTCTTTTTTAAAGTTTGGGTTCCAGGGGCCTGTTGGAGAGAAATTTGTTGCATTAGAGGCAAAGATTATTAGTTAAGATTTTTTCTTCTCCCCCTCCAAGCTGTTCCAGCCTTCCGGTGAGCAACACTATTGCAACTATGCACCAATACAGCAGTTAAGACATCTGCTAGAAAGCACTTATTTTCCTTAGCTCTGTATGTTTTACAACAGAAGCATAAGGGAATTTTTTTTCCAGACAGCACAACTGCATTCCAAAAAGTAACTACCCCATCCTCTTTAAATACAGTCCTTCCTCCAACTTCATCCAAAATGAAAAAATGCAGACCAGTACTATTTCTTCCTCAAGTTCAGCTAAGAGACAATTTTACAAAATACCAAAAAAGGAAATGTGTCTTCTGGTTAGATACCAGTCTGCCACTTAATGAGACTTAGGAATCCTTACATACCATAGGGGGGAAATATTGCCAAGGTCATTTGGAATTTCTGCACAACACTGACAAATCTGGAAATGATTACCACACTAGGTTAGCTTAATAGCATACAATCATCTCCAGAAGAATGTTCATCACAGCTGCTGAAATTACAAAAGAATCTATATGATGTTAACCAAAAGACCAAGTGGGGTAGTCACATGTCTAGAAGTATCCCAACCTACAGTGGCAAGAAAAGGTTTATGAATCGTAATGATAATTACGAAAATTCCATAGTTTTACCATGATATCCTTCATGAATCAAAAGCAGTCCTTTTCTAAATATCCAGTAGGGTTATATATTACCAGTTGTGTTTTGTGAAATAAAACTATGTATAAATTAGGCAAACGAGTACTTAAGAGTTAGGTTATGTGCACAAGTAAGTGAACCCCTGGTTGCATCAGCTCAATTAAAGAGAATATGTAGAATCAGGTGTTTAAGTAAGCAGGGGTGAGTTTGGGAGGCCCACCTTATAAAAGGATCAGAAACCTTATGAGTTTGGTCTTCACCATACGGTTGTGTGGAAATATGTCATGACACAATCTGAGGACCTCAGAAAAGCAGTTATTGCTGCTCATCAGTCTAGGAAGGGTTACAAAACTATTTCTAAGGATTTGGGGCTGCACCAATCCACTGTCAATCCTTCTACAAATGGAGAAGGTTCAAGACCACGGTCACTCTACTCAGGAGCAGTCATCCTATCAAAATCTCTCCAAGAACAAACCAGCGCATCATCCAGAAAGTAAAAAAGAACCCCAGAGTAACATTGAAGGATCTGCAGCCCCTCTTGCCTTGGCTAATGTGCATGTTCATGACTCAACAATCAGAAAAAGACTGAAAAGAATGCTGTTCATGGGAGGATAGCCAGGAGGAACCCACTGGTCTCCAAAAAGAACATTGCTACCTGTCTGAAGTTTACTAAAAATCACACAGATGATCCCCAAGACTTCTAGAACAATGTTCTCTGGACAGACAAGTCAAAATTAGAACTTTTTGGCCTCAATGAGAAGTGTTGTTTGGCAAAAAACAAACACTGAGTTCGAATGGAAGAACCTCATCCCAGTAGTCAAATATGGTGGTGGGAATGTGATAGTTTGGGCCTGTTTTACTGCCCCAGAACCTGGACGGCTTGCCATTATTGACACAACCATGAATTCTGCACTGCATCAGAAGATTCTAGAAGTGAATGTCAGGCCGTCCATCCATGACCGGAAGCTAAATCAAAAATCGGTCATGCAACAAGACAATGTTCCTAAACATACAAGCAGATCTATAAAAGAATGGCTGCGGAAGACATTCCATGTTTTAGAATGGCCTAGTCAAAGTCCAGACCTAAACCCCATTGAAATGTTGTGGCAGGACCTGAAGCAAGCTATTAACGCAAGAAAGCCCTCAAATGTCACTGAGCTAAAGCAGTTCTGTAAGAAGGAATGGGCCAAAATTTCTCAAAACTGATGGGAGAGACTGATCAACAGTTCCAGGAAATGCTTACTTGAAGTCATTGCTGCTCAAGGGGGTGCCACCAGGTACTGAATATCAAGATTCACATGCTTTTTCACAGATGGATGTTGAATGTTGAATCAGTTGTGGATAAATAAATGCTGAAAAAACATCATGTCTCTGTGTCATTTGTTTACTCAGGTTATCTATTGTTCTTTATCTAGGATTATGGGGTTAAATTAAGATCTAATAACACTTTAGGTTGGAAATACGTGACAAGGGGTTCACAAATGTTTTCTTGCCACTGTAGCAACTAGCTTCCACAAGCAACCTAGGAAGTTGCTTGGGGTAGCATGCCAAGGAAACCATGTACAATTCAAGCGATACACCCCAGGATCCTTGGAAGGTCAAAGAATGCTAGGACACATTTTCTGGATTGCACATAGCCACCTGCAATCTGGTGGTTGTATCCAGCATTCTCTGCAATTCTGGGTCACACCCAGAATTGCTTATTTATTTTATTTACTTTCCTTGGCTGTCCCCCAGTTGGGTGCTTTTTATACACCCAACTGGGGGGCAGCCAAGGATCTTGGGTCAGCCTTGTATGTGCCAAGACACTATTTTATTAGCAAACAGTAAGAGACTCACACTCCAGCACAGGTGGATAAAGCTGGGGAGAAAGATGTCAGGACCATATGTTTCGACAAATTGCCTTGTCATCCACAAGAGAGAGACCCAAAGAACAGAAATATAATTCCAGGTGGCCAGTTCCTAATTTTAAAGCCAGAATTGTTTGGTACAGTGTTAAACTTCAAAATTCCATCACTGCTGGAACAGTCCCAGAAGTAGCATCAGCACAGAGGTAGCAAGCAGGTTTATTGTACCAACAGTTAACATCCTGAACTGATTTATCATGGAAAGACACACTCAGGATACATATAGGAGAAAGATTATAACAACTTCAAACTTCTTTTCTTTACCGTGGGGGGACATGAAGGGACTGACAGCTACACCATAGCTCCACTTGCGCAAGTTAGGGACAATATGTCGTAGCTATTGTGGATAGAAATAAGGAAGTTTTGGAGGCTCAGAGTAAAGTGTTGTAATTTATGGTTAGAAGGATGTATTAACTGGAATTGGGTACTATACTATTCTAACCCATACTGATAATTTCTGAGACCTAACGTTGTGGAACACATTTGACAAGAGAACGTAAAACCCAGTAATTAAGAGATCTGTATCTCCTGTATTTGTCTAAATAAAAAAGTGATATTTTACCCTTGGCTATTTTCTCTCTTGTTATGGGACCAACATCTTTCTATACTGAATGTGAAAGTAACTCATGTAAATAGTCCAGATTTACACATCACAGCAGTATCCAAGTATCATTTTTGTATGTGTTTATTGATCATAGATGTTGTAATTAGCCTAATTATATTTCTTTCAATTCATTCTGAATTAAACACTTTTGGAATGATCGGTTTGATAAATGGTGACTAAATTGTTATTTTCTTTTTTAATTATTATTTTTATTGTATTGATTAATTGTACTCTTATATTTTTCCTTGACTTTTTGTCTTAGGTTAGGTTTTGTTTGTTGTCCTAAACAAACAAACAACAAACAGTTTATTGTATCTTAGCAAAGTGCCATTATACACAGTTACAGGAGAAAAAAGATCATTCTGCAATTAAAACTCTAGTAACAGGCTCTCAAAAATTGAATAATTTTCTTTGCAGCCTTTAAACTTTGTAACACTCATCTATAAAACACTGACAAGAAATTTAGATGTTTTGAAAGATACATATTTGTCAGAATTAGACAATAGAAAGCAAACCTTTACAATGCCCTTCAATGGCAACAGTTAAGAATACATACCCTAACAATGGATGAATATATTTGGTTCCAAGTTCATTACAAATAGAGCATTCTAGAAGTACATGAATAATATCCTTGACTGATACAGAAATGCAACCACGTACTCTGTCCTTCGTACTCTGTACTTCGTACTCTTCTTAGGAACCCCTTTATGCTGACCCATCCAATCTGCCAAAGAAAGAACATTTAATCTTGCCTGGGTAAAGCTACCTGCATTTTAACATTTGGTAGAGCTACCAAGTATTTTGGGAGACATAGGTACAAAAGAATAAAGGAGGCATAGAAGTTGTTAGATTGACAAACCTTAATCCTAGCCACCTGAGATTGCATCTCATTGTCTTTAAGCCTTTGGAGCAATATTATTTTAGCTCTATCATACCCCTGGATTAAAAGAAAAGAGGTAGAAAATCCCAAACTCATGAAAACCAGTTTCATATTTTGCTTCCATGAGTTGTTTCCTAAACTATAATGAGAACCATAAGAAAATGTGAAAGCCTATTCTTTTAAAATACTATTTGGCCATCATGTCCTCCAGCAGCAGCAATCCCGAAAAGACTGATCTCCTATGTCTGAATCTCCTATATTTCCTACCAATCTCAACAAGGCCAAGCATTCTCTTTTTATTACTGGTCATGAACTGCTAATGAAAGTTGTGTATATTGTAGAAGAGCTGCCAAACGCATGATAGAAAATGGGGAAGACTAATTCCCTCAACCCCCATCTGTCACTGACAGAACAAAGAAGCTATATAAGCCAAGACAACATATGTTTAAAAGATATTTGAGTTGCATGTAAAGTGTTTGCTTTAGCGCTTAATCATAACATGCATGGAGTTTTATGTAATAAAAGTCATGGGCTCTTGCCGAGTTTAAATTCACATTCATGGAACATCTAGAAAATGACAGCCAGGCCAGGTGCAGTATCTGTACAAGCTGGCCAAGCCTAACACTGATGGTAAGGTGTTAAGAGAGATTGTAGCATGGCTGATTTGAGGACAAATTGATGCAGGCTACAAAGAAATATGATCTAGTGACTCACTGTGAGTTGTCCCCAGATCAGTAGTACAATGGCTTGAATCCTAAGGTGTTTCCAGAGGGCGTTTTTACTGTGCAATTGCGCTGCTTCATTTACGTAATCTTATGGGAGGCCCAGACAACAGCGTCTTCCAACTGTAGGCCTCCTGTGTTTTCCTACCACTTTTTCAATCTTTTTTCTTATCAGAATAAACCCGTTAAGGATTAAAAAAAAAAAAAAGAGAAGAATACCTGTACAATGCCTTTTGAGTGTTAGCACTCACAGCCCATGCTGGCTGGGGGCATGCTGAGACTTATATGACTTTTTTCTGTCTAAATATGCATAGGATTGCACACTTAAGGAACTTCAGAACTGCACTCCTCCCAATTTTTGGCAATTCTACCCTTACTTCTAAAGCTTCCTAAAGAGCTACCTCACATCTAGCTCACAAATTTTGGCCAATTCACTTCTCCCATCCCCCAGCACCCCCCAATCTCCACTGTTCAAGAGGGTCTCCCAATCCTCTGGAGAGGCTTTTCAGGGATGAAGCTGGCTGTAAGGGTGAGAAGACAGGAAAATTTCCTCCTGTGAACTTCCTTACATTAATTTATCTTAGGATACAATTCAATGTGATGCAACTGCAAGATGGCAATATTCAAGGAATAAGTCAGTATGACATTCCTTGAATAAGTCATATTGGAATAAGTCACTAGGATATAACCACAGTTATAGGAATAAGGAATAAGTCAATACGGCATAGCAAGAAGTCAATATGACATAACCACAATATGTCAGTATGAGATAACCACAGTTTAAATGGCATGTAGAGTTTTTTTAAAGAGTATTACAGGTGTAAATGGTATAAAGAAAAGCAACAATGCAGTTAACGGAAGGACTGCAAGAATAATTCATATTCTTAGGCAACACTATTAAGCAGTGGCAGCCAGGCATCTGGGAATTTTGGAAACCTTTGATCAACTGTCAAATTCCAGAGAAGTAGCTATACTGGTCTGTTGCAGCGAACCAACAAACTTATGGCAGCTTCAAGACTAATAAGTCTATTGTAATATAAGTTTGCATGAACCAGAGCCCACTTTGTCAGATGTGTAAAGTGGTCACTTAGTGGACAGATGCCCCAGTACAAAAAAGAAAAAGTGTTGTTGTGGGGTGTGTGTTTTTTAAGTGAATTCCAAAGGTCATGCGATGGAATGCAGAGCAAAAAAGACAGCAATAGGTGTGTCACAGTACCCAGAAAACAAATACTGAATCCAATCAATAAAATGTAGGATCCAGTCACTATGGGTGTGACCCACCCCTGCCTAGCAGCCAAGTACACTGACATTATACATCATCCACATGATGTTAGGTAGAATATTAAAGTCTTTCCTAGAACACTCATTCTCAGTAAATCCAGTTAGGTTAATACATAGCAAGCTTTAAAATAAAATTTTCAGACATAGAAAATAATTTAGAACTCACTGTATGCATCCATTTAAGGCCTAAACAGACAAGACTCCGCAACATTCCCAACGTTCAGAAGCCAGCTATGAAAAACATTTTATTTGGTCAAGGAAATACCAATTTTCCCACTATTTTAAGCAAACAAAAGATAATCTTCTATCATGCATTTCCTTTTATGGATAGTAGGATAATATGAAGGGTTTTGGGTTTTTTTTAAGAAAGTTAGGGAACCCATATTATCTCCTGGCTCTCCACCAAGAAAAACAAACAAACCTTTCAACGCCACATCTCCTCTCACAATGCCTTTAAAGATAACCATCAGCAAATGAATAATGAGAAAAAGTTTTGACTAAAAATAGCTCATTAAAATGAAGGGGACATTGCCGGGAGTAGTCAGCCCTGCGGGCTCAAAATGAAAACAAGAAAAACAAAGTCTCATTCTTCTTTGTTTACATTAGAGAGAATGCTTTTCTATGGACTTTGCCCGAAGGCATATTTTGGACCTTTTGCAACTAGGATTTTGTTTTTGCTTTAATTTTCTTGTTTTGAAGTGAATTAGATGGAAGAGTTGGAAATAGATTCAATTAGGATAGCTTCTCATGTTATATATTACAGAAAACAAAGTATGGTACAGAGAGAAAGACAAGCCACTGTTCTCCCCCTTGAAAACACATTCACAATCAGATCAGACCACGGGTCCATCTAGTCCAGCATTCTGTTCACACAGTGGCCAATCAGCGGTCATGAGAAACCCTCAAGCAAGACATGAGTGCAACAGCACCCTCCCACCCATGTTCTCCAACAACTGGTGTACATAGGCATACTGCCTCTGACACTGGAGGTAGCACACAGCCATCAGGACTAGTAGCCATTGATAGCCTTCTCCAGGAACTTGAGTTTTAAAGCCATCCAAATTGGTGGCCATCACTACGTCTTGTGGTTGCGAATTCCATAGTTTGACTATGCAATGTGTGAGGAAGTACTTCCTTTTATCTGTTCTGAATCTCCCACCAATCAGCTTCATGGGATGACCCTGGGTTTGAGTATTATGAGAGAGAAAAGTGTAGCCATAGCCATATTCTCTACATCATGCATAATTTTGTACATCTCTATCATGTCTCCCCTTACTTGCCTTTTTTCCAAGCTAAACAATCCCAGCTGTTGTAATCTTCCCCCTTAGGGGAGTTGCTCCTGCCCCTTGTATCATTTTAGTTGCTCTTTTCTGCCCTTTTCCAGCTCTACAAAATCTATTTTCAGGTGCGGTGACAAGAACTATACACAGTATTCTAAGTGTCGTCACACCATAGATTTGTATAATGGCAGTATGATATTGGCAGTTTTATTCTCAATTCCTTTCCTAACTAAGCCTAACATGGAGTTTGCCTTCTTTACAGCAGCCTCAAAAGTGCTGACATTTTCATCGAGCTGTCCCCCACAACCCCAAGATCTCTTTTTTAGTCAGTCACCGCTAGCTCAGATCCCATCAAGTTATACTTGAAGTTGGGATTTTGTTTGCCCCAATGTTCATCGCTTTACACTTGCTTACAATGAACTGCATTTGCTACTTAGATGCCCATTCTCCCAGTTTGGAGGGGTCCTTTTGGAGCTCCTCACAATCCCTTTTTGTTTTAACCATCCTAAATAATTTGGTGTCATCAACAAACTTGGCCACTTCACTGCTCACTCTGATAGTTAATAAATTTTAAAAATATGTAACCTTTATACCAGCGGAGAGGCATATAAATACAAATACCAGGGTTTTAAAGAAGCTGCGTACAGAACAATCTGACCTACAAATTATCTTCTCCCCATGTACCTGGGGGCAGGGAGGGGAGAAGATGTCTTTGATGTGCTGTTTCCTTTTTCCTAGCCTAAGTTGCTTACACAACTTTAGTTTGTTGCTTTTCAGCGTGATAAGCGATTTAACTGTTTGCACTGACTATTTGCATCTTATGTTTATCAAGTAAAGACAAATTTCAGGCACTACCAATTTGATATTGATAATGCTGGTTCCTCAAAAGCAGTTTATACTGAGACCTATGAACAATCCTGACAAGCCATGTAGTTTTCAAATGGAGAAGCTAAGAGGTTTGGCTGTTCACATGTAACAACAACCCATTGGTTTAAAAACTGATGGCTTGTCGGGGACGCATGGGTGCGCTTGCCTGCAGCATGCCCACCTCTTCTGCTTTAGCACACAACCGACAACCAGCTCCTTCGTAGGTTGTGCAGTCTGACTACTGGATGGTTTAGATGCTAAACAACCCAGCGGTTAATCCAGCAACAAACCAATCCAGTTAACCACTGGATTATTTAGCCCCTAAAAACTCAGCGGTCCAGGTTCACACGTCACGGTGCACAACCTACAAAGAAGCCAATCATGGGTTATGCACTAAAGCAGGAAGAGACAGGCGTACAGCTGGCAACGCATCCAAAAATTCCTGAATGGGTTGTTATGTGCGATTCAGGTCTACATCGTTCCCGAAGGTAGGCCATTTACTCAAAGTCCAACTCTTTCCACAGGATCATACCATCTTAAAACGGGTATCTTAAATAGGGCACAACACCACAAGGCACCTTTCTACACAATTAGCTGTTCTTAGCAGAGTAGCAAATTAGTTTTTACTTATACAGCTCCAGAGTTCTAGAACATTACAACCTACCAAATCTTTACGGCATCTTTAGCCAAACCGCAACTGTATGGTCACTTACACAGTAACATACAAGAGACTCCAGTCCCCCTTCCTTTCTCTTATGGGAAAAAAAGAGCTCATGATTAATTTTTGCAATCCATTTTGTTTTGTTTTGTTGTTCGACCAACGGTGCATTTTTAATCTCAAATCTATTTATTCCAGAATTCAAAAGTCACTGACCAGCATGTAAAGCATCTGCAGATGAAATCAAGTTTCCCCATATTTAGCCACTTAACTAAAATCGGGAGTTCATGATATTAAAGGGAAAGAAAACAAGTTGTCTGAGGAGGGTGGAGGGAGTCTCAGATTGCAGCACAAAGGTGTTAGCTCCAAAGAGAGATGGAATTGGTCTGTTCAGACATCAGTTAGTACTTAGTATACGGCTATATTAACGTTCAGAATTTAATTTCAAGTACTTACTTACACCACTTTTTCACTTACTTGCAAACCTTTCACTTTACAGTAATATTAGAATGTTTTTAAAAACACCATAATTTGACCTTATGGTGGCCTTATGTTTTGCCTCCTCCCCTCCAACCTCTCAGCCTCACTTGCTCTTATAAACCCTGTTGTATCTCTTTCAGTGTACAGTTGCTGGGATAGTTTAGACGGAAGTGCCCAACATGCCCCCTCCCCCGTGTGACCCCTGCCAAATCTGGCAGCGACAAAAAAACCCACCACAAAAGTCAGCCTTTTTAGTACACAACAAACTATACGTTTGACCCTTTCAGCGTTCTGTAATATCTGCCACCAAATTTCAGCAGCAAACCAGTGTTTTTCCCCATGGTACCCAGCAGACTTTGTAGTATCCCACAGACCATGGCCCCCAGACCCTCCGAAGTTGCCCACCCCTGGTTAATAGTAAGGCACTATATTGATGAGCTATGTTCTGGGGTGGAGGGAAGCGAAACATGCACAAGCAGAGCTTCATCTGTTGTTCTTGGTTAAGCAGTTGCCTCTGCTAAAAAGACAGATCACTTTTTAACCTGAAGTGCCCACAAGGCCGGGGGACAAATGAGGCAATGTGCTGTTGGTGCAAAGGGACAGAGCAGGAAAGAGAATGTGTTGGTCAACTGTTAGAGATCTAGCACAATCCTGAGCATGTTTATTCTTTATACTCAAGTGCAATTGAGTTCACTGGACTTCGTTCCAGATTAAGACACTATAGGAATGCTGTGCAAATATGAGTAGTATGACATATGCAAGTTGTGCATGCAATGCATATATGTATTGTGAGCATGTGTGTGCATATGAGAAACTGACAAAATGGGGAATGTGAGAAAGAACAGGAACACACATGCAAGGTATAATTCAAACATATGCATCTGCAAATGTACACAGATAAATGTGCAAGTCTCCGTTCATTCATACCTGAAAAGGGCAGAATTAAACTTTTAGCCACTAGGTTATATGTAGAGGTACTCCTTTATTAGGAAACTAAATGTGCAAGGTTCACTGCTACCCATTGGGCATGTATTTTACAGGGGAACATAGTTAATCCAAATTTATTTGGGGAGGGATTGGTGCAGAGGATACAGAAATTGGGGCTATAGTTCCCCCTGCCCTGAGTATTTCAGTGTATATGAATTATGTCTTAAACATGCATTTATCAGCCTAGTCATTCCAGACTGTTACAAAATGCACACAGATCTAGAGATGCATATTCATACAGGATTATGGGTATGTTTAATCATAAAATATCTGCTTTAAGTTTGACATTTAACTGTACTTAAAGTTTCTTATTTTTTACTGTCTGGATTCACCAACCACTTGAGAACAAAGCTGAGCAAGAAAAACATTTTTTTCAGACTGTTTCTTGTACAGTTGTATAATTTGATCCAAATCCAGTAACTGTGGGGCATAAAAGCACACACAACTTCACACACCAGTAAACTTCCATCTCCATTTGAAACAAGGAATGCTCAGTTTATGGAACATGGATGAGTCTGAACTCTTCCCCTCAACTCTGCCCCTAAGTGTGTGAGTGTGTGTGAGTGTGTGTGTGTGTGTGTGTGTGTGTTTGGGGGGGAGAATCAGAGGTCCCCATGGAGCTTTTGGTATGTATTGCATAAGTGTAGATGTTTTCTTCTTATCTGACATCAAGCACTGCTAAATAATTAACACAATACCTGATAGAAAAAGTACTGTATACTGTTCATACACTTTTGAAATATTTGGACTGTTCTGGTGTTTTTAGCTTAAGACCCAAACTGATGAGTTTATCATAATATAACAAAATTACTGTCATTGAAAACCATTTGTTATACCCTGCAAAGGACAGCACATCACAGTTTTAATCCTGTATGTTTATAAGATAAATTAAGCCTAGCTAGGTTTCTAAAGTGTAGCCATATGTCCCTGTCTCCCACTAAGACACTCAATATTTGCACACATAGGTTCCAGTATTTGCTATGTCAAATAGCCCCAAGGTATCTCCAACTCTATATTTAAAGGGTCTTGTATGTCTCTTCCTAAAGCAAAATGAAGGAAACAGGATCACATGCTGTAGTGCCCAGTGGAAAGGGGCTAAGAGCTCCAAAGCCTACAAACAAGTAATGCACGCTCTCTTTAAGCCCAGCTCTTCATGCACTGACACTAGTGGGAAACATTACGCTCAGTCAATTTTTACAGAAACCAACCATAGTCAATGAGAGCAGAATTTTTGGTAACTCTAGCATTTATGTATGCCTTTCTACATTTTGCTCCTCCATGGTAACAGGAATATCTGAGGACTTTGGGTTGGGGGAAGAAAATGTTTGCAAATACCTTTGTTTCCCAATGCCTCTTGTACCTGCCACCACATCCAGAAGCTACAAGACACAGCAGCAGCAGCAGAAAGCCCACAAAGTGAGGAACTAACATCTGGCTGATCCAGGAGCCATTTCCAGGCCAGGGTCATTTCCTCTGAGACCTGCCCAGAGATTCACAGAGTGTTCATACATCTGAGTACGGGAGCAGGAGATGTGTCTCGCTTTTGCTCCTTCTTACTAAGTTTTGTGTCTTAAATGTAATTATAAGCTACCTCTAAAACTTTGGTTAGTAGGCAGTGTGTAAATATTCCAAACAAAATAAATGCCTACTTCAAAAAGCCATTATACGTTAAGAGCCTATGGTGACATTTCAATGTTGCTGTACTCTGAACTACACTTTAACTCTGCTAAGCATTTTGTTCCCAGCCACATTTTAGTTCTATTATATAGTTTCCAAGCCATTATATAGTTTTTTTTTCTCAGTGTATACCTGTACTGTGGAAGGTGCTCTGTACCATGCTTCTTCCATCCCAGCCACTAGTCCCTAAAACAAATATGATCCCATGGGACTCCCAAATCCAGGTATGTTCTTCTCAGCCTCACCCCACCATGATCCAGTCTCTTCACTGTACCATAAACTGAGATGAAAATAGCAGGCTTGCTATAGCAATAGTGGAGGTTAAAATGGCACAATATTTTTATACAGTTGCACAACTTGCAATTAGCATAGATCAAAGTCTCCTGCTGTCTCCACTCGTTTGAGCTTACTACACCTCAAGTCCAAAAGCTGAGGTCATTCCTTCCACTTCAGTCAGGTACCCAATACTACTAAAGCTGTTGGAGCAACACAGATGGATGAACACTTTCTTTGGGTGCTTTGTGAATGTCATTTGTTTTATGGATTCTCTTGGTAAGAATAAATCCATTAGGAACCAATTTCTATTAGTAACTGTGTTAAGAGTGCTGTTCTAAAGTATTTTTAAACTTAACTTACATGCAGCAGTGTTGCAATACCAGCTCCCAATACAAAGGCCATAAAAATAACTCACTCTTACAGCCTAGAATGAATTGCACTCATGACTGCCCCAAACCCAAGAAGGTCACAACAGACAGCAGGACCTTTGTAAAGGGCACATAAACAGCTCTGCTCCTTTGTTCATGCGTTTCTTTATCAGCATTTAATTAGCTAGCACTTCTGGCTATACTGGGAAGAGAGGAGCGCTGTGTTGTACACCCTGTTCTGATGTACCCGACACACAATGTAGTTAACTTCTATTATCAGAGAGGCAATTGATCAGCATACCAGAATGAAGTATATTAACTCCAGACTAAAGAGCAGGCCATAAAAAGGAACACACAATACACGTTAACTCCAACCTAAACTGGGAGGAATGCATAATCAAAGATCAGGCTTATTGGACATGAGTGCAATCCAGTTGGAACTAGTCCTACATACATACACACACACACACAGATGCATGCGTCACATTTACTTCAAAGGGATTTTGGACAGCAGAGGTTCCTAGTGGGTTATGTGTTGAGACTGAGCTCTCAGAAGAAAATAGTAAAACATACATGGTAGCTGACAGTTCTTCAGAAGAAGAAAGTGGGACTCTCAGGAGACAGTAGAAGTTGGTAGTTCAAAAAAACCCCTACAATGGCTTGAGGATCCTTAGATGGGGCTACCAAGAAGAACATTTTTCCTACCCTTAGGATTAGAACCAGAACCCTTAAAATAGTTTGTTTATTTAAACTTCTCAAGCGCAATATACAAATCAGTACAAAGAATCAAAACATTTAAAGGTGCAAAATATTAGTAAACAAATTTTCTTAAAAGTGAAAGCCATTCTGAGCAACTGAAGCCTAGTCCTAGAAAAAGAATATGGAGATAAGCTCTGAATATTCAGAAGGCGAATCAAGGGCAGATTTAAGTCTGAGACCAACAGGTATGTATCCATCTGTCCTCCCAAGGCTATCCACAGAACAGTCAAAACATTTGACCAAGCATACAGCTTATTTATTTAAACTACTGCTATACTGCTTGACATCCTAGGATCTCCAAGTGGTTTACATAGATATATAATAATATTATATAATGTAATTTTATTTATATTTATATATATATATATGTTATAAATTATGATTCTATATAAAAACCAATATAAGAACAGTATAAAACAATAAATATCTTTAAAACATTACAATAAAAGCAATAAAACACAGCAGTGTCACAATCAATTACAAGTCAGGGAAAGCCTAAGTGAACAAGGCATTTATTTATTTATGAAATTCCTACACCACCCAATAGCTGAAGCTCTCTTGAAGCTTGCCACAGTTTCCACCTCTTAAACCACATGTGGGAGAGTGTTCCAAATGACAGAATCTTGTAGACATCTACTCAGTTATATGTTCAGCCTATACTGATGAGTGCGTGGTTTTCTTGCGACTGTCAAAGTTACAAGCGGTATCCGTTACTGACCACCTATTTAAGTGAGCTGACATCACTCCCAGCTCTTCCCCCATGTTCCCACACTCTTCTGATGTCTTTATTTAGAGTTGCATTTCTCTTAAAATTCTGGAGAAAAGTAAAATTGTATTATAAACAGATTTCTATCATATATATATATATATATATATATATATATAATCTACAGTTGGTTGACTGCACATCCTTGACTATTCTTGTCAGCATATAAATATCACAAAACATTTCTTGAGGAAGTTACTTATGAAGAACAAGACTGGTACCCCAACTTCTAATCTTAGAACTTAAAAAATATATTAAGACTACACACAAGAATGAATTAAAGTTTAACAGTGCAATCCTATAAATATCTACTCAGAAGTAAATACCATTTAGTTCAATAAGGATTACTCCCAGCAGGTACTGGACTGCAGCCCAAGTTAGAGAAATCATCTTTGGTAAATAAAATGGTCAAGTATTGATTCACGAAGTTTGCAATCCTATGCGTGTAACAATCAGGAAACACAAGGAAGTTTAAAACCACACATTTAGGGTGCAATCCTATGCATGTCTAGACAGAAAAATGTCCTACAACTCCCAGCATGCCCCAGCCAATGGCTGGCTGGAGCATGCTGAGAATTGTAGGACTTTTTCTTTCCAAAGCGCTACAATTCCCAGCATGCCCCTAAATGTGTGGTTTTAAACTGCTCTGTGTTTCTGGTTTGCTACTTTACCCCATCTCCTTTGTATTTTCCTTGTCTATCTTAACCACCTGTTCACTCTCATCTTATGAGATCAGAAAATACTTTTACGCCATCTACCATCACCATACGCAAGGGCCCTTTTATGGATATTGTAATTTAAGCTTCCTTTTTATTGTAAGCATCATACTTTGCAAAAAGAAGTATGCTAGACTGAAATAGTAACAGGAAACTATTTTCTGGGTAGGAAGCCATAGGGTTGCCCTTTCACAACCACATTCCCTTACCCTAAGCAACACAGCATTTCCCTATTCAGTTACTAATTTTCCCAAAAGGACCAATTTGAGAAGGACTCAGGTGGCAGGAAAAGACCCCAGGTGCAACAAAGTAGACTACATGTCCCATTCCAAAACCACTTATACCAGGGGAAGGGAAGGACCCCCCCCCCCACACACACACACACAGCGCAGAAGCCAGATTTATAGCTAAGAATCTGGCTGTTGTTTTTTTAAAAAAACAACAACACCCCAATAATGGGGCTAGAATGTCTATTCCTGCAATATGTACTAAGTAAATACCCTGTCTAACTAAATATCCTATCCATAGACTACACCATTCAGAGAAGGGGTTTCCTTGTGGTGCCACTGCACTTTGGAACTCCTATTGTACGAAAGCCTGCCTGACACAAGTTCTAAGCAGGGTTACACAAATGCAGGTCCTGCTTAACGAATTCTCCTGTCATATTGTAGCTCAGATGCACATCAACAGAAAATAAGCACGCCCCAATGACGTATAATTTTAGATTCTCATACAAAAGCAATAGGAACTTTCCGTTAGCGATTATCTTAAATATTAAATGTTTGAAGACCGCTACCATCACATCAAGGTGAGACGCTACTCCTTCGCTCAAAGACAAGCTGAATTCCCAAGCTGCAAACAAACTGTGTGTCTTTGCACTCAGCAAGTAGATAATGTGACCCAAATCCCCATTTTCAGAAGCATAAAAGGAGGCAGAACACACTTACCCGAGAGATAGTCAGAGGCATGTTGAAATCTTTGCCACCTTGAAGCCTGAAACCCCAAGGAGCTGGACCAACCAAAGAGACACTGTAGTTGTTCATGACGCTTTGCAATCGAAGTCGAATTCCAGAAAATAAGTGTCTGTAAGAGAGGTTTAGAGATTATTTATAATACTGAACAAACACACACACAAAAGCAATAAAGACTTCAGATGCTAACATTTCATATACTTTCCAAGTAGACAGGCACAAGGGTTCAAGTTTCTTCCTGAAAGGGGCAGAATGAGGGCTAACAAACGTTAACTGGAAACTAGATCAGAAAAAGGTTGAAGATTACAGAACTAGAAAAGCCAGGAAGTTTAGTACTTGCCAGGTTTAGACCAGGGCAACAGGCAGCCTAAGGAAGAGGCTTTGAAGCTTGGGAGTACTCCCAGTCTCCCGACGAGATGTGTAGTGGCGTCTGTGTCAGAAGTGCTTTAATAGTTTCAGCTGGTCCCCCAATTGCACCCCTTCTGCAAGGATAGGGACTTTGCATTCTTGTTTGTATTACTATGATAGACTCTATCTGGGCTGCTCTTGAAGACTGTTTGGAAACCGCACCTAGTTCATAACTGATTGGTGTTCAATCAGAGAACCACATTACCATGCTATTCAAAACACTGCACTAGTTGCCTAGGAACTTCCAGGCAAATTTCAATGGGCCAATTTTGAGCTTTAAGTCCCTAGGATCAGAATATTTTATGGAGCACCTCTTCTCCATCAATACTCATGAAGATTTTCAGCATACATCTTGCTCTGTGTGGCCTCTAAGACCAACCACAGCCTACATTAGACTACGCTATGCAGAGAAGGGGTTTCCTTGTGGTGGCACTGCACTTTAGAACTCCTTTTGTGAAAAAGCCTGCCTGGCACAGGTTCTAAGAAGGGTTACACAAATGCAGTCTGCTACTGGTTGCAGTCTCCCAGCCAGAAACCTTTTCTTGACAACTGCATCTATGGATAAGGATGAAGCAAGTTATCAATCCACTTCCTCAAACCTTCCATGAATCAAAGAAGAAGAGTCTTTTGCTCTTTTCCAAGTAGTGAGACAAGTGCTTCCCTCCACATTCTGGCACATGAAAATGGCTCAGGGAGGAGAACACTTGGCCTCTTACTTTGCACGATATTTGGAAATGGCAAGAATCTCTCTCAGCAAGGGGAATGGCCATTTTCTCACTTTCCGATGGGTATTTTGGTGGTCAAAAAACACCACAACAAGAGGAGAAGGTGCTTATGTGTCCCAAACCAGAATATTCCAAGGATGCACCCAAAAAACCTTTATTATGTTGAAAGGACTTTCCTTCCTCAGGGGCTATAATTGAAATGTCATTGCAAAATGTTAACAGTTTTAAGAACTCCTAAGATCTGTAACCATGTCTAAAAAATTACAACAATAAATGCCCAATCTCATCTGATCTCAGAAGCTAAGCAGGGTCAGCCCTGGTTAGTACTTGAATGGAATCAGGCTTCCTGAACTGAGCAGGGAGTTGGACTCAATGGTCTTGTAGGCCTCTTCCAACCCTATGATTCTATACCAAAATGTGTCCACACCATTTTGGGCACCTGAGAATATTTTCTCTTCTGTTTTGGAAAAGCCACCTTCAATACCTGGAGAGATTCTTCCCATGTTTGCGTGCTTCCAAGCCTAGCATAAAGCGAGAGTTTCCCCTCTCTGAGTCATTTGGTCAAGCCAGAGGGCAGCAGTTAGAGAAACCATAAATACTGGCCGCCTCCCAAGACAAGACAAAGTCTGTGGACTCCGGCTCTTAAATTTCAGGAAGCTACAGAAGATCTTTGTTACTTCCAAGTGTTAATTTCTGGGTACTAATTTGTTTGCAGTTCAGCTACTGTTATACTCTTTGTTTTTCTACATTGCCAATACTGTTAGAAAGGTGGGAATATAAGAAAAAATATCCATCTTTCCTGAAAAAAATGTTTCTACTTGATCCTAAATATGGTGAGGATGAAAACAGGCTTTAGGGCGCAATCCTATCTAGATAGGTGGCCGACTCTGAACTCGGAGGCAAGACAGGAGAAGCAAGGGGGAATCTTTCCCTCTGCACCTCTCCTGCCCTGCTATTACTGCTAGACAGCCAATTTCGGCTGTCTAGCTGCAGGGGGCCAAGTGGGAGAGGAGGCTGCTGTACGACAAGCAGGATGTTTCGTACAAGCAGATCCACTCTTCCCGCCCCGGAACACCCCCAGCCCCACCCCTTTTCAGCCACTCCACGCTCCTCTTCTGAGCACGGAGGACGGGGCTTCTTCACACTGCCTCAGAGGCAAGCGCGGATGTGGGGGGAGGTCAGTTTTCTGGGAACCGACCTCAGTGCATGGGCTCCGAGGTAGGTTCCCGGAAAACAGCATATACTATGGCCGTCCAGCCGCTGTCTAGCGGCCATAAGATTGCTCCCTTAGTGCCTGAGCCAAGGGGAATACTTCATACCTGGTCTGATTAATACAAACCAACAAGCCCGGGCTTGCTAGCACTGAGCTGTGAACCAATACATCTGCAGGGCACCAGGTTGGGGAAGGCTGAAATATGTATTTATATACCGCTTTTTCGGTGAAGTGGTTCTGAAAATAAATTCCAGGCTGCACCACAAATTAAGCTCTGGATGTTGGCCTCAGTTCAGAGGCTCTAGCCAAGTCTATCAGAGTCTTCTCATTCTCTTCTGAAGGGGAAATGCTTCGCGTGCAAGTACAATGCAAAACGCCTGGCATTTGCCCATTATACAATGCACTGAACACCTTGGATACAAAGGGTTCTAGATGATGTCTGTTCTGTTTCCAGGGGTCTGAAACAACTCAAACATCATAGAAAAGGAGCTTCTAGCAGTCTACCTTCCCCAAATCCTTGCACACTATTTCTTTGTAGACATAGTGGACTGAGCCAAGTATTAAGTGGCACTTCTCCTTCAATCTCACCTCAGGGAGAGGAAGGAATCATTTTCTCACTGCCTTAAGTCAGACAGCAGGATAAAATCCAAGCATGAACTAGAAAATAGGACTCATGTCCTACTTGTGGGTTTCTCACAGGCAAATAGTTGGCCACTGTGTAAGCAGAATGTTAGACAAGATAGGCCTTTGGTCTGATTCAGCATGGCTCTTCTTAAGTTAAAGCAAGTGTGTTATGTAAGCATAACCTTTTTTCCGTTAGTAAAATAATTACATAATTTCTTATTTAACTGTTGCCCTAAGCTCAGGGTAAAAGGATGAAAAGAGAATTGGAACCTGTGTACTTATACACACGAGTTACAATACTAAGCAGTCATGCATGCTTAATTATCAACATCCTTGATAATTTAATTTCTGCTGACCTCTGGATTTCTTGATCTCAGTCTAGCCATAAGTATAAGTCAATACTTAACACACTTTTAAAGCACCAGCCTTTTAAAGTTAGGTGATCAAGAAATCTGTACTTTCTGAAATGGTATCATAATTAAGATACAATTAAGATTTAAGAATAATCTTAAATGGAATAATTGAAACATCCTTTTTCTTGAGCTTTGTGGATTTAGTAACACCAGCATATGAACATTGTGGCAAGGAGAGTTACAATAAGCAGAAAAATGATGTTGAGTTTTCCAGTTTATTTAGTCAAAACTCTCCTCATGAAATACTTTAACTCTTGACACAAAAAGCAGTAGTCACATAAAGTTACATAACACAAAACAATTTGCAAGTGAAATATTTTCACATGAAGCCTAAGGCACATTTTTTTTTTGAAACTGAAAGATTTATTGTTAAAATACTTATTTTGGACACTGAACATCACATCAGACAAAATACTGTCATATTGCCTAGGTAAAGCTGTCTTCTATTTTTATATATTTGAAAGACTAAGAGGTTGCACAGACTGTAAAATGAAACCAGAACATGATCCTAAAGTTACTTAGTATTTAAGATGGAACTTCAGTTCAGCAAGCAATTTTGGGAGGGTTATAAAGGTTGAGTCTAATTTCCTTAGAGCATGTTTGTGCGCGCGCGTGTGTGTGTGTGTGTGGGGGGCAGTGTAGCAAACGAACAAAACTGCAAACAAGGTTTTGTATACCACAACAATTATAGCAAGGTTTCCTCAGTCTTTAGCACAGCAAGCCTCCCTAAAAGAAAAAAAGTGCGCACCTCCAAAACTAAGGTTTCCAAATACACACAAACTCTCTTGGCTGGCAAATGGCAAGATTTCTGGTATGTCACTGGTTGCAGGAGTGAGCCTTACTGCTAGGAAGAATTTTCCCATTTCTCTGTCAACTACAAAACCCAAGCCAGAGATGCGCTACTACAGTTAGGGGTTCAGAACCCAGAATACCAGAGGTCAGCAAGGTTCTTCAATCTCTATTTACTCCATAACCTTATAGAAGCAGCTCACCTCTGTTTCTAAGAACCACTGGATTACAACACTGCCTATAATAAAAAAGAATAAGGCTATCAGATTTTGGAAATTGCACAATGCACATTAGTGGTTGTTTGGAACAATGGATGGTAGTTATTTGGGCCAATACAGAAAACAAGCATAAAGGCCTGTGCTTCACCATTATCTACCATCTTTGTTTCACCTCAAAGTTCTTTGGAAGTTGGAATAACTTTTTCCTCTTATCTTAGATACTCGTTTTGACAATGTTCAAGAACTCACACCAGGAGATGCAGTCAAGCTACATTTAGGGTGCAATCCTATGCATCTTTAGACAGCAAAAAGTCATACAACTTCTGTAGGACTTTTGCTGTTTAAACATGCATAGGATTGTACCCTTAATCCCTTGAGTTTCTCACATCCAATATCCAATATACTAGATCATACTATTTTAAATTCCAACCGATTTTTCTTCCTCTACTAATGAGTAAATATGGAAGAAAGCACCTAAAAGTGCTTTGATGGAGTAAAGAATTCATCTGAATTTTGCTGAAATAAGCAAGAACTATCAGGAATCCAGGACCTTATCTGTGGATCTTTTAGAGGACAAAAGTAAAGATGTTTTTTTCATTGCAATATCTCCCGTCTCTGCTAGAAACAACTTGGAGGATACTACATAAAAGCTTCATAAAGAAGTCAACTACTTGCAAAAGCCAAGATAATTTTTTTTTGGTAAATCTTACATTATACTAGCTTGCACACTAAAAGACAGGCCAGATAACATGTTTATATAGCTGAAACTAAAGAAGTGATGCTGCTTCTGTCATAATGCAGAGCACACCACAGAACCTGTCAGCTACAAGGCAGGGGGAAAATCCCTTAAGAATAAGCCATTTAGGGTGCAATCCTATGCATGTTTAGACAGAGAAAAGGCCTACAACTCACAGCATTCCTCAGCTGGCTGGCTGGGGGATGCTGGGAGTTGTAGGCCTTTTCTCTGTCTAAACTTGCATAGGATTGTGCCTTAATCAACTTCAGGATTTCTACTTTTCTATTTGGCACTTGCCTAGTTCCTGATAACAAGGAGGAAGCAGGGCCAACAATCCCTCCCCCTTCAACCACAACCTGCCCTGCCCTACCCTACCCTGCTATGAATGTGTCCTTTACAGTCTTTACAATGTCCGGAATTACTGATTTTCCAGCAGGTTGCACAAACAGCTAGGTAAAGTTCTGCTAGTGAAATAGGACTGCGGTGGGGGAGAGACAGTCAGACAGAGAGAAAAGCAACCCAAAATACGAGCCAGCTCTCACCAAGCTTCAGTCCTGGCACCTACCAAACAAAATTAAGCTGGCTGCTCATTTGCCATATTTCAGCTCCCTGATCACAGGTGTTTTGAAAGGAGTGCGGGAGGGGGAGAAAAAAGGCACTAACCCTAGACCGCTTTTTTCTTAAAAGGCGGAAAGGAGGGGGGAGGGGATCAGAAAGAGAAAGAATTCAGAACTAACGAAGGAACTGATCTTGTTAGGGCATAAAAAGCAAAGTGAGTTGCTGCTGCTGCCCGCTAGTCTTAGGCTGATTTTCTCCACTGAACTCGCAGCTTTCTCTTCCCTTCCCTAGACCCAGCCAGACTCACAGACTTTATCACACACGCGGGTCTCCGTCCCCACAGACGCGACGCAGAATGCAGCCGGCGCCTCGGGAGAAAAAGAGGATCCCCCCCCCCCCCCCGCGCCGCCGCCTTTCCCCAGTTCTGCAAGGTGGTGGAAATGCTGCCGCTGCCGAAGCACCTCTCCTCCCGCAGACTCTCAGGAAGCCGCCCCCCGCCGGCGCCCCCAGTGCCCACGCGCGGCTCCTCTGGGTCGGTGAGGAGCTTCCCCTGACGCAGCCCTCGCGCCGCCGGGGTGCTCCCCCGAGCCCCTAACCTGACGCGCCCCTAACCTGACGCGCCTTTGCTTTTCAAGGAAAGCCCTCACGCGGTCGCCCCTGCGAAGTTCCCTTCTCCCCCACCCACGCCAAGCCCCTCGACTCACGTCCGAGGCGGTGGCGGCTGCCTTAGGCGCGCACAGTCACAGAAGGCGCACGGCACCGAGGACGCGCGGGCGCGAGAGCAAACTCCGAGCCGACGCGCTCTCGCCTCGGGCTCTTGTTTGCACTTCCGCCCCTTTTCTCCGGGCTCCTCCCTTCTCCGGCTCAGGAGGGACGGGAAAGTTCTGTCCAGCTGAGAGAGCAGGAAACCTGCCAGAGAGAGAGAGAGAGAGAGAGAGAGAGAGAAAGAGAGAGACGCGCGCGCACGAGCGCGGGCAGGCGAAGGAATAAATGTCTCGCCTGAGCCCCGGCGCTGGAAAGCCAAGAGAAAGCCAGCTTTACAGGCCGGGCGGCCCCCTTTTGTGTACGTTTACTCAGAAGTAAGTTCCATTGCATGCATAAGGTTGCATAAGTCTTAAACCGAACGAAAGTTTAGGCTCGAACTTGTTAAAGTGAACCACGTCCTAGACCTATTAAGAACAGAACGTTAAGCATATATTTTAGACTGTAATTCTCTAGTCACTTACTTGGAAGTAGGTCATCGTAGTGGGGCTTACTTTTTTCCATCAGTAAAAAAAAAAAACCGGGACTGGGTAAATCGAGGATCCTTGAAATCAAAAATGGATCCTCATGATGGCATATGATTTTTAAAGGGGAGACCCACAAAACCACCTTCTGCCTCCATGGACTGAATCAGAAAAATCACGGATCCACCACTCGTGGGCGCAGCCACGGTGCAAAAACGTGGATTTTCGGCAGGGATTCTCGTAATTTCGTATGATTTTTGCAGACCGAATCCCCCAACTGAACCATGAAAATCGGGTCTGCCACTCGGTGCCGCCACAGCGCAAAAATGTGGTTTAGAGGCAGGGATCCACAAGGATCCTCATGATTTTTAGAGGGAAAATCCCCAAACCACAATCTAATCGCAGACTACATCTGCCTGCAAGGACTATACCATGAAAATCACAGATCCACCACTCGTGGGCACAGCCACGATGCAAAAACATAGATTCTTGGCAGGGATCCTCTTGATTTCATACGATTTTTACAGAGCAAATCCCCCAAACCACAATCAAATCAGAAAGTGCGTGCGTCTGCCTCCATGGATTGAAGCAGAAAAGTCAGGGATCCACTACCTGTGGGCACAGCCACAATGCAAAAACATGGATCCAAGGCAGGGATCCTCATGATTTTTACAGGAAAAGCCCCCCCCCCCCAATCATATCACATAACACATCTATGCCCAGAGAATGAGTGACAAAAAACATAGATTTAGGGCTTCATAGCACCGTCATGTTGTAAAATCATGGATAAGATGCAAAATTCAATATGGATCCCCTAAATTTTTACATTGGTCCCTCACCCCTAACCCCCCCAATCAAAGCACAGAACTCGTCTTTGTCCTAGGATGCACACTAAGAATCCCAGATCTGCTGCTTCAACTCAAATGGTGTGAACCATTTATGCAAGGCATGGATCCTGATGGGTCATCTGGATTTTATATGTAGTGCATCCAAAATCATAGCTGAATATCACAAAGCAAGGCCATGTCAGTGGCATGGATCCTATATTTCTCAGATCCAGGATGGCAAGAAATAAAATAGATTCAAGATGCAGTTCCTTATGGGTCAAGTGGATATAGTGTCCCCACAAATGCACCATTACATCACAGATCACATCCATGGCCATAGAGCAAAGTATTAAAATTATTGATCCTGTACTTCGTGGAGCAAGCATGATGTAAAAACATGAATCCATAACAATCACACTCCTATGCTTCACAGAACCACCATGGCATAAAAACATGGATTTAGGGCATGGGTCCTAAAGTTTTTGTTTTTACAGAAGATGCCGCCAAAATCACCATCAAATCACAGATCATGTCTGTGTCCAGGAACTGAACCATAGAAGGTCGTTAAGTCTAATCTGCTGATCTGCCCCCTTCCAGGAATGAGTGTTTCCGCTCATTTTGGGTTGAACCCCAGAAGTGCTAAATCACCAGTAGTGGCCACTGTGGAACAAAACTGGTGGGGCTGGCTGCACGCACAGGATGCATTGGATTCTGCCTCTGGTCATGTAGAAGTTAGAAAATGCAGCATTCCAACAGTCAATTGATTTATTTTCCCCTTCTTCCTCTCATATTGTGGTTGAACTAGTAGCCATCCAGTTATATTGGTGGATGGCTCCCAGGCTACTGTCAGGTGCCAGTTTTCTGGAGCAAATTGCTCCTATATTGTTTAAGCTGCATTGGCTCCTGGTATGTTTCCATGCCAAATTCAAAATGCTGGTCTTCATCTTTGAAGCATTTTGTTCAGTTGTTCAGTCGTGTCCGACTCTTCGTGACCCCATGGACCATAGCACACCAGGCCTTCCTGTCCTCCGCTCTCTCCCGGAGTGTGCTCAAGTCCATATTCATTGCATCGGTGATGCTATCTAGCCATCTCATCCTCTGCCGTCCCCTTCTCCTTTTGCCTTCAGTCTTTCCCAGCATCAGGGTCTTTTCCAGAGAGTTTTCTCTTCGCATTAGGCAGCCAAAATATTTGAGCTTCAGCTTCAGTATCTGTCCTTCCAATGAGCAGTCAGGGTTGATTTCCTTTAGGATTGACTGATTTGACCTCTTTGCAGTCCAGGGGACTTGTAAGAGTTTTCTCCAGCACCACAGTTCGAAAGCATCAATTCTTTGGCGCTCAGCCTTCCTTATAGTCCAGCTCTCACAGCCATACGTTACTGCTGGGAAAACCATAGCTTTGATTAGACGGACCTCTCAAACAATATTATGTGAAGGACCATGAGCCTCCATATGGTCAAGCCCACTTGTTTAAAATCTGGAGGGAGGGTTCTGCTTCACATTCTGCCATGGTCTGAGGTTACCTTCATTAGTACAGTGGACGGGACCTTCTCTGTGTTGGCAACAAAGCTTTGAAACTGTCTCCCGTGGGAGATGTGCCTGGCCTCTTATTCTGCCTTCTGAGAAATGGTGAAGAGCATCCTTCTTCAGCAGGCTTTTAATGATAATTGAAACTGTGGTTTGTATCCCCCTGGATCTGTATATTTGCTCTCTTTACAGGCATTGGTGCTGTTTTGTATATTATTATACAATAATATATTGGTGCTGTTTTGTACATTATTTTATTTTGTAATTGTTGGTGTTGTATTGCTAGTTATGTTGTATTGCTAACTGACTTGCCACTTCGTAGCAGAAAAAGAGTAGAGAAATAAAATAACATACTTTTAGTTAGGGATGTTGGCAAAATCTGCAATGGAATAAAATGAGTTCAGATTTCTGTTTCTCTGACCTGCGGATTCTGCTGCGAACTGGCTTCTTCTGCATGGAGTCTGTGGTCATCCAGACCATTATTTTACTTTGGGGGGAGATTTGCATTAGCGCTAATGCATACTTGCAATAATGTGTTAGTGCACATTAGCACTCATGAGCATTAGTGAGAATGTGCATTTGCACAAGTGGAAGATAATTTTCGTAGAAAGTAATCCAATTCCATCAGTGAGTGGCCAACAGAATTAAAGACACCTGACAAACACAGATGGAAAGCTCTAACAAAATCTGTACATGCCTGCTTGTATTGGATTACCTGCAGGTGAATGTGAGCTGTAATTAGATGGTGGATGTGTAATTAGATGGTGGATGTGCCTCCAAAAACCATGAAAGTACATTAGATCTCGTGCCTCAGAGATAGGTTTTTATATCATTATGATTACATGGTGAGGCTTGTGTGCAAGAATCATGAGCTTTTGATCAAAGCTTTCACAGAGTGGTGTAGCAGCATGCTGGATCCATGCTGATTTTTATGGTGCACTCCATAGATAAGCATGTAAAGTTAAGGGTGACTTAACATTTGATTTTAGGTGTTTCATGTAAAAACTATTAAGATGATTCATGGGGATCCCTTCCCCATATACCTGTTGTTGTTGTTCCGTGGGTATACGTTGCTCCAATAGATACGTGCTTTTTAGAGGCCAACGAGCATCGAAGGATGATAGCTGATTTGATTATGGATTTGGAGAGAGAGGCCTGATAAACATATCACAACAATCCTGGGTTGTGAGTGTGGCAGCGTGCTGGTGAACACTGCCTGATCACCTCTGCTGTGAATGGGAACACCAAAACAACCAGTTGTGACATGAAACCAAGAATGCTGGTTTGCTTATTCACGATCAACCCAGAGAAATAAGCCTCGGTTTGGTTTGGGGTCATTTATAGAATCATAGAATAGTAGGGTTGGAAGGGGCCTACAAGACCATCGGGTCCAAACCCCTGCTCAGTGCAGGAAACCAAGTCAGAGCATCCCTGACAGATGTCTGTCCAGCTGTTTCTCAGGCTTGTTCTGGAAGAGACAAGCCAGACTTTCTTGTTTGCCACATCATGACAAACAACCCAAGGACGAAACGTTCCTGAATTATTTAGCTGCTCTGACTCACAGCAGGAGATCAGGCAGCGTGCACTAGCATGCTCACTCATTCCTAAAAACCCAGGGTTTTAAAAAAGGAATTACAGGATCCAAAATTTGTAAGGTTCAGTTCTGAGGATACGTGCCTTGAATCAATGTTTTTGTACTGTAGCGGATTGGTCAAGTACAGGATCAGTAATTTCATTCAGTACATAGGCATCCATGTGAGCTATGATTTGACCATGGTTCCATGTGGATCCTATATAAAATTCCTATCCATTTGTTATGTGCCTCTGCCCACAAGTGGCAGATCTGCCATTTTTCTGGTTCAGTCCATGGAGGCAAATGTGCTCTGTGATAGGATGGTAGTTTGCGGGATTTCTCTGTAAAAATCATATGAAATCAAGAGGATACCGGCCTCTGATCCATGTTTTTGCACTGTGGCTGCAAAAGCCATTAGTGGCAGATCTGTGATTTTTCTGATTCAGTCGACAGGGGCAAATGTGCTCTGTGATATGATGGTGTTTTGGGATATCTTTATTGTAAACATCATGAGGATCCCTGAGGATCCCTGCCATGGATCAAGTTTTTGTGCCGTGGCTGAGCTCATGAGTGGTAGATCCATGATTATTCAAGTTCAGTCCATGGAGGCAGATGTGCTCTGTAATATGATGGTGTTTTGGGGAATCTTTCTTGTAAAAATCATGAGGATCCCTGCCTTGGATCCCTGTTTTAGTGACGTGGCTGTGCCCACGAGTGGTGGATCCCTGTTTTTTCTGGTTCAGTCTGTGGAGGTAGATGTGCTCTGTGATATGATGGTGGTTTGGGGGAATTGCTCTGTAAAAATCATATGAGATCAAAGGAGTCCCTGCCAAGGATCCCTGTTTTTGCATGGTGGCTGCACCCACGAGTGATGGATCCATGATTTTTCTGGTTCTGTCTGTAGAGACAGATGTGCTCTGTGACTGGATGGTGGTTTGGGGGGGTCTCCCCTTTAAAAATCATATGAAATCATGATGATCCCTTTTTGATTCCCTGGATACTTCTTTTACTTTCTTCCATACACCCCCCCCCCCAAGATCAGGCTGTAAATTCGGTTCCAAACTTGTGCATAATTATTTGGGGGTATGCCCCATTAAAACCAATCGGTTGTACTGGATCCCCAACATCCACCAACCAGCTGCAAAAGACATTCACTGGGAATGACAGAATGGGTGCCTCTGGGTACATCTGAGCCTAGGACTTGGTTTTCAGTGCCAGAACTGAAATGAGCTCACAGTGCTTTCACACCCAAGTCTACTTCTGGTTACCCCAAGCTTTCTTCACTTCAGCAGCCTAATTTAGGTGTGAAAAATCGCTGTGTTGTTGCAAGTGTTAAACAAGTAGGGCTCAGAAATCCTTGGTGATCTATTGCCAATCACTCAGAGATCTACCTGGGTCTGTCCAACCTTGCCCTAGCAGGCATCATTTTAGGAGAGTCGGGGGCGGGGGAATGCCTCTTTTAAAGTGGCGCTTGCCACCTGCAATTTTTCCTTAATAATGGTAATAAAATTAATATTTTTTTTTCGAAAAAGAACCTTCTGCCTAACCAGTTGGAGTCACCTTGATTAAAAGGATTTAACAACAACAACAGTTTAACTGATTAAGATTAATTGTAGCCTTAAGGCAGGGCTGGGCAATTTGTGGCTCTCTGAATGCAATTCCCATCATCCCTCATGATTGGCCATGCTGGCTAGGGCTGATGGGAGTTGTAGGCCAAAACATCTGGTGGGCCACATGTTCTTTGGGCCACCATGCCCACCTTGGCCTACTTCTAGATTGTTGTAAATGGTTATGTGGAGCAGAGGCAGTATGTGGAGTATTTAGGTTGTTGGACTAGGACTGGGAGAGACCAGGATCAAGTCCCCATTCAGCTATAAAGCTCACTGGGTGACTTTGGTCCAGACATCTCCCTCAGCCCAACCTCCTTCAGAAGGTGGTTGTTAGGATGAAGTGGGGGTGGGGATGGGGGTGGGAAGAACCATGTATGACTTCCAAACTGATGTCCTTCAGATGTGTTGGACTACAACTCCCAGTATGCTCCAGCCAGCCATGAATCTTGCGCATGCTGGGAGTTGTAGTTCAATACATCTGGAGGGCATCTGAAGGCTACTTTTTTACGCAGCGCATAGTTAAACTATGGAATTCGCAACCATAAGATGTGATGATGGCCACCAATTTGGATGGCTTTAAAAGGGGGTTAGACAAATTCCTGGAGGAAAAGACTATCAGTGGCTACTAGTCGTGATGGCTATATGCTACCTCCAGTATCAGTGGCAGTTTGCCTGTGTACACCAGTTGCTGGGGAACTTGGGTGGGAGGGTGCTGTTGCACTCGTGTCATGCTTGTGGGTTTCCTGAGGGCAGCTGGTTGACCACTGTGTGACAGAGTGCTGGACTAGATGGACCCTTGGTCTGATCCAGCATGGGTCTTCTAATGTTCTTTTGATATATAGTGCCTTGATCTCCATGAAGGAAAAGCAGGATAAAAAAATAAGTGGCCGAATTACAAAAACAAAGGATTTGTTTTGGATTAGTCAGCTATCCCTCCTCCCTGCCCGTAACAATGTTCTAGAATGCTGACAGATGCCTTGTTTGACTTTGTACCAGACTAGATTACCAGACTTGAAAAATAACTTATGTTACCAGCATGCTGGGTCATGTCAGTCTTTCCTTACCACCCACAGTGACGTACACATTCATCACCTCCTGGCTGAATGAAAGGAATTCACTGTCTGCTGTACAAATCTGTCATAAGTAAGCATGTTAATCTCTGCTTCAGACATGATACTAGTCCCCTGCCAGTCCCTGTGGCTGACAGGGATGAACACAGGACCAAGGAGGCCTGGGTAATCTGCATGGATGCTCTCTCATAGTAAACAAGATCTTTCCCATCCCCTGCTGGGGCACATCCCCAGTTACGTGCTTCAAGGTCAAACCAGGAGCACAGAAAATGGCTAAACATACCATATCCAAGGCTAGTTCATACAGCCACAGTCTTGCTTAGCAGCCAGTTCAAATCAACTATGTGGAAACTGTTGTGTTGTAAACTGTGGAACCTTCAGTTATTACCACACCCTTGTGCCTTCATCTCACTTCCACCTTCTCTTTCCCACCTGCTCTGATACATGGACTCCAGTTGCAGCCCTGTCAGTACCGTGGCCACTGCATCCCCTGCACACAAAAGGCCTGTGACAGTCAGACCAACCCAGCAGTGACTGGCCTGTGTGCCTCTGCAGTGAATGGCCCAGAGAGATAATGCCCTGGATTTTCCTGCCTGCTTTAGTAAGTGGTGCAGATGCTGGAACTATCAGTTACCTCAGTGAATGCTTATTCCCAAGCCTGCACTTGCTGAGGTAACACGAAGGGAAAGGGAGGGCAAAATTAGATGAGGAGAATTGGTGGATGGCAGAGGAAATGCTTGATCGTTCCCACACAATCAATGCTGTCCTGAAAATGCCCTTCCCCCCACTCCCCACTCCAGATTTATTCCCATGAACCCAGGTAATCAGAGACAAGTTAGAACAAGGGACAGCAGGGAAGAATTTGGTGGGCGTGACAACAGTTAAGCACCCTCCTCCTGCTTCCCAGTTTTGACCCAATTCTCACTTAATGACTAACAGTGGGTTAAATTTAGTTAGTCAGGGACTTAGACTTAGTTAATCAGGGCCACACTGGAGTGAGCGAGCACAGTGCCTCCGCTGAGCTTGCCACTTCCTCACACTCACCGCTTCTGCTTTACACCCACTTTTCTAAATATCTCAGGGTTGTTTGGCGTGACATATGAACTCGGCACTGTCACGTTCTCTTGGCCCCCTCCTTCTACATGCACACACACAAGAAGAGAGGCTTCAGTCTCATGCCTTTAATTCACTATCAACAGGTTCATTACAGATGCAAGTCTTTCAAGACTCTCAGGCTACAAAGGAATACAGCTGCTTCATTTACAAATGACCACAGGGGATCCAAATGGGAGCTACGATGTTGCCAGCAGTGTGAAACAAGAATTTGCTGGCTAGAATAACTTAGGGAGGGATGCCCCTCCCTTCCAGTGATGCTCCCCTATGTCGACCCTCATGCATCGTCAACCGGGTCGATCGTCTGAGCTCTGCCTCTAGCTTTTCCCGCTTCGCTCTGCGCCGCAGTCTAGCATCCCTCATCTCACACCCTGCACTCTTCTCCTCCTCCTCCTGGGTTCTCACGGGGGGGGGGGGGGCTTCAGGCCTAGCCATCTGTATGTTAGCATCCTGAGAAGCACGGCTTTCCATATCTGAACTTGTTTGGGAAGATGCCTCCCCCTATTCTGCCCATTCCCCTTCTGAATCTGAACTGCTAACTATCTCCATACACTCAGAATCAATCCTTACAGGCACTTTGGGTTGCTGAGAGAGAAGCAACTCAGAGTTTTAACCCAACAATAAACCATAGGTTTAATCTCTGGGTTGTTTCCTTCTCACTAAGTTCGCCTGTCATAAACATCATGGGGTGTTCCTGGGTTGTTTAGCAAAGTAGAAGAGGAGACAGCATCTTCGCTTGCCCTGGCATGGCCCCAGCTAACTATGGGTGGTTTAACCCATAGTTATGTGTGAAGTGGGTCTTTGACATTATAAGGCAAACACACCAGAGCAAGCCCAAGACACTTTGTGCCTGAGGTGGAGCACCTATGCTGTCCACCCTGCTCACAAGTCCAGGGTGCATTGTCAAGTTATTCTGGCATCTGAGGCAGAAAATCCTGTATTTCATAGAATCATAGAATAGTAGGGTTGGAAGGGGCCTACAAGACCATCGAGTCCAACCCCCTGCTCAATGCAGGAATCCAAGTCAGAGCATCCCTGACAGATGGCTGTCCAGCCTCGTCTTGAGCGCCTCCAGTGTGGGAGAGCCCACCACCTCCCTAGGGAATTGGTTCCATTGTCGTATTGCTCTAACAGTCAGGAGGTTTTTCCTGACGTTCAGCCAGAATCTGGCTTCCTGTAACCTGAGCCCATTATTCCGTGTCCTGCACTCTGAGATGATCGAGAAGAGATCCTGGCCTTCCTGAATTTATTTATTCATTCCATTTATATCCTGCCTTTCCTCCAAGGAGCCCAAGGTAGCATACACAATCCTCCTCTTCAATTTATTCTCACAACAACCCTGTGAGGTAAGTTAGGCTGAGAGTTGGTGAGTGGCCCAAAGTTACCCAGTGAGCTTCACGGCTGGGCTTCATGGCTGAGTGAGCTTCATGGCTGAGGAGATCTAGAACCCAGATCTCCCCAGTCCCAGTCCTACACTAACCACTACACCACACTGGCATTCCATAGGCACCTCTCCCTCTCCCTGGCAGTGAAAACAACAGTAATACATTTAAAGGAAGAACAACTTGCTACCCTTTCATGACGCCCAAAATCAGCTGCTTGAGGCTGCCTCACTTTGCCTAACATACACTGCTGAAATTAGTGAGTGGTTCTTTCTTACTAACTGTGAAAAACTGTTCACTTTTAGTAGGCACACTTAATTACCACTTTGGCAGTGATCCACCATCATATTGTCACCAATCCTCACCTAAGAATTTACTAAGACTTATCTTTCAATTACTCTACAGCCCAAATCAAGTGAAATTATGCTTCCGAACCTTTGGAGATACAGCTCGTTCCAAACAACAAAGCACCGCCATGTGGATGGAGAACATGCAAAAATATGAACAACAAGTGAATATCTATATACAACATGACAAGCGGGAGAGTGCTGTGTATTCATGTCCTGCTCGTGGGTTTCCTGTGGGCAGCTGGTTGGCCACTGTGTGAACAGAATGCTGGGCTAGATTTATTTATTTATTTAATTTATTTATTAATCGCCCATCTGGCTGGTCACCCAGCCACTCTGAGCGATGTACAAGCATATCATAAAACAGTTTAAAACAATAAAATTCTACAATAAAAACATTTTCTAAAATACCCTAACCCACCCCAAAAGCCTGCCTGAACAACCACATTTTTAATGCATGGCAGAAGCTCATTAAAGAGGGGGCATGGCAGAGTTCCCTAGGGAGGGAGTTCCACAGAGTGGGGGCCACCACAGAAAAGGCCCTCTCTCTCATCCCCACCAGTCTAGATGTCCTGGCTGATGGGACAGAGAGAAGGCCATCCGAGGCTGATCTTGTTAACTGGCCTGTCTGGTGTTGCTGGAGGCGCTTCTTAAAATAGGCTGGGCCGGAACTATATACGGTTTTAAAGGTCAAAATCAACACCTTGAATTTGGCCCAGAAAACAACTGGTAACCAGTGCAACTCCTTCAGCACTGGAGTGATGTGATCTCGCCAGCGGCTGCCTTTAATCAGGCGAGCCGCCGCGTTCTGTACCAGCTGCAGCTTCCGAACCGTCTTCAAGGGTAACCCCACGTAGAGCGCATTACAGTAGTCTAAACGAGAGGAGACCAGGGCATGTACTACCGATGGGAGCAGATGGTCGGGAAGGAAGGGGCGCAGCCGCCATATCAGATGGAGTTGATACAGCGCTGTCCGGCTCACAGCTGACACCTGAGCCTCCATGGACAGCTGGGAGTCCAAAATGACCCCCAGGCTGCGGACCTGGTCTTTCAAGGGTAGCCGTACCCCATTCAACACCAGGTCAACATCCCCCAGCCTCCTCTTGTCTCCCACCAAAAGTACCTCGGTCTTGTCAGGGTTCAGCTTCACCAGCAAGGGAAGTTCAGCCTGGCACAGAGTGCATTTAAATTTCCACTTAGATGGACCCTTGGTCTGATCCAGCACGGCTCTTCTTATGTTCCTTAGATGGCTTGCCAGTAACGTGATCTCTCCATTTTGACTGCCCAGATTTTGAGTTTCTCCATTTGCTTCCACGGCTTACCAAAACAGTTGCACACTTTGAGAACAGTAAGTCTCTCAGTGCTTAGTGCAAAGTGTACAAAAACAATGTGCAGTTTACTCCAGAGCAGAGGAATCAGAGAAATGTAGTTGTTACTTGGGTATGTGACTATCCTTCACCCTTCCTTAATTACCTGCATTGTGTGGCAAAGGATTTCTTTCATAAACTGTTTGTAAGAGGGCAGTGGTACAGAAGAACCAGGGTACAATCCAGCCAAACCTAAGGACGTTTGTTGCCGAAATCCTTTGCACATTTATCTAGGAATAAACAGAATGGAGAGGGGCTTTCTTCTCAGCCAACAAGGGCCACTGGGAGGCTGCAGCCCTGCTCCCCGGGAATAACATCAAGCCAAGAGGGAGACCAACCTGGCCCATCTATTGGCCAGAGAAGGAGCGGTACCAAGGAGCTTGCTTTCTCCTCCCTGCCAGCTGCTCCAGCTGCCAGTGGCCCTGGGACTGGAGATCTGAAGGGAAGCATGCTCTGGCTTCTGTCCTCAGCCAGGGGCCTTAGGGCCACAGGAAGGCTACACCCCCAGTTCCCTGGAATAACATCGAGACCATCAGTCAGAGAAGGAGCAGTTGCAGGGAGCTTGCTTTCTCCTCCCTGCCAGAAAAAGCACTCAGCTCGAACTACCTGGAGGCCTGGGGCTGCAGAAGTAAGGGGGAAAGAACACTCTGGCCTCATTCATTGCCCAAATAGCCACTAATTGCTATTCAAGCAAGAACACCAGCAAGGGAAGTTCAGCCTGGCACAGAGTGCATTTAAATGTCCACTTATAGCTCACCACCTTGTTCTGGCCTTGAAAAACATGTCTTCCTCCTCATCCTTTTCCCTCCACTCCCCTTGTGTGTCTTGACTTTTTAGTTTGTAGGTCTGATGGCAGGGCCTGTCTCTCTTTTGACTGATGTGAGCTGCTTTGGGAGACAGTAATTGCCTGGAAAATGAGATAAAAATACAGTCAGTCATTAAGTAATGATGTAATCCTCTGCATGTTTAGACAGAAAGAAAAATCCTACAACTCCCAGTATCCCCCAGCCAGATGTGCTGGCTGGGGAATGCTGGGAATTGTAGGAATTTTCTGCCTAACATGCATAGGATTGCACCCTAAGTAAATAGGATTGCACTGTAAGTTATGTGGATTTCAATGGAAAAGTTAAATGTGTTTACATATGCCTCCTTGGACCAAAAGTGTGTAACTTTTTCTGAATTTGGCTGCTCAGATTTACAAGATATTCTATATAAAGTGGAGGTGGACAAGCAAGAAGGACCTTGTAATTAAGAATTTGAAGAAAAGTGTAAAACCTAGCACCTCTAATTGAGTATTTAAAAAACTCAAAATCTTGACAGGATGTTTTTGTCATTTATTATTATTCAGGAATCTTTTTGATGGATTTCTTAGAGATAGAGATAGAGATAGATGGTCTTCTGTGAGGGTTTAAATCCTAGGCTAGATTGTTATTGTTTTCAAAAAGCACTTACAGTACCTGCAGTAAGAGACATCCTCTTTCGAAAACTAAAGCCAAGCAACTTTGTTTAATTCCCCTGCCTTGACAGCAGGGAGGGGATGTACACAGGGTACTGCTTTATTTTTAAAGGGCAGGTACTAATCATCCCAGTTATGGAGGAATGGTTTGGTACAGCATGTTCCTCACCACTATGCACAAGTGTGCATACTGTGGTAACCCTTGCAAATCAACGCCAACATCTTCCAGTTGGTCCTTGAAAAATATGTTATGCGTATTACAGAAAACAACAATATAATATAACCAATAGATAGATATTAGGCGAGTGCTGAAGAGAAAAAGGAGGGATACTGCTCTTGATTCTTCACATAATTATCATCCCTGGAGGAAAAAGATATTAGCAAGACGCAGCATGAAAATTGCTGGGCTTGGCAACCAGTGAATATAGTGTTTTAGACCACAACAGCCAACAGCTACAGTAAATGCCTTACACGGGGGGAAAATACATTCTGGTTGAAGCCTTGCAGCAATTTTAGGCTATTAGTATTGGTAATTATTTTTGTGGCTCCCTTAATCTGTTGCACACAACATAACAGCCCAATCCACAGCTGATCGCTGTACAAATTAAGCTAAAGGCATTTTTAACAGATTAGAATTCAACTGTATGTTACTCCCACAATGGAGCAGCCATGCTAGATTAGACCAAAGGTTATCCAGTTTACCAACCTCTTTCCCACAATGTCCAACCAGATGCCTCTGGGAAGCCCAGAAGCAGGACATGAGGGCTTCTCCCACTATTGTTCCACAGCAACTGGTAATTCAGAGCCATACTATCTGTGAACCTGGAGGTAACATATAGCCATCATGACTAGTAGCCATTGATAGACTTGTAATCCATTAAGGCTGCAATCGTATACACACTTACCTGGAATTAATCCCCACTGAATTCAGTGGAACTTACCTTTGCAATCCATGTGTAGGATTACATTGGAAGCCTGCTTTTAAAGCCATCTAACCTAGTGGCATTTAACCCAAGTGCATGTGCTGATTTAATAGGTTTATAATCATCATCATTCCTATAGTGCTTTAGAGCAGCAGTCCCCAACCTTTTTGGCACCAGGGACCGGTTTCGTGGAAGACAATTTTTGACTCTGGCCGCTGGCAGACTTCCGGCCGCTGACACACGAATGGCGTCCGCATAGCAGATGCCATTTGTGTCCCTGTTCTTTGCAGTAATAGGCTACGTAAAGATTTACGTAGCCTATTACTTGAAGAACAGGGATGCAAATGGCATCCGCTACGCGGACACCATTTGTGTCCCAGCAGCTGGAAGTCTGCCAGCGGCCGGCCGGCAACTCCGCAGACTCGCTGTGGAGCGGAGCCGGCCGGGGCCAGTGAGGATTCCGGGGGGGGGGGGGGAGGGACGGATTGCCTCCCCCCCGCGGACCCAAGGTAAGGGGGTTTCGCACACCCCTACTGCAGTTCCTAACAGTTCCTAACAGGCCATGGACCGGTACCAGTCCGCAGCCCGGGGGTTGGGGACCCCTGCTTTAGAGTGTTCAAAATATTCTGCATACATTATTGCAGTAATCGTTGTGACAACCATGTAAAGTGAGTGTATCATTAAAGTATTGTTGACCCCCTACTACAGATGGAAGGACTGATACTGAGGAAAAGTAGCTTGCCTAAGGCCACCAAGAGTTTTTGTAGAAGAGTCAATATTTGAACCAGTTTTTCTTGGTTCATAGCTAAGGTCAGGCTCTTTGTAGAACATAAAACATTTCAGCTAGCTCTTCCTTCAGAGCTAGTGTAGCATAAGGGAGAGAAAATACATGTGATTGTCCAGGCAGCAGGCACATGTTTGTCCCACCCTTGTATCAACAAGTGCCAAGCTTCAAGGAATGAAAGAGGAGCCAGGCTATAATGGGGGTGTGCTTACCTTCTCTTGGTATGTGTCAATGTTCTTATGCTTATCCCTGTTCCTATCCAGCAGGTGATGGACCTGAACATTTCACCTCCCTGTACATGAGTTCGAACCACCATTTTCACAGTAAAACTCTTGAAACACATGTACGATATTGTTAGAACTGCTGGTTGACCATCCTTTATTAAGCCAATGGCTTACTAATAGTCAAGGATGCTTGGTTGATATTTTAACAGTAGGAGCTAATTACTTTTCCTGAAAGGGCAACTTACCTACAGGGGAAGCATGAAACCTGGGCTCTGTAGGGTATGTGTAGGGTAAGAAAGGAGCTATAGTTTGAATGTAGGCAGAGAACAAGAAAGTCAGACAGAGAGAGCTGTGCAGTTTTCACTGGAGTTGGTTGAAACGGTTGCTTCCTAGGATTATAATACAGGACCAGCAGTTGTGCTGCCTACGTTAGGAGTTTCCTTGCTTCCAGTATGTTCTGCTTTTATATTTGTAAAGAAACCAATATTATAAAGGTAGGAGAAGCTCCAGTGTGCGCTCTCTCATCTAAAAGTAGGGATGTGCGAAACCCCCTTACCTGGAGATCCGTCCCTCCCTCCCGAAATCCTCGCCGGCTGTCTCCGCTCCACAGTGAATCCGCGGAACTGCTGGCCGGCTCCGGCCGCTGGCAGACTTCCGGCCACTGGGATGCAAATGGCGTCCAGCATAGTGGACGCCATTTGCGTCCCACTCTTTGCCGTGATAGGCTACGTAAATCTTTACGTAGCCTATCAGGGCAAAGAGCAGGGCCACAAATGGCGTAGCAGACGCCATTTGCATCCCTGATCTTTACTGTGATAGGCTACGTAAAGATTTACGTAGCCTATTACTGCAAAGAACAGGGACTAATGCTACAGTAACCCCTGTTCCACGCCATCCTCTAAGCTTTCCTGAGATTTAAGGGGAAAGTGCTCTTACACCCGCTGCCTGGACAAGAAAATACTGCAACAGAATTACTCTGTGCGAGCAAAATCTGTGGGTCAAGCAACTGCTAGTCCCTTCTTTGGCAATCCCATGAAACAGAGGTCAGCAACTAGATTGTCCACTGTGTGTAACACAAAATGAGGGATAAAATAAAATCCCTCCTCACTTACTATTACCAGTGAATTCACAGCCAAGTGAGCTGAAACGTCCACACCACAGATTTGTGCGTTCTGGAAGAAAACAGCAGGAAATACCTGGGTAGGCCAGGCTATGTTTGCCTTCCTCTTGAAGTCAGTTGTTGAGGATGGCTAAGGCTGTAAAGCTTTTGTGAGCAACTGGAAGAGCATAGGTGAGCAGTTGCCTGATGGTGGTATTTGTGTTCAGCCAGAATCTGGCCTAGGAATGAAAAGTTCTTAGGTCAACAGTGTATTTTTTTTTCTCAGTGGTTACTCTGCTTGTGGCTATTGAACTCACTGGCATGAGAGAGATGTGAAGGGCCAAAATCTACATTCCCACAGTAAATATAAGTTCAGCTGACAGGAGGAGCTGGAAAGAGAAATGGCACACATTTTCTGTGTGAAATGTTTAACATTGCTTGGCTGCTTCCACACCCCAATCTTGAACAGAACGTAAACTACCTTGATTAAATCCATTTCCCCAGCTAGACTATTAATCAAAACACCCATTGCATTGATGGCTAAATGCCGTGTTTACAGTAAAATTGATCTGTGCATCATCAGCAGAAAACGAAACCCACTTCAGAACAATATTTCTAGCTGAAATACAGTGTGCATCGCTAATGGATAACAGCCAAGACTGAAATAGTGATTAAGGCAGCAATCCTACACATGTTTAGACAGAAAAAGTCCTACAACTCCCAGTGTTCCCCAGCCAGCAATACTGGCTGTGGAATGCCAGGAGCTGTAGGACTTTTTTCTGTCTAAACATGCATAGGATTGTGCCCTAAGAGTGTCTGAGTCTTCTACCGGAAAGGAAGAATGTGTCCAGGTAAGTTGAATGCTAGTCATGCCAGGGGAGAAAAATGTTTATTTTCCTGGACAACATAGAAGTGATGACAAACGTTTTGCGCTTGTAAGCAACCTTGTGGCTTACTATTCCTTCAAAGCAGTCAGAGGCTGCAAGCCGAGCCATGGTGGAGGCTTGCTTGCGTTGCACAGTGTCAAATGGCACAGAGAGATCCAAGTAAAATGAGAATTGACAGCAATTTGCATTTTGAAAAGGTAATGTGAAGGTCTTGACCAGTACAGCATGCAAGGAATTTTTTTTCTTGTTGGGCAGATTATCCTCCCCCCCCCCCGCAATTATTATTTTAAGTGTGTAACTCTGCCTGTTCTGCCTTCTTATACTGTCCCAACATTAAACATTGGACAACATGGTGTTGCACCCCAGAGCAAGTAGGGCGGCCACTTATGGATTGCTCAAAAGGAGAAAATGCATCACCAAGGAAGAAGACAAAAGAGGACAAATATTTGCCTATGCTAATATATTTGTATAGGTGCAAATGTAGAAATAATTATTATAATTTAAATAGAAATACAGTAAATCTCACCACACTGCAGAAGACTGTGACCAGGTGACCTGTGTGCTTGGCTGTTCAGTCTCCTGTCCAGGTGCTCGCTGTTGAGGGGCAACAGTGTTTATGGTTTTTTATCTTTAAACTGGAATTGGACTGGGCAGCCCTTCAAATATTGGACACCTTCAAATGGAGGACAGTCCTCTGGCAGGCCTTCGTATAGAGGACTGTCCTCTGTAATGAGGACATAGGGTCACCCTAAATGCAGCAGGTTACCCAGAATGCTGCTCCAGTGCCAAAACTCAGTGGTAATACAACCCTGACATGGATAAGATATGGACAGAGAAGGAGTGTGATAAAGGAGAGGTAGTAAACCTAGTCTATTCACATTGATGGCCCCAACGACCTTGTATCCTTGCAACAGCATGATGGCAATGATTGCAAGGCATACATGTCAACCATGTGAACACCAGGTGCCAAAGCCACAGTTTAATTAGCCTCCACAAAGAGCACTCTGTCCAACAAAAAACAATGTTTTGTTACACATGAACAATACATTCAACCTGCTAAAACTGTTAGTCGCTGACATTGAACTCAGTATTGATACTGATGTATATCCACAGATCACAAAGGAAGGGGACAGACCATGTGCAGACTTGGAATTCCCTGACCTCCTTTCCCCCGGTTTTGTTTGCCGCTCACAGATTTGTCCCTGAGGCCTCCTCATCTTCCCCAGCATTCCTTTGGATCACTGCCTCTTCCGCTTCTCCTTTCCTTGGCCCTTGAGTTTCCCATGGTCTTGTCAAGGGCTCCTTGGAGGCCTCTCTCAGTCTAATCCAGTAGCCAAGTCCAGACACAGACAAAGGGATTCCTTTCAAAGCTTTATTCTTCTTTTACAACTTAACTATACCATTTGCAACTAGATCTGAGCAGCACAGTACCTATGCCCTAAGTTGGAACAGTTGGTCCCTGTTTGAAAGGGAATTACTGGCAGACCCCTGAACTTAAGGACTAGGGAGAGTCCCTCCCCTTTTCCCTTGGATCCTCTGGGCGCAGCCGTTGTTTGCGCGCCAACCGGGCACTACGCCTCCTTTCCGCGCCCTCCATCTGGCGCTGCTCTCTGCGTCGGCATCGCGCATCCACCAAGTCTGCTATCTGCGCTCGGTCACTCCCTGGACTGCTTTCTAAGCTAGGAATGCTGGTGGGAGGAATCTCCGTCAGCTGTTGGCCCTGGGAAATAGGAGCGCGCTCCTCTCCCAGGAGCGACTGCTCTTCCTCAGAATCAGAACTACTCTGGGACTCCATGGGCTCAGTGTCCACCCTGACAGGTCTGCTGCTTCTTCAGGCCTCTGGCTCTTCTTTGTCTAGGCCTCTTCTTTTACCTATGCTTAGCATACCCTTCTGCCTGCCCCACTCCTCTTTGACATTGGGGCTGCTGAGGCATTCACTGTCAGAGGATTCATCACCACCACGAAATTGCTGATTTATTGCTTCTCAATATGTAGTCATACCCTGTGACCCATACCCTGGGTGATCAAGCTGCTCTAGAACTACGCCTACCACATGATATATTGTTCAGTCTTTAAGTCGTGTCCAACTCTTTGTGACCCCATGGACCATAGCACGCCAGGCCTTCCTGTCCACCGCTCTCTCCCAGAGTGTGCTCAAGTTCATATTCATTGCATTGGTGATGCTATCTAGCCATTTCATCCTCTGCCGTCCCCTTCTCCTTTTGCCTTCAATCTTTCCCAGCATCAGGGTCTTTTCCATTGAGTTTTCTCTTCACATTAGATGGCCAAAATCTTTGAGCTTCAGCTTCAGTATCTGTCCTTGCAATGAGCAGTCAGGGTTGATTTCCTTTAGGATGGACTGATTTGACCTCCTTGCAGTCCAGGAGACTTGTAAGAGTCTTCTCCAGCACCACAGTTCAAAAGCATTGATCCTTCGGCGCTCAGCCTTCCTTACAGTCCAGCTCTCACAGCTATACGTTACTACTGGGAAAACCATAGCTTTGATTATATGAACCTTTGTTGGCAAGGTGATGTCTCTGCTTCTTACTATGCTGACTAGGTTTGCCATAGCTTTCCACCCAAGGAGCAAGCATCTTTTAATTTCATGGCTACAGTCACCGTCTGCGGTGATCTTGGAGCCCAAGAAAATAAAATCTGTCACTTCTTCCATTTCTTCCCCTTTTATATGCCAGGAAGTGATGGAGCCAGATGCCATGATCTTAGTTTTTTTAATGTTGAGTTTCAAACCAGCTTTTGCACTCTCCACTTTCACCCTCAACAAGAGGCTCTTTAGATCCTCTTCGCTTTCTGCCATTAGGGTGGTATTGTCTGTGTATCTGAGGTTGTTGATAATTCTCCCGGCAATCTTAATTCCGATCTGTGATTCATCCAACCCGGTGTTTCTCATGATGTACTCTGCATATAAGTTAAATAAGCAGGGTGACAATATACAGCCTTGTTGTACTCTTTTCCCAATTTTGAACCAATCGGTTGTTCCATGTCCGGTTCTTACTGTTGCTTCTTGTCCCTCGTACAGGTTTCTCAGGAGACAGGTAAGGTGGTCTGGTACTCCCATCTCTTTCAGAATTTGCCACAGTTTGTTGTGATCCACACAATCAAAGGCTTTAGCGTAGTCAATGAAGCAGAAATAGACATTTTTCTGGAATTCTCAAATGTACAATTCTCGGTCCAGTACCAAATTTAGGGGAAACCAGTTCTGCCAGTTCACAGAAGCCAGCTGTGCACAGTACTGATTGGCTGACACTTGAGGCTTCATATACCTATTTCCCCACCTGACCCTAGAGTAGTTTAGCTGCTCCTTTAAAAAATGAAGGCCAATGAATACTTAAATCAAGGTCATGTGGCACCTTAAAGAATAGGGAAGTCAGGCCATTGCTGGAATATTGGGGGGGGGGGGACAACTGAGATCAGCTTTACAATTGTTGACAAGTGCAATTGTCAAATGCGTTAGGCAGGCAATGGAGAGGGGAGCCGGACTCACTCCATGGGAGAAAAAATAAACAGCAAGTCCTGTTTAAAGGTCCATGTGTATCTCTTTCTACACCTGAACTGCTCCCTTTCTTGGCCCCAACACATCCTCAACAGGCCCTCTTAGCATTAAAAGAAGATAGCTTACTGCTAAAAGGATGACATTATGCATCTGATCTCTCTCTCTTTCACTCTGTCTCTCTTGGAACCATATGTAGGTCATGTAATTATCTCAGATTGCAGGGTAGGCTTAAGCCCACCAGTGTCGATATGTTATAACGCATCATAATGCATTTATTTATTTATTAAATTTATTAATCGCCCATCTGGCTGGTCACCCAGCCACTCTGGGCGATGCATCAAAGACTGTTGAATATTGGGGACCACCTGCTACCGCCACAGACATGCTGACTTTGCAGAGCTCCATTCCTCAAATATCATAAGGAAAGATGAATGAGGAATGGAAAACACATGAAAATCAAAATAAGAAATTAAGCAAAACAACTTAGGGATCATATGCGAATACAACTGAAGGTACAAATGCAAAGCAGCAGAGAGGGATGTAATTTTCGTCCCTGATGTATTTGTTGACATGGGGAAGCATTAAAAAAATTAGCATCTCCATAGGGGCCCAGGGCAAAACTAGTTTGTGGAATTAATGATGAGAAAATGCAGATGAGACTACTGTCTGAACCACAGTTAATCATTGACTCTGCTTTAAAACTTCCCTTGGCTATGGGATCCAGGGCTGGTCTTAGGAGTAGGTGAGCTAGGGACTCTCCCAGGGCGCTGAGCTGAGCTTAGTAACTCACCTGGTTCGCACAGTCATGGTGGCTTGTTTAAGCCATAGTTCGTTCCAAGCACCATTTGTCTAATCACACACCCAGGTGCAGCTTGTTGTGTTGTCCAAACCTGTCTTGTTGGGGTGGGAGGAAACAACCCTCAAATAACCCATGGGCTGTTGTTGGGTTATTTGAGGATCATTTCCCCTTCCAACAAGCCATGACAACCAGGTTTGAATGGTGACAAGCCATGTCCGGGTGGGTGATTAGGCAAACGGCGCCCAGCACACTCTGCGGCTTAAACAACCCACCATAGCTTGTTTAACTCATGGTGATTGTACAAATTGGCCAGTGTTTGTCTTGTCTGAAATGAACCAAAGTCAGGGAATTTATGATGTGCACTGTGGTGAGCCAGTTCCAAAATAAGGACAGGAGACTATAATAAATTAACTCCACCGGGTCCACCCTTAAAGGATTAAGCACATAAGAGCCATGCTGGATCAGACCAAGGATCCAGCTAGTCCAGCATTTTGTTCACACAGTGGCCAACAAGCTGCCACTGGATTGGCTAAGAGATATTTGTGGCAGCCTGGAATGGACTTAAAAATTGAACATATGGTACCGACTTATGCTGGGTGAGTTCACACATAATGCTAAGCCACCCTGAGAACAAGCCAAGGTGGGTGGGTTGTTCACTCACTAACCCTTCCCAACAGATAATCAGGTGCATGCCATGGCTTCTTCCCCCCTCAGTCCTCCAGCTCGCTCCCTGCAACTTGTCAATTTCCTTGATTATTTCACAAGTGTACAAGTGAAGGGCCTTCCAAAGTGCTGCTTGGGCATTAGTGGTGGGGTAGTCACTGGCAAAGGAGATTGGAGGCAGCACTGGCAAAGAACAGCATGGGCTTTTTTTGCCACTCTTGCCAAGTGGGTCTCTAGCCGCTTGGCACAATCCACGCTGTCAAGTTTGGATGTCACAACTAGCCACCCTGAGAACAAGGTATCCTCAACAACCCTACTCCAAGCCATGTGTTCTCAGGGTGTCTCATTCACGAAAATCAACCATATTGAATCACCTGCACCAGGTTTAGACACCACAGAAAGCCACACTCTCACTAACAAGGCTCGCAACCCACTGTGGCTTATCATGTGTGAACCCAGTCACTGTGTGTCAAGAAAGCTGTTAAACTTCTATGGTGGCTCTGCTCCATCTTTGGATGGATCAAGCTTGAAGGAGATTACATGTGGATAATGCAGGTCCATTTCTAGGTAGAATGTTCCTACTACTGGCAAATGCACTTTCTAACTGCGGGAACATTTATCCCATGTTTACATCAACTAGGGAAGCTACCACTGAAAATTAAGGGTATAGTTTTGTCTACATGGACTGCCTGAAATGCTAGAAACTAACAATGGAAGCTCATTTACTAGTAAACGGTTCAAAAGGTTCATCGAACAAAATGGCATTCAGCATGTTACTTCTTCACCCTATCATCTGGCATCAAATGGCTTGGCAGAGTGAGCTGTTCAGTCTTTTAAAGAAGGCTTTGCCAGAATCCCTGGTGAAAGCCTTAGATATAAGATTTGGTTGTTATTTGTTTAATTATAGAATTACGCTTTAGTCCAGCACAGGATTATCTCCAGCAGACATGTTGATGCAAAGAAAACTAATGTCAAGATTAGACCTGTCGCACCCATACCTAATTAGATGGATACAAGAAAAGCAACAACTGAAGTAACAACATTACAGACATGCTAAAGGACAATTTTGTATTGGAGGTGACACGCTGTATGCTAGAAATGTTGGCTTAGACACAAAGTGGACACTTGCTACCATTAGAACGGTTACTGGTCCAATATCCTATTCTGTCACTTAAAGGGATGGACCGATTAAGAGCTTCTTCACACAGGGCTTATACTGTGTGATCAAGATTGGTTACTCATGGAAGTTTGTAGATCCTTTACACAACATCATCAACCTCCAGGGCCCCTCCTGCGGTTTATGACCTTTATCCCGCTTTTTAAAAAATTGAAGATAATGCGATAAGGGATGTTAATCTGATCTATCTGCTTTGTGTAATGATGGTGTTGCACTATAATAACAGCACCATCTAGTGGCTGTAAAATGAAACATTTCGAAACATACAGAACTTGCCGAGAAAGGAAATCCTTGATTCAAAGCCCGTGTCTGCCCGTGTAAAGGTGCCGATCTTAATCCTGTAAAGAATCCAGAAGCAAAAACTTCCAGTAAAGATGCAGGATTTCAGCCTTGTGTGATGAACCCCTAAGTCTGTTTGCCTCCAGTTATTCTGAGAGATGCAAACGAACAGGAGCTACTTCCAGTTTTGGAAAGTTCAGCTGAACACTCATCTGGAAAGAGGGTGACCAACAATGAGAAATGAGAGCAAACAGTTTCTCCTGCATTCCTGACACAATGGGCTGTAAGATACCAGTGGTTTAGGCCAATACCAGTCCATTGGAGGAGCTTCCAATCACAGAAAAGTCATCAAAGCGTTCTTCATGTGTGAAACATCTACCCAGTTTTTTGAAGGCTCATGCAGTATAAACCATTATGTGTATTATCCTTTACTATTAGGATTTAAGATTGAGTGGAAATGTAATAGGGAAAAATGTTGTAATGTATACAAGCAGCCACTAAGGCACTTCTGAGTTCCTGTAGAGTCCTGCTGGCTCAATTCAGAACAGGGCAGTTAAACTTGTTGAAACTCTGTGGAATAAAGCTTTCTTCTGTTATGAAAAGACTTGCAGCATGTCTATATTCACAATATTACAGAGTCTGATCAATGCAGATGTATGCCATAATGAAGCTGTTACTCTTTAAGGTGCCACAAGGTTCTTTGTTGGGTGTGCTAAAACAAAGTGACATAGCTACTCCTTTGAAAGTTAAGATGAGAGAGAATTGCTTAACACAGCCAACCTAGCAGGACCAGCATGTGCAGGGGGATAATGAGGTATGCCGGGGTGGCAGGAGTTTGGCCAGACCTGGCCCACACCATATTATTTTCCCCTTTATATCTGGCCAACTAGAAAAAGCAACACAACCTTATTTATTCTGGAATATTCCCTGTGAAGTTTTCCTGAAAGTGCTAGGGAAAAGCTGACATTAGCTGGTCGGGGATGGAAAATCCATCTGCTGTTCCTGAAATTTTAAACTCATGTTTAAAAACTGGCACACAGTTTTCTCTTGCATTCACAGCCATGTAAGAGTGATATCCCTAGTGGCAATCATTTCTGTGCATCTATCTGAAGAACATTTGTCATCCCTACCAATTCCAGTACAGAAAAAAAACTAGAGCTCCTGAGCCCAGTTAAAGTTTGTGACCTGTTTTTAAGACCTGTTTGTTTGTCCTCTGAAACTAGGTAGCTAATTCAAAGAGAATGAGAGTTATGGCATTACCTGTTTTCAACATGAAATCAGCCAACCTGATAGCAGGAATGATGTCAGTCTTTCTGGTTCAATAAAAGACTGGCCAACGATCTCTGGAATGAGAGGCATTCTAGCAGACTCCTATGGAGGAGGGCTATGTGTTCTATTAATATACCCACTACTTGGGTTCCATGGAACATACTGGCTCTTCTGCTGGGGTTTTATTTTCTCCTTTCATAACTCTGAAAAGGAATGGGATAGTTTATAGATCCTCAGACAGGCAAAGGAAATCAGCTCCTTTTTAAAATAAAATGAATATGAGGTTTTAAGGTTTGTATAGCAGTGTGGCTATACTTAATAGCTCTTCCCAGTTTAGATATTGTTTCATCAAGAATTGGCAGAATACAACTATCTAAAAATAGGTTAATATTTAAATACATTTTAGGGCTCCCAATTGTCCTGTGTGGGCAGGGCTGACCCAGATTCACTTCTAGCGCTTATTCTGCATTTGAGTAGCAGGCTCCCACTTTTGGTATGGACCAACTGCTGCTATCAATTCAGTAGGACAGACCAAAGCCCTTAGCTGACTATGTATGTTGGTTCTAAGGACAGGGAAAGTAAACTCCTGACAGTTGCCTCACAATCTCCTCCACATGATACTCAACTGTTGCCAGGTCTGATGATATTTCGGACAATTGTTAGACCACTGCCAAGGATCATCTCTCCATACCCTCTTATCTATCTTCTCCAAATGCAGAAAGCTTTTAAAAAAGGGGGAATAATGGGTATGTCCCATTGTTTTCCTTTTGACTAGCTGCTTTTTCTGCTAGACGAATGATAGAACAAGGCAGCACCAGCTCCAGGTTTTTGAGGGCCCTTGGGTAAGACACCCTCCACTGACCTCTCCCTCAGTGAGTCTACCCATCACTATTGTCACTTTCTGCTGTTGCTCCTTGTCATCTTTCTCATCACTGCTACCATTTGCTTGCTTGATAGGCAGATAACAAGTAGGCAGTGACATCTACTGTTAAGAACATAAGAAGAGCCATGCTGGATCACACCAAGGGTCCATCTAGTCCAGCATTCTGTTCACACAGTGGCCAAGCAGCTGTTGACAGGAAATCCATATGCAGGACGTGAGTGCAACAGCACCCTCCCACCCATGTTTCCCAGCAACTGGTGCACATAGGCATATTGCCTCTGATTCGCATATAGCCATCAAGACTAGTAGCCATTGATAGCCTTCTCCTCCAGGAATTTGTCCAAGCCCCTTTTAAAGCCATCCAAATTGATGGCCATCACTATACTCTGTGGTAGCGAATTCCATAGTTTAACTATGTGCTGTATGAAGAAGTCCTTCCTTTTATCTGTCCTGGATCTCCCACCAATCAGCTTCATGGGATGACCCTGGGTTCTAGTATTATGAGAGAGGGAGCCCAACCATGTCTGTGCTGATGACAGCCCTGGAACAAGATGTAATATCACTTACCAGAAGCTGTCCAAATCGAAAAGGGGATCGTGTTGGATCATGCTAAGTATATTTATTCACTTTCTTCCCTAGAAGTGGTATAGAAAGCAGTGGTGGAAGAAGAATTGGAATAAGAAGAACAGTCACTGAAGGCAAGTGCTGCCTGGCTATAGTCTTCCTTTCACTAGCTCATCTTCTCTAATATTACTTGTAGAAGATTTGTGCTTCTGTGATTCTCCAGAGGAAGTGAGTTCCAAACTTGTGAATGCCCCTTCCTGAATGCACTTAGATTTATTGTCCCTTTTGGCCCGATTGCTTTTATTTGCATCTTGCTGCTCAGGTTTCATAAAGTTGTGCTGTCAGCACAGCTCAGCATAATATCCCTTCAGGGTAGGAAAAGGTAATAAAAGCACTGCTCTCTAGATAACAGATATTAATGTGCACAGGAGCCACAAAGATAACCATATTCACTCCTCCTGAGCCAGAGGGCTTATGTGAAATGCAGAACTGCAATCATTAGAATTCTTAATTTTCTCCAGAAATATCAAGAGACAAGATTGTGTAATTTCTATTGTCTGTGAAATTCGTATAAACTACTCCCGCAAAATATTAAGAAGGTACAGGTGCCAAACTATTTATGTATTTAAATTTATAACCCTGTTTATTCATCTAGCTCAGGAGAGTACCAACAATAGCTTAAGTTTTAAAATAATATTTTACAACACAAAATTATTAAATATATGCCTAATTTAAACTGGACTGTAAGTTTTTCCCTGTGCCATTAAAATGAAATGTCTGTCTGTCTGTCTGAAATTAGTTGCAGAAGATCAGCAGTTGTGAGCTTCACTAAAACTCCAAAGAATGGAGTTCCAAAGATGTGAGAATCTCTTTATGCATGCTGTATCCATATGTATCTGAACTTGAGGCAAGGAAAGCATAATCAGGAGGTTGATGTAAACAGGGCCAGTTCAGGATATTTTTCTTTTCTGCAATGGTTGTACTGGCTGATCCCTCCAAGAATCCCTGGGTGAGTCCCTGGTGAGTTCCACTCTGTGGAACTCCCTCCCTAGGGAACTCCGCCATGCCCCCACTTTAATGAGCGTCCGCTATGCATTAAAAACATGGTTGTTCAGGCAGGCATTTGGGGTGGGTTAGGGTAATTTTAGAAATGTAATGTTTTTAATGTTGAATTTTATTGTATAAACTGTTTTTATTGTTGTACATCGCCCAGAGTGGCTGGGTGACTGGCCAGATGGGCGATTAAATAAATAAATAAACAAACAAACAAATAAATAAATAAATAAATAAAATGCCTTGACATTATAGGGCATGGCCCTATCTTAAGAGTGATTCAGCTAAACCTCATTCTACCATTATAATTGGAAATTAGGGGCAGTAGATTCTATTGCTTATACTGAGAAAATGGATCAACAAACTGATCTGAAACTTGACAGGCTAGGACAGATGGGTTTGGGGATGGTTTATGTTGATTTTTAAGTAGGAAGGGCAAGAAATGGCTTATTTATAAGAGTTTAAAGTTTGATGAGTGCCCACCAGCAGTTGGACAAGTATTGTCCCCCCTCCCCCCATAGACTTACTTTATAATAACATTTCTTTTTTTGTACACTGACTGTTGGAAAACAGTTTGTCATCTTAGGTGAGGGAGAAAGTGTAGTATGTGCTGTGCCCCAGAAGAAGTATAAGGTATTTATAAGTTTTGAAATAAGTGCCATTTTTCATAACCTCATATTTGCAGGATGGGAGGGGGAATAGAATGGATTGTGAGTGCAGGCCTCTGGTGGAATGGCAGCATCTCAACCCTTTTTGACCTGATGAGCCACTGTAGGGAGACAGTGTAAAAGTAGAGAGATATTGTGAGAAGAGATTCTGGGGAGAGACTGTGAGGCCTACAGTTACCTCTGTGAGCTTTTCTATAAGAGGCTGCTAATCCGCTGTATCTACTTTTGGCCTTGTTGCAGAATTGAAATCTGAGCACTACATCAAGAGTGTTGCCTTTCCTGCTTTTCCACTACATAACCTCTAGGTGGCACTGTGGTATAGCAAAATAGCACAATTATATAAGTGGAAAAAGTATTTTCTTTTGCTTTAACAAATAATAGTGCATTTTTCCTGCTCTAAAAAAACCTTGCCAAAAGTGCTGTTTAAAAAAGAAGTGAAACTGGAGGGTCACAAAGTCATCTAAAGAACTGTGAGTAAGGAATGACAAGCACACAATAAATGTCTCATGTAGAAAAGCTCTGACTTGAGGAACTACAGACAGGTTTTAAGAAACACATAGCTTTGTGGACTGCATAACTATTGGACTTCCTTCTATTATATTGTTTAGAGACTTACTTTAAAGTTTCCATTCAAAACTGGGGCGTGTGGTCGAGATGTGGTGGGATGCATTCTTCCAATCATTTACTGTGTGTGCTGAAAGAAGCAGAAGAGCTTTCCAGCTTGAAATAGCACCAAAATAGCAGCCAAAGCCACAAAAGAACAAAGTAGATTCCTTGAGATGCCCAGAATGTAAGAATATATAAAGAGCCCTGCTGGACCAGACAATTGGTCCACCTAGTCAACCATCCAACTTATGAAAGAGGAAGTCTCCCTATTAACTTCCTCCACACCTTGGTCTAAACCTCTGCCATGTTATGTCATAGTCATTTTTTTCTAAACTACAAAAAAACTTCCCAAATCTTTCGTCATAAAGAAGATTTACTGAATTACAAACATATCCAGAATCCCAGTGTTCTTCAGGAGAATCTGATTTATCAGTTTTTCATATCTGAATCCCAGTTTTTCATTTAAGGCATAGATGTCGAGCTGAATACTTCTGTTGCAGCCACATACTAGCTACGTATTTTCATAGCTATATACTGAATGACTGAGCACTTAGCCTGAATATGCCTTGGGATTGTAGATATGTTTGTGATTTGATACATCTTCTGTGCCCAAGACATTTTGCTGTCCAAGGCAAAGAACATGATGGCATCTCTTCCCAAAAGCTGACTGGGCTAGCAGTTGAATCTGTCTTCTACACTGGTCATTGGACAGCGTCCTTCACCACACCTGAAGGAAGCAGGTTACTTTAGTAGGTGCAGCTATATGGCACACAGCTCTCTCCTCCAACATCTTGTTGCCACCTCCAAGGATCTGCCACCTAAGGCAACCACTTCACTCTGCCTAATGGTAGGGCCAGCCCAGTCTATACCTCTAAATAACTGTCTTTGCACCAAAATGCCAGCCACCTGAGCTGGACTAAAGATGGGTCCCATGATGACTCCCAAACATTTAGGAATGCAGTATGGCATCTCCACACCTTATAGCAATATAGTGAAGGCTAGTATCAAGCTACCTGCCTAAAATAATTAGCAGGCTAAAAATAACAGCTGAGGACAGACAAGTGGAGCTGCTAGCCATTTCCTGGCCTGCCAAGAGGTCTGGGGAACCATCTCGAAGTCTCTTCTCATTTGCGTTAGAATTAGTTTAAAACCCACCCTATAACTAAATTCTCAAGTTTGTTAACATTTATGAAAAAATGAATAACATTAAAATAGAAAATGTATAATAGAAAAGGCAGAAAGGGACTATTTAGATTGTGAATAGCTTGCACATCACACAGATTTTATTCGTCTTTTGTAGGTCAATAATGATACTAAAATGTAGATTTCTCAGATAATGGCTGGGTTTGCGCAATCGCAGGGGTAAAAGAAGCCATTGTGGCTCTTCCCTCGGCCCTGTGTGTGCCATGCATGGGGCAGTGGTTTACATAATTACCCATGCTGCAGCAGAGGATAGCATGTCGTCCGATCCCAGTGTGCGGCGCAGTGGGGGTGGCTTCGTGCCCACCCTACAACCCATGTGCTGGGTTCCAATGACATGCCAACTCATGCTGCAGCATGGGTAATTACGCAAACAACTGCCCCGTGCACAGCACACGCAGGGGGAGAAGCCACGATGGCTTCTTTTACCTCTGCAATTGTGCAAACCCAGTCTTTTGCTATTATCTCTCAAACTGAAGGGATTATTATCGGGATGGTTCCACTTACTATATTATGAAAGGCAATTATCATTTTACTTTTTTATTACATTCTAATTTAACCTTCCTCAACCCAGCACCTTCCAGACAAATTGGAGTACAACTCCCAGAATCCCCAGCCAGCATTCACCTACTGGCTGAAGATGATGGAAATTGCAGTGCCATTCATCTGGAGGACAACAAATTGGAGAAAGCTGCTCTAAAACTTTTCATAGCTGCTAATATCTTGCATGGTTGGCCCTGTAAATCAGCAACTTTATCTAAACATAAAGAAAAACTGATAAAAGTTTTGAGGTTTGCTGAAATTAGTACACTCATGATAAGGCCCACACCCAGTTAGACTGGCAGTGCCAATGGCAGAAAAGGTGATCTCATTTATATCTTATTAGGCTATGAATTGTAATTGTATAAATGAATGTATTTCTTTTGCTCATATGTACATATACAAAACTTTGGACACATATTAATGTTCAGAATCATTTCACTTGAGAGCTTTCTGATGCATTTTTGCCTCACTTTCCTTGAGTATTGTGTTACAAGGACACAACCTTATTTTGGCACATTTTAATTCAGATTCTTTAACCTGTGAAATTTATATATTCAGAAAATGACCTTTCTCAACATTTGACCCATTTGGATTAGATAGCTTTTCAAAATATTTACAGCAATTCAGGCTGCAATCCTATACCCACTTACCTGGGAGTAATCCCCGTTGAACTCAGAGGGACTTACTCCTGAGTAAGCATTTTTAGGATTGTGCTGTCAGTTGCTTAAATTGTACACGGGGATATTAAATTAATGAATATTATTAAGTGCTTGCATGCATTCCTGAATGAGTTCAGCAAAAGTTATCCAGAGTCTTGAGACAGTTGGGAATGCAGTGAGAACTTCCATCATCCACATGTGTACATCATGGAGGGGGAGGAGTAGATCCTTAATCATGTGCATCAACCCTAGGAGAAAATAACATACTGAGACTGAGAGACAATTAAGTCCTTACACATTATTTGTTGAAGTTGCCAGGGAGCTCTTAAAATTATGTCAGTGTTATGTTTTACAACCAGAATAATCATTATTTGCATGGTCCAACAAACAAAATCTGCAAACGGTAACAATTTCCAGCCCTCTAGAGGTCTAGAATTCAATAAGTCACCAAGGAGTGAATGGCTCCAGGTGACTCTCTCTTCCTCTCCTAATACATTCTATATGCAGCCAAACTAGATATTACATGGAGTTCTGTGTAACTATCCGCAGCTGGTGTGTGTATGTGTATGTATGTACGTGTGCTTGTGTGTGTTTATGAAAAGCAGCTACTTGAGACTTCAATCAGGAGCAGAGAAAGAGTGAGTGTTGATGGGAGAAAAGCAACTGGAAAGGGGTGATTTTGACAGGGAAAATGGTGGTTGGGAAAACATTGAGCAACCCCTCCCTACAAGCCATTCTTCTACTTCTGAAAATGCTTTCTTTAGAAAGAAAAAGAAGGGGGTGCGGGGAAGGTTGCACAGAATGCCACATAAGGGGTTGGATCCAGACTTTACTTAGGAATGAGTAGACCAGTTAAAATCAGTGGGACTTACGTTAGTCATGACTAACTTCTGTCCCATGGATTTAAGTGGGGCTATGCTAAGTATGACTGAGCCTGGATCCACCCAAGGTGTAGTTTTTGCCATAGTCGATTAGATATGTACATATGTTACACTTAATCCTCCTGATCTGAATTCAAGAACAACTTAGCCTGGATGCGAGTAATGTATTTGATCGAGGAATCTCATGTAACTTCCCCCCCGCCCACTCATACAAATTGTGCCGTTGCCTGGAATCTGGAAATAAGACTCTAAAGGCGCAATCCTATGTGTGTTTAGACAGAAAAAGGTCCTACAACTCCCAGCATTCCCCAGCCAGCACTGTTTCCTCCATTCTCAAAGGCAGAGCCATTCCATTGCTTTCTGGCTTCTTCCCTAAACTGCCAATTTCCCCTGAAAACTCCTCCACCAGTTGTCCTCCTGCAGATGATAGAATACAAGACGTAAACTGTGCATAGCTACCTGGCCGGCCCCATCATTAGGCACAGTGAGGCAACTGCTTGAGGCAGCAGTTACTGGGAGGCATCAGTGGTAGCCCCCCAGCCATGCCACATAGCCTGTCCCGCACCCCCCAACTAGCCTGCTGTGCCCAGGCATGCTGGGGGAGGCTATCCCATTGCCAGTAAGCTTCTGTATATGGAATAGGGTGGGGGCACCATCTGGTCCTCTGCCTTAGGACTTCTTCTCCATTGCAACAAAATGTCTTGGGCCAGTCCTCCTAGGAACAAAAGAAACTACACTCTACCAACACAACCTATCGAGTCATCTAGCTCAGTATGGTTTACACTGATTAGCAGTGGCTCTTTAGGGTTTCAGACAGGGGTCTTTCCCAGCCCTACCTGGAGATGCTGGGGACTGAACTGGGATCTTCCGCATGCAAAGCAGGGGCTCTCTACCACTGAGCTATGGCACTTCACCAAGAAGAGAGGGGAAATGGTTTAACGTGTGAACACCTTTCTGCTGTGATGTTGTATCTAAAGTCAGCAGACAGGGCTCTTACTGGAATTACTATGCAAGCACTCATTGGGCCTCTTTGCATGATCTAACATCCCACTGTAGCTCATTTTAGACCCCATGGCTTGTTTTAGGGTTATGCGAGGGTTATTTAACCCTCACACAACCCCACCCCTCCTCACCAGGTTTGGACAGCATGGGAAGCTGCAGTTGCGGATTGAATATTCAGGATGGTGCCCACGGGCACTGCAGCATGTTGTGGCTTAAATAAGCTACGGTGAGCCACAGTGATCATGTGAACCCAGTCAGTGAATCATGCCCCATGTGTATAAAATCATTCATCTTTAGCATTCAGGGGCATTCCATGGCATACGACTGTTTTGGATGGCTCTTTGTATTTTTGTTCTACATCACAATTTGTTTTTAAAAGAGTGGGGGATGGGGTTTTTTTCTGCATCAATAAATAGTTACAATGTAATGGGCAAATTGTTACCAGCCGTCTTCCCCATGAAGGCCTTTGGAGAGCATCAATGTAATTAATGGCAAACAAAACAGAAGCTGTGCCCTTCCACTGCTGACCTTTCCTCTTGCAAAGCTTAATTACAGAGACTGGAACAGTAGATCATCTCTGCTAACACAAAAGGATTGCTTTAAACTCTGAGTGGTAAAAGCGGTGACACTGCACCAGGATTATAAGCTTTGGGGGCCAATCCTGATGATCGACAGAGCCCCTGTGTGGAAAGAGAGAGCTCACTACATGAATAAATGGATCATGAGCTGTATTTTTTATCTTATAATTTTTATGGAGGCTTTGTTAACTTGGAAAGAATTTTTAGAATGATTGGCATACTGCAGCCAGTCTTAGTCTTCTGAGCCTTCTCTTCTCTCATATCCATTTGACTCCAACATTATCTTTTTGTTTATTCCTTGCTCTACCCATTGGGCTGTGTCACAGAAAACTACCACCAGGACCCACATCTCTTCACCACCTTCTGTTTGCCATGGGTACGAAGAGCTCTGCTGGATTAGACCAAAGGCCTGTTTGGTTCAGATTCACATAGTGACCAACCAGATGCCTCTGGTAAGCCCACAAATGGGACATGAGGGCAATGGCTCTCTCCTGCTGTATGTGTCCCAGCAACTGGTATTCAGAGGCATGCTGCTTCTGGTCCTGGAAGTAGCTTACAGCTAGCCATCATCACTAGTAGGCATTGATAGTTGTATCTGCCATGAGCTTGATTCCCTTTTAAAACCATCTAAATTGGTGGCCATCACAACTTGTAGAAGCAAATTCCGTAGTTTAACTAGAACTGTGCACAAATAGCCTCTTGAAATTCTCCACCTCAATTGTGGGCAGAGAAATTTGGGAGACAACTTCACCGAATTTCTCCAGGGGGAGGAAAAAATCTCAACAGTTTCTCACAGGCAGGGCTCCCCGTTGGCAGGGCTTGTGGCACAGCCTCTTTCTTTTTTGTAAGGGTTTTTTGGGTGTTTTCGTGCTCTGCCAAAATCTGTCCTCCAATTTCCTGAAAGCCCCCCCACCCCGAAAGAGGTTTTGCTTGTTCTGCCTCATTCAGGATGCCTTATAATGTATTTTTGTGGTGGTTTTTGAACTTATCTAACCACAGCTAGCCTCCCAGGCTGCCTGCACATCCTGATTTCAAAAAGCCCTATGGAAGGAATTACCTCATAGTGCCTTTGGCTGGGCTTTAATCGAAGTGTAGGAAGCTGAGGAGGCTACAGGCAACCAGTGAGATGATTGTACAATGAAAAACAGGACACTTGTGCTCACTCCTCAGCCCCCTCCTAAGTAAGGTAAGCCCAGGAAACCCAAACCCAACCCATGAGAATTTCTCCGAAATTTCTTCACCATTGAATTTCTTCTTGAAAGCAGTTTCTCTTCTATCAAATTGAATGAGAATGGTCGAAAAAAAATGTGGGAGAAATTTTTAGCACAGTACTAAGTTTAACTATGTGCTGTGTGAAGAAGTTGTTTTGTTTTGCCTTTCCTGAATCTTCCACCATTCAGCTTCATTGGATGACCCAGGGTTCTAGACTAGGGCTGTGCACTTACCCACCAATCCGCTTTGGATGCCGCTTTGGATCATCCAAAGCAACCTCGATTCTCCTCAGACCGATTTGGACCCCTTCCAATCCGACTTGGATCTGAATCTGAAGCGCAATTCGGAAATCCAGATCATGCATTTTGGGCATTTTCCCATTGACTTGCATGGGAAAACACAAATGGTCATAACTTTTTTTAGTTTTTATGACACAGGTATGAAATTTGGGGACCTCTCCACACCCCTGGGGAGGAGGCCACCTGCAAAAGTTCAGACAGTTTAGCCCAGTGATTTTTGTGCTAGGCAAAGTTGAAATCTGATGTTTTCCACAGAAACTCTCAAAGCAAAGAGCTGTAACTTCTCCCTATTTCCACACACACACACACGACACTTTGGCCTCTCCCAGCCCCCCTCCAGGGCATTGCACCCGCAAAAGCCCAGGCAGTTTTGCCCACTGGCTTGTGTGCTAGGCGCTAGTGAAATTAGATTTTTTTCATCAAAACTCCCAAAGCCAATAGCTGTAATTTCTCCCTGTTTCTATGGATGTGTGTGAAACCTGTGCCCCTCCCAGCCCCCCTCGAGAGCATCCTACCCACCAAAGTCCAGACACTTAGGCCCACCAGCTTGTGTGCAAGGCGCTGGTGAAGTTTGATTTTTTCCAGGACAACTCCCAAAGCAAAGAGCTGTAACTCCTCCTTGTTTCCACACATGTGCGTGACACCTGGGCACCTCCCAGCACCCCTAGAGGGCATCCCACCCACCAGTGTTCCGGCACTTTGGCCCACTGAGTTATGTGCAAGGCGCTGGTGAAATCTGAGGTTTTCCAAGGAAACTCCCAAAGCAAAGAGCTGTAACTTCTCCCCACCTCTGCCCCTGCCAGCACCCCGAAGATGCCTCATATTGCGCTGAATTGTTTTGCCACACAGTGGGCTGTTATTGGAATAAGAAGGTAATTAATATAAATACTATGTGTCTCATGCTTTTTCAACACTGCCTTGAAATTTGGATGTATAGTGTTGGTGGAACTACAACCGAGCACACACACATGGGCACTGACACACAAAAGCTAAAGAAAAGCAGAACTACCTAAGCAAATGATGGGTGTCTTTAATTTATTGTGTTATATTTCATGTTCTTTTATAGAAGGCAGGATAACTTCAATAAATACAGGGTGATTGTGCAGACGATTAGATAACAGCCAAATCAAACCCTAATTAAAAAAAACCAACCTTCTTTAATTTCTGCTTTGGGAGGATGAACACAGAGAAGACACAGACGGTTCACTTCAGCACAGGGGTCAGGGGACAAACACTCCACACATAGGGCGCTATAATATGTCTTCCTTTAAGGGTTTAGAAAGAAAGAAAAAACGGAATGCCTGAATATGACTTAAAGGGGGGGGGGGATATACCCAGAAGTCACTGTTTGTTTTAAAAATTCTAAATAAGAGTGGGTTTGTAGAGTGGGTTTGTAAAAATCTAACAGAGACGCAATTGACTGACAAAAACAACAAGAAAATAGAATGGAGAAAGCAGAAGTAAGGCTCAACGTTACACAACAAATGCAGCCTTTTTCAGACTCCAAAATTGGGATAAAGGAACAAACACAGGAATGGGGGGGGGGGAAGCATGGCAGCAATTTTCAAGGAAAAGCTATGTTAGTTTGAAAAAATATGGAAAGGAGAGATAGAATCTAATAAAATACAAATAACAAACGAGTTGGAGGTACAAAGATATAGGAGAAAGTGGCTGGAAGAGGTGCTGCAAAAGACACCGCCCCAAAGGGGATGGATGATTAAGGAGCGAGAGAAGGGAACGCTCCCAGTACAACCAAGCTGTTTCCTTTTAATTTAAATTCTGAGGAAAGCCTAATGGCAGTCACAATTGAATAAACTGAAGGAACAACTCCTAGGAATGCACGCGTGCACACACGCACAAACAACCATCTACCCACACCAGCCCTCTCTCCCAAAGACGCAGCTAGCGCAACGACTGAACATAGCCTTTCGCCGAAGTATATACCCTCTTCCTCCAACGCTCTCGCTGATTGGAGACTGCTAGCGTCGGTTCTGGCCAAGGGTTCCTATTTGCCAAAGCACACTCCCTCCTCCTCCTGCGCTTGCCTCCCAGCCTCCCTGCGTCTGCTTGCCTTCCCCCTCCCTCCTCCTCCTCATTCGCCTTCATGTGAGCGTTGAGAAGTTGATAACATTGTGGAGACAGCTTGTCTGGACTGCTGAGGCGTTCAGTAGAGGTCCGAATATACAAAGTGGAGGAGGGTCTTCATGGGGCGTGTGCTTCGCCCCGGGGCATCTCGGTACTGCTCTGAACTTTTATCATGAGGGTTTTGCTCCAAAACAGCTTGCTTCACCTCGTTATTTGGACTTCGTCACAAGGCGGTGCACAGCCCTATTCTATACTATTATTATGAGACAGATAAGTTTCTCTGTCCACTTTCTTCACACCATGCATAATTTTATACACTTCAATCATGTCTTCTCTAATTCACCTTTTTTCCTAAACCGAATAGCCCCAAATATTGTAACCATTCCTCTTAGGGGAATTGCTCTAGGCTCCTGATCTAGTTGGTTGCTCTTTGCTACACTTTTTCCAGCTCTGCAATAACCTTTTTGAGGTGCAGAAACCAGAACTGTACACAGTATTCACAGTACGTTTAGACTTTGGTCCAGTTCAGATGTTCTAAATCTCTTATGTAGTTGTTGTTGTTGTTCAGTCATTAAGTCGTGTCCGACTCTTCGTGACCCCATGGACCATAGCACGCCAGGCCTTCCTGTCCTGCGCTCTCTCCCGGAGTGTGCTCAAGTTCACTACTCTTATGTAGAGTGCCCTCGAAGATGCAGTTGGATGGAAGTAACATTTGATATCCAATATGGTCAAGTTGGCAGCCATTGCTTTCTTGCAGAAATGTGCATGAGAAAAACAACCCAAGGAAGAGTGGGATAAGCAGTGAAAAAAAACCCCTGCATAGGTTGTTGTACACTTACCGGGATTTGGGAACATGATGAAACTGTCAGATAAGCAGTTTCAGGGGCACTATGTAGGAAGAATGAGGGACTATTTTCTTAGAAGGACATATATTTCTGGCCAGTTCACAATTAAATGGGCCTGTCTAGTAGATATACATGTGAAAGTTGCGTATCTGGTTGAAAAGAAAAGGTGGACTATTTGACCTGGTCTGATATTAGAAAGTATAGAATGTAACTTTAACAGAAGGTTGAGCGGAGGAATTATTAAGAGTGGAGGCCAAAAAGAGAAAGAGGACAGAGACAGGGGGAGGTCAGGAGAGTGTGCTGAGGAATTAGGGGCCAAAATGAGTTAGTAAGTTAGGGAGTAAAATCAGAGACATGGTGTGAATGACAAGGGAGGGAGAGAAGTTACTGAAAGCAGAGATGCGGTGTTAGGTTTTTAGAATAATTTGTATTAATATTTATCATAGTTTATCATATTTTTTCATAATTTAAACTGCAATCCTATGTTCACTTGCCTGGGAGTAAACCTCATGGAACAAAGGAGGACTTACTTCTGAGTAAGCATGCATGGGATTGTGATGTTACTCAGTGGTGTACTGGAGGCAGGGCTCGCAGGGATGCAGCCCTGGCAATTTTTCATTAGCCGCGACTCTGTCATCTGCCAAACTCCTCAGAATTCCCTGTTCCCCCTGAGCTTAGCTGCGATCCTCACTGTAGCTGTGGGGGAATGAATTTTCCAAGCAACAATATATTCTTCCATGTTGGAATGCAAAGTATTTGGGATGCCTTGGTCTGGAATGGGCAGGTAAGACCTATTCGCTTTACCAGAGACATGCTCCTGTTGGAGATGAAAACTCCTAGAATTGGTTTGTTGATATGGATCGACACAGCTGCCTGAAATGTTTGGACTGCTCTTGGAGACTGTCTCAAAGAGCTCCTGCATTTCCAAATTTACCACTACACCACTGTGTGTGTGTGCGTGTGTGTGTGTAGTTCAATCCATCTGGGTGTGTGGACATTTCTGTTGGAGGGCGAGGGAGGAGATATAATCTAGGAGCTTAGGGAAGGCTAATGGGTAATGTTGGGGTGCTAAGGGAGTGTGCAAGGGGGCTGTTTAAATGAGAAAGGATTTGTCCATCAGGGCTGAGTTGAGAGAGTGAAGCTTCCATAGAGTATCATATTTTGAAAACCTAAAATGTTTGTGTTCGAGTGGGTGAAAAAGATTTTAACACCCCTGCATTTTTTCTCAGATGTCCAATTGAAATACCCCTGCTTTACTCTCAGCTGCACTGTTTTTGGATCCCAGTTGAAGGCTATATATCTTGCAAGGTTGTATAATCTTAGAAGGGGGAGCGGCTGTGACTCTCACGAAGGGAGACTGCACTTCTGGATTTGCCACTACACTATTGCTGTTATTCTTGAATATGTTCAGGACAGGAGTGGGTCTCTGAACTTCATTAATAATCTTTGGATGAAATTTCCCACTCTTATGCTGTGACCAGCTTTGCTACCTGAGGTAAGATGTCTGTCCTGCCTCATGACTAGGGATGTACGAAACTCTTACCTTGCTCTGCACTGGGCAATCCGATGTGGGGGAGAGGCGCTCCGTCCCTCCCCCTGGAATCCTCCCCGGCTGGCTCTACTCCGCAGCAACTCCGCGGAGCTGCCTACCAGGGCCGCCCGCAGCCAGACATCTGGCCGCTGGGCTGCAGAGGGATGCAAATGGCGGCCACTGTATCCGCCGCCATTTGCGTCCGTGTCTTTAGCTGTGAAAGGCTACGTAAATATATACATAGCCTATCATGGCGAAAGACACGGACGCAAATGGCAGCAGTTATGGCGGCCGCCATTTGCGTTCCTTCCTATTGCCGTGATAGGCTATGTAAATATATACGTAGCCTATCACGGCTAAAGACATGGACGCAAATGGTGGTGGCTACGGCGGCCACCACTTGCATTCCTTCCTATTGCTGTGACGTACGTAGCCTATCACGGCTAACGCAGGGACGCCATTTGTGTCCTTGCGGAGGCCGTGATAAGCTACGTAAATATATACGTAGCCTATCACAGCAATAGGAAGGAATGCAAGTGGTGGCCGCCGTAGCCACCGCCATTTGCGTAAATACTTACGTAGCCTATCACATAGCCTAATTACTTACGTAGCCTATCACGGCCTTTCGAAAGAGGCGAATGGCAGCTGCAGATGCCATTTGAGGAGCACCGGAATGGCCAACAAAGGTAGGCTCTGTTCTGGGCCCATTTCATGGGGTGATGGTGTGGGTGGCTTCGTTCCGCCATGGATTCCGGGGGGCCGAATGCACTGGCGGAATCCGTGGTGGAATTATCCGACATCCCTACTCATGACTGCCTTGGTCTGCTGCCTGTGGTCTCAGTGAAAACACTTGGTTTGCATTCTACTGATGGCACTACTCAGAGCATGTCCCTTATGCACACACGGCTCTGGTCTGTGTCATTCCCTGGTGTCTTGCCTCATGAGGAACCCGAGACTGTCAAATTCCAAAGCTTTATAAAGGCTTGACAGGATAGGTGCCAAGTTAAGGAAGTTCTGGTGCCTCTGTTGTGCACAACCACAGCCAGAATTTTAATTCAGGGTGAAAAGAGTCCTTAGTGATTGAAGTCCCCAAACATAAACAAACAAAGCACTCCCATGGTTAACATTTCAAATATAGAAATCCTTGTCCATGTCTTGCCAAAGGGTAATATAAGGGAAGCAATGTTACCGTTTGCTCCTAGAGATAAAATATCTCGAGTTGGCAGACTGGAGTCAGGAAAGAAATCAAAGGTCTGGAATTGGCCTGGGCTGTGTGACTACCAATCTGCCTTATAGCCTGAGGGGCTTACAGTCTTCACTGATGGGCAGAACAAGGATGGACCAGGAAGAGGGAGGTCTGATGTTGACACCAGTGGGGGTTGGTGGCTCCAATGTCAGTGGGGTGGTAAATCCTCTCTGGGTTTCAGTCAGAACTCTAAAGCAGCTATCCAAGCTGCGAGTTCTGACTGAAACCCGGAGTGGATTCACCGCCCCACTGACATCAGAGCCACCAGCCTCCACTGCTTATAGCTTAGTGACTTGATCCTAAGCAAGTTTACTTGATGCGAATGACATGCAAAAGGCAAAGCCCTTCAGCTGGGAAGCTAGGGTGTGATCCTGGTGGCAAAGTTCAGGTCCCTTCGGCCCAGGGGCCTCCCAAAAGACTGCCTAGAGAGCGGTGGGTGATGAGGGCAGCAAGGCAGCAGAAGCAAACTCCATTTTACTCCTTTTGGTGCTCTGACGTGATTGAGTTTAAAATGCAAAGCTGCACATGCTCAGGGTTTTGTTTTGTTTTTAAATCAGGGTTTGCAAACAGTTTTGCTGTTACTATTATTCTAATGTATAAAGAATGTAGAAGCAGTTGCCACACATGGAATGATGGTGTGAGCTGTGGGGTGGGGAGAAAAAGAAAGGTCACTTGTTTGCTTCACAACTGAAGTAACATACAGTCAGGGCCAGAAATATTGGAACAAGGATAACTGTTTTGGCAGTTGGCCTCTGTACACCACCACATTGAAGATGAAAGGAAACACACCCTGATGTGAAGTCAGGACTTTCAGCTGTAATTCAAGGGGTTTGACAAAAGTGGGGCACTAACCACTTACAGCCAGTGGCATACACACACACCCATAGCTGGTGGCTCATAAATAATGGAACAAACCAACATCATTTCAAACTTAAGGATTGCCTTTAATACCTGGATGAAAATCCTTTGCAGTCAATGACTGCCTGAAGTCTGGAATCCATGGACATGACCAAATGCTGAGTTTCCTCCCTCGACATGGTTTGCCAGGCCTTGACTGCAGCTGCCTTCAGCTGCTGCTTGTTTATGGGTCTTTCTGCCTTCAGTCTTGTCTTCAGTAAGTGAAAAGCATGCTCTATTGGGTTGAGATCAGGTGACTGACTTGGCCATTGAAGAACATCCCACTTTTTTGCCTTGAGAAGTTCTTGGATAGCTTTTGCTGTATGTTTTGGGCCATTATCCATCTGCAATATGAAGCGGTGTCCTATCAGTTTGGCAGCATTCGGCTGAATCTGAGCAGAAAGTATAGCCCTATACACTTCAGAATTCATCCTGCTGCTTTTATCAGCAGTCAGGTCATCAATAAACACCAGTGACCTGGTTCCATTGGCAGCCATACATGCCCATGCGATAACACTGCCTCCACCATGTTTGACAGATGATGTGGTATGCTTCGGATCATGAGCTGTTCCTTTCCTTCTCCATACTTTTCTCTTCCCATCATTCTGGTACAAGTTAATCTTGGTTTCATCAGTCCAAAGAATCTTATTCCAGAACTGGGCAGGCTTCTTTAGGTGTTTGCTAGCAAAGGCTAATCTGGCCTGTCTGTTCTTGAGCGTTACCAGTGGTTTGCACCTTGTTGTGAAGCCTCTGTATTTACATTCATAAAGCCGTCCCTTGACTGTAGATGTTGACAATGACATGCCTACCTCTGCAAGAGCGTTCTTGACCTGGCTAGATATTGTGAAAGGGTTCCTCTTCACCATGGGCAGAATTCTGCGGTCATCCACTTCAGTTGTCTTCCATGGTCTTCCAGGCCTTTTGCTGTTGCTGAGTTTGCCATTTAATTCCTTCTTTTTCAGGATGTTCCAGACTGTTGTGTTGGCCACTCCCAATGTTTTTGCTATCTCTCTGATGGGTTTATGTTGTTTCCTCAGCCTAATGATGGCCTCCTTCACTCGCATGGATACCTCTTTGGGCCTCATGTTGGGAGTTACAGTGAACAGCCACCAAATGCAAATGTAACACTCAGAACCACCTCCAGGCCTTTTCTCTGCTTGATTGGTCATGGGGTACCCAGGAAACCTGGCCATGCAGCTGCTTGTCAGCCATTCGTTCCATTACTTCTGAGCCACCAACGATGGGTGTGTGTGTATGCCACTGGCTGTACTTCCTGAATGGTTAGTGCCCCACTTCTGTCAAACCCCTTGAATTACAGCTGAAAGTCCTGACTTCGCTCCCATCTGGGTGTGTTTCCTTTCAACTTCAATGTGGTGGTGTACAGAGGCCAACTGCCAAAACAGTTATCCTTGTTCCAATATTTCTGGCCCTGACTGTATGTTGTTGTTGTTCAGTCCTTCAGTCGTGTCCGACTCTTCGTGACCCCATGGACCATAGCACGCCAGGCCTTCCTGTCCTGCCTGACTGTATATGGCCATCTAAAAGTGCCCCCCCCCCCCGACCATTAAGGGTACAATCCTGTGGACTGCACCTTCACTGCTCAGAAGCCTGTGAACACAGGGGCTTCCATGCATGCCAGGTGAAAGCTGCCAGAGCAGGAAGAGCAGTGGAGATGATCTCTATTTTTGCTAGACAGGCTTTTCAGCCCATCCCAAGACATGGTCTGACAGCACATGAGGCAGCCACCTTGCTGAAGCTAAGCAGGTCCGGGTCTGGTCAGTGCTTGGAGGGGAGACCACCTGGGAACCACATGTGGCTACCTTGAGTTCCACAATGGAAGAAAGGTGGGATATAAGTGTAATAAACTAGTGAGGGAGCTTTGGAGGGGGAGGGAGGGAAGGAGGCTGGAGGAGGCTCGGGATAAATCATAACCTGGCCTATTTAGTCTCCTCCTCTCCCCACCTACCAGAATGCCCACTTTCCCCTCTCTCCAAGGTAAATTTTCCGACCTCATTGAGGCAGCTGGCACAGTTCTCTCCACTCTGGCTGTGAAGGGGTGGTATCAGGAGTCAGATCTCTGAGTCATCCTTCTGAGGTTGGAGTGCTGTCTCCGACCTCAGAAGGGATTTTCCAAGCCATCCTATGGTCTCTGGGATGCTCGCCAAGGGACCATGGGATTGCTTTCTAAGTCCAGGATCTAAAATTACCTAGCAGCACCACTTATGCCATTATGTTGTTTTTCTTCCTGAAAAGCAGCTGCAGGGGCTCAAAATCAGGAGTAGAGGACTGAGGGAGGCAGACCCCTTCTCATTTTCCCACAAGAAAGATGTGTCAACACCGTATACTTTCCCTGTGTGAAGAAAAAAAAGGGGGGGATTTTGAGAAGACAAATGCCAGGAGATAAAAGGATTAGGCAGCCCTTCTCCGTCTTCCTGCTGCCTCCCCCCTCTCCCCCCCACCACCCCCCACACCCCTGCTCCTGAATTTCAGCTTTTTGTGATGGGAAGCGTCACATAAATGTGATGATGATGTAGATTAATAACCTGATGGCTGCAATATTAAGCATTGACTTGCATGATGTGTATATTTGTTGTTTATTCGGTCATTTGCTTCCGACTCTTCGTGACTTCATGGACCAGCCCACACCAGAGCCTCCTGTTGGCCGTCGCCACTCCCAGCTCCCCCAAGGTCGAGTCCGTCACCTCCAGAATATCATCCATCCATCTGGCCCTTGGTCGGCCCCTCTTCCTTTTGCCTTCCACTTTCCCTAGCATCAGCATCTTCTCCAGAGTATCCTGTCTTCTCATTATGCGGCCAAAGTACTTCAGTTTTGCCTTTAATATCATTCCCTCAAGTGAGCAGTCTGGCTTTATTTCCTGGAGTATGGACTGGTTTGATCTTCTTGCAGTCCAAGGCACTCTCAGAATTTTCCTCCAGCACCACAGTTCCAAAGCATCTATCTTCCTTCACTCAGCCTTCCTTATGGTCCAGCTCTCGCAGCCACAGGTTACTACAGGGATACCATTGCTTTAACTATGCAGATGTTTGTTGTCAGTGTGATGTCTCTGCGCTTAACTATTTTATCAAGATTTGTCATTGCTCTCCTCCCAAGAAGTAAACATCTTCTGATTTCCTGGCTGCAGTCAGCGTCTGCAGTAATCTTTGCGCCTAGAAAGACAAAGTCTGTCACTGCCTCCACGTTTTCTCCCTCTATTTGCCAGTTCTCAATCAAGCTGGGTGCCATAACCTTGGTTTTTTTGAGGTTTAACTGCAACCCAGCTTTTGCACTTTCTTCTTTCACCTTTGTCATGAGGTTCCTCAGCTCCTCCTCGCTTTCAGCCATCAAAGTGGTATCATCTGCATATCTGAGATTGTTAATGTTTCTTCCAGCGATTTTAACTCCAGCCTTGGCTTCATGAAGCCCAGCACGTCACAGCATCATGTGTTCTGCGTACAGGTTGAATAGATAGGGTGAGAGTATACAACCCTGCCGTACTCCTTTCCCAATCTTAAACCACTCCGTTGTTCTGTGGTCTGTTCTTACCGTTGCTTCTTGGTCGTTATACAGATTCCTCAGGAGGCAGACAAGATGACTTGGTATCCCCATACCACCAAGAACTTGCCACAATTTGTGATGATCCACACAGTCAAAGGCTTTAGAATAGTCAATGAAACAGAAATAGATATTTTTCTGAAACTCCCTGGCTTTCTCCATTATCCAGCGGATATTGGCAATTTGGTCTCTAGTTCCTCTGCCTTTTCTAAACCCAGCTTGTAAATCTGGCAGTTCTCGTTCCATGAATTGCTGGAGTCCACCTTGCAAGATCTTGAGCATTACCTTATTGGCATGTGAAATAAGTGCCACTGTTGGATAGTTTTAACATTCTTTGGTGCTTCCCTTTATGGGCAGTTGCATATTTTATACCCCAGTGATATAAGACCCTTTGATTTCACTTAAAATGTAATACTCTTCAGTAGAGTAAATTCACACCACTCTAGCAGCCAGCTCTCATGTGCATAAGGGCTTTTCTACATGAAGCATTTATCATGCGCTCATCAATCCCTACTCACATTTTTATGGGTTATTTAAATGATGTCATGACCCTCCAGTTTTGTTTCTGGTTCTAACCAGCACTTTCGGTGAAGTTTTTTTAGATCAGGGAAAATACAGCATTTAATTGTGAAAGTGAAAGAAAGCACAATTTCCTCTTGTGTATTTGCACTATTCTGCTATACCACAGTGCCACCTAAAGGTTATGTACTGGAAAAGCAGGAAAGGAAGTGCACCTCATGTAGTGCTCAGATGTCAATTCTGCAATGAAACCAAAAGTAGATACTGTGGATTAACAGTTGTAATAATGAAGTGTGGAGAAATAAATTGGGATATGTGCATTAACCAGGCCTAGGTTCATTATGCTTAGAGAACTACCCATCCTCTTTACTGTGCATTCTAGCCTCATCTCTGCATTTAACATGCACATTTATTGTTAGCTGGAGGACTTCGAACCAATACTTGTGATTGGTTCTGTCCTATGTGGAAATGTCCTCATACACTAGATGAATGGCCTCTTTCACTGAAGTAGTTATTTTAACTCTGTGTGTCCTGTTCACATGTTTTCTGAAACTTTGGCTGCTTCCAGATGGGGCTTCTGTTGTGCAATTGCCCTGCCATATTCACATAATTTTATGGGGGGACCAGATGGCATTGCCTGTCACTTGTAACCCTCCTACGTTTTCCCACCACTTCTTTCGTCTTTTTTCTTATAAAAAAAAAAAAAGGTGAAGGAGAGAGAGGCAGAATAGCTGCACAATACATCTTGATTGGTCCATCTGGAAGCATCCTTTGTTGTCCTGGTCACTGATGGGGTGTGTGCCTTATAGCTGGTGAAAACATGATAGCGCTGGCTTATCCATGCAAATAGTTGCTAAAGCAAGTAGATGGCTACAGTTATAACTGCCCTGGGCTGGCTCTGACTGTCTGCTTAGATGAGAGAGAGGACAATATTGTGCATTAAAATATGTACAGTTTAAAATCTTAGTCAGCTTTTCTGAGAAAGAAGTTTCAAAAGTTTTCTGGATATCTTTAAAGACAGAGAGAAAATTGCCAACTCAACAGTACTAGCGAGGCAGTTACCGTAAACCAGGGTTACTTTGAAAATAACTGCACCAACGACATGTAGTGGCTACCTTATTTCAAGTTTTTTAAAACCCTGTACTTTTAAGGAATATTTGAGCAGGCTAATACACTTATAGAGGAACACAGGGGGTTGTTATTGTTCTGTTGTTGTTTTATGTTCTTTTCTACAATTTTAAGTGCCAGCAATTTTCAAGACAAACATGTATAAAGGCCACTGTATGGCTTAGGGGCAACCTCTGAAAATTATACATAAAGAGGTATTTTGTGTCACATTACATCTGCGTACCATACTATAATTATACTAAATCTTGAGAGTATTAGGATGAGGCTTCCATTTATATATAGCCTATAAAAATCTCAGGACAAGTTGTGTCCGTAACTTCTTGAGCACTGGCACATTCATAGTACATTCTCCAAGAGAATGTTTAGGGCCAAACTAAATATAATAACAGAAGATTCATGTGCTTAAACCTGTATGACACAATCACATAGAAAGTAGGAAGCAGGTATCTGACAAACCGCATAAGATATGGTGGATTGATTGATTGATTGATTACATTTATATTCCACCTTTCTTCCATTGTGGAACTCAAGGTGGCTATATGTGGTTCCCAGGTGGTCTCCCCTCCAAACACTGAACAGACCCAGAACTGCTTAGCTTCAGCAAGGTGGCTGCCTCATGCGCCTTCGGACTATGCCCTGGAACCAGTGGAAGAGCATGCTCAACTCTTTCTCCTCCCATGCCTTACCTCCATCACCAAAATGTCTTTTCCCCTTTTGGTCTGATAGCAGGCATGAGCCAGATGGAAGAAAAATGCCTGGGATGGCTGCAGGCAGGTGAGTCAAGGGAGGATGGAAACTTCATCTATAATCTGTGTGTCCTTTTCTTCTTAAGATTCAACCTTCATAGAACTCTGTCTTCTATGTGATCAGCTCTTACTACTTTGGCCTTTACTCATAGTTCCCAGAAGACATACTAATGCAGTCTTCCCCTACTTAGTACCCTCTAGATGTGTTGGACTACAACCCCTATCATCTCCATCCAGCACAGCCCATGTTGGTTGGGGATAGTGGGAGTTGTAGTCCAACACATTTGGAGGGCACCAGGCTGAGGAAGGGCTGCACTAATGGATGACTATACACTGTGGCACACTCATTGGTAGGCTAATCAGATACTTCTGGTCTGTTTTGTCTTCAAATGAATTCTTATAAGGCAGCTTTGGCTACTGGGTGGTATAGAAATAAATAAATAAATAAATAAATAAATAAATAAAGTGCGGTGTCAGCAAGGTGAAGTAGGCTCTTGCCTATGAAAGCCTGTGCCACAATGACCTGCTTCGCACAACAGGACAACCAATGGTAGGTTGTCACCTTGTTGGTGCAATCGTCTCAACTCCCAGGGCACTCTTGAGGAAAGATTTCCTCATCAGCATTTAGAAAGGAAATTAAATTAGGTTTTGTAGTTGGCTTGTACTACTGTCAGTAAAGCAGAGATGGTCATAGTCAAAACAGCACTAGAAGAGAATACAGCATCCAGATAAACTTTCTTACCAATTTAAAGCCAAAAATATCAGAGATGGTAAATGCATATTAGGAACAGCCTTGAAGGTTTGCAAAAGCAGAATACCTAAAATGGCCATATACCCATGTTTAGCTGGTTTATAATTGACAAACAGGTAATGCTATTGAAAAAGGTTCCCTCAATGTTTTGATTAGTGTTTAGGGCAGCCAGCATGGCATCCGGGGGTCACCAGATGTTAGTGAAGCCTTCTTCTACCTGGTGCCCTCCAGATGTGTTCAACTACAAGTCCCACCATTCCTAGCCTGCATGGCAACTGGAGGACACCAGGTTTGGTAAGGGTAGTTTAATGTAAGGACTTCTTAGCTTGCAATGCAATACACTAGGGATGGGAAACCTTTTTCAGTCTACTGGCTGCATTCCAATCTGGGAAAGGTCTCAGTGGGCTGCATCCCATTTGTGGGTGGCACCAAAGGCAAAGTTTGTTGTTGTTTATTTGCTCAATCACTTCCAACTCTTCATGATTTCATGGACCAGCCCACGCCAGAGCTTCCTGTTGGCCATTGCCACCCCCAGTGCCCCCAAGGTCGAGTCCATCACCTCCAGAATATCATCCATCCATCTTGCCCTTGGTCGGCCCCTCTTCCTTTTGCCTTCCACTTTCCCTAGCATCAGCATCTTCTCCAGGATATCCTGTCTTCTCATTATGTGGCCGAAGTACTTCGGTTTTGCCGTTAATATCATTCCCTCAAGTGAGCAGTCTGGCTTTATTTCCTGGAGTATGGACTGGTTTGATCTTCGTGCAGTCCAAGGGACTCTCAGAATTTTCCTCCAACACCACAGTTCAAAAGCATCTATCTCCCTTCACTCAGCCTTCCTTATGGTCCAGCTCTCGCAGCCATAGGTTACTATAGGGAATACCATTGCTTTAACTATGTGGACCTTTGCTGTCAGTGTGATATCTCTGCTCTTAACTATTTTATCAAGATTTGTCATTGCTCTCCTCCCAAGAAGTAAACATCTTCTGATTTCCTGGCTGTAGTCAGTGTCTGCAGTAATCTTTGTGCCTAGAAATACAAAGTCTGTCACTGCCTCCACGTTTTCTCCCTCTATTTGCCAGTTAAAAGGCAGAGTAGGTAAGGCCAAAATGCTATTACTACCCATCTTAAGCCTACTCAGAAGTAAGCAGGGCAAGGCTTTTGCCTGTCTACTCAGAAGTAAGCATGACTGAATCACACAGCAGCACTTTCAAATAGCATCCCAAATTCCAAGCCTTTGTTTGTCTTCTCACAAGTAAATACATTAAGCCTCTGCATATATACTCATAAGTAATCAAGACTCCTATCTCCAACTAGAAGTTGATCAGAGAGAAGAGCTTTTTGCTGCTGGGAGAGGGGTGGGACCTGGGGAAGCCGTGCGGGCCATATCTAGTCCATGGGCCATGAAGCTTACAAATTCCCACTTCTAGGTTTAGAAGTCCTAGAACGCCAACTAATTGCAGGCCAGCAGTATTTTAATCCATCTTCCTCAGGCATCTTTGAAATCTTAAATAGACACTGGGCCCATCTACATGGGGGATTTACTTCAGTTGTACTGTACCTCACAGACGATCATAGCAGGTGATGTAACCCCCACTCCGCATCAACCGCGTGTTTTTCTGCCCCCAAAGCTGCTTTTTTGCAAAGTCACTTTGCACCAGATTTTCCCAGCGCGGTGGCCTCAGTGTGGTTTGGGAGTCTGTGTGACCTCAATTAGCTTCAGCACGGGCTGGGGGGAGCAGCACTGATAGGTGGAAGGGAAAGTTGCATCATGAAAGTGTGGACATGAGGAGAGGTGTTGGATAAACATGTCTACTCAGAAGTAACTCATTCTCTTCTATTGCACTGCACTGTGAGTTGGGAGAGGGGCGGGGAGCAAGCCTGTTGTTTTAAGTCTCCACTCTTACAGAAAAGTAAAGGTACGCAGGACTGTAACAGTTTTAAAAGCTGATTGCCCCCAAATGACCCTTATTCCTGCCGAGAAAGGGTGGACATGAGGAGAGATGTTGGCTAAACATGTCTACTTGGAAGTAACTAATTCTCTTCTATTGCACTTCACTGAGCATGGGAAGCGAGGGGTGGGAAGCAAGCCTCCACTCATTCACTGCCCCACACCTATGCAGTTGATGACCTTCAGTCCTACTCAGGGGACTCCAACCCCCAACTAATGTGGTTTCAGCTGCCATTTGCCCCATGAAAGCGGGTTTTTAAAAATGTATACACCGCTTTACTGGCTACATTTGCCACGGGAGGAGTAAATCCCATTTCATGAAAATCCGGATTTAATCGTAATTGCCTCAGAAAGTGCCTCTGTGTAGATGGGGCCACAGTTGCCCAAGCTTCTTCCATTGCAACTAAATATGCACACAATATTTTTTAGCCTCCTAAAGGAAACATTAAAAGCTTCCAATCAGCTACAAAGAGACCACCATGCTACAGCAATGAAGTGTGTTTATTGCCATTAGTGATTAAAGCTTTGTGAAAATTCAACAGTGAGTTCATTACTGTTGACACATACTGTTAAGCACAATCTAAGATGTTTTTTCAACCACTGTTAGATAGGGATAAGACAGGGACGACTGCGTTCATGTTACATAATAGTCTTATTTTCCCTTATCATCAAGCTTCTGCCAATAGGAAAGGAGAAAGTGTTGATCACTAGTGATTTAAGGGCTGACATCTTTACATCTGGACTTAAGAGGTGCTATACTAAGCTTATTATCCTTTGAACTGGAAGTTTGTCTTAAGCAGGTCATTCCCAGTGGACACCTGAGAGGTACCCTTTCTCTTGCTACTCTCATTCCTTCCTCCTTTGGTTACAGTTTTAGGATGGATAGCAAACTAGCTGTTTTGCCAAATCAGGACAAAAGTCGACAGGTTCCTGGTTGCTAGGCAACTGCAGCATGTGCTCTTCAAACATCTGCACTTCATCCATCACCTTTCAGCAGGAGCTGAATTGGGGAAGGACCAGTTCTTGGAGATGGTGTATTGCAGGATGCATAGCGAGGTACATTTCTAGACTTTGTTCATGAACTAAATCTGGAGATGTGGCAGGGCATTTGCTTATTAGCCAGTCCAGCAATGGCAGTGTTCAGGAAGGTATCAAACCATAAAAATCTATCCCAAATATATATACTGAGAAATACTTATTAGATGATTTGGTTGGCAAACACTTGTTTTCTAAACTATGGATGCTTTGGGCTTTCAGCATCTATTGCTGTAGCTTGCTTCTGCAAAGTGCATAAAATTCAGGAATGGCCTAAATATTGCATTAAAAAAATATTAAAAGTCCTCCGTTTTAATCTACAAGGCTCTCAAGTTTTTGGTGTAATAATGCAAAGAAGCAGCCAAGAGACCAGATAGTTGTTCTCTTCTATATTTATGACAGAAGCTTCTCAATTGCTTCAAGGAGGTCAGTGGAGGAGCTGAGCCTTCCTCTGTCCAACAGGTGATTCTTCCCTTGAGAGAAAAGTAAATCAGCATTTTCCTCTCGCCCATTTCCTGGCTCAGCCTGCCCTTCAGAGAGAGTGGTCTCTGAGGTAGGAATGACGACAATTTGTGGGAGGGTAGGGCTTATGAAGGAGTCTAGGCTTCCATCTATTTGGTTTTCTTGAGCTTCCACTTGAGAAGCGTCTCTACTCTCCCCGGTGCTGATAGTATTCAAGACAAGCGGTAGAGAAGATGTTCTTAAACAACTGCTCATGGGAAGCAGTTCTGGGGTGTTTTCTCCAAGGGATCTCCCAAGCAATTTATCTAGACTGATGGAGGACAATGCAAGCTATGGGAAAGAAGAAGAAAAAAAATCAACATTCCATAGTCAATAATCTTAAGAAAAAAATCACACAATTCTCCTAAAAGAAGAATTCAGTCAGCAGTAGCAGCCCCTGAATCAAGGGCTCTAGGAATTTACGGGGCCAGAGGATTTGCAACTGGCTGTGATTGCACAGTGTTCGCTTAAGGACTATCTAAACTAGATTTGTTGTGCACGCATGTGCACACCAGCCACAGTGTCATTGCCTGAAGTTCCATGTGCGGAAAGGAAGCCTCTGAACTGTGGCCAATTGACCATCAGTCCTCTTTTGCATCAGCAAGGGATGCACAGAGTACTCACCATCTTTGGTTTCACAAAGCTGGCTGCTGTCAAAGTTTCCCACCCTCAGTGAGAAACAGATTCTTTTTCATCTTCCTCCTCAGAGACAAGATAGTTTAATTTTTTTAAAAGAAAGAAGTGGGTCACACCATTTTGTATCAATTCCCAAAGTGGGATTTGAAGCAGATGGAGGTAATGTAACTACTAAGGGAGCAATCCCTTCAGGATAGGTGGCCGCCTCCGAACATGGAGGTGACTGCCTATCCAGTGCATGGCAGGAGGAGCGCAGAAGGGATCCTCTCTTCTGTGCTCCAGCTGCCCTGCATTTGCGGCCAGATGGCCAATTTTGGCTGTCTAGCAGTGGGACATTGGAGCGCGGGGTGGGGAGGCCAGACAACGCATAGGGAGTGTCATACTAGCACTTCATGCTCCCCACCCCTCCTCACCCCTGGGAACTCCCTCTTTGCCCCACTCCACACTGCTCTTACGAGCCCGGAGCCCAGGGACGATCTATGCCACCTACAAGGCGGTGGGGGTGGGGAGGCAGTTCTCCAGGAACCGGCCAATCCTATGTCTAGCGGCCATAGGATCATGCCCTAAGTCTGTGAAGCAGTGAAGAGGAATGACTCTTGGACTCACCCCTGCAATCTGGGCTGTATGGGGCAGCATCTGATTTACCTATTAGCCAAGACATTTGTTTTGTTCTTCTGGGCAGAATGAGAAAAAGTCAAGCTGAAATGGATTAGAAGAAACTAATTTCAACACAACACACTTGGATCTATAGTGGGTAAGGAGGGGTGGGGATGCTGGAGAAGTCCACAGTGGAGTCACATGAGTTCAGACTTCTGTGAATCCAACCTACGGATTCCGTGGTGGACTGTCTTTTTACAAGCTGCGGATGGTATGCAAAGAGGATTTGCCACTGAAATGTTATAAGGAGCATTAGAAGCTGTTGTTCTTTTAACCTTTTCTCCAGCTGGTGTATTGGAACTATGGGCCTTCAGGAGCAACCCACTCTTCTCTTCTTCTGTTTTTGCTGAAAGAGAGTTACTTCGATGGGTTTCATAAGAGAGTTTCTTATGGACTGGCTCCACAGGGTCAAGTTCCACATCATTCCATGTCTAAAAAGGAAATTGAGATGGATCAATTTATTAAAGTGAAAAGTCAACGGGCAGTAATTTTGCCTTTCATCCACGTGTATAAAAACTACTTTTGCACTAAACTAGAACAAGCATCCATGAACTAGTAACTACGGTGCATAGAATTGCCTTGTAGGTCATCTGTGGGGCTTGTCTCTGCGTCGCTGCTAGGTTTTATTTTTGTTTGTACTTTTATATTGTAGTTTTAAGCGTTTACATTTTATATTGTATTTTATGATGCATCTTGGGGTTTTAATTAGTGTGAACTGCCCAGAGATCGTCGTCTATTGGGCGGTATAGAAATGTAATAGATAAATAAATAAATAAGTGTGCACAGGTTTGCAGGCTAAGACTGTTCATTGCAGGAGTGGGGAACTTGTGACCCTCCTGATGTTGCTGGACTACAGCTCCCAACACCACCAACCATTGGCCATGCTGGCTGGGCCCAATGGGAGCTGGAGTTGAACAAAATCTGGAGAACCCTTGTTTATTGGAACCCTGTAAGCAAAGATTAGACAAGGCTGAAGACATTAAACATTATTCATAGTGCTGAAAGGGAATATGGTTTAAAGGGATAAACCAAATGTTATTCAACAGTGCTGTACTACATTTTAGAATCTTATCATATGCTTAGTGGTAAAGTCTTTGTGGTAAAGAATATAAGAAGCAATATAAGAAGCGAACTGAGCCGAGAGTGAAATAATAGAAAGAAAGGCAGTGAAGCAGTTAAGTACATGACTATTCAACCTGTTTTCCAGCGTTGTGTTTCAAGTTTTCCATGTTATGGCCACCATACTTTATTAATGCTTAGCACTCTAGGAATGTAAAGTACTTAGCAATCCATCTCACACCAGTTTTCAAAAGAGCCCCATGAGAGGTTCTTGCAGATAAATGCCTCTGACTAGACTTCCATGTATGCATCTTCATCTACATGCATGGAAGTCTTCCTGCCAGACAGGAGTCCCCATTAATTTAAGCAGGAGAACATGAGCTACACATGGAGAGGAATAAATGCCAAAATCACCCCTCTCCATTAAAGTGAGCAGGAAGATGCTCTTGGATGGAAAATGATTTTGTGCACTGGAGCTACTGTACTTGGAACAAACACTGGATTAGAGCAAAAGACTGATCCTGGGAGTGGGGAACCCTTTTCCTATGAAGGACTGTCACTTCTGGTAAAAGTCAATTGTGGGCTGCAGCTGGTGGTGGTGAATCCAGATCAGATAGTGGGTAGAGCCAAAAGTGAAGCACTGCAGGATTGCCTGACTCTCTCTGTGCCACCCCGTCTCTCTCATCCTATCTCTGTGTGCCGCTCCACATGAGATTAGGCTGAGGGCACATGTTTCCCACCCCAGCTATACACCCTTCCTTGGGAGTAAATCAAATTGAATTCAGTGGGCCTCAAAAGATGTAGAAGGCTGGGCTATAAAGGTGTTTATAGCACATTAAACATCAGGCCACCTGCATATACTGGATGTTGAGCTTGGATGCTGCCTCATTTTTGTGAACTGCCCAGAGAGCTTCGGCTACTGGGTGGTATAGAAATGAAATAAATAAAATAATAAATAAAATATTATATCCAGGATGGGGTCTCTTCAGTCCACATAAGGAAACATTTTAGAGCATCTCTTTCTACGGCAGGCTGGTGAACTTAGCAAGAGACCCTGATCCCTTCCATGTGATCATTCTCCCTTAGGCAGACATGGTTGATAAGCCATCACAACAGAACAATCTTGGTAGATTAGAATAAGTCCATGGTTCCATTTTATATTTCTATTATTTCAGTAAATATTGATGTAGTTTTGTATTTGAATTCCAGGTTTCAGGAGCTTTGATCGCAGCCCAATTTACATTATAATCCTGCACCCATCTATGGGTAGAGTCATTGAAATCAACCTAGTGCAGAACTGCAGTCCTAGTTCACAATATGAGAAACCTATTAAAAAAAACTCCATTTATTATTTATAAACTATCCATAATTTTAACATCTATCAAAATGTATTTTTGGATACAGTCTTCTTTGCTTGATTGAGAAAGTTTTGCTTAATTTTTTTTTCATGTACCCTACTGCTTGTTTTAAAGTGATAGCTATTTTTACAGATTGGCCTTTTCTTCCTTGATAAAATTGCACTGTGATATTTTGCCAGTTATTGGGTAAAGGTCATATACTGTTTCCAGCGGAATCCAGCTGGGTAGAGTGCTGACTGGCTCTTGTTGCAGTCACATAGCCATCCTCCATCCCCCCACCCCCGAAATGTTCCAAATAAAATCACTACTACTCTGGATTTGCTTTTTAAAAAGTGCCAAAGAAATGTTTAATCAGAAAAACATGGCGGGCAGCTGAATATTAAAAACAAAAGCCTGACCAAAATATACGTCCATGCACGCAAACACACATGACAGAGAAAATCAGCACTAGATGAAAATCAGCACTAGAAGAATCCTGATGCGTATAGGAGTCCCACAAGCAGGGCATAAGGGCAAAAGCCTTCTCCCACAGTTGTTCCCATCAACTAGTATTCACAGACACTCTGCCTCTGATCCTGGAGGCAATATACAACCATCATGTAGCCATTGATAGACTTCATACATTTGTCTTATCCCCTTTTAATGTCATCTTTAGGCAGTGAATTCCATAGTTTAACTATGTATGGTGTGAAGTACTTCCTCTTGTCCATCCTGAATCTCCGTGCATTTAGCTTCTCTGGATGACCCTGGGTTCTATTATTATGAGAGAGGGAGAACAAAACTTCTCCTTATCAACTTCCTTCACATCATGCATAATTTTATGCAAGGATTGTGCTCTTTTTATTTGCCAAGGTCCAAACAAGTGTGTGTATGTTTATTAGAAGAGTGAGGAGGAAAATTCTGAGAGTGCCTTGGACTGCAAGAAGATCAAACCAGTCCATACTCCAGGAAATAAAGCCAGACTGCTCACTTGAGGGAATGATATGAAAGGCAAAACTGAAGTACTTTGGCCACATAATGAGAAGACAGGATACCCTGGAGAAGATGCTGATGCTAGGGAAAGTGGAAGGCAAAAGGAAGAGGGGCCAACCAAGGGCAAGATGGATGGATGATATTCTGGAGGTGACGGACTCAACTTTGGGGGAGCTGGGAGTGGTGACAGCCGACAGGAAGCTCTGGCATGGGCTGGTCCATGAAGTCACAAAGAGTCGGAAGCGACTGACCAAATAAATAACAACGAAGATGCGGGGGGGAGGGAAGGAGAACAGAAACTGACCTGGTTCGCACAACGTGACAGCCCACTGTGGCTTAATTTACCCGTGGAGGCTGCCACATTGTGCTGGGTGCTTCTGGGTGCCATTTTTGCAGGGTGGCTGTGAGTGCCTGACTTGCTGTGTTAAGTGAACCCAGGCAGCAGGGGTTATTTGAGGGTTAAACAATCCTCAAATAACCTATGGCTTGTTTTAGGGTTATTTGAGATTTGCCTAACCCTCAAACAACACCTGCCACCTGGGTTCGCATGACATGACAAGCTATGGCAAGCCAGGCACCCAACACAACACAACAGCCTCCATGGGTAAATTAAGCCACAATGGGCTGTCATGTCATGTGAACTCGCTCTTTGTCTTGCAGTTGAAAACAATTCACTAGTTCCTCTAGGTACATGTATTTGTATGCACCTTCAGCGAAGCAAGACAAAGCAGCATACCACTTCCTGGACCAGTGAGCTAAAGCCATTTAGCTCTATAAGGAAAGGCAAGAGATAAAAACCTAATTTGTACTGAGATCAGTTTATCACTGTGATTTCTATATTTTGTTAAGGACTGTGCAGTACAGTTTCTGAATCCAGCTTTAAATTCTTGCATCCTGTGCTGAATAGAGCAGGTCCCTAAAGATAACTGGTGTCTAAATGGAGAAACAGCATTTAGTATAAACTGCACTTGGTTTATTTCCTCAAATGAAATTACCCTGTGCTCCCACAGTGGTCTGGTTTGCACATGTTGACACATGGTATCGGTTGTTGAATTCTGGTTTGTCATAGTTTATGAACATGGCTGCGCTAACAAACCATGGTTTATTAACTACGAACCCTTTCAGTGGAGAAAGCCTCCATTGGTAGAGGCGTTCAGAGCACCGTCTGGTCCATTTTTATTGGATGAGTTTCAGTTACTGAGGCCTGAGGATGCGGACAAGGTGCTTGGCCAAGTCCGATCGACCACTTGGGTGCTTGACCCTTGCCCTTCATGGCTTATTAAATCAAACAAGGAGGGGATGTCCGGCTGGGTCCAGGAGGTTATAAATTCCTCCTTGAGAGAGGGAGTGGTGCCTGCCTTTTTAAAAGAGGCGGTAATTAGACCACTCCTGAAAAAGCCTAACCTGGACCCAGAGGATGTTAACAATTATAGTCCAGTGGCCAACATCCCCTTCCTGGGCAAGGTGCTTGAGCGGGTGGTTGTAGGACAGCTCCAGGCACTCTTGAATGAAACGGATTATCTAGATCCATTTCAATCGGGCTTCAGGCCTGGTTTTGGAACGGAAACTGCCTTGGTCGCCCTGTGGGATGACCTCTGCCGGGAGAAGGACAGGGGGAGTGCGACCCTGTTGATTCTCCTGGACCTCTCAGCGGCTTTCGATACCATCGACCATGGTATCCTTCTGGATAGGTTGTCTGGGTTGGGAGTTGGAGGCACTGCACTACAGTGGTTCCGCTCCTACTTGGATGGCCGATTCCAGAAGGTGGTGCTGGGGGATTATTGCTCTGTGCCATGGCAATTGTGCCATGGGGTTCCACAGGGCTCTATTCTATCCCCCATGCTGTTTAACATCTACATGAAACCGCTGGGGGAGGTTATCCGGAGGTGTGGGCTGAGGTGCCATCAATATGCGGATGACACCCAGCTCTACCTCTTTTCTCATCAAAACCAGGTGAGGCAGTGGCTGTTCTGAACCAGTGCCTGGGCACAGTAATGGACTGGATGAGTGCTAATAAACTGAAACTCAATCCAGACAAGATGGAGGTACTGTTAGTGGGTGGTTCGTCTGCCCGGCTAGGTGATATTCAACCTGTTCTGGAGGGGGTTACACTCCCCCTAAAGGATCAGGTTCGTAGTTTGGGGGTGCTCTTGTATCCAGAACTGTCACTTGAGGCACAGGTGAACTCAGTGGCACGGAGCACTTTTTATCAGCTTAGGCTGGTATACCAACTACGCCCTTATCTGGACAGAGATAGCCTAGCTACAGTTATCCATGCTCTGATAACTTCTCGTCTGGATTACTGCAATGCGTTATACGTGGGGCTGCCTTTGAAAACGGTCCGGAAACTTCAGCTGGTCCAAAATAGGGCAGCAAGATTGTTAACAGGGACTGGCCTGCGAGCTCATATTACGCCAGTTCTTTTCCAGCTGCACTGGCTGCCAGTCCATTTCTGGGCCCGATTCAAAGTGCTGGTGTTAACATTCAAAGCCCTTAACGGCTTGGGGCCAGGTTACCTGAAGGATCGCCTCCTCCCATATGTGCCTGCCCAGACCTTAAGATCATCGTCAGCGGCCCTTCTCCATGAGCCCCTGCCAAAGGAAGCGAGGTGGGTGGCTACTAGGAGGAGGGCTTTTTCTGCTGTGGCACCCCGGCTCTGGAATGAGCTCCCTAGTGAGGTTCGCCTGGCACCTACATTGTATTCCTTTCGGCGCCAGGTGAAGACCTTTTTATTTTCCCAGGCATTTTAGCTGTGTAAATTTTTATCTTTGCTGTTTTAAATCTGTATTTTAAACTCTTGCACTGCTGCTAGATTTTATTGTGGTTGTATTGTTATATTGTGGTTTTAATGTTCTATATATTTTAAATTGTTTTATTGTGTGTTGTTTGGTTTTAATTTTTGTGAACTGCGCAGAGAGCTTCGTCTATTGGGCGGTATAGAAATGAAATGAAAATAAAAAAAAATAAAGAGAATCTATGGTTTGTTGATGGGTTGTGAATTCCGGGTTGTTTTACTCTTGGGTTGTCAATATTACATGCAAACCCAGACCCGTGGGTTATTCATGGGTTGTTTCTCCAGGCTACAAAGGTGGTGGTCAAACCCCCCAGCTGTTTTACATGCTAGTACTACAGCACTGCAAAAACATTTGGGATACAGGGAGGGATCAAGCAAAGGAGGAGGAAAACAACAAAGGGATTGAAAAAACAAACACTGTTTATTTGATAGTCTGCCAGACAAGCCCTGGGTAGGACAACAAATCACAGGTTAAATAAACCATGGGTCAGTGTTATGTGCTAACCAGGCCAATGTAAGCAGCTATGAATACCAAACACTGGGGACAAATAAGTCTCGTTCACACATACCGGAAGCAAATGGTGACTTAATCCATGATTTGCCGTAGTACATACTGGGCGTGTGCTGCTGTCATTCTGCATATGCAACCTCCGATCATGCTGCTTGGAGGTTGCTATATGATGTCTGAACTTGAATGCTATAGGTTAATCATGGGTTAAACAACCCACAGTTAACCTACAATTAGTTGTTAGGTTAACTGTGGTTTACATAATCCATGATTAATCTATAATGTCCAGGTTCGGATGTCATGTAGCAACCTCTGATTGGCCTGATCAGAGGTTTCATATGCAAAATGGTGGTGGAATGTGCCCAGCACACACCATGGCAAATTGCAGGTTAATTAATTGACCTGGAAGATTGTCACCATACCTCCAAGGAAATAAAACTTACTGTTTCTCCAGCAGAAATGGAAGAAACACAACTGCTCTTCTTCCTGGAAGCGAAAGAGTAACGGCTCGACACAGAAGCCCTGAATGATGACTCGTTAACAGAACTTGTTGAAAGATCACTTTTTGATATCGGTATAAGAAATCTCAAGCAAGGAACAGCACTTCGAATGGTTCTCCTGAAAGGCAGGAGAAAAATAAAAAGTGATTCAAATGTGAAATGGATGGCTTGGGGAATATGTGAGCACAGCAAGACAGCTTGGAGAATTAGCAACATCAACAACAAATGCAGCAGCATCTATGTACATGGTGGTTTACAAAGAACAGGTTCCAACACCAAGGAGCCCTACAACCTAAAATAGGGAAACAACAAAGGAAGAGGGAATTGGAGGTACAGGTAGGCGGGGGAAGAATATGCGATTACTTCAGTTACACATACTTTGGCTTATAGAAGGTTATGGGGATTAAGGTGTTTTGCCAATGGCTTCATGAAAAGGTGAGTTGCAAAGAGGAAATTAAAGGTAATAAGGGAGGTGATCACATGGAGGCATTCTGAGAGCAGTTCCAGTCATAAAGGGCTCAAGGAAAATAGGTGGAATTATTTCAGGGAGCAGGAGACCTTTGAACAGCTGACAGAAGAACAGGTTATGCAAATACATTTCAAAATAAGAATTGCCTGCAAAGGAGTCCATGTAAAATTTAGATCGGAAGTAGCAGCAGGGATGCAGGGCAGCATGGGCTCTGAGACTCACCTGCGCTGATGAGAGCAGCTGCTCATCCCTGCCAGGGTCCCTCATCCTTGCTGCTATCTCCGATTTGATATCAAAGCTGCTTTCCCCGGTGTGGGTGAGTCCCAGGCTGCCCTGCATCTCCGCTGCTACTTTCAATCTACATTTTACATGGATTCCTTTGCAGGCAATTCTTATTTTGAAATGTATTTGCATAAACTGTTCTTCCATTAGTTCTGTTTGAGAAATATGTTGCAGCAGGGATGAGGGGAACTGGGTCAGTTCCTCGGCATGGGTGAGTTCCAACGCGTGCCGGCCCTCATCCTTGCTGCTCTCTCCAATTTCAGCTCGGAGACAGGGGTGGGAAAGTGAGGTGGTGTGGGTCCCTTTCTCCATGCTGGGAGGAGGCACAATTCCATGCCTCCTTCCAGCATGAAGGGGAAAAAAAAAGGAAAAAAGAGCCAGTGTGGTGTTGTAGTGTCAGAGTGGGGCTCAGGAGATCCGGGTTCTAGGCCCCACTCAGCCATGAAGCTGACTTTGGGACAGTCAGTGACTCTCAGCCTAACCTACTTCACAGGGCTGTTATGAGGACAAAATGGAGAGGAGGAGGATCATGCAAGCTGCCTTGGCTTCCTTGCAAGAGGAAAAAAGGTGGGATATAAATGTAATAAATAAATGGGGGTGACAGCAGGGGGCAGGGCACACCCCCTGAAGCCATCCAGCACATGGTGGGTCTGGTGGGGCCCCCTCCCCTAAACAGTTCTGAACTCCTACGCGTGCGCGCGCTCTCTCTCTCTCTCTCTCTCTATATATATATATATATGAAATTTCAACAAAATAAAAAGGAAAAACATAAAAATATACATAGATTTGTATATATCCGTATCAATGAATACCTATGATATTATAACACTGGAGGGATAAGCGCTCATCTCCTATAATGCAATGGATTGAAGACTTTGCAACACTTTCATTATTTGAATAGGTGGTGTACAGATGCCACCTTTGAATGGATACTTATTTGGGTATCTGGTCCGCTTTTGTTGAAGTCAATGTATAATTGCTAGAAAGTTGTATTTTCATATATATATATATGCATTTTATGTGTATTCACTGATAACAGTTCTGCATCCCTGATGTAAATAGTATTTCTGGCCTCTCCTATTTAGAGCTTATTGCTTATGTTGCACAGTGCTAGGTTCTAGAGCAGTTATCATTGTCACATTTGTGCAGGATGGTATGCAAGCTCTTGCACAAGTAGAACATATTTGGGGCTATTTTTACTTTTATTGTGCAGCCCTCTAACACAAGTATAAAAAAGCCCTTCCATGGGTGGAAGACACCTTCTGCATGTGGAAAAGGACCTTTAGAACCAACCTAATATTTCTATTTTAGTGGGGTATTTAGTGGGCTTTGCTGTAAGTGTCCCGATTCTCCAGGAAACAGAGAAGGGCAAAAATATAAGTCTGCAATTGTACAGCTAATGCTGAGCTTAATTTCCACAGAAGTCTGTGTGACTTCAGCACTACATGCAACTTGGCTGCATCCTAAAACAATAAATACAGAAGCAGCTCAAACATTTAGGGAATTTCAAGCTGTCACAATTCATACACCAAATATCAATGAGAGGATTCCTCATGAACAATGAAATGTACGTGGCTGCTGTACTTCATGCTATAGCACCAGAAAACTTCTTACAACCCTGCAAAACACTACATGCAGTATGAGGTTTGGATAGCCTGATCCAGTAACCCTGTTATTCCAGTGAATGCTGTGCTGGTATAATTCCGGTGCTATGGCAGTGTAGATACTCAAAGCTGGTATGACTTTTGGCTCCGCTTGTGCAAGGAGACTGAAGCATGTTTAAAAATGCCTAGGCCGAATTTACTTGAGGGTAAACATCTTTGGCTCCTTCATGAATCACTGCCTTGTTGTGGCGAAGGGGCTTGCGTAACTCAGTGAAGCCATAAGCTATGCCATGCAGGGCCACCCAAGACAGGTCATGGTGGGGAGTTCTGACGAAATGAGGTCCACTGGAGAAGGAAATGGCAACCCACTCCAGTGTTCTTGCCAAGAAAACCCCATGGAACATATCACAAGGCTAAAAGATATGATGCTGGAAGATGAGCCCCTCAAGTCGGAAGGTGTCCAGTATACCACTGGGGAAGAGCAGAGGGTATTTCCAAGTAGCGCCAGAAAGAGTGAAGTGGCTGGGCCAAAGCCGAAAGGACACTCAGCTGTGGATGTGTCTGGTGGTGAAAAGAAAGTCCGATGCTGTAAAGAACAATATTGTTTAGGAACCTGGAATGTAAGATCAATGAATCAAGGTAAGCTAGAGGTGGTCAAACATGAGATGGCAAGATTGAACATCGACATCTTGGGAATCAGCGAACAAAAATGGACAAGCATGGGTGAATTTAATTCAGGTGACCATCATATCTACTACTGTGGGCAAGAATCTCTTAGAAGAAATGGAGTAGCACTCATGGTCAATACAAGGGTGGGAAAATCAGTACTGGTGTACAATCTCAAAAACGATAGAATGATCTCAGTACAAATCCAAGGCAAACCATTCAGCATCACAGTAATTCAAGTCTATGCCCCAACCACTGAGGCCGAAGAAGCTGAGGTTGATCGATTCTATGAAGACCTACAATACCTCCTAGAACTAACACCAAAAAAAGATGTCCTCTTCATCATAGGGGACTGGAATGCTAAAGTAGGAAGTCAAGAAATCACCGGGATAACAGGCAAGCATGGCCTTGGTGTACAAAATGAAGCAGGACAAAGGCTAATAGAGTTTTGCCAAGAGAACACGCTGATCATAGCAAACACTCTTTTCCAACAGCACAAGAGGCGACTCTACACATGGACATCACATGAAGAACTATACAGGAAAGATCTTAATGTCCCTGATAGCCATGATAGTGTGGTCACAGGAAGGCCTGGTGTGCTATGGTCCATGGGGTCACGAAGAATCGGACACGACTTAATGACTGAACAACAACAAAACATCTTTGGATTGCCCTATTTGTTTGTGTCCTATAGCCCTCCAGCTGGCCTAAGTTGAGCATAGTATGGAGATGTAAATATTTGTTTCCCAAATTCAAGAAATGTTAGTATACTACAAAAATCTGTATCCCTCACTGGAGATATCTTTCTTCCCAGACAAGCCTCAAGTAATTCTAAGTGAGCCATTTGCTGACAAGGCTGAAGTCACACTGGTTTACGCTGCCACCCAGTGGTCACATATCTTTAATTTAAAATTTTGTACAGCATGTCCTTTTAAGTAAAACCAAAGATGTATATATCAGCGACACAATTCAAAACAGAGTTAAGCATGCTTGAGTTCAATTGCAGCTATTGTTGGAACCTTATTATTTGTAAAACATAGTTTCTGAAAATCTTTGTCAGAAGATCCATCTCTTTCTCTCTCCATCCTTTCCTCCCTCCCTCCCCTGTATTATTAACTCATAAAAGGTTGTCCTTCCTAATAAGAATGGATAGGAGGGACAAGTGAAGTGATTGTTTTTACAGACTAGACTATTAAAATCTACAATTTAGATTGTGATTTAGATTTTGTAGAATATTGTCAGTGATTGTTTGTAAATTCCTAAAATGCCTTTTTCAATACAATCATCATCATAACCAAATAAGGAGAAAGAATAAAAGTAAATGAACAATCAGCAGAACAATCTGGTTTTTGTCACAGCACTCTATGGGAAATAGATTCTGTTCCATTCCATCAAAACAAGTTTTCATGCTTGTTTTCATAGTAGCCTCAGAGACAAACCTGATGTAGAAAGTGAATGAACTCAACACCTGTTAAGAGATTAATATATCTGAGACTAAATGGAATCAATTATGGCATCCATAATAGAGAGGCTGGCATCATGTATCCCTGCAGGGCATTTGTCAAAGTCCATGCAGAATTCTTGGAAATAAAATTAAAAACACACCAAAAAACAAGGAATTCTCCCTTTAACTATGAACTGCTGCAGCACGGTTATAACGTTCAGACACAATTATCATTTAGCAATGATCTTGGTACTCAAGAGCTGTCAGTTACTATTAGTGGATGTTCATGACCTCTCATTTCAATGTCAGTATAATTTTGTACTTTCTGCTCAATTCTTCACCACTTCAAGGACACCTCTGCAAGTGGTCCCTATGAAAAACTAAAATGTGTAAGAGCTATTGTGGAGTACTAGGTGAGGGCAGGATGATGGTGAAAAGAATATGCCCCTTTCAGTGGTAGCAAGTTTAAAGCTAGGCCTGATTGATTAGGAATAACAGACTTTAAAGAAAAACAATAAAAAATTGGCACCAAAGTAAACCAGTTCTGCAGTCTATGTAAATTATGCAGATTAAGCAAACGTGCATATATTTACATGTTTTACATAAATAATTTTGCTTTTGCTAGTCACGGCAAAGAGTAAAGTACTATGCACTGCTCACTACTCACTTCACCTACACAGGGCAGAAGAGACTAAAGGATCCAGTATTCAAAATTTCTCTGCAACTGAGAAATTAGCCAGTTCTCTGGAGAGACACCTTGCTCTGAACTCTAAAGTATTTTAAAAGAATCAGCGTAAGGCACAGGAACGGCACTTTCTGAATACAGATGCCCTTTCAGGTAAAGCAGAGAGCTTCACTTTCCTGGATCTCTACTCTACAAATGCATTCATCTTACCGGTTAATCCAACCTTGGTTACTGAACTGACAAAGGAACAGTATCAAGCAGAAGCAAAAGGTTTCAAAGAAACAGTGGTGCAAGTAGGGGAATAAATACATATTTAACCCATATATCCTGTGCATATGCAGGAGCATTCAGAGCCTTAAGAGTATCATGCTCCCATTTATAGAAACATCCAGGGCCTGAGAGCCTATTATGGCTCCATGGAGTAAACTGCTGTCTTCCCCAATACATCCAGACCATTCCACAGGGCAGCAGAGTGAGAGGGCACACAGTTGGTATAAAAGCTTCTAGGCCTGGGTATGTGCTGATGATATCACCAACATGAACTAGGCCATAGAACAGGGGTGTATAGCTTGCAGGCCTAACCTGGCTTGCCAGAAGTCCCAATCCAACCCATGCTCCTTTCTGAGGCCACCGTGCCCCCTTCCTGACATCCGTCCACTTGCAGCTTGATTTTGTATCAGGATTGGTTGTCGTTCAGTCGTGTCCGACTCTTCGTGACCCCATGGACCACAGCACGCCAGGCCTTCCTGTCCTCCACTCTCTCCCAGAGTGTGCTCAAGTCCATATTCATTCCATCGGTGATGCGATCTAGCCATCTCATCCTCTGCCATCCCCTTCTCCTTTTGCCTTCAATCTTTCCCAGCATCAGGGTCTTTTCCAGTGACTTTTCTCTTCACATTAGGTGGCCAAAATATTTGAGCTCCAGCTTCAGTATCTGTCCTTCCAATGAGCAGTCAGGGTTGATTTCCTTTAGGATGGACTGATTTGACCTCCTTGCAGTCCAGGGGACTCATAAGAGTCTTCTCCAGCACCACAGTTCGAAAGCATCGCTTCTTCGGCGCTCAGCCTTCCGTATAGTCCAGCTCTCACAGCCATACGTCGCTACTGGGAAAACCATAGCTTTGATTATACAAACCTTTGTTGGCAAGGTGATGTCTCTGCTTCTTACTATGCTGTCTAGGTTTCCATAGCTTTCCTCCCAAGGAGCAAGCGTCTTTTAATTTAATGGCTACAGTTACCATCTGCAGTGATCTTGGAGCCCAAGAAAATAAAATCTGTCACTGCTTCCATTTCTTCCCCTTCTATATGCCAGGAAGTGATGGGGCCAGATGCCATGATCTTCGTTTTTTTAATGTTGAGTTTCAAACCAGCTTTTGCACTCTCCACTTTCACCCTCAACAACAGGCACTTTAGATCCTCTTCGCTTTCTGCCATTAGGGTGGTATCATCTGCATATCTGAGGTTGTTGATAATTCTCCTGGCAATCTTAATTCCGACCTGTGATTCATCCAACCCGGCATTTCTCAGGATGTACTCTGCATATAAATTAAATAAGCAGGGCGACAATATACAGCCTTGTCATACTCCTTTCCCAATTTTGAACCAATCGGTTGTTCCATGTCCGGTTCTTACTGTTGCTTCTTGACCCTCCTATAGGTTTCTCAGGAGACTGGTAAGATGGTCTGGTACTCCCATCTCTTTAAGAATTTGCCACAGTTTGTTGTGATCCACACAATCAAAGGCTTTAGCATAGTCAATGAAGCAGAAATAGACGTTTTTCTGGAATTATCTTGCTTTCTCCATGATCCAGCGAATGTTGGCGATTTGTTCTCTAGTTCCTCTGCCTCTTTGAAACCCAGTTTGTACTTCGGTAGTTCTCAGTTCACATCCTGCTGAAGCCTAGCTTGTAGGATTTTGAGCATAACCGTGCTGGCATGTGAAATGAGCGCAATTGTGTGGTAGTTTGAACACTCTTTGGCATTGCCCTTCTTTGGAATTGGAATGTAAACTGACCTTTTCCAGTCTTGTGGACACTGTTGAGTGTTCCAAATTTGTTGGCATATTGAGTGCAGCACTTTAACAGCATCATCTTTTAGGAGCTTAAATAGCTCAGCTGGAATATTGTCATCTCCGCTAGCTTTGTTGTTACTAATGCTTCCTAAGGCCCACTTGACTTCACTCTCTGGGATGTCCGGCTCAAGTTCAGTGACGGCACTATCATGGCTATCAGGGACATTCAGATCTTTCCTGTATAGTTCTTCTATGTATTCTTTCCACCTCTTCTTAATCTCATCTGCTTCTGTTAGGTCCCTGCCTTCTTTGTCCTTTATCATGCCCGTCTTTGCACAAAACGTTCCCTTGACATCTCTGATTTTCTTGAAGAGATCTCTAGTCTTTCCCATTCTATTGTTTTCCTCGATTTCTTTGCATTGTTCATTTAAGAAGGCCTTCTTGTCTCTCCTTGCTATTCTCTGGAAATCTGCATTCAGTTGGGTATATCTTCCCCTTTCTCCCTTGCTTTTCGCTTCCCTTCTTTCCTCAGCTACTTGTAAAGCCTCATCAGGCAGCCACTTGGCTTTCTTGCATTTCTTTTTCTTTGGGATGGATTGAGTTGCTGCCTCCTGAACAATGTTATGGACCTCCATAGTTCCTCAGGCACTCTGTTGATCAGGTCTAATCCCTTAAATCTGTTCCTCACCTCCACTGTATATTCATAAGGGATATGATTTAGGTCATACCTGAATGGTTTAGTGGTTTTCCCTACGTTCTTCAATTTAAGCCGAAATTTTGCGATAAGAACGTCATGATCTGAGCCACAGTCAGCTCCAGGTCTTGTCTTTACTGACAGTATAGAGCTTCTCCATCTTTGGCTGCAAAGTACATAATCAATCTGATTTCGATATTGACCATCTGGTGATGTCCATGTGTAAAGTCGCCTCTTGTGCTGTTGGAAAAGAGTGTTTGCTATGATCTCTTGGCAAAACTCTATTAGCCTTTGTCCTGCTTCATTTTGTACACCAAGGCCATGCTTGCCTATTATCCCGGTGATTTCTTGACTTCCTACTTTAGCATTCCAATCCCCTATGATGAAAAGGACATTTTTTTTGGTGTTAGTTCTAGAAGGTGTTGTAGGTCTTCATAGAACCGATCAACCTCTGCTTCTTTGGCCTCAGTGGTTGGGGCATAGACTTGAATTACTGTGATGTTGAATGGTTTGCCTTGGATTCGTATTGAGATCATTCTATCATTTTTGAGATTGTACCCCAGTACTGCTTTTCCCACCCTTTTGTTGACTATGAGTGCTACTCCATTTCTTCTAAGGGATTGTTGCCCACAGTAGTAGATATAATGGCCACCTGAATTAAATTCGCCCATGCTTGTCCATTTTCGTTCGCTAATTCCCAAGATGTCGATGTTCAGTCTTGCCATCTCATGTTTGACCACCTCCAGCTTACCTTGATTCATTGATCTGACATTCCAGGTTCCTAAACAATATTGTTCTTTACAGCATCGGACTTTCTTTTCACCACCAGACACATCCACAGCTGAGTGTCCTTTCGGCTTTGGCCCAGCCGCTTTCCTCTTTCTGGCGCTACTTGGAAATACCCTCTGCTCTTCCCCAGTAGTATATTGGACACCTTCCGACCTGAGGGGCTCATCTTCTGGCGTCATCTCTTTTAGCCTTGTGTTACGTTCCATGGGGTTTTCTTGGCAAGGATACTGGAGTGGGTTGCCATTTCCTTCTCCAGTGGACCACATTTTGTCAGAACTCTCCACCATGACCTGTCCTTCTTGGGTGGCCCTGCACGGCATAGCTCATGGCTTCACTGAGTTACGCAAGCCCCTTCGCCACAACAAGGCAGTGATCCATGGTAGCCCTATTATTTGTTGTTGTTGTTGTTGTTATTTTCATGTCTATACCACCCAATAGCCAAAGCTCTCAAGGCGTTTCACAACAATTGATAAGATAAAATTCAATTGCTACCCATTGACCACCACTTTCTTCCCCTTTTACTGTTTTTAGATGGCTGTAAAGTGATCTGGCTTGTTTCTCATGTTCCAGCAGGTGAAGGGGTCTTTCTGGAGACCTTTGGAGCAAGCTGGAGTTTGTGTGTGTTGGGGGGGGGGTAAAGACACTATTCCTGTAATCCCATGAACTGAGCTCATTTCCTTCCCATTAGTGCTGTTCAGCTTGCTCCTGTCTTGCCCCCTCACAAGCTTAAAAAGCAAACCTCAAAAAGAGCTATTTTCTGTGAGGTTTGAACACTCCTGAATGGGGAGGGGGATGATCAGGGTGAACTTTACTTTATTGGAGATTGCTCTACTTTATTTGTGAGTAAACATGCTGCCACCAGGGGATTGCCTTGCTTGTGAATAAACATGCAACTGCTGCATGGGGAAATGGGTTGCCCTGCCTTAATTATGAGCAAACATGCAGCTGGCATGCAATGGGTGACTGGATGGCTTCTGCGTAAGTAAGCATAATACTGAGCTGCTCCCTGTTGCTTTCTTGGGCATAATTCTGAATAAAAATGCTTACAAATAAGCTGGCAAAAATGAGTAATAACACAGATGGGTAGAACGGAAATAAAAATTAATTCAAAAGGCCCTCCCCCTTTCACTGTAGCCACACCCCCTTCACTGTAGGCCCAACCCACCTCTGGAACATGGCCCCTGGGACCCTTCCAAGATTATCCTGCAGAATGAGTTTATCTATCTCTATTTATTAGTACGAATGCTGGTTAAATTCATATGAATACATGAACCCAAATGGAACATTCAAGTGAAGCGATTCAAGTGATGGTGTTCTCTTGACCATTCAAATTCACTTAAAAACATACTTATCTCCATATAAAATTACTATCTTAAGGGTACATCCACTATACCTGTATCTTGGGTGAATGATTGCATAGATTATGGGATTGTAGATTGCAGAAGCTTTGGCGATAACAGCAGGCACAGATTTAGAATATGGAGTTAAGATCCTGGCATAGCTAGAAATAAGAAAAAGGAACCAGAAAACTATTTTTTTAAATAAAGGTTTCATTAGTTAAGCACAAAACTGTTTGGATTTTTCTTGGTGTTTGTGAGGCTGCAATGTTTTAACAAACATGTTTGGGGGAGGGGAGGAATCCTATTTCTTAAGCATATTTTCCTGATATTAAACCTCAGGTTTTCTGAGGAAAGACTGATTACTTCAGTGGGAGGAATCACGTCCAGCATCAAGGGCCAGACTTGAGAACTCTCAACACCTGCTGTTTTCCAGTGAATGTATGTATTTTAAATGCCTTTAATTATCCTAAATGTCTATCATTTTCATGAATAGGGCGGGTTCCAAACAAACATTGGAAGACATTTTATGTTGTGAATATTGGGGGTTTGACCAAAATATGATAGTTATCTATAAGTGATTACCCATATGCAAACAGCAGGGTGGATGGGTGCCAAACCACACATGCATTATTCATCTGAAATGTGTAGGAGAATAGTGCATCAGGTTCCATTTTCTCTGCAGAAATATTTCAAGGGGAAAAAATGCACCTCTAACTAGGAGTCTACTTTAGCTTCTGTCTATAGATGTCACTCCTTGCAGATGACAGCATGTATTACAGTTAAGCCTCATTCACAGAGCAAACAAGAGAGATTCATGCTTTTACCATTGACGTTTCAGGCTGGATTGCTTCCCCTCCCCCACCTACATCCTCTTGATCTGCTCTTGACTGAAATGGCTTCACTGGCGGCTTGCCGCTTACCCTGCCCATGCTATCAGAGTAACACAAGCATATGGAGACCAGGACAGGACAAACACTATGATAGCCACAAAGGCAATTTTTGCCAGCTTCCATTCACTCTTTATGGATTGTGAGACAGAAGATTTCCTGCTATAGGTTGATCCTAATTTCTGGACATTCCTGTGAAAGAAAGAGCAGGAGATATTTCAGTGAGTAAGAATACGTGCATCCAGGTCTGGTGTCAGCATCCAGTACCCAGTGGTGCTAATGCCAGCCCCACCCCCAGCTGATGCCAAGCTATCTTTTAATTTTTTTTTCATTTTTAATGGTCCAGTATTGTCAAGAAAAGTGGCTGCTGCTGCCAATATCTTCCTAATCTCCATTGCCTCTGGGACCCACCCATTCAGGGGCAGAGGCCTGGGGCACTGAGGGTAAGAATGTTGAGTGCAGTGGCAGCTGTAGAAATGCCTCATTCAGCATTTCTCTCTAAAAAGCTGGGCTGAAAGAGTATTGGGCAGCTAAAGTTGCATGCTTTCACCACTGCTGCTCCCACCTCCATAGCTCCCCACTGCCTGTCCCCCTTTGCCCTCTGGTAAGCTCTGGAGGAGCACATCAGGGAGCTCCTTGTCTTCCCAGTGGAGGGCACCTCACCCAGGTCACCATCAAGCCTGTCATTGGCCCTGTATTCTGCATGTGACTGATATTGCTAACAATATGCATGATGGGACATTGTTTCTCTTAGCACAGCACTTTAGAAAAAAAGAGAAAGAGAACATACATGTGTGTCCTCTGATTTGTATTTAGTTTCTTCCCTAGCCTTTAGAATATACTGATTTCATCCTCCACTGTGAGGTAGCTTACTCTGGTAGTAGCTTTGGATGTTACATCAATGCATGTGTGTTGGGGCAGACAGGGGAGGATAGGAAGTGCAATTGATTTGTACTCCCTATTGTCTACGTTCTTTGTAATATCTAAAATGGAACTTCTGCAACCCCTTCATGATGAGATGTGCAACCTCCCAAGACGTATCTCCCTATGAGCAGAGATTCTAAAGCTCTATTTGGACATTGCAAAAGATGCATGCAGAAGAAGCAAACATAACATTATTTGTGGTTTTTCAACCCAGTTCTATGAAGCTTGAATTCTCCCATTGCCTCTGGCAATGAAAATCACCTAGTTTACCCTTCATCTGCATTCTCTTGGACCAATACAATAATTATTACCCAGCTGTCCATTGCAAAGCTTTATTTGAAAAACGTGACTGAATCAAGGGCCAAACTTTGCTAATCATCAAGGAAAGGACAAAAAGACAAGGAATGCGCCCCCCCCCCCCGAATAAAACAGACATTTCCTTTTATTTATCACCTTATCTCATCAAGGAAGTCTTGGATAAAGACATAAGTAGCATGAAATCTCAAATTTTGTTAACACATAAGAAACCTATAGAATGATCATCTGTGAGAATATATTTGACTTCCAGACAAAGAAACGTTTTTCAGTGCTCTGCTTACCTGCTGGTACTTCTTACTGCCAGAAACATGAATATATAGCAATGGAAGATTATGATAAGAGGGATGAAGAACACACAGCAACATAACATCATGGTATAACTTCTGTTTGCTGGAGAATAGGTTACATAGTCCCATGTACAAGAGATCATCAAACCCTCAGGTATATAGGAACCTAAGAACAATGAACAAGCTCATTATACAGTGCATAAATAAGGACATAGGAGCCTGTCAGTTAAGAAGGAAACAGCAACGCTACACCATAGGAAGTAGCATATTAGTCTGCTGCAGTAAACATTTATTCATTTATTGTGGCATAAGCTTTTGTTGGCCAGAGGCTACTTAGTCAAATATAGCTATCTCAGCCTTCCCCAACAATGGTGCCCTCCAGATATTTTGGACTTATTTATTTATTAAATATTTAGTACATGTCTATACCGCCCAATGGCCAGAGCTCTCTGGGCGATTCATAACAATTAAAACCACAAAATACAGCATAAAATACAATATAAAAATTTAAAAGTTTAAAACTACAGTATAAAAGTAACACCAAAACAAAACCTAGCAGCAATGTAGATATTTAAAATACATTAACAGATTTAAAACAACAGAACTAAAACCTCAGAGCTAAAACAGAACTAACGTCTTCAACCAGCATGGCTGGTGATAAGGAATGCTGGGAGTTGTAGTTCAAGACATGAGGTTGGGGAAGGCTGAATCTTGTGCTTCTAGTGTACTGTGACCTGACGTTATGCATGTTTACTCAGAAGTAAAGTTCAATAGAAGATACTCCCTAGAAAGTGTGTCTAGGGCTCATTTCTTACTGATGTGGGCACCACCATTTCCGACAGAAGGCTGGGGGCTCTTGTGTTTGAATGTTCTTCCAGATCACCCTCCCTACAAGCCTCTTTCCCCTGGCATCCAGTTTACTATGTGTTGCTTGTTGTTTTTTAAAAGAGGAGCATTTATTTATATATGAACCTATACAAATGTTAAGGTCCTGTCCTCTGGCTTGTTACTAGAGGTTAGATTGACAGGGCTTTTTCAATAGTGGCCACCACAATTACATAATGCCTTACCCAGTGAACTATGCTATACCCCCTATATATCAGCTATGAGACCTGATCTGAAAAAAGTTTTGGACTGATTTTAAATTGGTTTTGATGTTTTGTTAATTACTGTGCTTTGAATTAGTATGTGTTTCACTGTAACATTATTTTGTTCTGTCCTTTCATATGTGAGCTGGCTTGCAATAACTTGTTCTTGAAGTGAGGATGTAAATTATATAAGGGTGCAAACCTGTGGTCTCTGGAGGGCATCCCAGGGGCCACAATCCTGCAGACCTTCCCTGCCATGGGAAGGGAGGGAGTTCTGCCTGTGGCGATCCTCCCTTGCCCAGCAGTGAAAAGCTCTGCTGCTGTGGCAGCTCTACAGCGATACAGGCAAAAAAGGGGCATTCCAAGGGTGGATCAGAGGATTGGATCCAAAGTCTTCTCATTCCTAGACATACTCCTGTATGGGGCAGAAACTATGCCAGCCCTGGAGCTGGTGTAGTTATTTTGGGAGGGATTAAAAAAAAAGCCTGGAAAAATTTTCCTCTCTGGGGAGAGGAAAAAGCCACCACTCCCTGCCTTCTGCCTTTGCCAGGGTTTAGGATGTGGCGGCTCCTCTGCAATTGTCTCTTTCCCTGCTGCTGGGATTGTTTTGCCCATAAATAAATGATGTGCAGTCCTCTCAGAAGTAGACTCCATTTAATTCAACGTGGTTTACTCAGTGGTGTAGTGGTAAATGTTGAAGTTAAGGCACTCATCATGACAGTCTCCATAGCCACGCCCCCAAGGAGAGTCCAAAAATGGAGGCCGCTGTGTTGATCCATGTCAACAAACCAGTTTTATCTTCACTAGGAGCAGGTCTTAATACCCATCAATTGCCCAAGAACCAGACTCCCCAAAGTACTTTGCATTACAACAGGGAACAATATATTGTTAGGAAAATTAATTTCCCCCCGGCCATTGTGAGAATTGCAGCTAAGCTCAGAGGGAACAGGGAATTCTAAAGTGAGTGGCAGATGATGTCAGCACTCCTGGCTCCTCTAAACCACTGGATTTGCTCTCAAATGTAGGACTGCAGCATTAGTCAAGCAAGCCCTCACTTACAATCTCATAGAATCATAGAACAGTAGGGTTGGAAGGGGCCTATAAGACCATCAAATCCAACCCCTTGGACTTGCCCATCTGTAGTGGTACATCCCACATATAGGCTTACCTTGGGAGAAGTAGACCTGGGTTTGCTGACCTAACTGCTGTTCAGCTCAAGTTCCTCCTGGAACATGCCATATGAATTCTACTGTCTAAAGCTGCTAAGTAGCCCGCCACTCGGGTGGGTCTATCTTATTAAGAATAAATGTATTATGCACAAGTAATCAGAAAACTGTCAGTCTTCCATGGGCATCCCTTTTAAAATTTTCAAATGTTCATACTAAATTCTTCCTGGGAAGGCAAACAGCAGAAATATGGTCAACGCCTATTCCTCATACAGATTTGATAACCTTTATTAATAAGGCTTATCTGCATGTAGCAGCAGGTACTGCCATTTAAATTAAGAGTCTTTCAGGGCTTCTGTAACAGGGTCATTTCTTCTAAATGAAATCATAAATCACTGATTCATGTTTCTATGAATGCTGGACTTTCAGGAAGTTACACCATAGAAGCAATTTCAAATAGCCTATTTATTTATTTATTTATTTATTTATTTCCAAATTTGGAAGTATATAAATATATTCCAAAACTGTAAGTAGATTTTGTTCAGTGGATATTTGTCTAGAAACCTTGGTTCAATTCCTTATTTAGCTGTGGACTCCTTGCTTCTGTAAATGGGAAATATTATACAAATATATCTCACAGGTTATTGGAGGAGAAGTAAAACAAAATTGTGAAACATATTGCATGTTAAAAAGTGCTATGCAGTCACCTTTTCCTGATATAAATGAGCTCATCCCCACATAAATAATCCTTCAGACAGCTAGTACAGCAAAAGTCTTAGGAATTGTTCTGTTTATCTCTATGTGCACATAGATGCAACTCAAGACTCCCTGCTGTTCTACAACAACTTAAGCCTAGCTTCCTCCTTTTGCCCCCCCCCCCCCACACACATACACCTTCACAATTTGCTTGACAGATGTATTGGCCAGCACATTGAACAGACTCTGTAGTCTGTCTTCCCCCTCCACCATGCTTGGAGGTGGGCTATCCAGATTTTTGAATTTTTAAAGTGCTTTAGGTATATTCATTAAATTCAGAGTGGAAGGGGGAAATGAATTGGGTGACTCAATGGTCTACAGCAGGGGTGGGCAACTGTCCAGAGGCCAATCCCCCTGTCCTGACCTGCTGTGGGCTGTGCTCCCACCACTGCCAAAAAAGAGAGAGGGGGAAGTCAGATTCAAAGGCTCTGTAGCAGCAATGGAGGCTTAGAACAGACAAATTTAGCTTGAAAAATGTAGCCCCCAAATTTTGGTGGCAACCATGTCTCACCCCCCCTTTTTTGGGAAAAATATTAATAGGGGCAAAAACAGCTACACTAGGGGGTGGCAGGGGTCATATGCTGTCTGTGGGCTATGTATTGCCCACCACTTGTCTACAGCCCATCAGTGCTGTGCACAGTGGCTTCTGATGCAGTCAGGAAGAACAGTTTTCTTCTGAGCTCCATCTGGGAAGAGAATATTATACATCTTATTATCAAAACGCAGTGAGTTCAGTTCCATTGCAGTCCCACTGCTAAAATGATGTACACCAGGATGTTCCCTCATATTCCTAAAGTAAATCATACCAGGACTTTGAATAGCTACAAAAATCCTTGGCAGACTCAGCAATACAGAGTTCAGTCCGGCCTGTATGTGCTACCACACAGCTAAGCCAAATTGTATGCTTTCCATAAGTATATAGCAAAGAGAAGAATAAACCTTCTTTCATTGCTGTTTACAAATAGCAGAGAGATTGCAGAAAATCCCTTCTTTTAACCCAGCACCAGATGTTTTCATACTGAAAGAGAGACAGAATTAATGAGGCTCTATGTCAACTCAGCACTCTGCTGTTGGGAGGCTGCATTCAGAACTGGGCCTTAGTCATTAAATGCCTCACAAGACAACCCTGATGACATTTCTTAATCTTGCCAATGTTTAGTAATATTATTGGATACCTTGATTAAAATATCTGGTCTGTAGATACACAAGAAGCTAAGCATTGGCAAAATAAGTTCAGTTTAAGGCAGAAAAAAAGATGCCAATACTAATTAGAAAAACAACAACCTGCAGACAGGATAATAATCTAAAGACATTAAGGGCGCAGTCCTATGGCCACTACTCAGTGGCTAGACAGCCATAGGATAGGTTGGTTCCTGGAGAACCGACCCCCACCTCCTCCCGCGCCGCCTCATAGGCAGCATAGATCGGCCCCGCACTCCACTCTTGGAAAAGCAGCATGGAGTGGCAAAAATGGGGCATTCTCGGGGGTGGGCCGGGGCAGGGAGGTCGAAAATGTCAGTATGACATATCCTATGTGTCATCCAGCTGCCACTTCTTGCACTCCGAGATCCCGTGGCTAGACAGCCAAAATCGGCCGTCTAGCCATGAAAGCAGGGTGGGGGGATCAAGGAGGAGATCCGCTCCTCACACTCCTCCCGCCCTGCACTAGATAGGAGGTCACCCCCGGGGTCGGAGGTGACCGTCGATCCACATACGACTGCTCCCTAAGTGCAGCTCTAGTTAACTTCATTTTTATTGCATATAAAATGAGGTATCTGAATTCTTTAGTGTCACAAAATCTTCTTTGCTTGATGAAACCAATTGAATTAGTGTATATATACAGTAATCTCAGTATAACTTAGAATATTCAAAAGGGAATCTGTCTTTTTAAAGACAAGCCAGGAAAGTAACTTAGAATTTAATTGAAGCTTTTTTCCTTGTTCCTATGACCCAACATTACCAATTATCACCAATTATCCATCACCAATTGGGAAAGTAGAGTAAAATCAAATCAGATATAATAGTCGGTTCTTCTTCTTATAATATTACACTGGCCTGGTTTGCATACAACCTGAACCTATGGTTTATTTAACCTATGGCTTGTTGCCCTACTCAGGGTTTGTCTGGCAGATGACTGAACAAACCATGGTTTGTTTTCTCTATTTATTTATTTTTTATTTAAAACATCTGTATCCCTACAAAGCCCTATATCATTAAGATCTCAGGGCGGTGTACAGATACAATCAGTGTAAACAATATAAAACAATAAATAATGCAAACAGCTAAAAACGTATTAAACCATTAAACAAGCTAATACCAATTAAAATCTAAAACAATAAAATATTTAAAACAGTGTGTTACTTTAGGGAATGCATTTAGCCCTCAAAGGCTTTGGTAAAAAGCCATGTTTTTACTTGGCGCCGAAATGAATCCAGTGTCTGTGCCAATCGGGCCTCCAAGGGGAGGGCATTCCACAACCGGGGTGCCATAGCAGAGAAAGGCCCTATCCCACGTCCCACCATAGTGTGTGTCTCGCAGTGGTGGGATGCAGAGGTGGGCCCTTCCAACAGAACTCAGTCCTTGGGCAGGCATATATAGGGAGAGTCACTCCCTCAAATATCGAGGTCCCAAGCTGCTTAGGGCTTTAAATGTCATCACCAAAACCTTGAATTCTGACCAGAAGCGTATTGGCAGCCAGTGCAATTCCTTTAAAACTGGTGTTATATGATTTTTATGAGATGTAGTCTAGCTGCTGCATTTTGCACTAGCTGCAACTTCCGAGTTGTCTTCAAGGGCAGCTCCATGTAAAGTGCATTGCAGTAGTCTAATCAAGAAGTTACCAATGCATGTACTACTGTGGCTAGGTTATCCCTGTCCAGGAAAGGCCACAGCTGGTAGATCGGCTGAAGCTGGCCCCAAGGACTCTGGGTCACGGAGTTCACCTGGAGCTCCAGTGACAGGGATGGATCTAGGAGTACTCCCAAGCTACACACCTGTTCAATCCCTAGGTTGCTTGTTTCCATCCTCCCTCACCTGTATCGCAGTTGCCTCTATGATACAGTACTACAGTTGTTTAACCACTGCCTCTGTAGCCTAGAGAAACAACCCATGAACACCCCATGGTTCTGGCTTCATATGTAACAGCAACCCATGGTTAAACAACCGAGAGTTACAACCCAACAACAAAGTATGAGTTCTCTTTCTGAGTTGTTTGTGGTTAACAAACCATTTTTTTTTTTTTAATGTGGCCACCTTCACACATCATGACAACCCAGAATTCAACAACCCATACCATGGGTTAGCATTATGTGCAAACCAGGCCACCGAGATAGTGATCCATAGCTTTGTAGCAGAAAATCCACACACACACACACACACTTTCATGTTTACACCACATCACTCCATGGCAAGAGCAATTCAAAGTGGCTTACTAATCAAACATATAAATCAGATTTTTTAAAATCCTAACAACAAAACAAACAGGAGTAAGCAGTAATCAATTCTATTTATCCAGCAGCTGTCTTATTGAGAAACATAGGGAATATCTACAGTTGAGTGATGATGCATCCTTTGACAGGATAGGTATCGACATAGACCTGTTAGTCTACAAGCCAATTCATTCAGATTGAGTATACCTGGAAAATAAGAATAACTCCACTACAACAGAAATAGAATTACCAACAATAATGTCCTAGAAACATTAATTGAGGATGCATTTGCTAATGTCACTAGACTATTCCACACTTATATAACAAATCGAAAACAGTACACACAATCTAGCATTCACAGTGCAAGGGGTAAAAAAAAGAGAGAGAGAGAGAGAATAAGTAACATACTCCAACCAAAGAATGGGCACACACTCCATCCCAGTGAGTAGAGCCAAACAAAGACAATGATTATGCATGAGCGCTTCTTTGAAGTTCTTTTTATGGACTGCAGAGGCTTAGTAATCACACAGTAGCGATCAACTGAAATAGCTAATAAGGTCATCATCGAGGTAATTCCAAAAAGTGCCCCACAAAAAGCATACAAGTTACAACCTAAAGCAGAAAAGGGAAAGCATAATATTTTAGTTTTCAAATTAGGAAGGGTGGGGGAAGTAAAAAACAGAACAAACCATACATATCTTTCACAGCTGACATACTAAATGGTTATTTGAATACAGTAGTGAGCAGATAGGGTACCTTGTGATCCCCTTTTCACATAATATTCTTCAGTTTATGGTTAGATTCCTCCTGCCTAAAGAAGGTGATACCTGTCAGGGTGGAAACTGAGCCAATAGGACCCCAGAGCAGTTCTAATTCTGAGGAGGAACAGCAATCTGTGGGAGAGGAGCTCGCTCATCTCTCACAAGCACAGCAGCTGGCAGAGATTCCTCCTGCCAGCATTCCTGGGATAGATAGTGACCCTGGCAGCGAGACAGTGCTGGAGGGGGGCTTGCTGGATGCTTGGCGCAGATGCAGGGAGTGATGACAGATGGAGGGCGCGGAAAGGAGGCATAGTGCTCGTTTGTCGCACAAGCAACGGTCGCGTCCCGAGGACCCAAGGGAAAGAGGGAGGATCTTTCCCTAGCCCATAAGTTCAGAGTCTTCCCGTGATTCTCCTTCAAGCGGGGACCAACTGCCTTACCTGGAGCTTAGGCTACTCTGCTATCTTTCCCCAGGGCTGTTCTTTGCTTAGTTGCTGGTGATTAGTATCTGAGTCATTAAGTTGTAAAAGGAATAAAGCCTTGAAAAGAATCCTTTTCATCTGTGTCTTGAGTTGGCTATTGGAGGTGACTGTAAGAGGCAGCTAGGGCGCTCCTGACAATACCTAACCACTTCGGATGAGATCACAGCACCAGCTTAAAGATTGCCTACAATGGCCATGTTCAGAGGATAATATCTTGGCTTAGGCTGAGGTATGAAGGAGACTTTTACCTTTATGTGAGCTGTGATTAAACCAGGATGCCTCTAATTAACCATAGTTTCCCATTTTATCTGAACCAGGGAACTATGGTTACTAGCTTCAGAACAAGCCAGGATATTAAACCATTGTTTGAAGTTGGGTTAATATCCTGGCTTGTTCCACAGCTATTAACCATGGTTCCCTGGTTCAGATAAATTGGGAAACTATGGTTAATTGGAGGCTTTCTGGTTTAATTGCAGCTTGCAACAAGGGAGGAATATCGGGACTCCATGCACGTATCTTAGCTCAATCCAATCTGGGCCAGTGTATTTACAAAAATGTATAGCAGACGTCAGACTTATTGGTCTTACCTGGTTCTTTACTAAAACCCCAAGATCCACCAACTACAGCCAGGTGCAAAAGACATACACTTAGACTTAAAGGGTGCCTCTGAGAACATTCTAAGCCTGCGAATTTGTTTTCAGTACCAGAACTGAACTGAGGTTAACAGTCCTTTCACACAAGAGTCCACACTTGGTTACCCCAAGCTTCAGCAGCCTAATTATGGTGGGGAAAGTCATTTTGTTAATGCTATTATTAAATAATTGGGAGTCACAAACCCCTGCCAGTCTATTGAAAATCACCCAGAAATCTACCAGTAGATTCCAACCTACCATCTGCCCACCCTCAGACATATAGGATTAAAATATATATTTAAACAGCGAAGTGTTATCTTACTATAGACAGCAGCTGAGCTTAATTTGTTAATGGAAAAATGCTGCAAAGAAAATCCAATACAATTAAAGTTACATTTTTCCTAGAATGCTGCCTAGTGTAATGACCAATTTTAACCAATTTTAAAAACATGTGTTCATTATTCTGAAGAGAGAGAAGTAATCCCAAACCTTGCTTTGATATCTCAAGAACTTAAAAATTGTTGAGATTGTTGCATTCCTTGACAGTTTTAAAAATAATGAAGATAAAAAGCAGCCAGTACCATTTATTTTCTGGTTCAGAAGAGACACAATTTACATTTATTTGATCTAAAATGTGTAAGAGAGACAGCAAGTTGTTTCTCACAAGTCTATGCAATATCATATAAATGGCATATAGTGGAAATAACTAAGAGTTGGAATAATTTGGTATATATAGTTGTAATGTTGGTTCTAAAGAAGATGGACAGACTTTTCACACTCTGTGTGCAGCATTATTTTAAAACAGGGATAGCACTGACTGCCTAGCAGGCATACATGATAAATTAGTATGTGGTAGTGCTTAGAGCATTCTACATGGGATCACTGAGGACCCTAGAAAGATTTTTACACGTCATTCTAAAGCACTGCTTCTAGGGCCAAAACAGACATTACTTTAAATCTGTGTCTAGCAGCTGCGTTGTTTCATTTTACTCTAGGGTTGGTTCAGGGGGTGTGATTTGGATTGGGATCCTAGCGTGGGGATAAGGGGGCATTTAAGATCTCGATTGGGCCCCCTGGGCCTATGCTAGATTAAAAATGAACAAAAGAGGCAGCTACTAGTCACAGATTTAAAGTAATGCCTGTTTTGGCCCATAGTTCCATGGAAATCTGGCTCCATTTTCTGGGTGAGTAGGGATGAGATTTAGCCAGAGTATTTCTCCTCTGGGTCTCACACATCTCAGGATAATATCCACATCCTTCCTATCCCAAGGTCTCAGGGTTGACCATAGGCAAGAGCCTGAGATGAGCTGAGAACCAGGAGTTGAGACACGGGATCAGGGTGAATGGTTGAAACCAGAAATCAGGATTGGAGAGCAAGTCAGTAAAAAAGGACAGGCCATGAAGCAGAACCAAAAAACAACCATATTATACAAGAGCTCAGGACTGCCACATTGCTCAGGCAAAAGCTGAAACAGGAAGCTCTCTTACACCCCTTTCTGTCCAGGAGAATCCAGTCACCAGGCTTGAGGGTACTTCACCCCCTAGGGTAGATGCTGCAATCTGCAGTTCAGGGGCTCTCCATACGTGGCAGCCACAGATCCCAAGACTATCAAGTCTAGACAGGTTCCCATCCGGCCTATAAGCTTCTTCTGCTGTTATCTCTGATTGGAGACAAGATGGTACTTAAAGGCCCAGCATTTGCGCTGCCCTTTGCAGGTATGAATGCTGTTGTATAAAACTGAGCTGCCCTTTGCAGGCATGAAAGCTATTACATAAAACTGAGCTGCCCTTTGCAGACATGGACCCTGTTGCACTGGGGCTTACTCCTGAGTAGGTGTGCATACCTGCAAAGAATTGAGCTGCATTTTGTATGCTTGTTGGGAAAATGTCCAAACTGGTAAATATTGCAACTGGCCCTGCCCACTTTGCTTTCCCTGTTGTTGTCCCTGCCCCATGCCCTTAGCCCTGCCCACTGGTGGAATGTGGCCCCTGAGACCCTCCCCAAATTGGAATTCAGCTCTCAGATTGAAAAATGTTCATCATCCTTGGTAAATACCGAAAGCATTCTTTATAATCAAGGGAAAAACAACCCTGTACCTGGCTTAGTAAGAAGAAAAACTTCTGTCCATCATCATTCATGGTAACTGGTCTTACACAATTAAGGGTGCAATCCTATCCATGTTTAGACAGAGAAAAGGTCTACAGGTCCTAGCATGTCCCAGCCAGCATTGCTGGCTGGGGCATGCTGTGAGTTGTAGGCCTTTTCTCTGTCTAAGCATGCATAGGATTGTGCCCTTAGTAGGTGTGTGATCATTGTGTATTTCTTAATGCTAGCTGTTGATTGTTTTCATTCAAAAGAAGCAACAGAAAGGAGGAACTGAACTTACAGACAGAAGAATTCAGTAACTCTTAAACAGAACCTGTTTGTTGGACATGGCCACTAACAGATTCCAACAACCTTATCACGCAACAAACAGTTAACTTCATGCCCAAGACAAGTTTCATAGAAGGGGGAGAAGCTCAGATGCAAAACAGTACTGGGAAAGTACCTATGTCTCCAAGTACCCATTCTTTGTGCATGCTGTTGAGAAAGCAGATGGGAGCTTGAGTTGCAGACATCAGGAAATCACTTGCTGCTAAATTCATTATGAAATAGTTTGGCGGAGTCCTCAGCTTCTTGTTGCTTAATGAGCATCATCATGATGTTTAAAATGGGAAAGAGAAAGAAAAATTCTCAGTTAGTTTCCCTATTGTTATAATTCAGTTCATAAAATAAATGGACTCAAACTCTTTAAGCTGTATTTTTAGTGTTTTGTCAGAACAAAATGCAACATTTTGAAATGAAGTATACAAAGGAGAAAATAATTAAGGGACCAGTTTCTTCTCATTTTACAAGTGACTCCAAATGTTTTTGACTAATGAATGTCAGTATTTCCTTCCAACTTTCAGTGTACCAATTGAGAGATCATTCTTGATTCCCTCCTTTTTATAAACTAGGCTTATAAATAGTTGTAGGACTTTTTTTCTGTCTAAACGTGCATAGGATTGCACCCTCACAGTCAGAAACTACAATTGACTCAGCTATTACTACTTTTGGTACCCAAATTCTATAACATCCTCGAAATGGCTTTTTTTCTTAGATAAAGAAATTTTGTAAAATGTATGATATGCTGAAAGGAAATTTTGACTTGGTTAAAATAACTGCATGCATGACATTCAGAACCAGGCTGAGCTATATAGTAGTGTAACACTACAGGGTGCTAATATCATCACTGACTCAAAAGCCTCATGACAATTTGGGGTCCAGAAAGTACATTCTCCTTAATTTCTTCTGACTTTTCCACACTAGTCAATCACATTTTTTTTGAAGTAGCCTTTCATGCAGTTCCAGTATAACAGCACAGAGAAACAAGAATTACCAAGGCTTGGGGAGAGCAGTCCTATGGTCCCTAGAGACTGTCCCAGGGACCACAGGTTTATTTGTAGTCCCCTCTCTGAGTCTGTAGACACTGCTATGACCTCAGAAGGGGGACTCTGGAATCCAATCCCTCCCCACTTGCCTGTCCCTTTGCAGCCACTGTGGAAAGAACGGTGCACCTGCATTATGAGGCTGCAAAAGCAGCCTTGGAGGACCTCAGAGAGGTCTGAAAGGGGGCATTGTGGTGGATGGGGTGGGGAGGGGAGGGGAGGGGAGAGAAGAGGCCAGGATACGAGAAATCCTATGGCCTCTCCAGCCCAGTTCTGCCCCTGTCAGTGTGCCTCTGCCAGATGGGCTCAGGAAGAAAAAAACAAAGGAGGAGAGACAAAAACTGCCTCTACCGATTCTGCTGCTCAGCTAGCAGCAGCCTGGCAGGGTACTGGATATTTGGAAGCCTTTGACATCAGAGGCTTCCATCCAACAAGGATTGCATCCTAAAAGAATTATGTTTGATGTTGTGATGTGACACCAGAAATATATATAAAAGCCAACTATGCTTTCACTTTCAGTGGGGGAATTCAAGAGCCGTGTCAGATGAAAATGGACAGTTTGTTTCACCACCTGAAGAATCATCACCTGGACAAAACACATACACACAGAAGTAGATCCTGACCTATTATATATGGAATCAGAAAAAATGTTTATGAAACCTGGCTATTTAAAATTCTGTAAAATATCTTATAGAAGTGGTTAATTTGGCCAGCATAGTTCTATTGGACGTTGTACTTATTACTGAAGCAATAACACTGTAAGAGAAACTTGCAGTGTGTGTTGCATACAATATACAGAGACTAAGACCTTGTTCACAGTTATGTGCAAATACCAGCATGTGGGAGCAATCTAATACTGGAGCAGAGAATTTGCATGAGATCACAGAACCCCTTCCAATATTAAAAAAGAAAGAAAATCACATCCTGTTCACAAAGGAGTCTTTATATTGTGTAAGTTACCTTTCCTGACATTGGCTGGGTTCACAGGATCAGCAGAGGAAACTACGCAGCATGGATTGTTTCCCCTGTCCCTGCATGTGCCCCTTGTGCGCCCAGCATTTGCTCAATTACCCACACTGCATTGTGGGTTGGTGTGTCATCCAACCCTGGTGCACAGTGCAGCGGGGTGGCTTCCAACCATTCCCACAACCACTACTACAAGCTATGATTTGTGGAGTGGGTTAGAAGTAGGGATGTCTGGTGCAGGGAAATCCGGCTTTCTTGGGGCTCCACAGAATTCCCTGGAGCCCCTGGCTCAGCTTGCCTTTGCTAGCCAAACTGCAGGCTTCTCACTGGAACTCGTGGCTTTCCAGCTGTGGTGGCAGCTGTTCTCAAGTCTCTCCTCCTTGCTAGGCCCAAGCAGGGAGAAGGAGAGACCTGCACACAGCAGCCGGCAGTGGGCAATTTGTCATAGTTTTAGACACAAAATAAAATGGATTCAGCATACAAGCCTAACACCAGACATTCAGGCACATTCAACTACAGAAATGTATGGGCTGTTTCAACTATAACGTTGCTGATCTCATCTCTATGTGACAAGGAATCTCCTGCTCCTGAACGAGGGGATTCCAGATTTGAGTATGAGGTGTCCTTGATCCTGCAGGGAAGTGCAAGAGTCAGATCTCTCAATCTCCCTCCATGTGGAGGGCAGAAGAGGGAAGTATTGACAGAACAGCTCCTCAAGCTTTTTATTTTCCCTTCTTCAAAGATGTATAAAAATGTCCTTTATGTTTATCATGAACCTGTTAAAACTACCTACCTGTAAAATGCATAGAGGACAAGGAGGTTTCCTGTAATTCCAATACAGCCAATTACAAGAACACAAGAGCCTACGGTGTAAAGAACATGATCGGGAACATCTACTTTTGTTTGGTGTTGAGTTCCCAGATTCTGTGTCTGGAAGACAAACAGTAGAGGAAACAAAGTATTGCCAGAATCAATGTGGTTTCACTGAAGGAAATTATTAAAGCATGTAAAACAACATTATCTCCCACAACTATTGTGGTATTTGAGTAAAACACAATAATTACAGTGTGTAGTATACAGCCTCCTTCTTCTAACATGAAAAAGACAACTAGTATGCTTCTAGAGAAAAGCTGGCATTGACTCAAATAATGTGCATGACCATACTTTAAGAATCCCTTAAGGTATATAGTTAGATCTGGAAAAGGCCTCAGGGCTCACATGGTTCCTACTTGCCCCTCATCACTTCCCTTCATTAGGTAGTATCCAATAGGGCAGTGAGTATGCGGCCAACCCTGCTGGCCTGGTCCACGTACACCCAGCCCCACTTGCCCAGGTCCATGCATGGCCCCTACGATGTGTGGCCACAATATAGCATTTTCGGGGGCAAGCCCCAACGTATAAGAAAACACTGGTTTCTGGAAGGGGTGCAACCTGCCCTTCCAGCAATCAGCATTTTTGCGTGCGTCAGGGCATGCCTCCAGAAATGCTATATTGTGGCTGCGTGTGGACCTGGGCTGGCAGGGCTGGGCATGCATGGACTGGGGCCTAGCGGGGCTGGCCTCACACACCGGCCCTATTGAATACTACTCAGTATGCATAGGAGGGAGATCCCAGAACTCTTTACTTGAATTACTTGAACTCTGGATATCCTTATATAACATAGGTGCAACTTCCATGGTAAGAGGTATCTCAAGTTCAAATAACTATGGTGTGTCTTAGTTTGGATATTGCTTTGTATATGGGGTGAAAGGAAAGGGATTGGGTCAGGAAGAATCATGAAGCCCAGAAGATCACTGCTTCCTAGCCCACAGTGCAGAGTGAAGAACACCTAATTAACCTGCTTTTTAGCCTGAGCAGATCAGACATAAGATACAAATGAAGCTGGCCTCCCTCTCAAATAAAAAATAATATAAAATACCACAAATTGATGACATGTTTTGATCATAGAATCATAGAATAGTCGGGTTGGAAGGGGCCTACAAGGCCATCGAGTCCAACCCCCTGCACAATGCAGGAATCCAAGTCAGAGCATCCCTGACAGATGGCTCTTCAGCCTTGTCTTGAACGCCTCCAGTGTGGGAGAGCCCACCACCTCCGTAGGTAATTGGTTCCATTGTCGTATTGCTGTAACTGTCAGGACGTTTTTCCTGATGTTCAGCCGGAATCTGGCTTCCTGTAACTTGAGCCCCAAACTTAGTCTCATTTGAAGGGATAGAACAACCCCCTGCTCAATGCAGGAAGCCTGATTCCCAGGTGGTCGCCCATCCAGCTACTGACCGGGGCTGACCCTGCTTGGATCAGACATGGGGCCATTGAGAGCTGTGAGCATGGTGGGCATCATCATGGTGATGATGATAATAATGATTTTTTAAAAAAAATTGTATACCAGTCTTAAGCCTATAGATTCAATGGTGGTGAACAGCAAATATTTCATAGAACAGTAATATACAGTAAAGGAAAGGTTCCTCCTGTGCAAACACCGAGTCATTGCTGACTCCTAGAGGGTCACTGCTTTTGCTGGCGTTTTCATGGCAGACTATAGCAGGGTGGTTTGCCATTGGCTTCCCCAGTCGTGACTACCTTTCCCCCAGCAAGCTGGGTACTCATTTTACCGACCTCGGAAGGATGGAAGGCTGAGTAGACCTGAGCTGGCTACCTGAAAACCAGCTTCCGCTGGGATCGAACTCAGGTCGTGGGGAGAATTTCGGTTGCAATACTGCCGCCTATCACTCTGCGTCACACGAGGCTCGATATACAGTAAAACCTTAACATTAATGATAAAATGAAGCAACAGCGAAAACATACAGCAGCCCAAGACATTTCTCAAATAAAAATAAAAATGTAGTAGCCTGGAGCTGAAAAGAAAATAATGTAGGCATCAGGTACACCTTTAGGAAGGGCATTCTAGAACTGGGGTGCGACCACTGAAAAACCCCGTCCTTCGTTATTGCATCATGCACTTCTGATAAGGAAAGCACTTGGAGGAAAGCTTCAGCAGAACTCTTCTGATTAATTGATTTGGGAACAAGGATTAATAATCCATATATTGTTTGTTTGTTTGTTTCAGTGGTCCTAGAGGCAGCCTCAGGTACAACCTGAAACCATCACATCACCTGGTTCAGCCTAATTTGAATGTCTGCAGCCTCTTAAGACTCTGACCATGCTGACTTCATGATTTCAACATCAAATCAGCCTTCCCTCCCTCCTCCCTTGGCCCCACCCTTCCTTTTATAACATCTTGCCTGATGAAGATGTCTAGAGATCTCAAAAAATGTGCCATTTTTGTGACCCTGAGTTAGCCTAATAACGTATTACCCTACTATGGATTTGGCATTTTTCTTATGGCCAACATGGCTACTTCTGCTTTTTGTGTGACTTGGAGATTTAATAAGCCATATATGTTACATAAAAACAAAGAAAGATTAACCTTTATCACACAAATATCTTTGGAAAGATATCTTAGGATCAATAGAAAAAAACAGACATATAAACTTAATAATATTGAAATATCTTATATGTAACTACAGTTTTGTACTTTTCTTTTAAAAAAAATCACAAATGTTCTTTGCTCCTAAATACCATCTGATCATTTCTTATCTTTGTTATTTATTTAAAATGAACTAAAATGATATGTAAAATATATTATATATAGCAGAGACATAATGATTGTATAAATCATATACAGAGACACTGATATTCCTTTGAGCAACCTAGCTACAAATTAGATTTTTGGGTTACAGGAAATTGTATACTTTGAAACTAGGTTGTCAAAAATTTATTATAGAAGACTGTTGCCAGACTAGATAGTGCCTCATTCACTATAAGGTCATTACCAGGGAATAAAATCAAACTTCAACAGGTACAGCAACAAAACCAAAACCCTGCAAATCTTTTCTTGTCCTTCAACTAGGACAGAACCTAAATAATTACATAAATGTTTCTGCTGAACCCAAATTGGAAGAGAACAAAAAGAAAACATTTCAGATTATTTGTTCAGAATAAGTATTGAACTAGAATGAATGAATGAATGAATGAATGAATGAATGAATTTAGAATGAATTTATTATTGTGGTATACTCACAAGCCTCACATAGACTGAATCTGGGACACCCAAAACTAGTATCTCGATATTATAATTTTGAGGTTTATTTGGGCTTCTGTAATCAGGTATTTAGGGGCCGCGGTGGCTTAGTGGTTAAGACGCTGAACTGCAGACTGGAAGGTCGGCAGGTCAGCAGTTCGAGACCCGAGTGCTGCGTGACGGAGCGAGCTCCCGTCTTCAGTCCCAGCTTCTGCCAACCTAGCAGTTCGAAAGCAAGAAATTGCAAGTAGAGAAATAGGTACCGCCTCGGCGGGAAAGGTAACAGTGTTCTGTGCACCTCGGTGTTCAGTCATGCCGGCCACATGACAACGGAAGCGTCTTCGGACAGCGCTGGCTCTTTGGCTTAGAAACGGGGATGAGCACCGCACCCTAGAGTCGGACACGACTGGTTGGGGACACCTTTACCTTTACCTTAATCAGGTATTTAAAGTCTGCGAAGCAACAGACAGGAGGCTACTGTGTTTCAGGCTGGAAGTCAGTTCCTACTGTGAAGATGTACAACTTCTTAGACAAAGCTGATGACAGAAAACCCATTAAGGAGGGAAAGACAGAACAGTTAATCTGTAGCACTAGGAGTAGTCTGTCTGGAAGCACAGCCAGTCTCTGTAATTGCTGACGTTGTTGATGAAACACTTTCTTTCCATTCTTTGGCCTATACATCAGAACATATGTAGTTGTTTAACCAATTACAAAAATAAATAAATAAGGGAGCAATCCTATTCAGATAGGTGGCCGCCTCCAAACTTGGAGGCAACCGCCTATCCAATGCAAGGCAGAAGAAGCACAGAGGGGATCATTCCCTCTGTGCTTCAGCTGCCCTGCATTTTCTGCAAGATAGCCAATTTTGCCTGTCTAGCCGTGGGGGGGGGGCAGTGGGGGAGGAGGTTGCTGTCCGACACATTGGATGTGTTGTACAGACATTTCCACCGACCCCACGCCAGAACGCCCCCAGACACGCCCCTGTTCAGCTGCTCCGCACTCCTCTTGAGAACATGGAGGACGGGCCTGTTGTGCGCTGCCTCCGAGGAAGCATGGAAGTGGGGGGAGGTTGGTTCCCGGAAAACAACATATCCTAAGACAGTCTAGCCACTGTCTACCGGCCATAGGATTGCTCCCTAAATAGACCCATTAATTTATCTCAACTCATGTTGCTAATTCAGCTTCATTATGTGAACTATCTTTAAATGTTAAATATTGAAAATTAGCCATGTAAACTAGTTTAGGTGTGCCAAACTACTTAGTAAACCCCTCTTGGTTTGAAGCAGAACAGGATTAAAACAATTTTGGGGTTAGCCACGCAGTATATATCTAACCCCAAAGCTTATTTTAAAAAAGGAAACCCACTTTGAGAATGAACTTTCCCAACAACAACATGGCCCAATTCACATGGGTTAACTCATGATGTGCTGCAGTGTGTGCTGGGCGTGTTCCACAGCCAATTTGAATATTCAGCCCCCCATTGCCACAGGATGTCTTAACCTGGACACTATAGCTTAATCATGAGTTAACCCAGTTAACCTACAATTACAAGTTAGTTTAACTGTGGGTTGTTTAGCCCACAATTAACCTATAGTAACTGGGTTTGGATGTCATGCAGCAACCCCAATCCAGGGTTGAATATTCAAAAAGGCTGGAGAATGTGAGGGATTAAGCCAGGATTTTCTGCTGTTACATGCTAACATCCCCTATATTGCTCCCTGTTGAAATGCAAAGTATTTTGCTGTGGCTTGGTCTTGAGTGGGTAATTAAGCTTTACAGAACAGCTGCTCCTGGAGATAAACCTGCTAGAACTCATTTGTGGATATGGATCTACACAGCTGCCTTTATTTTTGGACTGTCCTTGGGAGCATAGCTTTGGGGATTGTTATGAGTGCCTACACTTCAAAATTTAACCCTACACCACTGACTATATCCAAATAGCTTTATATCCCTATTGGGTTGCAAACAGGCCCAGCATCCGCACTTAGAACTGTCAGGCACTGGGAGCCACTGGGACCCAACAATCCTAATAGGGTCCATTGACACTGATGTTTGCTTAGGCCCTCCTGCCCACCAGTTCTCCTGGCTGGCAATGACTGGGCCATGTTAGATCTCCTATAATGCTCTTAAGTGGCTGGTGCAGCACCCCTCTGGTATACTGTGGGAGGACAACATGGTGGGCAGCTTCCCAAACCCTGCTGCTGTTGCCACTAGGTAAGCCCATGGCCAGCAACCAGTGGGGACATCCTTTGACAGAGACCTTCTCAAACCTGGTGCCGGTCCTTAACGACTGAACAACAACAATCAATAAAGGTTATATTGTTGTTTAGCTGTTCTCCGAGTTCTCTCTCTCTCTCTCTCTCTCTCTCTCTCTCTTTTAATACATCAATATTTTCCACTTAAACTCAGGAAAGAGGTTTTCTGAAACTGCATTTCTTCTTAGAAAACATACAAGTTGGGACTGCCACAAAATATTGCAGTGTATCTGCCAGGGGAGTTGCAGTGGTTGAAGAGACAAAGGAGACAAAGGAGACAGAGGCTAAGAGGTAAGTGGGTTGCAGGAAGCCCAGGGCGCTGCCCTTTATCCTTCTGACTGGCTGTGAGCTCACCAGGAGCTTCTGAGAGCTCCAACTGAATTGGAGGGGTGTGGCCTGAGTACTCCCAGCAGCTGACTGGGCGGGAAGCTTCAGTCTGTTTCCCGCCTCCCAGCTGAGCAGAGCAGAGCAGAGCAAGCTGCTCCAGCTGGTCCAGGGACTACAGAAGCAGGCAAGCTCCCAGAGAGCGAGCGACCAAAGCGAGCGGACAGGGGGAGCAAACAGGAGTTGGCCAGGGGAGTTCGGCAGGGGAGGTCAAGGGGGAGGCCCCTAACATTTTTTTTTATTTTTTTTTACTAACTTTTTTTCATTTATTTGTCTTGTAACACACACTTTCACACCAGTGGGACTCTGCTTTTAACCTCTACTGAGTAGAGGAGCAGGCACAGGCTAGTCTAGAACAATCACAAAGCTAGACACAAAAAGGGAAAAGAGGCTATGGAAGGACAAGACTCTCCAGTGGTGGTGACCTGCAAGGTGTGTGCAATGTTTGTTTTCTTGCCTGAGAACAACATGGCCTACACCTGCAACAAGTGCAAGTTGATCACGCTGCTGGAGGAAAAAGTAAGTGGACTGGAGCGGCGACTGTCAACCCTCCGGGGAATAAGAGAACACGAAGAGTTCTTGGACAGAATGGGGGAACTACAGCAGCAAAGGGCAGACCAGAAGCTTGAAGAGCAACAGCAAGATGAGGCAGTGGGAAATGCTGAGGTGAAGAAAGATGGAGTAGAGGATACTCCTTGGAAAACGGTGACAGTTAGGAGAAGAAGAACTAGACGCCACTCTGCACCAGTGGAAGCGGTGGAGCTGTGGAACCGATTCCAGGTACCTGCGGATGAGACTGGAGGACAGCCTGCAGAGGAAGAATCACAGGGGAACCTGCATGAGAGTGAGCAAGAGGCTAAAGGTCAGTCAAACAGAGGCGATGAAACCCAGGCCTACAAGAAGAAGAAGAGAAGAGTGGTAGTAGTGGGAGACTCCTTGCTGCGTGGGATCGAGACCCAAGTATGTCGCGAAGACCCGTGGACTCGCCAGGTATGTTGTCTCCCGGGAGGACAGATTAGAGACGTGACTGAAAGGTTGCCTGCACTCATAAAGCCCACTGACAGGTATCCCTTTCTTCTCATCCATGTGGGAACAAATGATACCGCCAAGCGGAGCTACGAAGAGATCACGTCAGACTTTGAAGCTTTGGGAAGGAAACTCAAGAACTTTGGGGCCCAGATAGTTTTCTCATCCATCCTTCCAGTAGTTAGAAGAGGGATAGAAAGGGAACGAAAAATACTCCGGGTGAATGACTGGCTACGAAGGTGGTGCCGACGAGAGAGATTTGGATTCTGGGACCACGGGCTATACTTACTGGAAGATGGGCTGTTGGCTAGGGATGGGTTGCACCTCACAAAGGCTGGGAAGAATGTGTTTGGCCACAGCATGAAGAACTTCATCAGGAGGGCTTTAAACTGAATCCTACGGGGAAGGGAGATGTAATGTTGGGGGTAACAATGGACGTAGGCGCATGCACTGCAATGGAGAGAACAGCGCTGATAGCGCCCAATAATAGTCTTCAGACACATGTAGGAAGAAAGCCAGACTATGAAGCACATGGTCTTCGATGTCTATATACTAATGCCCAGAGTATGGGAAACAAACAGAACGAACTTGAACTCTTAATACAGGAGGGAAATTATGACTTGATAGGTATAACTGAGACTTGGTGGGATGACTCTCATGACTGGAATACAGCAGTTGAAGGATATAACTTGTTCAAAAAGAACAGGAGGAACAGAAAGGGAGGCGGGGTTGCACTGTATGTGAAAAATACATATCTCTGCACAGAAATACAGGAGGAGGAGCTTGGTAGCCCCATCGAGAGCATCTGGGTTGAAATAAATGGAGCAAAGAATAAAAGGAACCTGGTGGTTGGAGTCTACTACCGGCCACCCAATCAAGGAGAAGACAAGGATGAAACTTTTGAAAATCAAATAGCCAATGTTTTAAGGAAGCATGATGTAGTAGTAATGGGGGACTTCAATTTCCCCGATATTTGTTGGGAGACAAATTCTGCAAAACATGGCCCCTCCAGGAAATTCCTGACTTGTGTGGCGGATAACTTCCTCCTACAGAAAGTAGAGGAAGGAACTAGAGGATCGGCTATCCTTGACTTGATCCTAACCAACAGAGATGACTTAGTGGATAAAGTAGCAGTTACAGGAACTCTGGGGGAAAGCGACCATGTTGTACTTGAGTTCTTGGTTCTAAGGGAAGCAAAAGCCGAGTGTACTCAAACGCGTACCCTGGATTTTAGGAAAGCTGATTTTAATAAACTCAGAACAATGATCAGTAAGGTCCCATGGCAAGCAATGCTAGCGAGAAAAGGAGTCCAAGATGGGTGGGAACTTTTAAAAAAGGAAATTCTCAAGGCACAATCACAAACAATTCCAACAAGAAGAAAAGGTGGAAGACAACAGAAGAAGCCAATGTGGCTTCACAAAAAGCTTAGGGATGACCTGAAAACAAAAAAGGACACATATAGGAAGTGGAAAGAAGGCCAAGTAACAAAGGAAGAGTACAGGCAGGTAGCACAGAATTGCAGGGATGGCGTCAGGAAGGCTAAAGCGGAGAACGAGGTGAGGTTAGCGAGGGATGCTAAAAACAACAAAAAGGCTTTCTTCAGCTACGTGCATAGTAAAAGGCAGAGGAAAGAAATGGTTGTTCAGCTATTAAATAAGGATGGCAAAATGATAACAGAGGACAAAGAAAAGGCAGAGGTGCTCAATTCCTACTTTGGCTCAGTCTTCTCCCAAAAGAGGGTCTATGACCCCCCTGGCAAAGGCGAAGTACAGGCTGAAGGGGCAGGATTGCAGCTTGAGATCGACAGGCATATGGTCAAGGAACACCTCATTACTTTGAATGAGTTCAAATCTCCAGGGCCAGATGAACTGCATCCTAGAGTCATAAAGGAACTGGCAGAAGAGCTCTCAGAACCGCTGTCTATTCTCTTTGAGAAATCATGGAGGACCGGGGAAGTGCCAGATGACTGGAGGAGGGCTAACGTTGTCCCTATCTTCAAAAAGGGTAAAAAGGAGGAACCTGGGAACTACAGACCAGTCAGTCTGACATCAATCCCTGGGAAAATTCTGGAGCAGATCATAAAGCAATCCATCTGGAAGCACCTTGACAACAATGCAGTGATTACTCGAAGCCAACATGGATTTGTCAAAAACAAGTCCTGCCAGACAAATCTGATCTCATTTTTTGATCAAGTCACCTCCCTTGTAGACCGTGGGAATGCTGTAGACATCATATACCTCGACTTCAGCAAAGCTTTCGACAAAGTGCCCCATGATATCCTGATGAGCAAACTAGCTCGAAGTGGGCTAGATGAAACAACGATCATGTGGATCCACAGTTGGCTACAGAATCGGACCCAAAGAGTGCTTATCAATGGGACCTTCTCAAGCTGGGGAGAGGTAACGAGTGGGGTACCGCAGGGCTCAGTCCTGGGCCCAGTGCTCTTCAATATTTTTATTAATGACTTGGAGGAGGAGGTGCAGGGAATGCTGATCAAATTTGCAGATGACACAAAATTGGGAGGGATAGCTAATACTTTGGAAGGCAGAAACAAAATTCAAAGTGATCTGGATAGACTGGAGTGCTGGGCAGAAAACAACAGAATGGCATTTAATAGGGACAAATGCCAAGTTCTGCACCTAGGAAAAAGAAACCAAATGCACAGTTACAAGATGGGGGATACGTGGCTCAACCACACTACGAGCGAGAAGGATCTTGGAATTGTCGTCGATCACAAGCTGAATATGAGCCAACAATGTGATGTGGCTGCAAAAAAGGCAAATGCTATTTTGGGCTGCATTCATAGAAGCATCGCTTCCAAATCCCGGGAAGTACTAGTTCCCCTCTACTCAGCACTGGTTAGGCCTCATCTGGAGTACTGTGTCCAGTTCTGGGCACCACACTTTAAGAAGGATGCAGACAAGCTGGAGAGGGTTCAAAGGAGGGCAACAAAGATGATCAGGGGACTGGAAACAAAGCCCTATGAAGAGAGACTGAAAGAACTGGGCATGTTTAGCCTTGAGAAGAGAAGACTGAGGGGAGATATGATAGCGCTCTTCAAGTACTTGAAAGGTTGTCACAGAGAAGAAGGCCAGGATCTCTTCTCGATCATCCCAGAGTGCAGGACACGGAATAATGGGCTCAAGTTACAGGAAGCCAGATTCCGACTGAACATCAGGAAAAACTTCCTGAGTGTCAGAGCAATACGGCAATGGAACCAATTACCTGGGGAGGTGGTGGGCTCTCCCACACTGGAGGCCTTCAAGACGAGGCTGGACAGCCATTTGTCAGGGATGCTCTGACTTGGATTCCTGCATTGAGCAGGGGGTTGGACTCGATGGCCTTGTAGGCCCCTTCCAACCCTACTATTCTATGATTCTATGCTTTGAATATACTTTTTTTTCTTACAGAAGAGTGGGATAAAAGTCTTAAATAAATCCCCAGCCATGAATAGGAGTGCTCTTGTTCAGGGCTCCAAGCCAGCCTGGAAAAAAGCCCCTGTAGTACTGTTTGGACTTAAGGGAAAGACTTTGGGGGACACCCCTCTCCTGAAACTTTTCCCCACTGTGCTATAAAGGCCTAAGAGGTGCTTTATGGCTATATAGCATGGGAGGGGGAGGAAAGTAAAAAATATCATGTGGAGAAGAGAGGTTTTTAATCTGATGACATATCCTCTAGTGATTAGTCTAATCCCTTCCCCAAGGCTCAAGCAGGCGAATTCCCTCTTCTCTTATCCTGTAGAAACCTTTTTTCTTTTTGTTTTTCAGTAGACATTCTATAGGTTCTGGAAGCTGACAGGCCATTTTTTTGATGGACCCAATTCCAAACTGATCGACATGGGTCTACCCAAGTTTGGTGTTAGAGGGAATGATGTGACATTATACCTTCTTTATCTGATAGGTTGTCTGTGCCAAATTTGATTGATTTTATTCACGGATTCATCATGTTTTGCTTGTTTTAAACCCTACTATTCTTAAGAAGCCATAAGTTGCAAAATCCAGCTAACACATTTTTCTTATCCTTGTGGAATATTTTAGTTTAAACTTCAGAAACTTCCTTTTGCAGTAATCAGTCAGCTGCTCACAGCTATACAAGCTGAATTAAGGTAACCAATCAGGAGCAGTACTGCATGTGACTCACAAGTTCATTCTATGTTCTACTGCAGAGCTACCTGTCCAGTACCACTGCAGGGGGAGAATTCAGCTTCTTGCTGTTATGCCACAACAACTCATCTTTAAATCCCAGCCCTGACACAACAGTGTCAATGCACTGGCACTCCCAAGCCCTTATATAGTCTGCTCAGAAAAAAGTGCTGGTGTTGGGAGCAGGAAAAGGGCTGGGCGATGACGGGGAGGGAGGCAAAGCCAACAACATGAAGAGTTGCCTCCTCCCACACCGTCCTGCCTGCACCCTAAGGTGTGATGAGGATTCTCTTCTGTTGTCCCAAGAGTTGCTGATGTAAGACTGTTGGGACAAATTAGTGTCTTCTCTATGGAGGCAGAACTCCAGTTGAGGAACTCCTTTCCATGGGGAGGCCCATTTAGCCCCCTCGCTTTTTTACTTTCCACTACCTGGTTAAGGCCGTACTGTTTAGGCGTGCATTTCAATAGCCTGAATATTCTTCTGGCTGACTTCACCGTTTTATTCAGGCTTTCTAATATGCTGTATACACTGTGAGCTGCTGCCTCAAGTGTTGGAGTGTTTTTTCCAGTAAAAGGGTAGAAGATAGCTTTTCTAAATACATTTTCTGAACAAACATCATCTTGTTCAAGAACCTAAAGGGCCATCTGGGCAACCCTATCTTCCTTTCCCCATTTGCCTGGGAACTGTCAAATGGAGTGCAACTGTATAGCTTCTCCCCATTTACATGGTTCAAGATCTGTCCATGTGCAGCAACTGAATTGACAGCACAGGGACAGATGACTAATCAGAATAGCCCCATTACTGCTGATAAACTACATATAATCATCATGTCAAAATGATAGCATAAACTGGCCATCAGAACCCCAACTCCACTTCAAAAAGGAAGTGTTTCTAGACCTTATAAATGCATAGGTTACTGCACAATAGGACAATGACAAAGCATTAACAGTAAGGTAGTAAAACTTATCCAGGGCATTGTCTGAAGACACATGAGGCAGCCACCTTGGCAGGTCTGGGTCTGGCCAGTGCTTGGAGGGGAGACCACCTGGGAACCTTATGTAGCCACCTGGAGTTCCACAATGGAAGAAAGGTGGGGTATAAATGTAATAAATAAAAAAAAAATTTTTCCACTCACATAATTTCAGAATAGAGACATGATTTTGAAATCTGGGGCAATAATTTCAAATAAGAATAGTAATCTGCAAATTAGCTGATCCCTTCCACCCTGTATTTCATTTCTGAATTAATCCTTGATATTGATCCCACCTTAGGATCTAGGAAACTCCCCCACACACACACTAAAGGCAGTATAAACATATTTAAATAAATGAACTTTGAATGAAAGTTTTCCAAAATGACACCAGTCTAAAAGAGACACACAGCACTAAGTATCTTTTACCATCTTTGAAGAACATTAATTTTTTCTGGTATACATTAGTGAAGTTGGTTGCTCAAAATCTATTGAAGATGAATGGTGCAAACACTTATATGGGCAGTGTTCCTGTACTAGACTATGATCTTAATGGTCTTCTTAGCTGTGAATGTACTAGCTAGATCAACAATAAATTCTGTTTACGCTTCTTCATTACAGCTGACATTTGGAAAAGTCCATTGTTTAATCATTCATTTCCCCAGTTCCTGTCAGTCACAACTTCCCAATATGATCCTCAAGAACTTGTAAATTCATGAATTTTTATGAAAGTGAATAGGAAGTATTTTGTATTCAGCAAATGCATTGCAGCTAATCAGGGTCATTATTTTCCACCTGCCTGTTCTTCGGAGCATGGTCTAGGCATACCATGCTAATAAATTAAAAACACATTTTGAAAGTGCATTAAAACTGACTTGACAAAGCTCAAACATGAAAACCTTCCTGTTCACATTTGGAATACACTGAAATCTACATGTCTAAAGATGAATGCTTATGAAATAGACCACTTTTAGAAACTCCATACAGGTATTTTTACAACCCAAGCAAGAACACGATTATTCAGAAGTATGATCCACTGATCTCAATGGGTTTTAATTTTCTAGCAAGAATGCTTAGTGTGATACAACCTGAACTTGCAATTCTAACAACCTGATCCTTTAGCTTACAGTGAAAGATAAGTAGTAATACAATCAAATGCAGTGCGATTGCATTGAACCAGTGCATGACAAGTGGCGGCATTGCATGAGTACAGCAAAATATCTAGAATATTGCACAGATCCAGACATACTGATGTGGCTGAACCATGCACAACCTTGTATGAATCAGATGTAGATCAAGAAGAGGGATGCATCAGGTGAGGGGCAGAAGAATAGAGATGTAAACTGAATAAGTGCCCTTTCTTGGTTGGTCAAAGCTTGCAGACAGCAAGATGAACAAACCCTTGAAAACTGACAGAAGCCAAGCAGAGGCAGGCAGACTGTCCATAGTTAGAGATGGTGATAGTTTGCCAGGAAGTCCAGCACAGAGAGAACAGGTAGCAGTAACCAGGTAATCAGCAGGTCCATGAGAGTTCCCAGGCAGCAGCATACAGCTCATTCCAAATACCTCCAGAACAAAACAGAGTGCTGTATAGTAATGTGGGGAGGCAGCGGGAGTGCAACCCTGTTTATTCTGCTCTATCTCTCATTGGCTTTTGATACCATTGACCATGGCATCCTCCTGGATCGACTCTGTGGGATGGGTATTGGAGGCACTGTGCTACAGTGGTTCCAGTCCTACTTACAGGGCAGATTTGAGTTACACTGGGTGACTTTTAGGGATGTATGAAACCCCCTTACCTGGAGTCTATGGGGGGTCTGCGGCAGGGGACCCGTCCCTCCCTCCCCCGGAAACCTCGCTGCCTGGCTCCATTCTGGGGCAAGTCTGCAGAGCTGCTGGCTGGTTCCGGCCACTGGTGGACTTCCAGCCACTGCTGGTCTGCGGATGCAAGTGGCGTCCAGCGTAGCGGACTCCATTTGCGTCCCTGCTCTTTGCCATGATAGGCTATGTAAATCTTTATGTAGCCTATCATGGCAAAGAGCAGGGACGCAAATGGCGCAGCAGACGTAGCCTATTACTGCAAAGCCTTTATGTAGCCTATTATTGCAAAGAACAGGGATGTAATGGTGTCCGCTATGCCATTTGCGTCCCTGCTCTTTGCTGTAAAATATTTATGTAGCCTATCACAGCAAAGAGAAGGGATGTAAATGGCGTCTGCTACACCGGATGCCATTTTCTTCCGCAGACCGGCAGTGGATGAACTAGACCTGACCAGTGGCAGGTAGGATCTATTCCGGGGCAACTTTGTGGGGTGGCAGAGGTGGGTGGTCCGTTCCCGCCATGGACTCTGAGGGGCCAGATTCTTTAGAATCCGGCATTATTGGAGTCTGTGGCGGAATTCTCTAACATCCCTAGTGACTTTTCCTCAGCCCCTTGGCAATTGAGCTAAGGGGTCCTGCAGGGTACCATCTTGTCCCCAATGTTTAACATCTATATAAAGCCGCTGGGAGTGATCATTACGGGTTTGGAGCTAAATGCCATCAGTATGCTGATGACACACAGTTCTATCTCCCTGTGACATCTGAATCAGGAGAGGCTGCGCAAGTCCTGAACCAGTGGCTAGACTCAGAAATGGGCTGGATGAGGGCCAATAAACTGAAGCTGAACCCCAGCAAGACAGAAGCCCTGTGAGTGAGTGGTTCCTGGGTCTGGGAGATAGGCTCATTGCCTGTTCTGGATGGGGTTGCACTCCCTCTGAAAGGTCAGGTCTGTAGTCTGGAGGTACTCCTAGATCCATCATTGTCGCTGGAGGCCCAAGTGGCCAATGCGGATTGGAGTGCCTTTTACCAGCTTCAGCTGGCTCACCAGCTACGGCCTCTCCTGGACAGGGATAGCTTGACCACTGTGGTACAGGCATTAGTAACCTCAAGACTGGATTACTGCAATGCGCTCCATGTGGGGCTGCCCTTAAGGCTGGTCCCGAAGCAGGAGCTAGTACAGAATGCAGCAGCTTAGCTGTTGTCAGGAGCTGCCCCTTTTCAGCATGCAACTCCTTTGCTGAGGGAACTGCACTGGCTGCCTATTCGCTACTGGGCCAGGTTTAAGGTAGTAGTACTTGTGTACAAAGCCCTAAACAACTTGGGACCAGGATACCTGAGAGAGCACCTTCTCCCTTACCAACCTGCCTGGTCACTGAGGTCATCAGAGGGCATGTTCTTGTGGTTCCACATGGACCCATGGCCTGGTTGGAGTCCACCAGGAAAAGAGCCTTCAGTGTGTTGGCCCCCTTCCTATGGAATTCCCTGCCTTTGGAGGTCAGGCAGACACCAATGTTGTGTTGCTTCTGGTGCCTCCTGAAGACATTGTCATTTCAAGAGGCCTTCCTTGAGTGACCAGCCATGGTTTATTAAATTGACCTTATTGGAACTGGTCTTTTTAAAAAAATGTTTTGACTGTTTTAACCTGGTATTTTATTCTTTTCTTTGTTGTTCACTGCTCCAAAATCTTCTAATGTGGAGCAGTATATAAATACTGTAAATAAATAAATGCAGACCATGAATATTGCTTCAAGTCTCTTCCCTCACTTTAATGAAGAACGGATCTCTTAAAGGGGCCACTTTCAAGCCTGAAGCCTAGCAGAGTTCTTTGGCATGTTGTTTCTTGGTAATCTCCTGCCATCCCTAGCAAGCAAGAGCAGGTGAACCTGTGGTCTTAGACAACACGCTCATTGAAAGGTTCAGGCTGCCCACACAGGCTGTTTGGATTGCTGGATCCTGGTCTACATCTGACAGGAAGTGCTCTGCAGTGCAGGAGCCTATCTGCTTACCCCTGGACTTGGCTTTCAGGCCCCTGGAAAGACACACACTCTCTGATTCCATGTCCTTTGGGTCAAAGTTCTTGTGGACACTATCCAGGTCTGGGACATATGAGTTACTGCCTGGGTCCAGGGCTTGCTGAAAGTTTAAGGGGGACCCTGAGGAAATGTTATCAGGTGGATCTCACCACTAGCTGTGCTTCTTCCTTAGGGGAGATATGATAGCACTCTTCAAGTACTTGAAAGGTTGTCACAGAGAGGAAGGCCAGGATCTCTTCTCGATCATCCCAGAGTGCAGGACACAGAATAATGGGCTCAAGTTACAGGAAGCTGGATTCTGGCTGAACATCAGGAAAAACTTCCTGACTGTTAGAGCAATGCAACAATGGAACCAATTACCTAGGGAGGTAGTGGGCTCTCCCACGCTGAAGGCATTCAAGAGGAGGCTGGACAGGCACCTGTCGGGGATGCTCTGACTTGGATTCCTGCATTGAGCAGAGGGTTGGCTTGATGGTCTTGTAGGCCTCTTCTAACCCTACTATTCTATGATTCTATAGCAGCAGCAGCAGCAGCTCCTCCTCCATTGCATAAAGGACAGGCAGCAGTAGCTGCCATTGCTTGCCACTGGTAGGCAATCAATAGTGGCTGCAAGGAGCTGCAGCCACTGGAACTGTGGCTACAGGAAAGGGCAGAAGCTTGCCACCAGCTGCCACCGATCACTCAGTCACTTGAGTGGGTGAGCAACTGTATCAGTGGCAAGGAGCCGCAACAGCAACTGTTGCCTGCCTACTCCCTTTGGGCAGAATATGAGCAGCGTTTAAGCCCCCAGGTTGGCCAAGCTGCTGTGGGCGATGGAGTTTGCAGTCTAACACATCTGGAAGGTGCCAGGCTGGGGAAGCAACCGGACCGCGAAATGCAGTATCCAAGGTGCTGAACTTGATTCCCAAAATAGGTTCTGACTGAAACCCAGAGTGGATTCACATCCCCACTGACATCGGAGCCACCAGCCTCTACTGCCTGTGCACATGCCTCCTGGCAAGAGGATGTCAACTGGCATGCTCCAGTGCAAGAAGCACAACAGTAAAAATCAGTGGAGGCCCTAAAGGAGCTATCCAGGGTGCTGAATCTTATCCCCCAAATAGGATCAGTGTCTTGGATAGCTCCTTTAGAGTTCTGGTTGCTTCTGGCTGAAACCCGGAATGGATTTACAGCCCCACCGAAATAGGAGCCACCAGCCTCTGCTGGTAAAAATAGAATCATAGAACTCTAGAGTTGGAAGGGACCTTGGAGATCACCTAGTCCAATACGCTGCTCAATGCAGGATTCAAGTATAGCATCCCTGATAGATGGCTGTCCAGCCTGTTTAAATACCTCCAGGAAAGGAGAGCCCACCACCTCCCAACACAGTCTGTTCCACTTCTCTTACCATTAGGAAATGTCACCAAACATTTAACTTGAAATCTGCTTCCTTGCCATTTCTAGTCCTGCGCCTAGGGATGGACGAAAGGGACTTACCTTGTCCGCAGCTTGCTTTGCACTGGGGGGGGAGGTGCTTCGCTTCTCCCCCCGAAGTTCAGGCGAGGGGGGGGAGGCGCCCCGCCTCGCCCGAAATTCAGGATGGGGGGGAGGCACCCCATCCCTCGTCGCCAAAATTCAGGCCGGGGAGGAGTGCCCCGTCTACCCGGCTGCGAAAAAAAAAAGTAAAGTAAAAACAAAACAAAACACACACCTGTGATAGGCTACGTAACGATTTACGTAGCCTATCACAGCTAGATTTCCAAAGTCAGCCATGATAGGCTATGTAAATCGTCACGTAGCCTATCACGGGTGACTCTGAAAAAAAAAAAGCGCGTACGCAAATGGCGGCGCCCATGGGGCGCCGCCATTTGTGTTCCTTAGTTTGGCACATCTAGTCTACGTAAAGATTTACATAGATTACGGCGAAAATAAGGGAACGCTATTTGTGTTGCCCTTATTTTCACCGTAGTCTACGTAAATCTTTACGTAGACTAGACGTGCCAAACTAAGGAATTTGTTTTTTCAAAGTCACCTGTGATAGGCTACATGACGATTTACATAGCCTATCATGGCTGACTTTGGAAATCTAGCCGTGATAGGCTACGTAAATCGTTATGTAGCCTATCACGGGTGTGTGTGTGTGTGTGTTTTTACTTTACTTTTTTATTTTGTAATGGTGGCGGCGGCAGCTGGTCAGAAGACCGGCCGCCACCGCCAAAACGCCGCCGGGACCCGCCGCCGAGAGGGAGATTCGCATGAGGTAAGTCCCATCCCGGGGGTGGGGCGGGGGGCCGGCGGAGAATTTCACCACCAATTTCGGGGGGCCGAATGCGTTGGCATTCGGCCTCCTGGAGATTCGTGGAGAAATTCTCCGCCATCCTTACCTGCGCCCTGGTACAACAGAAAAAGTCTGCTTCTTCTTCTGCATGACCGGCTGTATTTGAAGACAGCGATCATGTCTCCCCTTAATCTTCTCTATTGAATGTCTCCCTTTCCCCAGTTGTAGCGCCAGAGTGATTTACTGCTCACATCACAAGAAAACACATTTTCTATATCGTCTATTATGTAAAGGGTGGGTACAATAAGGCTATGATCAAAGCTCTCACTCAGAGCAGATCAGCTCATCAGAACTGGGACATGTCACTAGAATAAGGACTTATCCTCTGCAATTATGCTATTTATAAACAAGCAGGCAAAACATTCAGGGCATCAGACCCACAATGGTGAAGCTCCCTTCCCCAAAACTAATAAATACATAAAAAATAAAAATAAAAGCAGCATGGATTTACAAATTTATTTATTTATTTATTATTTCATTTCTATACTGCCCAATAGCCGAAGCTCTTGGACAATGCAAAATGAAAGTCCACTTCTCAGCCCCCAGCTTTTCCATAGTGCAATTACCACAGCAAGTGAACAAAATTAATGCCGCTTTCTAAACTGGAAATGCTGGGAGAAGGAAAGGGAAGGGTGAGTGAAGACAGAATCTTGCATGGTCATTACAAAAATTAAAGGCGTCACTGAGAGAGATGCCAAGATTAACAGTGGCACCATATAGATACAGTTACTTTTTCATATAGGCTATACATTCATAACCCTAGTTTTCTTCTTTTGCTTAACCCATAAGTGCTTCTCCCATCATGGCTTTTTATTTTCAGCTAGTCATACACAGGATCAGATTGTTGGTCTGTTATGTATTTTTTAACAATCATGGTACTTTGATAATGAGCATGAGAAACTGAGCATGAGAAATCTAGTGTTGGGATGCTCAATAAAGGCTAGTGCACGCCCTGAGCAAGTTACAATTCTGTGTTTCTTATTCTAATTAAAAGAACCTTATTAGTACTCCTCTTGGTTTTCTTAACAATGCTTGTGCAGCTGTCATTAAAGCATCTTTAGTAGTCATTTCAGTTTCTTGACTCACACCTTTCATTATTGCACTTAGAGCCATTATCACCTTTTTTAACATCTCCCCTGCAGTACAGCTTCAACTGGGCTAAACAAACAGCACTAAAATGCACTGGAATGGTTCAAAGGATAGGTTATTAGCCAGGTTGCCAGTCCAAGCCCCCACTGCTGCAGGTTCTCATTACAAGTGAATCCAGCAAGGGTGGGTTGTTGAGATGGTTGACAAGCCACCCAGAACCCATGGGCTGTTTAACTACCCCAGTAACCCTCCCTTGGTGGGTTCACATTCACACAGAAGTTATGGTACACCCTTGCTGCACCCCGAATATTCAGAATGGTGGCCACTACCATGACAAGCCTGGTGGGAAAATTCACTCACAGTGGTTTGTTGATACATGTGAACTGCAGCACCATGTCCATTGCCTGTTTCTTTAACTATCCATAGACAGCACAGTATTGCACAGGCCTGTATGATGAATGTTCTGGGTAAAAGGAATAGCAAATCATGGTGTAAAGCCTTGGACTATTAGAGAAATAAGGGGGAAAGAGGTTAAAAAGTCCCCAGGGTAAAAGTTGAATACATCGGACATTGAACTATGTAAACATACAAGTGTAAAGTCAGGGGGAAACATCATGTCTTATGTGCTAGACCAACCTTGCCAAGCTTGGTAACTTCCGGAAGTTTTGAATGATAATTTCCATGATGACTGACCATTAGCTGGGGCTGATGGGAGTTGTAGTCCAAAATATCTGGAAGGCACCAGGCTGGGGAAGGCTGTACTTGACCTTTACAATAAGGGCGTACTGTGGTGCCTGCCTGAAAACGTTTGACTCACTATAAGCAGAATGAAGTCTTTTAACCATGCAAAGTGGCTTGCCAAGTGTCTGAAGCCTATCCTGTTTTTGCAAGCCCAGTTAGGTATCCCTGCAGCAGGCTTCAAACTCTTAATTTAGAGGTGCCAAGATAGTAATAAATCAGATCCAGGTTTACTTACAAGGAGTACTTTATTGAGCGAGTTACAGCACACAGGTGTACCCAATGGTTGGATCAGACAGCTTCTCTGAACCCAGAGCCATGGGGTAAAATGGATTTTATACCATACATGTCAGCAGTGAGGCAGCATGAAAACAGCAAGCATTAATTAGCATTCATTCCCAGCATAGACTAACAGTGCTTGTTCAGAAGGAAACTTTCCCAGCACAGACACCTGCAGCTTTAAGGCAAACAAGCTTCATTTCCCAGGTGCATCCTGATAAGACCCTCTAGCCTTCGTTAGCATGGAATGTGCTGAGGCCACTACTATCGACCTTTGACTCATCTTGGTAAATCAAGATGCCTGTTAGGGAAAACAGCAGCCGACTGAACCAAAGTCAGAGAGCATTACAGATCATCTAAACCCCTCTAAAACTACTAATAGCTTGGATCAGGCCTGGGACCTTACAGCAGCAAAGACAGAAGATTTAACAAGTCCCTGGTGGGCTGCCATACCTGACCAGTGGGTTGCAATTTGGCTACATGGGTCGCAAATTGTTCTGGCCTATCAGAATGCATTCTTTAAAAAAACTCTGTCTATTGTGTGCCCCAGTGCTGGAAACTGTACAAGAAAGCTCCCTGATTTCCAAATAAAGAGACAGAATAATGTCATGAGTAAAGGATTTGTATCAGAAACTCAGGAATAATGCATGCACGAAGACCTGATTTCTTTTATATTAAAGAGAGCACAACCACATGATCATAATTCCATACTGAAAGCACAGGAAGTGGATACACATGGAAATACATTGAAAAAAAGAAGAAGAGTATGACCCCAAGGAGCACTAAAATAATTTTAAATAAACAATGCAATACAGTATTTTGAGAACTGGGAACACCGCTACCTGCACAAGAGTAATGGCACAAACTACAATGTTATACTTGCATTACAAAATATGTTATTCCAGTACTGTGGGCAGCTACTGCTGGTAGACAAATATTTATAATTTGCTCGGGAAGGAGCCTGTGGGAAGGAGGACCAGCCAGGTGTACCAGGTGGATCCTAAGCCTGCTTCTGTCCCCACCAAACAGGTACTTAAGACGGTGTTGCCAGAGGCAGCGCCTCGGCATGGCGCTAAGTGCAACACTAAGTGTGCATTTAGCGTCGCACTTGGAGTTGCATGGAACAGCACCTGAAGACCCACCCACCTGTCTCTCCAGAGACACCAGCAGCCACAGATACCAGCAGCAAATAGCAGCAGCAGGGGGCAGCAGCTTTAAAGACCAGGGAGAAAGGGGCAAACGTGGATTTTATCTGCTCCTTCTTAGCTGCTGTTCTCTTTTATCTTTTATATTCTTTTACACTGTTGTATATTTTATATCCTAACATTTGAATATGTGCCTGGGAGGACTATTGGGCAACTCAGGGGGTCGGGGAGGTGCCACTATAACTGTGGTCATGGGCAGGGGGAGGTATGGCATTGGGGGATTAACAGGCCAGCTGAGGAGGAGAGGGGCTAGACACCTTACAGCTGTCCCCTCTTCTGGTTCTTCCCCCAACCTGATGGTTCCTGGCAGCCTTACCAGTCTGCCCTTGGGTCTGGTGGTGCTGCTGCTGAATGCCAGGTCGGCCCAAAATAAAATCTCCCTCATCCATGATTTGATTGTGGATGAGGGGGCTGACCTGGTATGTATTACTGAGACCTGGGTGGGGGAACTGGGAAGGGTCACTCTCTCCCAGCTGTGCCCTCCTGGGTACTCGATGCAGCACCAACACCGACTCGAGGGTCGAGGAGGGGGGGTTGCCGTGGTCTATAGGAATTCAATCTCCCTCTCTAGGCTTCCTGCCCATTTCAGTGCAGATCTTGAGTGTTTGTACCTTGTGTTGGGTACCCGGGACAGATTAGGGATTCTGTTGGTGTACCGCCCACCCTGCTGCCCATCAGAGTCCCTGCCTGAGCTGACGGAGGTAGTCTCAGACTTGGTGTTGAGGACCCCTAGGATGATGGTCCTGGGGGATCTCAACTTCCATGCCAAGGCGGCTCAGGACTTCATGGCTGCCTTGACAAGGATGGGGCTGTCCCAACATGTCATCGGCCCAACGCATATTAAAGGACACACGCTTGACCTGGTTTTCTCAACTGGGCAGGAGGATGGTGATCTGAAAGTGGAGGAATTAACATCTGTCCCTTTGTCATGGTATCATTTCCTACTGAGGTTTAGACTCCTGGCAGCCTTCCCCCTCTGCAAGGGTGGGGGACCTATTAAAATGGTCCGCCCCCAGAGGCTAATGGATTCCGATGGATTCCAGAGGGCTCTGGGGGATTTACCTGCTGGTATGGCTGGTGCTCCTGTCGAAGTCCAGGTTGCTCTGCGGAATGCAGAGATCACTCGGGTGGTTGACACGATCACACCCAAGTGCCCTCTCTCTGAGCAGAGCCCAGCCAGCTCCTTGGTATACACCTGAGCTGAGGGCAATGAAGCAAGAGGGGAGATGGCTAGAACACAGGTGGAGGAAAACTCGTGCTGAGTCTAACCGAACACAGGTAAGAGCCCACTATCAAGCCTACTCTGTGGCGGTGGGGGTGGCAAAGAGACAGTTCTTTTCCACCAGCATTGCATCTTCTCAGTGTCATGCAGCAGAGATTTTCCGAGTGGTTCACGGCCTGTTACATTCTGGGCCAGGGAGAGAGATGGTGGAACCCTCAGTGGTACGCTGTGATAAGTTTGTGTGGCACTTTGAAGATAAAGTCACTCAGATTCGTCATGAATTGGACACCATGATTAATGCAGTTCCATTGGTAGAGGCATTCAGAGCACCACCTGGTCCAGTTTTATTGGATGAGTTTCAGTTACTGAGGCCTGAGGATGTGGACAAGGTGCTTGGCCAAGTCCAATCGACCACTTGTGTGCTTGACCCTTGCTCTTCATGGCTTATTAAATCAAACAAGGAGGGGATGTCCGGCTGGGTCCAGGAGGTTGTAAATTCCTCCTTGAGAGAGGGAGTGGTGCCAGCTGCTTTAAAAGAGGCAGTAATTAGACCACTCCTGAAAAAGCCTAACCTGGACCCAGAGAATGTTAACAGTTATAGTCCAGTGGCCAACATCCCCTTCCTGGGAAAGGTGCTTGAGCGGGTGGTTGTAGGACAGCTCCAGGCACTCTTGAATGAAACGGATTATCTAGATCCATTTCAATCGGGCTTCAGGCCTGGTTTTGAAACGAAAACTGTCTTGGTCGCCCTGTGGGATGACCTCTGCCAGGAGAGGGACAGGGGGAGTGTGACCCTGTTGATTCTCCTGGACCTTTCAGTGGCTTTCGATACCATCGACCATGGTATTCTTCTGGATAGGGTGTCTGGGTTGGGAGTTGGAGGCACTGCACTGCAGTGGTTCCGCTCCTACTTGGAGGGCCGATTCCAGAAGGTGGTGCTGGGGGATTATTGCTCTGTGCCATGGCAATTGTGCCATGGGGTTCCACAGGGCTCTATTCTATCTCCCATGCTGTTTAACATCTACATGAAACCGCTGGGGGAAGTTATCTGGAGGTGTGGGCTGAGGTGCCATCAATATGCGGATGACACCCAGCTCTACCTTTTTCACATCAAAACCAGTTGAGGCAGTGGCTATTCTGAATTAGTGCCTGGGCACGGTAATGGCCTAGATGAGGGCCAATAAACTGAAACTCAGTCCAGACAAGATGGAGGTACTGTTAGTGGGTAGTTCGTCTGCCCGGCTAGGTGATATTCAACCTGTTCTGGAGGGGGTTGCACTCCCCCTAAAGGATCACATTTGTAGCTTGGGGGTGCTCTTGGATCCAGAACTGTCACTTGAGGCACAGGTGAACTCAGTGGCATGGAGCACTTTTTATCAGTTTAGGCTGGTATACCAACTACACCCTTATCTGGACAGGGATAGCCTAGCTACAGTTATCCATGCTCTGATAACTTCTCGTCACCACTCCAACCCAAGCACCACTCCAACCCAAGAAGCTGCTTTTAAGTTGTGTGTGTGTGTGTGTGTATATATATATATATATATATATGTGTGTGTGTGTGTGTGTGTGTATATATATATATACATATATATATATATATATATATATAGAGAGAGAGAGAGAGAGAGAGAGAGATTGATTGAGATTCTTAATCATTTTTGCCTCACACTATTTAAAACTAAAAAAAAAATGCTTTGCTATGCATGGAAAAAGATACAAGTACTGTACTTGTATATTTTTCCTTGCAGAGAAAACAGCATTTTAAAAAGAACACCTCTCTATAAAACTGTCTTCCACTTACTTTACAGCTTTTGTCAAGAAAAAAAAACACTGAAGACATCATCTGAGCATCAGCTTTAATTTGGCCTTTAGTCAAAAGACTTGTCTCTAGAAGTGACAGATGAAGTTCTAGAGCCAATTAACAACTTAATAAAATGAGCAAGTAACTTATTTAGGAGTGCTTAAGGAACCATGGAATTCTGACCATAAATAATTGTTATAATGATATTACCAAGAACTGAAGGGTAGCCAATTTAACACAAGATTTTTAAAAAGGGATTTGGGGAGCAATCCTATGGCCACTAGACACTGTCTAGAGGGCCATAGGTTATGCTCTTTTCCGGGAATCGAACTCGGAGCCAGTCGGTTTGGAGGCGGCCACCTATCTTGATAGGACTGCATCCTTAGAAGGATATCCATGAAATTGCAGGCCTCCTGGCCAATGTCTTTCCTAGATAAACTAGTTTTGTTGTTTATTCAGTCAGTCGCTTCCAACTCTTCGTGACTTCGTCGACCAGCCCACGCCAGAGCTTCCTGTTGGCCGTTGCCACCCCCAGCTCCCCCAACGTCGGATCCATCACCTCCAGAATATCACCCATCCATCTGGCCCTTGGTCGGCCCCTCTTCCTTTTGCCTTCCACTTTCCCTAGCATCAGCATCTTCTTCAGGGTATCCCGTCTTCTCATTATGTGGCCAAAGTACTTCAGTTTTGCCTTTCATATCATTCCCTCAAGTGAGCAGTCTGGCTTTATTTCCTGGAGTATGGACTGGTTTGATCTTCATGCAGTCCAAGGCACTCTCAGAATTTTCCTCCAGCACCACAGTTCAAAAGCATCTATCTTCTTTCGCTCAGCCTTCCTTATGGTCCAGCTCTTGCAGCCATAGGTTACTATAGGGAATACCATTGCTTTCACTATGCAGACGTTTGTTGTCAGTGTGATGTCTCTGCGCTTAACTATTTTATCAAGATTTGTCATTGCTCTCCTCCCAAGAAGTAAACATCTTCTGATTTCCTGGCTGCATTCAGCATCTGCAGTAATCTTTGTGCCTAGAAAGACAAAGTCTGTCACTGCCTCCACGTTTTCTCCCTCTATTTGCCAGTTATCAATCAAGCTGGTTGCCATAACCTTGGTTTTTTTGAGGTTTAACTGAAACCCAGCTTTTGCACTTTCTTCTTTCACCTTCATCATGAGGTTCCTCAGCTCCTCCTCGCTTTCAGCCATCAAAGTGGTATCATCTGCATATCTGAGATTGTTAATGTTTCTTCCAGCGATTTTAACTCCAGCCTTGGCTTCATCAAGCCCAGCACGTCATAGCATGATGTGTTCTGCGTACAGGTTGAATAGGTAGGGTGAGAGTATACAGCACTGCCGTACTCCTTTCCCAATCTTAAACCACTCCGTTGTTCCATTGTCTGTTTTTACCATTGCTACTTGGTCGTTATACAGATTCCTCAGGAGGCAGACAAGATGACTTGGTATCCCCATACCACCAAGAACTTGCCACAATTTGTGATGATCCACACAGTCAAAGGCCTTAGAATAGTCAATGAAACAGAAACAGATGTTTTTATGAAACTCCCTGGCTTTCTCCATTATCCAGTGGATATTGGCAATTTGGTCTCTAGTTCCTTTGCCTTTTCGAAACCCAGCTTGTACATCTGGCAATTCTCGTTTCATGAATTGCTGGAGTCTACCTTGCAAGATCTTGATCATTACCTTACTGGCATGTGAAATAAGTGCCCCCGTTGGATAGTTTTAACATTCTTTGGTGCTTCCCTTTTTTGGTATGGGGATATAAGTTGATTTTTTCCAATCTGTTGGCCATTCTTGTGTTTTCCAAATCTGCTGGCATATGGCATTCATCACCTTGACAGCATCATCTTGCAAGATTTTAAACAGTTCAGCTGGGATACCGTCATCTCCTGCTGCCTTGTTATTAGCAATGCTGCTTAAGGACCATTCAACCTCGCTCTTCAGGATGTCTCGCTCTAGCTCACTGACCACACCGTCAAATCTATCCCCGATATTATTATCCTTCCTATACAGATCTGCTGTATATTCTTGCCACCTTTTCTTGATCTCTTTTGCTTCTGTTAGGTCCTTGCCATCTTTGTTTTTGATCATACCCATTTTTGCCTGGAATTTACCTCCGATGTTCCTAATTTTCTGGAAGAGGTCTCTTGTCCTTTCTATTCTATTATCTCCTTCCGCTTCCGCACATTGCTTGTTTAAAAATAACTCCTTATCTCTTCTGGCTAACCTCTGGAATTTTGCATTTAATTGGGCATCTCTCCCCCATCACTGTTGTCTTTTGCTTTCCTTCTTTCTTGGGCTGCTTCCAGTGTCTCAGCAGACAGCCATCTTGCCTTCTTGGTTTTCTTTTTCTTTGGGACGTTTTTTGTTGCCGCCTCCTGAACAATGTTGCGAACTTCTGTCCATAGTTCTTCCGGGACCCTATCTACTAAATCTAGTCCCTTAAATCTATTCTTCACCTCCACTGCATATTCATGAGGAATATTAGTGAGCTCTTATCTAACTGATCTGTGGGTCTTCCCTATTCTCTTTAGTCTGATTCTAAATTGTGCAATAAGAAGTTTGTGATCTGAACAGCTCCAAGTCAAAGCACTATTAAGCTAGAATGTTCAGTAAAGAGTTTTTAAGGCTAGACAACTGACTGTTTTCACCTTGGAGGTGGGAATTAAGCAGTGGAATCCCTAAAGCATATATTTTTGGACCAGTGCAATTGAATCTACCCATAAATATTCTGGAGTCAGAGATCAGCAGTGAGATGGGATAGCTACATTTCTGGATGACACCAAACTATTCAGGATAAGGAAAACCCACATGGATTATGTGCTCCAAAAGGATTTCTCCAAACTGGGGGAATGGTCAACAGAATGGCAAATGAGATTCAATGTTAAGTAAGTGTGAAGTGATGCATATTGTGCAAAAATAACAGCACATCTACGCTGAAAGGATCTGAGCTGGCTACGCCTATCCAGAAAAGAGATCTTTGAATTCTGTGGGATAACTGAGCATAAAAATGCTGAGTCAGTATGCAGTAGAAGTGAAAGAGGAAATTCTAAATTCTAAGACATCTATGATGCCGCTGCTTTTGGAATACAGTGTATAATTCTGATACCGTGCTGCAAAAAGGAAATTGTATAGCTTGAACATATGAAAATCATAAAGGGTTTGTTTTCCTATAAGGAAAGGCATACAAAAACTTTGGGGCTTAGTGTAGGGGGAAAAAAAGATAATAGAATCATAGAATAGTAGGGTTAGAAGGGGCCTACAAGACCATCAAGTCCAACCCCCTTCTCAATGCAGGAAACTAAGGGAAACCTGACAGAGGTTTATAAAATAATGAATGGTATGGAGAAAGCCCATGGAGTAAAAACTCTAACTCTCTCTCTCTCTCTCTCTGATGACACTAGAATTCAGAGTCACTCAATGACATTGATTGGCAGTAAATTCAAGAAAGAGGAAAGTACATCTCCAGACAATGGATCATACCATATAACAGTGTTCCCCAATGTGGTGCCCTCCAGATGTTTTGAACTACAGCTCCCAGCATACATCATCATTGGCCATGCTGGCCAGGGCTGATGGGAGTTGTACCCCAAAACATCTGTTGAGCACTGCATTGGGGAAGGCTGCCATATAAAGCTCACTGCCACAAGATGTGGCAATGTCCATTCGATAGCTTCAAGGGGAGATTAGATGAATTCACGGAGGACAACTCTATCATCTATTAGCCATGACAACTCAGGCTAAAACCCTGTATCCATTTACCTTGGGGTAAGCTTCGTTGTACTTTAATGGGACTTGCTTTTCATTAGACAAGTATACGATTCCGCTGTAAATGGAACTTCCCATTTTGAACAGAAGGTGGGGGGACTAACAGAGCAGAATTGTTGCCTTCAAACCCTGCTTATGAGCCTCCTGGAAGCATATGGCTGGCTACTGTTGGCCTACTGGACTAGATGGACCCTCGGGGTCAACCAGCAGGGCTGCTTGGGTTTCTGTTCTTGTTGCCATGAAATTTTATTTTGATTTTTGTTAAGAGGCAACAAAAAGATGAGGAACATACATAGAACAAGATCACTAAAGAAACAAGTCTTAGTCTAACACTAATACGCTTATGGAAAAAGCTAGAGTAAACTGCCTAAGTAGAAGCTCACTATCTAATGAAAGGATTAAAATCCAAGGTATATAGCATATATAAGTGAGCAATCCTATGGCCGCTAGACAGTGGCTAGATGGCCATAGGATATTGTGTTATCCAGGAACCGACCTCGGAGCCCGGGCTCTGAGGTCAGTTCCCAGAGAACTGACCTCCCCCCACTTCCGCACTGCCTCCGAGGTTGACGGAACAGCCCCATGCTCCACACTCGCAAGAGGAGTGCGGAGCGGCTGGAAAGGGGCGTGCCCAGGGGCGTTCCGGGGTGGGGAAGGCAGAAATGCCTGTATGACACATCTAGCTGAAAATGCAGGGCAGGAGGAGCATGGAGGGAACAATCCCCCCATGCTTCTCCTGCCTTAGGTGGCCGTCTATCTGGATAGGATTGCGCCCTAAGAGTTATGAGCAAAAGTGGGTTATTGTGTGTCTGTGTGCATGAATGTATTAGAAAAAAGGATATAGGCAATTTGTTCAAAAGTGTAAAAGGCATTTTATATTCTTCATGTATAAGACCAAATTCACCTATCAGTGTTCACTCTTGCCCACAGCCCAGGAGAAAGTGGAACAAAGCCTAGAGAGGGACCAGAGCCACATCAGCCTATGACTACAAAATATAAGAGAAGAGATAAAACTGAAGGGAGGTGAAAACCTTATGGAAAACAGGGATTCCTAGCACAGATAATGCATGCACACAAAGGTAGGGCAACTCATTCTTGTACTGCATTGAATGGAAGGGATGGAGGTTGGATTGGAGCTATCTTCCAGTCGGTTCAATGTAAGAAGAGATTACCCAAGTGTCTGTGCCTCCCAAAAGAGATCTATTCGATACTCTGGGTCTTTTTATATATTGCTTTTATTTGGTAAGATGTAGCTGCAAATGGGTGTGAAAGTGGATACGAGCTGGCTCCTTGTTATGTGCCCACCTGGGTTTGTACGACACAATTCTGGGTTTATATGACCACCTCCTCTAAGTCATTCAAGAAGTAACATCTATCTCTTTCATTTTTCATGCAAAACTGAGATATATGAAAAATCATTTTGTCCTTGTGACAGGGCTGAGCATAAATCCAAGTATTTATTCCTATTTAGATGAAACCAGCTACTGTGTGTGTGTCTATATTACACACACACTTACTTTACATCAATTTGTGTGGTTTGGCAAAGCTACCCCGGTAAATTTCCCCCTAGTTTTGAAAATTCTAGAAAGCATTAACAAGTTTATTCATTATAAGCTCAATAGTTGTTTTCTAGATTTTTTATCTAACCACTTTATTATCATTATTAATTACTACTCTATAATGGATCAGTTAATGCAATTCCCAGCTTACACTCTATACACTGGGGTTCTATAAATATTCATATCCTTTCATCAACATTATTAACCATATCAAGGTCACAGGAAGGTGTAATGTTTCCAGATCCTGACATGTAAACAGGTAGTAAATAAGCAGACAGACAAGTCCCTAGGCTACAAAACTCATCCATGCACCATCCAAGTTCTAATACTTGGTGTTCCCTGCCCCATTCTTAACATAGGGCAGTCACTTAAATAGATCTGGCACTTTGAAGAAACTTTGGAATACCTCTAAAGCGCACTTTTTAAAAATCAAGCCCCTGTATGCATGTGGGGCTGAATCTACACACAGCATTTATACCGTTACCATACCATTTTCATAACTATTGGGACACATGACACCAATGGGCACCAATAGTTATGAAAACAGTATGATAATAGCATAACTGCTATGTGTAGATTCAGCCCCACGGGAGTTTATCTGTTTTGAATAATTTTCTTGCTGTTTACCTACCTGCTTTTTATTCAAGTGAATACCATGGTCAGACAGCTGTCTGGGAGATCCACTCAGTGGCATCAGCCCACACACGCAGACCTATTATATCACCCCAACGCCAACCCAGAAAGTCCTGAATATTCTTTTAAGAAGAAAATAGATTTGAAATTCATTGAGGTCCAGAGTCCTCCTATAAAAGTCAACAGAAAATGCTGAGCTCTGAAGCCAAGCTCCTATTGGGTCATTGTGCCTGTTTACTAAGAAAGTGCCCCTCTCTAAAGCAATCCAACTTCCCAGCTCAGGTGCTGAGACTTATAACAGCTCATCAGCACAAGTATGAGAGCAGCTGGAATATCTGGAAACACACACACACAGTCATACAGCACCTTAACGATTACAGGTGCTTCTACACAGAGGGCACCTACTGCTACCAACCAGAAGAGTATCATGCAGCTATTCTATCTTTTCTTTCTTAACATATTTTCCACAGTAGGAAAACAGATGGAAGAAATGGTGGAAAAACACAGTATAGTTACAAGTGGAAGATGCTGCTGCTGTTTGGACCCTATAAAATTCTGTGAATTGGAAAATTCTGATTCCATAATAAAAGCCTCACCTGAAAGTACCCTAACAGATAAAGCTGCAATTCTATACCCACTTACTGAGAGTAAGACCTACTGAACTCAGTTGGACTTACATCTGAGTAGATACATATGGGGTTGCACTGTAATCAAGGCAAACTTTTGTACAGTCTAGAGAGCTCTAGGCTGTTGGATGCTGACAGGACTGGGATTTTAGTAATTTTACACTGGTCTTATTCCTCCTGTGGCATTTTAATGATTTGTCAGCTGCTCTGAACCCCTTTTTGACTACAGGGAGGGGTAGCAGCTCCTTGTAATAAATACATACATACATACATAAAATCTCTCTCCCACTCTAGCTCCTCTTCTCTCTCTCTTGCTCCTATTTATTTTTTCTTTTTTTCCTTTCCTTCTGTCTCTCTGGCTCCTCTCTCTCCCTGGCTCCCCCCCCCCCCGCCCCACTGGCTCCTCTTCCTTTTTTCTCTTCCTTGTGTCTCTCTGGCTCCTCTCTCTCTCTCTGTGGTTTCTCTTTCTCGCCCCCCTTCCTTCCTTCCCTCTGGGTTCTCTCTCACTCTGGTTCCTTTCTCCCCCCCCTTCCTTCTCTCTCTCTCTCTCTGGTTTCTTTCTCAACCCTCCTTCCTTCCTTCCTTCCTTCCTTCCTTCCCTCTGGGTTCTCTCTCACTCTGGCTCCTTTCTCCCCCCCCCACTTCCTTCTGTCTCTCTGTCTCTCTCTCTGGTTTCTCTTTCTCGCCTTCCTTCCTTCCCTCTGGGTTCTCTCTCACTCTGGCTCCTTTCTCTCCCCCCCCCCACTTCCTTCTGTCTCTCTCTCTCTGGTTTCTCTTTCTCGCCTTCCTTCCTTCCTTCCCTCTGGGTTCTCTCTCACTCTGGCTCCTTTCTCCCCCCCCCCACTTCCTTCTGTCTCTCTCTCTCTCTCTCTCTGGTTTCTCTTTCTCGCCCCCCTCCCTCCCTTCCCTCCCTCTCTCCCTCTGGGTTCTCTCTCACTCTGGCTCCTTTCTTTTTTCGCCTCCCTTCCTTTCTTCTGTCCCTCTCTCTCTCCGGTGACAGACACATAGAGAGGTCAGTGGTGCAAAACTGCTTGGACCAAGGCAGAGCAAAGTGCATCCCTCACAAGGCATCCTCCTCGCCCGCCCTGCAGGCGTCTCGCACTGCTTCACCCAGAAGCTGAAGGAGGAAGGGCGGCGGCAGCAGAACTTTTTCGCCCTCCACGCCTCCCCCCCAGCCGGTCCTCCTCCTTCCCCAGACAGCCTGAGCGCGCGCGTGGCGCGGCTGCCTCCGTTACCTGCTCGTGCGCCTCTGCCATGGCGCTCGCCAGTTTTCCTCCAACGCTGCCGGGCTAAACGCGCGCGCGCGCGCCCTCACTGGAGCCCCTCCCGCAGCGGCTGAGGCAAAAAAGCAACGCGGCCCACAAAAGAGCCCCTCGCGCTGCCCGCGGCCCCGTTCCTCGGCGGGACTCTGCTCCGCGCAGCCCGGCAGGTCGCCGCTGCCTCTTGAGTTGTTCTACCAAGGAGAGAGCGGCGGTGGCGGGCGGCTGGGCAAGGCGCGGGCGCCTAACAGCAGCTCAGCTCCCGCCCGAGCTGGGAGGAAGGCGGCGGGTGCCGAAATCCCAGGCCGAGCCTATTTAACCTCGCCGGCGCGCTGGTCATCACAATAAATGAGACCCCGAACCGCGCGCGCGCCTGCAGGGGCGCTTTCCCCGCTCGCACGCCCCCGAGGGCGCGTCAGGCGGGAAAATTGGGGCGGGGGGAGAGAGCAAGGGAGGCAGCGACACCGGCGTCCCGTAAGCCATTTACGCATGCTGCTCCAACGAAGCTGCTCCAACGGACTCCTCAGGGGCCGGGTCGACGCGTGCAGCACGGTGAGGTGGTGGAACAGCTTTACGCAGCTTGGCTGGTGCCTTCCAGATGAGAACATAAGAACAGCTCTGCTGGCTCAGACCAAGGGGCCATCTAGACCAGCATTCTGTTCACACAGTGGCCAACCAGCTGCCTGTGGGACGCCCACACGCGGGGCGTGAGTGCAACAGCACCCTCCTGCCCATGTTCCCCAGCAACTGGTGTACACAGGCTCACCGCCTCTGATACAGGAGGAGGAGGTAGCGTGTAGCCATCAGGACTAGTAACCGTTGTTAACCTTCTCCTCCAGGGCTTTGTCCACTCCAATCCCCTTTTAAAGCCATCCAAATTGGTGTCCGTCGCTATATCTTGTGGAAGTGAATTCCATAGTTTAACTATGTGCTGTATGAAGAAGCCCTTCCTTTTATCTGTCCTCAGTCTCCCACCAGTCAGCTTCATGCGGTGACCCCTTTGGGTTCTGGTATTCTGAGAGAGGGAGAAAAATGTCTCCCTATCCATTTTCTCCAAACCATGCATAATTGTGTACACCTCTATGATGTGTTGCGCTACAACTCCCAGCATTGGCCACCCAGTTTAACACATCTGGAGGGCACCACTGAGGTTGGAGAAGGCTGTGGTAGAAGGACGAGTTAGTAGAGGGATGCCATAGTTGAATGTTCTCTTAAGGTAGGCTTTCCGAACCCGGCATACCCCCCTTCCGGTAAATGTGTTGGACTACATCTCCCACCATCCCCATTCAGCATGATGGCCGGAGATTATGAGAGTTGTAATCCAACCCATCTAGAAGGCCTGAGGTTAGGAGAGGCTGTCTGATGATAAATTCTCTCTGGAAGTAGAAAACCAGCACATCAGGCAGTGAAATTTTAACCTAGCCATTTGCTTGCTGTGTTCGTTTTCTATTTGTGTGGAGTTTTTTTAAAAAGTGGTGGGGTATTCAAATGTGATATCTCCCACCTTTACAATGGTACAATCAATTAATACCACATTACCATTCTATATCACCTCAGTAAGAGATTGAGAGTACTCTTTTATACTTGCCTAGTCAGAAGTTGAGCATTCCTGAACTTTGGGGGCATTTCACACGTGTTTTTTTTTTTTTTTTAATTCTGTAATGCAAATGGCAAACCTAACTGGCATAAATGTGCATTCATATTATCTTTTGCATTCTGTCCTCTACAGAAGAGCTGTAGCTCAATGGTAGAGTACATGGTTTGTATGCAAAAGGTTCCCAGTTCAATCCCTGACATCTCCAGAGTGGACTAGAAAGACGTCCTGTCTGAAAGCTTGGAGAGCTGTTGCCTGTTTGTGTAGACCACCCTTCTGCATCCTGATGCCTTGCAGCTGTTTTACACCATAACTCCCATCAGCGCTAGTCAGCATCCACACACAAGAAGGAAGTATCAGCAGCTTAGGGGAACCCCAACGCCTGTAGAAGTAGAAAAAAATCTTGAGGGGGGGGAACCCAATAAGGGAGTTTTCTGCTAAAAAGAGCTCAGTGGCCATGGTATGCTGACTGAATGTTGGGGGCGGTGGGAGGAAAAGAGAAAACCAGGGGAGGAAGAATAGAATGGAGTATTGACCTCCTTTTGTATGACACAACAGCCCCTCGTGGGTTGATTTACCTGTGGGAGCTGTTGTGTTCTGTTGGGCACCAGCAGGCGCCATTTTTGCATGGCACCTGCAGGCACCTGGCCTACCATGGCTGTTGTATCATGTGAACCCAGGTGGCAGGGGTTGTTTGGGAGTTATTTGAGGGCTGTCTAAAAACCCCTTCCGCCTGGGCTCACATGACATGACAACCCATGGCAAACTGGGTGGCTGTGGGTGCCATGCAGAAATGGTGCCCATGGATGCCTGGCATGACGCAACAGCCTCCATGGGTAAATTAGCCATGGTAGGTGGTCATGTCCAGTCTATTGTGAAAGAGAGCATGGCTGGCTGGAATCCTGAACAGGAACATTCTACACTGAATATCTGACCAATAATATAGCACCTTCTTTGCAGCATTCACACAGGCATATGAAGTAAACTTCTACAAATATAGAATCAGTCCACTTTCTCTCATCTTGCTAAAGCTACATTGGTAGACACTGTGTGACCTAGTTGCCAGAATAGTTTAATTTATTTCCACCTGAGGGCAAAGACTTACTTAAGAACAATCAGTAGTGTAGTGGCATATTCAGAAGTGCAGGGTCCCTTCGTGACAGCCACGTCCCTCACAGCCATGCCCCCTTCTAAGATTATACAACCTTGCAAGATATACAGCCTTCAACTGGGATCCAAAAACAGTGCAGCTGAGAGTAAGGCAGTGATATTTCAATTGGACATCTGAGAAAAAATGCAGGGGTGTTAAAATCTTTTTCACTCACTTACAAACATTTTAGGTTTTCAAAATATGATAGTCTATGGAAGCTTCACCCTCTCAGCTCAGCCCTCATGGACAGATCCCTTCTCATTTAAACAGCCCCCTTGCACACTTCCTTAGCATCCCAACATTCCCCATTAGCCTTCCCTAAGCTCCTTCATTATATCTTCCCCCTCCCCCTCCAACAGAAATGTACACACACACACACACACACACACAGTGGTGTAGTGGTAAATTTGGAAATGCAGGAGCTCTTTGAGACAGTCTCCAAGAGCAGTCCAAACATTTCAGGCAGCTGTGTCAATCCATATCAACAAACCAGTTCTAGGTTTCATCTCTACCAGGAGCATGTCTCTGGTAAAGCGAATACGTCTTACTTGCCCATTTCAGACCAAGGCATCCCAAATACTTTGCATTCCAACATGGAAGAATATATTGTTGCCTGGAAAATTAATTCCCCCACATCTACAGTGAGGATTGCAGCTAAGCTCAGAGGGAACAGGGAATTCTGAAGGGGGTGGCAGATGACATCAGAGTCGCTGCTAATGAAAAATTGCCAGGGCTGCCTCCCTGCGAGCCCTGGCTCCATGACACCACTGAGAACAATGAAGAAAATGTACACTTAGGGAGCAATCCTATGGCTGCTAGACAGCGGCTAGATGGCCATAGGATATCATGTTATCCAGGAACTGACCTCCCCTGCAATGCAGGCAGCGCGGAACAGCCCCATGCTCTGCGCTCACAGGAGGAGTGCGGAGTGGCCCAAATGGGGCATTCCCGGCGGGCGTTCCATGGCGGGGCGGGGAGGGCGGAAATGCCAGTATGACACATCCAACATGTACAGCAGCCTCCTTCCCTGCTCTGCCCTCCCGTGGCTAGGCAGCCACAATCAGCTGTCTAGCCAGAAATGCAGGGCAGGATAAGCACAGAGGGAACAGTCCCCTCCATGCTTCTGCCCTGCTTTGGATAGGCAGTTGCCTCCAAGTTCGGAGGTGGCCGCCTATCTGGATAGGATTGGACCCTTAGATTTCGAAGTGGTGGTTTCCTGTGAATCTGAAGAGCTCAAACCACAAGTTCTCTTTAGAGTTTATGGTAAGACAGCTTCAAAATGAACTGAGTCATTACATATGAAAAAGTTGAATAAGTTATCCTAACTCGAGCTCAAGGTTAATCATGAAGTTCCACTTGCATGCAAAGCCTTAGTTCAGCCTTCCCCAACCTGGTGCTCTCCAGATATGTTGGACTGCAATGCCCATTATTCCCAGCAAGCATAGTATGTCCCACAGACTCCAGTGGAACTTACTTCCAATCAATAACATTTAGCACTGCAGTATTTAACATACCTTTGGAAATGTGGATGTTTCTCTTTTGTCAGGTGATGAATGAATTGTCCCCATGGCCTTAGCTTTTAAACAATTAAGGAACTCCTGAATAGGAAGTAGGGTAGGTACCCAATCTATGCAAAGGCTTTTGCAATAAATGAAGTATATACTCTGTATCATACAAGTCCTATTCTACATTTCCTGAGGATATTCCATACAGATATTTTATTTATTTATTTAAAATATTTCTTGGCCGCCTTTCAGGGCAGAAACCCTCCGAAGGTGGCTTACAGCAATAAAATACATAAAAACCGTTAAAATATGAAAAGTGATGAAAACAATAAAAACAACGATAAAAGCCAACAATAAAACCAGCAACAATGTTAACAGCATTAACAGCAACAGTAGCAGTCATATCAAGAGAAGGTCAAGGTAAACTAATAGGTTTTCAAGGCCTTCTTAAAAGTCTGCAATGATGGAGTATGGTGGAACTCCAATGGCACCTTGTTCCAAAGGCTTGTTCCACTGCAGAGAAGGCCCTCTCACGTATGATCACCAACCTGATTTGCTCTCATAGGTGGGCAAATGAGAAAGGCCTCTCTTTCTGATCTTAAAATGCAGGCAGGCTGATATGGGTGAAGGTGGTCTTTCAAGTAACTTGGTCCCAAACCATTTAAGGTTTAAAGGTCAAAGCCAGGACTTTGGATTGGGCTTGGAAACACACCGGTAACCAGTGCAGCTGGTGCAGTATAGGTGTTATGTGATCAAATTGCCTCACCTCCACCAATACTTGGGCCACATACAAAGCCGGAACTTCAGGGTTACTCTGCTCTAGAAATGCCTTTCTAATTGCAAGGCATTTGTTCACTATCCTACACAGAGATCCAGAGATGAGCCTCAATTTATATTTTGTTTTCATTAATATCCCAAAATTATGGAGGAACTTACAAAACATAGTCTGTAAAGCAAGGCTGGGCCACTTTTGGTCCTCCAGATGTTTTGTCCTACAGCTCTCATCAGTCCTAGCCAGCATAACCTATGGTGAGGGATGACAGGAGTTGCAGGCCAAAACATCTGGAAGTCCACGAGTTGCCCACCCCTGCTACAAAGACCGTAATCCAATACTTGTATATTTGGAAGTAAGCTCCCTTGCATTCATTTGTACTTAGGGTCAAAACAGACATTACTTTAGATCGGTACCTAGCAGCTACATATTTTTCTTTTTTTTTTAAACTCTAGAGTAGATGCAGGGTCTCTGATCTGGATCTTAACCCCCCCCCCCCCAACCCACTAGGGTCCTGGTCTGGATTATGCCCACTTGTGCCCACTCTAAGTAGATTGTGTCCCTTTGCATCTACTCTACTGTAAAATTGGGGGGGGGGCAGGGGGACATGCAGCTGCTAGATATAGATTTAAAGCAGTGTCTGTTTTGGCCCTTGGCTTTATCCCAGGAAAGTGTGTATAGGATTCCACCTATGTGTGTCATATTGTCAGTTCCATTGTAATAAGTTTAACAACATACACATTTCTGTTGTAGCATGAAAAAGATCACAGGATATGTTTCTTAGCAATACAGAAATGGGTACATTATAAATTCATGAATACGGCACTGATCAGGAATGAAGGCATGCAGAATTATTTGTCATTATCTTCCTCCCCCTGTAATCCTTATTTAAATTATTGACTCAGTACCTTATGATTTTGTGGTGGGCCATATCGTTAACTGGCAGCCCGATCTTATTAATCTTAAATTAATCTTAAATTCTGGCTTGTGCCACTACTGCTATGTTTGGATGCCCCGTAGACTCAAATCCAGGTAAATTAGAAAGGGAATAAGAAAAATGGCCAGGACACCATTTCCATTTTTCTGTCTGAGAAAAATGGACATTCATTTGAAAACACTGTAGAATATAATTAGACTAAAATGCACGTGGGATTCAATAGAATTACACTCAGACATTTTCAAAATAAATGTAGCAGCTGTTAACCCTGAGGAATACCATTTTAATTTCTCTACATATTGTGTGTAGTTAATTCTCCAAGTATGAATAGTTTCATTCTTTTTGTTTTTATATTATTAAACATACAATTAAACGCATAATTGAGAGCCAGTGTGGTGTAGTGGCGAGAGTATTGGACTGGGAGCCGGGAGATCTGGGTTCTAGTCCCCATTCAGCCACTGAAGCTCACTGGGTGACTTTGGGCCAGTCACAGACTCTCAGCCTAACCTAACTCACAGGGTTGTTGTTGTGAGGATAAAAATGGAGAGGAGGATGATAATAATGTAAGCCTCCTTGGGTTCCTTGCAAGAGGAAAAAAGGCAGGATACAAATGCAACAACAATAATTTGTGAGTGCCTAAATCCAAAGAAATCTAACAATGTGACCCTATTCATGTATATCCAGAAATAAATCCCATTAAGTTCAATGGGGCTTACTCCCAGCTGAATGGGAACGAATAGGACTGCAGCCTAAGTTTCGCTGGGTTCATTCTTATTAACAGCATGAAATAGACACACAGACCTTGCGCAGCATAAATGACCAGATGTCAAGACAATGTTTAGAGAAACGTACTGTGACTCTCTTGGTAGAACTGGTATTTCAGCCTTTATTTTTCTTAAGTGAACTGCACTGCAGTAATCTAAATCAGCAGAGGAAGATTGCAGCTGTGAAATTAAAAAGTTGTGTATTAATAATACTCAACACCCACCCACTGCCTCATGTAGACTCTGATTAGGAAGCTTGACCTGATCATAAAGATATGAATGCTAATAAATAAATAAATAAAATCACAGAGCACATAGAATTGCTGAAAAAGCGATTTCCCTATTTGTTTTCCTAGTCATAGGAATTTCAAAAATAACAAAACTGAAGCAAATATAGGGTTCCTGTTACCTGTCAATCTGCAAAGTCTCCCTAGCCATTGATCGAGCTGCTCTGATACAAACATATGAACACTGGACCTTCCGGAGTTCTAGCTTCAGTCAGTTCATTCAAATGAACAGGTGGAAATTCTAAGAATGCCCACTTGATGCAAACCTGGAAAGTTCAATGGTGAGGGGAGGGCCAGAATGTTGAGTTGGAATTCCAGTGGTTCACTTTTGATTCAGTGGGAGGAAACTGGCTCCCAGTTAGGATGTAATGAAAACTCAAACTTCAGGAAGCTATGAACAGCTTTGAATTCACATTTATCCCACGACACCATTGGTAGCAAAGCATCCTGCAGTGTTTCTGTAGGAATGATATTATCTTTCTTAGGTATATGTTTAGATCTTTACAAATTTATGGTAATATCTGGGCCAGAGAGGATATTTACTTGTAAAATTTACCAGACTGGCTACAGTTTGGTAATTCTACCTACTTCTCTTTGGTGACTTGGAAAATCAGAAATGTTGAGGAAGGGGGGAATTAATTTCCAGATAAATACTGTGCTGCTACTGTGAGATTAAAAACAAAAACAAAAAAACACAGGATAAAAAACACATCAGAGTGGCTGTCAACACTACTGCATGAGCAGTTGAGGGCCAACCCCATCTCAAGGTTTGAAAATGCAAGTAGGAAGCAACCTGGAAATAGTGAAAGATGCATGTCTTTTTGATGAGAGAAAAACATAATTATAAGCCTGAAACTTAATTTGCCTGGTAGGATTCAACTGTTCAGGCTAGTAGTGTGTAGGGATGTTGGAGGAATCTGCAACAGATTCAAATGAGTTCATATATCTACGAATCTGACCTGCAGATTCCTCAGTGGACTGGCTTTTTGTGAGTTGCATGGATTCTGCGGACTTGAGGACAGGTTTTTCACTTTGGGGAAGGGGGATTTGTGCTAATTGGTATTATTGCATTAGTGCTAATTCACATTAACTAATGCGGATTAGTGCAAGTGCTCATTAGCGCTAATGCAAATTAGCGCAAATGGAACAAAATTCTGGTTAAAAAAAATCTGATTCCTTCAATGAGCAGATGATGGAATGAAAGATGCCTGATGATCTGTGAAACACAGATGGAACAAATGGAACAAAATCCATACAGTAGTGGCTCATATGCCAACGTCCTTAGAATGATGTCCCTAACAATATGTTTAGTAGCACATACATTTGTAAGCAAATGCTTTACTTGCTGTTGCTTAAAGACAGCAGAAATGGATTTTAGTTAAATTGATGCTCATCACCAAACATTAGTTTTCTAATGGAAAGATTTAGTTTTCTAGTTTTTAGTTGTCTACTGGAAAATCCAGTAGGAAACAAGATATCCAAGGAATAAGTGTGGCTATCCTTAACCTTGGCTTGAAAAGCATAGAATCATAGAATAGTAGGGTTGGAAGGGGCCTACAAGGCCATCGAGTCCAACCCCCTGCTCAATGCAGGAATCCAAGTCAGAGCATCCCTGACAAATGGCTGTCCAGCCTCATCTTGAAGGCCTCCAGTGTGGGAGAGCCCACCACCTCCCCAGGTAATTGGTTCCACTGTCATATTGCTCTTACAGTCAGGAAGTTTTTCCTGATGTTCAGCCGGAATCTGGCTTCCTGTAACTTGAGCCCATGATTCCATGTCCTGCACTCTGGGATGATCAAGAAGAGATCCTGGCCTTCTTCTCTGTGACAACCTTTCAAGTACTTGAAGAGTGCTATCATATCTCCCCTCAGTCTTCTCTTCTCAAGGCTAAACATGCCCAGTTCTTTGAGTCTCTCTTCATAGGGCTTTGTTTCCAGTCCCCTGATCATCTTTGTTGCCCTCCTCTGAACCCTCTCCAGTTTGTCTGCATCCTTCTTCAAGTGTGGTGCCCAGAACTGGACACAGTACTCCAGATTAGGCCTAACCAGTGCTGAGTAGAGGGGAACTAGTACTTCCCGGGATTTGGAAGCGATGCTTCTATGAATGCAGCCCAAAATAGCATTGGCCTTTTTTGCAGCCACATCACATTGTTGGTTCATATTCAGCTTGTGATCGACAACAATTCCAAGATCCTTCTCACTTGTAGTGTGGTTGAGCCACGTATCCCCTATCTTGTAACTGTGCATTTGGTTTCTTTTTCCTAGGTGCAGAACTTGGCATTTGTCCCTATTAAATGTCATTCTGTTGTTTTCTGCCCAGTGCTCCAGTCTATCCAGATCACTTTGAATTTTCTTTCTGTCTTCCAAAGTATTAGCTATCCCTCCCAATTTTGTGTCATCTGCAAATTTGATCAGCATTCCCTGCACCCCCTCCTCCAAGTCATTAATAAAAATGTTGAAGAGCACTGGGCCCAGGACTGAGCCCTGCGGTACCCCACTCGTTACCTCTCCCCAGTTTGAGAAGGTCCCATTGATAAGCACTCTTTGAGTCCGATTCTGTAGCCAACTGTGGATCCACCGGATCGTTGTTTCATAGTTTGCTCATCAGGATATCATGGGGCACTTTGTCGAAAGCTTTGCTGAAGTCGAGGTATATGATGTCTACAGCATTCCCACGGTCTACAAGGGAGGTTACTTGATCAAAAAATGAGATCAGATTTGTCTGGCAGGACTTGTTTTTGACAACTCCATGTTGGCTTCGAGTAATCACGGCACTGTTGTCAAGGTGCTTCCAGATGGATTGCTTTATCATCTGCTCCAGAATTTTCCCAGGGATTGATGTCAGACTGACTGGTCTGTAGTTCCCAGGTTCCTCCTTTTTACCCTTTTTGAAGATAGGGACAACGTTAGCCCTCCTCCAGTCATCTGGCACTTCCCCCGTCCTCCATGATTTCTCAAAGAGAATAGACAGCAGTTCTGAGAGTTCTTCTGCCAGTTCCTTATGACTCTAGGATGCAGTTCATCTGGCCCTGGAGATTTGAACTCATTCAAAGTAATGAGGTGTTCCTTGACCATATGCCTGTCGATCTCAAGCTGCAATCCTGCCCCTTCAGCCTGTACTTCGCCTTTGCCAGGGGGGTCATAGACCCTCTTTTGGGAGAAGACTGAGCCAAAGTAGGAATTGAGCACCTCTGCCTTTTCTTTGTCATCAGTTATCGTTTTGCCATCCTTATTTAATAGCTGAACCACCATTTCTTTCCTCTGCCTTTTACTATGCAAGTAGCTGAAGAAAGCCTTTTTGTTGTTTTTAACATCCCTTGCTAACCTCAGCTCATTCTCAGCTTTAGCCTTCCTGACGCCATCCCTGCAATTCTGTGCTATCTGCCTGTACTCTTCCTTTGTTACTTGGCCTTCTTTCCACTTCCTATATGTGTCCTTTTTTGTTTTCAGGTCATCCCTAAGCTTTTTGTGAAGCCACATTGGCGTCTTCTGTTGTCTTCCACCATTTCTTCTTGTTGGAATTGCTTGTGATTGTGCCTTGAGAATTTCCTTTTTTAAAAGTTCCCACCCATCTTGGACTCCTTTTCTCGCTAGCATCGCTTGCCATGGGACCTTACTGATCATTGTTCTGAGTTTATGAAAATCAGCTTTCCTAAAATCCAGGGTACGCGTTTGACTACACTCGGCTTTTGCTTCCCTTAGAACCAAGAACTCAAGTACAACATGGTCGCTTTCCCCCAGAGTTCCTGCAACTGCTACTTTATCCACTAAGTCATCTCTGTTGGGTAGGATCAAGTCAAGGATAGCCGATCCTCTAGTTCCTTCCTCTACTTTCTGTAGGAGGAAGTTATCCGCCACACAAGTCAGGAATTTCCTGGAGGGGCCATGTTTTGCAGAATTTGTCTCCCAACAAATATCGGGGAAATTGAAGTCCCCCATTACTACCACATCATGCTTCCTTAAAACATTGGCTATTTGCTTTTCAAAAGTTTCATCCTTGTCTTCTTGATTGGGTGGCCGGTAGTAGACTCTGACCACCCGGTTCCTTTTATTCTTTGCTCCATTTATTTCAACCCAGATGCCCTCGATGGGGCTACCAAGCTCCTCCTCCTGTATTTCTGTGCAGAGATATGTATTTTTCACATACAGTGCAACCCCACCTCCCTTTCTGTTCCTCCTGTTCTTTTTGAACAAGTTATATCCTTCAATTGCTGTATTCCAGTCATGAGAGTCATCCCACCAAGTCTCAGTTATACCTATCAGGTCATAATTTCCCTCTTGTATTAAGAGTTCAAGTTCGTTCTGTTTGTTTCCCATACTCTGGGCATTAGTATATAGACATTGAAGACCATGTGCTTCATAGTCTGGCTTTCTTCCTACATGTGTCTGAAGACTATTATTGGGTGCTATCAGAGCTGTTCTCTCCATTGCAGTGCATGCGCCTATGTCCATCGTTACCCCCAACATTACATCTCCCTTCCCCGTAGGATTCAGTTTAAAGCCCTCCTGATGAAGTTCTTCATGCTGTGGCCAAACACATTCTTCCCATCCTTTGTGAGGTGCAACCCATCCCTAGCCAACAGCCCATCTTCCAGGAAGTATAGCCCGTGGTCCCAGAATCCAAATCTCTCTCGTCGGCACCACCTTCGTAGCCAGTCATTCACCCGGAGTATTTTTCGTTCCCTTTCTATCCCTCTTCTAACTACTGGAAGGATGGATGAGAAAACTATCTGGGCCCCAAAGTTCTTGAGTTTCCTTCCCAAAGCTTCAAAGTCTGACGTGATCTCTTCGTAGCTCCGCTTGGCGGTATCATTTGTTCCCACATGGATGAGAAGAAAGGGATACCTGTCAGTGGGCTTTATGAGTGCAGGCAACCTTTCAGTCACGTCTCTAATCTGTCCTCCCGGGAGACAACATACCTGGCGAGTCCATGGGTCTTTGCGACATACTTGGGTCTCGATCCCACGCAGCAAGGAGTCTCCCACTACTACCACTCTTCTCTTCTTCTTCTTGTAGGCCTGGGTTTCATCGCCTCTGTTTGACTGACCTTTAGCCTCTTGCTCACTCTCATGCAGGTTCCCCTGTGATTCTTCCTCTGCAGGCTGTCCTCCAGTCTCATCCGCAGGTACCTGGAATCGGTTCCACAGCTCCACTGCTTCCACTGGTGCAGAGTGGCGTCTAGTTCTTCTTCTCCTAACTGTCACCCTTTTCCAAGGAGTATCCTTTATTCCATTTTTCTTCACCTCAGCATTTCCCACTGCCTCATCTTGCTGTTGCTCTTCAAGCTTCTGGTCTGCCCTTTGCTGCTGTAGTTCCCCCATTCCGTCCAAGAACTCTTCGTGTTCTCTTATTCCCCGGAGGGTCGACAGTCGCCGCTCCAGTCCACTTACTTTTTCCTCCAGCAGCGTGATCAACTTGCACTTGTTGCAGGTGTAGGCCATGTTGTTCTCAGGCAAGAAAACAAACATTGCACACACCTTGCAGGTCACCACCACTGGAGAGTCTTGTCCTTCCATAGCCTCTTTTCCCTTTTTGTGTCTAGCTTTGTGATTGTTCTAGACTAGCCTGTGCCTGCTCCTCTACTCAGTAGAGGTTAAAAGCAGAGTCCCACTGGTGTGAAAGTGTGTGTTACAAGACAAATAAATGGAAAAAAGTTAGTTAAAATAAAAAATAAAAATAATTTAAAAAAATGTTAGGGGCCTCCCCCTTGACCTTCCCTGCCGAACTCCCCTGGCCAACTCCTGTTTGCTCCCCCTGTTTGCTCCCTCTGTTCGCTCGCTCTCTGGGAGCTTGCCTGCTTCTGTAGTCCCTGGACCAGCTGGAGCAGCTTGCTCTGCTCTGCTCTGCTCTGCTCAGCTGGGAGGCGGGAAACAAGTGTGTTTACTTGGGCATGTGTGTATGTGGAGAGTATACCTCAGATTCTAGTTCAAGATTATGCATTTTCACAGCAGACAAAGCTGTGTTGTATGTGTTCCATTATTCTTTTTACACATGGTTTTTTCTTTACAAAATGCAACCAACTGGTACTATGATTTGAAGGGAAGACTAGTGTGCATGGCTTCTTAATCTGTTTTCCTCTCACTGTTTTACTGATTTAAAAAGATCCTTCCTCACCAAGTGGCTTTTACCTCCCAAATTTGCCTGGGGGGATCCAACTCAGGGGAAGGCAACTTGGTGCCTGTGGGCACCAATGCAAACTGGACACCTTTCTTGGCACCCATCAAGGTGCCCTACACTTCCCACTTTTTAAAAATTAACACATTTTCTTACTGGCAGCTAGGAATGCTGTGAAATATGTTTCTGTTGGCACTGAAAACTGTGGGTTCAAAGGAGATACTTAGTGTGTTGGGGCTCAGACCTCACTTTTGCCTTGTATTTAGTCTTTGGGGCAGGTTACTTGTCCTTTGTCACACCTCCGATGGCAGCCATTTTTCAGTGGTGCCCAGGACAGTTTCTCAAATTGCCAAGTGTGCCCATGGCCCAAAATGGTTGTCTTCTCCTGATCCAGCTAGTAAGACTGGTAGTTCCCTGGAATGTTCCCTGGAATGGTGTCCCTAACCATCATTGCTCTGATACTCAGTGGAGTTCACTGCAGCTTGGGGGAAGAGTTTTTTTGGCAGTAAACTGAGGGAAAAGAACTAAGAAGTTCCTCTTACTCCCACACTGGTCTTCTTCGAACTGCAGTGTCATGGTCTGTATTTTGTAAAGCAAAGAAGTCTGTATAAGAATCACAGAAGAACCTGTGATGTGGAGACCTTCCCTTTGTTGTCTAGCCTTGCTCAATTTTGCTATTGACCTTCTAGTCCAAATACTTACATCATAAGGTAAAAGAGGTTTGACTGGTGGAGGCTGGTGGCTCATATTTTGGTGGAGCTGTGATTCCATTCTGGGTTTCAGTCAGAACTATCCAGAACTACAGATGTCTGGATTTTCTGAAATCTGTCCCATGTAATGTTTTATGGATTGTGCAGTGTCATTCATTCCAGCTTCTGTTCACAGAGGGATTTGAATTTTTTCGTTATGCAGAAAAATATGAAATAATTCCATAAGAGGATTCGCAACAATTTACATAATTTACATTAGTACATAACATTTAGTGTATTGTAACCCATTCCATTCAACTTTTCCCCATGTATATTTTCCAGTCACAGCAGAAATTTGCGTATTTTCCCAGGAATAAATTTGTGAAAATTTTGGGAAAGTGAAAATAAATAAATCTGAAAGTCCACGGAGTCTGTGTGGCCTGAGGAGGCTGGTCTGCAGGTCAGATTCTTAGAAATCTGAACTTATTTTTCTTTTTCTTTCTTGCTTTCTTCTTCTTCTTTTTTTCCTTTTCCTTTTTCATTATTGCTGTGTCCTCCTAAGAATACTGTATTGTTGAAAACTATAGATAATGACTAGGTTGTTGGTACTATTTATTTCATTTATAAAGATAAAAAATAGAATAAAAAGTATTTAAAAATAAAATAAATCTGAACTCATTTTAGTCTGTCTCAGACTTCTCCAGCGTCCCTAGCCAGAACTCTAAAGGACCATTTTGGGGATAGGATTCAGCACCTTGGATAGTTCCTTTAGTGTTCTGGCTGGTCTTGACTAAAACCCAGAATGGAATGACAGCCCCACCAAAATCAGAGCCACCAGTCTCCACTGGGGTTGATTATCTGGACATCTTACAAAAGTTGTGGCATTTCCAAAACTGCCATTTTATGAGCAACTGCTGGGGCTTTAGGGGGTGGCAGCTCTCCAAATCCCTTTTACAGGGCCAATAATGATGTCATAAGGTACATGGATGAAACAAAAAGCATCTGTTGGGGAATACTGTATATAATTCCAGGCTGTCCATTCTGACTGACTTTCTTGGGGCACACCCTCTTTCTGATCCCTCCAAAAGGGGGACTTTTTGGAGGGATCAGTTAATTACATCATAAGGTATATGGCTGGAACTGGTACCATTTGGTAGACTTCACCTTCCTGTATCTCCAATCTGATTCCTTTACATGGGGCCAACCACAAATGGGACCATTTAATGAGCAAGCAATTTCCACTATACTTAATAGGAACTCTGTACATCACTTTTGAACTTATGAACTATTTTACAAACAAAGTCAAAGTAAAGTATTATTTTTGCTACAAGAGTACTTTTGTATTTATTTATTTCCATCTTCAGTTATGAAAACATTGAAGACAATTAATCCATGACCCCATGGACCATAGCACGCCAGGCCTTCCTGTCCTATGCTCTCTCCCGGAGCGTGCTCAATTCCATATTCATGGCATCGGTGATGCTGTCTAGCCATCTCATCCTCTGCCGTCCCCTTCTCCTTTTGCCTTCAATCTTTCCCAGCATCAGGGTCTTTTCCAGTGACTTTTCTCTTTGCATTAGGTAGGGATATCAGAGAATTCTGTCATGGATCTTGGTGAGGCCGAATGCCAGTGCATCACACTGGTTCAGGGGGCCAGTGCATTCAGCCCCCCCAACTCCATGGTGGAACGGCCTGCCCCCCCCCCGCGGATCCCCCCGGGACGAGACTTACCTGGGGCGGATCTTCCGAGCGGCGGCGGCGGTGGCGGCTGCGGCAGCTGGTCTTCCGACCAGCTGCCGCTGCCGCCATTTTCAGTCTTGTAAACAACAACAACAACAACAACAACATGATAGGCTACATAAAGATTTACGGAGCCTATCATTGCTGGGTTTAAAAAAAAAAACTGACGTGATAGGCTACGTAAAGATTTATGTAGCCTATCATGGCTGGGTTTAAAAAAACAACAACCGCGTACGCAAATGGCGGCGGCTACGGGCGCCACCATTTGCGTTCCTTATATTTGGCCATCTTAGTCTACGTAAATATTTACGTAGACTATGATGGTGAAAATAAAGGGGAACGCAAATAGAGTAGCGGGCGCTTTTTGCGTCCCTTTTTGATTCGCCGTTTTAGCCTACGTAAATATTTACGTAGGCTAAAATGGTGAATCAAAAAGAGACACAAATAGCGCCCACTACGCTATTTGCGTTCCCCTTTATTTTCACCGTCATAGCCTATATAAATATTTACGTAGATTAAGACGGCCAAAAATAAGGAACGCAAATGGCGGCGGCCGTAGCCGCCACCATTTGCATACGTGGTTTTTTGTTTTTGTTTTCCCAGAGACCTCCGCGGCCGGAAATCCGGCTGCGGATGGCTCTGGCCTGGCTGGGCCTGGCTGGCTGCTCCGCCAGCCGTGGAGGATTCCGGGGGGAGGGAGGAACGGATCACCTCCCCCCCGTTGAGGATTCCAGGGGGAGGGACGGAACGCCTCCCCCTCTACCATCAACATAATCCGCGGAAAGGTAAGTGACTTTTGTACATCCCTAGCATTAGGTGGTCAAAATATTTGAGTTTCAGCTTCAGTATCTGTCCTTGCAATGAGCAGTCAGGGTTGATTTCCTTTAGGATTGACTTATTTGACCTCCTTGCAGTCCAGGGGACTTGTAAGAGTCTTCTCCAGCACCACAGTTCGAAAGCATTGATTGCTCAGCACTCAGCCTTCCTTATAGTCCAGCTCTCACAGCCATACGTTGCTACTGGGAAAACCATAGCTTTGATTAGATGGACCTTTGTCGGCAAGGTGATGTCTCTGCTTTTTATTATGCTGTCTAGGCTTGCCATAGCTTTCCTCCCAAGGAGCAAGCGTCTTTTAATTTCATGGCTACAGTCACTGTCTGCGGTGATCTTGGAGCCCAAGAAAATAAAATCTGTCACTCCTTCCATTTCCTCTCCTTCTATATGCCAGGAAGTGATGGGGCCAGATGCCATGATCTGAGTTTTTTTAATGTTGAGTTTCAAACCAGCTTTTGCACTCTCCACTTTCACCCTCAACAACAGGCTCTTTAGATCCTCTTCGCTTTCTGCCATTAGGGTGGTATCATCTGCGTATCTGAGGTTGTTGATAATTCTCCCAGCAATCTTAATTCCGACCTGTGATTCATCCAACCAGTCGTTTCTCATTATGTGCTCTGCATATACATTAAATAAACAGGGTGACAATATACAGCCTTGTCGTACTCCTTTCCCAATTTTGAACCACTCGGTTGTTCCATGTCTGTTTCTTACTGTTGCTTCTTGACCGTTGTACAGGTTTCTCAGGAGACATGTAAGGTGGTCTGATACTCCCATCTCTTTAAGAATTTGCCAGAGTTTGTTGTGATCCACACAATCAAAGGCTTTAGCATAGTCAATGAAGCAGAAATAGACGTTTTTCTGGAATTATCTTGCTTTCTCCATGATCCAGCGAATGTTGGCAATTTGATCTCTAGTTCCTCTGCCTCTTCGAAACCCCGCTTGTACTTCCGGTAGTTCTCGGTTCACATCCTGCTGAAGCCTAGCTTGTAGGATTCTGAGCATCACCTTGCTGGCATGTGAAATGAGCGCAATTGTGTGGTAGTTTGAACACTCTTTGGCATTGCCCTTCTTTGGAATTGGAATGTAAACTGACTTTTTCCAGTCTTGTGGCCACTGTTGAGTGTTCCAAATTTGTTGGCATATTGAGTGCAGCACTTTAACAGCATCATCTCTTAGGATCTTAAATAGCTCAGCTGGAATACTGTCATCCCCACTAGCTTTGTTGTTACTAATGCTTCCTAAGGCCCACTTGACTTCACTCTCTAGGATGTCCGGCTCAAGTTCAGTGACGGCACTATCATGGCTATCAGGGACATTCAGATCTTTCCTGTGTAGTTCTTCTGTGTATTCTTTCCACCTCTTCTTAATCTCATCTGCTTCTGTTAGGTCCCTGCCTTTTTTGTCCTTTATCATGCCCGTCTTTGCACAAAATGTTCCCTTGAGATCTCCGGTTTTCTTGAAGAGATCTCTAGTCTTTCCCATTCTGTTCTTTTCCTCGATTTCTTTGCATTGTTCATTTAAGAAGGCCTTCTTGTCTCTCCTTGCTATTCTCTGGAACTCTGCATTCAGTTGGATATATCTTCCCCTTTCTCCCTTGCTTTTTGCTTCCCCACTTTCCTCAGCTACTTGTAAAGCCTCCTCAGACAGCCACTTTGCTTTCTTGCATTTCTTTTTCTTTGGGATGGATTGAGTTGCTGCCTCCGGAACAATGTTACGGACCTCCGTCCATAGTTCCTCAGGCACTCTGTCTATCAGGTCTAATCCCTGAAATCTATTCCTCACCTCCACTATATATTCATCAGGGATATAATTTAGGTCATACCTGAACGGTTTAGTGGTTTTCCCGACATTCTTCAATTTCAGCCAAAATTTTGCGATAAGAAGCCCATGATCTGAGCCACAGTCAGCTCCAGGTCTTGTTTTTACTGACTGTATAGAGCTTCTCCATCTTTGGCTGCAAAGTACATAATCAATCTGATTTCCATATTGACCATCTGGTGATGTCTATGTGTAGAGTCGCCTCTTGTGCTGTTGGAAAAGAGTGTTTGCTATGATCAGCATGTTCTCTTGGCTAAACTCTATTAGCCTTTGTCCTGCTTCATTTTGTACACCAAGGCCATGCTTGCCTGTTATCCTGGTGATTTCCTGACTTCCTACTTTAGCATTCCATTCCCCTATGATGAAGAGGACATCTTTTTTTGGTGTTAGTTCTAGAAGGTGTTGTAGGTCTTCATAGAACCAATCAACCTCAGCTTCTTCGGCCTCAGTGGTTGGGGCATAGACTTGAATTACTGTGATGCTGAATGGTTTGCCTTGGATTCGTACTGAGATCATTCTATCGTTTTTGAGATTGTACCCCAGTACTGCTTTTCCCACCCTTTTATTGACTATGAGTGCTACTCCATTTCTTCTAAGGGATTCTTGCCCACAGTAGTAGATATAATGGTCACCTGAATTAAATTCGCCCATGCTTGTCCATTTTAGTTCGCTGATTCCCAAGATGTCGATGTTCAGTCTTGCCACCTCCAGCTTACCTTGATTCATTGATCTTACATTCCAGGTTCCTAAACAATATTGTTCTTTACAGCACTGGATTTTCTTTTCACCACCAGACACATCCACAGCTGAGTGTCCTTTCGGCTTTGGCCCAGCCACTTCACTCTTTCTGGCGCTACTTGGAAATTCCCTCTGCTCTTCCCCAGTAGTATATTGGACACCTTCCAACCTGAGGGTCTCATCTTCTGGCGTCATATCTTTTAGCCTTGTGATACGTTCCATGGGGTTTTCTTGGCAAGAATACTGGAGTGGGTTGCCATTTCCTTCTCCAGTGGACCACATTTTGTCAGAACTCTCCACCATGACCTGTCCATCTTGGGTGGCCCTGCACGGCATAGCTTATGGCTTCACTGAGTTACGCAAGCCCCTTCGCCACAACAAGGCAGTGATCCATGATGGGGAAACTCTCTATTACACCCCTGGTACTCCAGCCCCAAAGCCCTAACAGAAAAAAAAGCGGCTTGCACATTCTCATTTCTTTCCAGAATCTTCATCAGACTTTCACGTTTTCTCTAGAAGCACCACAGCATTTTTGAAGTTATCATTTCTTAGTGCTCCAATGAAATCAGAGGGTCATCTAATTTCTACTCCAGAAATTGCATACTGCTCGTTATAGCAGATAATGTTGGCTTTTCTGTCTCATTCGGGGATTTGTATTGGTGGAGTAACTGTCCTATCCGGTTTTGATATATGCCAGGCAGATGTGAAATCCACCAAGCATTAGGAACAACGTGTTAAACTTAGGACTTTTATCTGCTTTTATTATAAGTGCAAGTTGCACAATAGCCAAATCATATGTCATAACAAGCATTTTCTATACATCCTTTTCAAAATTCAGATGTGACAGTGGACACAGAGAATGTATTGATGGTTTATTTGGGAAAATAATGGGAAGCTTTCAGAAGGATTTTTTAGGGAAACCATATCAAAGTAAGGGTTGAAGACATTTTTGCAAGTAATGGAAACTGTGTACAGGTTTGGTTATTTCTTCCCAGAATTTATTCTATTTTCAACATCCTATTTCTGGCAACAAAAGTCAGACGATCAGATCAGAAGTCCTGAGAAAATAAACAAGCCCCAAGCAATTTTGAAGTCCACAAATATTGGCTGGACCTATCAAAAATTTGAGCAGAGAGATTTCAGGAGAGAACAGATGAATCATTTTGGTGTCAGCACCAGACTCACTTTTTGCCCAAATGTCCTATAAAGTTTGATGTTGACTTATTTTTAGTTAGACAGTTAATACTACCTATAGATGGATCTATATTTATTATAGTCACTGTACATATACAACAGAGGTGGGCTACCTGCGTCCCTCAGCCTAATTTCAAAAGTCCTCTGGAGTTCAGGCTTCTAGATCAGTCCCTCTCCTGGGAACTGCAGAACAGTGAGAGAAAAGGCAGAGAAGAAGAGAGAAAAGGGGGCAGCAGCAGGACAGGCATAAGACATTTTGCTACCTGAGGCAAATGATAAAATGGCACCTCTTCCCCATTCCATGTACATGGCTGGACTGGCAGCTAAATATTACTGGTGATGGGATAGTGTCTTCCAGCATACCTGAGGCAGCAGGCTAGTTTAGCAGGGGCAGGACAGGTTGTGTGGAACACATAGTTCTGTCTTCCAGCAGAGGGGAGCAGCTGGGAGCCCAGAAGCAACAGGTGGGAGGCTGCCACTGCTGTCCTCCAACATCTGCCACCTGTGGTGATTGCCTCAGTCTGCCTAATCATGCAACTCCTGACAGCTTGTCCCAAGGAAACAACAGAACCATTGTTTCTTGCACCTGATGTAGAGTAATGGATTGACAATGACATGTATCCCAGTGGTAGTATTATTATGGGCTTAGGAGTTGGTCTGAATGACCTTTCAGGGGTTATTTAAAGCCCAGTGCCTCTGACTGCAAAGAGAGCCAGGATGTAGTGGGTGGGGTCTCCCCTCTTTCCATTACAGAATGTGATTTGGCCAAGTCTTGCCCAAACATGTCCTAAGAGTTACCTGAATGGAAGAGGACACATCCTTTTGTCTTACTAGGCCAAGGACAGCGGGCTAGCCCGGACCGTCATTTTAAGCAGTTGGTGCTAGAATTTATTTTTACAAGGAGGCAGAGAGCTGACTTGTTACCTGGAGAAAATCCTACGGCATGACGAGTTCCCCTAGAAATCTGTTGGAGAACAGGAATCTGTTGGAATGTTAACCTCTATCTTATGCACAGCTGGTATACGTTTGTAAAAAAAACCCCTTTAATCACCAAAAACCTGTAAGTCTGCTGAGACCTCCTTCTAAGGAAACTGAACCCTGGGTGAATGTTGGGACCCCTGAAGGCTCTCACCAGTCAGAGGTGGGATGCACATATGAAACAGTATTAGCTTCATAACAGTTATTTGTGCATATTCCAAGGGCAAAAAAAAGCCAATATGGTGTTATTGTGCAGGACTGGGGAGACCTGGGTTCAAACGCCTGCTCAGCCATTAAGCTCAGTGGATTACCTTGGGCCACTCCCTACTTTTCAGTCAAGCAACTTCAAGGATCATTGTGAGGATAAAATCAGGGTGGGGAACCATGCATGTTGCTCTGAGCTCTTTGGAGGAACAGTGGGGTAAAATATAATAAATAAATGAATTAAAGCTTTTATATTATAGGTCTAATCATAGGCCTAATGATTATAGGCCTATAATTATAGGCCTAATTATTAACTGCACAACAATTATTTGTGCCCATAACCAAGAATAAACCATCCCTTGGTCTAAAACTCTAAGACCACCCCTTGCACCCAAGTGGACTTAAGTCTTCATGGACATCCTTGCTTTTCTTTGCCATTCCATTTATAAAGGTTTAAAGTTATTCCACTACATCTTTTTTTATTGGCACAGGACCAACAGGGTACTGAACCTTTACACTAAGTTCAGTCTCAGCCACAGGAACAATTTGTAAAGAAGGACTAAATAGGAAGTCAGGAGAAATGGCTATAGCATAAACGTAAATGAACAATTCTTTATATTGATAGCATTTACCTTTACAGTCAATTTACTGCTACAACCTGTTATGGTCTAAATATATAAAGCACCACATAGCACACCTCCTTAAGCTTACTGTGGAGAAAAATGAAAATACAGTATCACTAACAAGATTTTTCTAAGCACGTTTATAAGGGCGAGTTTTCAATATTTTCCAGTTAAGATGAATCTGAGAACAGCAGAGATATTGCTTCTTCACTAATGTGTAATTACACGAGTAATTCTGACATTAACAGCATACTCCCCAGAAGTCTACTCAGAAGTAAATCCTATTGAGTTCAATGGGACTTATTCCCTAAGAAGGGCAATCGATCCACGGGAAAAGTCAATTGGGGGCTGCAACCAATGGTGGAGGAGCCAGAGCCAATGGTGGATAGAGATTAGGATTGGGTAGCCCTTTCTTTATCTGTGCCAGCCCATCCCTTTTCTACCTCCCTTATGCACACACCTATGCACACACACAAAACAGAAGAGGAAATGACTCCCAGAGATGTGCTCCAAAGAGTACTCATGGGCCTACAGCATCCAGAGAGCTGCGTGATCCTGAGGGCCATATGAAATTAGGGTGAGGTGCACATATGGCCTTTGGGCTCCAGGTTCCTTACCCCCTGGAGTATAGGACTTCAGCCCTAAACTCTCTCCCAGAAATGAGCTCCAATGAATTCAGTGAGTTTTACTTCTGAGAAAAGATATATAAGATTGTACTGTAAGAGACAATGAAATATATTATTATTGTCTAGTATGTCACCATTCATGAGCTATTGAACTCTATTCCCAATCAATTGTTTGGCTTGGCAGTTTCTTCTTTCCACTTTTCAGCTTACTCTACAAAACAAGGTCTGATTATTAGCATTCCCACCATCTCCTCGCAGCCAACTCTGCCTTGGCATCTCTCAAGGCTCAGACACCATTTTGTTCCATCTGTCTTCTTGATCCTCATGATCCGTATCTTTACTTTTCAGAGCTATTCATAATTCGTTTTCATTGTTTGCTTCCTCAAAGCTCCTGCCTGTTGAAAAAAATGCATGTTTTGAATGTACCCACCATTGCTTTGAATTTGCCATTGAGATTTTCCTCATCTTCATCATTCCAGGAAGATCTTTCAGAAGCTTGCTACTTCTGCTTATAAACAGTGCCCTGATGCGCTAAATAAAATACCACTGAAGCTTTATGGCAAGGAGAGCGTTTGAAGGAAAAGTGCTGGTAAAATGTGGGCTTTTTTTTTTTTTTTTGAGCTATGTGAGAAATAGACTACATTTTATTCTTGCTGGTAGTTTTTATTATGAGGGTATTTCTTATTTTAGTTTTAACTTGTATTCTGCTTTGGATAATGCAGAATGGAAATTTAATCAATCAAGTGTCAAGAACCAGAATGAGGTAGCAAAGTATAATGTTAAACTACCAACATGAGGGCAGATTTTTAAGACAGTATTGAAGAAATGACATCTTTTCATCTGCCTGCAGAGAAGTACAAGCAAAAGTGATGGTCTGAAGTGAAGAACTTAAAAAAAATCATGTCCAAGGAAGAAGAAAGGTGTAGTGCATCTAGTATTTTTAACATTCTTCCACGTCACTGTTTGGAGTCTGACGTCTGCTGGTTAGCCAGCTTTTCTTGGCTATTTGTCATTTCTTGTTGAGGCAAAAGGCCCACTATTGTGGCTTGGAATTTTCCTTTGCCATCACACTCAGGGCTGTACCAGATTCTCCTCCCCCTTGAAACTACCTCTTTCTTCCTCTTACATTGCCATGATTTCTTACCATCACCTACATCTTGTGGTAATAAGTTTAACAATGCACTCTGTGAATATAAGGATAAAAATGTTGTGACAAAGGAGAGATGGAGGGTACTTCCAGACCAGGCTTTTATTGCACCATTACCCTACCTCATTCACTGGGTCCAGACAATGTTGTCCTCTACTCATAGTTCTTACATATTTTTCTACTGCTTTTCCAGACTTTTTTCCCCCAATTCATAAGCACTTGTGCATGTACACATAAAACAGGAGAAGAAAATCTCTGGAATAGTATATTTTCCTTGAGTGAGAATATGGAACTCAGAATATGAAAGCTCAGTGAATAAGGAAGAATTCTCCATTTCTATAGCACCTATAACCCCTAAAGACATCCAAAGTACTTAGCAAATTTAGCAAGTTGAAAGCTATCCTCACTGGGATACAGTTTTGCAGCTGGAAGATTACTCCATCCAATGGAAACAAAGGGCGAACTCTCTGTAGGCTTAATAAAGTTGCCAGTGGTGGCATTTCATCAGAACTTTGGGTTATCACTCATCTTCCTGCAAAAAGCATTGCTGGATTTCTAAATAACCAGCTGTTTGTGGTCCTTGCAGCTAAATCTACCTGCACAGCTCCCATCTCTATAATATTGTGTGGTATTACTTCTTTACTTTTATGCATTGGATAGAGATGGTGGCAAATCCAGATGTCCACAGTTCTGGTGCTGCACTCAGTATCTGTAATAACATTATATATGCTTACTTGGGGGTAAGTCCCACTGAACTCAATGGGACTTACATCTGAATAGGATTACACAGTAAATCCGTTATTATCCTACCTGTTTCTGTGTAAATGGTAAATCTACAGAAAACCCACATGTTTTGGTGCCATATATGTGCACTGGTGAGTCAAAGGAAAATTGACCCCACCACCATAAAATAAAAGGTAATTGTGAAATGGCAGCTGATACTGTTTTGATCTGAGACAATGAAGAAAGCTAAAGCCTACCACCAGCAGTAATATTATTAAAAACAGTTATGCAGATATGGCTGAGAATGCTAACTCAATGGCATCACATGCTAGATTGCATCCTGTAGGATGGTGAAATTCAAAGGGGGTTTGGGGGGCAGAAGAGAGAGGTAATGCTGTGGCGAAAATTTCTCCCACATTTTTTCAACCATCCTCATTCAATTTGATAGAAAATAAATTTCTTTCCAAAAGAAATTCTAAGGAGGGGAAATTCTGGAGGAATTCTCCTGGGTTGGGTTTGGGGTTCTTGGGCTTACTTGTGATGTGGTTGAAGTGTGTGCGTGAGTGTCCTTCTGTCATTGTACAGTAATCACTGTGGCAGCCTCCTCGGCGTCCCACACTTCAGTTAAAGCCATCATGAGGAAGACAGCATGAGTCAATTACTCCCATGGGTCTTTTTCAGTTCAGGAAGTGCAGGTGGCCTGGGAGACTGCAGAGCAATGGAAAGATGTGCAAAAGAGAGAAAAACACACACACAGCACCCTCGGCCACCTTGCAGTGATTAGGTAAGCTCAAAAATACCACCAAAATAAATTCAAAATTCTGCCTCAGAAAAGTGGAAGCCTCAACACAGTTGATGGTATTGCCACCTACAAAACCAGTACAATAAACCAAAAACCCATAGGAAAAAAGAAGGAAGCTGTGCTACAACCCCTTCCAATAGTGAACCCCATCTGTGAGAAACTATTGGAGAATTTCTCCTCTCCTAGCAGAAATTCGGTGAAATAGTTCCCCCAATTTCTCTGCCCACAAATAGGCTGGAGAATTTTGAGAGGCCATTTGTGCACAGCTCTGAAATATACACATGCACCTTTTATGCCTGAATGTATATTCAGTTATGCTTCCCTAGCCTTATGCTACAGAGCCCCTGCAACATAAGAAGAATACACATATGCAGCACACATGCTTCAGTTCAACCTGTGTCCTACACGGGGCAAAGGACACATTATGCTTTCCAAGTTGATGCCAAGGCCTGCTGATGTAACTGTAGGCAACAAGTAGGAAGTAAATGAAATAAATCAATTACTTGATTGGGAATACTAAGAACACACAGCTGAGTGGGCCTAGCTATGCAGACCTGTGACATCACCACCCCGATTTCTGCTGACATGTTGATGTATAGCTTTCTGTCTGAAGTGGCCTGCAAATAGACTTAACAATGGACCAAGTTCTAGCTGGTTGATTTTGTGTAGCAGACTCTCCTGATCAACTTTCAAGGTGAGGCTGGACAGCCATCTGTCTGGGATGCTCTGACTTGGATTCCTGCATTGAGCAGGGGGTTGGACTCGATGGTCTTGTAGGCCCCTTCCAACCCTACTGTTCTATGATTCTACAAACTCTTTGTCAAGGTGATTAGAAATGTCTTACTGGTGATGCAGAACTGATTGGAATGATCCTTAAAAATTATCTCCTTGTCCAAAACCCATCTACGAAAGAGATACACATTGATTTTGTTTTAGCCCTAAAGGCTAATCAAATGAATGTTAAGTGCATAGTGCTACTCCACTGAGCTTACAGTAGTGCTCTAGATATCGGACATATTTAAAAATGCACTTACAAAAATGCAGTCGGGTAAAAAAAAATACACCAATGTATTAAGCTTTCCAAAATGCAAATGGATAGTATAGCATAGATACAAACAAGAACGTAATGAACAGCTTCTGATACTTCCACAGTTTCTGATGCTTGCACTGAGTGCATGACAGATTTTTAGCCCACCCTTCTGTAAAATAATAATATTTTTTAAACAAGCCTCCAAGGGAAGGCTTTAAAATCCATTCCACAGATGGATGGCCACTGCCGAGCAGGCTGTTTCCCTGGTAGCCACCCGTCCTACCATTGTGGGCAGTGGAACCCACAGAGGAGCCCCCAGAGTTGGGCAGGAACGTATGGGAGGGGGCTTCTTCAAATAAATTGGTCCTAAGCCTGTATATCAACCGAAGCTGATAAAAGGCACTTTGTGCTGCAGAGGCCGCTTGGGCCTCAAGTTACAGAGCTGGATCTATAAGCACCCCCAGGCTATGAATCTGCTCCTTCTGGGGGAGTGCAACCCCATTTAGAACAGATTGAATGCTAGAGAGATGAACCACTTACTAACAGAACCTCTGTTTTGTCTGAATTGAGTTGCAATGTATTGGCCCTCATCCAGCCCATTACCAAGTCCAAGCACTGCTTCAGGATAGTCACTGCCTCACCTACTGTTGCAGAACTTAAGCCTCCTGCTTCTTCCCTCTCAGTCACTGACCAGAGATGGTAGTTCGAAAGGATGTTTTATTCAAAGCAAAAACCAAGGTGTGGCACAGTCAAGAATGGCTCAAGCCTGGACCCAGAACCATTAGCTTACACAGAGTTTTATATATGCATGAAAAAAATAAATGGACAGGACATTTCTTTTTAATATGATTGGTCTTCAAGATTGAAACATGTCAAGCATGCGCAGAAGCATCAGCTAGCCTTTCCCGCTGGGGGTGCTAATGGTCAACTTACGTTTGCCTTGCAATATAATGAAAAAGGGAATTTATAGAAATTGTTTTTCAGCCAGAAGAGACATGCTTAGCCAGAGATTTATTTTAGACAACTTGTGTTTGCGGTTGTCTGCTTTCAGTTACCTTTAGTCAGTTCAACAGTTAAAGAAAGTGTAAAAGGTTAAGCAGCTTTAAGTTAATTATTAAGACACAACCAGCTGAAATGACAGAACAAAATGGAGGCACAGAGGCTAAGAGATTTCTGTCACGATTTCCCTCCCTTTTGGCCTAGGCCTAACTCGAACAATAGGCCTCTGGCCAATCTTTTACATTTTTACCTGAAGTAACTGTTGGATCTCTCTCTGTTTGCCCCACTTATTCTCTAGTTCTGTCAAGACCATTAGTTTTTATTTCAGGAGTTGAAAGACTCTGAACTGAATCAGATGTCTTTTTAATTCAGCACTTCAAAGCACAGGTTATTAACTGCACAAACACTTATAGACACACACAAAAAAACAGCCCCATGACTATATACTTCAGCAGGGCTCTTATCCACCCAGTAAGACTGGGAAACCATCCACCTAGCCAATCAATGGAAGTATCTTTAGGGACATATGCTGTTTCTTTACTTTTATTGGCATGAACTATGGCATCATTTAAATGGGCTTCATCCACTTGGAAGGAGCTATTAACATACACACAAGATTCTTGATTTTTAACTGCACAGGCTCCTCCTTCAGTGGCTAAAACAAAATCCAGAGCCATCCGGTTTTGGATTACCATTTGCCTTACCTGTTCTTGGGTTTTTGCTAGAACAGAGACAGCGCTCCCTAATCCTTCAATGGACTGTTTGAATTCATCAGCCATTACTTCAATAACAGCTTGGAGCCTGATTACATACCGTCCTAAGCATGGAAGGATCCAGCTATGGAGCATCCAATCAACTTGCCTGTTGTTAGGGGATTTTTGTACTTACCCTCTAACATGGCCTTTGAATCCTCGACTATACGTTAATTTCGATGTCTCTCAGTTGGGAGAGTGCCTAATATACCTCATTTCAGGCACTAGCCAACTAAGGTAACACATCCCATACCAATTTTTAGGCAAGGCTCTGTAAGCCTTAGAGCCACACACAAGATAGTTGCCCTCTAGGGCATAGTTATTGCCAGTACCTAGAATGAATCACATGTAATATCCTTGAAAGGGTATGACACCGCTAGCTTCAATTTTAGTGGTGCCATTCACTTTACTACCATTTAGGTGGCATTCTCCTTTTGAGGTCCAAACACACTCCCAGAGTTCTCTATCATGGAGACTTCTGCATTTTAAACCTCCAAGTGCCGTGGTCATGTTAGTTATGGCGTAAATTTTTTAAAAAGACCGACAAGAGGAGTTCCCCACCAGTGTGTCGCTTTCCTCTAATGTATTGACCTGGGTCCTCCCTTGAATTGTGGAGAATATGTAGTTGTATCCCTCCAATTGGTGATTGTTTTCTAATTATACACCAAATACCAGGTTGTTTTACCACATATAAGAAACCATTGATGTCTGCATGGTCTGTTTGACTTTAGGTCAATGCTTGGACCCTCGGACCCTTCGCACGTGTCATGTTTTGTAACTTCATTGGGACTGGAACTAATGGCTCCCCATGTTGTGCATTTCGGGGCATCTGTGTACGTATCCAACAATCAATCTTGTTAGTTATGCTGGAAACTTTTTGTACCAGTTGGACTGTCAAATTGTCATCATATCCTTTGGATGCTACCCACAGGCAGCAATGTGCCAGAAAGAATCTTGTCATGTTAATATTTTAGGGCTTAGGTGTCTTAGGGTTTTGCAGCACTCTTGACTACAAGCAACACGTAAATAATCAGGAAAAGACATGCAATGAAAAGTAAGGCTATAAAAGGGTTAAACAGGTTGAGATTGACCTTTTTGTTAACTTTTTACTTAGTGTCTGGGAACACATATGAATGGAGTGCAATGGTGACCCTAAAAGGCTCAGTCTTTTGCTCTGTGTTCTGGAGCGGTAGAATACTAAATAAAGAACAAAATCTTTGTTATGCCCACTGCCCAGGCATATATGAAAAGCAGAATGATTAACCACTCAGTATTCATACTCATTAACCCTTTCTATGCAAGGATTTTGTCCTCCTCCTCACTTATGGCTTGCTCAATCCAAGCTAACTCTCTTTGAGTGACCAGTCCATGCTCAGTGGTGAGAGGAACCTCCCTAATGTCTTGGGGAAAATAGTCTATTCCTTGGATTGGTCCAGATGTCTTGAGATTAGCTGTCTGCTTCTGGCTGTCATCTACTTCTGGACCTGGGGTTCCAGTGCCAGGCTGGCAGATCCTCACCTTGATATCTCCAATGGGCTCGATTGACCAGGAACTCATCTGTTTCTGGGTCAGATTTTCCAGTCCCTGACCTGCGGTGCTCCTGTTAGGGTGCACAGCTGGGGTGACAGTGTCATGCACAGTTGGCCTTGGTGCAGGTGCGCATTTACACTGAGGTGTGTGTATCCAAGCGGGAATCCCTTCAAGCTTAACAGCAGTGTGGGTGATCAGGAGAACTTGATAAGGACCTTTTCACCAGGGCTCCAGGCAATTCTTCCTCTGGTGTTGCCTTACATAGACCCAATCTCTGGCCTCAAGATCATGGCCCTGCTTGTGGTGGGGGTGCAGTGCAATGGATGGGCTTGTTGAACCTGGGAATGAAAATTTCTCACACACCTCATTAGCTTCATACAATAATCTGCTACTGTAGATTGAATTAGTACTGAATCAGTATGTTCTGGGGGTGAGGACAAAATTCTCATTGGTCTTCCTATGATGATTTTAAAAGTGACAGTTTATGTTTTCTATTGGGTGTGGCCCTCATGGACAACAAGGCTAGAGGCAGCAGAGTCACCCAATCTGAATTCAGTTCAATACACAATTTTGACAGTTTGTTTTTCAAAACTCCGTTCAATCTTTCCACATTCCCTGAACTTTGTGGATGGTATGGACAATGAAGGTGTTGTGTGACATTTGTGATTTTGCAAACTTGTTTCATGACCTGACCTGTGAAGTGTGTGTCTCTGTTCCTGGACAATTTAGTAGGTATTCCCCAGGTAAAACCATGGAATTCAACAGTTGCTTTGCAACTGTGGTTGCATCTGCCTTTCTGCATGGGAAAGCCTCAACCCAACCACAAAATAAGCATGCTACAATGAAAACGTATTCAAACCCTTGGCACTTTGGCATTTGAATGAAATCAATTTGTAGGTGTAAGAATGGACCCTTGGGCAGGCCCCTGTAACCCTGGGCCACCTTTACGGGATATCCCACATTGTGAGAGTGACAGGTAGCACAATGGAGACAGGTGGCCTACCACAAACCAATGTTTCAGAATGGTCAAATTGGAAACATTGCTTTGAGGCTGTGGAGAGACCGTGGCACTACCGAGCAGCCGTCTGGGGAGCACCAAAGGGAGTCATGGTGCAGCTTGCAGCCTAAATGGATCCCTCTATCTTTCTCATGATTTTGAGCCGAATCTTGAGCTAAACAGAGGTCTGTTAAAGAAGGTATAAAAGCTCGGATTTGAATACAAACAGGGGTTGGGAGTGGTCTCATCAGAGCAACTTGTTAGGTGGCAGCCTTGGCAGCCCTATCGGCTGTGGCATTGGCCTGGGAGACAGGGTTCTTTTTATTAGTGTGGGCTTCACATTTAATGACCGCTACTGCCGTAGGTAGCAGGACGGCTTCAAGAAGGTCAGCAACGTACTGTTCATTCTTAATAAGGGACCCTGAGGGGTCATATAAATTGAAATAATACTAATACTAATGCTAATAATCTGAAGGATGAAGCCTAAGCATGTGGTACAGATGGAACAGTGGCTCCTATAACTTCCAAAGGAGCCAGAAGGGAGAAGTTTTGATTCACCACCTTCCCCTCATAAGCTTTGCCTGCTTGTGTTATGCATCTGCATGCATGCATGCATGCATGTATGTATGTATATCACACACACACACACACACACACACACACAGAAGAAAAAGAAGGGGGAGTCTGGATGTTGACTATTCTTAAGAGACATTGCATGGTTAATTCACCTGAATACAACACTACTTGGAAAAGTAGCTGAATGTCCCTTGGGCCTGATCGTTGCTTAGTGAGGTCTACACTCCCACTGATTCAGTACTCCCTGCTTTCCAGCTCAATGGATCAGAGGCTCGTTGTTTCACAGCTGGCCAAAGTCATGAACAACCCCAAAGGCATAGTGAGAATCAGTATAGATATTTACAGTTAAACCTTGGGATAGTTCACACACCCATTTCAAAGCAATGAGTTCAGCTACTTAAGCGGGGAGGCTAGCTGATTCAAAGTACTCATAAGGGGTTGCAACAGTATAGTCAGAAATATATCTGCACATGCTCAGAGATTAAAAATTATATAGCAACAGCATAAACAAAAGAAACAATTCAGTATACACTTCTTGTAAACAAGCTTATCATTAAAACAAAAGCACGTAATTGTAAGCAACTCACTAAATCGAAACCTTCTAGTTTAGGGTACATTCTGACCCATAAACTATTTGTGGTTAGCAGCTCTACACACAAACAACTCTTTCACTCTCCATTTGTTCTTGCTCTTTATCACTATATACTTTCTGGTACTTTTTTTACTGTCTTCCACAAACCTCTATTTCAGCTTTCTCCAACTTGGTGCCTTCTACACCTTCCCCTTTTGAGTCTTTCTGTTTGCAGCTCCACATAAATCTGTCTACTTGTTCTAACCGGTGACTTCCAGCAAAAGTTGACACTTGCTTTGACCATATAAAAATCCCATTTTTATGATAACCATTTCCGCACATATACTATCTCTCCACAAACGTTCAGTTTTACTTGCATTCTCATGTTCAGAAACACCTTTTTACAATAGCACATATTTCAGCACACGATCTTGGCAAAGCCTGTGTTTGGGCTTGTCTCTTCTTTTAAGCCTGACAAAACTGAAACAACAAGAAGTTTTCTTCATCTCTAAAAATTCAAAGGACCTTATTTTTATCTATTAAGTTAATTTATTTTTACATGAGATAGGGGTGGCTTTCTCTTAAGGAGATCAGCCAGAACAAGGGAACATGGACTCTGGTCATCGGAAGTGCACTGAGTGGTATCAAAGCTTATATTCCTTTGCATTTTTCCCTTTCCCCCCCAAGAATCTTCCCAGGACACTAGCTGGGAGTCAATCTTTCTTTTGGAGGCCTCCTTTAACCAATTAAACACACAGACCACTAGGTGCTCTGCTGCTGCGGCTTCCTAAGGCTCCTCTGAGATGTACAATTTTGTCCTTATCAAAGGTTCCTTCAGTTGGAAACTGTTTATTGGGATTGTCTCAGGTATAAAAAATTCAGTTTTCCAGAAACTTGCAAGTTTGCTTCCCATATTGGGTGCACATAAAACATACTGAGGTACCTTTGGGAGGGACAGAAACAGGGTGTGCTCTTGAACCAACAGAGCCCTTGGGAATTTGAACAGAGAGACTCCACATACAGCCCTCGGCTTTTTCCTTCTAGCCTTGGGGCTTTCAAAGGGTGGCAGGCAGGATGCCCATTGGAGACTGCAGGCTCACCAGACATACCCAGTTTTGCCACCATACACAACTATACCACAGTGGACAATATAGGTAACACAAGACTGGTCTCTTTAACAATAAGAGATCCTCCTAATTAACCAGACCAGAACAGTTCCTCAGTTACAGACCTGAGACAATAACAGACAGAAATAGAACTCAGTAGCCTCGGAAGGCTGACCATTGGGTCTGAGGCGTCTTCGTGCCTCTTGACTCAAGGGAGGTGAACAATTTTATCCATATCAAAGCTCCCTTCTAAAGGGAACTGCTTTTTGGGACTGTCCCTTGTAGGAAAATGCCATTTATTTAGAAACCTATATGTACTCAGGACTGTAATGGGTATACATGTAATAAGCCGGCATGCCCTTAGGAGGCAATGGTACCACTTTTGAATCTGAATACCCCATGTCTTCACCACAAAGCCAGTTAATATAATGGGAGGGGAAAGCAGACCACTTCAGCTAATTCTGCATGTCAGAGACACAACCAGGGAATGTTCAAACCACATCTTTTTTTCCCCTCATGGTCTGGGGATCCTTTGGAGGGTGGCAGGCAAAATTGCCTGGGCAAAGCCACTGAAGAACAAACTAGACTCAGTCATCTCTATGAGCACATTCACACAACAACGGATGACAGATTTCAGACAAGACACTGGCTTCAAACAGACACAGTCATAACCTTCCACCAGACCAAACATCCGTGAACCAAAAGGGTTCAATGGCGGACCCACACAGAGTATACTCACTGTACGCAGTCAGCTCTCAGGGAAGACTGGCAGGGAACAATGGTCCCATGAGGTGCACACTCACCAGGTCCCTGTGGGTCCGGCAGTGAGTGGCAAGCTTCTCCGCTGGTGTTGGGATCTCGGTGGAACCTCCAGAAATTGTTGCAGAATTTAAGCCTCCTGCTTCTTCCCTCTCAGTCACTGACCAGAGATGGTAGTTCGAAAGGATGTTTTATTCAAAGCAAACACCAAGGTGTGGTACAGTCAAGAATGGCTCAAGCTTGGACCCTGAACAATTAACTTACACAAAGTTTTATACATGCATGAAAAAAAAATACATGGATAGGACATTCCTCTTAAATATGATTGATCTTCAAGATTGAAATATGTCAAGCATGCGCAGAAGCATCAGCTAGCCTTTCCCCCTGGGGGTGCTAACGGTCAAATTATGTCTGCCTTGCAATGAAAAAGGGAACTTATAGAAACTGTTTTTCAGCCAGAAGAGACATGCTAGCCACAGATTTATTTTTCAGTTACCTTTAGTAATTTCAACAGTTAAAGAAAGTGTAAAAGGTTAAGCAGCTTTAAGTTCATTATTAAGACACAACCAGCTGAAATGACAGAACAAAATGGAGGCAGAGAGACTAAGAGATTTCTGTCACACTATGTTTGATGAAAAAGAGAGATAGAGCTCAGTATTATCTGCATATTAATGGCATTTCACTCCATTCCTCCAGACATCCTCTCCCAGCAGTTTCATATAGATGATAAAAAGCATGGGGGACAAAACAGAGCCCTGAGGGACACCATCACAAAGTCTCCACAAAGCCGCCAGTACCACCAGCCATCTAAATTGGAGCAAAACCTTTGTAAAATAGCACCTCCAAGTCCAAGTTGAGACAGCGTCTACAGAAGGATACTATGGAGGATGGATTCGAAAGCCACTGAGAGGTCTAGGAGAACCAATAGGAATGCACTCCCCCTTTCTCCTGGCAAAGGTTGTCCCACAGGGCATCAAAGGCAGTCTCTACTCTGATCTCTGACAATAGTCTTACTTCATGGGTAGGTATATGTGGGGAAAAACAATCCTTCAGTAGTAGTGCTGAAATGGAGCAGGGCCCAAAACGTGAGGCAAGTTGAATATGGCAGAGCTCCAGATGCTTTTTCAGATTATATACATTGCAGCACTACAATGGATTGTGGATAGAGAGAGTATTTTCCTTTTTTCACCTCTCAAGGCCCATTATTATGATATTGGTGCTAAAGGGAGGGAAAGTTGTATTGCCCAATTAAAATAATTAAAGCTAATGCATAAGGACTGGAGAGGACTTATATGGGGGCTTGTAATATCTCACGAGAATAACATAATGTTAACTGTGGAATCTTGAGGCTATATCTCTAGCAGCCCTTGCTGTGACTTTCATGGCATTATGAGAAGCCATGCTTTAAATAAGCCCAGGAAAAGGAAGGCATGGAATATTCCTGAAGCTGTGCAGGCTCACTGTTGGACTGGCAAATGCAGAAGCCTGCACCATTACATTTTGCCTTTGGGACTGCCTTTGAAGATGGTTCAGAAGCTGCAGCTCATGCAAAATGTGGTGGCCAGATTGATAACGGGGCCTAGAAGGTCTGAACATATAACACCGACTCTGGCCCGCTTGCACTGGCTGCCTGTATGTTTCTGAGCCGGATTCAAGGTGCTGGTTTTAACCTATAAAGCTTGGGACCACAATACCTGATGGAGCGCCTCTCCCAACACGAACCTACCCATACACTACACCCATTCCATGGGGTTTTCTTGGCAAGAATACTGGAGTGGGTTGCCATTTCCTTCTCCAGTGGACCACATTTTGTCAGAACTCTCCACCATGACCTGTCCGTTTTGGGTGGCCCTGCACGGCATAGTTTATGGCTTCACTGAGTTATGCAAGCCCCTTCGCCCCAACAAGGCAGTGATCCATGAAGGGTCCCGAGTAATATAACGTTATATTATTCTGATTCATTCATATCATTTTTATCCTGTCCTTCCTCCAAGGAACTCACAGTGGTGGATATGGTTCCCAGACCTCCCCATTTTGGCTTGTGAGGTAGGCTAATGTCTGACCCAGTGAGCTTTGTGGCTGAATGGAGATTCGAATCTGGGTCTGAGTCCAGCCTTCCAGCTGCCACACCATGCTGGCTTCACTCTGCATTTCAGGAATTTTAGCACCAAAACTTTTGTCTGCATAGAAGAAGCAGTAAAAGCAATAATCCTGCAGGTTACATACCACCTTTTCACTATAGACACTGCACCAATTTAACACTAGGAAGCATTTTATTTCCTTTTACTCTAAACAAATCCATCTGAAAATCCTATGGTGAGACTTTTCTTTGGCACTTTTTAAAGGATCAGTTTATGCAACAGCTTTCCATTCTATCTATTTAGCTCTCCAGCAGTAAAGTGGCAGCTCAGAAAACACAATGGACAAGTCCTTTGAGGCAAAACAATACAATTTGCTTGTTTCAAAACCTGAAAGCCAATCATGCCAGCTGATACAAATATTTGGCTGAACCCCTGTAATGGTGTGGACATCCAGGAGCATAAGACGGAGAAGCACAGTATGAGTTAAGCATCTCTGCTCATGTGTACTGCAGGATTCAGAAGCATATCAAAAACCATTTTGAAACCAATATGTCGAGCTGCACTGACAAAATGCAACTAGTGAGCCTGAGCAGGCCTCATAATTTGATGATAGGCAACAGCGGCTGTGTTCTCACACTGTGTGCAAATGTGGCCAGGGTGAGTTGTTGGGGTAGTTAACAAGCCACCCAGAACCCATGGTCTGTATCCCAACAGCCCACCCTGGCCAGGGTGACACATAATGACAAGCTGTGGTGTGCCCCAGCACAGCTTCAATTTTCAAAATGGTAGCCAGCACTGCAATGAGAAGCCCCACAGGGAAATTCATTCATGGTGGCTTCTCATTATGTGTGAATCAGGTCTTCGTTTCAAGGCAGACAGCAGCAGAAACAAGCCAGGGATAGCCACGGTGCTGGCATCATGAAGGTTTACAGCATTATGACAACCCATGATTTAAATAAGCCAGACTTTGTAAACCAACAACAAACTGTGGGTTACATTTGTAGTTCATTGTTGCTTAACAAACCATAGTTTGTTTGTGGGGATGACCCAGTGACCCAGTTCACATGTAACAGTGGCAAATTGTGGGTTAATTAACCCACGATTTGCTGGGTTGCATGCCGTGCATGAGCTGCTTCCATTTTGAATATGCAACCTTCAATCACCCAATTGTAGGTTGCTTTGTGACATATGAACCCAGACACTTTGGGTTGTTCATGAGTTAAACAACCCAACGTTAACCTACAATTAGTTCTTCGGTTAACTTTGGGTGCCCGGGTTTGCATCCATGAAGGAACCTAGGATCGAGCCAATCAAAGGTTGCATATTCAAATTGAAAGAGGCTAGTTTGCATCATATCACCTGGCAAATCATGGGTTAATTCATTAACCCATGATTTGCCACCATTACATGCCAATGGGCCCAATGACAAGTGATATTTCAACAAACCACACCATGACTTAGTATTATGTGTAAAATTTGTACTTAAATAGCCAAGACAGCCCCTTCATGGATCACTGCCTCGTTGTGGCGAAGGGGCTGCGTAACTCAGTGAAGCCATAAGCTATGCCATGCAGGGCCACCCAAGATAGACAGGTCATGATGGAGAGTTCTGACAAAATGTGGTCCACTGGAGAAGGAAATGGCAACCCACTCCAGTATTCCTGCCAAGAAAACCCCATGGAACATATCACAAGGCTAAAAGATATGACGCTGGAAGATGAGCCCCTCAGGTCGGAAGGTGTCCAATATACTACTGGGGAAGAGCAGAGGGAATTTCCAAGTAGTACCAGAAAGAGTGAAGCGGCTGGGCCAAAGCTGAAAGGACACTCAGCTGTGGATGTGTCTGGTGGTGAAAAGAAAATCCGATGCTGTAAAGAACAATATTGTTTAGGAACCTGGAATGTCAGATCAATGAATCAAGGTAAGCTGGAGGTGGTCACACATGAGATGGCAAGACTGAACATCGACATCTTGGGAATCAGCGAACTAAAATGGACAAGCATGGGCGAATTTAATTCAGGTGACCATTATATCTACTACTGTGGGCAAGAATCCCTTAGAAGAAATGGAGTAGCACTCATAGTCAACAAAAGGGTGGGAAAAGCAGTACTGGGGTACAATCTCAAAAACGATAGAATGATCTCAGTACGAATCCAAGGCAAACCATTCAACATCACAGTAATTCAACTCTATGCCCCAACCAATGAGGCCAAAGAAGCTGAGGTTGATCAGTTCTATGACGACCTACAACACCTTCTAGAACTAACCCCCCCAAAAGATGTCCTTTTCATCATAGGGGATTGGAATGCCAAAGTAGAAGTCAAGAAATAACGGGGATAACAGGCAAGCATGGCCTTGGTGTACAAAATGAAGCAGGACAAAGGCTAATAGAGTTTTGCCAAGAAAACACGCTGATCATAGCAAACACTCTTTTCCAACAGCACAAGAGGCGACTCTACACATGGACATCACCAGATGGTCAGTATCGAAATCAGATTGATTATGTACTTTGCAGCCAAAGATGGAGAAGCTCTATACAGTCAGTAAAAACAAGACCTGGAGCTGACTGTGGCTCAGATCATGAGTTGCTTCTTGCAAAATTTCGGCTTAAATTGAAGAACATAGGGAAAACCACTAAACCATTCAGGTATGACCTAAATCATATCCCTTATGAATATACAGTGGAGGTGAGGAATAGATTTCAGGGATTAGACCTGATAGACAGAATGCCTGAGGAACTATGGACAGAGGTCCTTAACATTGTTCCGGAGGCAGCAACTCAATCCATCCCAAAGAAAAAGAAATGCAAGAAAGCCAAGTAGCTGCCTGATGAGGCTTTACAAGTAGCTGAGGAAAGAAGGGAAGTGAAAAGCAAGGGAGAAAGGGGAAGATATATCCAACTGAATGCAGATTTCCAGAGAATAGCAAGGAGACACAAGAAGGCCTTCTTAAATGAACAATGCAAAGAAATCAAGGAAAACAATAGAATGGGGAAGACTAGAGATCTCTTCAAGAAAATCGGAGATCTCAAGGGAACGTTTTGTGCAAAGACGGGCATAATAAAGGACAAAGAAGGCAGGGACCTAACAGAAGCAGATGAGATTAAGAAAAAGTGGAAAGAACACACAGAAGAACTATACAGGAAAGATCTGAATGTCCCTGATAGCCATGATAGTGTGGTCAATTAACTTGAGCCGGACATCCTAGAGAGTGAAGTCAAGTAGGTCTTAGGAAGCATTAGTAATAACAAAGCTAGTGGAGATGACAGTATTCCAGCTGAGATGACAGTATTCCAGCTGAGCTATTTAAAATCCTAAAAGATGATGCTGTTAAAGTGCTGCACTCAAAATGCCAACACATTTGGAACACTCAACAGTGTCCACAAGACTGGAAAAGCTCAGTTTACATTCCAATTCCAAAGAAGGGCAATGCCAAAGAGTGTTCAAACTACCGTACAATTGCGCTCATTTCACATGCCAGCAAGGTGATGCTCAAAATCCTACAAGCTAGGCTTCAGCAGGATGTGAACCGAGAACTACCAGAAGTACAAGCTGGGTTTCGAAGAGGCAGAGGAACTAGAGATCAAATTGCCAACATTCGCTGGATCATGGAGAAAGCAAGATAATTCCAGAAAAACGTCTATTTCTGCTTCATTGACTATGCTAAAGCCTTTGCTTTGTGGATCACAACAAACTGTGGCAAATTCTGAAAGAGATGGGAGTACCAGACCACCTTACCTGTCTCCTGAGAAACCTGTACGAGGGTCAAGAAGCAGCAGTAAGAACCAGACATGGAACAACCGAGTGGTTTAAAATTGGGAAAGGAGTATGACAAGGCTGCATATTGTCACCCTGCTTATTTAATTTATATGCAGAGTACATCCTGAGAAATGCCGGGTTGGATGAATCACAGGTCGGAATTAAGATTGCCAGGAGAATTATCAACAACCTCAGATACGCAGACGATACCACCCTAATGGCAGAAAGCGAAGAGGATCTAAAGAGCCTGTTGTTGAGGGTGAAAGTGGAGAGTGCAAAAGCTGGTTTGAAACTCAACATTAAAAAAACTCAGATCATGGCATCTGGCCCCATATCTTCCTGGCATATAGAAGGGGAAGAAATGGAAGCTGTGACAGATTTTATTTTCTTGGGCTCCAAGACCACCGCAGATGGTGACTGTAGCCATGAAATTAAAAGACGCTTGCTCCTTGGGAGGAAAGTTATGGCAAACCTAGACAGCATAGTAAGAAGCAGAGACATCACCTTGCTGACAAAGGTCTGTCTAATCAAAGCTATGGTTTTTCCAGTAGTAATGTATGGCTGTGAAAGCTGGACCATAAGGAAGGCTGAGCGCCGAAGAATTGATGCCTTCGAACTGTGGTGCTGGAGAAGACTCTTACGAGTCTCCTGGACTGCAAGGAGGTCAAATCAGTCAATCCTAAAGGAAATCAACCCTGATTGCTCATTGGAAGGACAGATACTGAAGCTGAAGCTCAAATATTTTGGCCACCTAATGCGAAGAGAAATCTCCCTGGAAAAGACCCTGATGCTGGGAAAGATTGAAGGCAAAAGGAGAAGGGGACGGCAGAGGATGAGATGGCTAGATAGCATCACTGATGCAATGAATATGGACTTGAGCACACTCTGGGAGAGAGCAGAGGACAGGAAGGCCTGGCGTGCTATGGTCCATGGGGTCACGAAGAGTTGGGCATGACTTAACGACTGAACAACAACAAGCCAAGACAGGCAATAAGCCAAACCCTGTCCAAAGGGAATGTACCTTACATGCCCAGAACACATGCTTGCCCTGTTAAGGGTCATCTCCATAGAACTAGAAACATCCCCCAAAGACATGGCAAGAGAGAAATCATACCAATTGTAGTTACACTGCCAGTAAGAATCATATTCCAGCCCTGTAGACGTTTGCTAAAAGTGGCTATAGAAGGCCAGTCACCCAAGATCTTGCCATTGACCCTTTCCCCAAAGATACTGTTTTCTGTGTTCCCCACACTACAGTGTGCTGCAATGTTCCTGTGGCAACTATTATTTGGTCTGTTTCCTTGTAAGGAGGGAGCACTGGAAATTCATAGCATAACCCTATGCATGTCTACTCTGAAGTAAGTGCCATTGAGACCAATAGATTGCAGTGCCTGGCTGTTAGCTTCCCATTTAGAAATAAATATACTTATTAAGCATGGAGAAGCATGTAAGCATACAAACACACAGTGCTACTCTAAAGTAGCTTCAGTTTCCTAAAGACAAAAGCAGCCACACTTGAGGCTCCTTCTAGGGTGTCCATGTGTCTTACTTTACAGAGGACAGCTCTCAATTTAAAGCACTCTTAGAGGACAGCCGTTGAGATGTCCTCTGTTTGAAGGGCTGTCCAGTCCAAGTCCAGTTCAAAGCTAAAGAACCATAACACGGGAGAGCAGCAGGGGCCTTCAATTTGCCCATCAACAGTTAGGGAGAAGCACCAAGGGCCTATGAACCTGGACAGCAGGACTGAGCAGGTACACAGGTCACTGTCTTCCCTGCTATGGTGAGATATGTTGTGTTTCTTTTTAATTTATAGCAATTATTTCTAAATTTGTGTAAATTTCTTAAATTGTCAAAATTTTCTAAATTAGCATATGCAGATTTTATGTTAATCTGTGTCCTTTTTTTTCTTTTGGTGATGTTTAAGTGGTCGCCCAACTTTCAACTAGCTGCAAAATACAATCTTGTTACAGTGCAACTCCCATGACTTCTTTTGTGGAATGCCTTTCCTATTTCCATCTGCTTGATGCTGGTAATAAAAACATTTTTATTTACCCAGCCATTTTAATTCAGTATTTTAATTTATTGCTGTTTTGCATTTTAAACTCTCTCAATCAAACATGTACCAGTTGGTTACCCGCAAACACAGTTTGCAGAGAAAAATCAAATGTAATGAAAGGTTTAAGTTAACTAACTGCATCTATTGAAACATTCGAAGTGTTACATCTTTTATCTTTAGAAAACTTCCTTAAATACAATGTTCTTGGTGGAAACCCCAGGGCAGCCACTGCAATGTCCTTGTTCTGGTTCATTGACAACTGCAATCTTCAGGTTTGCCAATGAGCACACACGACTCATGGCAATGTAGAGTTGTCCATGGCAGAAGACGGGATAGGCAGATAGATGCCAACTTGGTCCACGGTCTGGCCCTGGCTCTTGTTGATGCTAATGGCAAAGGCCAGATGGATGGGGAATGGGCGACACTTGAATTGGAAGGGGACAGATGAGTCAGAAAGTGCAAGGCTGATCCTTGGCAGGAAGATCTGCTTGCCCTTAGCCTGTCCAGTGAGGTCGTCCTGATGCAGACAGTTGTTGTGCATGGCAAGCCTGATGAACCTTGTGCCATTGATACTACCCTGAGTCGCATCCATGTTCCTTAACAGGATAACCACAGCACCCTTCTTCAGAGTCAGCTTGCTTGGTGGCAAACTACTTGGGTTGAGATTGTTTAGGAACTCCGAAGGGTATTGCACACTGAGCCTGGCATCATTGTCAATGACTTTGTCAAGTACATCCTTCCCTCGCCTTCCGTTCTGTCCAAAACCATCTGGTTGATGTAGTCGCAGTGCTCGTTCTTAGGACAGAGAATGACCTTGTCTGCATTAGCACATACATTTGTCTTGCTAAAAGCTTTATGGACATAAATAAACTCCTACTTCATGAGAATCAGTCAATGGGAAGGCAATCAAAAAGGGATGACCAACTAACCCTGACTTTGAATTATGTGCGTGCGTGTGTGCACGCGTGCAAAATGCTGTTTGCCAGTTGGTGAGCAACCTGCAACACAGTGCCACTAGCGACACAGGCAGTGGGATTAAGTGGCACACCTGAAAGAAGCAGGGCTCCTAAGGGTCTGGATCAGACTTACAGCCAAGCCTGCAGGCCTGCCCACCATCCCTGTGCCGCATCACTGTCAGGTCCTAAGCTCAGTCCATATGGCAGAGCAAGATGAAGCAGAGAGGGATGTATTAGTGTGCATTAAAGTGGCCTGAAAGCAAATCCGAGTATGTTTGCTCATTAGTGTGAAGTCTATATGAATTGGTTCAGAACTAGTTCAACATTCGTTCGTTCATTCGTTCATTATATTTCTATACTGGCCCACAGCCGAAGCTCTCAGGCTTCACAAAAGCTATAAAAAAAATAAAATACATTATATAAACCATAAAACCATTCACATAATAACGTGGAACAAATAGCATGCATAACAACAACATATATCTAAAACAATTTTAAAAATACGTAGCCAGAGACAATCAAAGAGACTTCTTATATGCTGCCAAATGCCTGAGAGAAGAGGGAAGTTTTAACTGAAAAGATGCACAATGTTGGTGCCAGGCAGGCCTCATCAGGGAGATTATTCCATAAATGGGGGCCACCACCGAGAAGGCCCTCTCCCTTGTTGCCACCCTCCGAGTCTCCCTCAGAGGAGGTTCCCGGAAGAGAGCTTTAGATGCAGAGCATAGTGTATGGCTCGGTTCATGCCAGGAGAGGGGTTCCATCAGGTGCTGTGGTCCTGAGCCCTGTATGTCTTTATAGGTCAAAACAGCACTTTGAACTGGGCCCAGAAACATATAGGCAGCAGTGCAAGTGGGCCAGAATCACTCTTATATGTTCAGACCTTCTAGTACCTATTATCAGCCTGGTTGCCACATTTTGCACAAGCTACAACTTCAAAGACAGCCCTGCATAGAGTGCATTGCAGTAATCTAACTTGGAGGTTACCAGAGCATAGACAGCTGAAGCCAGGTTAGTCCTGTCCAGACAGGGGCACAGCTGGGCCACCAACTGAAGCTGGTAGAAGGCAGTCTGTGCCACTGAGGCTACTTGAGCCTCAAGTGACAAAGATGGCTCCAGGAGGACCCCAAGCTAGGAACCTGCTCCTTCAGGGGGAGTGCAATGCCACCCAGAACAGGCTGAGCACCCTCCATCTGGTCACTAACAGCATCTCAGTCTTGTCTGGATTGAGTTTCAGTTGATTAACACTCACCCAGTCCAGCCAGGCACTGATTTAGCACATTCACAGCCCCACCTGAAGAAGATGAAAAGGAGAAATAGAGCTGCGTGTCATCAGCATGCTAATGACAGCGCACTCCAAAACTCTGGATGACCGCACTCAATCATTTCATGTAGATGTTAAATAGCATGGGGGGTAGAACTGACCCCTGTGGAACCCCATACTGGAGAATCCACAGGGCCGAGCAATATTCCCCAAGCACCACCTTCTGGAGCCAACCATCCAAGTGGGAGTGAAACTACTGCAATGCAGTATTTCCCACTCCCAGCTCAGACAATTATCCCAGAAGGATACCATGGCTGATGGCCGCTGAGAGATCAAGGAGAATCAACAAAGTCATACTTCCCCTGTCTATCTCCCAACATAGGGCTTCATACAGGGACACCAAGGCTGTTTCCATGCCAAAACCTGGTCTGAGCCCCGACTGAAATGGATCTAGATAATCAGTCTCATCCAAGAGTGTCCGGAGCTGGTTGGCAACCACCTGCTCAAGAACCTTCCCCAGGAAAGGAACATTTGCCACTGGCCTAAAATTATTAAGGTTTCCTGGGTTCAGGAAGGGTTTCTTTAGGAGTGGTTTCACCACTTCCTCTTTAAGGTGTCCTGGGACCATTCCCTCTTGCAAGAAGGCATTTATCACCTCCCTGACCCACCCAGCTGTTCCTTCCCTGCCAGTTTTTATAAGCCAAGAGGGGCAAGTATCCAATACAGAAGTGGCAGCATGAACCAGTCCAAGCACCATGTCAATATCCTCGAGCTGTACCAATTGAAACTCAACCAAGAAGACTGGACAAGGCTGTGCTCTTGACAACATGGCTGAATTGGTCAGTGACCCACATTAGTGTTTGAAACAAAACTGAACACAATAATTTAACAGTTCAGCTCCCTACTGCTGAGAGGGCCAGCACCTAGACATTTATCTTCACATATTTTTGTTCTTCTCCTGGTGCTTTAAGGGGCATTGGTATTCCTAATGTGATATCATGGGCAACTTCTGATCGCGTGCTATGTGGTTATGCAGGAGGAGATGAAAGAATGAAAACTAGGTACACCAGAAAATGTAATGTAGAGCAATGCATGTATCTCATAAATACTTGGAACAAAACCACATAGGTACAAACTAGGATTCCTCTTACTTTGAAGCAAACCCAGGTATGTTTCTAGAGAGATAGCCATGTTAGTTTGTTCCAGCCAAAAAGAACAAAGGGCCTTGTGGCACCATAAGACTGACACATTTATTATGGTATAAGCTTTTGTGGACTACAGTCCACTTCATCAGAGGCATGATGTTCTGTCCTCAGTTGGCAGGTATGTAGACAGGTGCAGAGAGAGGAAACACTGAGTGAGAGGGAAATGAAATGTAAGAAATACAGACTATGACCATTACATAAAAGCATAACAGTGCAAACCTATGCATGTCTACTCAGAAGTAAGACTTACTTCCAGGTAAATGTGCATAGGATTGCAGCCAGGGGAGGCTGGTGGATCTGATTTGATGGGGCAGAGATTCCATTCTGGCTTTTAGTTACAATCAGGCAGAAGTCTAAAGGAGCTATCCAAGGTGCTGGATCCTATCCCCCAAATGGGTCCAGCACCTTCGATAGCTCCTTTAGACTGGTTGTAACTAAAACCCAGAATGGAAATTCTGCCCCACCGAAATTGGATCCACCAGCCTCCCTTGACAGCAGCTTAAATGTATGTAAATTAAGCACAAAGACCATATCCAAAACACTGTTGATGTATGTCTGTTAGCATTTAGGCCAATCTTCCCCAACCCGATGCCCTATTTTGGACTACAACCCCCAGAATTCCTGCTCATTGGCTGTGCTTGCTGAGGCTGATGGGAGTTGAAGTCCAACACATCTGGAGGGAACCAGGTTGGGGCAGCCTGAATCAGGTGTACTCTTCTGTGCACACATAGATGGAAGTAAGTTCCACTGAACTCAGTGAGGCTTATTTCAGGATAAATGTGGAATAAATCAGGCTGCAGAAGTTAAAGTGATGAACTATTTTGAAAGAAATACTGCATATTAGTATTGCAACTATTGAAAGAAATTGGCACTAAGCAACTTCATTTAGATACTGCCATTACCTTCAACGTAAGCCATAAATACTTAAGCTGGCTCTTGACTTCACATTGACTTATTTGTAAGACATTCATTCTAGCTGTGCAGACCACAGCTTTAGAAGTTTATCAAAGATGCAGTTCCTCGCTTAAAAAAGAAAATAAAGGTTTTATTAGTCTTTTGTCCAGTGTGAAGTGTAAAGAAAAGAGGCACCAGTAACTACAGGATATCCTCACCTGGATTCCTAAATAATACCATACCACAGAAATGGTGCTCTGTTGTTTGCAGAGAATTCATCGAAGGTTTTTGAGTTAACCTTGTTTCTGTGTACATCGAGCTCTTGTGCATGCTCTGTGAATACTCATGGATGGAAAGTTCAATAAAGCGATCAATAAAGCTCAGAACTAGGTAATGTGTCTGAGCACATCATGCTACTCAAAAGGGTTGTTGATGATGGCCATGGTGCAGCTATGATAACAATCTGGTATATTTCTGGAGAGCTTTACAAGTGCTACTCTTAAGGGCAAAATAAACAAGACCTTTGTCCTGTAGTCTGGCCTTGCACAGGTGCCTTTTCTTCACAAATAGCCAGTACAGGGAGGCTGAGCAGGACCAGGACCAGGGCTATCAGGAAGCAGGGTGAGGTGCCTGCATCAGGCAGCGGAGAAGGAGGAGTGGTGAATTCCCCTTGCTGCTTCCCCTTGCCCCAACTTCCGCCCCCATCAGGAGGGCCCACCATGACCCCACCATCTCCAACAGATACTCTGGAGTGTCCTGCTCACTGCTCTCCTGCTGTGGCATTTGCCACAGTGAGAGAGTGCCCAGCAGGGCTTTCTGGAGCAGTCGCTCACCCTCTGTTCCCCTTGTTATGCACCTTCACCTTTGCTGCTGCCGTGTAGAGCTGCATGGCCAGAAGAAGCAGTTGTGGGGCTCTTGCAAGACCTGGTGGGCTGAGCTTTCATGAGAGCTCTGTAGCTGGAAAAACCAATGTGGCAGTGGTGGTAGCAAGGGTAAGGGGGCGTGCAGTGTGGTGGTGAAGGGAAGGGGCATGATGCGGCAGAGAGAAGGGGTGTAATGTGGCAGCAGCACATGTTCTCCCATCTCAGGCAATGAGAGACTTGGGCTGGGGCTGATCATCATCCTTGATGAGCCAAGGATCGTGGCTTGGGAGGGGCTTTAATCCTTTGCCCCACTGTGATCCCAATTGTAATCCCTCCTGCACCTGCTGTTCACAGTGGGAGGGAAACTGGCTCAACAATGCCAGTGGTTTTTTGTAAGAGAAATAATTAACTAGATAGGACCAAATAGACTAGAAAATGTGGGGTTTAGGGCAGAGGCGAGCAGAAGGTATATTGAGATCTATTGGTAGTTCTCTGTGTGATTTCTGACTCCCAACTGTTTACCAATAGCAGCAACAAATACCCCCCCCCTTAAATTATACTGCTGAAATGAAGAAAGCTTAGGGTAAGCGGTTCTGGTAATCAAAACAAATTCCTCCGTTCAGAATTCTTTAATTCTAAGATTGTTTCCGGATAGAGAGCCCCAAGAAGGCACTGTGCAGCTGTTCTGTCTTTTTCTCCCTAATGGATTTGCCGTGGTAAGAAACCAAGATAGTAGAAGTGGTGGGAAAACACAGGAGGGTAGAAGGTGATGTTGTCTGGATCCCCCATAGAATTCCATGAATGAGGCAGCCTTGTCTGAAAGCACCCTTGGTGTATGTCTTTTGCACTGGGTTCTGCTTTGTGTACCTTGGGGTTCTAGTAAAAACAAAGTAAATCCTGCAAACCAGACATCTACCCATCCCTGGTTTAGGGTTCCTCTGATTCTGACATGTGCAGAACGTCTGTAAAGCCAAAGGGAAGCTTTATAAATAATGCATTCAATGAACTGTCTCCCAATAGAGACATATGCTTTAGAAAGAGGCCCTTTTGGTAAGTGAGAAGCAAGTGACTTGGCAAAAGGTCTGTCTCATAGAAGGACTGGGTCCAACTGAATCAGCAGAGTTTAAAGTAAGACAAACATTTACTACCAACATTTACTACCAACAGTGGCTTCATTCAAATCAAATTATAAAATGTCTTCCCTCTGTAATGCAAATGTGTCCCCTTAGATGGTAATGAAGAAGTATGGTATTATTGTTATATCCAGGGCCTCTCCCATACTTTGCAACCATTGGGGGGGGGGGTGTCTAATGAGGAAGGTCTGGTAATACTTGTGAATGATGCTTAAAGCCTACTGTAATTACAGAATTACGCTATACCACAGCACCACCTAGTGCTTGAGTAATGGAACGTAAGGAAAAGAAGAGAAAGAACCCCCCTGGAAAAAAGACATGCATAAAGGCACTGATGTTAATCTCACAAAGAATCCAGAAGCAGAATCCTTGGTAAAGTGGTGGGTTAAGTCTGTAGTGTAGATATGCCCATTGTAGGCTGAGCTGTACAACCAAGAAAACAAACTAATTATAATGAAATATGTTAATTTTTTGCAGTCTTTGGGACTTATTTCCAAGTACATGGGTAAAAGCCAGAGAAAGTTAAATGTGTCTGATGTGTTGTCTGATCTTGATTCATGGAGACTCCAGCACAGGTGAGTCTGGCTTAGCTGGTTTATTAGCTGGGTTCTATACAGCTCAGTGGAAGGGCTCTTAACCCAGGCCCATAGCAGGGTTTCTCCTGTCAGCCTTGGCCACCCTGATGCCCTCCAGATGTGTTGGACTGCAACTCCCATTATTCCCAATGAGCATGGCCAATAGGATGGGAGCAGCAGCTTGGAGATGGCTGTCCTAGGATAAGGGAAGAGACAGAGGGGGACATCTTTAGGCTGGGTTGTACTTAAAGGGGTCATGCACAGTTAATTCACTGTGCCTAAATACGAAATGCTGGAGTTCCCACTAAAATCAATCACAATAAAGTGTTTAAACAGGCACATATTTCTGTGAGACTTGCATGTCATTAATTTTCTCTGGGTTTCATCTAGCATGTTAAGAGATGAACAGTCAGTTAAAGTAAGCTAATGGACTAATGGAAACTGTCATATTGAAAATTATGTTTTCTTGCTGTAGCACAAGGATCAATCTAAGAAGTGATCTGCGTGGCCAGATTGCACTGTGAATACCGACTATTTCCCAGGCACACTTCTGGGACAGCTTAACAAATGCTGCTATTATGTAATAAGTAGATGGACCAAAAAGTAAGCTAATGAATTCATTCCTTGTGAGAAAAGCAGAAAAGAGGCCCTGCCAGGATTTTCCCAAGTGGAAAAACAAGTTTCTTTTATATAAAGAATATCAGGGAAAAGCAACACGCAGAGAGAATTCTACAATATACACTGTGTAGTTGTTTCTTCCAGCCTCATCCAAAATTCTCCTTCAGTTTCTGCCTTCCTTTGTGCCAAACTAGTTGCTACATGCAGACATGTGCAATATTGCCCCAACTTGTTTTAAAACTCAAAGCAGTGTTAAGAAACCATGAGTGATGAGCAGTGGTGGTGGTGATGCTTAACCCAGTCTCCTTCTGCAATTTTCCCACTCAGAATCACACTCCCAAACTGCTTGTTCACCCACAAGAGGAAAGCTACAGTTACATATCTGTCAATGGAGGCTGGTGGTTCCAGTGTCGGTGGAGTGGTGAATCTGCTCCGGGTTTCAGTCAGAACCAGTAAGATCTCTAAAGGAGTTCCACACCTTGGATAGCTTCTTTGGAGTTCTGACTGAAACCTGGAGTCCCACTGACATCGGAGCCACCAGCCTCCACAGACATCTGTACATTTCATTTCAGCCTTACTAAGGTTGCAATCTTAGGGTCCCTGGGAGGGCATCCCAGGGGCCATAGGATAGATCAGATGCTCCTCTCCAAGGTGGAGAGAGAGGTCTTCCCTTGGTGGGGGAAGATCTAACCTCAGATAACCTCTCACAGTCTTTGTGGAAACCTCCAAGGTCCTTGCCTCTACAATGTTGGAACGCTGTGTCAGTAGAAGCAAAAAGAGGGAAGATCAGAAGCCATGGGTGAATGAGAAAGGTTTCAGATCCACAAGGACTGAAGCCTTCTCAGTCCCCAGACATGCCCTTGTCACAGGAGGAAATGTATTCCAGACCTGGAGTTGGTGTACATAATTTCCTCCTGATGGGAGCGACACTGTCTACAAAAACAAAGATGCTGCAACAGGAAAGAAGAGAGAAAACCCCAGCTTCTCCCTCCCTTGTGTCCTGCTGGCAGAAGCCCAGAAGGGCTTTGGATGAAGTGGTTCATCTGCCTTTGGATCTCTTAGGATTGCTACGCTCAGGATTGGATAGGATGTTTGCATGTCAGCACTTTTGATTTCTCCAAGCATTCTCAAAGGAGAACTATCACTTTCAGTATGATGACAAGTTAAGGAGACACTTCCTTTTCTTTTTTCTCACCCCTTTTAAAACTAATATTAAAAAGAGCACATAGACTACACCCTTTCAATGGGACTTTAACATTTATAATTTTATGCTTGATTAATATTCATATTCTATTAATAAAAATCTTTAACATGCTGTATTAAGGGCTTCCATGTTCACTCAAGCACCAAATTGTCAGGAAATTGCAGCTGTTAAGGGCCTTGCTCTTAACAGCTGCATTATTTAGGCAACATGCCTATGGTATGGCATCCTATGCTGTGGTTAGTTCCAGCTTCACCACTACCTTGCAGCTGGATAGCTGTCAGTGGCAGAGTGGTGGACCTATGTCCGAGATTTGTCAGTTGGCTGGAATAGACAAATGGAGTCTGTGCAACTGAATCTATCATGCACTGGGAACCCCACCAAAGGAAGTGAGGTGGGTGGCTACTAAGAAGAGGGCATTTTCTGCTGTGGCACCCTGGTTGTGGAATGAGCTTTCCAGAGCTGGTCATCTGGTGCCTACATTGTGTTCTGTTCTGCGCCAGGTGATGAGCTGACATGGCACACATCCCATTCAATGCTGAGCAGAGCAATCCTAAGAGCCCAGTCCAGGCCAGTCAGGTCCCTGGACAGATCTCTGCTGGCTGGAGCTTATTCAAAAAGAGTAATACATTAACAGGACTCTTTTGTAGTTCTTATGTGACAGGTTTTCTCAAGAACCACAATTCCCAAAATTCCTTTGCTCCTGCTGACCTTTCCTGTGAACAGGCTGGTTGAACGAACACATTGGGGCATCTGATTAGGGGATGATCTACACGATAGCCCCTTTCATGTGGGAGGCACCACCATGCCAGCTCCCCCAACGCAAATGCAAGCATTGCTGTGGGGGTACGTGTCAATGAATACAGTGCAGTATCTACCGTGTTTATAATGTGATTGAGTGACACACACTAATGCAGTTGTTGGAGAAGCAGGAGGAGTTCTAAAGGTCACGTGTGTTTTGTTGCTTGTGTGCATAGCACCAGCGTACGACAGGGGGAATGGCCAGTTTCCTTTTGTGTGTGTGACTCACTCAACTGACTGCATGTGCACATTCAATGGTGCGCAGCAATGGAAGTTTAAAAATAAATGTCATGGTAATTCACAGGTCCACTCCTCTGTATGTGGGCAGTAGCTGAAAAAATAAATATATCATGGAGGAGAAGAAGGGCAGGGGGTGGGGAAGAAGGTGGGGACGTCATGGTGCTGCTACACTGCTGTCCTCTCCCTACCCGGGCAGACGCTGGTGTAATGGATGAGCTCCACTCTCTTGCTGTCTTCCTTCTCCTCCTTGGTCTACCTTCAAGCTTCTTCAGCTCCACAGGAACATAGGAAGCTGCCTTATACTGAGTCAGTATAAATATCAGTATACCGATAAAAGGAAGGATGTCTTCACACAGCACATAGCTGTCAGGGTTGGATCGGAGCCCAGAGAGCCCCAAAGCAGTTCAGATTCTGAGGAAGAGATAGAAACCGTGGGAGAGGAACCCGCGTGCTGTTCAGAGGTGCAGCCAGGGGGGGAAGCCCCTCCCAGTACACATTCCTGAGAGTGATAGTGACCCTGGCAGGGAGAGGGAGGCACAACAGCAGTTTCTGGATGCTAGGCGCCAGCGCACCCTCAAGCGCGAGATGGCGGGTGCTGAGAGGAGGTGCTCAGCCTGCTTGGTGCGATGGCAACAGCGGCGCCCCAATGCCCCATGGGAAAGGGGTGGACTCTCTCCTCCTAGCTCATAAGTACAGAGGTTTCCCATGTTCCCCTCCAAACAGAGATCAACTGATTCCTAAGGTTAGAACCCCTGAGTAGGCAGCTCTCTTAAGTCTCACTCCTAGGATCAAGCAATTAGCATCTGTAAGCGTCATTAGATTGAATGGGAATAAAGCCTTGGAAAAGAGCCCTATTGTGTGCGTGTTGATTCTGGCTACCTGAGGATTTCAGAAGGCAGCAGGGGTGACCTCCTTGACAATAACTGAACTATGCAAATCGCTACCACAAGACTTAGTGATGGTCACCAATTTGGATGGCTTTAAAAGGGGGTTAGTCAAATTCCTGGAGAAGACTATCCATGGCTACTAGTCCTGAGGGCTATATGCTGCTTCTGGTATCAGAGGCAGTATGCCTATGAGCACCAGTTGCTGGGGAACATGGGTGGGAGGGTGCAGTTGCACTCATGTCCTGCTTGTAGGTTTCCTGTGGGCAGCTGGTTGGCCACGTGGTGAACAGAATGCAGGACTAGATGGACCCTTGGTCTGATCCAGCAGGGCTCTTCTTGTGTTCTTATGTAGTCCATTGGTCCATGTAGCCTGGTATTGTTGACACTGACTTGCAGCAACTCTCCAGGGCTTCAGGCAGGAGTCTTTCCTAGCCCTACCTGGAGATGCGAGGCATCAAACCTGGGACTTTCTGCATGCACAACATGTTCTCTACAACACTGCCCTATGCCTCTTCCCAGCCTGCTTCTCCTCTTCTGCTTGTGCCTTCAGCAAGCCACCTTGTGAAGGACTTCCACCAACCCTCAATGCCCTCTGCCTTTTTCACTTGTTCTCTCTGAGCAGTGAGAGGTTTCAGGGATTCCTGCAGTTACCCAGATTTGGTTTCCTTGGGAAGGAGGTCACAGCAGACTTGCAGTGTTTTGTATTTGTATTTTATTTATAAATATACAGGATGAGCATAGAAGTTCACATAATATTTGTATTTTATTTACAAATATACAGGATGAGCATAGAGGTTCACAGTTTAACATCCCAAAGTCAGTTTTCAGATTTGGGGGGGTGGCAGCCAGCACCTTTAGATCCTTGAAGAAAGCAACTTAGCCCTCTCTTTTAGTCTGAATCTGTCTCCTCCCCAAACAACTAGTCTTGATCTTTTGTTTCCTGCTCACATAGGGACCTTAATTACCATAGGTGAGAGAGGGGAAGAGGCACCCCCTTCAACTATTTGCTGGCCATTGATAAAGACAGCCACCATCCCATTTCCATAACATAAAGGCATCTTCTAGGTTAAAATGGTCCAATTTGCCTATTTTAGCAGTCTCTTCTTACAATCACGGGAACACAGAGTTGGGGGATCATCCAAGCAATAATCCAGTTTAACCCACAATCCCATAACAATAATTTAAATTTAATTTTGTAACTGTTTTAGAATTGCTTTTTTTCTTTTGTAAATTTATTTTGCAGTGTGTGTGTGTGTATAAATAAAACAAAATAACAGCAACTGCTTTGGGGCCTGATTGGGAACAGAGATCACTGGTGTGTGTGTGTGTGTGTGTGTGTGTGGTGGGGGTAATGCTTTCCCCTGTGGTTCAAATAAAAATTATGCTTCTAAAGCTGCTATTCCCTGGGAAGGAAAGTTCCAGCACCAAGTCAGTCAGGATCTGGTTAAAGGGGCACCTGATGAGCATGAATGAAAGCCTGTTGGACCTAGTTTCTCACCACAGCAGTTTTAGACAGAACTCCAGCTCTCATTCATGAACTGTGTGGATGACACTTTCACTTTCCATGAAAATAATTACTAAGGCATTCCTGGATGCAAAACCTTATGTTAGTTCTAAAATAGAATGTGCATAAAGTGAAAAATGGGTTCACCAAAACCTGTGCCAATACTGCATCACAAAATTGCACCAGCAGTATAGTCATGTAATGATGGTATTGCCATCAAAAATTGCTGAAAAATGTTGAGGGTATGGATGAAAATTCGATAGACTTGCATCATGCACTGGATTGAGATAGCACTGACTTGCATGACCCACTCAAAAGATTTAGGCAGGACTAACATCTAGCAGAGGGAACAGATACCAGAGCCAAGCAAATGTTGGAATAGCAAGGATATACAAATTATCAATAGCATGTCATGCAAGATGAAGGTAATTCATTGGATGGGTTAGACAAGGCTTAAAGCAGCTTTTTCCAACCTGGTGCCTTCCAGGTGTTTTGGACTTCAACTCCTATCAGCCTCAGCCAGCATGCCCAATGGTCAGGAATGCTGGGAGTTGTATTCCAAAACAGCTGGAGGGCACCAGGTTAGGGAAGGCTAGTTTAAGTCCAACTAAGGTACAGCTCCAGAGAGGTAGTTAGTGGATGAGGACAGCAAAACTGCAGGCAGCAATAAGCAAGGGAGACATTTTTTCTCCCTCTCTCATAATACTGGAACCTGGGGTGATCCCATGAAGCTGACTGGTGGGAGATTCAGGACAGAAAAGGAAGTCCTTCTTCACACAGCTTATAGTTAAACTATGGAATTCACTACCACAAGAAATAGTGATGGACACCAATTTGGATGGCTTTAAAAAGAGGATAGATAAATTCCTGAAGGCAATCAATGGCTATTAGTCCTGATGGCTATGTGCTACCTCCAGTATCAGAGGCAGTAATTCAGTGTATACCAGTTTTGGGGAAACATGGGCAGGAGGGTGCTGTTGCACTCAAGTCCTGCTTGTGGGTTTCGCACGAGCAGCTGGTTGGCCACTGTGTGAACAGAATGCTGGACTAGATGGACCTTGGTCTGATCCAGCAGGGCTCTTCTTATGTTCATGTCCAAGCAGGTGTCAAGCAAGAAAAGGAGACTAGTGGTTAGGAGATTTCCTTGCTGTGTTATGGCGCTACATCCAATTGGCCAGTCTCCCCTATTAGTGGGAGGACCCTTCTTTGGGATGGCCAAGACAACAGTTGAGGTATACAGCAGGGATCATTTGTGGGTTAAAGACAAAGCCTACTTCTGCAGCGTAAGTAATTGTAACTTTTCAGCATTGGGCTTAGGTTTGTTGTGAGCCATATCTTTCCTAACCACAGGCTTCAAAAGTCAGGGAGGATCAGTTTCAACATTTGTGGCTGAGATTCATGCCCTTCAACACTGATAGTAGAGCATATAACCTTGTAGCTGCTTAAGCTGATCATCTGACACAGCTTTCCCCAACCTGGCACCCCCCAGATGTGTTGGACTACAATTCCCATCATTCCCAGCCATGCTGGGAATGATGGGAGTTGCAGTCCAACACATCTGGGGGGTATCAGATTGGGGAAAGCTGACCTAGTAGAATATTGTTCAATCCTTTTCTGAGCGTATGAATTCTTGAAGCATTAACATGTCTCTATTGGAAACAAAGGGCCGCGGTGGCTTAGTGGTTAAGACGCTGAACTGCAGACTGGAAGGTCGGCAGGTCAGCAGTTCGAGACCTGAGTGCTGCCTGACGGAGTGAGCTCCCGTCTTCAGTCCCAGCTTCTGCCAACCTAGCAGTTCGAAAGCAAGAAATTGCAAGTAGAGAAATAGGTACCGCCTCGGCGGGAAAGGTAACAGCATTCCGTGCACCTCAGTGTTCAGTCATGCCGGCCACATGACCACGGAAGCGTCTTCGGACAGCGCTGGCTCTTTGGCTTAGAAACGGGGATGAGCACCGCACCCTAGAGTCGGACATGACTGGTTGGGGACACCTTTACCTTTACTATAGGAAACAAAAGGGCATACTGTCAAGGGCTCCTTGGAGGGCTCTCAGTCTAATCCAGTAGCCAAGTCCAGACACAGACAAAGGGATTCTTTTCAAAGCTTTATTCTTCTTTTACAACTTAACAGCTCTACAGGTAGCAACTAGATCTGAGCAGCAGCATCCCTATGCCCTAAGTTAGAACAGTTGGTCCCCGTTTGAAGGGCAATTACTGGCAGACCCCTGAATAGAAGGACTAGGGAGAATCCCTCCCCTTTTCCCTTGGATCCTCTGGGCGCAACCGTTCTTTGAGCGCGAACCATTTGGCGCCGCTCTCTGTGTCTGCGCCATGCATCCCCCCAGTCTGCTATCTGTGCTGAGTCACTCCCTGGACTGCTTTCTAAACTAGGAATGTGGGTGGGAGGAATCTCCGTCAGCTGTTGGTCCTGGGAAAAAAGGAGCGCGCTCCTCTCCCGAAGGAGCGACTGCTCTTCCTCAGCATCAGAACTACTCTGGGATTCTATGGGCTCAGTGTCCACCCTGACACATACTGAGGTCAGAGCAGATATCCCATAGGGTGTCCTCAGGAGAGATGATGAATCAGCAGTCAGAAAAGGAGGAAAAGGCAGATACAGATGTCTAGGCACAAGATAAGAAGCAGACTCTTTTTTAAGGTTTACCTGAGCAAAGAACTGCTCATGGGAACAATGTTCTCAGAAGACCAAAAATATTGAGGGGGAACTTCTCTTGGAAGATCACCGTGGGAGGATACTTCTTTGAGTTTGCCAAAACAACAGTTGAAGTATATAGCAAGAATCATTTGTGGGTCAAAAGACAAAGCCTGCTTCTTGAACATTTGTTAATTTGCACACTTCCTAATGCTTGTAATTTCTCAGCACTGGGCATAGCTTTATTGTGATCCAGTTCCTTCTTAACACAGGCTTCAAAAAGACAGAAGAAATGGGAGAAAAACATGGGAGGGTTAAAAGTGGAAGATAACATAATCTGACACTTGTTTTAGGTAGGGCGATTGCACAGTAAAAGCCTCATCTGGAAGCACCCTAAGTATCTGTAAATGCTTTTTGCTCTTTTGTTAGCCTTGCTTCACTCTAAATCGCAGGCATGGGGAGGGGGCCTGCAGTGTAGGGGAAGGATTAAAGCCCCTATACCCCCAGGCTAGGGTCCCAATCTGGATCAGGGCCCCTGTGCTTACACTAAAGTAGAAAAGAACTAAAGACATAGATGCTAGGTATATTTTTAATCTAATATCTTCTTTGGCCCTTATACCCCTCTGCGTTCTCGTTCTCTCTCTCTCTCTCTCTCTCTCTCCACTGTCAAACTTTAGGACCTTGGTACAGAAACCTCTTTCTTCCCAGTGACATTCTTTAATAATAAAAGAGGGTGAAGACTGATATGACCATTCACTAGTGGAGGAATTCTTACATTCCTATATCTGTTTTGCAGCATTTGGCCATGAGTCCACAGATATAATCCAGAAAGGATTAATTCAGATGTGATTCCCACAGATATATTTGATCTTTGTTATGCATAGGGAATACATACCAAGAAAGGGGCATGATGTCTATAATGTCCATAATTTCACTGCTTCTTCTACTCTTTTGCTGAAGTATCGAGAACCATCTGCAGTCAGACACAGGTTAAAGTGATAGATGAATCACAGTTTTGACACACAGCATAACAGCTATTATGACCCTTTTCAGCTAATACAGCTCAATTCTAGAAGGAGGTGTAGAGACAATAGTCTCACTCTCAAGCATTACGTTTCCATTAGACCCTTTAGTTTATATCTGCTTTCATCCACTTGAAGATATTAAGGATCCCCACCCCCTTTCATGATATTCTTGAGAAGAAAAACAAACTTCTGTGTTAATATTCTGGCAAATACATTCTTATTTCTAACAGTACAGAAAAGAATGTTTGGGGAGGGGACTTGAGGAAGGGGAAAAGAAGAGAGCACACATTTTTGACTTATGCTGCCATTTAATTTTTTTGGACAATTACATCTGTGAAACAAAAAAGGCAGCTTGTAAGGAACTGTGGGAGGGAATGTTTTTATACCTCCCCGCTTCCCCCCTGCTTGACTCTGCCACACAAGAAATCAGTTATTAGAGAGGGATTAGGCTAGAAAATGATCCCCCCCCAATTAATCACTTGGAGGGGATGCTCCTGGGGTTATCAAAGTTGCACGGGAAGGATCCATGCTGTAGTGGCTCCAACCCAGCAAATGAAATGTGATAATGCGAGCTTAGAATTCCTCCTCCACTCTGGATATGCAGATAGTGACCACAGTAGCAGCAGTGGAAGCACGAGCAGTGTATAAGCAGAGATGGGGAGCCCCTTTTCTGCCTAGGGTCGCACTCCTTCAGGGGTCATCTGTCAGGGACTGGAAGTTGGAGGTGGGCGGGACTTAGGGTGGCCACCGATGAATTGCCAAAAATGAGGAAATTCATGATAAAAAAGAAGACAAGAATTTGCATAAAATTTTCACGTGCTGCTTTATATGTATAAATGCAAACTTAGAAAGAATTATGGCAATTTACATACAAATACAGCACATCTCACCATAGTGCAGAAGGTTGTGACCAGCTGACCTGTGTACTGGAGTCAAGGTGCTAACTGGTGAAAGGCAGCAGTTCTTACTGCTCTTTATCTTTAAACTGCAGTTTAGCAGGTTGTTGTTGTTGTTGTTCAGTCGTTCAGTCGTGTCCGACTCTTCGTGACCCCATGGACCATAGCACGCCAGGCCTTCCTGTCCTGCGCTCTCTCCCGGATTGTGTTCAAGTCCATATTCATGGCATTGGTGAGGTTAGCAGGACTGCTCTTCAAACAGAGGATGGTTCTCTGGCAGCCCTTCAAATAGAGGAGTGTCCTCTGTAAAAGAGGACTCATGGCTACCCTCCAAGCAGAGCCAAATATGCTGGGCCAGTACTTCTCTCTCCCCCCTTACACACACACACACACACACACACGTACGTTTTCTCACACCCCTTCTTTCTCCTTCTATCTTGGAGCGGGGCAGATTACTCTTGCCAGAAGTCTCAACTGATCACTTTCAGAGGACTTCCTCCCTCCTCCTTTGATCGCTCCACCCATTTTGGCTTCCCCCTCTCCCAGTTTTCCCTCCTTCTGCCCTCCTTCTCTCCCTCAGGGCTCACCCCACCCCACATTAAATTAGGCCAAGTTTGTCCACCCATGGTATAGGGAAGCAAGGCAATTAGAGGAAGAGAAGCTAGTCTCCTGTTTCACAAATGTATTTCCAATAGCATATTATGTGGAGAGCAGATTGGCTGTGTGGATCTCAAAGAAGATGTTAAGGCCCTCCGGGAGATAATGGAAGCCACGGACCAGAACTCAAGTATACCTTGCTCCAGGCACCCTAGAAATGACCTCACAATCAAAGCTGGAACCATCCATAGATAAATGGTAGCAAATGCACCCCTGAATACTTTAAGAAGTAGGCATCTGGAATTTACTCATCCTTTTTTCACCTCCCCCCTCTTTCTTCCTATTATTAATTCACTGAGATTTTTTGTTATGTATAGCAACAATGAATAATAATAGAAAATTATATTGGTTCAGTTAATAAAGAATACCGCAGTAAGACAAGGATAAGGAGGACAGACAGTATTTCTAGTCAAAACTGGACTACCATAGTGGAGCGGAGCTTTAAGTTAAAACGCACACATGCAATTCTATCAGAATGCAGTCAAATTAAAGCTAACAACTTATTTGCAAACAGCTGCTAGGCTGAAAGCAGCCGATGGCATTGGTTTTAATTAGATCAGACACCATTTCTCTGAAAACTATTGGATTTGTCTGATTCCATGCTTTGTTGTGAATAAGTTTTTAGGAATAAGTTATTTAAAATATACTGGGTTTGATAAATTAAAAAAAAACCCACAATACCAAGGCCTTTGTTACTGTTGACTAGCTTTCAAGTTTGTCTCCTTCAGTGAGGTGCTTGAAGAGAAAAAACAGCCTTGGGGGATTGCAAGGATGGTTCTTTCTCCTTTATCTTTCCGTATATGAGGAGTTTCCCTTCTGCCCTATTTAGTCATTCAAATATAGCATTCAGTATTTTTAAAACATGTTTTTGCATGTTCATAGCAAATGCACACATTTTATTTAACAAACTCTCTCTCTGTGTCATCTGTCATTATATGTACACGTACAACACACACATATGCACATATATACCCATTTTAAATTATATGGTTCATGTATACAAAGAAGAAACAAAATTACAGTATAAACAGTTTTCTCTTCCTTATATATAATTCCAGAACACAACAAATGAAACAAAAAAAACCATCAAGGAAATCAATTTGTTTTGTTCCTATCTCCTAAAGCCCATACATTTTATAAGTAACTAGGTCAGATTATTGAGAAACAATATTGAATATTTGAATGTATTGCATTAATTCTAAAAAAAAAAAAATCAATAAAGCATGATCACTGTGCCGTGGAAAAAGAAAAAACACCCAATGAATCCATGTTGTGGGAGGGGAGCAGCATTGTGATGGAAAGCTCTGCCCCAACCTATGGGTGTTGATTGAACAGCTGAAGAACAACCCCCCCCACACACACAAATACAGCTGTATGTTTAGGAGCTCTGTTCAGGCATTCAGTGATCACATATAGGTTGGGGATGGAACCTAAACCCTTCATGAGTATTCATCGGATTTGGTTTTTGAATGACTGAATAGGACCTGTATGTCTGGCAAATTCAGGGGCTATAAGATCTCCTGGACAGACAATCATGTCTGAAGGGCTTTTTCAGAAGGACCATCATTAGAGCGGTGCTGAGCTCTGAGCCATAAAAGGAAACAACTCCCCTAATTGGCAAAGATGTTCACCACTGGTAATTAACTAAACATTAATGCAACACTTTATATTTCCCTTTAATGAATGAAATAATACATTACTGCAGCAAAGTGGCCTTGGAGACCATGAACATCTCTACAACAGCCTAAACTCCCACATTTAAAATGGGATTTCTGCTTCCATTTTAAATGCAGGATTATGATGGACTCCCTTTACATGGGCTTCCTTCCCCCTTCTTTTTCCCCTCCTTTTCCCCCCTATCAGAGTCTTCCATATGTTTCATTATACAGCCACTAGATGGTGCTGTGGTCTAGCTCCTCTTATTGCAAGTTTTCCTCTTTTTACAAGGGAACTCCAGCAGATCCCAAGTGCTGTAATTTGATAGCTCATTATCTCCGATCTTTTTGAAAATGGAATAAAGGCCATTTAATGTGGGAGATGCCCTGGAGGTTGACGATGTCATCTAAAGGACCCACAAACCTCCATGAGTAACTAATCTAAATAGCAGGATAAAAGCTCCATGTGAAGAAGCCCCATATCTATGTCTCAGTTTCTGTAATCCAGTGAACAGATCTAGCATCTTCTGATCTCATTTTCAACTGCTTTCACATAGTGTTGCATTGATTTGCACACAGTGGAGGGAGTGTAGCTTTCAAAGGCCCATGAGTAACCACAATTAGTTCTCATTGATTAACACTGGCTTGATAGGCAGTAGGAGGAAGCTAGGTCAAAGTTATGTTCCAACAGTGGAATGTATTGTCAGCTGAGCTGATGCTTTAAATAGGGCACACTTAGGATTACCTCTTTTCTAGCAACTTTTTCATTGTTTGTTAAACTTTCAATGTTTTGGGGCCTCTTGACCAGAAACCACTAGCCTACCCTTCATCTATGTCAACATTCTCTGAGGGCTGCTTCTAACATTAATTTGACAGCATTGGTATCCACTGCTGTGGAACTCCTTTCCATATCATGAAGGTAATATCAGAAGCCCTGGGTCACATTAGAGGAGTCCATGACCATGACATGACTTCTTCCCATACCACCACTGAACCACTCTTATGTGACCTGGAGCTTCTGACATTATCTTCACAACACAGGATCCCCACCATTAGACCTCAATTAATGGATGAGGGAGAGGGCTTGTTTCCTATGTCCGTAGTTCTATGTCCTTCCTGGATCTCTAGGAATGCCCCAGGGATCAGCTCCCCTGTGTCTAGAGTAGGTAGCACTGCCATCCTCAGATTCTGAGAACTCTAGCCATGAAGATATCACCATGCTGCAGCCACTTTCATGTCATCGCAGCTCAAGGCTGAAACAGACCACAATGCCTTAGTCAATAGAAAGGTGGGGCTAACCAGCCTAAAGGAGACCAAAACCATACTTATGGCTCAGTCACAATCTGCTGCTTGTTGGAGCAACCTACAGGCAAGCTTGTTTGGCTCCCAACCCATCATCACTTAGAGCTCTGTGGTGCTACTCTATTCTTGGTCCAGACTCTCTGAGAAACCTGATTCCTACTTAGCTGGAATCCAACCTGAACCTGACTTGCCCCAAATCCTCAGTGTGAACTGGACCCCATGAATAAAGCTAGGCCCCCCACTGCAACAGGGCTTGATGGCTGAAACAGAACACAGGAAGAAGTAGTGCACTTGCAGTGTAACAGCTCCTGCACAAAGCAGGTAATAATGCCAGAAGGATCCCAAAGCTCAAGGGCCTCTGATGCTTTCTTCCTTGCAAGATATCATACTGATATTCAAATGATATGTAGGGCAGCAATGCAGTCAAAGGCTTGCAACTTTATTATATTAATGGCTCTCTTGCTGCCTCTAAAGAAGGATGAGCTTTAAGTCTTTATCTGATGGCTTCCCCGCACCCCGCTCCACACACCCCAAGTGTGTGGAGTGGGGTTTACCTTAAGGTGCCCTGCAAATAATACTGTACACACACACACACACACACATGCAGAGAGAGAGAAAGAGAGAGAGAGAGAGAGAGAGATCACAATTGACTATGAAAAGTCTGCTGAAACCCTCACCTACTAATCAAGATTAGGATGTACTTTCAGTGCTGTTGTTGTTTATTCATTCAGTCGCTTCTGACTCTTCGTGACTTCATGGACCAGCCCATGCCAGAGCTTCCTGTCAGCCGTCGCCACCCCAGCTCCCCCAAGGTCGAGTCTGTCACCTACAGAATATCATCCATCCATCTTGCCCTTGGTCAGCCCCTCTTCCTTTTGCCTTCCACTTTCCCTAGCATCAGCATCTTCTCCAGGGTGTCCTGTCTTCTCATTATGTGGCCAAAGTACTTCAGTTTTGCCTTTAATATCATTCCCTCAAGTGAGCAGTCTGGCTTTATTTCCTGGAGTATGGACTGGTTTGATCTTCTTGCAGTCCAAGGCACTCTCAGAATTTTCCTCCAACACCACAGTTCAAAAGCATCTATCTTCCTTTGCTCAGCCTTCCTTATGGTCCAGCTCTCGCAGCCATAGGTTACTACGGGGAATACCATTGCTTTCACTATGCGGACCTTTGTTGTCAGTATGATGTCTCTGCTCTTACCTGTTTTATCAAGATTTGTCATTGCTCTCCTCCTAAGAAGTAAATGTCTTCTGATTTCCTGGCTGCAGTCAGCTTCTGCAATAATCTTTGCGCCTACAGATGCAAAGTCTGTCACTGCCTCCACGTTTTCTCCCTCTATTTGCCAGTTATCAATCAAGCTGGTTGCCATAATCTTGGTTTTTTTGAGGTTTAACTGCAACCCAGTTTTGCACTTCTTTCACCTTCATCATAAGGTTCCTCAGCTCCTCCTCGCTTTCAGCCATCAAAGTGGTATCATCTGCATGTCTGAGATTGTTAATGTTTCTTCCAGTGATTTTAACTCCAGCCTTGGATTCATCAAGCCCAGCATGTCACATGATGTGTTCTGCATACAGGTTGATTAGATAGGGTGAGAGTATACAGCCCTGCAATACTCCTTTCCCAATCTTAAACCAGTCCGTTGTTCCGTGGTCTGTTCTTACCGTTGCTACTTGGTCGTTATACAGATTCCTCAGGAGGCAGACAAGATGACTTGGTATCCCCATACCACCAAGAACCCGCCACAATTTGTGATGATCCACACAGTCCAAGGCTTTAGAAAATAAATAAACAGAAATAGATGTTTTTCTGAAACTCCCTGGCTTTCTCCATTATCCAGCGGATATTGGCAATTTGGTCTCTAGTTCCTCTGCCTTTTCTAAACCCAGCTTGTAAATCTGGCAGTTCTCGTTCCATGAATTGCTGGAGTCTACCTTGCAAGATCTTGATCATTACCTTACTGGCATGTGAAATAAGTGCCCCTGTTTGATAGTTTGAACATTCTTTGGTGCTTCCCTTTTTTGGTATGGGGATATAAATTGATTTTTTCCAATCTGGTGGCCATTCTTGTGTTTTCCAAATCTGCTGGCATATGGCATGCATCACCTTGACAGCATCATCTTGCAAGATTTTAAACTGTTCAGCTGGGATACTGTCATCTCCTGCTGCCTTGTTATTAGCAGTGCTTCTTAAGGCCCATTCAACCTCACTCTTCACATTCAGCTAGGGATGTATGAAAGTCACTTGCCTTTTTGAAGGGTGACATTCGCGGTGGGGGGGAGGTGCTCCATCCCTCTCCCCGAAATTCTCTCTGGCCGGCTCCACTCCATGGTGATTCCACGGAGCTGCTGGCTGGGGCCGCCTGCAGCCGGACATCCGGCTGCTGGGCAGCCTGCAGGGACACAAATGGTGGCTGCTGTAGCCGCCATTTGCACCCATCTCTTTTGCCATGATAGGCTACGTAAGTATTTACGTAGCCTATCACAGCAAAAACCCCAAACAAAAAGCGAATGCAAATGGCGGTGGCTATGGTGGCCGCCATTTGCATTCCCTTTTTTTTTGGCCATGATAGGCTATGTAAATATTTACGTAGCCTATTACGGCAAAAGAGATGGGCGTAAATGGCGGCCACTACGCCATTTGTGCCCCCCTCTTTTGCCGTAATAGCTTACATAAATATTTACGTAGGCTATCACGGCCAAAAAAAAAGGGAACGCAAATGGCAGCCGCTGTAGCCGCTGCTATTTGTGTTGCCTTTTTTTTTTGCCGTGATAGGCTACGTAAATACTTATGCAGCCTATCACGGCTTCCACAGGGACGCAAATGGTGTCCCTGCATTAGCTGTGATAGGCTATGTAAGTATTTACATAGCCTATCACGGTTATAGTGAAGAAGCGAATGGCGGCCGCGGCCGCCATTCGCAAAGCAGTGCAAATGGCAGCAGGTAGGTGTCCCATTTTGCGCACCTTTTGCGGGGGTGGGGTGGGGGGGCTTCATTCCGCCATGGATTTCGGGGGGCTGAATGCACTGGCATTCAGCCTCACCGAGATCCATGGAGGAATTCTCTGACATCCCTACATTCAGCACATTAGCCAAAACCAAGATATTGTTCTGCAGGTCAGGAACTGCCCCCTTCCAAAGACTGCATCAATGTTACAGCCCATTTGTCCAATGGACAATCCACAGCAAGACGTCAGGAAGTAGATTAATGAATCTCTGTTTTCATATGCATTATATAAGTGGGATATAATGGGAAATAATGGAGTTAGGAACTAGATTTTAGTATGATATATTCAGAAACCACAGAAACTGCATTTAAGGTTTAGATGGGAGAAAAGTCATACAATTCCTAATATACTGGCTGGGGAATGCTGGGAAATGTGTGATGTTTTTCCATCTAAATATGCATAGGATCATGCCTTTATACTGCTAATGTGATAAACATTTGTAGTAGTTCTGTACCAAAAATCTAATAGCTCATACTTCCAAGATGCCATTTGGTCATATGGAGCACTAAAGGGGGGGGGGGTCTGGAATGCTCCTCCCTTAAGCAGAAAGAGATCCACAGGACCCTACCCTGTTATTACTCTGCCATTGTTTACATATACATTAAGGTAACATTAATTTACTATTTTATGTATTCATTTAAAATGATTTTAGCCCATCTCTAAGGGTAGAACCCTCTGAAGGTGATGTGCAAGATAAAAGTACATAAATATGCCCCCAAAACCAAATAGAAAAGCAATAAATAACTATTGAATAAAATACTATCAAAACAAATAACAGCAATAAAACAGAACGTCATTTTAAATGTTGAAAACCCATGTCAGGAATAAAAAGGAATACCCTTCCCCTCCACAAAAGCTGCTGCTTGGATCTGGTACTATAGACTACAGCTTCCATGCATTCTACCTATACAAAAGCAGAGCTATCAACAACTTGAAGGAGAAGGCACCCTTTCTTAACAATATGGTTCCAGTTTACAGTATTAGCTAAAAGCAACCATAGAGATGCTTTTAACTGTTTTGGTATACAAGGCCAACATAACCATTGAGGCAATGCAAGCAACTGCATAGGATGCAAACCTTCCAAAGCCACCTTCTCAACAATGTTTTCAACAGGGAACAGAGAGAACTGCTGTATGGAAAATGCAATCAAGGCAAGTTAACACCTCATTGGATGGATAATATTTCATACAACACAAGAAACATCAGCCCTGTTCACGAGGTCCTCCACATGTAGGGCTAAGGTGTGGAGAAGGGAGTGGAGCTGTCTTGGTCCCATCTTCTGATATCTTCAGATGCACACCTCTGTATGTTTATCTGGACACAAATACGTGCTCCATAGCACCACCCTCAGTGCATGGGTTCCCAGTCATGTACAGCACCTACATCCCTTTGCAGATCTCTACACTCAATGCACAGATATTGGGGTGGGCTAGCATGGAGGGGGTCAACTCCATCCTCTCCACATGGAGGAAGGACCTTTTGACTTGTACCAGCCATCGGGGAAATTGACACAGTTGTAAAGCGAAGGAAGGAAGAAAATGAAACTTTACATTGAAGATATGATAAGATGGAAGGCAATGGGGGTGGGGTAAGGATGGATTTAACTCACGTAAGGTAGCAAAACAACAACAACACCTTTGTCCCTTGTGATATGTCACCAGGAAAAGATGTGATACACTACTTCACACATTTGCCTCTCTGTGTGGCAAGAGCACCAGACAGAGACAAAATAAGACCTGAAAGTCAATAAGGAAACTTATGTCAAGGGTACAATAAATTTCTTGACAAACTGGACTTTAAATTCCTCTCCAGATAACAGCTTTGCTTTCTTTCTTCTTGTTTGTTCTTTCTGCTTCTTTGTTTTAGGGCTCTCCATTCCAGACTCTACTTTTGAATTGTATTCAGCAAGGTGCAGAGCTCTGGGATCCCTAATAATGACTTATCCAGCCATCAGTCCCCCCATCATCACCTTTGTCCAGCATCAGTGACCTTTCAGCCTTTGAGAGGATGTTGGCATCCTCAGGCCCATCCAGACCAAGGCCAAAACTCATCTCTGGCTAATCAACACCATGTACGCATGGTGCGCTTCCAAGTAATCATGACCCACCCTGAGGCTAAGTTCTTTGTGTCCCCCTTCTCTTGAAACATGTGGATCCAAGGCCTCCCCATCCACCACCAACACACCCCTTTTCAGACCCTACTGAAGCAACGACAGCAGAGGAGCAATGATGGCATTGCTTTTTGCCACTAAAACAGGGAGACCTCCAACGGAGAGGAAGGTTAGCAACATCGAATTCTAAAGGAGCTATCCAAGGTGCTGAACCTAGTTTAGGGGTGGGGTTCAGTGCCTTGGATACCTCCTTTAGAGTTTCGGCTGGTTCTAACTAAAACCCAGAATGGGCTCATAGCCCCACCGAAATTAGAGGCACCAGCCTCCACTGCCTCACAGTATCCATAGATATTTGTGCTTCTGAGGAATAAATAAATGTGAGGCAAGGCTGCCTGCCAACATGGGGTTTTTTTGGTTATGAAAAATCTGCCCACTATTATTCCATGAGAGTTATAGGATATTATTTTTATTTCTTGGATTTTTAATGCACTTTACTATGCATTGTTGCTCTTTTGTTATATTGGTTCCTAAGTAGAATTTAATTTGATGCTAAAGACATCGTTTCTGCGTTTGAATTGATTTTTCTTTTTCTTTCTTTCTTTTAACTGCAGCCTTCCATTTATGGACTTTTTCCTGCTGTGTTGCAGAGTTTGTTGGCTTTATTGTTACTGACATGTTGATAGGTCTCATGCAGTGAAATGTTAATATAGAATGCTTAGTGCAATCATGAAATAGTTTATAGAGATGTTGTTACCTAGCATAAAATATTAGCAAAATATCACTATGCTGTTTTATCCTTGATTGTTTTATCTGTGAGCTGGTTTGGGCATAATTCTCTTGTGGAAAAGCGGGATACAAATTGAATGTGAATAGAAAATGAAATTAAACATGAACTGAACTAGCTGAGAAGTGAGAGGGAAATTTCACCAAGCTGTCATGACTTCCTGAAATTGTGGTTTCCACCATGTCTTTGCAACCATGGGGGTTAGGAGTATACTCAGAGCTTTTCTACACAGTGAATTTTTGTTCAATCGTCATACTCTTGGTTGTTTATGGGTTCTTTAGATGAAATCATGACCCTCCGGTTTTGCTTCTGTGTCTAAAGAGCACTTTCAGTGAGTTTTTTTTAGAGCAGGGAAAATGTGGTATTATTTGTGAAAGTGAAAGAAAACACTTTTTTCATGTATTTGCGCTATTCTGCTATACTAAAGTGACACCTAGAGGTTATGTGTAGGAAAAACAGGAAAAGAAACGCTCTTTGGTAGTGCTCAGATCTCGATTCTGCGATGAAACCGAAAGGAGATACAACAGATTAACAGCCTCATGTAGAAAAGTCCTTGAACAACAGCAACAATATTGTGTTTGACTGCCTTGAATTTACCATGATCTCACCAGGAGTCACACATTGCCACATTATTCAATCCTGCCTGCCTTCTTAAAGATTTGCCAAAAAGTGGATTAATTGTTTAGAAATGTTAGACTGAGCATGCTCAGAGGTCAAGCTCAGGGCCAGTTCCAAACGAAAGCCGCTTGGAGGGCATCCTTCTCTGGTGGGTCTCCCACAACAGTGATCACTTCTGTTTACTATAGGAAATTAAACTGGTCACCCCCAGTGAGGGCTACCATTTACATTTCCCACAATGCTCTGGAGCACCCTATGCCAGGGACTCTGTGGGAAATTAAAATGACTGTTTGCTGCTGCTGCCACCACCACAAGGTAACACCTGATAGTACCCAAGGGGTCTGTGTTCTGATGCTGAAAATGGGCAAATTGTTTTTTTTTTCCCCAAGAGAGATGCCAGATTAAAAATGTTGTGACCAGAACACAAAATTAAACACAGTTATTACTTCCCATTTCAAGCGTACCCTCCATATATTATTCCCATTTATATTTTTCTTTTCCTCCAATAAATCAGGGTGGGGTACAAGGGGTTATCTCACTTAATCTTCACAACAGCCTTGTGAGGTAGACTAGTGACTGGTCCAGTGAGTTCCGTGGGTGCCTGGGGATTTGGGCCAAAGTGCAACGCTTTACCAAGTCCATCACATTACATTATTACATATGATTACATCAAAGCTGCCTGGCTTCTCATTTTAAAAACAGACAATACACCACTTGCTTTTACACGGCCAGAAAGAAGAATAAAAACACTGCAATTAAAAAAGAGAATGTGTGAAATCAACAAAGTTTGCAGCAGTACAAAGGGGAATTGGACTCTTAAAAATGAGAGTGTCTGTGGTTTGAAAGCATATATAGCCATTGATATTATGTGGCTCACTGACTGATGAAGTTAAATCCAAGTATGCTGGGTTTTACTAAATGCAGAGATTATTTTATGACATTTTTCTCTAAAATTATATATCTAAATCTATCTAACTGTGTCTCTTCTTGAAATTTCCAGAGGTCAAACGGCCGAGCCATTAATTTTAAAAGTGAGACACCACATCAAGACAATGTGTTCCTAAGGTTCTTGTGCAAGGTGGAAACTCTTAGCATCAATTTGAAACAGAAAAGCATCCATTAGAGAGCAAGGAGGGAATTTGCAGCTTGTTAAGAGAATTAAAGAGCAGACCAGCAGACAGGCAGCAACTGGGGACCCCTTTGACCTTAAGTCCTTTCCAGAGTTCACTGCTCTAATTTTCTTTTGGATACCTCCGCTAACCCCACTTACCTTACTCTCCCCCCACCCCAACCCCCTGGGTGCAGCCTAGCACCTGCCTCTTTTCTCTCCTCTGCTCAGTTCTGGGTCACACATTAAAAGAAAAACAACAACTAGTGGGAGACATGATAGATGTTTATAAAATTATGCATGGCATGGATAGAGTGGATATATTCAAGTTTTTCTCTCCTTTTTGCATAATACCATAGAATTTCCAATTAAACTCATTGGCAGGAGATTCAGGTTGAAGAAAATGAAGTACTTCTTCCCCCATATTTTACACATACATTCTTCACATGGCACTTATAAAATTCAGGGTCACAAGATACACCTGAGATACACCTGATAGCCACTAGCTTAGATTGCTCTAAAAAGGGATTAGACAAATTAATGGAGGATGGGTGCTTCCAGATGAGGCTTTTATTGTGCAGTTGCCCTCCTTCATTCATGGAAATTTGCAGGGGGTCCACATGATGCTGTCTTCCATTGGGAACCCTCCTGTGTTTTTCCACTGCTGCTTCTGCACGGCTTGGGACATGAACATACTTGGACACTATGATCAACATCTGGGGTCTTCCTCTGAGCGCCTCTTCCGAGGGAGACTTGGAAGGTGGCAACAAGGGAGAAGGCCTTCTCAGTGGTAGGCCCCTGTCTTTGGAACAAGCTCCCCACTGAGGCCCACCTGGCTCCAACTCTGTCATCTTTTTGGCGCCAGGCTAAGACGGCCCTCTACTCCCAGACATTTAATGGCATATGATGAATGTACTTATGTCAGGTGTCTTGAACAGGTCTGTTATTGAACTTTTTGAAATTGTTTTTAGCCATTTAAACTGTTTTTAAATTTTGTATGTTCAACCATTTTTAGACTATGTTTTATTATAATGTTGTATAGTTGTGTAATGTTTTAATATTGTAGTTTGTATTTTTTCTTCTGTGTTGAATTGGTGTGAACTGCCCAGAGAGCTTTGGCTATTGGGTGGTATAGAAATAAATAAAAAAATAAGATTAAGGAGGAAAAGATGGAATAGCTGCACAATGGCTTTTGATTGGTACAGCTAGGAGCCCTCTGTCTGGCAGTACCTAATAAGTCTATCAGTAGTTCCTTCATTGTCATGATGGCAAAATGGAATCTCCAGGTTTAGAGGCAGTATGCTGAGGAACAAAAAAAAGCAGAGGGCTATCCTCATGGAAGATTACTAGTCATGATGGCTATATATCAGGGGTGTAGAGCCCACAGCTCATGGGCCTAATCCAACCTATCAGACATGACAACCATGGGTTCCTCCAGGGGGAGAGGTCTGCAAGTCCCTTGGAGGAATCCCCTGCTGTCATCTGAGATTGGAGATAACAGTGGGGATTCCCCTGCGGAGTGGCACACAGGGGAATCCCCACTGTTCTCTCCAGTCTCAGTTTGGAGATAACAGCAGAGATATGGGCAGCAGGAGACATGGCTGTTCTTCCCAGCCCTGGCTGAGTCGCTTTGCACAGCAACCCCACAAGGATGCCAGGTGCTCCACAAAGCCTGGGTCTTGGACAGCACTCCTCCCAGCGCCAGCTGTGTTCCTTTCTTCATGCTGAGAGAGGCACGGAACTCTGATTTAGATGTCACAAAGAAACAGAGCTCCATGTCCTTAGCATGCTGGTGACTCCTTGCCTCAGATCTCCAAATGACCACACCCAATGACTTCATATAGATGTTAAACAACACTGGGGACAAAATAGTGCCCTGTGGCACCCCACAGTTCAACTCTTAGGGGGCCAAGGCACAGTCATCCAGTATTATTATTGGGAATTGACCGCACAAGTTGAACTACCCTAAAACGGTACTCCAATTTCCAACTCATGGAGACAGTCCAGAAGGATACCTTGGTCGAAAGTATCAGAAACTGTCCAGAGATTGGGAAGAAGTAAGAGGTTCACACTTGCCCCAGGCATCACCCAAAGAGGGTCATTCGTCAGGGTAACAAAAGTCGATTCCGTCCAAAAACTGGGCCTGAACCCAGACAGGAATCGAACCAATTAATCAGTTTCATCCAAGAGCACCTGCAGCTGAGATGCCACTGCTCTCTCAAGCACTTTACCCAAGAAGGGGATATTTGCAACTGGACAATAGTTATTATAAATCTCTGGTGATTATAAATAGCAGGGAGGGGTTTTCAGGAGCGGTTGCACCACCGCCTCCTTCAAGGAAGCAGGAAGCAAACTCAGGGCCAGCAGTAGACTCCAGTGGGCCCTGAGAATATTGCTGCTAATGGGCCCCTGCCACCTCCTCTCCCACTGCTTCAGCCCCCTGCCCACCCCCACTGAAGGCCCTCACTCCCTCACCTAGCCAGCCAGCTGCTGCCAAAGCCCCTCACTTGCTTACCCATCCACCGCCACCGAAGCTCCGCACCTGCTGCCGTCGCTCCTGCTTGTCCATCCATCCATTTTTTAAACCTGGGGGTGGCAGCAGCAGCTTCTCCTCCTCCTCAGCTGCCCAGCCCCACTGGCAACATGCCACAGCACCTGGCTGCCCGAGCCTAGAGGCCGCACAAGGGATAATCTTTTGGGATTATGTTTTAAGTAGCAGTGATCTGAACCAATCAAATGCTGCCTTTGTGGGGAGGACTTGGCCAATGAGTGATGTAAAGACCACTCTTTGGCTTCATTGGCCACGGCCACCCCAAAGGCAGTGTCTGACTGGTTTGCTGCTACTCAAAATGTAAGCATTTTTTCCTCTTTTAAAATGGGCCACCATGGGTCATGCAGGCTCTGCAATGGTGTTTCCGTCCAGCTGCATGGGCAAGGAGGAAGAGGGGGAGGGTGACAGCTGCAGCAGGCTCAGGAGCAAGGATGGGCCTGTTTGAGCTTCTTGGGCTTTCAGCAGTTGCCCCCCAGGCCGACTTCTGATGCTGGGCCTGACCATGCTGTCATGCAATGATGTGTTCACCACTCCCCTGATCCATTCTGTCAGTCCCCTACAGCTAGCTCAAAGAAGGCATGAAGAGTAAGGGGCAAGAGAGCATGTGGTGGGTTGCATAGATGTAAGGATCTTGTCCACATCTTCAGGCTTCAAAAACTCATTCACAACACCAGATTCCATATACATCTCCAGTGGCAAATGACTGCCAAAATTCACATCTCATTGAAGATCATAAGAACATAAGAACAGCCCTGCTGGATCAGAACAAGGGTCCATTTAGTCCAGCATTCTGTTCACACAGTGGCCAAACAGCCATTGACCAGGAAACCACAAACAGGACACGAGTGCAACAGCACCCACCCACCCATGTTCTCCAGCAACTGGTGCACATAGGCATACTGCTTCTCATACTGGAGATAGCATATAACCAACAGGACTAGTAGCCCTTGATAGCCTTTTCCTCCAGGAATTTGTCCAACCCCCATTTAAAGCCAACCAAATTGATGGCAATCACTACATCTTCTGGTAGCGAACTCCACAGTTTAACTGTGCGCTGTGTGAAGAAGTCCTTCCTTTGATCTGTCCTAAATCTCCCACCAATCAGCTTCATGGGAGGACCCCAGGTTCTGGTATTATGAGTGAAGGAGAAAAAAGTCTCCCTATCCACATTCTCCACACCATGCAAGATGGTGGTTGCCATCGATCCTGCAGTTACACAGTCTCGTAGTCCACTTCCTCTCATGCAAACATGATTTAATGTTTGCATGAACATGCAAACATCAAACATGATTCCACATTAAACCTCTTTTGCAGCTGAATGAACTATCATTGGGCTTGTTGCTTCAAAAAAATGGTGCTGGAATGTTCATTAAGAATAATGCGGCTTGTCTCTCTTAGACAGCTGAGGGAGGGGGCTAGAGGAAGGGAAGGTGCAGTTAGAGTAGCGATTCAACAATATTTACAGGACTATTGAGACAGAGGGCTGTAGAAAACTGTACCATGATTTACTGATCCAATAACAGCCCATGAACCTTCCAAAATGGACATATGCCCAACTAAATCTTGGATTTAATTTTAATCCATCTGACTTCCTCTGGATTTAGTTGGCGCTTTCAATTAATGAGCAGAGCCTCAGAATTCATCAAGAATTCTGTCATGTAATTAATGTTCTCATCTCCTTTAATGTATCCCCTCCTGCACATTCTCCAAAAAAGTGGAAATAGCAGAGAGCATCCCCATACCAATGGCTTGTTAACCTGAATGTTTAGCCATACATTTATGATAGTACTTGTCAGGGTAACTGTGATTAATTCTTCTGTCTCAGCCAAAAGACCCTCCTTGCCCCCCCCACCTGTCATGCTGTGTTTTAATAGAGTGTGGATATGTAATAAGAAAAGGGGGGAAGGGGGAATTGGTGGTTACCCACATAGCTTACAAAAACAGAATGAGAGAAACTGTTTTTTCCCCTAAAGGGGCTGTCACCATTCTGTTTACACCTGCTTTTTAAACAGGATCCTGAGATGAACCAGCCCAGTGCAGGGAAGGGGTGGAAGACCATCATCAAAAGGGCTGACATTCCTGCTGGTGGGAATATAGGAACTGCCGCGCTAAAACCCTCAGTTCAGACTCAGTAGTATTTCAGGACATGCTGACCCAGTTCACATGATTGCACGGGGGTGAGGGGTGGGTGGGGGAGGCCAGACGGCGCATAGGAAGCGTTGTAATGGCGCGTCCACTGTCCCCTCTCCACCCCGCCCCCAGGAATGCCCCCTTTCTGGCTACTCCATGCTGCTCTTGTGAGTAAGAAGCTGGTGATGAACTGCACCACCTACAAGGCATTGGGGAGGGGAGTCAGTTTTCTGGGAACTGACCTCAGAGCGCTGGCGCTGAGGTCAGTTTTCCAGAAAATGAAAAATCCTATGGCTGTCTAGACGCTGTCTAGCGGCCATAGGATTGTACCCTTTTAAAATCTGTTTTAGGTGGTATGGTTTTATTCTGTCCTCTTTATGCTGCATCATATTTTAGGATTTTATTCTTCTTGTTACTTACATTTACTTTTTTAATGTTATGAGTCACTTTGAGAATGTTTTGTTATTGGGTTGCCCATAAATGTCATGTTTAATACACACACACACACTCAGTTGACAACTTATGCATCACAAGCATAATAATAAATTAAAAGCCAGATAGCAGCTTGCTCACAGGCTTAGCGACGGGAGCACGAGGCCAGGCCATATGGTGCAGTTGCAGCTTCTGACTGGCCCCGTGACTGCAGCCTAACACAGCAGAGTACATTCAGCCATTCAGAATTGCTGGTGGGGGAGGAGAAAATTGGAGACATGTGACGCTGGGCAGTCAGCAGGTTATTTGTACAGCAGTTTCTATGTAGGAGTAATTTATCTGTGTACCTAGAAATTTGAATTTTGACATCAGTTCCCTTAAAGGTCCAACACTATTCTTGAGAGCCAGTGTAGTGTAGTGGTGAGAGTGACAGACTGGGAGCCGGGAGAGCTGGGTTCTAGTCCCCACTTGGCCATGGAAGCTCACGGGGTGACTCTAGGCCAGTCACAGACTCTCAGGCCAACCCACCTCACAGGGTTGTTGTTGTGAGGATAAAGCGGAGAGTAGGATGATAATGTAAGCTGCCTTGGGTTCCTTGCAAGAGGAAAAAGGCGGGATATAAATGCAATCAATCAATCAATCAATCAATCAGTCAATGTTCCCTGGCTCCAGCTTCTGTGGGAAGGCATAGAACTAGGAGCTCGCTGCGGGCAGGAAAAAGCCTAGTTACAACATCACTAAAGCGTGATTTGTCCCTTAGCTATGGACAAATAGCTACGGGCAAATTGCTGTCTCCCAGCCTATATTCCTGGTGGGCTAAAACACAACACTGAGGGAGGCATACACATGTTAGAAATCGCTTTAAGGATTTCAGAGGCAAATCAAAAGCAACACAGCCAACTTTGCCGTATAGAATGAGACTAAACAACACACTACGTTAAACATGTATTGTGCAGCTAATCTTCACCTTTTTTTTACTTTGAAGTAAGCATGCAGCGCCATGATCTGGATCAGAACCAGCCACTTCCCCCCCCCCTGAATTGCCCCTCCCCCATGGCTTAAAAAAGAGGAAAAATATTCCATTGGCACCATTGGATCCCCCCTCCCCATACTTTTTAGCCTGTGTGTGTGTGTGCTGTTGGGGAGCTGGGGGTGGGATTTAGGAAAAAATGTGGCTGAGTGGGAAGGTTTATATCTCCACTACCCATGTGCAGTGGTCCTAATTCGGATTGGTGCCCCACACACTTTCTTCCAGGTAATAGAAGAAGTGAGGGTCAGCTGCATGCCATGTATTTACGCCTGAGAACTTGCTTCTCTCTCTCTCTCTCTCTCTGTCTCTCTCTTGTTTTGTCCTGTTTTTATATGGTACGATCCTATACTGAGGTTATGCCTCCTGAGGGCTTTAGGATTTAGCAGAAGCCCTGTTATGCCAGCACAACACCAGATACGCAGCTGCCATGACAGATATGCTGGAGTATCATTACTAACTGCAGTAATGTCAGGAACTGCTGACCACTACCCCCTGTGGGAAACTGCATCACTACCTCTTTTCAGTAAAGAAACTTCTAGACGGACTTCACTCAGACTGACATTTGGCTCTCATGGTTTTTCTTTGGGCCAAGCTTGTCCTCTGGTCCTGCATTCTGGTTTGCCCTCTGATCTTGATGCTATTTGGCATAGACTCCTAGTTCCCAGCTCCTCACTCACTCCAGAGTGCTGAGTGACGGTGAAAGTACTAGTGGGAGAGTAGTGTCAGAAAACAGTCATGAAACTGTTTTAAAGCAGTGCCTGCTGCTTTAAAAGAGGCGGTAATTAGACCACTCCTGAAAAAGCCTAACCTGGACCCAGAGGATGTTAACAATTATAGGCCAGTGGCCAACATCCCCTTCCTGGGCAAGGGGCTTGAGCGGGTGGTTGTAGGACAGCTCCAGGCACTCTTGAATGAAACGGATTATCTAGATCCATTTCAGTTGGGCATCAGGCCTGGTTCTGGAACAGAAACTGCCTTGGTCGCCCTGCAGGATGACCACTGCTGGGAGAGGGATGGGGAGTGCAACCCTGTTGATTCTCCTGGACCTCTCAGCGGCGTTCGATACCATCGACCATGGTATCCTTCTGGATAGGTTGTCTGGGTTGGGAGTTGGAGGCATTGCACTGCAGTGGTTCTGCTCCTACTTGGAGGGCTGATTCCAGAAGGTGGTGCTGGGGGATTATTGCTCTGTGCCATGGCAATTGTGCCATGGGGTTCCACAGGGCTCTATTTTATCCCCCATGCTGTTTAACATCTACATGAAACCACTGGGGGAGGTGTGGGCTGAGGTGCCATCAATATGCGGATGACACCCAGCTTTACCTCTCTTTCTCATCAAACCCAGGTGAGGCAGTGGCAGTTCTGGATCAGTGCCTGGGCACGGTAATGGACTGGATGAGGGCCAATAAACTGAAAAAATCCAGACAAGACAGAGGTACTGTTAGTGGGTGGTTCGTCTGCCCGGCTAGGTGATATTCAACCTGTTCTGGAGGGGGTTGCACTCCCCCTAAAGGATCATGTTCGTAGTTTGGGGGTGCTCTTGGATCCAGAACAGTCACTTGAGGGACAGGTTAACTCAGTGGCACGGAGCACTTTTTATCAGCTTAGGCAGGTATACCAACTACGCCCTTATCTGGACAGAGATAGCCTAGCTACAGTTATCCATGCTCTGATAACTTCTCGTCTGGATCACTGCAATGCGTTATACGTGGGGCTGCCTTTGAAAACGGTCCGGAAACTTCAGCTGGTCCAAAATAGGGCAGCAAGATTGTTAACAGGGACTGGCCAGCAAGCTCATATTACGCCAGTACTTTTTCAGCTGCACTGGCTGCCAGTCCATTTCTGGGTCCGATTCAAAGTGCTGGTATTAACATTTAAAGCCCCTAACGGCTTGGGGCCAGGTTATCTGAAGCATCGCCTCCTCCCATATGTGCCTGCCCAGACCTTAAGATCATTGTCAGCGGCCCTTCTCCGTGAGCCCCTGCCAAAGGAAGTGAGGCAGGTGGCTACTAGGAGGAGGGCTTTTTCTGCTGTGGCACCCCGGCTCTGGAATGAGCTCCCTAGTGAGGTTTGCCTGGCACCTACATTGTATTCCTTTCGGCGCCAGGTGAAGACCTTTTTATTTTCCCAGGCATTTTAGCATTTTAGCTTTCTAGACTTTTAGCTTTGCTGTTTTAAATCTGTATTTTAAACTCCTGCACTGCTGCTAGGTTTTATTGTGGTTGTATTGTTATATTGTGGTTTTAATGTTCTATATATTTTAAATGGTTTTATTGTGTGCTGTTTGGTTTTAATTTTTGTAAACCACCCAGAGCGCTTCGGCTATTGGGTGGTATAGAAATGAAATGAAATGAAATGAATGAATGAATGAATAAATAAATAAATAAATGAAACTGCAGCTATGAGTGCTAAATCTGAAGGAGGTTTGCCTTGGCACACTTTAGCTGGAACACTAAAAATGAATATTTTGGTTCCAAGAAGGCTACAAACTAAAGCTAAAACAGGACATAAAGGTCAGTTCTGTGCATAAGAATAAATGACCACAATATGACACCGCAAAGCATTATACTGAGAAACCAGTGGAATAAACATTTGAACACCTCAAGACACTCTGTTGCTGACCATAGAGTGGGCATTCTTGAACAAAGTAACTTCAAAGGGAGACCCTAGGGCAGTGGCAGGGATACTTTTCTGGCTTGTAGGGTGGCCATGTGTCCTCTTTTATAAAGAATAGTCCTCTGTTTGAAGGGGAACAACAGTCGTACTCATCTTTTATATACACAAGTAAACATGACCTGGTAGGGAGGAGCAGTCGACTTGGAACAACCTGATTGGTTGAATTTTGCCGCGGTATGAGCACATGCAGAAGATCCTACAGCCACCGCCCTTTGGCAGGCTGCCAGCGGCACTCTCACAGCAAGCGTTGCCTTAAATCAAAAGGGAGCTTCTCAGACTTGTTGATAAATCCAGAAGATTATCTGCTTTCAGATCGTCTGGCAGCTTCCGCAGTTTCGGAAAGCACAAAGGTCAGGCAGCTTTCAGTTCAGCATTAAGACACAGCTTATAGAGCCTTGTGTGCCACAGAGTGGTAGGCGGCAGTATCGCAACTGGAAGTCTCCCCACGACCTGAGTTCGATCCCAGCTAGGGATGTCAGAGAATTCCACCACGGATCTCGGTGAGGCCGAATGCCAGTGCATTCGGCCCCCTGAACTCTGTGGCGGAATGGTCTGCCACCCCCCCGACCCCTGCGGATCCCCCCGGGACAAGACTTACCTGGGGCGGATCTTCCAGGCAGCGGCGGCTCCGGTGGCGGCTTTGGCGGCGGCAGCTGCGGGTGGCTGGTCTTCCGACCAGCTGCCGCCACCGCCATTTGCAGTCTTGTAAAAAAAACAACAAAAAAATGATGTGATAGGCTACGTAAAGATTTACGTAGCCTATCATGGCTGGGTTAAAAAAAAAAATGATGTCATAGGCTACGTAAAGATTTACGTAGCTTATCATGGCTGGGTTAAAAAAAACCCCAAAAAACGCGTACGCAAATGGCGGTGGCTACGGCCGCCGCCATTTGCTTTCCTTATTTTTGCCCATCTTAATCTACGTAAATATTCACGTAGATTATGATGGCAAAAATAAAGGGGAACGCAAATAGCGTAGCGGGCGCTATTTGCGTCCCTTTTTGATTCACCGTTTTAGCCTACGTAAATATTTACGTAGGCTAAAACGGTGAATCAAAAAGGGACGCAAATAGCGCCCGCTACGCTATTTGCGTTCCCCTTTATTTTCGCTGTCATAGTTTACGTAAATATTTGCGTAGATTAAGACGGCCAAAAATAAGGAACGCACATGGCGGCAGCCGTAGCTGCCACCATTTGCGTACGCGGTTTTGCTTGTTTTTCCCCCCAGAGCCCTCCGCGGCCAGATACCGGCTGCGGATGGCTCTGGCCTGGCTGGGCCTGGCCGGCTGCTCTGCGGAGCTGCTGCGGAGCACAGCCGGCCACGGAGGATTCCGGGGGGGAGGAACGGATCGCCTCCCCCCCCGTCGAGGATTCCGGGGGGAGGGATGGAACGCCTCCCCCCCCCCATCAACATAATCCGTGGAAAGATAAGTGACTTTTGTACATCCCTAATCCCAGCGGAAGCTGGGTCTCGGGTAGCCGGCTCAGGTCGACTCAGCCTTCCATCCTTCCGAGGTCAGTAAAATGAGCACCCAGCTTGCTGGGGGAAAGGTAGTCACGACTGGGGAAGGCAATGGCAAACCACCCCGCTATAGTCTGCCATGAAAACGCCAGAGAAAGCGGTGTCCCTCTAGGAGTCAGCAATGACTCGGTGCTTGCACAGGAGGAACCTTCCCTTCCCTTCCCTTCCCTTCCCTTCCCTTCCCTTCCCTTCCCTTCCCTTCCCTTCCCTTCCCTTCCCTTCCCTATAGAGACAAGATGGAGGGACACAGGCCAAGGAGATTTCTTCCACAAGTGATTTTTCTAAATTTGCATCTATACATATACACTAGCATATGCAAAATTTATGGAAAATCACAGTTCCTCTCTTGTCCTCTTTTTGGGGGATTCATAAGTGGCCACCCTGCCTGAGGGCTGCATTCCCCCAAGGGAAACCCTCCGAGGGCCTATGCCAGCAGTCAGCAGGCACCAAAGCCCAAAGGGGGCTTGGCTATGGTTGTGACTCTTACCTTGGGTCAGTGTGCTCTTGTGTCTGCCTGGTGTGGCCTCCACCTCCTCTTTCAGCCAAACTTGCAATTTGGAAGCTATTGCCCTGCCCATAATGAATCCTAATTTGGGGGGGGGGGGTATTATTTTTTTTTAATGTGACCAAAACCCTCCCTCTCCGCTTGTGCATTCAGCATCCCAAATTTGCTATTGGCACCACCCCATGAATTGTTGCTGGGGTGATGGTGGTAATTTCTTTAGTTCCTGCATCTAGACAGAAGTGACTTTCCTGCTGTCCCACTCCCACGGCCCAGACTTCATTAGATCCTTACCTCGGTGGCCCCCTCACTTCTCTCTCTCACCTCACACATGCAGTCTTCACTTCGGTTATTGAGGGTGCAATCCTATGCACGTTTAGACAGGAAAAAGTCCTACAACTCCTAGCGTGCCTCAGCCAGCATGTCTAAACAGGCATTTTGGCTGAGGCCTGCTGGGAAGTCTAGGACTTTTTTCTGTCCAAACATGCATAGGATTGCATCCTTATTTGCTGAATTTGCTGGGTTTTGTTGTCGTTCAGTCGTTAAGTCGTGCCCGACTCTTCGTGACCCCATGGACCACAGCATGCCAGGCCCTCCTGTCCTCCGCTCTCTTCCGGAGTGTGCTAAAGTTCATATTCATTGCATCGGTGATGCTATCTAGCCATCTCATCCTCTGCTGTCCCCTTCTCCTTTTGCCTTCAATCTTTCCCAGCATCAGGGTCTTTTCCAGAGAGTTTTCTCTTCGCATTAGGTGGCCAAAATATTTGAGCTTCAGCTTCAGTATCTGTCCTTGCAATGAGCAGTCAGGGTTGATTTCCTTTAGGATTGACTGATTTGACCTCCTTGCAGTCCAGGGGACTCGTAAGAGTCTTCTCCAGCACCACAGTTCGAAGGCATCGATTCTTCGGCGCTCAGCCTTTCTTATCGTCCAGCTCTCACAGCCATACATTACTACTGGGAAAACCATAGCTTTGATTAGACGGACCTTTGTCGGCAAGGTGATGTCTCTGCTTCTTACTATGCTGTCTAGGTTTGCCATAGCTTTCCTCCCAAGGCGCAAGTGTCTTTTAATTTCATGGCTACAATCACCATCTGTGGTGATCTTGGAGCCCAAGAAAATAAAATCTGTCACTGCTTCCATTTCTTCCCCTTCTATATGCCAGGAAGTGATGGGGCCAGATGCCATGATCTTCGTTTTTTTAATGTTGAGTTTCAAACCAGCTTTTGCACTCTCCAATTTCACCTTCAACAAGAGGCTCTTTAGATCCTCTTTGCTTTCTGCCATTAGGGTGGTATCGTCTGCATATCTGAGGTTGTTGATAATTCTCCCGGCAATCTTAATTCTGACCTGTGATTCATCCAACCCAGTGTTTCTCATGATGTATTCTGCATATAAGTTAAATAAGCAGGGCGACAACATGCAGCCTTGTCGTACTCCTTTCCCAATTTGGAACCAATCGGTTGTTCCATGTCTGGTTCTTACTGTTGCTTCTTGACGCTCATACAGGTTTCTCAGGAGACAGGTAAGGTGGTCTGGTACCCCCATCTCTTTAAGAATTTGCCACAGTTTGTTGTGATCCACACAATCAAAGGCTTTAGCGTAGTCAATGAAGCAGAAATAGACATTTTTCTGGAATTCTCTTGCTTCCTCCATGATCCAGCGAATGTTGGCGATTTGATCTCTAGTTCCTCTGCCTCTTCGGAACCCAGCTTGTACTTCTGGTAGTTCTCGGTTCACGTCCTGCTGAAGCCTAGCTTATAGGATTTTGAGCATCACCTTGCTGGCATGTGAAATGAGCGCAATTGTGCGGTAGTTTGAACACTCTTTGGCATTGCCCTTCTTTGGAATTGGAATGTAAACTGACCTTTTCCAGTCTTGTGGACACTGTTGAGTGTTCCAGATTTGTTGGCATATTGAGTGCAGCACTTTAACAGCATCATCTTTTAGGATTTTAAATAGCTCAGCTGGAATACTGTCATCTCCACTAGCTTTGTTGTTAGTAATGTTTCCTAAGGCCCACTTGACTTCACTCTCGAGGATGTGAAGTCAAGTGCTCAAGTCCAGTGACCGCACTATCATGGCTATCAGGGACATTCAGATCTTTCCTGTATAGTTCTTCTGTGTATTCTTTCCACCTCTCCTTAATCTCACCTCCTTCTGTTAGGTCCCTGCCTTCTTTGTCCTTTATCATGCCCATCTTTGTACGAAACGTTCCCTTGAGATCTCCGATTTTCTTGAAGAGATCTCTAGTCTTTCCCATTCTGTTCTTTTCCTCGATTTCTTTGCATTGTTCATTTAAGAAGGCCTTCTTGTCTCTCCTTGCTATTCTCTGGAACTCTGCATTCAGTTGGATATATCTTCCCCTTTCTCTCTTGCTTTTTGCTTCCCTTCTTTCCTCAGCTACTTGTAAAGCCTCATCAGACAGCTACTTTGCTTTCTTGCATTTCTTTTTCTTTGGGATGGATTGAGTTGCTGCCTCCGGAACAATGTTATGGACCTCTGTCCATAGTTCCTCAGGCACTCTGTCTATCAGGTCTAATCCCTGAAATCTATTTCTTACTTCCACTTTATATTCATAAGGGATATGATTTAGGTCATACCTGAATGGTTTAGTGGTTTTCCCTACGTTCTTCAATTTAAGCCGAAATTTTGCAAGGAGCAGCTCATGATCTGAGCCACAGTCAGCTCCAGGTCTTGTTTTTACTGACTGTGTAGAGCTTCTCCATCTTTGGCTGCAAAGTACATAATCAATCTGATTTCGATATTGACCATCTGGTGATATCCATGTGTAGAGTCGCCTCTTGTGCTGTTGGAAAAGAGTGTTTGCAATGATCAGCGTGTTCTCTTGGCAAAAACTATTAGCCTTTGTCCTGCTTCATTTTGTACACCAAGGCCATGCTTGCCTGTTATCCCGGTGATTTCTTGACTTCCTACTTTAGCATTCCAATCCCCTATGATGAAGAGGACATCTTTTTTTGGTATTAGTTCTAGAAGGTGTTGTAGGTCTTCATAGAACCGATCAACCTCAGCTTCTTCAGCCTCAGTGTTTGGGGCATAGATTTGAATTACTGTGATGTTGAATGGTTTGCCTTGGATTCGTACTGAGATCATTCTATCATTTTTGAGATTGTACCCCAGTACTGCTTTTCCCACCCTTTTATTGACTATGAGTGCTACTCCATTTCTTCTAAGGGATTCTTGCCCAGAGTAGTAGATATAATGGTCACCTGAATTAAATTCACCCATGCTTGTCCATTTTAGTTTGCTGATTCCCAAGATGTCGTTGTTCAATCTTGCCATCTCATGTTTGACCACCTCCAGCTTACCTTGATTCATTGATCTGACATTCCAGGTTCCTAAACAATATTGTTCTTTACAGCATCGGACTTTCTTTTCACCACCAGACACATCCACAGCTGAGTGTCCTTTCGGCTTTGGCCCAGCCGCTTCACTCTTTCTGGTGCTACTTAGAAATTCCCTCTGCTCTTCCCCAGTAGTATATTGGACACCTTCCGACCTGAGGGGCTCATCTTCCGGCATCATATCTTTTAGCCTTGTGATACGTTCCATGGGGTTTTCATGGCATGAATACTAGAGTGGGTTGCCATTTCCTTCTCCAGTGGACCATGTGGACCAATGTGAACCACATTTTGTCAGAGCTCTCCACCATGACCTGTCAGTCTTGGGTGCCCCTGCACAGCATAGCTTATGGCTTCACTGAGTTACGCAAGCCCCTTCGCCACAACAAGGCAGTGATCCACGAAGGAGTGCTGGGTTTTGCTGGTTGGTTTTTAGTTAGCCATAGACTTTAAACTCCACAACAGGTTGGAGGTTAGGGTGGCCATATGTCCTACTTTAGAGGACAGTCCTCTATTTAAAGGACTATCTGGTTTAAAGATAATGAGCCATAAGAAGGGAGACCCAAACAGGCTCTTGAAATTGTCAATCAACGGTTAGCACCTAGACAGCAGTCTGAGCAGGACACACTGTATTTCTATCTAAATTTTAGTAATTATTTCCAAATTTGCATCTATACATATAAATCAGCATATGCAAACATTATGCAAATTAGCACATGCAAATATTATGCAAAGCCACATTTTCTTTTGTCCTCTTGTTGGTAATGCATTTCCTCTTTTTGGGCGATGCATAAATTGCTACCCTATTGGAGTCAAAGCTTCAGGAGAGGTGGGAGGTGCCAGCTATGCACTGGTGTTTCTAAAGAAACCTGAGTGCTTCCAAAGAAGGCTGAGTGATTAGGAGAAAGCTGGAACTAAACATGGCAGTAAAGTAATCCCGTTATCCGTGACAGACAATACCAGTAGGAGGGCAGCTCTGAAAGAGCATGGTGAGTCAATAGGAAAGGTGTCACAGGCTGAATCTGGTCCATGAGCCACCCTGCTCTACTGTGAAATCATGAATTACAACTTATCAAGAAATTCAATTCTATTATATGTGGCCTGAATTGAGATAATGGTGTTTTTTTTAAGTCCACTGCAGCGTTAATTGTTTTTCAGTGCCAAGATGTTTGTGTTATATCAGCATGGTCTCTGTATTTATTTCATTTGTATGTACTTATTTTACTTGTATTTAGGCTGCAATCCTAAACATACTTCCCTGGGAGCAATCCCCATTGAACTCAATGGGACTTACTAATAAGTAGACATTTATAGGTTTGTGCTGTTAGTTTATTGTCACAGTCTGTGTTTCAGTTCCAAATGTAAATTATTGCATTCTAAAGTCAAGTTTTGTCAACAAAATGTGAGTGTTTAGTGCATTTCAAAAATATTACAACATTTCATTCCAGTTCTTAAGACAGAAATAAAAGAAACACCACTGCTCCTCCCTGGCCTAGGTTTGTCTTGTTGATTGCTTAAAATTTGGAATGCTCTTCTGGGTATTTTTCTATCAGGCAGGTGCTTTCTGATGTTCTTTGATATATAAGAAGTGAGGCACACAGTTGACAAAGGGACAGAGAGCCATTTCAGTGGTGGCACCCTATCTGTGGAATGACCTCCCCAGAGTGGCTTGCCTGGTGCCAGCTTTTGATGTCATAATTTCAGCAGCAGGCTGAACCTCTAATTTCCCCAGACCTTTTAATTTCTATAAGGTTTAAGGGCACAATCCTATGGGGATAGGCAGCCACCTATCCAATGCAGGGCAGGAGAAGCACGGAGGGGATCATTCCCTCCATGCTTCAGCCACCCTGCATTTGCAGCTAGACAGCCCATTTTGGCTGTCTAGCCACGGGATGGCGGAGCCGGGGAGGAGGCTGTTGGACGACACATAGGATGTGTCGTGCCGGCATTTCCACCTGCCCCACCCTGGAACACCCCCCGGAATGCCCCGTTTTGGCCGCTCCATCCTCCTCTTCCAAGTGCAGAGCATGGGGCTTCTTCGCACTGCCTGTGAGGCAGCGCGGAAGGCGGGGAAGGTCTGTTCTCCAGGAACTGACCTTGGAGCGGGCTCTGAGGTCAGTTCCCGGATAACTACATATCCTATGGCCATCTAGTCACTGACTAGTGGCCATAGGATTGCTCCCTAAACTGTTTTTACTCTGTGGGTGCTACCAGGTGATGTCCATGTGTAGAGTCGCCTCTTGTGCTGTTGGAAAAGAGTGTTTGCTATGATCAGCATGTTCTCTTGGCAAAACTCTATTAGCCTTTGTCCTGCTTCATTTTGTACACCAAGGCCATGCCTGCCTGTTATCCCGGTGATTTCTTGACTTCCTACTTTGGCATTCCAATCCCCTATGATGAAGAGGACATCTTTATTACCAGCTGGTCAATATCGAAACCAGATTGATTATGTACTTTGCAGCCAAAGATGGAGAAGCTCCATACAGTCAGTAAAAACAAGACCTGGAGCTGACTGTGGCTCAGTTCATGAGCTGCTTCTTGCAAAATTTTGGCTTAAATTGAAGAACGTAGGGAAAACCACTAAACCATTCAGGTATGACCTAAATCATATCCCTTATGAATATACAGTGGAGGTGAGGAATAGATTTCAGGGATTAGACCTGATAGACAGAGTGCCTGAGGAACTATGGACGGAGGTCCGTAACATTGTTCCGGAGGCAACAACTCAATCCATCCCAAAGAAAAAGAAATGCAAGAAAGCAAAGTGGCTGTCTGATGAGGCTTTACAAGTAGCTGAGGAAAGAAGGGAAGCAAAAAGCAAGAGAGAAAGGGGAAGATATACCCAACTGAATGCAGATTTCCAGAGAATAGCAAGGAGAGACAAGAAGGCCTTCTTAAATGAACAATGCAAAGAAGTCGAGGAAAACAATAGAATGGGAAAGACTAGAGATCTCTTCAAGAGAATCAGAGATCTCAAGGGAACGTTTTGTGCAAAGACGGGCATGATAAAGGACAAAGAAGGCAGGGACCTAACAGAAGGAGATGAGATTAAGGAGAGGTGGAAAGAATACACAGAAGAACTATACAGGAAAGATCTGAATGTCCCTGATAGCCATGATAGTGCGGTCGCTGAACTTGAGCTGGACATCCTAGAGAGTGAAATCAAGTGGGACATAGGAAGCATTACTAACAACAAAGCTAGTGGAGATGACAGTTTTCCAGTTGAGCTATTTAAGATCCTAAAAGACGATGCTGTTAAAGTGCTGCAAGTACAAGGCTGCATATTGTCGCCCTGCTTATTTAATTTATATGCAGAATACATCATGAGAAATGCTGGGATGGATGAATCACAGGTCAGAATTAAGATTGCCGGGAGAATTATCAACAACCTCGGATACGCAGACGATACCACCCTAATGGCAGAAAGCAAAGAGGATCTAAAGAGCCTCTTGTTGAGGGTGAAAGTGGAGAGTGCAAAAGCTGGTTTGAAACTCAACATTAAAAAAACTAAGGTCATGGCATCTGGCCTCATCACTTCCTGGCATATAGAAGGGGAAGAAATGGAAGCAGGGACAGATTTTATTTTCTTGGGCTCCAAGATCACCGCAGACTAGGGATGTACGAAAGTTACTTGCTGTTTCACAGATCTGCTTCACGGTGGGGGGGGAGGCGCTCCGTCCCTCCCCCCGGAATCCACGATGGGGGGGAGGCGCTCCGTCCCTCCCCCCGGGGTCCTGCCTGGCTGGCTTCGATCCGCGGGGATTCCGTGGAGCCGCCGGCCGGCTCCACCAGCAGCTGGACATCCAGCCACTGGGTAGCAGGGACGCAAATGGCGGCTGCTGTAGCCGCCGCCATTTGCGTCCCTGTTTTCAACTGTGATAGGCTACATAAAGACTTACGTAGCCTATCACATCTGAGTTTTAAAAAAACAAAACAAAAATGCGTACGCAAATGGGGGCGGCTACAGCGGCCGCCATTTGCGTTCCTTATTTTTGGCCATCTTAGTCTACGTAAATATTTACATAGACTATTACGGTGAAAATAAAGGGGAATGCAAATAGCATAGTGGGCAGTATTTGCGTTCCTTTTTGATTCGCCATTTTAGCCTATGTAAATATTTACGTAGGCTGAAATGGCGAATCAAAAAGGAACGCAAATAGCGCCCACTACGTTTTTTTTAAAAAACCCAGATGTGATAGGCTACGTAAGTCTTTATGTAGCCTATCACGTCTATGTAAAAAAAGAAGAAGACGAGACTGCAAATGGTGGTGGTGGCAGCTGGTCTTCCACCGCTGAAGCCGCCGCCATCCGGAACATCCGCCCTAGGTAAGTCTCATCCAGGGGGGGATCTGTGGGGGAGCGCGGGGGGGTGGCAGGCCATTCTGCCACGGATTTCGTGATCTGTGGCAGAATTCTCTGACATCCCTACCCTGGACTGCAAGGAGGTCAAATCAGTCAGTCCTAAAGGAAATCAACCCTGACTGCTCATTGGAAGGACAGATATTGAAGCTGAAGCTCAAATACTCTGGCCACCTAATGTGAAGAGAAAACTCCCTGGAAAAGACCCTGAGACTGGGAAAGATTGAAGGCAAAAGGAGAAGGGGACAGCGGAGGATGAGATGGCTAGATAGCATCACTGATGCATAGGGATGGACGGAACACTTATCTTCCGTTCCGTTCTGTTTCCACTGGGGGGGGAGGCGCTCCGTCCCTCCCCCCGGAATCCTTGATGGGGGAGGAGGCTATCCGGTCCACCCCCCTGGAATCCTGCCCAGCTGGCTCCGCTCCGCGGCCAAGCCTCAGAGCCACCAGCTGGCTCCGGCCACTCGCAGCCGGACATCCGGCCGCTGGGCAGCCCTGCAGGGATGCAAATGGCGGCTGTCGTAGCCGCCGCCATTTGCATCCCTGTATTTAGCCGTGATAGGCTACATAAATATTTACATAGCCTATTACGGCAGGGGGAAAAAAACCCAGCGTACACAAATGGCGGTAGCCGCCACCATTTGCGTGTGCTGGGTTTTTTCCCCCCTGCCATGAAAGGCTACGTAAATACTTACGTAGCCTATCACAGCCTCCACAGGGACGCAAATGGCATCCCTGTGTTAGCCGTGATAGGCTACGTAAGTATTTACGTAGCCTATCACGGCTATGAAGAGGAAGCGAATGGCGGCCTCAGGATGGCCGCCATTCGCAACGCAGCGCGGACGGGAGCAGGTAAGTGCACCATTTCACACTCCTTTTGTGGGTTGGGGGCAGCAGGGCCTTCATCCCGCGCGCCTTTTGTGGGTTGGGGGGTGGGGGCTTCGTTCCGCGACGGATTTCGGGGGGCCGAATGCACTGGCATTCGGCCTCACCGAGATCCATCCTGGAATTCTCTGACATCCCTACCAATGCAATGAATATGGACCTGACCATGCTCTGGGAGAGAGCGCAGGACAGGAAGGCCTGGCTGGCTATGGTCCATGGGGTCACGAAGAGTCGGACACGACTGAACGACTGAACAACAAAGCTACCAGGTGGAAGGCTTCTCCTGCTACCAATCAAAAGGCATTGTGCACTTATTCCATCTTTACTTCCTGAATGGATTTTTCTGTTAAGAGAAAAGATGGAAGAAGTGATTGGAAAACATAGGGTAACAAATGGTAGATGTGTCACCTGCCCTCCCCCCCCCCCCCGTTCTATGTTTGAGGCTGAGCGATTGTCAGATAACAGCTTCGTCTGGGAAAAACCTATAAGTGTTTATTTTAATGCTGTATTTATACTTTTATTGTTGAATCTTAAATTGTTTTCTTTCTGGTTGTGAGTGACCCTGAGAACCTTGTTATAGGCTGGCCTATAAAAACCATAAATTAACTAATAAACAAACAAGTAGGAATTTTTAAATTAAAAACTGTTTTTATCTGTGGTTGTTTAGACTATCCTGTTATACAGTCAGACAAATGTTCAAGCTCACCAAGAATGTTCCAGTAATGATTTTTGACATTTTTTCTGATGCATATTCTGAACAAAAATGGCAAGAAACACAGGAGCACACAATGTCAGAAGTTGGCTTTGCCGATTTCTGTAGCTTTCTAAAGCTATTGCTTTAATTTTTTTTTTTGCTATTGCTATTGCAAAAGGAACCTTGTCCAGCCCCTGTTTCTTTTCTGTATGCACAGCTATGATTTGTGGCTCCTAAGAGTGCCATATTTTAGGTACCTGGAGAGGTTTATAACAACAATGCCACAAATATAGCTGTTAAACTGAAATCACTCATCAAAACAGACCACCATTGTCTGGAGGACGCGCAATAAATGTGTCTGGAAAAAGCAGGAATTTGAGGAAATTGAGCAAAGCTGTTATCAGAGTAAACAAAATGGTCAGGAATGTTAGAAGTAGGTCTTTATTTTTTCTTCTTCGAATATTGACATCAATTAGAGACATATTGAAAACTTTAATTCCCCCAGCCCCATGCTGTCACTGTCGCACGCACGCACGCACGCACGCACGCACGCACACAGACAGCAGGAATTCCAACTACTTTCTGAAACTCAGATCTCAATAAAATTGGTCACAAGAGTTAAATGGAGATTCAGCCAGACTCAGTGGAGACTGGTGGCTCTGCTTTTGGTGGGGCTGTAAATCCATTCTGGGTTGTTGTCAGAACCAGCCAGAACTCTAAAGGACCTATCCAAGATATGAAACCTGTCTCCCAAATGGGTTCAGCACCTTGGATAGCTCCTTTAGACTTCTGACTAAAACCCAGAATGGATTTACAGCCCCACCAAAAGCAGAGCCACCAGCCTCCACTGCCAGACTACAGTTCTAAGAACAATCAGGCTGCAATTGTATACTCAGTTTCCTGGGAGTAAGCCCCATTGAGCTCACTGGGAATTACTTCTGAGTAGACATGTATAGGATTGTGCTGCCATTTGGAAGAAAGCTTCACTGGATTCACGTACTTATTCCTAAGTAAATGAGAGTATGATCAGGGAACCAAGGACAAAGGTTCTTCAAACCTTTTACATCTACAATCCAGCTGAAATCCATGGGGCTTAGTGCTGGTTTTTCATGCTACTATCATTTTCATGCTACTATCAATTTCCACTTGAAAATCCTCCTTTGTGCTGGGAGGTGGAATGTGTACACAGAGATGGGCAACTCGTGGCCCTCCAGATGTTTTGGACTACAGCTCCAATAATCCATCACCATTGGCAATGCTGGCTAGGGCTTTTAAAAGGCAAATGCTATTTTGGGTTGCATTAATAGAAGCATAGCTTCCAAATCCCGGGAAGTACTAGTCCCCCTCTACTCAGCACTGGTTAGGCCTCGTCTGGCGTACTGTGTCCAGTTCTGGGCACAACATTTTAAGAAGGATGCAGACAAACTGGAGAGGGTTCAGAGGAAGGCAACAAAGATGATCAGGGGACTGGAAGCAAAGCCCTATGAAGAGAGACTAAAAGAACATGGCATGTTTAGCCTTGAGAAGAGAAGACTGAGGGGAGATATGATAGCGCTCTTCAAGTACTTGAAAGGTTGTCACAGAGAGGAAGGCCAGGATGTCTTCTCGATCATCCCAGAGTGCAGGACGTGGAATGATGGGCTCAAGTTACAGGAAGCCAGATTCCGGCTGAACATCAGGAAAAACTTCCTGACTGTTAGAGCAATACGACAATGGAACCAATTGCCTAGGGAGGTAGTGGGCTCTCCCACACTGGAGGCATTCAAGATGAAGCTGGACAGCTATCTGTCAGGGATGCTCTGCCTTGGATTCCTGCATTGAGCAGGGGGTTGGACTCAATGGCCTTGTAGGCCCCTTCCAACCCTACTGTTCTATGATTCTATGAGTTGTAGGCCAAAACATCTGGAGGGCCACAAGTTGCCCACCCCTGGTGTACAGCATGACAACCCATGACTCCCCAGCATTGTGTGGAGAGTCTCCATGCTACCAGGGTATTTCTCTGTGGCATGGAGCTCTCACTACATAGAAGCTGCTTGAAACAACCTCTCTCTGGTTACTGCAGTGTGTAATTCACCCTTCACTTAAGCCTATTATGTTTTTAAGAGGTATGGCTAGGTTTACGTGTGCAGCTGAATGAAGTAGTGAATGAGTGTGCTTCTTCAGACTGTTGATGGCGATACCATTTTTTAAGGCTCCCCAACATTAAAGAATCCTTGCAAATAGAAAAATAGCACAATGGGCAAAAGGATGGGTTAGAATCTTTCTCCCTGATGTATTAATCTTCTACTTAAGAGAGAGTGGGTTTTTTGTTTTGTTTTTGGGCAGTATCCTACACAGCCCCCACTCATTTCCAGAATGGGGCAGGTCAGTGGAGCTCACAGGAGGGAGCTCTGTTGACTATTCCATTCTGGAAATGAGTATTTCCATTCATTTCTGGGATTATTTTAGGAACCGCTCGTTCCTGTTGCTCTAGAGGTCCATTCTGCTAGAGCAACAGAACTAACGGAAGAGCAGTGGCAGTATAGGATACTGTCCTTTGTTTTTACCTGGAGGACATTCAAAAGTTGTATCCCCCAAAGTCCTTTCTACCAGCTCAGCATTCAATCAACTTCATTCTGTTCAGATGTGAATAAATTATTCCATGCAAAACAGCCTGTTCTTTTCCTTGGATACAGTTGTAAAGTAACAGCCAACATGGTGTGTTCCTGGATATTGCATGAACATGGTGGTACCATGCTTATGAAAATTGCCATCACGCATCCCACGTGATTTCTTTGTCCAAATGTTACCAGTGTGGTGTGTGATCCAGTCACAAAAAAGTGTCAAAGATGCTCATCTGGTAAGCTGTGAATGAGCCCATTCTCACCTGGTATGCCTTGCTTCCTCAGTCTGCTATAATGACCTGCTTTAAAAGTGACACTAGTCACGTCAAAGAAGCATACCCAGAATTGGGGGGTGGGTGGGTGGGTTTCCCCTTGAGCAGCATCTTGTTTAAATTGGTGCCAGTTCCTATGGGTTGAATCCAATGTTAGTCCTACTTAGAGTAGACCCACTGAAATAGATGGGACTTAAGCTAGTCATTACTAATTTATGTTCCGTTCATTGCAATGGGTCTATTCTAAGTAGGACTAACATTGGATTTAACCCTGTGTGGTATTAGCACCTCAGTGCAACGTTTCCCCTAGCCTGAGCAAACACTGGGTCAACCAATGTAATTTGAACAAGATCTTAATTACTGTGCATTTATCCATGCAGAGTTACTCTCTTTTACACGTCCCATGTCGCTTTTAAATCATGCTTAGGTGAGAAGAAGGGCAATGTTGCTACCTAATTACAGTGACCAGGAGTTATAACACTAGTATTATTACCCTGATATTTTCAGTACTGCTGACTGAGATTACTTTGACTCAATTTGGAATTGGCTTGTCTGTTTTCCAAAAGCTGTCTTTCAGCTTGTAATGTTGGTACACAGGTGCATTCTAGCACATTGCCTTCTTGGAAGAGTTTTCCTCCATGGTGAAAAACCAACTGGAAAGTCAATTCCTCCCCCATAAACAAATCCATATGGGAAGAAGAGAGAGGGCTTACTCTGGATTGGGGGCAACAACAACACTACAAAATGTTTGCAAGGAACACTCAAGGGAATTGAGCTAAAAAGGCAAGATAACTCTCCAAATGGAAGGCTGCTTCATTGGGTGGTCTGGTTACATAGTTTCACGGTAATCAGCAAGAGTTTCATTGAGGTTAGGGGGTAACATACAAGAACTTCTGCAGATGCAACTGGGGACAAACATAGTTTCATGATGACTGAGTGCTTCGTCAAGAGTAAGAGCTTAACATTACAACTGGGGTGGCCATGTCTCTTCTTTTACAGAGGGCAGTCCTCTATTTGAAGGGCTGCCAGAGGAGTCTTCTCTGTTTAGAAGGGCTGTCCAAAGTCCAGTTTAAAGATAAAAAACCATCATAATAGCCTTCTTGAACCAGGCGTCTTCCAGATGTGTTGGACTACAACTCCCAGAATCCCCCAGCCAGCCGTCAACAGCACTTGGACAGCAGACTGAGCAAGGCATACAGGTCACCTTGTCACAGTCTTCCACACTATGGTGTGGTGTACTGTATTTCTATTTTAATTATAATAATAATTTCTAAATGTGCATCTAGACATAAAAGTTAGCATTTGCTAATGTTGTGCAAATCAGTGTCCTCGTTTTGTGATGCATTTCCTCCGTTTTGGCAGTCAAAGTGGCCATGCTAACTACAACACATCTGCACATGCACTTAGAAAGCTGCCTGGTTCTAGGCTTGGTTCTGCTATTCCAGCTTTGGTTCCTCAGTCTCAGCAACTTGTCTTTGGGGGAAGCTCCTGCTGCTGCCATCCTTGTGTATCCCAGAACCTGACTGTCAAGAATGGCATAGCAGTAGGGATGTCAGAGAATTCCACCATGGATCTCGGGGAGGCCGAATGCCAGCGCATTCGGCCCCCCAAAATCGGTGGCAGAACGGTCTGCCCCCCCCCCCGGGACGAGACTTACCTGGGGCAGATCTTCCTGGCGGCGGCGGCTTGAGGAAAAAGATTTACTTAGCCTATCATGGCTAGGTTAAAAAAAAAAACCGTGATAGGCTATGTAAATCTTTATGTAGCCTATCACGTCTGACTTAAAAAAAACAAAACAAAACCGTGCGTATGCAAATGGCGGCGGCCAGAGCCGCCACCATTTGCGTTCCTTATTTTGGCACGTCTTAGTTTTACGTAGACTAAGCCGGCGAAAATAAGGGGAACGCAAATAGTGTAGCGCGTTGTTCTTTTTTTTAAGTCAGATGTGATAGGCTACGTAAACATTTATCACGGCTGACTGCAGGGACGCAAACGGCGGCGGCTACGGCTGCCACCATTTGCGTCCCTGCTAGCCAGCAGCTGGATATCTGGCTGCTGGCGGAGCCGGCCGGTGGCTCCGCAGAATCCCTGCCGGCAAGGATTCTGGGGGGAGGGACGGAGCGCCCCCCCATCAACATAATCTGTGAAAGGTAAGTGACTTTCGTACATCCTTACATAGTAGTAGTGGGAGCCATGAGGACCGCTTGGGTAGTCATGTACGAAGCAGCCACTTGGAAGTTGATTGTTTTTTGGCTGTTTCTCAGTCCTGCAGCTCAAGGCCATGCTCTGCTCCAGATAGCTGGGAAAATAATAACAGCCGTGCCTGGTGGGAAGATTCAGCCTCCTTGGAGGGTGGAGTGGGGTGTCCTGAGCCTGGGCTTGGATTGGGTGTTTCAAATCTGCCCTGAGTTGCTAGGGCTGGGCAATAAAAAGAGGGCTAAGGAACAGGCAGGCATCCCTTCTTGGCCCTGATGGTACTAGGGTGTACTGCTGGTCTATGGCTAACTGGAGAGGCCCATACTTTGGTATGTGTAGGATAGACTAGCTAGCTTTATTGTTTTGCTCTTGGGAGTCTGTGCCTTGGTGCTTGGCGTTTCTGGTTTTGCTTAGAGTTTTGTACCTTGCTTGTAATTTCCTGTGCAACCCACCCATTTCTTCCTCTTTGTTCCTTTCCCCTAATAAACTTTTATCCAACTTCCAGTTGGTGTGGTGTGTCCTGTATAACTTCAGTGCTAAATACAGTGCCTATTGGCCTGGGAAGGCAGCTACTGTTAACTTTGGGGGAACTTGTGGCCAAGCAGGGCCTGGCCTACCTTGCAGGGTTGTTGGTATGAAACCAACAATCCTTCACACTGACTACCAGCCCACCTTGGCCCTTGGCCCTTGTCTCTGAACCCCCTGGGCCCTGACATGAATACAGCCAGAGATAGCAAGCTGGACAAATGATATCTCAAACCAAGTGAGGACAAACTTCAGCACAAAGCTGGACCAAGACATTTTGCTGCATGAGGCAAAGGAAAAAGGGGGAAACCGCAGCTGCCCATTCCATGTATAAGCAGCCAACCAGGCTAGCAGTTGAATGTTGCTTCAACACAGGCTGTGGGGCACACCTGAGGGCAGCCGGATAGCTTAGGCAGCACAGGGCAGGCTGAACGGCTTGCACAACTCTGTCCTCCAGCACCTTGTCATCACTCGCTCACCGCTCTGCCTGGCTCCTGCTTGCTGCCCACTCAAACAAATGCTGCAGTGCAGCAGCGCCAGCCTGTGCCACATGAGCAGAGCAATGCAGGCACATGCACGATGCCTGCTGAAGAGTGTGGCCTGGAACGGTTGCCTCTGTGCCTGCTTCCTTGGTCAGGGGCCTGTCCCAAAGGCCCTGTTGGGGTGTGGAGCCCCCTCTTTCTGCCCAAGGAGAGAGGCTCTCAGGGGCTGTAGTCCAGTAGTGGCCAGACCAAAGGCAAAAGGGGCGGAACAAAAAATACCAGAGCTTAAAGCTCTGACCACCACTGACTCAGCCTTAGGAGAGGCACGTCAACCTTTTAGAATGGGGAAAAAACTGCACAAAAGTCGGGAAACCACCCAATCATTGGAGGTTGGGGGAAAGGGGATATGGTTATCTGTGGAATGCTGGAGCACCAGACTGTGACCCCAGGAAGGCCAAATTTATCCCCTGGGCCAGAAGGGTTACCCGTGCAGGAGGATGGTGGGATGGCCAAGGGTCTAACACCAAAGACCTAATCAATCCCACTGAGTTTTAGCAATCAGGAGGCAAACATGGATCACACATTAAAGCAAAATTATGCTAAGACAAAAAGGAGTACTGTCCTCCAAACAAAGCTGTGTGAGGGAGGCCTAACTGTTTTTTTTTTAAAGTAAAATCAATATGCTATATCAAGATAATAAACTCCTTCTTCTCTCCCCACCCCAAAAGTCTGGACTGACCTCTTAAATGCTGCAGAAGTCTGGGAAAAAGCAGCCCTTTGGTTCCCCTGACAATTAGGGACTATTTGTTCCCAACAGTGTCTGCAGCATAAATGAACACGGTTTGTAGAAACGAATTTGCAAGACCAGAAAATGCAATTAAAGGTGACATTGTCACCCTTAGCTGTGGAGACACAAGCAGAAACAGCCGAATCAGCCACATCCACCTTTTCTCCACAGCCTAAGGAGGAAGCTAGCTGTCCCCTTAGATCTTACTTTCTTTTGTTAATAAGAATCTCATGAATGTGGTATTGTTCATCTGGTCCTTTTTGTTGTTGTTCTTTAAAAATGCAGCTACTATTCACTCTTCCCTTTCAGGGTCCAGGTTAATGCCCTGAACTGAAGAACCTTTTCCGTTGTTCCTTGAAGGTTGTCTGATTAGATTTAGAAGGCCTCAGCCGTGAAGCCACTGGTAACAAATGGAGTGCTTCCAGTGGATAAAGAATTAACCTCCTATGTTTTGCTTTTCCAGCCTGCAAGTTTTAATCAGGACTGGCTGATGGCACCAGTGAAGAAGTGTGGAATTGGATATGTACATCCTGCAAGGGTCACACAACAGAAGATGCTGGAGAGCATCTCTTGCATTGTGAAACACCTGGAATCGTCCCATGGTGCTGATTGGTGGGAGATTCAGGACAGATAAAAGGAAGGACCTGCACACAGCGCATAGTTAAATTATGGAATTTGCTATCACAAGATGTGATAGCCACCAATTTGGATGGCTTTAAAAGGGGATTAGACAAATTCCTGGAGGATAAGGCTATGCATGGCTATATGCTACCTCCACTGTCAGAGGCAGTATGCCTATATACACCATTTGCTTAAAAGCATGACCAGGAGTGCACTTATGTCCTGCTATTGGGTTTCCCGTAGACAGCTGGTTGGCCACTGTGAACAAAATGTTGGACTAGAGGGACCTTGGTCTGATCCAGCACTGCTCTTCTTATGCTTAAATCTAAAGTTCAATGACAATCAAGGGGCAATCTGAACTTTTCACATATTAACCAAGGCCAGCAGTGTATACTTTACTTCATAATCATTTTTGCATGTAAATTCATTCAAATTTCTAGAATTATTGGTGCCATCCATACATTTTCAGTGTAGACATGTACAGCACTATCCTGTGTAGGTTCCAGCCTTAGAACACTGTACTATATGCTGTTCTGAGTTTGCAGGTCATGTGGACTTTATGGTTTACAGTGTCTGGCGATTGACAGGGATGGTAAATCAAAGTGGTATGCATTCCATTTGTTTTGGGACACAATCTAATGTAGCTGAAATTAATATTTAGAAATATTTTTTTAAAAATTTGATGGCAACGTTTCAAATTTCACCTCTTGTAGTTGTCAAAGGGTTTGAAGAATTCAAGCTGATGAAATCCTGACTTCTCCACAAGGGCTCAAGGTCCTCTATTTGTGGGGTGGGTAGAAGGCAGATTAGAATCTACTGATGGATCTCCAGGTGATTTACAGTCTATCCACAAACATTTCCAAAAAAAGGCTGAAGAACAGCGAACACAAATAGCCTTCCCCACCCCTTAAATTAGACTGCTATAATCAAGAAAGCATGGAGTGGGGGAGAACAGGAATCGATATGTGTGTGTGTGAAAGGTCCAGTTCTGATACCGAAAGCAAATTCCTGGACTAAGCATGAAGTCAGAACCACCTCTGCCTTCTTGAGCCGCTAGTTTGCACCTATTTGCACACTGTTTTTAAAATTTAATGTGCAGCTGACAAAATTGGTGGAGTTTGGGGTTCTAGTGAAAAACAAAGTAGATCCTGCAAGCCTTAAGTCTGCTTCACAACCCCTGTACTCTATTGCATATGGCCGCTCTGTTTTGGCATGGAGTGGGATTTCTTGAACTTTGAAGCCCATGGAGTTGTTATGCGCTTAACTGTTATGCATAGGAAGTCTACAATTCTTGTTTCAATTCAGGGGGGGATCTGCTTCAAAAACCTTCAGTTACCATCAATAGTGTGCTTAGCTTCACCTTTGCTGCAGGTGCACAGGCATCCGTTATCTTCATCCCCAGCATGCCATGGCAGTGATAAAAACTGGTACTTCTCCATGGCTCAGCTGAGTTGTGGAGAGCTCCTGTTTTTTATCCCCACTGTGGTGCAGAAGGGATAATATTGGACTTCTCCCTGACTTGCGGGCCGGTCTGGATCTTCATCCCCAGCGCACTACGATCAAAGGTAAGAGAGTGGGATCATAGGAAGAGGGTGTTCCTAGCTGCCAAGTGTGTTTGATACGCCCAGGGGCAAGTTGTGGAGAGCAGCGATTACTGTGACAATAATTCATTCTGCTGTAATGAAAAACAGGCAAATCTGGACAGACTTTGCCCAATAAATAAATAAATTGGTCTCCTCGAGCAATCTTCCTTGTTCTTTTGATTGGCCACCCCTGCAGAACTTTTGCTACAATGGTCTAAGCATGCTCCATCTTACAGATTTGCATTCAAGGCAGCATGCATGAGAAACGCTTACCAGAACTGAAATTCCATAGATGGGCCCCGATCAAGATGTATTGCAAGAAGAGTCATAAGACAGCTTAACGCATTACATTTCCGGGCTGGGGAGGGGGGCTATACAACAACAAAAGTGTGAATGCAACATATAGGTATGCAACAGGGTATCATTCCGGAAATCAGGATTACCTGCCATCTCCTCTTGCCCATAAGCTCAATTTAACTCTTTGTAATGTATGATCACATTGTGAAATATTGATCTGATCTGTATCCGGCCCTTTCTCCAAAGATCGGAGGTTGGCATGGATAGGGAATTGACCCCAGGACTCTCAGATCTACATCCAGCACTATACTTTGCTGGCTGTGGGTGAAGCCCCTGCAAAGATGCAAGGGCACTTGCTAGTCATAGGAGTTGTCTCAATGTGTTCTGAGATCAGCCTTTTTTGAGCACATTTTTTTCAACTGGATCAGTCAGTAATTCTGGACTCAACCCTATGAGTCTGTGGTTGGATCTAGATGTACTGTGATCAGAAGGGCTCCTTCCATTTTCAAGGGGAAACAGGATCTGCCACAGGCTTCCCAGGGGAGCGAGGCAGTGGTTTTCTCTGATTCCCCTGACTTCATGCAGTCCCAGAGCCACCTTGCATGCTTCTCTGAAGGGTCATACAAACATAAGAAGAGTCCTGCTGGATCAGACCAAGGGTTCATCTAGTCCACATTCTGTTCATACAGTGGCCAAACAGCTGCCTGTGGGAAACCCACAATCAGGGCATGAGTGCAATAGCACCTTCCTGCCCATGTTCCTAGCAACTGGTGTACATAGGTATACTGCCTCTGATACTGGAGATCGCATATAGCTGTCACCTTTTGGAGCTTTTCGAGGGGAATAGGGGCAAAATGCAATGTGCTGGGCTTGATGAATCCAAGGCTGGAGTTAAAATCGCTGGAAGAAACATTAACAATCTCAGATATGCAGATGATACCACTTTGATGGCTGAAAGCGAGGAGGAGCTGAGGAACCTTATGACGAAGGTGAAAGAAGAACGTGCAAAAGCTGGGTTGCAGTTAAACCTAAACCCCCCCAAGATTATGGCAACCAGCTTGATTGATAACTGGCAAATAGAGGGAGAAAACGTGGAGGCAATGACAGACTTTGTCTTTCTAGGCGCAAAGATTACTGCAGATGCTGACTGCAGCCAGGAAATCAGAAGACGTTTACTTCTTGGGAGGAGAGCAATGACAAATATTGATCAAATAGTTAAGAACAGAGACATCACACTGACAAGAAAGGTCCGCATAGTTACAGCAATGGTATTCCCTGTAGTAACCTATGGCTGCAAGAGCTGGCCATAAGGAAGGCTGAGCGAAGGAAGATAGATGCTTTGGAACTGTGGTGCTGGAGGAAAATTCTGAGAGTGCCTTGGACTGCAAGAAGATCAAACCAGTCCATACTCCAGGAAATAAAGCCAGACTGCTCACTTGAGGGGATGATATTAAAGGCAAAACTGAAGTACTTTGGTCACATAATGAGAAGACAGGATACCCTGGAGAAGATGCTGATGCTAGGGAAAGTGGAAGGCAAAGGAAGAGGGGCCGACCAAGGGCAAGGTGGATGGATGATATTCTGGAGGTGACGGACTCGACCTTGGGGGAGCTGGGGTGGCGACGGCTGACTGGAAGCTCCGGCATGGGCTGGTCCATGAAGTTATGAAGAGTCGGAAGCGACTGAACGAATAAACAACAAGGGGCAAAATGGAAATGGCAAAAATCCCCTTCCATCCCATTCCTCTGGCGCACGTGGAACTCCGCTGAGCATAAATGTGGACCCAACCCATAGATGTCAGAGAAATTGCCTTAGACTAAATGGCTTGCAGAGTATAGTTTTAGGCTCTGGTCCTCAAACATCTTTCTCCAGGGGAGCCTCATGGAAATTATCAGTCTGTTTTGGAATGAGTGGGTTGCATTTTGGACACACATGGCCCGAGACACTTTGGTGTCTGAAGCAAAAGATGCAAATAGCATCCCCCATCCCCAAGTAGTAGTAAAAGTAGAAATTCATTTACAGATTGCTGCCTTTTAACGATACCACAATGTTTGCCCTCTGAGGAAAAGTGCTTCATTCTGCTTAATGCCAGGGCTAGCCTTTTTTGAAATAAAGTGTGCACATTTTTAATTCTAGAGAGAGAAGTGCTTTAAAAAAACTCTGAAATCTAATGCTTCAGAAACCCCCGCCAAAGGAAGTGAGGTGAATGGCTACTAAGGAGAGGGCCTTTTCTGTAGCGGCACCCCAGTTGTGGAATGAGCTTCCCAGAGAGGCTCACCTGGTGCCTACGTTGTGCTCTTTTTGGAGCCAGGTGAAGCCCTTATTTTCCCAAGCATTTTAGTCTTTCAGTTTGTTGTTTTAAGTCTGTTACTTCATTTTAAATCTTTGCACTGCTGCTAAGTTTTATTTTGTTCTTTATTTTTATTTTATACTGTAGTTTTAAACTTTTATATTGCATTTTATTGTGTTGTATTTTATGGTTTTAATTGCTGGGAACCGCCCAGAGAGCTTTGGCTATTGGGCAGTATAGAAATGTAAGAAATAAATAAGTAAAAATACGGCAACTGCTTATGAAGTCATATGATGACTCTAATTCAGGGAGAGGCAACCTGGTACCCTCCAGATGTTGCTGGAATACAACTCCTGTCAGCCCCCTGTAGCATGGCAATTGTCAGGGATCATGGGAATTGTAGTCTAACAGCTGGCGAGCACAAGGTTGCCTACCCCTGCTCTAGTTCCTAGTCCTACCTATGGGAGAAGGTGGCCATAGAGTACAGTCCTCTATTTGAAAGGTTATCCAGTCCAAGTCTGGCTTAAAGATAAAGAACCACAAGAAGAGAGAGCAGCAGGGGCCTTGAAGTTGCCCATCAGCAGTTAGCACCTGGATAGCAGACTGAGCAGACACATGGGTCATGTGTATACTGTCTATTTAAATTTATTTATTTATTTATTTCTATACCGCCCAATAGCCGAAGCTCTCTGGGTGTTTCACAAAAATTAAAACCAAACAACACACAATAAAACAATTTAAAATATATAGAACATTAAAACCACAATATAACAATACAACCACAATAAAACCTAGCAGCAGTGCAGGAGTTTAAAATACAGACTTAAAACAGCAAAGCTAAAAATTTAGAAAGCTAAAATGCTAAAATGCCTGGGAAAAAAAAAAGGTCTTTACCTGGCGCCGAAAGGAATACAATGTAGGTGCCAGGCGAACCTCACTAAATTATAGTAATTATTTCTATTTTTTCATCTATGCATAAAAATTAGCATATGCAAATCTGTGTCCTCACTTGTCCTCTCTTTGGGTGACGCATTTCGTCGGCAATGTGTATGTGGTCACCCAAGAGAAGGACCATAGTGCAGTGGTATAACAGTGGCCTTGCATGCAGAAGGCCTCAGGTCCAGTCTCTGGCATTTCCTGTTAAAAGGTTCCAGTAATGGAAAAGAGATCTCTGACCTGGTTCACATGATCACTGCAGCCTACCGTGGCTCATCAGCCACAGTAGGCTGCAGTGCCCATGGGTGCCAGGTTGCTGATCCAAGCCCCCCCCCCACAGCTTCTCGTGTCGTCTGAACCCAGCGAGGGTGCCTAGTTGGGGTGGTTCACAAGCCACCACACAACCCTACAACAGCCCATGGGTGGTTTGTTACCTATCCCCAAAAGCCACCCTTGCCGGGTTCAGACGACACGAGAAGCTGTGCCTGGTGAGGGTAATTATACTAATCAGCAACCAGCATGTGTGGGGTTGGTTAACAAGCCATGGTGACTTGTCAACTATTCTGTGATCATGCAAAGCAGGCCTGAGGCTGCCAATCAGAGTAGACAATCCCGGGCTGGATGGCAAATAAAGCAACCCCCTATGGTTGCAAGCTCCCAAAGCGAGCATATATGTCCTTGAAGAGTTTTGCTTGGAACATTGCCAACAACTCATTTAAGGGCTAGCCCACACATTATAAAAATCCTACGAAGTGCTTCTGAGTATGAATAAATATCAGCCCCACATACAGGTTGTTCCTGGTGACAATCACACACATTCCTCACCAGTCTTGTACACATACCACAAACTCAGCAGTCAGTTGTGGCTTTCCAGTGCATATATGCAGAGTGGGGAAAACAGCACTGTTCCAACACACTAAGCCTAACAGTTTCTTTGCCAGTTTCTAGTCTGCTGGGATTGTACCATTAGTGAATGAGATTTCTGGGCCCACATGAGTGCTTTATCACTGACCTGACCTCTGCCAGCTTAACCTCTGCCCCCACTATTAAACGGCTTTAATGTAGACAAAAGGGGAGTGGGGGGACACAACGACTCACATAAGGAGGATCAACATTACGAGCAGAAAGGGAGGAAAAAGCTGGTAAATTGGGACAGCGAAGAGGAAGGTAACAGAGGTGGCTAAAGGAATGTGAAATAGAGGGAGAAGGAAGAAATGACTATAATTGTGAAGTGCAATTTAATCAGGCAATATATGTACTGTCATTTCTGTAACCCCTTCCTGTTCCAAGAACTCATGGTAGAGGCATCAGGTGGTCATACACTCAAAGTGAGTTGGGGCATAACAAGGTGAAAGGAATATATAGCTCAGGGCACAATCCTATTGGAGTGCTATCCACTAGATGGAAGCCTCCGATCTCAGAGCCTTCCAAGAATCCTGTGCCCTGCCTGGCTGCTGGCAGCATGCACAATGGAGGCAATGCTTGCATCTGTCCTCTATAGTTTTTCTACTAGACAGGCCTCTGAGCCTGTCTGGGGGAGCTATGCTGCTGGGGCAGAACTCAGGCTTGAGATGCTTTAGGATCATGCAGATTCTCCCATTGAGCAGGGGGTTGGACTCGATGGCCTTGTAGCCCCTTCCAACCCTACTATTCTATGATTCTATGATTTCCCTCCTCTCTCCCCTCCATACACCCTCTTGCCTCTCCCTGTGCTCTCCAGCGGCTGTGACCCACCTTGGAAGAGGAGCCACCATGGAGCTTTCTGTGGTGGCTGGGAGGGGGTGAAGAACTGAGCAGGGATTTTCAGCTCTGTCTATGGCCTCAGAGGTGAAAATCCCCAGTATCCTATGGCTCCTCGGACAAAATCTAGAGGCCATAGGCTTGCTCTGCCCATGTTTAATGTGGTCCTGCGGAATTTGAGGAGCTCCAGATGAGAACATAAGAAGAGCTATGCTGGATCAGACCAAGGGTCCATCTAGTCCAGCATTTTGTTCACACAGTGGCCACCCAGCTGTTGACCAGGAACCCACAAGCAGGACACGAGTGCAACAGCACCCTCCCACCCATGTTCCCCAGCAACTGGTGCACATTGGCTCACTGCCTCGGGTTCTGGAGGTAGCACATAGCCATCAAGACTAGCAGCCACTGGTAGCCTTCTCCTCCAGGAATTTGTCTAACCCTCTTTAAAAGCCATCTAACTTGGTGGCCATCACTACATTCGGTAGTAGCGAATTCCATAGTTTAACTACGTGCTGTGTGAAGAAGTCCTTCCTTTTATCTGTCCTGAATGTCCCACCAATCAGCTTCATGGGATGACATTGGGTTATAGTATTATAAGGAAGAAAAATGTCTCCCTATCCACTTCCTCCACACCGTGCATAACTGTGTACACCTCTATGATGTCTCCCCTTGCCCTCCTTTTTCCCAAGCCAAATGGAGCAGGGGGAACTCTTATTACGTAGATGTATGTTTTTAAAACCAATTTCCATAGGGTAGTTGTGTTAGGCTGTTCCAGCAAAAGCAACAAAGTTTTGTGGCACCTTGAAGAGTAGCAAATTTATTATGGCATAAACTTTGATGAACTACAGCCCACAATAGTCTTACTTTTTTTTTTCATAATTCCACCTATTCCAAGAGCTGATAAGAGAAATGATGTGCATTAGTATAAAAATACACACACACACACCCCGCCCATACCAGCAATCAAAATCAGGGGAATAATGACAATCCAAGAGCACATCTTTGACATAGGATTTAGTTGCTCATGTTAATTGTATTTCTGTGAATGTGGTAGCAACAGCTGCTCAAAAACCATGGTGCAGATTTTTCTACACAGCCTTGATTACGTTTGATGTCCTGCCTTCCTTGGAGGAAGGGCAAGATAAAGATGTAATAATATAATAATAATTTTGAGGGAGGAAACTCAGCATTGGGTCATGTCCATGTGTTCCAGACTTCAGGCAGTCATTGACTGCAAAGGATTTTCATCCAGGTATTAAAGGCGGTCCTTAAATTTGAAATGATGTTGGTTTGTTCCATTACTTATGAGCCACCAACGATGGGTGTGTATGTATGCCACTGGCTGTCCTTCCTGAATGGTTCGTGCCCCACTTTTGTCACACCCCTTGCATTACAGCTGAAAGTCCTGACTTCGCTCCCATTGGGGTGTGTTTCAAATTCAATGTGATGGTGTACAGAGACTAACTGCCAAAACAGTTATCCTTGTTCCAGTATTTCTGGCCCTGACTGTATAAACCATAGAAGAGTAAAACTAATAAACTGCAACAGTTAAAATATGCCTCTACAGAGGCAAAAGTTGCTTAAAAGCACTCTGGAATAAAAACATTCTTCATTGCCCTGTGCAAGGCAGGCGGCAAAGGGACCAGAAGTGTTGCTCTTGGCAAGCTATTTGAGAATGGAAGCGCCACAAGAGGGAAGACCCTCTCCCTCTCTCACAAAGGAGGAAGATGGAGTGAGGAGACAGTAGCAGGCGATGAAAATATCAGGGCCTGCTCTAGTTGAACCGCTTCCTCCCGCAATAGGGCCAACTGATACCAACTGTGCTGTGGGAAGGAACACCAGAGGCTGGATTTTGCTCAAGTACAGCGGGCTATGTTGCTCCGTTTGGGTTTTGGGGGCATGTGGTTCTTGCTGCATCTGTTTATTTTATAAATATTGTAAGCCACTTTGAGGACCCCATCCAAACACGAGATATAAATCTAATCAATAAATGCCTGCATGCTACACCTCAGACAGGAAGGGAACACAGAGGAGGACCTTTGCATGGAATGGAGGTCACAGGCAGCTTCACCACATTGGCTCTCAAGGATTCCGTTGATTGGCTTAAGCTGCATTAAACTAAATGGTGGCTGGCTCTTCTTTTTTTTTTTTAAGCCCACACTTTTAAATAACCATTTTATTAGAGCATCCGTTCCTTTTGCAAATTAGTTGCACCTTCTCCCCCTGATCTCTCCTATACTTTTCTTTCAGTTCTAATGCTGCCATCTTCTGGGGGGAATGAAGATGATCATGTTCTGTAACATTAGTTAGGGAGTATTTCTCAAATCTTTTGAAATCAGCAATCTCCTCTGATTTATTTTCCCAACCATCTGTTTGGCAGGTGAGCATGCAGAGATCCTCCTGTACAGCTGCATATATTACAGTGGATCGAGGCAAAGGGATATTAAAAAAATTACTAAATTTTAGCAGGATTCATCCCTCCTAAGCTGTTGCCTGGTTTCCCTCACTGACTGAGCCCAGTACTGTTTAGCCACTGTCTAGAAAAGGAGGTTCAGAAAATAGAAATCTCTCTCTGGGCACCTCTTGTTAACCTAAAAGGCAAGAACCGAGCAACTCCATCTAATTATTAGGGACCCAGGAAGATGACATCTATCCAAGCGTTGCCTCCTCTGACTGGCAGTCAGTGGTGTAGCGGTAAATGTCGAAGCGGAGGGAGTCATCCCAACAGTCCCCGTAGCCACGCCCCCCAAGAGTCCAAAAATTCAGGCAGCTGTGTTGATCTAGGTCTACAAACTACTTCTAGCAGTTTTCATCTCTACCACAAAATACTTTGCATTACAACAGCAATAGCGCACAACAATATACTGTTGCTGGGAAAATCCACCCCCCAGCTACTGTGAAGATTACAGGTAAGCTCAGAGGGAACAGGGGACCTGGAGAGGGTTGGCAGGTGATGCCATCTTCCCAGCTAATCAAAAAATCCAGGCTCTTCAACTCTGTGAGCCCTGCTCCACTACACCACTGCCGGCAGAAAGTTCTCCAGGGTCTCAGGCAAGGGTCTTCTGCAGAAGGCTCCTGCTCAAAGGTATGATCTCAGTGTATAAAAGCATGATTGGTTCCTATTAAGTACTAAGACATTGCTCCTGGATGCTGACGTGGTGATGGTGGTCAGGAGTGCTTTTTATCAACTGATGCTGGTATGCTAGCTATACCCTTTCCTGGAGAGAAAAGATCTGGCCGTGGCAATTCATGTTTTTGTGACATTCAGATAGTAATCTAGTCTGCCTCTGAAGAATATCCCAGAACTATAAGTGGCCCAGAATGCAGATGTCCAATTAACAGATGTAACCTGCCTGGAACAATTAACTTACTGATTTTGAAACAACTCCTCTGGCTTCCAGTAGATCCAGACCAAATTCAAAGTGCTAGTTTTGACACTTAAATTCCTAAACAGTTTGGGAGCAAGGTTCTTCAAAAGGACCAGCCTATCTATACACATTTATTATTTCTGTACCAACCTTTTTGCCATGAAGCCACCAAGGTATTGTACCAGAAATCTAAAAACAAAGACATAAAACTATAAAGGCAAAAAGAAACAATTAAAAACTTAAAACAGTAACACACTGAAAATCACTTAAGTCATCTCCATCTGTTGGGGGGCAGGGGAGTGGCAGGTAGAAGATAGATTGGGAACTATTGCTAGATTTTGGAGTGATCTGCAGTAGATTGGCAGGAGTTTGACTTCCAATGGTTTAACAAAAGCAACCCAAAAAGGTCCCTCACTCCGATTTGGTTGCTGAAACAAAGGAAGTTCGTGGCAAAGAACAGCAGTGGATTTGTGGGTGAAAGGACTGCGAGATCAGTGCTGGTCCTGAAAACAAATTCTTGGGTTGACATATGGCAGGGCTCCCGAACTTGGCACCCATCAAGACCTCCAATGGTGGCCACAAAGCTCTCCCTTCCCTCACCCCTTAAAATTGTTTTTTGGAAAAACCTTGGAAAATGTTAGGGCAATCTTCTTGCTCTTTTTCTACCCCTTTGCATTGCTATTTCCCCCTCCCTCCCAGCCTTTACCCTTGCTATTTCTCTCCCCGCTACCTCTTTAACTCACTGTTTCTCCCCTTCCTAGCCCATTTTTCTCCCCCACCACTCTTTAGCTCATTTTTGACTAGCCAGGCCCCCACAGCAGGCATTATGTGAGTAGCCACATCCTCCATGGGAGCCAGTTTCTAGTGGTGTCCACAGAAGTTTCTCAAAGTCCCAAATGTGCCCACAGGTCCCAAAATGTTGGTGACCCCTGATTGATGATATACTGATGAGTTCAGTAAGCTTATTATTTGACTTAAGTTATCTTTGTTGATTTTGGGTTTTTTGTTGTTGATTTGTTGCTGTTGTGTTCTTTAGTTGATGCTGGCTTATCCTCATGGCGGTTTTTTATAATGTTGTACAAACCACCTTGGGGACCCAGTATAATGGGTCTAAAGGTCGGTTTATATGTATTATTTATTTAGAAGAATTACTTGTATGCCACCTTTCAGGATACAAATTCTACCAAGGCAGCTTACAAGTAAAATAAAAATAATAAAATCACAACAATATTAATAAGTTAAAGAAATAAATCTTCCCATAGGGAATTGGTGGAAGATTGCCCCCTTGCCCTGGGGGCAAGGAAAGTCCAACTGGAACAGGAACAGGTGTTTGGTGTTACCCTCATCTACCTTCTTCTCTATCCTGGATTTCTTCCCACAGGGCAGTTGTTGGTAGATGGCCCTATTGGGGCAGGGAGGGGTAGGTGAGTCCAGCTGGGGCAGGCCCTGAGGTCTTCTTGGCCTGCCCCCCCCAACACATTAAATAAATAAAATAAACGAGAAGCCTGACAAACAACAACTGAAAGGAACTGGGCATGTGGAGGGAGAAAGAGACAAGGAAAATAGATCCGTCACTCCAGGACAGTGAAAAGACAGGAGGCAGGTTAACACTTTATTACATTTATATTAGATTGCAAGCCCATTAGGTATAGTCTGCCCTTTTTATACATTTTGTACAGCACCTAGTATTTTAAGCACTTCAGTTATCATCATCTTGCCTCTTCTCATAGGAGATCCATAAAACCATACAATTATGCCTTAACAAGAAAATTCATAAAGTCAATAAATTTAATATATAATCCATACACTTAAACTAATTTGACAACTGAAAAGGGATTACAAATGCACAACTGGTTAAAACATTAAAGTAATATGCTGTAAAAATATAATAATTAATGGTTCTCAGAGCTTTCTGAAAAAAAGACTTGCGATCTACCACTATCAAAGCTTGGACTCAGGCAGTACTTGGACAAAGAATTCCGAAGAACCATGGCTACTACCAAGAAGGCCTTACCGCAATGCTACCATATGTAATACAAGTTAAATTTGAAGAGCTTAAACTTTTGCCATCCCCTTCTGCATTTCAAATAACCATTTAGCGAAACACAATCTGTTCAGGACCAACTTTTATTTATGTGAACAATTTGATACAAAACATTACAGTACTTCAAATAAAAACAAGTTGAGAGACAACAAATATGGGCATTTCAAATAAGGCACATGTAAAAAAAACACATCCAGTGAAATAGACAGGTTCTATATATATATTTGGAGGTAGAAATAATTACAAAAATATGGAACAATTTTAAGCATTAGCAGTTCTGTTAGAACTAGGGTCCCCATTTAAAAACTGCCTTGGTAAGATAGCTTATGTGGCATTTTATGCACTACATTTTTGTGGCAACTCTACGTTTGCTTCTGAGTACCAGTAGTGGGGTGGGGGTAAGAACTATGCCATGAGCAATACAACAAGGAAGTTACAAAAAGTTATAAATGTCCATACAAATGTATTTAAAAACAAAAAGTTCTTGAAGCACCACATTTTATTTTTTCTCAAATAAAAAAAGATATCTACAACGCTTTTCTTTATATTATTAGAGACCTAATGATGTTTTTAATAGTGTTGCTATATCGGCTGGAATGGCCCCTTCTTCTCCTGCAGAATAAAAGGAATGTATCAGAGTTGCACATGTAAGAAACATTTCATGCAATTTACTATTTATAGCCTAAGCAATTGAAATAAAGAAACATCCTTTTCTGCAAGCTTGCTAACTTCCTAGCAGGGAAAACTCTCAGTAATTTGGGGTTAACGTGGATGCTACATTAATGTAAGATGGAACAAGGGATGCAAGGGTTGCTTGGCTGGTATACTTGTAAGTAAGGATGGATGAAAGTCCCTTACCTGGTCCCACAGCTTGCTTCGCGGTGGGGGGGAGGCGCTCTGTTTCTCCTCCCGAAATTCTTGGTGGGAGGGGAGGCGCCCTGCCCCTCCCGGCCGAAATTCAGGCCGGGGGGAAGGCGCCCCATCCCTCGCCGCCGAAATTCAGGCCGGGGGGGAACACCCGTCTCCCCGGCCGCGAAATAAAAAAAGTAAATTGTAAAAAAATAAAAATAAAAATGATAGGCTACGTAAATCGTTACGTAGCCTATCACGGCTAGATTTTCAAAGTCAGCCGTGATAGGCTACGTAACGATATACGTAGCCTATCACGGCTGACTTTGAAAATCTAGCCGTGACAGGCTACGTAAATCCCTACGTAGCCTATCACATTTTTTTTTTTTTTACTTTACTTTGTAATGGCGGTAGCCGGTTGGAAGACCAGCCGCTGCCCCCGCCACTGCCGAAACGCTGCCGGGACCCGCCGCCGAGAGGGACATTCACAGGAGGTAAGTCCCATCCCGGAGGGGTGGCGGGGGGGTGGGGGTGGCGGAGAATTTCCCCAACAATTTCGGGGGGCCGAATGCGTTGGCATTCGGCCTCCCGGAGATTCGTGGAGAAATTCTCCACCATCCCTACTTGTAAGCCACGGATGTAAACCAATCTATGTGCTCCAAGTGACTCTCCAGGTTTTGCACAATCGTTACTGTTCTGCCTGCTAGTATGTTCAGATTGTGATCCAGTATCCGAACTAGCACAGCCGAAAGCTGGTATTTTTAATGCCATGTCACAAGCTGCTTTCGAAAGTTTGCTGAGTTTTTGAAGTGGTTTGCTATGCGGCATGGTAAGGGGCTATTTGAGAAACACCACCTCAAAATGCATTTGGGAGTGCAGAACTACAGTTGCATTATTCTTTGGATTTTGACCAGGGAGATGGGCAAAAAGAGTAAAACTTGGTTCTGTACACTGCCAAGAAGTCATAAAATACAATACAATACAATACAATAAAGGTGACGTATTAGCTTTTCAGCAAATGTTACCACCCAGTTTCTGCCTTTGGAAAAGAGTGGCAAACAAAATGAAGCAAAGAGCTCCAGACTAAACAATATGGGACATTCTACTCTGGGAATATCATGCAATGAACTGTGTGTTGAGCTGAATGCACAGTCTGAACATTCATTCCAAATAGCAACATGCTGCTTTATTCCACTGTGTCTAATTTCTTTTGTCTATTAAATATTTGTCTTTTAGGACTCTTCTTTCAAAATGTTTTAGAAACCTATGTGGGAAGGAGAAATAACAAGGTCTTTCTCCAGCATCTATTAAATGTACAGTTAATAATATTGAGAATTATCTGCAATTACACCAGCTGTTTGTGCTGCAAATGAGCTAAACTAAATTTTGCTTGAACTGAAGATACCGTTGTATTTCATAGGGCTGTGCACGGACCCCTTGCTCTGCTTCAGGTCTTCCAAAGCAGGCCCGCTCTGCTTCAGACCAATTCTGACCCCCTCTGCTTCAATTTGGATCCGTATACAAAGTGAGATTCGGATGTCTGGATGTCAACATTTTTGGTGTTTTCCCATTGACTTGCATGGGAACGGCCATAACTTTTTCAGTTTTTATGACACATATATGAAATTTTGGGAACTCTCAGCCCGCCTGGAGGGCATCCCAATTGCCATAGTTCAGACAGTTTGACCCAGTGGTTTTTGTGCTAGGTGCAGGTGAAATTTGATTTTTCCCCCACAAAAACTCTCAAAACAAAGAGCTATACCCTTTCACTGTTTCTATCAGGATCTGCTCAGTCTGGGAAGCTCTGCAGCTCCATCTGGGGGCCAGACATAGAAGGCAGTCTGGCTCACAGTATTTGCAGGGTTAGGGCATGGCCCTGCAGGTGCTCCCAGGTCATAAAATAGTAGGGTTGGAAGGGGCATACAAAACCATAGAGTCCAACCCTCCTATAATGCAGACCAGCTGGGAGTCTCAGGGAGACCTATAAGAGCTTCCTCTTTCTTTCAAATCTTGCCACAGCAACATGAGTCATTGTGGTGGCAATATCGTGGTCCAGTTGCTTGTTCCTGATCTTTGCTATGCCTTGCTGGTTCTTAACCCCTGCCTGTTTGGACTCTGCTTTTGCCTCTGGCCCTGCCATACTAGATTATAGAACCATAATCCTAACAGAAGAGAAAGGGTTTTTACATTTTTTTTAAGGGAAAAGAGATAAAAAATGGGAAGGGAAGCAATACAGGAATTGAGAAGGGGAGGTGGTGGGGAGCCAAGAACAAAGAAAGGAAAGTACTATATTTATAAAAAATCTAGACAGAATCGAAGTAACGGCAAAGTAATGGTTGAGACAGAATTGAAAAGGTGTGCGCGTGTGTGTAAAATAAGTAACTACAGTGAAATTTTCTGGATGTTTAAGTGAACAAACAAAAAGAATGAACGGTACACCTATTACAGAACGGTGGGGTGGGATGGGGAGACACTAACATAGCTGTCATAGCATGCACTTTCTTCTCTGCTTCATTCTGCCAAAGGAGAGTGGGAAGGGTAAGGCTTTCTCTGCCATACCTAGCAGAGACTGGCACAGTTGCTCTTGGTGTCTGCAGCAGAGGCAGGATAGGACTGGAGCCGAGAGAGAGATGCCATGGAGCTTCCCTCTTGGCTCCCATCTCATCCTGCTGCCATTGCCGCCACCACCATCATTGCACACAATGGCAGCTTGTCAGGGCAGCAGGAGGCCGCTCAACTATCAGGCAGCTTGTGCACCCTAATGAATCGTCTTGCGTGCACCCCACTTTAGAGACCGCTACTCTAGCTTCTAGTCCTCTCCTCTCCAGTAACACCACCTCTCTCACAATTTGCAAATGGAGGCTGTCTCACAGCAAAGCTCGCTCTCTCCTCCTCCTCTCCTCTCCCCACCCCTCCCGGTGGCCGTATCTATCTCAAATCGATACTTTTGGCACCTCCGTCTCTGCTCCCCTCCCTCCTCCCGCTCCACAGGATCTTTCATAAGTTGATACATTTTGGAGACAGCCTGTCTGGGTTACTCAGAAGGCGTAAGAAGAGCTCTGAATATATGAGGTGGACCAAGGCGCCACGTAGGTGACCCACTTCGGTTCAAGGTGCCTCGGTGCTGTTCTGATCTGCTTTGTAGCAAGAGGAGGCACCTCCGAATCAGCCTGCTTTGCCTTGTTATTCGGGCTTCAGACGGAAGCAGTGCACAGCCCTAGTATTTAAGATCTCTATAAAAATAACACTAGCTACACCTGACCACTAACTCTTTATTTCCCTCCGCCATTAATCTTCTGGCACAATGAGCATAACAATAACTCTTCTATCTCAAATAGTTTTGGACCCAGACCTGCTTCTTACAACTTAACATGTACAAAACTATCCTGCAAGAACGTACCTGCATCTGCTGCTGTCATGTCTTGTTCTAGTTTTAACTTTTGTTGACTAATTCTGAGCATGGATTCCTCTATAGTCCCTTTACTTATGAGCCTTATAACTTTCACTTCTCTAAAAACATACAAAAAAGAGTGAGTTTATTCATATAATTATGTAAATCAATATTCCTGATTTTCTCACAAGAATATTTCCATTTAAATCTCACATGAGTCTTCAGAAAATAGTGCTTGTACAGTATTGTTGTTGTGGAGAGGGTGAGTGCCTCATCTTATATACACCACACTGAAAAAAAATAGTATGTCAATATAAACTCAGTTCTAAAACCTCTGAGCGAACATGCACGTTGCCACAGAAAGACAGTAAGTTTCAGAGCTGATTTAGATCTGAGGTGGCTCATTTGCACATGCAGTGTCACAGATGTAGACCCAGTTTGCACATCACAATTATTCAGGTATTTTTTAAAACCCTGGGTAGTTGTGAACAAGCAAGAGTGAGAGAGTAAACATGCTGGCTCCCAGCTGCCCGATCGCTCCCACTGAACTAAACAATCACGTGTTCCAACTTTGAGTTGTCTCTCCCTGAACAATCCTGAGTTCCATGTTCGGACATCACAATAAACAACTCAGGGATGAAGTGTCCGTGGTTGTTTAGCAACTCCCATTTGCAGCGGGAGCGATCGAACATCCAGGACCCAGCACACTTGCTCCTGCTCCTTGGTTAGTTGTGATGCGCAAACCAGGCCAGAAACTGCGTTGTGATTCACACAACACCTTTCAATGGAGACAATTTATACATTCAGGCTCGAGTCATTGAGGGATAAGTCAGCAAGTGAAAGAATACTTTAACCAGGAGCCTCCAGTTTGCAAGGGTTAAGTCTTGGTACCTGCTCCTGCTATGCTCCTGTGCATAGCGATTTTCCCCATCATCCACTCATGTGACATGATAAACACAGAACTGGCCCACCGTTTCAAAGGTATAAAAAGCAATTTCTCCATCAGCTCATCTAAGTGAGACACAGTGAGCGCTGCTGCCAGGAAACAGTGTCAAGCCTTTTTCACATATACTGGTACTATGGCCAGCTTAAAAAAAATGCAGGGAGCGGGAGAGAAGAATGAAAAACGGGTAATGGATTTATCTTACACCATGCCACCTATGCCAGCTTACACATGTGTACACTTGCACTCATCTTAAATTCCATGGGCAATCCAATCTTAAATTCCATGGGCAATCCAATACTTGTAAGTAAAATAAAATCTGCACCATGTATGACTATTGACATTTGTCCTTGTAAATTAAACAAATAAAAAAACAACATACCTAGTTTGTCCTACTCTATGACATCGGTCTTCAGCCTGCTTGTCGTTGTAAGGGTTACAGTCAATGTCATGAAGGATAACCACATTGGCTGAGGTCAGATTAATCCCAAGACCCCCAGCTTTAGTTGAAAGCAAGAAGACAAAGATACCCATATCTGAATTGAATTCATCTATCAGATGTATCCTACAGAGAGAGGAAGAGGGAGACAGAAAGCAAAGTAGTCATACCATAAGGGGTAGAATACATGCATGTTCACTTACTGACTGTAGCATCAATCATAGGTGCAAGTGAACCATCACAGATCTCACTCCACAGACATACCTTTCTTATTACCTGAAACACAACGCATTTCAATGGCGTCAGCTCACACATTCATCAGCCAGTCACTGAATGCAAATACACACACACACACACACACAGAGCTTCTCAGTCATCTTGACCATTAGTCATTTATATTCTTATTTCCACTGAATCTATCTAGAGTTATACGTAGGTCACCTGTGCATTGTGCAATTACTTTTATTATGTTTGTTTTAAGCTTTATGGCGATCTCTCTAGTTCCCTTTGTTTTATACATCATATAAAGGGAAGAAACTGCAGTGTGAAATTATACAGGAGAATTATTCAACTTCAGAATGATTTTAAAGCATATGGAGATGGATACCTTTATTTAAATTCGTCCTTGATTACATTAAAATCAAGGGTATGAAATTAAAACCAAATTGTTTTAAAGCAGTTTTTTTATTAACTCTAGGTGTTCTGTACTTCCTCCCTCATCGTCAGTACATACCCAGAGTCAAATTCAAATAGGGGCAAAAATGAACATTAGCTGGTCCTAAAAATGGTGCTTTTGTATTATCATGGGGACTTTTACCTACCTGTCGGCAATCTGCGTCTTTCCATCCAGCCTAAGGTATCGATGTTGCTGATGTTTCAGAAGAAGCTCTAGGATGTCCAGCATCATAGTAAATTGGCTGAACAGCACAACTCTGTCACCCTAAGAAGAGAAAGAGCACACTTCATTTAAGAAAAATTGCGTGTATACTTCAGAAATAAGAGCACACAAAAATAAGAAGTTTGGTTTATACCTGTATGCCAATTTGGTGCATAGTGTAGGCACTTAAACAAGAGCCACCTGAAAGCCAGGATTCAAATTTCTGAGGGGCTCCGACATGCATATTAAGCAGTGGGCCAAGCAGGACTACCCCATTCTCTTCCATGCCAGGGAAGAGTCCATGCATACAGCTTCACTGGACCAAGAGATAAACAGTGTACTTTTTTAGCTGAAAACCTGTATCTAAGCACTTGCTAGTAGTAATTCGTAAGACATAAGCAGAGCCCTACTGGGGACATTCACAGTATACTGCCAAAAAACCACAGAAATAGGCTGAAAGTGCCCCAGGATTACACTAATTTACCATAGCTTAAATAGCACAAAAATGCTGTGTGAACACACATACCAAATTTTAGCAGATATTCCTCTCAAGGGCTGAAACCTTGATTTAAGATATTTTCTAAACAATGTTTATGTTTAAGGCTTGAATACTCAAAAGCAAACTAATGCAAATATTTATTTGAACAATGCAAGCTTTGTTTTTGTTACAGGTATTCTGCCCTTTCTCTGAGAGAACTGGAATACCTGTTTAGTGTACCAAACCTATGAGGCACCTTCCTGGTGGAGAGTCCCTATGCAGATATTACACTATCCATGGGTAAATTGGGAGCAGGCAGGAATTTTAGCAAGGATTAATGACAAACCTGGATAGAGAGGGCTGAAGAAGGGAGTTTAAGACCCTACAAATAACTGCTGAGCACCTCTTAACCCTGGTTAGCGGTATATCTACTGCATTGCCCAATGACCCCCACAGTCAGGGATTTGAAGTAGGGCTTCCCACGTTCAAGCTCAACACTCTAATGGTTTTATGCATGCTTTTACGACATCAGAACAAGTAACAATTAACTTCAGCTCATTTATGTATAAGATGTGCATATTGTAGATTTTCCAAAATATAACCTTTTCTTTGAAGTCTGACAAAATGCGCGTCAGTGTTCTAAATTTTCCAGAATCCAAAATCAGATCCATCTCAAGCTTGAAGTCATTAATATTTCGATACTGTTTACAAAGCAAATGCAATTCGTAATCTGTCATCACAGACATGTCTTCAAATATAAGGTCAGGGTTTGCTTCACAGTGTGTAGGCTCCTAAAAAAGTTAACGAATGAAGCAAGTTATTTAGGAACTACCAAGAACATTAAGATGCAATTTCATCTGTCATTTGTGCACATATTGTTATAAAGCCATCTTGTCAAATCTGAAATATGGTTCATATTAGCAGAGTTAACTCTTCAAACTCTTAAACCTCCCATCCCTGAACTCAGCAGTCCTGATGCCTAGGTTTACATTTTTAAAATCCTGACGTGGGTGCAAGTCACGCAATTAACACAGTATGTAGTTGGGTCTTAAAAGCGGAAGATTCCAAACTCCTCTTCTTGGGTGGGCAGGAGGAGGAGAGCACAGGGGGGAGTGTGCGAGCCCAAGGCTTGCTGCAACTCCCTCATGTTGCACTAAGCCAGACTTTATCATAGCCTTCCCCAACCCGGTGCCTTTCAGATGTTTTGGACTTCATCTCCCATCAGACCCAGCTGGCATGACCAAAGGCTAGGAATACTGGTAGTCCAAAATATATGGAGGGCACCAGGGGAAGACTGCTTTACAATGACGTGTGAAGAGGCTATATTGTGTCTTGTGCGATCACTCTCCAGTGTTTCCCATCCATTCATGATCATTAATACCAACTGTGGGCATAAATGAGAAACTTGGACTCGAACTTCTTCCATCCCACACTCTGTGACCCATTTACAATTCTAGCCATTTTTCCCAAGGAAGCCTGATCTATTTAGTTGATTCCATGCTTTAATCATCATAACTTGAATAATGCTGGATACACAGCTGAACAGCTGCTATTTGGTGAAAATATATTCATGACCAAATTAAAATGAATCATGAGCGTGCTGCATTATTTAAATTCAGCATCTTGCCTTCAGCATGAGTTTTGACATCGTCTTAAGTTTTTCAGATGTATAATACTGGCGGTGTAACAGAGGATGATTGGCCATTTTTCTCAGCTGCATCATGACATTGCCCATTTCTGAATTCTTATCTACGAAAAGAAACAAATGATATAACATGAAAATATCCACTGAATTAGACTACTACCTACAAATGTGTTCAGTAAAACATGTTGCTGTCTTGAGTGATATACACACATCCAAATGAGCTCAGCATTTCTGCTCTGTACTACAGGACAGAAGAAGCAGAAGAAAATTTAAACACCTGCATACCTTGATTGTCAATAGATTTTTTTAAGCAGCTGAAGAGATCCTGGTATAGTTCTTCCTGTTTCTCAGACATTTCACACCACTCAACAATATCTTTTTTGGGAGGTAGCTGCTTGAGCACCTGGTGGACCAAAACAAAATTCTGAATTATTTGGAGACTATACCACGATCCTAACATACTTACTTGGGAGCTATTTAAGGTAATTAATTAAGACAACTTGATTCCTACTGATTAGTTCACACTGCAACCTAACACAACTAGCATAGGTTAAAAATGAAGACATACCTCTTCTTTTACTCTTCTCAGGATGAATGGTTTTATTATCTGCTTGGCATGTGCAATTCTCTCCTTTTCATATATACTGTGCTCCTCAGATGCTTTCTAGGCACAAAAGAACAAAAGCATAAACTGTATTTTACTTGGTGAATGTTAACATGAGAGAGAATGTTACTATTCACTCCAATGGAATGTGACAGAGCTCTAACTGTGAATGTTTTGATCCAAAATATACTGTGGTGAATGGCTGCGATTTCTAGAAGATTTACTACAGTATAGCCCCACTTGGCAAAAATGGGAGTATTCTCAAGTTTGATGACTGCATGGTGACTTTCCAGAAATATATTTTGGGCTTGTCTGTTAGGGTAAGATGAAAAAACAGTTTTCACTATTTAATCTGTGTTTCTGAGCAGTAAAAACACATTTGAAGTATACTTACTGCTTTAGAAGAGAATATTCTCCGAATTTCACTGGTACTACTACTGAACATGTGTGGCATCACAAAATTCAAGAGGGACATAAGCTCGAGAAGATTGTTTTGAACTGGAGTTCCTGTTAGCAGCAAACGGTTTTTTGCCTATTTTCATAATAAAAAAAAATAGAAAACAGCAGTTACAAAATGAGATCAGCAGTCTCTTCAAAGTGATACTGCATCAGCAGAATAATCTCATTGTTGAGAAATTTAATACTCTCTGCTAGTTATATCTTAAGAAAATAACTGGCTGATTTCTTGGTGACATTCTGTTTAGTCTTACTTGAATGAAGGAGCAGCTGCAAATAGGAAGATAATGGTTTCATTTGGATGTAACAAATGAATGATTTCACGTTACATGGAGCTCTCATCAGCTCTCTCCTCCTCCTCCTCCTCTTTAACTAAATACAGTTTATTATGTCCAAACATGGACAAACTGCGGTAAGTCTTAGTGATGGTTTAGGGAAACAAGCCAACTTCATGGTTTATGAAGGTGGCTTGCTTCCATAAATCAGGTGTGGGCAGACTTCAGGTTTGTGGAACATACTTTGCATTTTTTGCTGGAATCCCAAGGTCCACCAAATTGGTGGTTCAGGCAAGAGGCAGAACTAGTTATCTACTGTACCCCATAAGCCAGAGATGAGGAATCTCTGGCCAGCAGGCTTGATAAGGCCTATGGGGAGTCCCCACCAGCCTAGCAACTTCTTCCCCTGACTTCACCCCACCGCCCCACAGAGAAAAACTCTTATCTCCAATCAACAGCTGATTCGAGGTAAGTACTTTCCCCTGTGTAGTACTGAAAAAGACTCTCTCAGTGCTTAGATGCACATGGTTGTACAGGAAATGCTTCCACACTTTACTCAGAAGTAAGCCCTTGTTGTTCAGTCGTTCAGTCGTGTCCGACTCTTCATGACCCCATGGACCATAGCACGCCAGGCCTTCCTGTCCTGCGCTCTCTCCCGGAGCGTGCTCAAGTTCATATTCATTGCATCCGTGATGCTATCTAGCCATCTCATCCTCTGCCGTCCCCTTCTCCTTTTGCCTTCAGTCTTTCCCAGCATCAGGGTCTTTTCCAGGGAGTTTTCTCTTCGCATTAGGTGGCCAAAATATTGGAGCTTCAGCTTCATTATCTGTCCTTCCAATGAGCACTCAGGGTTGATTTCCTTTAGGATGGACTGATTTGACCTCCTTGCAGTCCAGGGCACTCGTAAGAGTCTTCTCCAGCACCACAGTTCGAAAGCATCAATTCTTCGGCGCTCAGCCTTCCTTATAGTCCAGCTCTCACAGCCATACATTACTACTGGGAAAACCATAGCTTTGATTAGACGGACCTTTGTCGGCAAGGTGATGTCTCTGCTTCTTATTATGCTGTCTAGGTTGGCCATAGCTTTCCTCCCAAGGAGCAAGCGTCTTTTAATTTCATGGCTACAGTCACCGTCTGCGGTGATCTTGGAGCCCAAGAAAGTAAAATCTGTCACTGCTTCCATTTCTTCCCCTTCTATATGCCAGGAAGTGATGGGGCCAGATGCCATGATCTTCGTTTTTTTAATGTTGAGTTTCAAACCAGCTTTTGCACTCTCCTCTTTCACCCTCAACAAGAGGCTCTTTAGATCCTCTTCGCTTTCTGCCATTAGGGTGGTATCGTCTGCATATCTGAGGTTGTTGATAATTCTCCCAGCAATCTTAATTCCGACCTCTGATTCATCCAACCCGGCATTTCTCATGATGTACTCTGCATATAAGTTAAATAAGCAGGGTGACAATATGCAGCCTTGTCGTACTCCTTTCCCAATTTTGAACCACTCGGTTGTTCCATGTCCGGTTCTTACTGTTGCTTCTTGACCCTCGTACAGGTTTCTCAGGAGACAGGTAAGGTGGTCTGGTACTCCCATCACTTTAAGAATTTGCCACAGTTTGGTGTGATCCACACAATCAAAGGCTTTAGCGTAGTCAATGAAGCAGAAATAGACGTTTTTCTGGAATTCTCTTGCTTTCTCCATGATGCAGCGAATGTTGGCGATTTGATCTCTAGTTCCTCTGCCTCTTCTAAACCCAGCTTGTACTTCCGGTAGTTCTCGGTTCGCATACTGCTGAAGCCTAGCTTGTAGGATTTTGAGCATCACCTTGCTGGCATGTGAAATGAGCGCAATTGTGCGGTAGTTTGAACACTCTTTGGCATTGCCCTTCTTTGGAATTGGAATGTAAACTGACCTTTTCCAGTCTTGTGGCCACTGTTGAGTGTTCCAGATTTGTTGGCATATTGAATGCAGCACTTTAACAGCATCATCTTTTAGGATTTTAAATAGCTAGGATGGAATACTGTCATCTCCGCTAGCTTTATTGTTACTAATGCTTCCTAAGGCCCACTTGACTTCACTCTCTACGATGTCCGGCTCAAGTTCAGTGACCGCACTATCATGGCTATCAGGGACATTCAGATCTTTCCTGTATAGTTCTTCTGTGTATTCTTTCCACCTCTTCTTAATCTCATCTGCTTCTGATAGGTCCCTGCCTTCTTTGTCCTTGATCATGCCCGTCTTTGCACAAAACGTTCCCTTGAGATCTCCAATTTTCTTGAAGAGATCTCTAGTCTTTCCCATTCTGTTGTTTTCCTCGATTTCTTTGCATTGTTCACTTAAGAAGGCCTCCTTGTCTCTCCTTGCTATTCTCTGGAACTCTGCATTCAGTTGGGTATATCTTCCCCTTTCTCCCTTGCTTTTCGCTTCCCTTCTTTCCTCAGCTACTTGTAAAGCCTCATCAGACAGCCACTTTGCTTTCTTGCATTTCTTTTTCTTTGGGATGGATTTCGTTGCTGCCTCCTGAACAATGTTACGGACCTCCGTCCATAGTTCCTCAGGCACTCTGTCTATCAGGTCTAATCCCTGAAATCTATTCCTCACCTCCACTGTATATTCATCAGGGATATGATTTAGGTCATACCTGAACGGTTTAGTGGTTTTCCCGACGTTCTTCAATTTAAGCCGAAATTTTGCAAGAAGCAGCTCATGATCTGAGCCACAGTCAGCTCCAGGTCTTGTTTTTACTGACTGTATGGAGCTTCTCCATCTTTGGCTGCAAAGGACATAATCAATCTGATTTCGATATTGACCATCTGGTGACGTCCATGTGTAGAGTCGCCTCTTGTGCTGTTGGAAAAGAGTGTTTGCTATGATCAGCATGTTCTCTTGGCAAAACTCTATTAGCTTTTGTCCTGCTTCATTTTGTACACCAAGGCTATGCCTGCCTGTTATCCCGGTGATTTCTTGACTTCCTACTTTAGCATTCCAATCCCCTATGATGAAGAGGACGTCTTTTTTTGGTGTTAGTTCTAGAAGGTGTTGTAGGTCTTCATAGAACCGATCAACCTCAGCTTCTTCGGCCTCAGTGGTTGGGGCATAGACTTGAATTACTGTGATATTGAATGGTTTGCCTTGGATTCGTACTGAGATCATTCTATCATTTTTAAGATTGTACCCCAGTACTGCTTTTCCCACCCTTTTGTTGACTATGAGTGCTACTCCATTTCTTCTAAGGGATTCTTGCCCACAATAGTAGATATGATGGTCACCTGAATTAAATTCGCCCATGCCTGTCCATTTGAGTTCGCTGATTCCCAAGATGTCGATGTTCAATCTTGCCAACTCATGTTTGACCACCTCCAGCTTACCTTGATTCATTGATCTGACATTCCAGGTTCCTAAACAATATTGTTCTTTACAGCATCGGATTTTCTTTTCACCACCAGACACATCCACAGCTGAGTGTCCTTTCGGGTTTGGCCCAGCCGCTTCACTCTTTCTGGCGCTACTTGGAAACACCCTCTGCTCTTCCCCAGTAGCATATTGGACACCTTCCGACCTGAGGGGCTCATCTTCCGGCGTCATCTCTTTTAGCCTTGTGATACGTTCCATGGGGTTTTCTTGGCAAGAATACTGGAGTGGGTTGCCATTTCCTTCTCCAGTGGACCACATTTTGTCAGAACTCTCTGCCATGACCTGTCCGTCTTGGGTGGCCCTGCACGGCATAGCTTATGGCTTCACTGAGTTACGCAAGCCCCTTCGCCACAACAAGGCAGTGATCCATGAAGGGGGAAGTAAGCCCTACCATGTGCTAATAGAAGTTGACCAGGTAAAGGTGCATAGGATTGCAGCATAATTGTACAAAACAAGAATATGATTACAACCTACGCACATCTTAAAACTATTTCATTTTGACACAGTGATTAATAACACTTTAAAATGTAATGTAACATTTGAGAGAAAGTGCCACAAGTAAGGGGGCAAAGTCTTACATTAATAGTCATTAGGTGTTGATAGCGTACAGAGCCCATGTTTTTTAACATATGACCTTCATCAAAGATTGCATAATTAAGTTTCATCCGGCGAAACAGACTACGGTCTTCTGGACTGCTAATTGCACAATTATACCTATCAAGAGAGCAAACATCACTTTATATACAAATACAGAGAGGCAGCTGCGATAGAACAATAATGTACTTTTCACCTTGGTTCCCTTCATATACAGCAGTGAGAAAAAGTTTGTGAACCCTAATTATAATGACAGAATTATGGAATTCCATAGTTGATAATTACAGAAATTCCATGGTTGTATCATGATGGCCTTCGTGAATCAAAACCACTCCTTTTCTAAACATCCAATAGGGTTCATATTAACCAATTCTGTGTCTTGTGAAATAAAACAATGTATAAATTAGGCAAACAATGAGTATTTAAGAGTCAGGGTATGTGCAAAAGTAAGTGAACCCCTGGTTGCATCAGCTCAATTAAAGGGAATAATTAGAATCAGGTGTTTAGGTAATTAGATCTTCAGGCATGAGTTTGGGAGGCCCACCTTATAAAAGGATCAGAAACCTCATGAGTTTCATCTTCACCATGCAGTTGTGTGGAAACATGCCATGCCACAATCAAAAGATATCTCTGAGCACCTCAGAAAAGCAGTTATTGCTGCTCATCAGTCTAGAAAGGGTTACAAAACCATTTCTATGGATTTGGGGCTCCACCAATTCACTGTCAGACAAAATCTCTCCAAGAACAACCTGGTGCATCATCCAGGAAGTCAAAAAGAACCCCAGAGTAACATCCAAGGATCTGCAGGCCACTCTCGCTTTGGCTAATGTGAGTGTCCATAACTCCACGCTCATAAAAAGACTGAACAAGAATGGTGTTCATGGGAGGATCGCTAGGAGGAAATGATTGCTCTCTAAAAAGAGTATTGCTGCCTGCCTAAAGTTCATTGAAGATCACACAGATGATCTCCAAGACTTCTGGAACAATGTTCTCTGGATAGACGAATCAAAGGGACATTGCAAGCCCCCCGCAGAATCCTTTGAGTGGGGATGGGTTGGGTCACAGAGTGTCATAAGAATATACTTTGCTTACACTGTAACAGTTTTTCTCAATGCAACTTTTCCCTTCTCCATAGGAGTGAATGCTAACTATTCCCTTATATGGGAGAAAGGGAAGAGGTGCGCATGCAGATACCATAGGAGTAAAAAGCTGTTTCTTGTGATCCCAGTCATTGAGAGTCAAGCTTACTCCTATCTGTATAGCTTCATAATGGATTCTACAATGGAATGTTTGGAACTGATTCAATAGGCAGAAGTTTCAGTGTCTGGTAGAAGAGCTGGACCGAAGTATCTTGTTAGGCTAAGTTTCTCACAGTAGCTATACTTACGTTGTCACGATCACATTGAAATCCACAACTTTATTGTGGATATCCATTCTGAGATGCCGCCTGTCTTCTTGAGATCCTAGGCAGAAATAACAGTTCAGCAAATACTTTTCTTTGCAGTTCTAGAGAAGCCTTCAAAAATTCTCATGAACTTTACTGCAGATCACAACTTTGGGTTGTTATGTTACATCTGGACCACCCCTGCCCCACATATTAGCTATATTTTAGCTACAAAAGTTTCATCTTGAAACAGAATTTCTTACCATAATAAAATAAGACTTGGAGTTCAGGGCACCACAGGTTAACTTCTCTTATCCAGTTATCTATTTTTTAGAAAGGGATCAAAATCATTACAGAAGAGGGAGTTAAGAAGTGTACATACGGATCAATATTAGTTCCAACTTTCTTTCCACTAAACTACAAATCTAGAATACTGTTTTGATTAGATTCACTGTTGTGCAGTGGACAGGGTACATCTGGGCAAAGAACCACCAAGTTCAAAACCCCACTCACCCATGAAGTTCATTGGGTGCTCTACGGTCAGTTAGTATCTCTCAGACTAAATTAGGATTAAGAAGTTAAGGCTGTAATTCTATACACACTTACCTGGGAATAAGTTCCATTGAACTCAGGTATACTTCTGAATATACATGCATATAGGATTGCACTGTTAATGTGGAAATTCCATGTGTGCTGCCCACAAGCTCCTTGGAGAAAGAATGGGACGAACATGTAATAAAATTGTGAAATATTTTTTTAAAGTGTAACATGCAATTGTTGTATGTTTACTTGGAAGTACGTGCCACTGAGTTCAATGGAGTTCACTCCTTTGTAAGCTTGTTTAAAATTGCAACCTATGTAGAAACAGTTTATGAAATTTCTTACTCACCTATTGTTGATGCTGGCACTACAATCAAATGTGGACCTATATCACCCACTTGGTAAAGATATGCCAGAAATGCAATCGCTTGAATGGTTTTTCCTAAACCCTAAGTGAAAATTAGAGTAATAAAATAGAATACAGTTACATTTATGATATGATACTGTGGATTAATATTTTGCTCTTTAATTGTATTTCTCAAGCCATTTCTGGTTCTAGGATTGAAACACTTTTATCATGTTATTAAATTCTACTTTAAGAACCACACTTAACTACAATAAGGCAGAGAATGCACCACATCACATTACAACCTTTGAACGCTTAATACACTTTCAAGTACTGAAATGTATTGACTTTTCTGCAGGCGTAACAATGCTTTCTTCACTACGTATTTCCATTAGCCAACTGGGTTTGTTGACCCATTTCCCCTCACTCTCTGGGCTGGTTTGCATGATCAAACAGCCCACCCTGGTTTATATAAGCCACAGTGGCTGGCCATCATTTTGAATTTTCAAGCTATAGCTTGCCATGTCATCCAAAACCAGGGACTATGGGTCCCTCGCATAATCCAACAACAGACTATGAGTTATGCAAGGGTTGTTTAACCTTTTCATAACCCAAGTTCCCTGGGTTCAGATGACACGACAAGCTATGGCGGTGGCCTAATTAGTCAAAAACTGCCCGGCATGTGCTGTGGTTCACCATGGCTTAAACAAGCCACAGTAGGCAGTGGTGATCATGTGAACTGGGTCTCTGAGTACGTCTTGGCCCTCAGTTCCTTACAGGCAGCTGCTGTTCATCCACCCATAAGTGTCTGTCTGTCTCACTTTCAGTACAGGCCGTTGATATTTTGGAATCCTGGCTAAAGTAGTAGCTTACAAATTGAAGCCTGACCACATCAGTCTCTCCTCCCTATAGTTATAAAGTCACTAGTTCACTCTTCTTCCTCCCCACATTCCATTTGTGATCTGGACTAATTCTTTCAGCACTAGGGATGTATGGACTGTGTAAAATCTGCTGTCTGTATTTCGCAGATTGTCAGGTGCCTCTTCTTCTGTTGTCCGCCCACAGACGGATACAAATTTTTTTTTGGTGTGTGGAAAAATACGCAAATCATTATGTAAGTGTTTACATAATTAACCTTAATATGTAATATTTAGTGTACTGTCCCCCCATTCCATTCAACGTTTCCTCAGCAGAAACCTACGTATTTTCCTACAAATTTATATGCGTAAATTTCAGGAAAGTAAAACAACCATCCGGAAGTCCACGGACTCGGTGCTGCCTGAGGGGGTCACTCTGCAGTGGATTCTGCATTTTGGAATTTTAGAAATCTGAGATCATTTTAGTCCGTCTTGAATTTCTCCAGCATCCCTATTCAGCGCCCAGGTCCTTAAAGATGGCAGCTGCTCACCTATCTAGACATGCCTCCCTATCTCACTCATACAAGCCAAGAGACATTGGAAACTTGACATTAATTGCTAGGGTATCTCAGAATTTCCCCTACTTTCCTCCCAGAGAAGCAGCAGGCTCTTCCGCTACTGCCCAACCCAGCTTAACCTTGTGTACGTATATGTGAATTGCTTCCATCACCTTTCTCGTTAATTTTTATGGTCCAGTAACTAAAACTACTGAATAGCCAGGCATCAGCCCTTTGGCTAGTCTCTCCTAATCTCTGCCCCTCCCCCACACCCGCTGCTACTATCTAGTAGAAGTACTTGCGCCAATGCGTACTTCAAGGAAACTTCTTTTCCATCTCCTATTCCACTCTCATCCTGCATAGGTAAGGCCAGCCCTAGGCAATTTGCTCAATGCTGGGTCAGACAATTATGAATTGTCGTAATGTTTCAACTTACCATTTCATCAGCTAAAATACCATTCAGTGAATGCTTATGCAAAAGCGCTAGCCAATTTAAACCAATCTTCTGATATGGCTTAAGCTCCATGCTGACAACAGAAAAGAAAGTACATTATTAATTCTTATATAAACTCAGAACTAGTGACCTGCAGTTCATCTGATATGCAGAGTAGCAGCGAAGAGATGGAGCTACAATCAAGAAGTTCCTGGTTTGAATCTTGCCAGTGCTATACATTCACTAGGTGGCCTTAGGCAAGCCATTCATTCTCAGCCTCAGCCCCTCCCCCTGCCCCAAACAATAATATGGGAAATAATACTGACTGCTGTGAAGCTTATGACTACATAATACACATACAGCACTTTGAACACTAAAACTTGACCCAATACAGACAACTCCTGCTAAAAGACAGAAGTGGAATTCTAAGCAACTCCTTAGGATTTGCTGCACATGGATTTTCCTTTCAGAACAGGCATATGGATCCTCCTCAAGTGCTGGGCACTTTTCAAAAGCCAGTTTCCTTATTTAGACTTTGAGGCTTTGGAAGCCTGGCTTCTAGAATCTTGTAGCACATAATCTTTTCTGTACATTTAGCATTTAGTAAAGAGCAATCCTGCCAACCTCTGATTCAGAATGGAAGGCTGCTCGATGTTCCAGCCACCTCCTCCATCTCCGGTAATCCTTGTCACTTGTTTGGTCAATTTATTTGAGATCTCTTCACATTTGTTCATAAGTTTTAACACGACATCCCTCTCTCTTAGCAATATTTTGCAGTTCCATATAATATCTTCTGACAAGCCATTGGTCCTGCACATTTTTGTAAACTGAGAAAGGACAGGAAGAAAAAAATAGCCACTAGTTCTAAATACAACAGACAAAATTGAACTGAGCCTGAAGTAACTCATATGTCACTTAGTGCCCCAGACTACTCAGTTATTCTTCTGGGTTGGATCCAGAGTTGACCTTCTGTGAAGAGCTTCTTCTGTTGACAGAAGAAGGATCCAGGTGAGCCTCTCTGCTGGAGGAAGGAGAGGCAATTTGCTCTAATTCCTCTTTCCCTGTATGGCCCCTAGCGCCACCTCACACACTGTTTTGGAGGGTCCCCCAACCCTACATAGTAGAGTTTGGGGAGCACAGGGGAAGAAGGATCAGCAAAAGACCCCTCCCACTTTCTGCTTGCTGGATCATCCAGTGTGCACAGTTTCACTCCATACAACTCTGGATCCAGGCCATTGTGCTACAGATCAGCAAAATTAAAAAAACAACAAAAGTCTGTTAAAAGGCATACTGGGTATCCTAACAAAGTACCCAGACCACCTGTATACTGAAGGGTCCCCAATGGCGGAGGCTGCCCAGCATCGTGTCAGAGGAAAGTTTTCTCCCTGAGTGCAGTTCTTTTCTTTTTCTGCACAGGAAACTCACATATTGGAGGAAACAAGAGGATGTATTTGCCACTTCCCCATGTGATCCCCTCCAACAATCTTGCCAATTACCCATAATTAGTAGTTATACAACAATTAATTTGTGAAATGACCTGGTACAAAATGTCATAATGGCTACCAGCTTAGAAGGCTTTAATTATACATGGCACATAGGCCTATCAATGGCTGTTAGTCATGATAACTAAATGAAACCTCCATGTTCAGAGACAGTATACCCCAAATACCAGGTGGTGCAGGCCAAGAGTGAGGGGAAGCTGTTGTCTTCATGCCTTGCTTGCAGGTTTTCTGGAGGCATCTGGTTGGCTACTGTGAGAAACACCATGTTTGGCCAGATGGCGCTCTGGTCTGATCTAGCAGGAGTCCTCTTTGGTTTATATAAGCCTATTTATTATGCCCAATACGAATTAATGGAGGGCACTGATGTATGTGGAAGAAAGTGAAACATGTATTTGAGAACACATACTTGTGAATGCAGTTTTATTAATTTTTAGGACATGGTTAAAAAAACAGCCCTTAGGATGTAAATGAAGGCTTTTAAAAGTGGGTTTATTGACAATAGATATTGCTTTTAGATTCTGTCCCCTGGCATTCTGATTGCACAGGTTTTGTGTTTTTTCCTAACAAACCTCCCTAAATATTAAGAGTTTTTTTTTAAGTTAGCAAATGCAAAATGAAAATAGGACGCTTGTTTGAAAATCCAGGAGTGCAAAACACAGATAGACAGAAATCTATGGAAATTAGAAAAGAAATAGCCACAGGCTTAGAAGGCTTTAATTATACATGGAGAATTAGTCCATCAATGGCTACTAGCTATTATGGCTAAAGGAAACGGAGCAGTCCCTTCCCTACATTTTTCTTTGGTTGCTTAAAAGACCTGTGTGCCCTGAGGAATGCATCAGGTCCTGAAGGGACTATCAACAGTCTAAGACAACTCTTTTTAAAAAAAGTATTGTGTAGCATTTGTTTTGTTTTAGTATTTTAAGCTGTAAACAGCCTTGGGTGCCTTGGCAGAAAGGTGATTTATAAGTGCGGACAGGATTCTGGCATCTAAGCTGATGTGCTGCTGAATTGGGTTTCTAAATCTGCTGGGTGCTGTTAATTTTCTTATTGATGTGCTTGTGTTGGTCTTTTTATTGAAGTTGTTTTTAATGTATGTAATTTAACTTAATATTTTGATAATAACTTTTCTGTATTTTACTGTTAGACACCATGAGCACTAAATTTAGAAGGAAGGCAGGATATAACTTTTAACCTCTACTGAGTAGAGCAGCAGGCACAGGCTAGTCTAGAACAATCACAAAGCTAGACACAAAAAGGGAAAAGAGGCTATGGAAGGACAAGACTCTCCAGTGGTGGTGACCTGCAAGGTGTGTGCAATGTTTGTTTTCTTGCCTGAGAACAACATGGCCTACACCTGCAACAAGTGCAAGTTGATCACGCTGCTGGAGGAAAAAGTAAGTGGACTGGAGCGGCGACTGTCAACCCTCCGGGGAATAAGAGAACACGAAGAGTTCTTGGACAGAATGGGGGAACTACAGCAGCAAAGGGCAGACCAGAAGCTTGAAGAGCAACAGCAAGATGAGGCAGTGGGAAATGCTGAGGTGAAGAAAAATGGAATAAAGGATACTCCTTGGAAAAGGGTGACAGTTAGGAGAAGAAGAACTAGACGCCACTCTGCACCAGTGGAAGCAGTGGAGCTGTGGAACCGATTCCAGGTACCTGCGGATGAGACTGGAGGACAGCCTGCAGAGGAAGAATCACAGGGGAACCTGCATGAGAGTGAGCAAGAGGCTAAAGGTCAGTCAAACAGAGGCGATGAAACCCAGGCCTACAAGAAGAAGAAGAGAAGAGTGGTAGTAGTGGGAGACTCCTTGCTGCGTGGGATCGAGACCCAAGTATGTTGCAAAGACCCATGGACTCACCAGGTATGTTGTCTCCCAGGAGGACAGATTAGAGACGTGACTGAAAGGTTGCCTGCACTCATAAAGCCCACTGACAGGTATCCCTTTCTTCTCATCCATGTGGGAACAAATGATACCGCCAAGCAGAGCTACGAAGAGATCACGTCAGACTTTGAAGCTTTGGGAAGGAAACTCAAGAACTTTGGGGCCCAGATAGTTTTCTCATCCATCCTTCCAGTAGTTAGAAGAGGGATAGAAAGGGGACGAAAAATACTCCGGGTGAATGACTGGCTACGAAGGTGGTGCCGACGAGAGAGATTTGGATTCTGGGACCACGGGCTATACTTCCTGGAAGATGGGCTGTTGGCTAGGGATGGGTTGCACCTCACAAAGGATGGGAAGAATGTGTTTGGCCACAGCATGAAGAACTTCATCAGGAGGGCTTTAAACTGAATCCTACGGGGAAGGGAGATGTAATGTTGGGGGTAACAATGGACATAGGCACATGCACTGCAATGGAGAGAACAGCTCTGATAGCGCCCAATAATAGTCTTCAGACACATGTAGGAAGAAAGCCAGACTATGATCTTCGATGTCTATATACTAATGGTCTTCGATGTCTATATACTAATGGTCTTCGATGTCTATATACTAATGCCCAGAGTATGGGAAACAAACAGAACGAACTTGAACTCTTAATACAAGAGGGAAATTATGACTTGATAGGTATGGAGACTTGGTGGGATGACTCTCATGACTGGAATACAGCAATTGAAGGATATAACTTGTTCAAAAAGAACAGGAGGAACAGAAAGGGAGGTGGGGTTGCACTGTATGTGAAAAATACATATCTCTGCACAGAAATACAGGAGGAGGAGCTTGGTAGCCCCATCAAGAGCATCTGGGTTGAAATAAATGGAGCAAAGAATAAAAGGAACCTGGTGGTCGGAGTCTACTACCGGCCACCCAATCAAGGAGAAGACAAGGATGAAACTTTTGAAAAGCAAATAGCCAATGTTTTAAGGAAGCATGATGTAGTAGTAATGGGGGACTTCAATTTCCCCGATATTTGTTGGGAGACAAATTCTGCAAAACATGGCCCCTCCAGGAAATTCCTGACTTGTGTGGCGGATCACTTCCTCCTACAGAAAGTAGAGGAAGGAACTCGAGGATCGGCTATCCTTGACTTGATCCTAACCAACAGAGATGACTTAGTGGATAAAGTAGCAGTTACAGGAACTCTGGGGGAAAGCGACCATGTTGTACTTGAGTTCTTGGTTCTGAAGGAAGCAAAAGCCGAGTGTAGTCAAACGCGTACCCTGGATTTTAGGAAAGCTGATTTTCATAAACTCAGAACAATGATCAGTAAGGACCCATGGCAAGCGATGCTAGTGAGAAAAGGAGTCCAAGATGGGTGGGAGCTTTTAAAAAAGGAAATTCTCAAGGCACAATCACAAGCAATTCCAACAAGAAGAAAAGGTGGAAGACAACAGAAGAAGCCAATGTGGCTTCACAAAAAGCTTAGGGATGACCTGAAAACAAAAAAGGACACATATAGGAAGTGGAAAGAAGGCCAAGTAACAAAGGAAGAGTACAGGCAGATAGCACAGAATTGCAGGGATGGCGTCAGGAAGGCTAAAGCTGAGAATGAGCTGAGGTTAGCAAGGGATGTTAAAAACAACAAAAAGGCTTTCTTCAGCTACGTGCATAGTAAAAGGCAGAGGAAAGAAGTGGTGGTTCAGCAATTAAATAAGGATGGCAAAACGATAACAGATGACAAAGAAAAGGCAGAGGTGCTCAATTCCTACTTTGGCTCAGTCTTCTCCCAAAAGAGGGTCTATGACCCCCCTGGCAAAGGCGAAATACAGGCTGAAGGGGCAGGATTGCAGCTTGAGATCGACAGGCATATGGTCAAGGAACACCTCATTACTTTGAATGAGTTCAAATCTCCAGGGCCAGATGAACTGCATCCTAGAGTCATAAAGGAAGTGGCAGAAGAACTCTCAGAACCGCTGTCTATTCTCTTTGAGAAATCATGGAGGACCGGGGAAGTGCCAGATGACTGGAGGAGGGCTAACGTTGTCCCTATCTTCAAAAAGGGTAAAAAGGAGGAACCTGGGAACTACAGACCAGTCAGTCTGACATCAATCCCTGGGAAAATTCTGGAGCAGATGATAAAGCAATCCATCTGGAAGCACCTTGACAACAATGCCGTGATTACTCGAAGCCAACATGGATTTGTCAAAAACAAGTCCTGCCAGACAAATCTGATCTCATTTTTTGATCAAGTAACCTCCCTTGTAGACCGTGGGAATGCTGTAGACATCATATACCTCAACTTCAGCAACGTTTTCGACAAAGTGCCCTATGATATCCTGATGAGCAAACTAGCTCAAAGTGGGCTAGATGAAACAACGATCTGGTGGATCCACAGTTGGCTACAGAATCGGACTCAAAGAGTGCTTATCAATGGGACCTTCTCAAACTGGGGAGAGGTAACGAGTGGGGTACCGCAGGGCTCAGTCCTGGGCCCAGTGCTCTTCAACATTTTTATTAATGACTTGGAGGAGGAGGTGCAGGGAATGCTGATCAAATTTGCAGATGACACAAAATTGGGAGGGATAGCTAATACTTTGGAAGACAGAAAGAAAATTCAAAGTGATCTGGATAGACTGGAGCACTGGGCAGAAAACAACAGAATGACATTTAATAGGGACAAATGCCAAGTTCTGCACCTAGGAAAAAGAAACCAAATGCAGTTACAAGATGGGGGATACGTGGCTCAACCACACTACAAGCGAGAAGGATCTTGGAATTGTTGTCGATCACAAGCTGAATATGAGCCAACAATGTGATGTGGCTGCAAAAAAGGCAAATGCTCTTTTGGGCTGCATTAATAGAAGCATAGCTTCCAAATCCCGGGAAGTACTAGTTCCCCTCTACTCAGCACTGGTTAGGCCTCATCTGGAGTACTGTGTCCAGTTCTGGACACAACACTTGAAGAAGGATGCAGACAAACTGGAGAGGGTTCAGAGGAGGGCAACAAAGATGATCAGGGGACTGGAAACAAAGCCCTATGAAGAGAGACTGAAAGAACTGGGCATGTTTAGCCTTGAGAAGAGAAGACTGAGGGGAGATATGATAGCACTCTTCAAGTACTTGAAAGGTTGTCACAGAGAAGAAGGCCAGGATCTCTTCTTGATCATCCCAGAGTGCAGGTCACAGAATAATGGGCTCAAGTTACAGGAAGCCAGATTCCAGCTGAACATCAGGAAAAACTTCCTGACTGTAAGAGCAATATGACAATGGAACCAATTACCTGGGGAGGTGGTGGGCTCTCCCACACCGGAGGCCTTCAAGATGAGGCTGGACAGCCATTTGTCAGGGATGCTCTGACTTGGATTCCTGCATTGAGCAGGGGGTTGGACTTGATGGCCTTGTAGGCCCCTTCCAACCCTACTATTCTATGAAACAGTTCTATGAAACTTTATCTAAATAAATAAGGGTGCTGGTTAGGTGACTGCCAGATTGGCTTTGCATTTATTAAAATACACGTGGAATAAACACATAATCTACATTTTCTGGCCCATACAAAATACAAACGTGTGTCAAGTCAGGGATGTGCTCAATGAGAATCAAAAATATTAAAATCTTTAAAACCAATATTGTTTTTAGCTATCACATCTAGACCATTGTATGAAAACTGAACATTCATGTTTCAACAACAGAGAGCACTATCAATACCGAGTTAAATGCATGTAGTTTTGTTACATTCATGTCTGCTTCTATTTATTTTGTGAGTTTGAACTGCAGATGACAAAGCAAGGATCATTCACAGTCAAAAATAAAGAACTACAGAGCATTAGTGGGGATTACTTGTGACCTGCTGGGGACTATGTTCCTAGTTTGCAACAGTGAGAAGGCTAACATGTGCTGGACCACCATTTCCAGAAAGACGCGAGCAACTAAGATCTTCATGGTCCTGCACCTCCCACATGGACAGTGGGGGAAACGTCCCTTCAAAGCCAAGTTAATACACATGGACAATACTTGTCATGGTATCTGGCTGCTGTTCAAAGATTGCCTCCAGCACCAGAGCCACCCTCTACGCTTGTCTAAACTGGGAAGTGATTCAAAGATATGAAGAACAGAATGCAAAATAAGCCACTATTTTTCTAATCCTAAAGCTGTAAAAGACTTTTGTTGTGGCCACTACTGCAAATCAGTAAGAGACAGCATCTATTTCTATAGACGTTAATCTCATGCATAATGTGTAAGATGAATCCTTTTTATATGGAGCATATGTCTACACCAGCCTTCTCCAACCTGGTGTCCTCCAGATGTTCTGGACTACAAATCCCTGAATTCCTGACTCCTGCCCATACTGGCTGGGGACACAGTCCTTAAAAGAACAGAGGGAGCTCTAAAACAGTTACTTTTCTGTATATAGTTTACACATTCAGGATATTTTCCTATTCCAAAATTTCTGTTTCAGCTGTAACATTTATTTTCTGGGCTTTTTTTTTTTAACGTGGCACACCAATGGGATTTATACCATTTAATCTTTTCAAATGTTAACTAATTATTTTACAATGGTAAAATCCATGATTAAGCAGCACTCCATTTGAAAACATGGCTATCAAGAACTTGGTATAGTTCTGATTTGGCAGATTTGGTGAAGCTTCTTTGAAAGTAAGTTTAAACTTTTACAAATTATTTTTGATTCTAAGTAACTCTGAACCACCAAGAGTATAAGTAGTTTTCTTTTAAACCACAAAGGTATTTTTAATAAGAGACTGAAAATTCCAATAACTATTCTAAATGCCTAAAGCTCAGGTTGGCATGAAGGTACGACTTGTAATCTTTAAACAATGCACCTGAAGTGAAACCATCTGTTATAAAACACACACCACCCATTTTGTTTCATGTCAGATTGTTAGCACCTGTTTCCAAGTTACAACAAGAAGTACCTTCAGCTGTTTTCCAACATGAGCCTCATTAATAATAGGCTATACCCAGTTTGCACACAACAGTTCAGGTTTAGACACTGTTCCTTTTGGTAAGTATGGCCACAATCCAGCCAAAATTAACCACTGTAAAGTCCCATCGACTTAAATGGAAGAGAGTTTCAGTCAATAAATCTGTTAAGTGCTTGTCTATGAACATATGAATCTGCCTTAAACCAAGTCCGACCATTGGTTCATCTTGTCCATCCAGTCTAGGCTACTGTAATGCACTCTACATGGAGATACCGTTGAAGATGGTTCTGCAACTGGTGCAAAATGTGGCCACCTGGATGTTGATGGGGGCCAGGCAGTCAGAGCACGTTCCACCAATACTGTATCAGTTGCACTGGCTGCCGGTGCATTCCTGGGTCCAATTCAAAATGCTGGTGTTGACCTTTGAAGCTCTAAACAGTTTGGGGTCAAGTTACCTGACCACTTCCACTGATATGAACCTTTCCATCTTTTAATACCAGCCTAAGAAGCCCCGCTCATAGATCCACCAGGAAGATCTGTCAGGATGGCGGGCACGGGAGCTAGGGCCTTTACAGTGATGATATCTGGTTGTAGAAATCCCTTCCAACAGTCCTTCAAATGGCCCCTTCAGTGCAGAACTTTAAATATTCCTTTGAAACTATTTATTTGGGGCTACTTTTTCTTCATAGTGAAGTCTGAAAAACCTTAAGCTGACTTTTAGGGAAATATCTTGGTATGAGGAGTTAAGCTGCTGTTTATATAATTGTTGATACTGGGCAGAATCCAACTGTGTAATTCTGTTAATGCAAATGACCCTGTGCTAGCAGAAACCAGGTTTCAAACTATGTGCAAGAGGGAAATCCAACTAAAGTTACATTTGTGCAAGCACAGTTGCACAACTGGTGGTATGTTATGCTTGCATATCCTGTTGTGCAAGTATTTGCATATCTCTTGTGCAACCTGTTGTGCAACCACTTGCGCATTCTGCTTGTGCAACCATTTGTGCAGGCATAATAATGGGCAACCGGTTGTGCAATGGAAAGATTTGGTGGTGTGGAATGACACTGTTGGATACTGACCACTGTTCTAATTGTTTTAAATTGGTTGCTATTTTAGTTTATTATACTTTTATATGTGGTGATTACCCATAAGCTGCCTTGGTGAGGGCTATGCCCTAAAAAGCAGTCTAAAATTATTAAAACAAATAAAATATATCCAGTCCATGCTGCCTACCGGTGGCTTTTCTCAGCCCTACTAATTATTCAAGGTCTCTCTTCTTCTTCTCCTTCTTCTTCTGCAAAGCTTCCAAGCCACAGCCCCTTCCTGAGTGCGGCTGGATTGAACCCAACACTTTCAAAAGCTTGTATGCAGCTCGGAAGACTGTGGATCAAATCCTCACCTTTTTCAAGTTCCACTCTTTCCAACCAGATTCACACTGTTACAAAGCTGAGGACTTGGTATACACAACTGTTGGGACTATTACTAGGAGTTGACTCTTGTCTAACAAAAAAGGTATCACATGTTCCATCAGGTATCTGTGAAAAAAGCTACCATACATACACAGATATCACATGGCAAAAGGCAGCATTTCATATTTAAGGCAACTTGCAAGCTTTTGTTTAAACACGCTTCATGTTTTTTAAAAAAAGGCCATGCTCAGACTTCATGCTCTTGTTTAAGTGTAGAAAAAACTAGATATAAAGATGAGGTCCCACTAGCACCAATGTCCCTTGAGAAGCTTTAGGTACATGTTTCCTTCCCACAAAATAAATGAATGAACATAATGGGTTGCATCCAAGTATGTCCTTCTTTTGGTGGAAGCTCCTTCTGCTAGGGAAGAGAATGTTTGGATGCAACCCTATGTACTTAACATGGGGTTGCATCCAACCCTATGCATCCAACTCTTAACAATTTTTCCATTAATTAATGAAGCATGTTTTCCGTTATTTAAAACCATTAAACAATTTAAATATAATTAAATATGTGGACTCCTAATCTATATGAATTATTTCCATAAATTAAGGTATTTGAAGTGCAAACCTTTATGGATAAAATCAATTAATTTTCATTCTATTTTGTCATATCTACCGACTTATAAGCATTAAGGGCAATTAAGCCTTGAATACTGGGTAAGAATTTGACGATTATGGAACTCACTCCCTAGGAAGATCAAACTAATCCTCTCTTTATTATACTTTAGGTGGCCAATAAAGACTATATGGTTCTGTCAAGCTTTTATTGGTTTTTAATGTTTTCGATTTTATTGTGATGAATGCTCTGGCCATATTCTGATTTATTCTAAATGTTGTATCACCTCAAATGACTGGTGGATGGACGGACCATTTATAAATATGTTATATAAAATAATTTTTAACCAGAGACTAAATAGGATAGACTGTAAAATCAAAATTAACATTTGTAACACGCCTCTGTTGAAAACAGACTAGAAGTCTTTTCTTCTTTATTTACAACTATCACCAAAATAATACATTTAAACACGTTTCAAAATACCATTGTGCCACTTAGTAGCAAAAATGCTGGACTACTACACAGTCTGCCTTAAGTATGTTTAGAAGCTACTCCTTTTTTTAACTTCCAAAAGTCTAATTTGCTGCATTTTATTAATACTTTGGGCATGTAGTTACAGCAGCTATGTAGATTTCTGAGTGCTGACATACGTACTTTTTATGAAAGGGATTTTGAATCCAAACAGGCCCACACAACTTAATTCTATAGGACCATTTCAAAGAATGGCAGCCCTTTAGCAATTACTTTTTGCAAAGAATCCGTTTAGGCAAAGCTCAACATGTTTCAAAAGAGACAGATGTTCTGTTCAAAGGTAAATGCTTCAGGCAAAACAGTCTCTGAAGCAGCGTCTCAGTAAAGCTGTACTTTTGCATCTTTCATGTATGCTCTTTAAAATATACATGAATTATTTTTTCATTCAAAAAGTTGACCAAGTTATCTTAGGGTCCAATACAATGAAATTCCTAGTATATAGTAGTATCAGCAGGTATAAAAATGCTTTCAAAAACACATACGACAACCACCACCACCACCATGTAAAAAATTGAATACATACAAAAAATCTACTTTGGGGGGATCTTCCCTCCGCCAAGAAATACTGTTTTAAAGAACAAACACTTTGCACAATAGCTAACTGGATAAAAGGGCCCATTTTCTACTATTTCTCTAAAACCACGTCAAACAGAAGTCACTGAATCAGAAATACTGGAATTCCACAATTTTTCCTTTGAAGAATTACCGTTTCTAATCACAAAAGTCACACTGCTCAGTCTAGAGGTTGTTCACGGTGCTGGAACACACGTAGTTTGAAGCACACCACTATGGAAAATATTTGAAAGCTAGCACTGAAGTCTGGGAAGTGTATCATGTACTCACCAGTAGTTATGTTTTCTTCTTTTCATCCTCATGTTAAGACTTTTTGATTTTGCTTTTGAAAATAAAAACTTACAGCACGCCATAAAATGGCTACGCTGCTTAGTTTGCAAAACCAAGGTTAAAGAGACAGCGCATAATGATTTAAAGGAGGAACAATAAAATAATAATAATCAGAGAACTGTTTCTTCAAACAGTGAAGCTTAAAATATCCATCCTGGCATCTTCAATCATGGAGCAATCCTGGAAGTTGGCTGCTGATTCTCTGAAGTTGTTGCAGTAAAAATTCTGCCACATTTTTGCCTTCTGCATGGTTTTTCAGCTACAGCAGATCAGAACAGGCTAGCAAACAACAGCTTCCCAAATGAAAGCTCTAAATTCTTCTTCTGCAGTGAAATGAACCAAGTTTCGGTGCTCAAGAGTGAGTGACAGTATTGCCAGCCAATCAGCTTGTGTTTTTCAGGAAAATCACCCCTTAATTCATTCAAAATTAGGTCATCTGACACTATTTGAAATGCTATTGGCTTAGAATGAGCATAGTGTTTTACCCTAATCAGGAAAAGGCCACCCATCTATGTCTTCTTGGATTTAAGACATCCTTGACTATATTATATACTGTGGATATTAAAAAAAATGAATGCAGACTTACCAGAGCTTCCCAACTATTAAAGGGACGGAGCTCTATTATTCTCTGAGCCTTTTTCTGAGAACACTGTGGGATCAAAGTGAGTTCACCAAGTGAGGCATCTTGCAGAAAGCTAAGTATTTTAGCTCTGTAACCATCCTCCATCACTTCATCACCACTGCTGTAGTCCTCATCAAGGGAGCTACCAGCTTCCGAAGCAGACTCGTATTCCAAATCTTGCGAGTCCTTTTTAGTACTCCAAATTTTTTTCTTTTTATCTTTTTTCCTGAAGCCATTCTGAGATTTTGTGGGTTTCTCTTGGAGCGTCACATTAGTGTCATTCTGGGGATAATGGGTATTATTAATGGAGACCTCCTTTCCATTTGAAACTTCACTTTTGGAAGGATATTGTGTATCTGTATATATAACATAAAAAAGATACAAAGACAAAATTGTGATGGGAGGGGGACTAGAAAGTAACAATACATATCTTCTGGAATAAGCTTCCCTTTCCTCACTCCAAAACATTTTATTCTATATTTGGCAGTTTTTCTATGCACATCCATACTATTCTGATACTGTGACACAGTTGCAGCAGAACACTGTACAACTGCTTTTAAAAGCTTAAATATCATTGTCAGTGTCACATATAGGGTGGACATAAGTTCTAAAACCAAGAATACATATTTGCTCCCCAAGCTATATATAAATCTTACCTCATTAAATCAGAGATTTAACTAGCCAGTATGTCTTCAAAATGAAGTATATTAAATCTAATGTCTTGTTCCCGAGGACATTTGTTGACAGTTTTAACTATAAAAATAATTTTCCAATTTTAAACATTAATCTGTTTTAATAAAGTGACCACATAGTACCATTCAGTAGCAATAAAAACACGTCCCTGTATTAGTAATCCAAGCACTTACTGCGTTTTTATGTAATCCCCTATTTTTAAAGACATGTTACCTGTTGTGAAATATTTTCAGAAAATAACGCATACCTTTTTAATGTGTGTACTCTTTTCAGTTCTCCTTCTAGCACTATGGTAGCTTATTTAACTCAATACCTTGTTATTTTGTAATATTTCTCAGTAGTAATAAATACTGTTTACAGGCGACAGCTATAGAATTCAACTTTATAGCAAGAATTTGCTGTAAAACAGTAAGATGTGTGTCATAGTAAGTGGGCTTTGTATTTTAGCCTTGTTAAGGGAAGTCAGTTTAGGAATTTCACCAATCACGACAGTATGAATGCATGCTACAGACTTTTTATAGAGGCAAATGGAATGCATTTAGCAGAACTGTAGCTGCACAACATTTAAATCAAGGAAGTTAGTTGCACTATAGATAAAGTATATTTGTGGAATGTCCAGCATAGAGTTGCAGCAATTCAATCAATTCACGCAATACTTAAAATAGAAGTTAAAGGCGCAATCCTATGCATGTTTAGACAGGAAAAGGTCCTACAACTCCCAGTATTTCACAGTCAGTATGGCTGGCTGGGGAATGCTAGGAGTTGTAGGACTTTTTTCTGCCTAAATATGCATATTTAGACTTTTTTCTGTCTAAATATGCATAGGATTGTGTCCTAAAGTAGTCTGCATGTTTGCAGATAAAATATTTAATGCAGCTTACTTGAGCACATCAAGGCCACAATCCAAACAACAGTGAGGCCGAGTCTTTAAACTTGTATTTCTCAGATGCTCCCATATGCAAATACATACTTCTTTTAAAACTGAAAAGGCTTTGACACTGTGTATTTACGTGTGTGTGCGTGTGCGCGCGCGCGCTCACGTGTGCATGTGTGGAGTGGGGGTAGGATGTTTTATATCATCCCTTTCAGAGTCTTCAACACTAATCATTGCTGCTAGGAAGAGCTAGGAGTTGCAGACTGTCCAACCACTCAAGTAATAAGCTTCACTCCTTTTGTATAAAAACATATACAAATACTCTCCCACACTGGAGGCCTTCAAGACGAGGCTGGACAGCCATTTGTCAGGGATGCTCTGACTTGGATTCCTGCATTGAGCAGGGAGTTGGACTTGATGGCCTTGTAGGCCCCTTCCAACCCTACTATTCTATGATTCTATGATCTATGATTCTATATGGTGCTGCTTGGTTCTGGTCATTATATAGCACACTTTCACCGTGGGGTTATTGCCCCCGTAGCTACTGCAGAACTAAAGTGCAGTTGTTGGAGCAGCCACAGCAGCTGCAGGTCTCAGGACTGGGGAGTGGGCATTTTATCATTCCAATCAGTGCCTTCATCTATCACAACTGCCAAATTCTTTTTTATATTTATCACAAGTTAATTTTTCTGATTGTTAGTAGCCTTCAAGGCCAATCGTTAGTCAGATAGGACATACATATTTTAAAATCAATAAATGTACTCCAGAGTTTGTTTTCTTAATCAATGATTAATTTCTAGCTTTTCACATTTAAGATACTCAAACTTATTCTCTTTCCCCAACACCTCTCAGTAAGCTATGTGCTTATTTTTTCAAGCTCTTGCCTATAAAGCAAAACATCTTGGTATAATGTCAGTTAGCAAAATCTTAATTGTTTTTCTAACAGGTGTATGTGCATGGACTATGATAGTCAGTTCTGAGTGGCACCTTAGAAATTTTATGTCAAGATGGCCAAAGCAATTTTTTCTAATTCAAGCAGCCAGTCTTCTGCTGCCTGTAACATTGGTATTTCCCATCCAAATGGCATGACATCTGCAGGCATTCTACTACCCACCCCGCTGAGGACATCAGATAGATTGGACAAAAGCTCCTCATTTCAGAAGCAGTTAAAGGAGGCACATATCCTGTAAGCTTCCCAATGTGTTCAATCGGAGGCCCAGCTAAGAAAGTAATGACCACCCTGCTGGATCAGAACAAAGGCTTATCTTAGTGTAGCATCCTGATTCCCACAATAGACAATCAGATGCCTCAGGGAAACCCACAAGTAGGACATGAAGGTAATAGTCCTCCCCCACTGTACTTCCCCAGCAATTGGCACACTGTCTCTGAAACTGGAAGGTAGCATATCGCCATCGTGAATAGTAACCACGGATAGCCACACTTCTGCTTGTAACTTATGTGTGTTAAATCTTATTGGCATGACATTTTCATTCTACTACCCCTCAAAAGAAACAAACCTGCCACATTTTAGACTGGACAGAGTCCCCACTATCATTAAAAAGATGGGGCAGATATCTTTTCTTTAGTTGACCTGAATCCAATATACTATGATCAAGCAAAGCTAGCTTATTCACTGGTGTTGCAGTCCTCCTCGCCCTCCAAAATGGCCAAAGATCTTCTCATAGCTCATGAATTTGAAGCAGCAGCATAGCAGAATTTCAAGACATGATTGGAAGCAAATTCTATCAAATTCCATGACAACATGTCAAAACAAACTGAAAAATAGTTTCCATTTTCCACAATTGACAGTGACACGCATACAAACGAAACACTGGGCTGGACATGATAGCAGGGCATCTTGTACTTGGCATTCTCCTAGCAGTGTGAGTGTAGGATGGAGTGTCCTAAAGATTATTTTGGGGTACACATCCCATTTCTTATTTATATGCCTATTGCCAAAAATGGCAATGGAGCAGCATACTTGCCAGTTTCTTGTACTACAACATGACACTAAGCCTTCTCATTAGGGACAGTCTCCCAGTGGTCTCAGTGTATGATTTGGGGTGGCCCAAAGATGTTTGGTGCACACCCCCAGTTCCTTATTCACATGTATGTTACGTTGGCAATTAATGGTGTGGGCCCAGCATGCAATTTAAAACTTATAGGATGCCTGCCTTCTTTAATCTTGCAGGATCCTTTCCCACACCAGATGCCCGCAGGTGTGTGTGGGGAGGGGGATGATTGTAGAATGCCTGGAAATGTCATGCTTTCTGGATGGAAAGCACCAATGTTACAGTAGAAGACTGCTTGCTTAAGCTAGAAAAGGTTGCTTTGACCAACCTGATACCATAAAACTCTTGAGCTGCCACTCAGAACTGGCTATTGGGTGAAAACATAATCCATACACATACCCCTTTCAGAAAAGCAGAATGAGACTTTGCCATTTATCTTCATACTGACTTCAGGCCTGACCCCTTTGGGTATCAACCCAAGACTAGAATTACAAACACATTTGGAAACATCACATAAGCTTGGATTTTAAGTTTCTCTTGCTCAAGCAGAAGGTCCTTCTTTCCAGGCAAGGCTCCACAATGCTGCAGCCTCCCATGCCACTGTCTTTCAGAGGTCCCCCCAACTACCATGAGCAGATTTTCAGGGGGCACAGGGGACTGCAGGGGGAAAGGGAAAGCAAGGAAGTCCCATTACGTGAATGGAACAGAACTTAGGATCCAAATCACAGACAAATCACTCTGAAATTATTATTTTTCTCATTTCTGAACTCTCCTAAACACTACAAAAATTTAAAACGTGGTAATACTGAATACAAAAACAGTCCGAACTCTCACCTGACTGTTAGTTCTAAAGTAGGTAGTTGATTTAAAAGAGGCAGTTGAAGTCATTTTATGTTGTTGTTTTTATATCAACTGACATATTATTTAAGGTGAAAAAAGTCAAAGCAAGCAGTATGACGGTAAATCTAAAAAGCTGTGAAGAATCTGCTGCCAGTAGTAGTGGTAGTAGTAATAGTAGTAGTATGTGCCAGCTCTCTGGCAGAAAAGATATGTGAAAACCCACCTAAACGGCAGCAGAAATTGTCATCAAGATTGAACTGAACATTAAGAAAGCAGTGCATTTGAATGTGAAAAGAAGTATTTAGTAACCATCACAGAACGAAGGATATGAAAATGCTTGCATCATCCATCTTGGCAGCATTGTATTAAGCACTTCAATGTATACAAAGAATAAGGCAGACAGGGTCCCTGCCAGTACAACTTGCAATCTAAAAGATTTTAACAGTAATAACAGCAATAAATGGACATTAACAGAGAAGGCAGCTTGTTGAAATAGGCAAAACGCCTACATTGCTACATCAATATTATACTTATCTGGGTGGGGAGGAAGAAAGGCAGAAAACAACAATGAAGAATGGCAGGAATCCACAGAAGCACTGTACAAGTTGCTTCTACTCAAGCGTTGGGACTTTTGGGGCTCTCCCTCCACACAGCAGCTTTGCTGTTATTTCACCCCCCACCCCCCAGAAGTCATTTGTGAAGATCAGGAAACATTTCAGAGAAGTACTTGACATAATGGTCCTGTTTGAACATAATGACAAACCATGGGTTAACGACTGGTTGTTTAGCCCCTAAACAACCCAGTGGACCAGGTTCGCATGTCACACTCTACAACCTATGAAGGAGCCAATCTGCCGGACAACCCTTCAGTTTTTCAAGCAATGGGTCGTCATTACATGTGAAGCAGGTTGATGTGAGGGACTGCAAGCAGAAGCAGCAGTTGGTGAATTCTCCTTACATGGAAGGGCTTTAGGTACATATATATGAGGCTCTTACCAAAGGATAAGACATTGCATTGTTAAAAATAAATTACAACAACTTTGTCGAGATTAGCTGACAGCTCTCGCTCAAGCCTTAGATGACTAACAGGTACTCAACTATTACTCCTCCACAAATTTATTGATGGTAATAGGTAGATTTCCACATTAACATTGAATATAGTCATTTTTTCCTATTTAAAACTTAGAACAAGAAATGCAACTCACTGGGACAAGTAAAGCAAATCAGGAGAGTAAAAAAGATGTTTGCTTCTTGGGTGAATGATATATATTAACAAAAATGAATAGTTACCATCTTGATCTTCCATAAATACTTTTAAAGACTCCAGAGCTTCCTGATATATCCAGTTGTGTTCCCGAAGCACATCTCTCAGTTCCTAGTTAAGAAAAATATCACAAGAAATCCTGTATAGTCACAGAATTAATAACCTATAAATAGAAAAGTATTATCACAACTCCACAAACTTAAATCTATGCACATTAAAACCAGGATGAGAAACTTTAGGAACCTTCACGTTTTACAGTTACAATCTACCAACTTGATAATGACTTCCCCTTTTACTTCATAACGCAGACTGACTATACTAATAGCAAACATCTCCAAAACTGCCAATTCTTATGTAGCCAAAAAGGCACCATCCACACACAAAACAGCACCATCCTTGCAGGTGGAGGTATCAACAGGCTTGGGGGAACCCCAAGGTTTGCAGAAGTACTTTTTTTTTTTTTTTTTAAGAGAAAAGCCCTAACCGGGTGGGAGGAACAAAGACACCCCAGTGAGGACTGAGCATGCTCCTTGGCCACAGAATATCATGTGGGGAGAATGGGGAATGACCTGGAGTGGAGTATCCTGGAAAAGGGCATGGCTGGTATGCACCATGAACTGGAGCATTCCAATTTTCTGTTGGAAACTTTTTGTTACAAGTCCCATTTGTTTAATCTACTTAGATTTTAACCATTATGCCTTCTAACAATTCTTCCACCAAAAAACAGCCAATTAACAAACTACGCAAGACAACTTTCATAAGGTAGCAAGAGCCTAAGGGAGAAAGAAGTCTATACCCTGGGACAGGCCTTACACTACAATCCTATGCATGCTGACTTGGGTTAAAGCCCCACTATGTTCAATGAGGCTTGCTCCCAAGTAAGTGCACATAAGATTGCAACCTTTGTTAAGCAAAATGGGCAAGCCAAAAGCCATGTGTTGGTTAAGTTCTAATGTACTCCCAAGGGCCCAGAGCTCCAGCTGCCAGGTAGGAGGGGAATATACACTTTGCACTCAATCATGGGAACATTTCCAAGCACCAGGGGGCCAAAGTGATGGAAGTGAGTGAATTGGTTTGCTTCGTGCAACCCCAAAACTTATTTAAAACGAGAGGCAGCTAATAACAATAGCTAGAATATGGACCTATTTATAATTTCTGAATAAGGGTTATATAAAACATACATTTTGTGTCAAACACGACATACCTCTTTATCCAAGCTGGGAAATTCTTTGTGCAGTTTGCTTACCAAATTCTCACGCTTTTCCCACTGGTTTTCAGGACTTTGCAACTATGGTTCAGAAAAGTTTCATTTATTTAACATTAATCTTAATCTACTAATTAAAATACTACTAAACATAGTCCTATAAATCTGACATATACTTTCCCCTTGAATGAAAACAAAAATCAGAAACTATAATTGTGTAGCCATATATTGCTATCTTCTATGTTCAGCAGCCACAGCTGTGTAGCCAGATATGGCTTAAATTCTATGGAGTGGATCCAAATATTCCCAGCCTCCAACAGAAGAAGTATTTCAAATATTGATGTCATCAATATTTTCTCAGCACACCTCAGGTTTGGTAATGCTGTCTTTGTACTCACAATTAATTCACGAAGTGAAAACAGATGGAAAATTATGGCAAATTATTCAACAAAATCTATTTAATACATTTCTGAATCTTCCTTCCACTCAATGAGCATTCAAGACAATTTACAGCAAAAGCATAAATATAAGACAAAACAATTCCAAACAAGAACTAAAACAACACTGATAAAATACAAAACACTGGGCAGTATCCAACAGGGTGCTGTGCCCCCGATTCTGTTCCACAAGCAAGCTCCACCACTTGTGCAACGGAGATTTAGCACTTCTGGGAGCAACTGGAAATGAAAAGAAATGCTAGTTTCTGGAACAGGGCAGGTTAGGGGACCTTGCATAAGGGAGCTCTACCTATCTGTCCTGATCCAGAAACAAGTGTTTGTTAAGGGGCTTCCTATAGGAAGCGTTAAATCTTAATTCACAAGCAGTGCATCCCGCTTGCGCAATGGAATCAAATGCCCGATTGAACACTGCTCCTCATACTAAAACAGTTGAATCTCTTAAAATCAAAGAGCAGCCTTAATTTGTAAAAGCTCCGCAGAACAAAAGGCCTTGCTCTTAGATCCCCACCACCTACCCAGGAGGTGGGACACGTAACAGGGCCTCAGATGAGGAATGTAGGCTCCAGGCAGGTTCATCTGGGAGGAGGCGGTCTCTCAGATATCTGGGCCCAAAGAGAAATTGGGTCTTGGTTTCAGTATGAAAAGAAGGTATGACCAGGTACTTACAGGATCAAGCCTTTTTTTTTTTGTACTTTGGTCATCATTATCTTTAGGACCATCTGTATCACTTTCCCCAAGCCTCCTCTTTCGAGATCCACCTTTTAAAATAAAAAGAAGACATAAAAAATACAACTATTTGCAGTCTAATATCAGAGCACTTTAGGATGTTTATCAGAGCACTTTAGGATGTTTTAAGTTATTTCTGGCAATTAATCAAAACGGCCATTCACTGCATCTATTATACAAGCAGCTAATGCAGAACAGAATCCCATTAAAGAACAAGTCCCATGATCTTCTCCATCAAAATGAAAGACCTAAAAATGCTTAACACTGACTGGCCCATCCCCACACGTTTTAGAAATCCAATACTTATTTCCTATACATGTGCCAGGTACAGAGGTATACATTTCTCCCTGAACTGATGTAGCATATTAAAACTTCAAGTCCATTTCATGCTCCCCTATTACATAAGTTAGTCCTTACATGGACATGAAGAGACATATCTACATATGGCCCAATCTTACATCTGCTGCACCAGGAAGTAAGCAGTTAACAATTTCTGAATTAGTGCATCATAAATATGATGTTGCACCAGATTTCAGCAAAGTTACGCTGCAATCTTAATATCTGAAAGTAGGGCCATTCCATACACCATTGGATGAATAACCAACACCTTTGAACAATTGTAGAGGCTGAGTAAAGACATAAACCACAATCCAGATTACTGCATAATCTCATTATGTTGTGTGTTTTAGATTTGACACCTGCTATGCTTTGGGGTTTTTGTTATGGCATGGCAGCCCTCCAACTCCCCAGCATTAAATTACAAGTCACTTCTAAATTCCAAGGGACTGGTGATGGTGCTATGTTATAACTTAAAAGTCAAACTGTTTGCATGCAACCTCCCAATATGTGCAAATGGCTTTGCTGGATCTCAGCAACAGCCAGATTCTCAAGTAAGAGCTATACTTGGTGGTTTTAAGCTTTCATATTTTATATTGTTTTATGCTGCACTCTATGGTTTTAATTTCTGTGAACCGCCCAGAGAGCTTCAGCTATTGGGTAGTATAGAAATGAAAAAAACACACACTTTTTAATTCATTTAGGTTGCAATCCTATGTACATTTACCTGGGAGTAAGCCCCATTGAACACATCGAGGCTAATTTTTGAGTAAACATGCCTAGGATTGCTCTGTTAGTGGAGTTAATCAGTAACACTTGGTATGCATACCTACTGTATAATAAATGCTATCATTACTATATATTAATAGCTATCAAAGAAATGACAACATAATTCAAGGTATGAATACGATATAGTAGTATTTTATAGGAGAAATTTGACGCAACTGTTTACATTAACACTTCAGATTACTCAAGTGGTCAAAAATAGATACATTTGCCATTTTAAAAAAATTGTCCAGTCAACTATAGCTTTAAAAACAAAAAACAAAATAAGCCACTGACTGACAAAACAGCTGTTCAGCAATTCCTCTGCCTCTTAAAATGTGCCCAGAGTCAGACACACCATTGCATTATGTTCAGGCATGCTTGCTCTTGTCCAACTTTTGGTACATAGGAACACCCACTGTAATATTTGCTGCAAGTGTTTGCTGTTGCAGAGAAGATACCCATGTGAGACTGTAAGCAAGATCTGAAAATTCAGTCGTAGAAAAACAGTAAGATTTGTTAATTTAAGATATGTGTGTCATACCTTTTTCGTTTGTAACCCTGCAGACAGGGACTGTCCTTGTTTTACTGATAATAAGTAAGCTGCCCTGGGAGCCTTTTTGGCAGAGCAGTGGGATAAAAAATAATCTAAATAAATAAATCTATCAGCAACTGATTATGCCTTACTGTCTATTATCATGCAGTGACTGGATGTTCCTGGGAATAACTTGTAATCCTGTTTGTAGTTCTTCTTCAGCATACACAAGCATCCCTCAGGCTTGGTTCTCTGCTACTATCCTGAGCTGCAGCCTAGTAGGCCTGGCTTTGCATTGTCTTTTCTTCTCATTCATACCATTACTTGTTATTTCAACTGCTTCAACTTCCATTTATCCTCCTTCTACAGTTACGTATTTGATCTTCTGTATTTATTATTTGCTTGCTGTTCAAGTTGTGTTTTCAATAAAGTTGAAGACTGATTTACATGGAAGTGTGGACTGGATATGAATTTAGCTGCCTGGATAGACACACATTCCAATCTGTGTTGAGGCCAGAACACAGAGATATTCCTAAATGTCCTGCCCCATTTCCCTCCCATTTCCCTGTTGTCTCTGCTGTATCTGTTTTTAAGATCGTAAGCCCCTGGGTATAGGAAACTGTCCATTCATTCTTTGTAAAGAAAGGCTTAGCAACAAAGGCCTTGCAATTCCTAATATTTCCCTATACTCTTACATTGTTTAGCTAAGGACTTTTTTGGAAGGAAAGTTACATCAAACACTCTGGTTGAACAAGAAATCATTAACAGAAAATGATTGTATACCTTCTTCAACCAACTTCAGGCCAGCAGCTATAGCTTCATCCATTGTATCAGTTGATTCTATTAGCTAGAGAGAAAACAAAATAAGCCAAACATTTCTTTCTTTCTTTTTAAGTTAGAGCCATTTTAAATAACTTTGAAGAATTTACAGTGAAATCCTATGCATGTTAATTTAGAAGCAAGTCCCACTGTGTTCAAATGCTGCAACAAGTTTGAATCTAGCAACATGCAGGGTAATGTAACCATGCACCCAACTACTGGAAATCTTTAGAAGACATTGCCCACATTGTTTTAAGCATATCTTTACAGCCAAAAGAGCTAGAAAACATGTTTAAGAAAACTTATTTAAGAAAGGAAGATTGTCAAGAAGCTGATTTCTGTGCTCACCCTACATTCTTGACAATGGCAGTGACAATACTTAGCATTAATACGTTGTTTTGAATGTCAAAGAGTTTTCCATTTAAGTTGATGTTCACTTAAACAGTTATTTTGTTATGTTTTAAAATCATTTTTGTGAGGCACTGGGGGCATGGCTTTGTGGGACAGAATGGCAAGGTATAAATATTTTAATCAAGCACAATCCATGAAAGATAAATAGCTTAGGTGTCACAGTTGTTAACCTGTTACATGGATATAAATGAGTGACTGACTCACAGGCACCTAATGATGTGTTCATGGAGATGCAGGATTTGAAACAGGGATGTCCTGGACTATGGCTCAGTTTTAGCCACTATGCTACATTAGCGGTGTAGCGTGTGTGCATGAGGAACTTTCTTCAAATTGTATACTAACATTGCTCAAGCAGACTAAATAAACCAATCTGCATACTACGATCAGATTTTGTGAATGAGATTGATCTTCCAAATGTACAAGAGGCCTATATATGGATGCTCACTTCAAAACTGGTAACAACCCAAAATTATATTACTGTACTTGTAATAACTCTTGGTCACTTTTTTGTGGAAAGAGTTCCTTTAATGTTTGGAGTTTGCAATAGTTCAGATCTTCCTCCTCCTCTTCCTCTTCCTCCTCTTCCTTTGTGGTATCTGAAGGTTGGTACGGTGGTTCACCTTCACCCTCTTCACTATCAGAAGGTTCAGAGCTGTCAAGTATTAACATAAATATATGAAGGCCATTTTAGTCTAGAGTTTTAAAATAGCATTTTCAAAGACATATGAACTGGAGTAACATTTGTAGGAATATAACTGTTAGAAACCAATTGTCCTGTCAACAGTCAAGTTCTCAGGAGAGGAAGCACTTAACTTAAGCCTTTTCATAAACTCTTATCAGACACATAAGTCGTTTATATGCTATGTTTCTTTCTGGGGAATGTCTTCGCATTATTGTCTAGAATCTTTTGCTGCAGCAGCTGCAGCTAGGTAAACACTGATTTTTGAGATTATCCCTTTATGATATCAAAGTAGCATTTTGTCAGAGCTGTCCCATAGAAAATCATCCCCTACCCACCATGAGGGGGAACTGTAAAAAAAAACAGGGAAACAAAAAGTGTCATTAAAAACAGAACAAACTGTAGCTGTATTATACAGTGTACTGGACCATTGTTTTAAATTTTGTGTATCCCAGCCCTGTTGGCTTTTAACGTTGCATCTATTCATGAGAGGACATAGAGAACTTTTTGCCTTACATATATATGGCTGACTCATTCTGTTGCCGTTTTAATGATGGTTTTGAACACTTATTTGTTTTCTTTGGCATTTAACTGAAAATTTTTATTATGGATGCTGCTATGTTTAAGTTTTGGATTGTTTTTAACTGGCTCACTCTTAACTTGTTTTAAAGCATATTATGATTTTGTGAATTTGTTATGTTGATACTGAATTGTATGTTTGATATTGTAACCTGCCTTGGGAAGACTGAAGTGTTGAAACATGCTAAGAAATGCATAAAATAAAAGCTTTATAGATGAACAACCAAGATCATATGAATTACATTAGTTGTACAGCGAGTAGCTACAATGATTCTTAGATAACACACCCCACATGCATACATTAAAATTATCATGTCTTACAGCATAGATCAAGAAGACTCTGCAGATCAATGAAGTGACTGTTTCTGTGTGCTGGCAACTTTTCCATCAGCTAGCCTAAGTCCATCTGCATCTCCTTCTGACCCTCTCCCTGGAGAGAAGAGCCTGGGCTATGTCACCAACTGGTAGGAATCAGAAAACTGCCATTCATTCCCCCCACCCCCCACTATAGCTGTCACTTCGTCTGCTTTTTTAAAATTTTAAGTGCCTTTGGGACCCAATCCTGGCTGAAAAGTATGTGTGTGTGTGTGGGGTGGGTGGGATGGGAAATGGTACTCAATGCCCTTGAGTCATATGACAACATTGGTCATACATAAACATTTTAGGCAACCCAGGGCCATTCTCTGAAAATGAAATGGGGCTATATTTGCAAATGTATCCACAAACGTTGGTAGCTGTCAATTCATACTACCAGATATCATCTTGGGACATTACCATGTGCACGAGCTTGTGTGCATGCACGCGGGTAAAGAAGTACTCACTTTTATATTTACAAAAACCTGTCTACCTGCAAGTCACTGTTTATTTATAAAGCCTTTTAAGAAAAAAGGCAGTAAATACACCAAGATGGAAGAGACACAGACTGAGCTCCCCCCGCCCCCCGCCCGGCCTCGTCTGTCTCATGATCACAGCAAATACTTAAGAGCAGAAGACACTCAAATACATTTAACCAAGTAGAAACAACCAGGAATAAGAAGCTCCTTTCCAACATTAACTAGTTTACATGCTTAAGCAATAGGGTCTTTGTATATTGCAACATCTGAAGACCGTGAAATGCTGGACAGCTTAAGAGAAGGTGTTAAATCCTTGTCAATTTGCCTTAAATTTGCCTTGGGAAAAAGGATTAAATATAGTTGGGTTAATTACAAAAGTAAGTAGAAGTTTCAAAACCCCATTCATTTCTCTGAAAAGATAATTCTCAAGACATTATCTTCTGAATCTTTTATAAAACTGAATACTTGAGGGCATCTTAAAATGCACATTTAATTATCAAGTTGTCATTTATAATTTTTCTTGAAGATGTTGTGTAATTAAAGAATATAAAGTATTAGCAGATTTAAAATAAAGCAAACTGGCTCAACTGATCATATAAACAAGTATTCTATTGAGAATTTTGATTTGGAAAATAATTTTATGCAGTTAACAAAAGACAGACTGAAAATTCTGACTGCAGAAGATATTCATCTATAATTGGGAGAACTTTTTAAATGGACAATGGTTCTTTCAGTCTCAAATTTACCATCCTACTTTCAACAGTATAGGATTTATGAAGTATGTAACACATAGAAATGCTGCTGTGATTAAGAACATTATGTGATGATCCCACAAAACATTCTTGGCAATATGCTGGAATATGTGCTGTTGGGCCTCAGTCTTAGGCTAAGAAAAAGGAAAACTTTATGAAAATGAAGGGCTGCATTTATGTATATCCCACCTTTTCATATAATGTCCATGGCTTAGAAAAGCCAGAAGAGCCACCTCTGTTCAGGCATAAATGCAAAGAATGGGCCCTAGAAACTTTCACTCTCACTTCTTCCTAGCTGCTTTGCTCAAAGCACATTTGTAGAGGTGGAACTGAGTTGTGCATACAGCAGCTGTACTGCAGGAACTCCATCTTCTTTCCAGGTCAGAGAACATTGTACCTACTTCCTCCACCTGCTTCTGATCTGAGCTATTCAGATCCCAGGCAGACAGCAGTGGAGATTACTCACTGTGCTTGCCTATCTTTGCAAGGAGCACATCCCCCTTAATGGTAATTTCTGCTTCTGATGCAGAAGTTACTGGATTTCAAGAGGCTGGCTGTAGGGTTTATTCTCTATTTCCTCTTTTCCTAGGGATGAGGTGTGTATATGAAGAGGTGAACACACAGAACAAGCTTTCTACCACTATCAACTTTTGATCCAGGGGCTGCTGGGTCAAAGGCATGCAGCAGTGTCCACAATAAAAAAACTTCAAACAGGAGGAGCTATAGCACATATTTTGCATCCATAAAGGTCTAAGGTTCAGAATCTAGCACCTCCAGTTTAAAGGTTCCCAGGCAGCCAAACTGGGAAAGACCTCTGCCTGAAGCCCTGGTGAGCCCTTCTAATTAGGATAGACAATGGTGCGCATAAGTAAGAAAAAAGAGGACAACATCTTACATAAATAAGAAAAAGGCAATTTAAATCAAGTTTCCTATTGAGACTTCATATATTTCCTAAACAATGGTGCAAATCTGACCATGTAGATTTACTACTACAGTATTATCTACACTATTTCATTCTTACAACCAGGACTTTCATATATTTGTTGCACTGCACATGGTTGTTTTTTAACCTATAGACAGAATGTCCTGAAAGTATTCCCATATAGAGTCTTTCTTATAACCAGTAGACATGAACATTTGTGAAGTTAGGTTGAGAATATAGGAAGTCCACGATGCCCTGTTACACAACCAGGCTAATAAGTTACTGTGAGTAGCTTATTAAGCTACTGTGTGTAATCTAACTCACTGCCCCCCGCCGCCCCACCTCTGTCCTGCTGCAGTCCTCTTACTCGAGCACTGGTGCTTTTTCACCTGTAAAGAGCTGGACATTCACTGGGTCCGGACAAAACTTCATACACAGTCTCCCACAGTCAGGTGGCACCCTATCCACCATGAAAACCTGGCGCGATCACTCACCAAGGAGTGAAAATCCCAAGTGTACCAAAAAGGGGGATGTGGTTATAAAACCTTGGGGGTTTGCAGGATCTAGAGCAAACTCCATACACAGCCTCTCCTAGTCAGGAGGCACTCGATCCACCATCAAAACCCTGTGCAATTACCCCAAGGGAGCAAAAATCCCAAGTGTGGCAAAAAGAGGAAGATGCCTATAACACCATGGGGGTTTACAGCATCAGGACCAAACCTCATAGCCAGCCTCCTCTACTCAGGTGGCACCCCATGCCCACTCAAATTCCAGTGCCCTGACACTGACAGCAGTGAAAACCTAAGGTGGCGATAGAACCTTGGACGTTTGCAGGATCAGGACCAAGCTTCATAGAGATGTAATGCTCATTTGCTAAAGCGCAATTCTCGCCATAGCCATTGCTGACAAAGAGGCTTTAACCTCTTCCCAATACTGCAATTGTGAATTCATGCAGAAGTTTTGACTGCTCTTCCTGCACAGCTCTGTAGCCTGCCAAAATAACCAACGGTGACTGCCAGATGACTGGATATCCCACAATAGGTTAAATAACCCGCTCTGCAGACCATGGGTTATCAGAGTGGGTTATTTTGGCCAAATAAGCCATCGTGGGTTAAAAAACTCCCACCAGACAAGACAATAACCTACGATGGGTTAATTAAGCCATTGTGGCTTAATTAACCCATCGTGGGTTATCATGATGTCCAAACCCAGTCAGTATAATACTTCATTATATGGTGATGTCCCCTCCGCCACAGAGTTATGTCAAGCACAAGATATGGTTACTGCCACTGCTGACATCCTGAGAGGTACAATGACCACACAGCAATAAAGTTAAAGAGGCAACGATAAGCCTGAATTTTACAGATGGTTTCAAAGAATATTCTCATTCTCTCTCTCTCTCTCTCTCTCTCTCTGTGTGTGTGTGTGTGTGTGTGTGTGTGTGTGTGAGAGAGAGAGAGAGAGAGAGAGAGAGAGACAGACAGACAGACAGACAGACATATAAAATATATGCACACGCAGGTTGCAAATTCTCAGGGATGGGTTTCTCCATAACCACCCAGTGCCTATAGGCTGAACGGGAATGTGACCAAGTCACAGACACTATTCAGTGGCTTTCATGAAGTTACCGATTAAAAAGCTTTATGGTGCAGTCCTATACATATTTACTCAGATCTAAGTCCCACTGAGTTCAGTGAGGCTTACTTCCAGGTAAGGGGGTAAACGTTTGCAAGGTTATTTATTTTTTATGCTATAAATTCAGTACTGGTAAGAAAGCATTCAGAAACATAGACTTAATATCACTTTACAAATACAACTAGGGAATCCACTTTGATTGCCAAATTCAAAATGAAAGGCATTACAAAAGGAGTTATAAAGGCTTACATTATAATCACATCCTTCCTGGGAGCAGTGAGTTGCTTTGCATGGGAGTGCTTTGGTGGCCCTTCTTCTTCCTCTTCTTGTTCTTCTTCACTTTCTGATGATAATTCAATAATATCTTTCCGATACTTAAAATAAGACGACTGCACTGTCCTCTTTGCTTCAGGGGTTTCTGGAACACTGGAGTCATCTTTGAAATAATTTTGAAGGAGGAAGAATAAATATATTTTACATAAACACAAATGTCTTACTATAGCAGATGTTTCACCAGAAATGGCCATGCTGAACATCCATAAGTTAAATGGAAGTGTGCTTTTATTGTTGCTTTTGCTTTTGAATTGTTTTATTAAACATTCTGTAATTTCAGACATTTGTTGTATATAAACTGCTTGAGAACAAGTGTTAAAAGGTGGCATGAAAATGTGGTAAATTATAAATAAAAATCTGATCCTAATTGTGGCATCTTGAAAGCCTCAGCTTGCATTAAAAAAAGTAACTGAACCCAATGGCAAACCCAATCGTTGCAGAGAAAAAATTGAGCACACATAAGCTAAAACCATTGCCATGTGTACGCTCAGAAACTAGAGTGTGTCTGTACAGGTCTTCTGGCATCAAAGGGCAGAGCTTCAATGTCCTTCCTCACTCCTAGTTTAAATGTCTGGCAGTGGGAAAGGGAAAGAAGTGAAAAGATAATGGTTTCCCCACTGTGTAGAACCTAAACAAAAACAAATAGCAATCTATGGCTCCTTTCAGGACTAGAAATATTCTGACCCTGGAGGCATGCAAGGCTAAATAGGAAAGACAGTAACACATAGAAGAACAGCAGCTGCAGAATGGGACTGCTGCCTGACAAAAGTTTATGGGAAATAAATTTAAAATCTGAAAGTGCTCAAGAGATGCTTAATGGAAATTCCAATAAATCTTGAGCATTTATAACCTCAAGCAACTTACTGACACTGAAAACTACTACACAGCGTGAACTTCGAAGCTGGGAGGTGTGCCATTCCCCCTGAGTTTTAGTCAAAGTTTATTGCCAAATGGCAGCAAGGGCATACAGTTGGAGAGATTTACTGAAGTAGGGGGAGATGCAAATCAAGAAAGAACTTGCAACTTGGAGTGCAGTGGATTTTGAATGAAAAGTGCAGTTCAGAAAGAGATACCAGCTCTATTTAATAGTAAAATGAGGTTATCATGGTTTAATAATCAGGCCATTGGAACACATAGTCCCCCTGCCCCCATTATTCACTGGTCATCTGATCATCACCAAGACTGATTAAAGCTATGCTAAACTCAACAGGAGTACCCAATAAGCCAGGGTGGAGCAACAGTCAGCCATCACACTGAACCAGCTAGAAGGGGTGGGGAACAGAGCAGCACAAGGAGCGGGGGCACATGATCACACAGCCTGTTCTCAATCCATAACCCATGTTCATTGACTGTATGCATCAGTCCACAGTATGAAAACCAACTTTCCACTGACCTTAGCCACACAGCTTGACAGTTCAACGGGAAATTCTGATTTCTACCATCCAGTAGCCTTTAACTTGTTTGTTTAAGATTCAGCAAGACCTCATGCTTCATATAAAATATTAAAATAATTATTCCAAGCAAATTCTATAAATATATATATGCTTGGAATTAAGGCTACTTTTGTTATTCAGAAGAAATAGGCAGGAGGTAGAAAATGGGGATCTGATTCAGGTACATGGTGAGCTGTGGAACATAGCTGCTGTGTTACGTATGGGTGGGGAAAGAGTTTGAAAAGCCCTCTATAGAATTTTGGACTGTGACTAGTTAAAATAAATGAGTGAAAGAAACACTGAAGGCAGATAGGAAGACAAGCACCAGTTGTTTATTCACATTCATTAATGGGAAGTGCTAGGACAAATAAGAAAAGCAATGCCATGTACCGTGCCATGCTGTAAATTACAAAACGAAGCATGCTGCCTAAACTATCAACAAATACTGACAATAATATCTCGGAAAATTTTCCTGTAGGTGCCAATACTCGAAAAGTCTTTCCTGATAAGTTGTGCTGATCATTCAAAAACATGCTACTTGCGATTCTTTCTTCCTAGAAACCGTTTACCAAATATACAGAGGAAATCAGTAAACACTGTAACAAATGAACAAGCCACTCACTACAGCGGGGAAATACCAAACAAACCAGTCAAGTGTCAGCTTTCTACATGAATGCAAATGAGGCTGCCTTGTATCAAACCATTGGTCCAACTAGCCCAGTATTATATACTCTAATACAATACTTTCCAAGGATTAAAACAGAGGTCATTCCAGCCCTGCTGCCTGAGATCCTTTTAGGTAGAGGTGTGTGAACTGACCCCATGACGTTCAACATGTCAACAATGTGCTCTACCACACTCCCTCCAAATACAGAGTCAGCAGATAAAAGTTTTGTGTGAAAACTGCAAGTTAAACAGCTCTGTTCAAATCTTATCCCAATAAATTGTGGTGTGCATTTCAGGGCATATCACAGGATCAGTGTTTGTTAGCCACCTGGTGAGGAAACAAAATTCAAAAGGGTGAGGTAAAAAAAAGAAGTGTAAATAAACAAAAGTGTTGACGCCTGTTTAAGATTCCAACTTGTTTCAAAGATGTTAACCATATTTTCCTGGTTTGGACAAGACAGGAAACTACAGTTAATTGGAAACTTCTGCATTTCATTCTGGCGCGCCAAGATATGATTGTTCAAATGCAACCATCGGCAAACCCTTGTTTGACAAAGTGTAGCTGAAACATTCTTATTACAGTGGCTGATTCAAGAATTAAACCAGATGAGGTCTCACCAGCAAATGAGGAGCAGAGAAGCTTTATTTTCATTATTAAAATTATATCCCACCTTTCCACTAAAATAGCTCTCAAGGCAGCTAGAAATAAAATACCAAAAAGGAAAAAAAGAAAGACATTAGAACTCTTCAATTAAACACACATCCAATAAAACACAAATAAAATTAAAAGACAAGTAAAAGAACATCAACAAGAAAGAAATAACAGCACCCACCAGACTAAAAACCCAATTGGGCAGCAAATCAACTTAGGTGCCAAAAGCCTGTCAGAGTAAAAATATATTTGCCTGCCAGTGGAAGGATAACAGAGTAGGAGCTAATCTGGCCTCCCTTGGCAATGAGTTCTGCTAACAAATGTGCTCCTCTAGGCACACGTACAAATTTGTGCATGTTCTCAGGACACACATTTGTTAAGGGACCTTTTAAACCTGGCAATAGTGTGTCTTGTCATCAGGGAACTCAATGATTCACTCTTCCTTTCTTTCTTTCTCTTTCTTTCTTTCTTTCTCTTTCTTTCTTTCTTTCTCTTTCTTTCTTTCTCTCTCTCTCTCTCTCTCTCTCTCTCTCACACACACACACACACACACACACGCACACAACCTTACATACATAAGCTGCAGAGCTTTTAGGCAAGATTGCTTTGTGCTGCCAGTTTTCTGCCCATTCCATTTTCCCACCCTTGTCTAGCTTTGCTCAGGCAGAGATTTTTAAAACGACCTCCCCCAGTGTTGCCAACTATCACAGGAGCCTACATTACTTGCCTTACTGCTAAGCAGCCTACTGTCAGGGTGGAAACTGAGCCAATAGAGCCCCAGAGCAGTTCTGATTCTGAGGAGGAACAGCAATCTGTGGGAGAGGAGCTCGCTCATCTCTCACAAGCACAGCAGCTGGCAGAGACTCCTCCTGCCGGCATTCCTGGGATAAATAGTGGCCCTGGCAGTGAGAGAGCGCTGGAGGGGGGCTTGCTGGACGCTCGGCGCAGACGCAGGGAGCGACGACAGATGGAGGGCGCCAAAAGGAGGCATAGTGCTTGTTTGGCATGCAAACAACAGTCGTGTCCCGAGGACCCAAGGGAAAGAGGGAGGATCTCTCCCTAGCCCGTAAGTTCAGGGTCTTCCCGTGATTCTCCTTCAAACGGGGACCAACTGCCTTACCTGGAGTTTAGACTACTCAGCTATCTTTCCCCAGTGCTGTTCCTTGCTTTGGCGCTAGCAACTAGTATTCTGAAAGAATCATAAAGTAATAAACAATTATTAATTGGAAAGAATTCTTCGTCGTCTGTGTCCTGAGTTGGCTATCGGTGGGGACTGCAAGAGGCAGCTAGGGCACTACTGAAAGCTTGGTCCCCGTTCCTCTTTTTTCTCTCTCTGCTCCTACTGCCTCTGGAGGCTGCCATGGACCCGGCGGTGCAAGCGCTGGTGCAAGAGAACCAGGCTCTTCGTGATCAAGTGGCTCAACTGACGACTGCCGTACAAAGTCTGCAAGCTGCGGTTCAACCCCCCCCACCTCCCATTCCCCACCGCTGCAAGTGCCTGGTGGCTCTCCCAGAGAAGTTTTCTGGTGAGAAAGGACTTTTTCAGATTTTCCGGGCCCAATCGGAGCTGTACATGCGCCTACGACCAGAGGATTTCCTGACAGAACAGGCTCGTGTGGGCTTCATCATTAACCTACTTTCAGGCGTGGCAGCTAAATGGGCTTCGGGACTTCTTCTCGCTAATGACCCCCTGCTCAGGGACTATCAAGGTTTCATGACAGCGATGGCCAGTTTTTTCGATGACCCCCTGCGCACGCAGACGGCTTCCCGAGAGATTCAAAGCCTCAGGCAGGGCAAGGACTCAGTTTCCACCTACGCAACAACTTTTCACTTGCTGATGCAGGATTTACAGTGGAATGATGCTGCGCTGCTGGCTCAGTTTTTGGACGGTTTGAACGATGAGATCTTGGATGAGTTAGCACACACGCCTAGCCCACCTACTTTGGAGGACCTCATCCAGACCTGCCTCCAGATAGATGGAGGGGCGCCGGCAGACCCGGAGGGGCGCCGGGGGCCGAGATTTCCCTCCTCCCATTTCCCCATGTTTGCTGCCCCCTCCCCCACATTGGGGGCGGAGGAGACCCCGATGCAGTTGGGAGCTACCTGAGCACCGCTGCCCCTGGAGGTACTAGAGCGGCAGCGCATGGGGCGCCAATGCTTTCGGTGTGGAAAGCTGGGACATTTCGCCAAAACCTGCCGCGCTAGACCTGCAGCCCCACTGCCTCCCCCTCCTCTCCTTCCTCCTCCTCCTCGTCCCCAGGCCTGACTAGGCTGCCCCCCAAGCCTGTTGGGGGTCTCCAGTGTGGGGGTTGGTTCCTCACCAGGTGGGTGCCTTCTGCAACCCCCCTCCCTCCCATCTGCTATTGCATGTTCACCTCCGCTCCTCCCAGCGGGGTGTGGTGGAGGCCATAGCTTTAGTGGACTCTGGGGCTATGACCAGTTTCATGGATGAAACGTTCGCTCTCTTACACAGGATTCCTACCCTGCCTCTTCCTGCCCCCTTGGCAGTGGAGACCATCAATGGGCTTCCTCCTTCTTTGGGTGCCGTGACCCGGATTACAGCTCCACTCTTCGTTTGCTTCTGGCAGTTCTTCAGCTACCGTGATCCTCCCAGAGAAGTATGCGGCTTTTCGGGATGTTTTCGACAAGAAGGAGGCCGACCAGCTCCCCCCCCCCCACCGCCCCTTTGACTGTGACATTAACCTCATTCCTGGGGCGACCATCCCCGCTGGCCGCCTGTATTCGATGTCGGAGCCGGAGCTTCGAGCTCTGCGCGAGTTTTTGGACACAAACCTCAGACGTGGCTTCATTCGCCCCTCCTCCTCCCCCACCTGTGCCCCTACCATGTTTGTGCGCAAGAAATCAGGCAAACTCTGCCCGGTGCGTGATTTCAGAGCTTTGAATTCGGTCTCCATCCCTGACAAGTACCCCCTCCCCCTCATACCGGAGATTCTGGAGCGCCTGGGGTGAGCCAAGATTTTCACAAAGTTGGATCTGCGTGGTGCCTACAATCTGATTCGCATCCGGGAGGGGGATGAGTGGAAGACCTGTTTCGGCACCCGGTACGGAGCATATGAATACCTAGTGATGCCGTCTGGGCTCGCCTGCGGGGCCCCCCCCCCATTTTCACGTTTTATGAATGCCATCTTCCAGGACTATTTGGACACTTTGCTCATTGTGTATCGCGATGATTTACTTATATTTTCTGAGGACCTCCATGCCCCTCAGCATCATGTCTCCGCCATCCTCCAGCACCTCCGCAAGAACCATCTGTATGCCAAGCTGGAGAAATGTGCGTTTGACCTAACCTCTTTGGACTATCCTGGCTACATTATCTCAGCTGACAGTATCAGGATGGATCCTGAAAAGGTCCAGGCTGTCCTCTCCCGGCAGGCTCCATCCACCAAGAAGGACTTGCAACATTTTCTGGGTTTGCTAATTTTTACAGAAAGTTCCTGCCCAGCTTTGCTTGGCTGACATCTCCTCTCACGGACCTCCTTAAAGGCAGGAAATCTCCTTTTCATTGGACGGCATCTGCCCAACAGGCTTTCGAGGAACTTAAGATGCTTTTTAGTTCTGAGCCGATCCTGTTACATCCCGACCCGAGGAAGCCTTTTGTGGTGCAAACTGATGCCTCTGACTCTGCGGTGCGGGCGGTGCTTTTTCAGCCAAATCGGGCGGGCAGCGGGTTGCAGTCCTGCACCTACCACTCCAGGAAGCTGAACATGTCTGAGAGGAATTATACCATCTGGGAGAAGGAACTGTTGGCCATCAAGTCCGCTATGAAGACCTGGCATCATCTTCTGGAGGGGGCACAGCACCCAGTTGAAGTTAGAACCGACCATCGCAACCTGGAACATCTTCAGACAGCCCGTGCCTTAAACCAGCGGCAGATTAGGTGGTCGCTTCATTTTCCCCGGTTCCACCTTAAGATTTGCCATGTGAAGGCCTCCGACAACCTACAAGCAGATGCTCTTTCTCGTAAGCCGGACCTCCAGCCAGGGGGTGAGGGAAATCCCCCCCCTCTGATTCTTCCCCCCCAGAGCCTGGCGGCAGCTGCGGTACCTCACTCTTGGGAGGAACTTATTCACTCTGAACAGGCTCAGGATGCTATTGTCCGCACAAAAGTGGAGGAATTGGGGCTAGCCTCTGGCCTCCCCCAATCTCCCCCCTTCTCTTTGCGAGGTGGCCTGCTTTACCATTCCGGCCGGGTCTATGTGCCTTCTAGACCCCTCCACGAGAAGGTACTCCATCAGTGCCACGACTCCCCCACCACTGGGCATTTTGGCTTCGCCAAGACCCTGCACGGAGTGACGCGGGATTTCTGGTGGCCTCAGGTGTGTCGGCACGTCAAGACCTATGTCGCCTCCTGCCCTACCTGCCAGCAGGCGAAGGCCCCCTCAGGCAAGCCCACAGGCTTGCTTCACCCCTGCCTAACCCCTCAGGACCTTGGAAACTGCTCTCCCTTGACTTCATCACTGACTTGCCTCCCTCACATGGTAAGAACACTATTCTGGTGGTGGTGGATTTGTTTTCTAAGATGGCCCATTTCATCCCCTGCTTTGGGTTGCCCACAGTCAGGGAGACGGTGGAGGTTTTTTTGGTGCATGTTTTCCGGCTCCACGGATGGCCCGAGGGTCTCATTTTGGATAGGGGGCCCCAATTCACTGCCCATTTCTGGAGGGAACTACTTGGGCTTCTCCATGTGACGCTCTGTCTTTCCTCCAACCAGCATCCACAGACGGACGGTCAGACCAAGCACACCAATGCGACTCTGGAGCAATATTTGTGCTGTTATGTCAATTACCAGCAAGATGACTGGTTTTCCTTGCTGCCTCTCACAGAATTTGCTTATAACAATGCCTGCCATGCTTCCACCCGCCAAACTCCATTTTTTGCCAATTTTGGTTACCACCCCAAGGCTTTCCCGTCCACCCTAGCTCCCTCTTCGTTGCCGGCGGCCCATGACTTTTTAGAGGAGTTACGAGCAGTACACCACCTCTTACGAGACTCCCTCGAGCAAGCCAAGACAGCCTACAAGGCCTCTGCAGACCAACGGCGCCAGCCGGGTCCATCTCTGCAACCGGGGGACTGGGTTTGGTTGTCCACCCAATACCTCCCCTCTCACTCGCCCGCAAGGAAGTTCGCGCCTTGCCGCACGAGGCCTTTCCAGATTATGGCCTAGATGCTGTTGCTTTTCGCCTGGCTCTCCCCCCCTCATGAAGATCCATCCTGTTTTTCATTGGTCCTTGCTGTCCCCCCTGGTTTCTGGCAACCCTCATCGCTCGGCCGGCTCCCCCCCGCAGCCAGTGCTGGTGGAGGGGGAGGAGGAGTTTGAGGTCACAGAGATTCTGGATTCCCGCCTTTCTCGCGGCCGCCTGCAATATCTGGTGGACTGGAAGGGGTACGGGCCAGATGAGCGATCCTGGGAACCCACGGAAAATGTGCATGCTCCGTTGCTGCTGAGGCGCTTCCACCAGCTGTACCCCCACAAACCCGGGGCCCCAGGGGAGGAGCATGAGGGGGGGCCTCATAGGAGCGAGGAAACTGAGCCAATAGAGCCCCAGAGCAGTTCTGATTCTGAGGAGGAACAGCAATCCGTGGGAGAGGAGCTCACTCATCTCTCACAAGCACAGCAGCTGGCAGAGATTCCTCCTGCCAGCATTCCTGGGATAGATAGTGACCCTGGCAGTGAGAGAGCACTGGAGGGGGGCTTGCTGGATGCTCGGCGCAGATGCAGGGAGCGACGACAGATGGAGGGCGCTGAAAGGAGGTGTGGCGCTCGTTTGGCATGCAAAGAACGGTCGCGTCCCGAGGACCCAAGGGAAAAAGGGAGGATCTCTCCCTAGCCCATAAGTTCAGGGTCTTCCCGTGATTCTCCTTCAAACGGGGACCAACTGCCTTACCTGGAGCTTAGACTACTCAGCTATCTTTCCCCAGTGCTGTTCCTTGCTTTGGCACTAGCAACTAGTATTCTGAAAGAGTCATAAAGGAATAAAGTCTTGGAAAGAATTCCTCATTGTCTGTGTCCTGAGTTGGATATTGGTGGGGACTGCAAGAGGCAGCTAGGGTGCTCCTGACACCTACGAACAGTTCCAAAGCCTGAGAACAGCCACCAGGAAAGCCCTCTCCCATACGCCAATCAAGTGTGCCTCTGAAAGCGGCGGGACTGAGAAAGGACTTGGACAGGCTCATTCCAAGTTTGCCACCAACATAGCTACAGCTGTTGTCCCGCTTGCTTCACCACCCCAAGCTCTCTGGAAAACCAAGAAGTTTGTTTGGCTCTACTCAGTGGGAGAGGGTGCTCAGGGGTGATTGTGTCAGCTGCCCAGCCCATTTCCCCATTCCAGAAGTCAACCAGGGCTTCAACAGAATTGCCTGCGAAGGCAACAGGAAAATCCTCCAACAGCCATCAGGAAGCCATTTGAATCCATCCGCCTTCTGGGGCAGACCATCTTAATCAGCTCCCTAGCCTTGCATTAGCTCCAAGTCCCAGTAAGTATAAACCTCGCCAGGTAGTGAACTGTCCATGACAACTGTAGGAGGTCCCTCCACACCCAGATCACCATCATATCACCCAACACAGAAAACCAGATCTGTGAATGAGCAGGCTGGTGCAGCTGGGAAAGATTTGCCCCACCTTTGTCTAGCCAGGTCTCCAGGATACAAGCCAGGTCAACTTGCTCATCCAAGATCAAGTCTGGGATGGCTGTTTTCCCATTCACCAACCTGATATTCAACAGCAATACCTCCAGCCTAGAGGGACTGCTCCCAAGAGCACTCAGGCTCTCTGAATTAGAAGGAAGTCTGGGAGCAACAAATACCCTGTTCCCTTCCCTTTTAGTGACCGAACTCCCTGATCTGACAAGCACTGGGAGAATTCTCACAAGAGAGGTTCTATCTCCACTGAATAAAAGATTCACTGTATATATTTTGCACAATTTTCTTTTTTATGTATAGAGGAAATATCTTTAAAATATTCCCATCCAAGGTCTTTCTTACAACCAACACCCATGACAGTTTGAGGTTAACAGCACACAATCCTATGCATCTCTATTCATAAATACATTCTGTTGAGTTCAATGGAGCTTACTCCCAAGTAAGTAGGTATAGGATTGCAGCCTTAATATGGGAATAAAGGAAAATGGACATTGGACAATTTTGTCTTCTTTTTTCTTTCTAGTGTTGCGCTGTTCTGCTTCACTCTGTCTTAGCTCAGTCATGACCTCACAAAAAATCAAAGTAGCAAACAAAATTGAAATGCCCACGACTGATACATCAAAGTAAGGTTTAATCGTAACTGGACAGAAAAAAGTCCTATTTAAATGTTAAAAATCCCCCCCCCCTTTTAAAGGACCCAACTTGCTACATTGTCTTAACTCCTCTGCCTTGCTTGGCTCAACTCCACCACCACATAAGCAAAGCACAACAACAGTCTATCTAGCTACGTTGTCATTTAAGCTGGGGCCAAACACCAACTTATCACCATGAGTGCTGCATGCAACAGGTAAGAACAAGACTCGTCTTTTAGACAAGAACATGCTAATAAGGAATTGTCACCTCTTAAGGATTAGCAAAATATCTTTTTTTTAATAGGCTATGAATTTTCAAGTTTGTGGTACGAATGGTTACTCAAATGATCAAATCATAAAACAAAAAGTGCACATCTGTGCACACACACAAAACTACACATAAATGCAGAACAGAAAATTGCATATACCAGACAGTAGTCATATGCCACTTAAGGCTAGATTGCAAATCCTTGCAGTCACAAAAAGCAATATAGCACCAAGAAGAATCCAATGGTGTTCTCATTTACAAAGGCAAGTCATGGAAAACTGCATCAATGGAAATTGCATTCACTCAATAGATACCCCACTGAAGACAGTAAAACGTCAGCTACTCAAACCGTTTTTTCATAGGTCAGTCTCAAATTCACCCTTCCTGAGCCAATACATAGCACCTCTCTCTCCCCCTCTCTCTCCACTTTCCAGACTAGACTTTCTGAACCTGGTGCTTTTGACATGTATGCGGACTGCAACTCCCATCATTTCCAGCCAGCACACCAGATTGGGGAAGGCAGTTCTAGACCTTTAAACTATTTGAATAGACTAATGGAAAAAAAAATCTGGTTTGTATTTAAGAACTGGCCACAGTAATTCATGCTCTAGTAACCTTGAGACTGGATTACTGCAATGCGTTATATGTTGGGCTTTCAATAAAGATGACCCAATTAGTGCAGAACTAGCTGCCAGAATCCTGATTAGTTTATCCACAATTGCTCATATTACCTACTCTGAAAGAATTACATTGGCTGCCTGTTTGCTTCTGAGCCCAATTTAATGTGCTGATATTTACCTTCAAAGCCCTAAATGGCTTGGGACCTAAAATCCTGAAGGAATGTCTCTTCCCATACTAGTCTGCCCATGCCTTAAGATCTTCTGCAGAGGCCCTTAGCCAAGTACTCTCTTTAGCAGAGGTGTATTATGCACAACAAACTGTGGCAAATTCTTAAAGTGATGGGAGTACCAGACCACCTTACCTGTCTCCTGAGAAACCTGTACGAGGGTCAAGAAGCAACAGTAAGAACCAGACATGGAACAACCGAGTGGTTCAAAATTGGGAAAGGAGTACGACAAGGCTGCATATTGTCACCCTGCTTATTTAACTTATATGCAGAGTACATCATGAGAAATGCCGGGTTGGATGAATCAGAGGTCAGAATTAAGATTGCCGGGAGAATTATCAACAACCTCCGATATGCAGATGATACCACCCTAATGGCAGAAAGCAAAGAGGATCTAAAGATCCTCTTGTTGAGGGTGAAAGAAGGGAGTGCAAAAGCTGGTTTGAAACTCAACATTAAGAAAACTAAGATCATGGCATCTGGCCCCATCACTTCCTGGCATATAGAAGGGGAAGAAATGGAAGCAGTGACAGATTTTACTTTCTTGGGCTCCAAGATCACGGCAGACGGTGACTATAGCCATGAAATTAAGACGCTTGCTCCTTGGGAGGAAAGCTATGGCAAACCTAGACAGCATAGTAAGAAGCAGAGACATCACCTTGCCGACAAAGGTCCGTCTAATCAAAGCTATGGTTTTCCCAGTAGTAATGTATGGCTGTGAGAGCTGGACTATAAGGAAGGCTGAGTGCTGAAGAATTGATGCTTTCGAACTGTGGTGCTGGAGAAGACTCTTACGAGTGCCCTGGACTGCAAGGAGGTCAAATCAGTCCATCCTCAAGGAAATCAACCCTGACTGCTCATTGGGAGGACAGATACTGAAGCTGAAGCTCAAATATTTTGGCCACCTAATGCGAAGAGAAAACTTTCTGGAAAAGACCCTGATGCTGGGAAAGATTGGAGGCAAAAGGAGAAGGGGACGGTAGAGGATGAGATGGCTCGATAGCATCACCGATGCAATGAATATGAACTTGAGCACGCTCCGGGAGCGAGCGCAGGACAGGAAGGCCTGGCGTGCTATGGTCCATGAGGTCATGAAGAGTCGGACACGACTGAATGACTGAACAACAACAAATTATGCATTTACAAAGGAGAGGACCCTTTTTGTGGTGGCAATCGAACTCTGGAATGCGTTCCCCAAAGAGGCTTGACTGCTGCTGACACTAAAAACTTATTGGCACCAGATTAAGATCTTCCTCCCTTCTTAGTAGACCTGGAATTTTAGATGAAATTCCATTCAGTTTTTATGCTTTTATTCTGTTCTTAAAATCTGCTTAATTGCTGTGTTCTAGTCCATTGTGCTTATTCGCTGTTTTTATTATAATATATTTTTATGTTTGTATAAGTAGCTTTATTCACATTTTCATGCACCATTCTGGAATCCTCTAAATGAAGGGCATGGCTGGCTGGGGAATGCTGGGAATTGTAGGCCTTTTTCTGTCTAAACATGAATAGGAGTGCACCCTTAGAAATATTTTAAATAAATCAACACACACCAGACAAGGACTTCAGAAAACACTGCCAATCATGTCAGGATAATTAAACATAAAGAACATAACATTAAAAAGCCCTGCTGGATCAGACTGAAGATGTATCTAGTCCCTCATTCTATTTTCTACAATGGCCCCAAAGCTGCTTTTCACCAGCAACCGGTATTCAGAGATCTGTTCACATTAAGCTACAAAAGTTGTTTCACTATACAGACTTTCCTCCATTTTATTGTACTTATGTTTATACATTAACAAGAAGTAGTCAACTCAGCAAAAAATTAAGGAACAAGTTCCGCAATTCACAGCACAGTTTACACCTTGGATGAGCTTAACCTTCTCCGCAACTTTGAGAAGTTTGAACTGTATATAATTAATAAAATACTTCAATTAAAGTTTTTTTTTAAAAAAACAAACCACAAACTTCTATTTAAACAACCGTGAATTATATGCAATGCAAACTAAAGCTAGACATATATAGCCTTTCTAATAATTTATGAATTAAACAAAACAGAACTTACCAGTTTTCTCTGACACATCAGATACTGGAGTGGCTGGCCTGCTACTATGATCAGTAGCATTGCCATCTTTCCCACCTACAAGAGCAGCATGATGTTCTGAAGCACAAGGAAGTTTAATATCTGTATCTACGGCATCCAAAGCAGCAGAAGTAGCAGCCTCCTCCTGATATGCAGGGGATGGAGCATTCTCTTCCCCAACTTTTGTCTTCTTTTCAAAGCGAAAGCGGTCCAGATTAAACAGACTCATTCTCTTAGCCTTTCGCTTCTACTACAGTTTATGGAGTTCAACTTTACAGTCCGTCGGAATGACAATGGCACCATATAAGTATATCTGGAAAGCAATAAGCAGGGTATGGGTGGAAGAGACATGACAAAGCCATAGAATATGATGGAAGGCCCTTATCTCTGTACCACTTGATACTATTATTGCTTTATGAACTTTATATATGGCTTTATGCTAGCCATAAGACATCAATGCACCTGTGGCATAATCCAAGACAGCAGCAATGGCTACATATCATATTCTTGCATCCTTCCCTATGAAGGATCACAAGGCTTCATCTTGTCAGACTCCTGTTTGAAATGTGTATGAATCACTTGGCAAGACTATATAGGGGTTTGGAGCATATCTACAGATATGCTGATCATGTAAAGATCTACATCTTTCAGTACCTGAAGTTCTGCAGTCTCAGTGTCTGCCTCTAGTACTGGAGCACATAAAAGTAAACCAACTGAAGCAGCATTCAGACACAACTAAAGGAATTATGGCCAAAGGGGGTCACCCATTATATATTCCGGGGGGAGGGGGGATATCAGTCTGTTGTTTTTGCTGTAGAGTTCTGTGACATCTTAAAGGCCAACACATTTATTATGACATAAGTTTTGTAGTACTAACGCTATCTCATGCATTTAGCATTATCTTTGGTTGTCAGATACTGGCCCTATTCATACACAAAAGGGGGAAGGGTAGTTAGGGTAACTATGGAGCAGGTAGGGTTAGGCTAGCCACGACATGCACATCTGTCATATGACCAGGAACCATGTGGCATGCTATGGTTTACTTACCCATACCCGTTTTGTGGTTACCGCATCATCCTCCCACCACCAGTTATCCCAATGGCCGTCGCGCTGGAAAATGGTGCGCGTTGGCCATTCCATTCATCGCTATGTGACAGCAACCACAGAGCCAGCCATACTGTCTAGAGCATCGCCGAAAGTGACAGACGCTCTAGGCTGCTGTCTCTATGGTCCTTGCATTTTCACAAGGAGTGGCCATTTTTACCAATGGAGATCCCACCACACGACATGGTATGCCACCCTGGGTCCCCTTAACCCCACTGTAGAGGGGTGGTTAGCCAGGGTGGTTTCCTAGCCATCGTGGTTGGGATTTTGACCCCACACATGACATACCAAGCCACCTTGGTTCACTCAAAAATGCAAACCACAGTGGTTTAGCATGATGTCTGAACAGGCTCATTATATGTACAATATGTACACTCCTTTTTCTGACTGCTGCCCTGTATTGCTACAAGTTATCTACAGAAGGCTGCCCCATCTAGAGGCTTCAACTGGTGCAAAATGCTGTGTAATGTGGAGTTGGGTCACTAAACTGCAATCTTATACAAGTCTACTCAAAAGTAAGCCCCTCTGAGTTCAATGGAACATGCTCCCAGGTAAGTGTGTACAGGATTTCAGCTTAAGAGTGCACTTCACCAGTACTATGGCATCTTCACTATTACTCTGTGCATAACTGAAGTCATTAGTTCTGAACTATTTATCTTTAAACATCTTGGACCCTCAACATCTCAGCAAGTATTTTCACCATGCTGTTACAGCAAAATATTTAAGATCACCACCTTCTTGACTAAATCAAGTTTGTGCATGCCCATGCAGCTCAGAATCAGTATAAAGTAATTCTTTGTGACAGCACCCCCCACCCCACCCCCAGCTATGGGGCTTCACTTGCCTATACACTCTGCAAATTATAGTGTGCCTTTTAAATGTGTCACTTCAAGCAGCTATGAAGTAGTTTTAGAAGGTTATTTCCTCATGGTTTTTCAGATTGAGGTTTTAGTCTGCCTCAAACTACTGGAACGGACTGAACTAGCAACTCAGCATGAAGTAAAGCCAGAGAAGTATATCTGGACAGATTCCTTCAGGTGCTGTCTCTTCCTCCCCTCCCCTCCCCTCCCCTCCCCTCCCCCACTCCCTTTACATTATTTTAACAACCTGCTCACCATTTGCTTGCAACCAAACTCCTATGACAAGAACATGGGACACCACAGCAACAAAAAAAAGGGAGGGAGAGAGAAAATACATTTTACATTTCCCTCCTACTAAACACACTTTCTCCCCCGCAGCACTCCATTCTCCCTTCATAATGCAGCCAACTTTAATCCCCACCATGCTTTGAGAGCTTACTCTAGATACTCCTCTGCACTCAAAATCCCCCCCCCCGCCCATACACACACACTCTCTCTCTCCCCCTCCGCCCCTCCCTTTTAATAATCACCACACAATAGTGGTGGCCTTTTCCTTCCACCATCTTCTCTCACGGCCTGGAGCGTACATCATCCTCCCCAGCCCCCCCCCCCATAAAAGAATCCAGTTTTGCTGCCTGCCTGCCTTTTCTTACTGAGGAACGCCCCCTCCCCCAATTCCTCTCCCCCCCCCTTTAAACCTCCCACACGCAGCGCCCCCCTCACAACTTCTTCCACACGGGCACAACCCCCTGCCCCGTGGCCGAAGCAAACTGTGGCCGTGGTGGTGGTGGCCGTGGTGGTGGTGGTGGGGGGGAGAGATGCAGACAAAGAGAAGGGGGAGGGGAAGAAACCGGCGCCGCCAGAAGCCTCCTCCCCGCTCCCTCGTTCCTTCCTTACCCCGCCCCCACTCCGATGAGGCGCGAGCCTTCAGAGCGCCGACACCGGCCAGCGGCGACGGCGGCAGAGCGAGCGGACGCCGAGAAGGGGGGAGGGGGGCGCGGCGGCGGCGATTGTGATGACGACGACGACAAGGAGCAAAAGCTACGAGCGAGGCGGCGGCGGCGGCGGCGCCTCAAAGTAGCAAAGAAAGAAAGCACCGCTGGAGGGCTGTGGAAAAAAAAAATAAAGCGGGCGCTTGGTGATGACCTCACGGAGTTTGGCTTTTTCCCAGCATCCTTTTCCTCCTCCTCCTCCTCCTGCAAGCCGAGGAACAATGTTACCTCGATGCGCGCGCAAGGGCCAGGGCAGGCGGGCGGGCGCGCGCACGCAAGAGCGCGCGCGCGCGCGCGCGCCCGCCCGCCTTCCTGCGCGCCCGCCTTCCTGCGCGCCCGCCCTCGCCAGCGGCTTGCGAATTCCGCTCGCCCAAGTCACCGCACGGAGCCCCCGCAGCGCGCACGCGCGTGGCGGCAGCGGGCCGGCCTCGCCAACTCGCGGTCCGGCCGGAAAGGTGCGAGGGCTGCGCGCCCGGGCGCAGTGGAGTCTGGTGGCTCCGGTTTCGCTGGGGCTGCGAATCCTTCCCGGTTTTCAGTAAGAAGCAGGCGGGACGCCGAAGGAGCTATCCAAGGTGCTGAGACCCATCCACCAAATAGGTTCAGCACCTGGGATCGCTCCTTTAGAGTTCTGGCTGGTTCTGACTGAAACCCGGAATGGGTGCGCAGCCCCAACGAAATCGGAGCCACCAGCTTCCACTGGCCAAAGGTGGGCCCTTTTTCCTCTGGTCGGATTGAGCTTGAATTGGTTGCCCTGTATTTGTGCCAGTACAGACTCAAGAACGTGTGATTTAGTGTTGCCAGCTATTTTTCTTGGCCCTGCTCCTGTGTTACTTCGGAGCAGTTACTTCTGAGCAGTGGAGGCCAGTGACTCCGATGTCAGTGGGGCTGTGAATCTGCTCTGGGTTTCAGTCAGAACCAGCCAGAACTCTAAAGGAGCTATTGAAGGTGCTGAACCTATTTGGAGGAGCTTGGATAGCTCCTTTAGAGTTCTAACTGGTTCTGACTGAAAGTCACAATGGATGCACAGCCCCATCGAAACTGGAGCCACCAGACTCCACTGCCTTGGCAGGGTCGACAGGCACACTGGAAGAGTTGAAGGTGCAATCCTATGGATGTTTAGACAGAAAAAAAAAGTCCCACAACTTCCAGCATTCTGGCTGGGGCACACTGGGAACTGTAGGATTTTTTTTCTGTCTAAACTTGCATAGGATTGCACACTGAGAAACCTAAAATTATATCAGAAGTTATATCAGAATCAGAGTGGGGGAAATGAACTGCAAATGTCCGTTGGGATGTGTGGTTGGGAGAGAATAAGAGATCTAAAGCTAAGCAGTCCTGTGGACTTCGCATGCATCAGAAGAAGGGAGAGCATGCTGGGGTGCATATCTTCTATATCCTGTACTGGGAAAAGATAACTATTTTAATGTATTCCTTATGTAACATGAAATCTAGAACATCATTTAAAAACAACAACAGCAAGGGAGGAGATGAGAAAGTTCAACTTCAGACCTTGCAGAAAAGGAGGTTGATTAACCGACCCTAGGTCAAGAGTTCCTGGATAGGATGAAAAAGATCTGCAGTTTCAGTTTGTCACATCATAGTAATGAAAGGACAAACAAATCTGTGCATGTGGAAATTCACTGTTGTACTCCACTCTTAAAGATATAGAACCCCTGTCCTCTATTGCATCTGGTAAACTTACAGTTTCATAATTTGACTTGAAAGCAAATTACAGTGTAACTGTGTAACATGTCATCACATTAGGGAAGTGGGTCCATTCTTGTTTTTAGAGTGGTGGATCAGCTTGACAAATGTTACCTGTACATGTTGTAGTCCAGGCTGAAACAAGCATTGTCCAGGCCAGGGGTGCAAAAAGTGTGGCCCTCCAAGCCATTTCTGGCAGTCCACCAGAACCCCCTGCATCTGCTGCTGCCACTGAAAGAATTGTGGCACTGCCTGGGGTTCCCTGTGCTAGCACTATCAAGAGAATCCATTCCTTATCTCCAGTCTCTGATGAGAGATTAGTGATAAGGAAGGGACTCCCTTGCTAGGGCTAGGAAGGAAAAGCCTGGGGTTTCTCTTGCTAACAATAGTGCTAGCAAGAGAAATTCCAGCCTTTCCCTTGCTAGCAAGGGAACCCTTTCCCTTATCTCTGATCCGAGATAAGGAAAGGATTCCCTCACAAAACCCCAGGCGTGTGTGTGTGTGTGTGTATGTGCACGTGCGTGCATATGTGCATACACATTTGTGTCTGCATCTGCGTGTTTGTGTGCATGTGCTTGTGTTTATGTGAGTGTGCATGCATGTGTGTATGTTTATGGAGCACTTTTTTCAGCTTAGGCTGATATACCAACTGTGCCTTTATCTGGACAGAGATAGCCTAGCTACAGTTATCCATGCTCTGATAACCTCTCATCTGGATTACTGCAATGCATTATACATGGGGCTGCCTTTGAAAATGGTCTGGGAACTTCAGCTAGTCCAAAACAGGGCAGCGAGATTGTTAACGGGGACTGGCCAATGAGATCATATTATGTCAGTACTTTCCCAGCTGCACCGGCTGCCAGTGCAGGCCTTTCCAGGCCTGATTCAAAGTGCTGGCATTAACATTCAAAGCCCTAAATGGCTTGCAGCCAGGTTATCTGAAGGACTGCCCCCTCCCATATGTACCTGCCCAAACCCTAAGATCATCTTCAGGGGGTTCTTCTCCAGGAGCCCCTACCAAAAGAGGTAAGGCAGGTGGCTACCAGGAAAAGAGCATTTTCTGCTGTGGCACCCTGGTTGTGGAACAAACTCCTTAGAGAGGCTTGCCCAGTGCCTATGTTGTACTCTTTCCAAAGCCAGGTGAAGACTTTTTTTATTTTCCTAGGCATTTTTAGCATTTTAGCTTTCCAGTTTTTTAGCTATGCTGTTTAAAATCTGCTACTGTGTTTTAAATATACAGTCAGGGCCAGAAATATTGGAACAAGGATAACTGTTTTGGCAGTTGGCCTCTGTACACCACCACATTGAAGTTGAAAGGAAACACACCCAGATGGGAGTGAAGTCAGGACTTTCAGCTGTAATTCAAGGGGTTTGACAAAAGTGGGGCACTAACCATTCAGGAAGGACAGCCAGTGGCATACACACACCCCTGTCATTGGTGGCTCAGAAGTAATGGAACGAATGGCTGGCAAGCAGCTGCATGGCCAGGTGTGGCCTGTTTCCTGGGTACCCCATGACCAATCAAGCAGGTCCAAGACTTGGAGGTAGTTCTGAGTGTTACATTTGCATTTGGTAGCTGTTCACTGGAACTCCCAACATGAGGTCCAAAGAGGTGCCCATGTGAGTGAAGGAGGCCATCATTAGGCTGAGGAAACAAAATAAACCCATCAGAGAGATAGCAAAAACAGTGGGAGTGGCCAATACAACAGTTTGGAACATCCTGAAAAAGAAGGAATTAACTGGCAAGCTCAGCAACAGCAAAAGGCCTGGCAGACCACGGAAGACAACTAAAGTGGATGACTGCAGAATTCTGCTCATGGTGAAGAGGAACCCTTTCACAACATCTAGCCAGGTCAAGAACGCTCTTGAGGAGGTGGGCATGACATTGTCAACATCTACAGTCAAGAGACGGTTTTATGAATGTAAATACAGAGGCTTCACAACAAGGTGCAAACCACTGGTAACGCTCAAAAACAGAAAGGCCAGATTGCCAGCAAACACCTAAAAAGGCCTACCCAGTTCTGGAATAAGATTCCTTGGACTGATGAAACCAAGATTACCTTGTACCAGAACGATGGGAAGAGTATGAAGAAGGAAAGGAACAGCTCATGATCCAAAGCATGCCACATCATCTGTCAAACATGGTGGAGGCAGTGTTATGGCATGGGCATGTATGGCTGCCAATGGAACTGGGTCACAGGTGTTTATTGATGACCTGACTGCTGATAAAAGCAGCAGGATGAATTCTGAAGTGTATAGGGCTATACTTTCTGCTCAGATTCAGCTGAATGCTGCCAAACTGATAGGACGCCACTTCATATTGCAGATGGATAATGACCCAAAACATGCAGCAAAAGCTACCCAAGAGTTTCTCAAGGCAAAGAAGTGAGATGCTCTTTAATGGCCAAGTCAGTCACCTGATCTCAACCCAATAGAGCATGCTTCTCACTTACTGAAGACAAGATTGAAGGCAGAAAGACCCACAAACAAGCAGCAGCTGAGGGCAGCTGCAGTCAAGGCCTGGCAAAGCATCTTGAGGGAGGAAACTCAGCATTTGGTCATGTCCATGGGTTCCAGACTTCAGGCAGTCATTGACTGCAAAGGATTTTCATCCAGGTATTAAAGGCGATCCTTAAGTTTGAAATGTTGTTGGTTTGTTCCATTACTTATGAGCCACCAACGACAGGTGTGTGTGTATGCCACTGGCTGTCCTTCCTGAATGGTTAGTGCCCCACTTTTGTCACACCCCTTGAATTACAGCTGAAAGTCCTGACTTCGCTCCCATCTGGGTGTGTTTCCTTTCAACTTCAATGTGGTGGTGTACAGAGGCCAACTGCCAAAACAGTTATCCTTGTTCCAATATTTCTGGCCCTGACTGTACGCACTGCTGCTAGATTTTACTCTGATTGTATTTTTATTCTGTAGTTTTAATCTTTGAGATTTTAGATTGTATTTTCTATTGCATTTTTGTGGTTTTAATTTTGTGAATTGGCCAGAGAGCTTTGGCTATTTATTTAAATGAAATAATAAAAAAAAAATATGTGTGCAAATTCATGTGCAGCTCCCTGGCGTTGCCTGTTGTGGCCCTAAGGGCCAAAATGTTTGTGCACTCCTGATCCAGGCCCCTACAGAATGAATGTGTACATTGATCAGAGAGCAGCTTTCCCCAATCTGGAGCCCTCCAGATGTTTTGGACTTCAACTTCCAGGATCCCTGACCATTGGCCATGCTGGCTGGGGCTTGAAGTCCAAAACATCTGGTGGACCCCAGGTTGGGAAAGACTGATTCAGAGCAAAGCAGAGCCAGAGATGATGGTAAGGTTGCCTGCTTTGGATTTCTAAAATATCAGTATGTGGGTGGAGCCAGGAAAAGGTCAGGGGGTGGTGCTTGGCAGACTCCTGCAGGAGGAGAACTAATAGCAAAAAAATTCTGTTTGCTTTTCAAAGTCAGTGGGCTTTGCTTGTGTTCTAGCATGGACGAACAAGCTGTGTAGAAAAGTGTTTATTAGAGCAATCTCTACAGCTGCCATGGCCAAATTGCCACATTGTTCTGCTACTACTTTAAAAAAGCAGACAGGCCATAGAATTCCATAATGGTTGAGCATTCTTTATATTCTGCAGTAAGAGATTCTGAAGAAAGATGGCAGGATATTGGAAGGAACACAGTGGGGAAGTGAAGGGTGAAGAAAACCAGGAAGAGAGAATTAACCTGAAGCTTAAATATTAAGGAAACACAGTTACAGAATACAAACAAAGCAAAGCATGTTAGATATTAAAACAACATTTAGTGGAAGTTTGGATAATATTGCAATAGATGGATTATTATTTTTTACACTGTTTTGAATTTGTAAAGACTCTGTAATTGCTCAGTGTTGTTATGATTACAAATATATCTGAGATGTCTTCCTAGCAAAGAAAGTGGGCTAAAGAAACAGTTGAGGGATCAGGTACACCAGCCAAGAGCTTGCTTTGTGAGAAACCAAGAAGTCAGAGTTTTTGTTGGTGATTGTGCTGGTATAGGGTTGAAAATCCAACAGGCAGAAATAGAAGGGGTGTCTTAGGAGAATGTCCTAAAGAACATAACGAAGAAAAATTATTTGCACGTCAAAAGAGCTGTAATTTTAAGAAAAAAAATGCATAGAGCTCAGCAGAAGTGGTAGGCATGTCATCTTGGAAGACCTGACGATTAGCATTTTTTCCCACTTCAGTCTACAAATCACTAAAGTAAATCATTTACTACTATTTATTTATTCTGAGTGCAGTTCCTGCAATGAGTGCTCTTGCAGTAAACAAGAGTTAAGCAGCTGAACTGTGCCCAATGAAGTAGTGACTAACTACAATTCCATTGCTTTCACTGGGTCTTCTCTAACTAAGCCTGGATCCAACCCCTTGTGGTATTTATTTGTGAAGTGCTTTCTAAGCTTTATGATGTCCCCTTTAATTACAACTCTGTAGGGTAGATCACTATTATTCCTGTTTTTTCAGTTTTCATTTAATTTATTATTTCATTTATTATATTTCTATGCCATCCCGTAGCCGAAGGTCTCTGAGCAATTCACATAAATTAATGATGATCTTCACAGTTTGCTTAACCCATGCAATAAGACTGTGGCAAAGGTAGGATCTGAGTGTAGTTCTCAAGCTTTGGTGCCTATGGTGAATGGTTGCAATATAAGATATTTTTTTAAAAAATTGGCCTATTTTTCTACTAAGAAAGCTCTCAAGCTGGCTTACAAACTCATGAAAACATTACAATTCGACAAGAATATCACAAAAATTTGAAAAAGTATAAGTATATAAGTAGTTACAGCAGAAATCGTAAACACTATGGGCTGGACTTGATCTGGTTACAGAGTGAAATCAGTGGGCATTTTAAGTTGCAGTTCTATGCATGTTTAGACAGAAAAAAGTATTACAACCTCTAGGATTCCCCAGCCAGGATGGCTGGCTTGGGAATGCTGGGAGATGTAGGACTTTTTTCTGTCTAAACATGCACAGGATTGCACCCTTAATAGGATTGACTTAGTCCCATTGATTTCACTGGGCCTACTCTAAGTATGACCAACTCTGGATCCAACTCTATTAAAAGTCTGAGTGAATGGAATGGAGGTTGCCTGGTGTCTAAAAGGTAGGAACGATCGTGTCAGCCACAAGAGAAAAGACTGGTCATGATTCCCCTAATGTCTGAAAAGGGGAACACAGAGAAGGGCCTCAGAAGAAGCTCTTGATGGGCAAATTCATAGGGAAGAAGATCTTTTATATAGCATTCCTGTACCTTGACAAGATGCATATAAGAGGGAATTTTGGTAGCTGTGCATTTTCTCATCCATACTACACATTGGGTGATAAGCTGCTCATGCAAGAATTCCCTCTTCTGCAAACTACTACAGATACCAAATCGCTGCCTTTGGTCACCCTACCTGGATGATGCTAGCTCTCCTTTACTTAAGAAGAGCCATACTGAATGAGACTAAGGGTCCATCTAGGCCAGCGTCTAGTCTAGTCTATTCATACAGTGACCCATTAGCTACCTGTGGGAAGCCAACAAGTAGGATATGAGCACAGTAGCACCATTCTGCTCATGTTCCCCAGCAAGTGGTGTACATAGGCATACAGCCTCTAATACTGCAGGAGGTATATAGGTATCATGACTAGTAGCCATCACTAGCCCTATTCTCCATGAATTTGTCCAATCCCCTTTTAAAGCCATCCAAATTGGTGGTAATCACTACATTTTGTGGTAGCGAACTCTATAGTTTAAGTATGTGCTGTGTGAAGAAGTACTTTCTTTTATCTGTCCTAAATGTTGCACCCATCAGCTTCATGGGATGACCTTGGGTTCCAGTATTATGAGAGAGGGAGAAAAATGTCTCCCTATCCACTTCCTCCACACTGTGTATAATTTTGCATACCTCTATTGTTTGACATAAGTTGACGTCTACAAACCACTAAAATGTAATTGCAGATAACTGTAATTACAGATAAGATCAGGCTATCTTTGGAACTTTGCTATAAAATGCTAGTGAGAGTGCCTTCAAGATAATTAGCTACAGTCGCCATTAAGCTATATTCAACAGCATTTTGCCAGCAGCCCAAAATGGAAGTCAAGAGATACAAGGTGCTTTGTGGAGATCAGTCAGTGATCTTAACTGAGCTTCACAAAACCTTAGATCGCTGACTGATGGTCCACAAAGCACCTTCTGCCATTGTGTTCTGTTCTGGAGCCCTGGCAAAATGCTGTTGAATATAGTTTTGTGGCAAGTGTAGACACTAATTAAAAACTATGTCGATGATGGCGACTGATAACAAAACTGATTTTCTTCCAATGTTTTTCTCTCTGCAGATACCCAGTAAGTTTTGAAATTTGTCTGAAACCAGTTAGTATGGGAGAGTAAACTGCAGCACAGGGGCTCCTATGGAATCTCAAAGCACACGTCGAGGCCTGCTTCTAGGTCTTGTATAGAATTGGTGGGAGGTATTTCTAATGTTATAAATTGTGAGCAACAAGACAAGCTGTCAACGGCAGATGGGATTGTACTTGATTGCCAATTAAAAAAAAATTACAAAGATGTTTAAACTAGCTCACACATCTGTAGTTGGCAAAGTGGTGAGCAATGCTGTGTGTAGTACATGAGGTTGTTGTAGCAACAGCACCATACCTTAAGCACAGATTCCCGTACTATTTTGAAGGGAATGCTTGGTGAGTACGGAGTATAGCTTCAGGTCAAAATTGTCCCAGTGCTATCTCTTTTGTTTCAAGAGTGCTTTTTTTTTTTTCTTTAAACTTTCTCTTGAAAATGTATAAGGAAATAACCAACTGACAAATCTTCACACTTCTGGGATTGCAATCCGCAATAGGTCCATACAAGTAATTGGGGATTGCATCCCTATTGTCTGCTATGGGGAGACAGGGACTGGGAACCATTTAATTCCATCACCACCCTTTCCCAACGTATTTTAGTATCGCTTGCTCAAATAGTGCTAAAGGCTGTTAAGCTGGTGAGTACAAGGGAGAGAGGGTCTTTTCAGTGGTGGCCCCGCACCTCTGGAATCAGCTTCCATCAGTGGTTCACCAGCCCCCCCCCTTTTTTGCAGATCTTCAGACAGGAAGTCTCTGAAGACCCATTTGTTTTTGCTGGCATTTTCATAATCAGTGGCCTGCAATGTTACCTGTTTTAGTAGTGTTTTATTGAATATTTATCTATTGTCTTTGTATTTGCATATTTTTGTATTGTTTTTATCTTGTATGCTACCCTGAAAGGGTTCTACCCTTAAAGGCAGCCTAACAATCTTTTAAAATAAAAAAATACTAAATGCTTGTAAAACATTTCTGGAAGAAATCCTTTAAGTTCGAGTGTGTGTGTGTTTTAAAAAACAGTGGTCTGCTAGAGAAAGTACTCTAATGCATACTCTAAATACTGAATAGTCTAAGTACTCCTATGCATGTTTCCATGAGAGTAAGCCCCACTGAATTTCTCAGTTAACTTGTGCAAGATTGGCGTCCATGTGCCTTAGTTATTCCCCTTTCCCTAAGGATGTGGTAGGTGCTGGCACTTGTAAGACTAACACCCCAGTCCTTGGATCCAATCCACGGCAAAAGGATCTCCCTCTCAGTCATCCAGTTTAAGGATATATCCATATTAGTTGGTTTTGCACTTGATCTGTAGTCCACAGAACACTCGATCACCAGAAACATTGGCCAGTCCTTGCACTCCACTTTCCTTTTTTAAAAAATGCAAAAGCTTATACCTCATTTAAAAAAAAAAGTTTTGTGTGATTGGTCAGTAGTGTACAGTAGTCACTTTTGTCAGCCTTTTCCTTTCACTATGTAAGTGGTGAATTTGCAGAAATTGCACCATGCATCCTGTTACCTAGCCACCCTCTTAATTTCACTGGCTAACTCCTTTTAGCAGAAATTAAAACCTGGTTCCTTGAAGGTCCCATTTCAAAGTCTCCCTTTCGCATTTTGGCAAGCTGCATTATTTTAGCTGGGTGTGTACAAGGGCATGTTTCCCAAATGTAGTGCTCTTACAGGATTAAGGGTGGGGAGCCTAAACTGCATCTCTGTGAGTAGGAAGTACTGGGACCAGAGTGGCCATGTCTCCTACTTGACAGAGGACAGTCCTTTGTTGGAAGAACTGTCCAGTCCAAAGCTGGTTGAAGGATAACGAACCATAAGAAACCAGAAGAGCAGAGCCCTCGAAGTTGCTCATCAACAGTTAGCACCGGGACAGCACACTGAGCAGGCAGGCACACAGATTCACTCAGTTACAGTCTTCTTCAGTATGCGGAGATGTGTTGTATTTCTACTGAAATTATAGCAATCATGTCTAACTCTATAGTTATAGGTATAAAATAGCATATGCACATTTTGATGCAGATCTGTGTCCCCTTTCGTACTCTTTTTTTGGTGATGTGTAAGTGGTTGCCCTAACTGGGATACTGTGGGACAAAAATGAAATGAAATGGGAATGGCAGTGCAGGGCTAGAGATATAGCTGCCTTAGAAACATACTACATGTGATATTTTTACACATTGGTCTGCCCCATTCACGTAGAAAGTGATGAGTGGAGGTTGCAATTTAAAGGGGCAAAGTGGCACACGGAGTGTTGAACCATGCCTTCACCTATGGTGCCTGTAGCCCCTCCCCTTTCTTTAAATCAGGCCAACTTTCAGTATCGGAGGGAGCCCCCTGAGTGAGATAAAAGCTCCTTGGGTAAGGGGCTCTGAAGGCAAGAACTCATGTAGGGGAAGCTGGCTTAAAGGAACAATTTATATAGTTTTGACTTTAGCTACAGAATGTGAAATGGCTGTTTTGAACCTTGTTAAAGGTTATCAGGGAGTTTTTGACAAGACAATCCCTCCCCCATACTTTTAGGATTTTGCATTGCTGAACAGATGTTGCTTTAATACTGGTACTGTCAGCGTGTGTGCTTACTTATTTCCTATCTGCTCTACCTGTATATTCATAAACAAAGTATCTCTTATATCCAGGACTTGCTCTTCACCAGCAAATGGATGTTGGAAAAGCTGTCCTGTAACATTCTACTAAATGAGAACCATCCATTCAGTATTTCACTGATTATGTAGTCATTCCTAAAGGCACATTTACAGTGCAATCCTATGCGTGTTTACTCAAAGTAAGTCCCATTGTGTTTAGTGGGGCTTACTTCCTGGTAAGTGTGTTTAGGATTACAGTCTTACAGCACAACCCTATGCACATTTCCTCAGAGGTAAGTCCAGGGCAGGTTCAAGACATTTTGCTGCCTGAGGAAAAGAATGAGATGGTGCCCCCTCCCATTCCATCCACAAAAGCTGGCCGGAATGGCAGTTGAATCCCTCTTCAATACTGGTAATGGGACAATGTATTTCACGATACCCAAGGCAGCAGACTACTTAGGGGGCACAGGGCAGAATCTGTGTCACAGAACTGTCTCTTCCAGCACCCTACTGCTGTCTCTCAATATCTGCCATCTGAGGCAGCTATCTCACTCTGCCTAATGGTAGGGCTGGTACTGGCTAAGTCCCATTGAGCATAGGTTTGTAGCCTTAGGGTCATGGCCAGTTTCAAGCATAGGCATGGTTGGGCACCTGCTGAGGGACCACACCCAGCAGGGTCCCACTGACAAGAACCCCTGGAGTTGCTCCTCCTCGTCACCATGGCAACCTGCTTGTTCATCTCCCTCTTGTTCTGGCTCAGACGACAGTAATGGTGAGGAGGAGGAGGAGATGCCACAGCCTCCTTGCTCACCAGCTCTCTGCCTGTCAAGCAAGCAAGTGGTAGCAATGATGAGAAAGAAGATGAGGCGCAAGAGCAGTTAGTGGCAATGGTGGTGAGAAGGGAGACTCACTGGGAGGGGAGGGGCATTGACAGCTGCTTGGCCAAGGTTCCTCCAAAACCTGGTGCTGGCACTGCTTAGTGTCATTTGATTTCACACATTACACCACACACAGGTTTGCCAAGCAGTGTGTATGCTCTGTGGGAAGCCACAACAGCTCTCTGATGGGTGCAGCTGTTTGCTAAATGCCACTTTACATTTTTAGGTGTGCATCTGTGTCTTTTTTAAATGTAGGCATGCATCTTTAAAATTTAGTGTGTGAATGAGGCCCTTGGACAGATTTAATTTAGGAATTAGATAGTTTCAGCGTATCTGATGCCCTGCAGAATGCTCTGATGATCTCTAAGACTGACCAAAGTTCATGCTAAGATCAAAGCAAGCAGTCCGCGTGATTGGTTACTTAGTGTCTTCTATGGGATGTTGGGGGACAAAAAGGTACCTGCTCCTTTCAAGGTCAATTCTCTGGTTCCTGTTTGAGCATTTTAGTTCTCAATCCTTGGAGTACAGGAACCTGATACTGGGACATGCCCCAGGATATTGCCTAATACCTCCCTTAAACTGATTTTGCAATTTGTAGCAAGAATAATAAAGATTTAAATAGTGGAATCAGTCCAGTAAAAATAATGAGTTTGCTGCTTCCCACAAAGTTACAGCAGTTGCCTGTGTGGTTTGAAGTACCAACAAAGATCAATGCCACTTTCTTTTCATCCACCCAGGCAACCACACCTAGTGATAATAACATCCCTTTTATTTCTTAATGTTCTATAAAATTAAAGTTTGCTAGCCCGAACTAGCCCAAAATGATTGATGAAATGCTTATCTTCTTATAATGCACCTTTAGTCAGAGGTACGTGCCAGAGGACTTAAAATAATACTTGTAATAATAATATCTCCAGGTTGGTTCCTCTATGGTACATTTTTTAGTAGGCAAAACATCTGCTGGAGTTTCAACTATTATCCTAATTATACCAGTAAGCACAGTGCACAGTCCAACAAGACCTCCTGTTCAAGATCCTAAAAGGATCTGCAGCTATGCAAGAATAGCTAGCATGGCCAGTGTCCATGAATGCTGGGAGATGTAGTCTAAAACACTTGGAGGAGACCAGGTTGGCGAATGCTGTGCTATGGAACAGGAGAAGAAGCTGCTTTTTACTAAGTCGGACAATTTGTCCATCTAGCCCAGTATTGTGTGATGGGAAATGGTTCTCCAGGGTTTCAGGCAGGATTTTTTCCTATCCCTACCTGGATATTCCGGGGATTGAACCTGGGACCTTCTGCATGCAAAGCAGGTGCTCTGTTGTTGTTGTTGTTGTTGTTCAGTCATTCAGTCGTTAAGTCATGTCTGACTCTTCGTGACCCCATGGACCATAGTACACCAGGCCTTCTTGTCCACCGCTCTCTCCCAGAGTGTGCTCAAGTTCATATTCATTGCATTGGTGATGCTATCTAGCCATCTCATCCTCTGCCGTCCCCTTCTCCTTCTGCCTCCAATCTTTTCCAGCATCAGGGTCTTTTCCAGGGAGTTTTCTCTTTGCATTTGGTGGCCAAAATATTTGAGCTTCAGCTTCAGTATCTGTCCTTCCAATGAGCACTCAGGATTGATTTCCTTTAGGATTGACTGATTTGACCTCCTTGCAGTCCAGGGGACTTGTAAGAGTCTTCTCCAGCACCACAGTTCGAAAGCATCGAGTCTTCTGTGCTCAGCCTTCCTTATAGTCCAGCTCTCACAGCCATACATTACTACTGGGAAAACCATAGCTTTGATTACATGGACCTTTGTCGGCAAGGTGATGTCTCTGCTTCTTACTATGCTGTCTAGGTTTGCCATAGCTTTCCTCCCAAGGCGCAAGTGTCTTTTAATTTCATGGCTACAGTCACCGTCTGCGGTGATCTTGGAGGTGCTCTACCACTGAGCTACTATGCCCTCCACCCCCCCCACGCACACTTTATCACTTGAACTGTGTTGTTGTTGTTGTTCAGTCGTTAAGTCGTGTCCGACTCTTCGTGACCCCATGGACCATAGCACACCAGGCCTTCCTATCCTCCGCTCTCTCCCGGAGTGTGCTCAAGTTCATACTTGAACTGTGACTTGCTTCCAAATTTGGGATAAAAGTTATTTCTGGAGCAAGTCATGAGCCTGATCATCTTGCTGAGAGTCAAAGGGAGCTTTGCTGAAGCAACGAAGGGAGAACTGGGCCATCACGCTGTAGTTTTGTTTTTATTTTATTCCTCTTTCATGTCCACTAGAGGGAGAGAAGTTTGTGAGTCAAGTTCATATCCTAGAATCGTAAGCAGTAATTAATTCCCATTTAACAATGTCTCATTTGGACTACAATCCTATACCCAGTTACCTGGGAGTAAGCCCCCTTGAGCTCAATGGGACTTCTGAGTAGACATCTAAAGGATTACAATGTAAATTTACAAAGTCCAGATCAATTATGACAGTCACTGTTGGATATATAGTTTCAAGAACTTAAATTATCCCAAGTCCACATTTTGTTAGCCTGTTTTTCTCCCTGACATTGTAGCTTTACATATGAACAACAACATAGGAACGTAAGAAGCTACCTAGCCCAGTATTGGTGACACTAACAGGTACCAGCTCTCCAAGGTTTTGGACTGGAATTTTGCCAGCCCTACCTGGAGATGCTGGGGAGTGAACCTGGGACCTTCCACATGCAAAGCAGGTGCTCTGCCACTGAGCCAGACCCCCTGCCCAGTTTTGAATGTGCAGGAAGGTTCCTCTACGCACATCTCACCCCATGTTGATGACATCTCATTCCTTCTTTTGCACTTTGAAGTGGTATAATTTAGGAGGAGATACATCATGTGACACTCCGGGAGAGAGCGCAGGACAGGAAGGCCTGGCGTGCTATGGTCCATGGGGTCACGAAGAGTCGGACATGACTGAACGACTGAACAACAACAACATCATGTGATCAGCTGATCATGCATCTTATTCTTAGGATTCACATTCATGACGACTACAGAAAAATCTTGTTCAGTAATAGTTACTATGCCCATGTGGGTGGCCCTTTAACCACTTTGAGAGGTGCAGAAAATTTGGTTGAGCATACATTAATGATAAGACAAAAGTGGGTTAGTGAGAGGTGTGCAGTCCTGTAACACATGTAGTTTGGTTGTATGAGTAGACGTGATGTGCTGAAAATGTAAAGTGCACAGTTGCTGTCCTCCAGTACTGCGGAGACCATATTGCAGATAGTCCAAAACACAATCACTGTTCCTTCACTCGGTATGCCGGTTCTCAGTGGACTGCTCCATTTGGTTGATAATGAGTCCCAACCAGCATGGTCAGTGGTCAATGATCATGGGAGTTATAGTTCAACACATCTGTAGAGCACTGCATTGCCTACCCCTGGTGTACTGCATAGTGAAGAAATGAATCTGGAGATTCATGGGAGAAAATAATCACCCCAACTAACACAGCATCCAGAAAACATTGCAAGCCACAAGCATAAAGTTGGCAATCTATGTGTTTTATGTTGAACCTTGATTACTGATTCAGGCTTAATGCAGGGTTATATAGAGCCCCTGACAGAGCTCTAACACAGGTCTGCAGCAGGGTTTCCCCTAAGTCCCAGGTAAACAAGGGAGTTTGGATGTTGGGTTGTATTTAAGGGGGCAGTGCACTATGTGCTTGAATGTCACATAGTGCAAATTCAACTTTCCCCAACCTGGTGCTCTCCATATGTTTTAGACTACAACTACCATCAGCGCTGACCAGTGGTGATGCTAGGACTGATGGGAGTTATAGTCCCAAACATCTGGGCAGGCAGCACATTGGAGAAGGCTGCAGTGCTCTAAAAACACATTGCATGTTAAAAAATCTAGCACAGATAAACACTTCAACATGTACTAATGTGGTTCTCTCCACAGTTCTGTGAGCCATCGAGTGATCAGTAATCAAGTGCTGAATATCATTATCAAACAGTATGCATGCATGTATAAACCTGCTCCAAGTTTCATTTAAATCAGGGGTGGGCAATTAATGGCCCTCCAGATGTTTTGACCTACAACTCCCATAAGCCCTAGCCAACATAGCCATTGGTAAGGGATCATGGGAATTGTAGGCCAAAACACCTGGAGGGTCACAATTTGCCCACCCATGATTAAAATGGGGACATACAGAGTGCAGGTTTGCTGGACACAAAAGGTGGGTTATTTCCATGCTGCATCATGCTTTTTAAAACCTCAAAATATATGTAGGCCGAAATGAAGAACAAAACCTATGGGTTGACTTCTCTGTTTACTGGGATGTAGCGGCAGCTGAACTCTCACGAAGGGAAATGCACCCAGAGCTGCCCTTGTCGTTAAAGTGAGAGCCAGACTAAACCAGATGCCATTCACCCAATTTGCAATTACATTGATGGCTTAAGAAAAGTAAATAGCAGGTGTGTCCCCTTGATCTGGATCATGACCGTGTGGGGTCGTAGGGGACTTTAGCCCTTTGCCCCCGCCTCCCGCTGCAGTCCTAATTTGGATTGGGAAGGGGGCACACCTGTTATTTGGTACCAATGGAAGCTTTTTCCCAATATGAAAAGCAGGTGCTGAGGACCTGATCTGGATTGGGACACCCTGCTTTCTACTCCCCAAGCTGGTGATCTGAATTGGGGGGGGGGGCTGTGCCTGTTATTTACATCTCATTGTGTTTGGCCCTGAGTGTGAAGCCTTCATGTGAGCTCCATATCTGCCCAAGAGCTCCAGCACATACAAAGAACCACTAGAGTAGGCAAATGGTTCTGCCATGTTATGCAAGCATATCATCCTCACATCAGGGGTGAGCAGGTCATTGCTGCTGAGTTGCTCCAGCGGGGGACTTCAGACCAATGTTTGGTTGGCTGCTGTCCACACTGCTCTCTCACCATTTTAAGATTCCTCAGCCCAGATGACAGTGATGCACACACAAGCAGAACCATCCTTATATAGGCATGCACCACGGATATATTGATTTATTTTCTTTTATTTCAGAAATATTTTATATCACTTTTTATTTTCTTAAAAACAACAACACCAAAGCTGTTCACAAAGTAAAATTATAATCAAATACAATAAAAAACAATCAACAGAACAATACTTCAGTACTAATGCAAAAAAAAAAAAAAAATCTAATTAAAATAAGCAAGTATAGCTGGCATTGTTAGTGGTCAGGAAAACACCCAGGAAAGCAAATATGTCTTTAGCTGTTGGCAGAAATTCTCCACTCTAGGACCCTGCCTGATCTTGGGGAGATCATTCCATATGGTGGACACCACAATGAAGAAGAGTCTCCTCCACACTATGGAGTGCGCATCAGTAGGGTGTATCAGTAGGGTGTGGTCCAATAAGTGCGCATCAGTAGGGTGTGGTCCAATAAGCAAGGCCTCCCACTCAGAACATAAAGACTTACATAGGAGGAGGCCATCTCTTAGATAACTTGGTCTAGTGGCATTACGATGTCACTGGACCATTCCACATTTCTAGAGGCATGGGGCAGGGACTCCCTTTACAAAGGCATGCATGTACAAAGATAGCATCAATGCTTCATGTACATCATTGATACGCTTTGTTGAGGGTTTTTTTTTTGTAGTTAGCGACTGATCGCAGTTGGACCAAGTGGCTTGGCAATCTACCAATCCTCTACTTCGTAACATACATGTTGATTGGGCCTCTTGCTCTTATTTAAAGCATGTGTTACATTTAACTGTGTGCTCAGAATTGGTGTGTGAAATAAATTAATTTCAGAAGTTCAGGAATGTGTTGTTGTTGTTGTTCAGTCGTTAAGTCGTGTCCGACTCTTTGTGACCCCATGGACCACAGCACACCAGGCCCTCCTGTCCTCCGCTCTCTCCCGGAGTGTGCTCAAGTTCATATTCATTGCATCAGTGATGCTATCTAGCCATCTCATCCTCTGCCGTCCCCTTCTCCTTTTGCCTTCAATCTTTCCCAGCATCAGGGTCTTTTCCAGGGAGTTTTCTCTTTGCATTAGGTGGCCGGAATATTTGAGCTTCAGCTTCAGTATCTGTCCTTCCAATGAGCACTCAGGGTTGATTTCCTTTAGGATGGACTGATTTGACCTCCTTGCAGTCCAGGGAACTTGTAAGAGTCTTCTCCAGCACCACAGTTCAAAAGCATCAATTCTTCAGTGCTCAGCCTTCCTTATAGTCCAGCTCTCACAGCCATACTTGCTACTGGGAAAACCATAGCTCTGATTATACGAATCTTTGTCGGCAAGGTGATGTCTCTGCTTCTTACTATGCTGAACCAAATGCTACATTTCAGTCCAGCATTAATACATTCCAGTCTCGTTTAACTTGCATCATTGTAACTTTTTGCAGTTACAGCATACTAAAAGCTAACCAAAATGCTTTTTTGAAAACACATTCAGAACATTTGTATTTGAAAGTGATGTTTAAGGCTTTAGCCAGAGGAAGCCTAGTGACCGAATGGGTAGTCCAGATGCCCCCCTCTAATTTTTAGCTTTCATTAAAACAAAAAAGCAAAAAGAGTAAGGCTGCAATCCTGTACACTTTTACCTGGAAGTATGTCCCATTGAACTCAATGGGAGTTACTTTTGAGTAGACACATGTAGGATTTGTGTTGTAAGTCTTTAATAGTGCAACCCTATACAAGTTTTCTCAGAATAAATCTCACTCTGTTCAATAGGGCTTACTCTCTTTTATTTGTGCAGATATAAGTAAAAATCCTACAGCTCCTAGCATTACACAGGCAGCCATGCTGGCTGGGGAATGCTGGGAGATAGGACTTTTTTTCTGTCTAAACATGCATAGAATTGCACCCTAAATGCATTAGGCTGGTTGTTCTGCAGTAATTCCTCTCACCCTTTGGCCTCCTTGCCACAAAATGTCTGGCTACAGGCCTGGTTATGTTGCTTTCCTTTTGCTCTGTGCGCAGTGCTTTCTCTGTTCAAGAGCAGAATTGTGACACAACAGCTGAATGTCCACTAGATGCCAGCCTTCCTTTGCACAGAACACCAGTGTTGCTGTGGGCTTTAAGGAACTTTATGCAGCTATTGGTAGAAAGCATCTTTCCATTGATGTCAGAGGATTTGGGAGCAGGTTTTTATAACAAGGCTGCAGGGAGGGTGGCCACTTACATATCACCCCCAAAAGAGGAAAGGCACCACCAAAAAGGAAGACAAAAGAGGACTCAGAATTTAATAACATTTGCATGTGTTGATTTATAAGTATACATTCAAATTTAGACATAATTACTATAATTTAAAATAGGAATAAAACACAACTCACCATAGCTGGGAAGCCTCTGACCAGGTGATATGTGTGCTGTTCAGTCTGCTGTCCTGGTGCTAAATGTTGATCGGCAACTTCAAAGCCCATTGGGTGGCTCTCTCTTCTTATGGTTCTTGTGGTTTAAACTGGACTTGGACCCGAGAGCCCTTCATATAGAGCATGTCTTCAAATAGTAAGCCCTTCAGATAGAGGACTGTACTCTGTAAAGTGTGACACTGTCGCCATTGGAGATTCAATGGACAGGTAGGAGAGGAAAGGCCTTTTCGGTGGTGTTACCAAATTGATGAAATGCCCTCCCTGAATAAATGTATTTCTTTCTTTCTTAACCACATTTTTATACTGTCCATTAGTAAAAGTTCTCTAGGTGGTGATATTTTCCCAAAATATGAAAACCACAGTTGGTTGCCCTATCCACAGTTATCATGCGGACAGCAGCCTGAGCAGGCATAAAGGTCACCTGGTCACAGTCTTCCTCAATATGGTAAGGTTTGTTTCTATTTAAATTATAGTGATAGGATTTGGTCCAGAGTTAGTCATACCTAGAGTAGACCCATAGAAATCAATGAGACAGGAGTCTACTCTAACCATGACTAAGTCTGGATCAAACCCATTATTCCTAAATGTGTATCTATATGTTTATATTAGCATATGCAATTTTTATGTAGATCTGCATCCTCTTTTTCAGTGATAGATTTCTTCTTTTGGGGTGATGTGTAAGTGGCCATGCCAGCCACTCTTGGGGCATGGGCAGATTCATATATACGAAGCAAGTAGAGCTGAATATTACTCCCTTTAAGATCAAGTCAGCTGTGGCGCTCTCCTTCTAATGCCAGTATTAAGCCAGAACTCACTTCTGGAATCTGATTTGAAAGCCACCGTGAAGCTCTAGAATTTATAATATAAAATGAAATGCCACTCTGCACATACAGAGTGCTTTTCCCTCCATACTCAGTGACCACAGCCAACAATCCCCTGCAGGCCTAGGGTTAAAAGTGTGGGGGGGTTGCATGTGAGAAGACATGTCTCCTGGGCAAGTATAAGCCCTGGCACATCATTCTCTTAAGCACCTGCTCCCTCATCTTCTGATTTGGCATGATAAATTCTTGAAAAACCCATGCTGGGGGTTTCTTAACCCTTTCTTTGGAAAGCTTGCCAATGTGCTGATTTATTATTTGTTCAAATAACTCCCTGGGCATTGCAGCCTTTGGTTAGAGTGCCAGCACGCTCATCAAGCGGGAATGAAATTGGCAGCAGAATTGACAGCAAGCCCTCTCTTGACACGATGGGCAGTGAAATAATAACAGTTAGCATTGGTATCACCCTTCCCCAAGAACTCCGCATTCATGAAGTCAATAATCCTGATTACAACCCTGTAAAGCAGGGCAGCATTATCATAAAATCATAAGGTTGGAAGGGGCCTACAAGACCATCGGGCCCAACCCCCTGCTCAGTGCAGGAAGCCTGATTCCCAGGCAGTCTCCCATCCAAGTACTAACCAGGGCTGACCCTGCTTAGCTTCCGAGAGACAATCTTTTGCTGAAAAAATTCTGCAGACCTTTTTTTCTTTACCCCCTGAAGAAGGCCTAAAATAAGAAAAAAGGCCATAATGCATTGGGCCTCTTATAATAACTTCTATCCTGCATCCTGAGAACCCATTTCTCTTCTTTGTGATCCATATCAAGAAACCAGTTCTAGCAATTTTCACCTCTACCAGGATCAGGTCTCTTGTAAAGCGAATTAATTGCCCATTCAAGACCAAGGCACCCCAAAATACTTTGCATTAGAAAAGGGAGCTATATTTTGTTCTAGGGAAAATCCACTTCCTCTCAGCTCTGAGAGAATTGCAGCTAAGCTCGGAGGGGGCAGAGATTTCTGAGGGTGGTGGTGGTGGTGGCAGATGATGCTATCATCCCTGCTCATAAAAAAGTGCCAGTGCTGTGTCCCTGTGAGCCCCAGCTCCGCTACACCACTGGTTAAGGCATGACCCTCCCTGCATCATGCTTTATGGTGCCAATGACAATTGCCTCAACACCTGTCCCATGATATTTACTTTTAAAAATCCAGTGGTGCGAGTGCTAATCACAACATTGCATCTTCCCGCCCCAGCCATGACGTTAGTAGAAATTGCTCCATATGTGCCAATTAGCATTAGGAACAAAACTCCCATTGGTGTCAACAAAAGGTTTTTCCCTATTGCTTCTTGGTACATGGGAGGGATTTTACTGGGATCGAGGCTGGGGAGGGAAGCCTTTAACCCCCGCCCCCCAAGTGCTGCAGTGTCGATGACTATCCGCCCAACCCAGGATTTATTTTTTTAAAATCTACAACATGTTTGCTGATTGTGTCATACGTCGTTGGGCCCTTATAGATTTCCAATGGGGACAGAGATGTCACTGGACCTTGAAGCCAATGGCACTAAAATAGAACCTAACTACAAGCATAAATACCCTGATGTGGATTAACTGCCAGCCCACTTCTGCTTTCCAAGGTGAAGGAGAGTCTGGCTCAAAACAAGACCCTCATTTCCATTTACCTGTCTGTGCTTAATCTCTTGCACAGGGTGTCCACTTATGGACTGCCAAAAGAGAGGAAATGCATCACCAAAAAGGAGGACATTGATATGCATAAAAATTGCAAATCCCAATATATCTGTATAGATGCAAATTTATAAATAATTATTATAATTTAAATAGAAAGACAGTAACTTCTCGCCATAGTGTGGGAGACTGACCAGGTGACTTGTGTGCCTTGCTCCATCTGCTGTCCAGGTGATGTTGATGATGGTTGGTTGGGGAATGCTGGGAGTTGAAGTCCAACACCTCTGGAGGGCACCAGGTTGGGAAAGGCTGTTCTGATGGTTCTTTATTTTTAAATTTAAAGATAAGGCTTGGACTGGACAGACTTTCAAACAGAGGACACCTTCCGAATAGATGAAGGGAGGAAGGGTTAACACAACACATACTATGGAATTCATTTTCACAAGATGTAGTGATGGCCACCACTTCGGATGGCTTTAAAAGGGGATTGGTCAAATTCCTGGAATAGAAGGCTATCAGTGGGTACTAGTCCTGCTGGCTATATGCTACCTCCAGTACCAGAGGCAATATGCCTATGTACACCAGTTGTTGGGGATCATGGGTGGGGTGCTGCTGTTGCACTCATGTCCTGACTGGGGTTTCCCATGGGTAGCTGGTTGGCCACTGTATGAACAGAATGCTGGACTAGATAGACCCTTGGTTGGATCCAGCATGGCTCCTCTTATGTTCTTAGGGTTAAAAACCCTTTCTGCATGCTGCATTCTTGATCCTGATCCCCTCCTCCCCCAGCAGCTGTTATTTAGGGCTGGGGGACTCAACACATTAAATGCAGTCATGCATTTAACATCATGTGCATCTAGTTTGGCCCTAAGACCTTCACCAGAGACCCAACTCTTCTGAGATGCAGTGGGTGGCTATGAGGGACAGGACCTTCTTGGTGGTAGTATCTTAGCTATGGAGCTCACTCCCCATATTAATTCACCTGGTTCCAAATTTGATGACCTTTATGCACCAGATAAAATGATATTGTTGTCCCATGCCTTTCATATTTTTTCCCCAACTGGCTTTTAGTGGCTTGCAGGGCTAAAGAAGATGTTGTTTTAATCGTTTACATTTGATGGCATGTGTGGATCTCGTACTTGTCATTTTGTTTACAAAAAGCAGCCACTGGGTTGATCTGGACTGGGACTATGGCATGGGAGGAGGGAGGTTAACACTTTACCTGTGCATGGGATTTAAAAATGCCATTAAAGTTACAGCTACTTTGGCCCTCAAGTGCTTTGACGGCTTTTAAATGGCTTCTGAGAATAACTGGTTCTGACTGAAACCCAGACCGGATGCACCTCCCCACTAACATTAGAGCCACCAGCCTCCACTGGTCAGAAGAATTATCAGAACTTATGGCACAATTCTACTCTCCCCCATGTTGATGGCTGGGTTTTCCTCCAGCGGAATCCACTGCAGTGGAGACTAATCTGGGCTTATAGGCTACACCATCCCTCATGCTGGTGTAGCAAATTCTCTTCCCCATTGTGGTCAGTATGATGGTGGTGGGAAAATAATAAATACATTGATCTGCCAGCAGGTCTGGGGATGAGGTGGTAGGTTTGCCTCATTGCTCCCCACCAACTCCATTCAGGAATACTCTGCCCTTCAACAAAAAATTGTATCTGGCAAAGGGAAATGTTTGCAAACAGACATGGACACACAGGATGAATGTATGCTATGGTGTGGTGTAGTGGCAAGAGTGTTGGACTAGGAGCTGGGAGATCTGGGTTCTAGTCCCCACTCGGCCATGGAAGCTCACTGGGTGACTTTGGGCCAGTCACAGACTCTCAGCCCAACCCACCTCGCAGGGTTGTTGTTGTGAGGATAAAATGGAGAGGAGGAGGAGAATGTAAGCCGCCTTGGGTTCCTTGCAAGAGGAAAAAAGGTGGGGTATAAATGCAATAAATAAATGGGATCATAATTGGCTGCGCATGACCTTGGCGCATGTCCACCATGCATTTACAGCCATGGGTTTCCCTTTTAAACATAATGGGTTTTGCTGAGAGTCACGTGGTGGGTGATAACATGGTTGCTTGGAGACAACTGGTCTGCCACAGAAAGTGTGAATCAGCCTTAAATGTTAACCATCATCGCTATTGGAGAGCAAGGCAGATATGTTTTATTCTCAGACCTGTCATTTGTTGTCTATTTTGCAATGGTGCCATCCTTGGAAGATAGAGACTTTTCTTTATTCATGGGTCTCAGTGAGTGGTAAATGAGGCATGCTTGCCCAACTTATTTAGGATGGAAATTAGTCTAATTAGTCCATCCAGCTAAAGAATAGTTGTTAAATTTCAGGATGGAGCAAATTTGCTATAGCTGATATGTTACAGCCATTACTTTGTACTTAGTGGAGTCAGAAAGTCCCTCTGTTTTGTAGAAAGCTTTCATGGAGTGAAAACAGTATGAAAGAAGTCAACGTTATTTAGAACTTTTGAAAAAGTTTTTAATATACAGTATATGATTATCATATATGTGAAATTTAGTCCTTTTGTTGGGGCTTCCATTTAAGTAATGTTTTAGAATGGAGATGTTAAGTTTCTTTTCTGTTCAAAGCAGACTTGTCTACATTTTCAAGTATTAGAGTCTCGAGAAAGTTATTTATTGCTCTGAACCCAGTGTGCAGTTTCCATTCAATCTATTGCTTTAATTTTAATTTGGTATTATACAAGTTGCTGGTTCAAAAATGAAGCTGTAATGTTTGCATTTTTTTTTTCACAAAGGGCAATGATGACAGGCAAATAAGAACAAACTTGATGTGAAGTGGTAGCATGACCTGAGGAAAAATGAATTTACACAGAGTTACTTGATATTTTGCAAAAGGCTTTTCCAATAAGCTGTTCTACCAAAGAAAACAAATCAGTTTCCAGAATTTAGCACAGTGATTTCCGCATATCCTGTCCCCCCCACAAATATATATCGATACTGATGAGTCTTTTTAATTGATAGGAATCACATCCCATAATGAATTTACATTCTTTGAGTGAACAATTCAGCCCATGACGCCAACCTCTGAGGGAGAATATTGTGGTCATGGTGTCTGAACAGTGCGGTAGCTATGGCTACCTATATAATTCTTAGCAATGGAAAAAAAAAAGTGACAATGACATTAAATTTAATCAGGTTCTCCTTTTTGGTAGTTCCCACTGTGATGAGCCACTAGTGTCCTGCCTTAAATATTCAAAGCCTTCAAAGTTTGCCTGCGTTTTTATGCTAGGACAATATCCTGCTAATAGAGAACAATGGATCTGTCATGTATTTTTCCTTTGAGTAGCTGTAAGTCTGGATTTCATTAGTACAGGGATATTATGATTGCTTCTTTAGCAATTGTCCTTATGTTAGCCTTCACTTTGGAAGAAGAAGAAGAAGAAGAAGAAGAAGAAGAAGAAGAAGAAGAAGAAGAAGAAGCAGCTTGATGAAATGTAGGCACTAAAATAAAATTCGCCTGTCTGTTTTCCGTTTGGAATATAGATCAGATATGACTGTGTTTTTTTAGAAGGTGGAGCTTTATTTCCAGTCACACTTCATCTGATATAAATGAACCAGCACTAAATATCACATGGTTCAATGCATTTGGAAACACAAACTAATATATATTAAGGAAAAGGAGGCTGAATTTCATGTCTCTGCAAACCAAAAGCACCAAGTTCTTACAGTCTAATGTAAGAATTTTGCTGTTTAACTAAAAAACTAGTAGATATTTAAGGAGTTGCTTGTGTGTGTGTTTTTTAAACTACATTAGTTCTCAAGCCAATATTTTCTCAGGATTATATACAAGAGTGTATCTAGTTCCCCCCATACATTTTGAACTGCTTTCTTAGAGAGTTTAGTGCTACATTTACTAACTCTACTAAAGGGAAGCCCTTCTAATCATAATGGTATTGGATAACTTACTACATCCTCCTATGACTAGAATTCATAATTATGGTTGAAATCCCATACACAATTTCCTGGGAGTAACCCCCTGCCCCCGGACACTGAAGTGGGTTACTTCTGTGTAGATATGCATAGGATTGCACTGTTAAGAGTTCTAAGGTAGTAAAATACACAATGCGTTGAATCCAGACTTTGTCATACTTAGACTATTCTCATTAAAATCAGTGGGAATTAAGTTAGATTTCAATAAGTTGCTTTAGAAATGACTAAGTCTGGATCCAACCCATTGGTTTCAATATCATGTTGTGGAAGCATTGTAAAATCTGTTTGGATTGGTTTTCCGGTGGGGTTGCAGTTTTTAAAGTGCAATCCTATACATGCCTTCTCATATTAAGTCTCACTGAGTTCAATGGGGCTTACTCACAGGTAAGTAGATATAGGATTGCAGCCTTAGTAATGTAATTGATTAGATTAACTTTGCATTTATTGCTTTATTATTTGTCTTTATGTTAGCTGTTATCTTTTTGTTGAAAATGTCAAGAAAAATAAAATTTTAAATTAAACATTATTTTGAATTCAAATACTAAATCTGCAGGCAATACGTACCCATCTTAAAAGAATCACCCCCTCCTTCTGTCCCTCTTTCTCCCTCTCTTTGCATGCTTGTGTTATCTGAAAACAAAGTATGTTTTTTCTTTATCATATACAAACATATGCAGATTTAATCAATCAATGAATTGATCAATAAACTCATGTCATTAATTGACTTAGATTTTTTTAAATCCAGGCCTGCTTTTAGGGATCAGGTTAACACAGCACAAGAATGGAGACTTATAATGATCATTACGGTTTTCTTTTGCTTTTAAATGACCTAGGGTGTCTCCATGAGTGATTTACTCCAAGCTGGCTGTGTTTGGAGGTCATTAGGGATACATGATGTCATGGCCATCCAGCAGCCACCCCAGAGCTTATCACAGAAAAACCAGATTTCCTGAGACTGCTTAAAGCCTGATTCTGTTCCTTAAGTCGGGTTCTCCGCAGTACAGTTGCTGTGTGCCCCAACCCCCGCATTGACCTTGGGTATGCTAGCCCTGCCCGGGGGTGTGCTTTTCACCATGACCCTGGTCAAGGGGTGTTTCCTGTCTCTGTGTTTCCCAGCACAAACCAATTACTGTCTACTCAGAAATAACTCCCATTGTGGTCAATGAAACACATCAGCATTTACAGAGATCCCTCCACCATTGAAATAGCACATTTTAAAGCACTATTTCCCTAAAAGCTGTAAAGCGCTTTCTCGGAGCTGTGATTCTCCATTGTTTGGTTTATTGCTCTTTGGAAGTAACTACTTCCACCTTTGATCATCCGATCCTGTGCAGCATTGGGTTAGAAAGGGGGTGGTTTCCCATCCCTTTGTTTCTTGTCCCTGCCTTTCCCAGCACAAATATAAGTGTGCCACTCAGAAGTAATTGTGGTCGATGAGGTTTGTTTCAGAAATGCGCACTCCCGAAGTTACTGAGGTTCCCATGAATCAAAATAATGCATTTAGGAGCTTTAATGTCAGAGCTTCGAAGCTTCGATTGATCACAACACAGCAGGGAGAATGCTGTGTTCTTTGTTGCTTTAAGAAGTAAGTAATGGCGGGAGGGGAGAGAAAAGGAGAATGTTCAAGCTTTGGCAGGTTCAAGGCAAAGAGAACACTCTGTTCTTGTAATTATTATTGCTTTAAGGGAGTAAGTAATGCAGGGGGAGAGAAGGAGAGTGATTTTATCAAAGGTGGGGAGAGCCTGGATGGGGCAGGGAGCCTCTGTTGTTGGTTGAGCAGCCCCTGCCAGTCAGATGACATTCATTCCAACCTCCCAACCCCACCCGGAAGTATGTTCTGTGAAGCAACTTATACTGGTGCAGTGCACTCACTCATGGAGCCCTGCGCGGACCACAGCACACCAAAGCTGATCTCTTGAAAAAATACGGGTAATCCTCCATTTGCTTCTCCTTCTGTTGTCGTGGAGAAACACCCCCTCCTGAGATAATGATTTATTTATTTATTTATTGCATTTATATCCCGATTAGAATTCATGTAGCGCTTCTGGAGTTTTCAAGGTATGTTGCATATATTATTATCTCAACAATCCTTATAACTCCAAAGGATAGGTCACTATTATAATCTCCCATATTGCAACTGGGGGTTGAGACTACGAGACAGCGATCTGCCTTAAGAATCCATCTAAGAATCCATCTAGTTCAGTGGAAGGGAACCTTTGGCCTGCAGGCATTCCCCATCCAATCCATGGAGGTTTTATTTCCCCCTGTAGGCCCTACCCCCTGCCCAAATCACACACCCAGGAATCTACTAGGGGCTTTAGAAGGAGCAGGAATCCCCTGTTATCTCTGATAATTGATAACAAGGAGATTCCTCTCCTGCTCCTTCTGCTGGAGGCTACTGGAGGGGTGGGGAGAGAAATCACCCTGTTATCTCTGATCAGTTTTTGGAGAAAACTGGGGATTTCCCTGTAGTGCACTGGTTGCCCTCTGAATTACTTTGCCTGTGCTACACATTCCCCCATCAGGGAGGATGTGGCATGGGCAAATGGCCCCAGCTAAGGCTTCAGCCATGAGTTTGGCTGGGGCCACTTTGCCTGCGTGGTGCCTTCCTCTATTCGGGAGGATGCAGTGCAGGCAAAGCAGCCCTAGCCATGGTTTTGACTAGGGCCACTTCTCCCATTCTACATCCTCCCCAATGGGGAAAAGTGCAGTAAGGATGAAGCAGCCTCCAGCTGGCACATCAGTGGGGAATGATGCTATCATGGTGTGTGGCCTCTTCTCAGTTTCCCTGCCCTGATCTGGGGAGTTCATATTCCAACATAAGCTTACAGTCTTCTGGTTTTCATATGCTTAACTACTACACAACACAAGCACCCAGTGCTACACATACTATGGCCCAGCCTTACCCAACCTATCATCATCATCATTATCATCATACAATTTATATACAACTTACCATCATTTTAAAAAATCTCTAAGTGGTTTGTTGTTGTTTATTCGATCAGTTGCTTCCGACTCTTCATGACTTCATGGACCAGGCCACGCCAGAGCTTCCTGTAGGCCATTGCCACCCCCAGCTCCCCCAAGGTCGAGTCCGTCACCTCCAGAATATCATCCATCCATCTTGCCCTTGGTCGGCCCCTCTTCCTTTGGCCTTGATTAAAATACATTAAATATATTAAAATACATTGTGATATACATGAAAGTACGTAATAATTGCTAAAACATTGATATAAACATTGCTCAAAACATTAAAACCAATACCTACAACACTATATTTAACAAACAAACTGGGCAGCCCAGTCACCTGATATTATTTTCAGTAATATGGTCACATTTTTCTTGCTGTCAGGAGCTGCCCCTTTTCAGCATGTAACTCCTTTGCTGAGGAAACTGCACTGGCTGCCTATTCTCACCTGGGCCAGGTTTAAGGTTTTGTTACTAGTACATAAAGCCCTAAACAACTTGGGAGCAGGATACCTGAGAGAGCACCTTGTCCCTTATCAAGCTGCCCAGTCACTGAGGTCATCAGATGAGGTGCTGCTGGTGGTTCCACATGGCCTCGTTGGAATCCCCCGGGGAAGAGCCTTCAGTGTGGTGGCTTCCTCTCTATGGAAGTCCCTGTCTCCGGATGTCAGGCAGGAGCCAACATTGTGTTGAAGACATTTTTATTTCAACAAGCCTTCTCCAATTGATTAGCCACAATTTTTACTGGTACTCTGTTTTTAAAATAATTGTTAATACCGAGTTAATTGTTTAATCTTTTATTGTTCACCACTCCAGAATCTGTTTAGATGTGGAGTGGTATATAAATGGTGTAAACAAACAAACAAGAAATTACACTCCTGTTGCAAATGGCAAATTTCATTTTGTGCTACAGCCAAAAAAGAAAAGAAAAGTCTCTTCTTATTCACATGGTTTCAGTTCCATGTGCGGTTCTAATTCATTATGAGTCTGGCTGATCAATTCTAAACACAGTGAGCTGGAATTAGGGCCTGCTTCACACATCATGTGTTTCTTCCATCTTGTTTGTAGCTACCATTTTGACAATTGTGCACACAATTTTTCTGTGCGCAAAATTGCATTTTGCTTGGTGTACATGGGCTCACAAATTGTGAAAATATGGCCAACAGATGTACAAACGATGGAATACATGAGTATAGTCATCGTACATGATGCATACATGTGTATTCACACACTTAGAAGATCTTTTTGTGTAGGAAAAATGAAATATGTAAAATAGTCCAAAAGAGTCAGCAGAAAAACTGCAGTTTAGTATATGAGCATTATAGGATGTCATTATATATATATGAGCATTATAGGATGTCATTATATATATATGAGCATTATAGGATGTCATTTGAAAAGATAAAAATTGATTTTTAAAAATTAACTTTTGGAAAAAAAATTAAAGGATTAACAGAAGGTCTTTGAATCTTTCCTTTAAAAAAATCCTAGCAGGGAACAATCGCTAGAAAGAGTAGTGTGGTTCCAGTGTGCAATACTAATTTTCTTTTGCAATCAGCTGAAAATCTAAATAGACCATGTTTCCAAACTACTTGTTCATGACTTTCTGATTCTCCCATATCTGACAAACAAGGTAAGACAAACTGCATGTATTTGTGTACCGTTGTTGTTATGACTATATGTTAAAATCATTATGTACCTTAGGGAAAAAAAATGAAATTAAAACAGTTATATAAAAACAAAAACACTGGAGATAATTTAGAGATGTATTCCCTCACCTGCATTACTAAGTGGTACAGTCCAGGGATGGCTTTACCACATGCTTCTTCTGAACACATAGATGGCCCCTTAGAAAAATGTATGGGAAAGCACAGCTGTGCTTGCTTACAACAGCCAATCTTATATCTCTTATCTCAGCTGCTGAAGCCTTCAGGTACAATGCAGATTGCAAGCAATGTGGTTACAAATGGGAGGGGGTGAGTTAATTAGTTTCCTTCTCCTGATCACTTATCCTATCAGGTCACTAGATAACACAGTGGAGAAGGGCCATAGCTCAGTGGTAGAACCCATGCTTTGCATGTAAAATGTCCCTAGAATCTCCTGGTATGAGATGGGAATGAGTTCTGTCGGAAGCTTCGGAGAACCAATGCCAATCAGCATAGACACCACTGAAATAGATGGACCAATAGACCTTATACAAGCCAGCTTCCTATGTTCCAAAATAGAGTATCCACTGCCATCTCACTTTGCCTAATGGTAAGGCTGGTGCTGGAAGACCATACAGCACACACCATTGCTAGTATTGAACTTGTGTGTGTGTGTGCATGTGTAGAAATCCACTTTCTGGGCCAAGCCAGACACAAAGAAAGAGACAAGCAAGCAGGTAGGCAATTTCCTGCGGTGAACTGAGCTCTTCCCTGTCATATTTCTGAACAAAGGAACAGAGGAAGGAAGGGAATACATAAGCATAGGAAAGCGGAGACCTCATAAGTGCACTAGAAACAATTCATTAAGGCCCCATTGTATTTTGAGTTCTAGGACATTTCTTCAGGGGCAACTGAATACATCTCATCAACGTGGACAGCTAAAACAAATCTGCATGCTATCTGCTCGAGTTTTTAAAAGATGTAGAGCCTTTACAAATGGTTTCTAGTGCACTAGGGTGTCCATATCCCCTACTTTATAGAGGACAGACCTCTGTTTGAAGGGCTGTCTGGTTTAAACATGAAGAATGATATGAAGGGACGATGACACTGTACTGTTGAAAACACATTCCTTTACTGTGGCCTTCTCTTGATATGACTGCTGTTGTTGCTGTCACTGCCATTGTTGTTGCTGCTGGTTTTATTGTTGGCTTTTATTGCTGTTTTTATGTTTTTATTGCTTTTTAATATTTAAACTGTTTTTATGTATTGTATTGCTGTAAGCTGCCTCGGGAGGGCTTCCGCCCTGAAAGGCGGCCAAGAAATGTTTTCAATAAATTAAATAAATAAACTGTGCAAGGACAGCAGACTGCGCAAGCACACACAGATCATGATCTTACCACCATGGTGAGATATATTGTATTTCTATTTAAATTATATTAATTCTTTCTAAATTTGCATCTGTACTTATAAATTAGCATATGCAAGCCCATGTCCTCTTTTGTCTTCTTTTTTGGCCCAGCCTTCCCCAAGCTATCATCATTATCATCATTATATACCGCTTACCATAGGTTTGAAAATATCTCTAAGCAGTTTACAGGGAGATTAAAACACATTATTCCTGTAATGTTGCATAAATGGTCCCTTTACTGCCACCATTTCCATAATGTTACATTTATGGAAAAACCTGAGGCACCATTTTGTGAAAAAATGGCAGCTCACTGAGGGGACAAGTGGCTGCCGGGTGCTTGCGGACCATGCGGCAGCTTGGCCAGCAGTTCTGGTAAGTGCAGCAGCTCAGTGAGCAGGGTTTGGGAGGCTGAACAGGGGGACGTCTGCTTGACTCCACCCCCTCTCGGATTCCTGCAACATCCCTACTGCATCACACTTTCAGAATCTTGGCCCTCGGAGGCAACGGAAGAAGGCTTGCCTGCTCTGTGGTTCCTCGAGGCTCACTGGGGAAGCTGGTAGCATATTCAATGCCGGTCAGAACAAGGCAAGATGAAAGCAGCACCTCGGATAGCTCCAAGTGGGTCCTGCTTAGTGATGCCACCGAATTTCGTACTTAGGTGGCAAGGCTTGTAACCATTGCAGTGTGCCTGGATCAATGTGTTAGGAATTTATGAGTAAGTTTGGAATTGATTATGTGCTTTGGAGCATGCACAGTAAAGTAGTACACAGATTCCCATTGCTAAATTTTCAGTCATCCTACCACCTAGACCCCCGCACAAAACTTACTTGAAGCAGTCTCATTAGCTGCTTTCTTCATCATCATCCCCGCTGCCACTGAAGCTCTTGCTCCAAGGAGGAGGACTCTGCTGGTCCATCTTCATACTGGCAATCAGAAACAGCAAGAAAACATCACATGACATCATCATGCAGGCAGGCTGCATGAAAGCAACCAGTCAAGAAAGTGGTGCGATGTCATGCCATGCTGTGCAACTACAGCTCCCGGGATGCACCTTGATATTGCGCATGTGCAAAAAACTGGAACATGGAACAGGATTTTGTATTAGATGAGAACTCTCATCCGAGCTCACATGGACAAATTTGTTACTTTCCAAGGAAGTAACAAATTCACTCGTGGTAACTTCACTCATCGCTAGTCTTCCTGGCTGCAACTTTCTCCTACTACAATAGGAGGATGTTGTCTCAGCAGATAGCTAAACTCAACTGAAGTCTAGGGATGTGCAAAAGTCACTTACCTTTTCAAAGGGGGTGATTCGCAGTGGGGGGGAAGCGCTCCGCACCTCCCCCTGAAATCCTAACCTGGGCGGCTTTGCTCTGCGGCAAGTCTGTGGAGTTGCCGGCTGGGTGTATTTGCAGGCATGCGGAGCCTGCAGACGCAAATGGTGGCGGGTAGGGCAGCCACCATGCGCCCCTGTCTTTTGCCATGATAGGCTACGTAAATATTTACATAGCCTATCATGGCAAAAAAACAGGGGTGCAAATGGCAGCGGTGGTGGTGGTGGCGGCGGCTACAGCGGCCGCCATTTGTGTTCCCTTTTTTTGCCATGATAGGCTACGTAAATATTTATGTAGCCTATCACGGCCTCTGCAGGGATGCAAATGGTGTCCCTGCATTAGCCATGATAAGCTACGCAAGTATTTATGTAGCCTATCATGGCAAAAATGGGGAAGCGAATGGCGGCTGCAGATGCGGCCGCCATTCACAAAGCAGCATGAATGGCACCAGGTAAGTGCTCCGTTTCGTGCGCCTTTCGCAGGGTGGTGGGGTGGGGGGCTTTGTTTTGCCACGGATTTCAGGCAGAACTGAGAACCATGGTGGAATTCTCTGACATCCCTACTGAAGCCTTATGCAGACTGACAAGACCTCAGGTTTTGTCCTCCCGGAGGAACTGGCTAGACTGTTAAAGGGCCCTTGGCCTGATTTTGTAGCCTGAAACTTCTGGGATGCTGGAGAGATGGACATTCTGCCAGGAACTTATCTTCTGATCCTGGGGACCATAGCAGGGCTGTGTCCCCTGGCTGGGAGGGCTCTGAATAAGGCGCTGGCTGTCTTACCCCTGAGGAGATTAGCTTGTACCTCATCTTATGGGTGAAAATTCAATGGCTGAAAAGTCACCATAGTAGCTCCAGAACTGGCATAGTTTCTGGGCTGCCTCAGGGTGTGCTGGGGAAATGGGAAGGCTTTGGATCCTGTACATCCAAGGCCTGCCTTGATCCACCACCAACTTGCCCCTTACACCCTACCACCATTGGAGCACTAACAGCACAGGACCAATGGCAGCAGATGTTTCTGCCATCACAACAAGGAGGCCCCTGGCAATGGACTTCCTTCTCTGCCCATGGACCTTCCTATGTGCCCACAAAGAAGGAGGTCTGCAATATCCTCAGAGTCCTGAGAAACCCTACCATGGACCATAAGATCGCTCTCTTAATTGAACTGTCAAAGCTGTGAATTGGAAGGTCTTACTTCAATTGCATTTCATTACCATTTGATCTCATTGGTCAATTCCCTCTCTCTCAAAACCCATAGGTATAAATAATACCTGCCAACTAAAGACAACAGATTGGTTATCAACAATGTATTTATTTAAGAGATTTCTTATAAAATAATCCCAAAGTGGGGAACAAAAAAAATAAAACAGAGTAAAATAATACAATATTGATCAAAATAAATTGCATAAACAAATGGGGGAGAATTGTAACAGATAAATAACAGCTTGCAAGATGCAACAAAAGAACAGAGAGGAAAACTGAATCAAAAGTTTGGGACTTAGCTGGCACCACCTGTATTTGAGAGGGGAAAGGAGTTCCACAGTCTGGGTGCCTGTACCAAGAATTCCCTCTCTCACGTATTGAACCCCAGGCAAATGTGGCACCATCAAGATCCCCACTCAGTCTTAATATCTGGGCAGGTACATAAGGGAGAAAGCCAGAGCCAGTGCCAAGGGTAGGTACTGTTGGGCACATGCCGAGGGCCCACACTCCAGCAGGGACCACTGACAAGAATCCCCTGGACTTGCTCCTCGTCTTCACCATTGAAACCTGCTTGTTCACCTGCTTCTCACTCTGGCCCAGACAACAGTGGTGGTGAGAAAGTCGAGCAGGAGATGCCACTACCTGCTTGTTCACTGGCTCTCTGCCTGTCAAGAAAGCAACAAAGCAGTAGCTGTAGAGAGCCAGTGTGGTGCGGTGGTTCGAGTGTTGGACTGGGAATTGGGAGACCCAGGTTCTTGTCCCCACTCACTTGGCCATGAAGCTCACTGGGTGACTTTGGGCCAGTCACAGACCCTCAGCCCAACCTATCTCACAGGGTTGTTGTTGTGAGGATAAAATGGAGAGGAGGAGGATTACTTACGTACCCCACTTTGGGTTACTTGGTGGAAAAAAGGTGGGATATACATGCAAATACATACATACATACATACATACATGAGGAGAAACAGGACGAGGAGCAATTGCAGCTAGTGGCAATGGCAGTGAGAAGGCAGCCTCACTGTGGGAGGTGGCCCATTGAAGGTATCTTGCCGACGGGCCCTCAGAAACCTGGAGCTAGCACGAGAGAAGGCACTCCATCAGGTAACCAGGTCCTAAGCCATGTAGGCTTTTATATGTCATCATAAGCACCTTGGTAGCTTATTGGCAGCCAGTGCAACTCCTTCAGAACTGGTGTAATATGTTCCCAGTAGGCTGTCTGCGGTTGTGAACAATCACTCAGTTGAATTATTCACAGACCACTGTTTGGGTTGCCTTGTTATTTAACCCCACTGCTTTACAATGTTTTCCTCTACACCCACATGAGTGCATAATACCTACCAGCAGAGGATTAGACTTCATGCATCTGATGATGTGGACTCTAGTGCACAAACATTTCTGCCATAATAAATTTGTTGGTCATTAAGTTGTTAGAGGACCCTTTGTTCTTTGTATTAGCCACTGTGGCCTCTGTCCTAAATGCCCACAGGATTTTATGATTTAGCATAGGATTTCCTAGATTGCAAAGGAGAAGTCTATGTCATTCAGCCCAGAGTAGAATGTTCAAATGCAGAAGGTTAGCACAGTGAAACCTGAACTGGAAAACACTATGCTTGGCATTCGTGCCTGTTTTAATCAGCAATAGAACAAGCAGAGAAGAGGGAAAAGAAATGCCTTTAAGATCTGGGGCACAAAACACCTCCATCCTCAAAGGAATCCCCGGAGCTCATAGAGTGTATTTGATGCTTCAGCCACCCACCTGTTCTTGATGTGATAAGTGATTAGAAATGCATGTTTCAGATTCACCTCCAGGGACATGGAAGGATCTGTGCTTATAGCTGAAGTGACAATGGCCATGTGCACAGCTGTGTAAGAGATATCTATACCCCACGAGGGAAGTACAAGGTGACCAACTCTTATGACTTTATTGAAATGTCCCATCGTTCTAGGGGTCTGTTAGATAGTCTTAGGTTGCAATCCTATACTAATTTACCCGGGAGTAAGTTTGATTGAACCTAACACGGCTTACCTCTGAGTAGACATGTGCAGGATTTCACTGTTAGGGTGTAATTCTATTCATGTTTAGACAGAGAAAAGTCCTACAATTCCCAGTCATGGCTGGCTGGGGAATGCTGGGAGTTCTAGGACTTTTTTCTGTTTAAACATGCCTAGGATTGTGCCCTTAGTAAGCATGAAAATGTAAGACTACCGGAGGGAGCACAACTATGGTGAACAGCCTACTACACAGTGTCTGGGGGGCCATAGGATATTTAGATTCCCAGGTCTTAGTTTGGAGAAAGTGCTCTGATCTCAGGTCTGTGAATCCCTCCTCTCTCTCCTCTTCCCTTCACAGCTGGTGCAGAAAGAACCATGCTGGCTGCCACTCTGAGGGTGGGAACTCATCCTTGGAGAGGAGATAAAGGGGGCGTTCCAGTGGGCAGGGAGGGGGGGAGACTGGAGAGGCCAGGTATGAGCTATACAAAGTCCTCTCCAACCTCCCTCCCTCCCCCTCCGGAACACCTCAGCTAGATGGGCTAAAAAGCCCGTCTAGCCAAAATGCAGAGCGGGAAGCTAGGGAGGCTGCGATCACCTCTGCTGCCCCTCCTGCTCTGCACTGGATGCTCATAAGCCTCCAGATTCAGAGGCTTACAAGCGTTGAGGGGGGAAATCATAGGACTGTGCCCTTATTTAGAGGCAGCCTTGGCTGATTTCTGGATTTTTGAGGGTGGCTCCAATTTCTGGGCACTAGAAATGGGCCCAAACATTTTGGGGCGCGGTTAAAATATTAAAATATCCCCCCACCCCCTGTATAGCACTTCAAAGTCTGCTGCTTGAAGTGGGCCTTGTGTCCTACTTTATTTATTTATTTACAACATCTATATACCACTCCCCATCTAAAACAGATTCTGGAGTGGCGAACATAAGAGGTACAATAGTAAAAAAGATAAAAGATGAAAACACTGTATTTAAATTAGTAAAAACAGAATGCCAATAAAAGCCATGGCTAGTCATGTAAGGAATGCTTCCTGGAACAGAACTGCTTTATGGAGGACAATCTTCTGTTTGAAGCTCTCTCAGAGCCTGATGGGCCTTAAAGTTGCCCATAAGCACCTGGACAGAAGAGTGAGCAGCGAGCACACTAGTCTTGCCCATTATATTGTTTTTCTATTTAAATTATTATTATTATAATTATTATTATATTTGCATTTATGCATACAAATGGGCATATCCAAATTTTATGCAAACCCATGCCCTTTTTGACAATGCATAAGTAGCTATCCTCGGGGCGCAATCCTATTCAGATAGGCAGCCGCCTCCAAACTCGAGCAGGAGAAAGCAGGGCAAGGGAAGCATGGAGGGGATCATTCCCTCTGCACTCCTCCTGCCCTGTGTTTTCGGCTAGACAGCCAATTGTGGCTGTCTAGCCGCGGGAGGGCAGAGTAGGGGAGGAGGCTGCTGTGTGATACATTGGATGTGTTGTACAGGCATTTCTGGCCTCCTGGCCCTGGAACGCCCCCAGACATGCCCCTTTTCAGCCGCTCCGCACTTCTCTTGTGAGCGTGGAGCATGGGGCTGTTCCGTGCTGCCTCTGAGGCAGCGTGGAAGTGTGGGGAGGTCAGTTCTCCGGGAACGGACCTTGGAGTGTGGGCTCCGAGGTCAGTTCCTGGAAAACCAGATATCCTCTGGCCATCTAGCTGCTGTCTAGCAGCCATAGGATTGCTCCCTCCGTGGGTTTATTCATGGGGCCTGATGGTAAGGCCAGCCCTGGAAAATGAGTCCTTTAGGTGTGATCTGATTCTCTAATGAAATGGCTGCCATCTTGCAGTTATGGAGCAAATGCACTCAGGAAAACCTGAGTGATTACTTCCAAAACCCAGAGAGAAATGTAACATTAAAGAGTAGAATATTTCCATCTCTTACAACTTTGTGGGTATGGGTAGGGGGATTTTTTGGTTAATCTTTATGAGTGAAACTGCAGTCAAGCCTTTTGCCTTGACTTGATTAAAATTTAACAGGCCACCTGGGGCCAGATAAAATTGCTTCAGGAGTTGTACTGCCTTGCCTGCCACACACCATCTCTGCTTTAAAGAAAGGAAGTTACTACTAGCTTCTTGGGTTTCTGACATGAAACCTTCTTTATTACTGGATGCTTATCCTGCCCTGTCCCCTCTCCAAAGTACTCAGGCAGAATAACAATGTTTACACATTTTAGCAATAAAAATGCTAAATTAAAGAAAAAAACTTGACAAAGTAGTTTAACATTATATTTGGCATTAAATTAAAAGAATCTCCTGCTTCTCTGAACAGAAAGATTTTGCATCTGTTAGAAACATGGTTGTTGCTTCCCTCCCCACCCCCTTTTAAATGGGCAGGAATTTTTTATTAGCTTCCAGAAGATACTTAGGTTCAGGCTTTGACATATCCCTGAAGGAAAGAAGTTCACAAACTGGAGAACAACTTACCCCCCCCCCACTCTACATGCTCATGGAAACCTAACTTGGGAAGTAGCGTGCACAGTTAACACAATGCTTTCCTGTCAACACTATGCTGATGGGAAAGGAGGAGGTATCCAAAATGGCTGAAAAGAGGGAAGAGAAAAGAGAAAATAAAAATTGATAGCGGCCTGAAACATTGTAGATCTTGTGTTCTTGACCCAAACTTAGGATCTGGGTGGACCAAGTTATAATTGTGGAACTTTAAGGTTGCAATTCTATGCATAGTTGCTTGGTAGTAAGCCTCACTGTTAAGCTCAGTTGGACTTTTTCTGAGTCAACATGCATAGGATTTTGCTGTAAGTGCTGGCATAGCTTAATGCCTAAGTGTGTGAGCTGGGTGTTAGCAGAAGTGGGTGAATAAAGGAGACTGAATTCAGAAAGTGAAGGGCTTGGCAAACTTTACTGGGTCATAAACAGATAGTCCCTACCTAAGCAGTCAGAAGTATAACTCAGCAGAACTAATCAGGCTAGGCTTTTAATAGAATGAAACCCCCACCACTACTAAGCATGCTGAACATGCTAGTCTGTTTATACATAAGAAACCCAGTCTTAAAAGGACAATCATTTGGTTCCACCAGGCTGCTAAGCCACACTCTCCACCTTGTGACTCCTGTTTGCACCCAAGGCTCTCTGATGCATCCAGAGCTGTTAATTAGCTTTGCACGCCAAGTGACCCCTGCTATTGAAGCTAATAACTAGTTTAAAAACTCCAATAACAAATTAACTCTTAGCTTGCACCATTATTTGGTGTGATCCCCTGCTGTTACAATCCAGCACTGGGAATTCTTACTCAAATCTTACTTCAGCCACAGACTAACCAGGAGCAATAGGACAATCCAGTATTATCTTAGCCCTAGATCACCCTTTCAAAATGCAGATCCTTTTCTTTTCTTTTTAACATTGGCCCACCTTACAGCACTGTTGTAAGGACTGAACTCAAGAATCCAAAGATCACTGAACACTTGAATGATTTATATAAATGAGCTTACCCTGTCACTTTAAAGCCAGAGACAAACAGAATCTACAGAGGACCCTGTCTCTTCCAGTGAAATGAATGCCCACACAGACTTCAGATTTTTGTGAACTGCTCAGAGAGCTTCAGCTATTGGATCATATAGAAATGAAATGAATGAATGAATAAATAAATACATTCTGCGAATGCACATCTGAACATCTGCTTATTATTGATAAAGGCTAGAAAGCATGAGATGTAAATTCTAGCCAGTTAGACAATACAGTGTGAAATGTAAAAAGTGTTGCAAGATTTTCATGTCAAACCAGTTTAAAGCCAAACCACTGAAGTCACTGGCATAAATGCAGGTTATGGCTGGGTACGCACAACACGCTAACCCACAATTAGTGGTTGAGGTTGTTGTTAAACCATGGGTTCTTGTTGAACCATGGGTTATCGTGTTGTCTGAATGCAGTGACTGGGTTTGGACGATCAGCCAGGAAAACTACACAATGTGGGTTCTTTTTCTTGTCCTCGTGGGTGTCAGTTGCACAACTGGCATTTCCCTAATTACCTGCACTGTGTTGCAGGTTGCCATGTCATCTGAACCCAGCACATGGTGCCACAGGGGTGGCTTCTAACCCACCCTGCAACCCATGGCCTGCAGTAGGGGTTGTGGAGTGGGTGCGAAGCCACCCCACTGTGCCATGCATCAGGTTCAGATGACATGGCAACCCATGATGTGGCATGGGTAATTAGGGAAATGCTGGTCACATGCGAGTGGGGGAAACAACCCATATTGCATTGTTTCCTCACTGATCATCTAAATACAGTCAGTTTGTTTTCTGCAGGGTGGCTTGTTAACCATGCAGTGAGGCTTCTGAACCACACTGAACAACCCAACAGCAAACCATGGGTTTTCAAGGCGTCTTGTTCAAGAAAAATAAGCCACACTGCATAGTTAACAAGCCACCCTGCAGAAAACATGCTGTGTTCAAACAACACGATAACGTACAGTTCAGCAACAATTCACACTCAACCACTAGATTAGTGTATTGTGTGAACCCAGTCTATAAATGCAGTAAGGATTGCAACCTAAGAAGTTGAAGCATAAAAATGTTTTATTTAGGCTGAAATCTCTTTCCTAGGAGACAGCCTCATAGAACGTAATGGGACTTACAATGCAATCCTATACACGTCTACTCAGAAGTAAGTCCTATTGAGTTCAATGGCAGTTATTCCCAAAGAAGTACACACAGGATTGCAGTCTGAGTATACACACATAATATCACACTGTTAGCTTCTGTGTGATTCTCTCCTCTTCATAGAACAGCAAATCTCATTGAGGGGGCAGGGGAAAAGAGATGCATATATGTTCATGGTTAGCTTTTGGTTAGACAAACAAGACCAAAGATAATTTTGAAAAGTGAAGTCAGAAACTGTATACTTCTTTATTGTCTCATCACAAAAATGTTCAGTCTAAATGAACCTTAGATCTCTGGGCACTTTGTCATGGTAATGGTAACCTAATGCAGTTGATTTCCTTGAACCTTTTCTCCCTCCCTTTCAGCAAGGTTGCACTGAAAGCACCTCCTATGCTGTGCAGATAAATGCAATCTATTCTGTTGGGTTGGGGGGGGGGTATTTTTGTTTTTTTATAGAGGCACCAGATTTCTTTCTTTAGAGGACATTGTCAAGCCACCTTTTGCAGTTCAAGGTTCAAATGCTTGGATTTGGGACATACTTTATTAAACTGGCTCATGTGTTGCCTTGTCTTACTGGCATTTTTTCACTCACAGGGGTAATTTGCTCATAAGAAATGTAATGTGTGCGAGCCAATCTCTAAGAGATTTCCTATTTTTCCAAAGTACAGCCAGAGCAGGTGCAATTGAGGTCGATAAGTTAGTTTACATGTTACATCATTCACACAAACATATGACTCCAGTAAGGGAAATGATTCTCTCAACAAATCTGACAGGGCCAGCCCTACCATTAGGTAAAGTGAGGCAGCCACCTCAGGTGGCAGATACCAAGGGGCAGAGAGCTGACAGAATTGTGGGTGCAATACAGTCTGCCCTGTGCCCCTAAGCTACAGTGCTGCCCTCAGGTACAGTGGAGGACATTATCCCTTCACCAGTGTTGAAGAAAGATTCAACTGGCTGGCTTTTGTACATGGGCTGAGGGGCAGTGCCATCTTGTCTGCCTCAGACAGCAAAATATCTTAGGCTGAGCCTGTAACATCTCGGAATGCCTGGCATTTCTTCCCTTTATACAAAACTGGAGACCCCAAGACAAAGCTATGGAGAGAGGCATCTTTGAGATTTAGAAGCCATCACAATGATTGTAGTTTCAAGGCAATCAAACTCTTTCAGTCAAGTTTCAACAAGAGCTAATGGCAATTGCTTCAGTAAACAATGAACTTCCCGTGGTGTCTGCCTGAAGAGAAAATGTATTTTTCATGTGGGAAGTTGGAGACCAGCTGAATCCAGAAGACTGAATGGCTGAACTGAGGGAAATCTGGGTCACCATATAGTCACAATGGCTACACTATAGCGGAGCTGTTTCGAGTGGCCAGGGGCCTTCTACAGTCTGGCTCATGTGATGAAAATTCTGACCACTTGACAGCCTGCTGTGAACAATTTGCCCAGCACTTTGCTGGTGAAATCGCTCGGATCCGTTCTGACTTGGATGCTGTAGATGCTGCAGATCCTGTGGATGTGACTTTGGCTCCTGCTTGTTCAGTGTTGATGGATTCTTTTCAATTTGTGCAGCCTGAGGATGTGGACAGGATCCTTGGAGTGGTGAGAGCCACCACATGTATGCTGGATCCTTGCCCCTCCTGGCTTATTAAAGAGGCCAGAGGAGGACTGGTTGAGTGGACAACGGGAGTGGTTAATGCCTCTCTGGAACAAGGCATTGTTCCGTTATGCTTAAAAGAGGCTGTTGTGAGACCTCTGTTGAAGAAGACTTCCCTGAATCCCACCATACTAGATAACTATCATCCAGTCTCTAACGTACCATTTTGGGCAAGGCATTAGAGTGTGTGGTGGCCTCCCAGTTCCAGGGGTTCCTGGATGAAATGGATTATCTTGATCCATTTCAATCTGGTTTCAGGCCTGGGTGTGGGATGGAGACAGCTTTGGTCACCTTGGTGGATGACCTACACCAGGAACTGGACAGGGGGAGTGTGTCCCTGTTAGTTCTGCTGGACCTCTCAGTGGCATTCAATACCATCCACCATGGTATTCTTCTGGGATGCCTCGTTGGGATGGGACTTGGAGGTACTGTTTTACAGTGGCTCCATTCCTTCCTAGTGGGGCAAACTCAGAAGGTGGTGTTGGGGGATGCCTGTTTGACTCCATGGCCGTTAGCTTGTGGGGTTCCTCAGGGTTCGGTTCTGTCCCCCATGCTATTTAATATCTACATGAAACCTCTGGGAGAGGTTGTCCAGAGTTTTGGAGTTCGGTGCCACCAATATGCTGATGATGTCCAGCTCTACTACTTCTTTTCCCCAGATTCCAAGGAAGCTGTTTCTGTACTTAACCAGTGTTTGGCATCAGTAATGGACTGGATGAGGGAGAACAAACTGAAACTTAATCCAGAAAAGACAGAGGTGGTCCTGGTCAGTAGAAAGGCAGATCAGGGAATAGGGATTCAGCTTGTGTTGGATGGGATTGCACTCCCCCGGAAGACTCAGGTTCACAGTTTGGGGGTGCTCCTGGATTCAGCCCTAAGCCTAGATGCTCAGGTTTCGGCAGTGGCCAGGAGTGCTTTTGCAACTGCACCTGTTCCTGGAGATGTCTGATCTGGCCATGGTGACACATGCCTTAGTTACATCCCGTTTGGATAGCAGAACACGCTCTACGTGGGGCTGCCTATGAAGAGTGTTCGGAAACTGCAGCTGGTCCAAAGAGCCTCAGGCAGCAAAATCTCTTGGGCCAGTCCTAGAATCCTAGAATCATAGAATAGTGGGGTTGGAAGGGGCCTACAAGGCCATTGAGTCTAACCCCCTGCTCAATGCAGGAATCCAAGTCAGAGCATCCCTGACAGATGGCTGTCCAGCCTCGTCTTGAATGCCTCCAGTGTGGGAGAGCCCACTACCTCCCTAGGCAATTGGTTCCATTGTCGTATTGCTCTAACAGTCAGGAAGTTTTTCCTGATGTTCAGCCGGAATCTGGCTTCCTGTAACTTGAGCCCATTATTCCATGTCTTGCACTCCGGGATGATCGAGAAGACATCCTGGCCTTCCTCTCTGTGATAACATTTCAAGTACTTGAAGAGCGCTGTCCTATCTCTGCTCAGTCTTCTCTTCTCAAGGCTAGACATGCCCAATTCTTTCAGTCTCTCTTCATAGGGCTTTGTTTCCAGTCCCCAGATCATCTTTGTTGCCCTCCTCTGAACCCTCTCCAGCTTGTCTGCATCCTCCTTAAAGTGTGGCGCCCAGAAATGGACACAGTACTCCAAATGAGGCCTAACCAGTGCTGAGTAGAGGGGAACTAGTACTTCCTGGGATTTGGAAGCTATGCTTCTATTAATGCAGCCCAAAACAGCATTTGCCTTTTTTGCAGCCACATCACATTGTTGGCTCATCCTGCATGCCAAAGGCCCCAAGTTCAATCCACATCAGCTCTAGGTAGGGCTGGGCAAGACCCTGTCTGAAATCTACTCCTGGCTTGTCCATTTTCCCACCCAGCATGTCCCCACACAGGATGCCAAGCTTACTAATAGGAGTAGTGATGGGGGCTTGAAAGGAAAGAGAAGAGAGTTATAAATCAACTAATAAAGCAGCCTTTCCACTCAGTGCTAAGGTACTTGTGCCTTTGTAGCAGGGTTCTAACCACAATAACCTTCTTTGTTGTGATGCTGGCCAAGAGAGACCTTGACTCTCACCTTTGGCTCAGGGAACATAACTCACAATGCAGCCAATTATTATCCCACAGTCAGCTTCACAATGGCAATAACTGGCTCCTGAAAATAGAAGTGTCCTTGCTCTCCAAAAATGGATTTTAAAAAGTAATGGTGTGTGTGGGGGGGTCCATTTACCTACCAACAAGTGTGTTCACTTTTCACCTTAAATAATTTTTTAAAACACAGCATATCCATCCACACCTGTTTACTTCCAAACTGGAATAGAGATGGTGCTTTCTTTCAGGTGACTTCCCGTACAAAGATTCACGACTTCTCTTGCTTCTTACAAACCAGACGCTAGTTGCTAATTTGTAAAAGTAGAGAAATCAGGATGCAGGGAAGCTTCACAATTATGCTGTCAGATCTTGAAGCTGGTTCCCCTAAACCATGGGTGGGCAACTTTGGGTGGTCTGAGGGCCACTTTCAACCCCCTGGAGCCCCCCCTGACCGCACTCCTGCTGCTGCACCACTGAATTCGTCGGTAGCAGCAAACCACTGTGGAGGAGTAAAAAGAACAAATGTAGCTTGTTTTCAAGCTACATTTGACCCTTTTGCCCCTCCATGATAGTTTGCCACTGAAATTCACTCACAAACCACTGTTGTTGTTTTTTGCCACTGCTGCGAATTTTGGTGACTGGGCGGTAGTGGCAGGGTTGGCTGGGGAGGTTGCAGGGGTTGTCTTTGGCCCATGGGAAGCATGTTGTCCACCCCCGCCCTAAACCCAGAAGTGTATGTGGGGGGATGAGTGGGAAGGATGCTGGTTGGGGTCAGGAACAATGTAAAAATAATAATAATGGTAATTCAAGTATCTCACAGATCTAAAGTTTTATGTGCCCAAATGAAGCCCTCTGGCTGCTACTACCAGGTAGAAATTTTCCTCCAGACTTATTGAAAGAATAAGTCATTTTCTTTCAGCAAAAGATGTAGCCTGCCTTAGTGTCCAACCAAAATTTCTCTGGGCCTGGTACAAACTTCTAACTACCCCCTTCTTTCTCCACCCCCCCCCCGCCCCTCATCACAAAAGGCCTTGTCTGTTTTGAAAAATTAGGAAATTGATTGGTGCCCTTTAGTTTCTTTAGGTCTCTTTGTTTAAGCTCCTTACTTTTCTGACTGTCTGATTTATATTTATAGCCATACACAGCAGTATGGCATGTATGTATATTAATTACACATGAATGACAATTGTCCTTTAGATGAGGGGGTGGGTAGGCTTCAAGCTTGTGGGATCTACTTTTTTAAAAAAAAAATTAGATCCCCAAGATCCACCAAATGGATCTCACCAAGTGGCTCATTGGTGGTAGACATACAGTGTGAATTAAAAGGTACCAATGAGTATAGGCTCAACCCAGGAATCTCTTTTCATTACCTGAAATGAGCTCTTATAGATAACTTGATAGCTAGATAGATTTATTACGATCATAAATCAGCACATAAAATGTACAATAATTTCACACAATGTGCACATGAGCTCATAGCCTTTGCATGCAAAAATCCATGCCTGGTCCCTCCCCGTCCCAGTTTTCTTCATTTCAGCAGCCAGAAAGAGAGAAAGAGAGAGTCTCCTCCTCCTCCTCCTTATTAAACAGCTGGAAGTAACAAACCTTTACAGGTTCGGTGTACCCAGAGATCTACCAGTACATCCTGATCTACCTTTTGCCCAGTGGAGGCTGGTGGTTATGGTGTAAGTGGGGTGGTGAATCCACTCTGGGTTTCAGTGAGAACCAGTCAGAACTCTAAAGGAGCTATCCAAAGTGCAAAGCTTTGCACTTTGGATAGCTCCTTTCGTGTTCTGACTGGTTCTAACTGCAACCAGGAATGGATTCATCTCCCCACTGACACCAGAGCCACCAGTCTCCACTGCTTTTGCCTATTCCTGCTTTAGGCATGTTTCCTGTCACTGGGATCTAGTGCCAGGTCTTCTATGCAGTCTGGGGACTTGAGGCTCAATTCATTACTCTCACATGTTTGGGGGGCTGAACATCCTGCCAGCAGAATTTGCTCCCATCAGTGTTGTTGTTGTTGTTGTTGTTGTTGTTGTTGATGATATTTTCTGTGCACAGGAAATATCAGCAAGAAGAAAGGAAGCCTGGGATGCGTAGTTCTTCAGGGGGCATGTCACATGGGGAGGTATGCCAAAGCTCATGCATTCTCTCTAGCCTGCTTTGGCCATTCCCTCTTATGTCTTCCCCACTGTGTGGTGGTGGGGAGTTCAGGGACACACTTGCTGGCCTGGCCCCCTCTGCCACCCAGGGTTCTAAAGTGTGTAGGGAACCTACAGGTGTAGTGCAAATGCCCCACTTCAGAAGTTCATTCCCAATGCTTGGAGGGTGGTGAGGCCTGGCCATTGGGAACGTGAAGGAAGGGGTGGAGCCATTGAGAGAGCCCCTATTCTCCCCTAGCATGTGATGGTGTGTGTGTGTGTATGTGTGTGGCAAAACAGACATTACTTTAAATCTGCATCCAGCAGCTATATCTTAATTTTTTTTATATACCCTAGAGTAGGGCCTAATCCAAATTGAGATTCTAGTATGGGGGGGGGGGATAAAGGGGTTATTAAGATCCAAACTGGGGCCCCTGTGTCTACTCTAGAATAAAATGAAAAAAATACTGCTAGACACAGATTGAAAGGAATATCTCTTTTGGCCCAGTGTGTGTGTGTGTGTGTGTGTGTGTGTGTGAGAGAGAGAGAGAGATGCTTGAACAAAGCTTCTCTCTCTCTCTGTTCTAGATCCTATGCATGCTTACTTGACAGGGATGATTCCAAGGCAGGGGAGGGCAGTGTGTGCCCCCCGCCACCCTCCTGGTATGGCCCTGCTGCCCCCTGCCACTGCGCTAGCAAAATTTGCAGCAGTGGCAACAACAAAAACCTGGTGGTTTACTACTACAGAGCAGTACATCAGTCAAATTCAGCTTGTTCTCCAGAGTCCAGGACCTCATCTACACGAGCCTTTTACTCCATGGCAGCTGTGAGTTGAGGTCCCTTGGGACAGATGATGCAGTTGCCACTGCACAGCCATCCGTAATTTTCTGCCAGAAAATGTGGATTTCCAAGGAGGCGTTCTGCTGCGATGTTTTTCGTTTGCTGTGGTTGCGAGCCGTCTTCCAAAACAACTTTGCATTTTGCGGTGGGCGTGTTCTAGGCATGCATAGTGCTTGTGTTGCTCTGTGACACCCCTTTACTCCCCCTATCCCTTCACAGATGTACAGTTACAGAGGCACAGAGAGGCGTTTTCATCAATTTAACCACACGTTTGCATGTTTTTGCAGCTTTGTATCTTCGCAATGGTTGCTTTTGGACTCAGTGCCCAAGGCCTGGGGGGAGGCATCTTGGGGGAGGACCAACTTTGCTCCAGCCACCAGTTCAGAGTGATGGGTAGGCACGTACCACTCACGTGAGAGTCTCAGGCTGGGGAACTGACAAATAGATGGCGTGGAAATGAAGGAGCACAAAACACTTACTTTTTACCTAACGAGGGACAGAAAGACACAACAGAACCTCTAAAATCCAAACAGCCACTTGAAGTGTCGTACCCCCATGATCATGGGATTGTAAAACTGCTTTAGTATAATGGCAAAAAAGGGGCATGATGGAGTCTATTAGGGAAGCCTGCAGTAAATCACAAGTGTATCCCAGCAGAAGCTAATTTGAAGCTGAAATGCTGCGCAGTAGCAACGGAATGAAGGGTGAAAGCAGTGCCATGTAGACAGGACCCAAGAAGTAGTGAGAGGAAGCAACTGCTCTGTCAAATATTTGCTGCTACCCCAGATTTCAGTAACAATATGCTAAGGTCCTTTATAGTACAAATTAAATCCTTGGTTCCCTTGTTGTAGTCTTTGCCATCCCTTTGTTTTTCCATACTGGTTTTTCTAGAGTCATCCCTGTTAGTTGGACAAAAATGCCACTGAGTTCAATGGGGATTATCCCATATAAGTGTGCATAGAATTGCAACCTATGTGTCTGTTTATAAAACAACTTTACAAGAGGAGCTTCCCAGTTGTAGCATCCAAGCAAATCGGTGCTCTTATACCCTCTCTCCCTGTCTTCAATATCTTTAGAGCACAGCCTATCGACTGTGTGGAGAAAGGATGCCACACTTCTAGTGCTAGTGTTGTTGTTGTTGTTCAGTCGTTAAGTCATGTCTGACTCTTTGTGACCCCATGGATCATAGCACGCCAGGCCTTCCTGTCCTCTGCTTTCTCCCGGAGTGTGCTCAAGTCCATATTCATTGCATCGGTGATGCTATTTAGCCATCTCATCCTCTGCCATCCCCTTCTCCTTTTGCCTCCAATCCTTCCCAGCATCAGGGTCTTTTCCAGTGACTTTTCTCTTCGCATTTGGTGGCCAAAATATTTGAGCTTCAGCTTCAGTATCTGTCCTTCCAATGAGCAGTCAGGGTTGATTTTCTTTAGGATTGACTGATTTGACCTCCTTGCAGTCCAGGGGACTCGTAAGAGTCTTCTCCAGCACCACAGTTCGAACGCATTAATTCTTCTGCGCTCAGCCTTCCTTACAGTCCAGCTCTCACAGCCATACGTTACTACTGGGAAAACCACAGCTTTGATTATGCGGACCTTTGTCGGCAAGGTGATGTCTCTGCTTCTTACTATGCTGTCTAGGTTTGCCATAGCTTTCCTCCCAAGGAGCAAGCATCTTTTAATTTCATGGCTACAGTCACCATCTGCGGTGATCTTGGAGCCCAAGAAAATAAAATCTGTCACAGCTTCCATTTCTTCCCCTTCTACATGCCAGGAAGTGATGGGGACAGATGCCATGATCTTAGTTGTTTTAATGTTGAGTTTGAAACCAGCTTTTGCACTCTCCACTTTCACCCTCAACAAGAGGCTCTTTAGATCCTCTTCACTTTCTGCCATTAGGGTGGTATCATCTGAGTATCTGAGGTTGTTGATAATTCTCCTGGTAATCTTAATTCTGACCTATGATTCATCCAACCCGGCATTTCTCATGATGTACTCTGCATATAAGTTAAATAAGCAGGGCGACAACATGCAGCCTTGTCGTACTCCTTTCCCAATTTTGAACCAATTGGTTGTTCCATGTCTGGTTCTTACTGTTGCTTCTTGGCCCTCGTACAGGTTTCTCAGGAGACAGGTAAGGTGGTCTGGTAATCCCATCTCTTTCAAAATTTGCCACAGTTTGTTGTGATCCACACAATCAAAGGCTTTAGCGTAGTCAATGAAGCAGAAATAGACGCTTTTCTGGAATTCTCTTGCTTTCTCCATGATGATCCAGCGAACGTTGGCGATTTGATCTCTAGTTCCTCTGCCTCTTCGGAACCCAGCTTGTACTTCCGGTAGTTCTTGGTTCACATCCTGCTGAAGCCTAGCATGTAGGATTTTGAGCATAACCTTGCTGGCATGTGAAATGAGCGCAATTGTGCGGTAGTTTGAACACTCTTTGGCATTGCCCTTCTTTGCAACTGGAATGTAAACTGACCTTTTCCAGTCTTGTGGCCACTGTTGAGTGTTCCAAATGTGTTGGCATATTGAGTGCAGCACTTTAACAGCATCATCTTTTAGGATTTTAAATAGCTCAGCTGGAATACTGTCATCTCCGCTAGCTTTGTTGTTAGTAATGCTTCCTAAGGCCCACTTGACTTCACTCTCTAGGATGTCCGGCTCAAGTTCAGTGACCGCACTATCTAGGGATGGCAGAGAATTCCGCCACGGATTTCAGTGAGGCCGAATGCACTGGCATTCAGCCCCCCGAAATCCATGGCGGAACAGCCTGCCCCCCCGCCCCCCCGCGGATTCCCCCCCGGGACGAAGCTTACCTGGGGTGGATGTTCAGGACGGTGGCGGCTCCAGTGGCGGCAGCTGGTCTTTCGACCGGCTGCCGCAGCTGCCATTTTCATCCCGGTCTTTGCCATGATAGGCTACGTAAGTATTTACGTAGCCTATCATGGCAAGCCAAGTGCAAAAAAAAAAAAAAGGCGTACGCAAATGGTGGTGGCTACGGCAGCCGCCATTGGTGTTCCCTATTTTTTGCCGTTTTAGCCTACGTAGGCTATTACAGTGAAAAAAAAAGGAACACAAATAGCGCCCACTACGCTATTTGCGTTCCCCTTTTTTTCCCACCGTAATAGCCTACGTAAATATTTACGTAGGCTAAAATGGCAAAAAATAGGGAATGCAAATGGTGGCTGCCGTAGCCGCCGCCATTTGTGTATGCTGTTTTTTGTGGTTTTTTTGCCCAGCCATGATAGGCTACGTAAATACTTATGTAGCCTATCATGGCAGCCTGGCTGAATGTAAATGGTGGCCGCTACGGTGGCTGCCATTTGTGTCCGCAGCAGCCCGTCTGTGGCCGGAAGTCCGGCTGCGGACGGCCCTGGCCGGCTGCTCTGCAGAGCTGCCACAGAGCTGGCTGGGCAGGATTCTGGGGGGAAGGACTGGATCGCCTCCCCCCCCGTTGAGGATTCCAGGGGGAGGGATGGAGCGCCTCCCTGCCCACCACCAAAGGTAAGTGACTTTCGTACATCCCTAGCACTATCATGGCTATCAGGGACATTCAGATCTTTCCTGTATAGTTCTTCTGTGTATTCTTTCCACCTCTTCTTAATCTCATCTGCTTCTGTTAGGTCCCTGCCTTCTTTGTCCTTTATCATGCCCATCTTTGCACAAAACATTCCCTTGAGATCTCCGAATTTCTTGAAAAGATCTCTAGTCTTTCCCATTCTGTTGTTTTCCTCGATTTCTTTGCATTGTTCATTTAAGAAGGCCTTCTTGTCTCTCCTTGCTATTCTCTGGAACTCTGCATTCAGTTGGATATATCTTCCCCTTTCTCCCTTGCTTTTCGCTTCCCTTCTTTCCTCAGCTACTTGTAAAGCCTCATCAGACAGCCACTTTGCTTTCTTGCATTTCTTTTTCTTGGGGATGGATTGAGTTGCGGCCTCCTGAACAACGTTACGGGCCTCCGTCCATAGTTCCTCAGGCACTCTGTCTATCAGGTCTAATCCCTTAAATGTATTCCTCACCTACATTGCATATTCATAAGGGATATGATTTAGGTCATACCTGAATGGTTTAATGGTTTTCCCTACGTTCTTCAATTTAAAATTTTGCAACAAGAAGCTCATGATCTGAGCCACAGTCAGCTCCAGGTCTTGTATTGACCGACTGTATAGAGCTTCTCCATCATTGGCTGCAAAGGACATAATCAATCTGATTTCGATATTGACCATCTGGTGATGTCCATGTGTAGAGTCGTCTCTTGTGCTGTTGGAAAAGAGTGTTTGCTATGATCAGCGTGTTCTCTTGGCAAAACTCTATTAGCCTTTGTCCTGCTTCATTTTGTACACCAAGGCCATGCTTGCCTGTTATCCCAGTGATTTCTTGACTTCCTACTTTAGCATTCCAATCCCCTATGATGAAGAGGACATCTTTTTTTGGAGTTAGTTCTAGAAAGTGTTGTAGGTCTTCATAGAACCGGTCAACTTCAGCTTCTTCAGCCTCACTGGTTGGGGCATAGACTTGAATTACTGTGATGTTGAATGGTTTGCCTTGGATTCATACTGAGATCATTCTATCGTTTTTGAGATTGTACCCCAGTACTGCTTTTCCCACCCTTTTGTTGACTATGAGTGCTACTCCATTTCTTCTAAGGGATTCTTGCCCACAGTAGTAGATATAATGGTCACCTGAATTAAATTCGCCCATGCCTGCCCATTTTAGTTCGCTGATTCCCAAGATGTTGATGTTCAGTCTTGCCATCTCATGTTTGACCAGCTTACCTTGATTCATTGATCTTACATTTCAGGTTCCTAAACAATATTGTTCTTTACAGCATCGGATTTTCTTTTCACCACCAGACACACCCACACCTTTCGGCTTTGGCCCAGCCACTTCACTCTTTCTGGCGCTACTTGGAAATACCCTCTGCTCTTCCCCAGTAGTATATTGGACACCTTCCGACCTGAGGGGCTCATCTTCTGGCGTCATCTCTTTTAGCCTTGTGATATGTTCCATGGGGTTTTCTTGGCAAGAATACTGGAGTAGGTTGCCATTTCCTTCTCCAGTGGACCACATTTTGTCAGAACTCTCTGCCATGACCTGTCCATCTTGGGTGACCATTGAAAAGAATGCTTCTAAAACTCAAGGAAACAAATCCAGTATGCAATTATGCAGAGGTAAATCCCACTGAAATCAGTGAGTTTCCTTGGGAATAACTGGGAGGGATTACCGATTTGAGCAGTGTTTTTTATTGTAGCCATTATGTTGTTGGCCTCACAGTGGGTCTAATTCTAAACACAAATCCATTTGAAGCCTTCTGTGTGTCGGAGAGAGAGAGAGAGAGAGAGAGAATGAATACATTAATTGTTATGGATGTATTTTACATTGCTCCAGAAAAAGTACTTCTTCCTCACATACATTGCCCCTGTTAGAGCAGTTTTCTTTTTTCTTCCCAAGTTGAGAGAACCATTGTGTGGACCAGTAGCTATGGTTGCTGATACTTGATCTGTTTATTCCACCTGAAAATCTCTGACCTCTGCATTACCTGTGTAAGAAGAATAATAGAGCAGTGGAAATACATTGACACAAGATTCTCCCTTTACTTGCAAGACAGCTATAGACATAGGGAATTTGAATTAGAATGGGCCAGCCTGCCCTTTGGGACCTAGCTACAGTTCCTTCTAGTTTTCTGATTTCAAAGCCAACTGCTCCCCCTCCATCTCTTCCCCAGTTTTCACTGTCAGAGTCACTGATTGCATTAACCTGCCCATGGGTAAATTCATCCTCTTCTCTTCTTTGAGAGGAGGGGGAAAGTTTGAGGTTGTTTTACTGGCAGCGGCAGTGGGGGTGTTGTTGTTGTAATGGCTCTTTTTCTAAGCCACCTGAGTTCTGTCACTGTAGGGTAGTGACAAATGGCCAGCTGAAGTGCAAAGATCAAGTACTGGGACAGCAAGTTCGCATGCTTTACACGACACCTGATGAGACTGTCATTTCTCAGAGACATTGGCCAATGGGGATGTGGCGACAGAAGCTTCCAGTCACTAAGGTACCATGTCTGGCATCTTGTATTCAAACCAGTAACCTGCAACGCAGTGGCTTCCTTATGGCTTCACTTGATAATCCCACACATTCTCATGAATTAATAAAAGATGTCAGATAGATATATCTATAAATAATGGAATACACAATACTATTTTATTGAAATTTTATAAAGCTCTGCTCTGGGGAATATAAGCATGTGTAGAAAACAATTCAATTGTCTGTTTGAAAATCTATCCTAATACTTGCATACATGTCACTCATACATTCTGAGTTCTAGGCTTCAAATGCTTTTGTTACTGAATGCCCTCATTCACACTCTAAAAGGTTCGATATAATGTTTTATCATGTGGTATTTCTCATGTTGTAAGTGTTTAATTTTTGTGAACCACCCAATTACACATATACATGAACTTGCATGTGTACATGAGTACTTGATGAATGAATACAGAGGCATGGTGCACACATGGTGGATAGAGATGAGGCGCAAGAGCAGCTAATGACAATGGCAGTGAGAAGGTAGATCCACTAAGGGAGAGGGCCCATTGAGGTTGTCTTGCCCAAGGGCCCTCAAAAACATGAAGCCAGTACTGGTTGTAGATACTTGGAAACTTACAGCAGGCGCAGGCTACCCTGGTTTTTACTGGCTTTGGGTAATGTATTCAAAAGGGTGTAATCATCCTGACTGCCTAGACACCATGGTTCATCAAGTTATCTAGAAATGGCCAAAAGGCTTACATATCCAATAATGGTTAGATTCTTGAGCCAAAGGCAATGATGGGAGACTGAATGGCTAAGGACCCATGAGCCAAATGCAATTTGGTTGCAAAAATAGATTTTGGAATGGATTGCCCAGGAATAAGGTGTCTCCTTGGAGCCTCACTAATCCAAGGAAAATAACAAAGGTGCTTCCAGACAGAGGGCTAACACGCTAACACCTAAAAGGCATTGTGCAGCTGTTCTCTGTCTTTTCTTCCTTAACACTTTTTTTCTGGATATAATAAAGATGGAAGAAGCAATGGGGGGGGGTGAAACAAGAGGACTACAAACTGGAGACAACAACATCTGGATCCCTCATAAATTCCATGAATGAGGCAGTGCAATTGCACCTTAAAAGCCTCATCTGGAAGCTGGAGGATGTCAGGGTATGTGGCCACACCCCTGATATCAAGGGTGGCCACATGGAGACCCCCCGGCCACACGGACACCCCCCAGCCACACTGCTGATATCATCCAGTCCCTGGCTGAAGCATCAGCTGGAGCTCCAGCTGCCATTTTGGCGAGGGACTGGCTTGCCTCCCCAATGTGGGAAAGCTCCATGCTGGTTAAATCACCTTGACCCATGCAGCGGCTGGAATGTTTCAGCTGCTGCAGAACCCAGGGATGCTTTTCCTGTGCTGTGTTCTCCCAGTGGGGGAAGGCACAGCATAGATGAGTCCCCAGCTTGGGGCAGCACATGCACTAACTTGGCCAGTGCTGGGAGGAGCTGTTTCTCCCAGAGCCAGATGTCCCTCCCTGCATCCACACTGTCATCTCCAATCTCAGGCTGGCAATAACAGTGAGGATTTTTCCAAGGGGGATTCCTCCAGGTATCCAAGGATGCTCCACAGCCAAGATAGGGAACCTCCATGGGCCAGATTAGACCTGCAGGCCAGAGGCTCTTCATCCCTGCTTTAGACCAATTCAATAGTCAGAGCTTTCCCAAAAGACTCCTGAGCACTGTAGTTTGATGATGGTGCTGAGAATCTTCTATTTGGGATACCTAATCTCTCCTCCTCACAGAACTACCATTTCCAAAGGTTCCCTGGGGGAGGGAATGACTATCAGCAGTTTAAGTCTGTGGTGTAAATATGCCTAAAGGGACAACAGCAGCCAGCCTGAGCCAGGGTTGCTCAGATAGGTGCAATTCTAAAATACTTACCAGGCAGTAAGTTCCACTGCATGCAGCTGGACTTGTTTCTAGTGAGACATCTTTATCGATCTTGTTGATGACGTCTACAGACAAACCACATGTTTAGTGGGCGAAAGGTCAAAGCATGAAGGACAAAACTGGCTGAAATTCAAGCATTTTGGTTTTGTGCCAATCACATTACAAGCCAGTTTCCTTATAATAAATCAAGCACTGACTGATGTAGACATTTTACAGGTTATGAGTGTCCCTTGGAAAATGTGTGCGGTAATTTAAATACCACTTCTCTCCTCATTCCAAGGCATCCACAAGTGCACATGCAAACTGAAGAAGTCTACTGGAAACCAGTTTAGGAGTGTCCTTTGACTCTGTGATTGACAGCTATAGGCTTGCCTGGTGACCATGTCATTTGAGAGACCCTTCATTCCCGCTCCCAAGTCTTCTGCAGCCTGTGGTGTCACAGAAGAAGAGCCCCCCATGGTCCTGCCAAGTTCCTTGCTGTCAGAGAGCTAGGGCCTGGACTAATTCATTGCAGTTGAGTTTAATTAAACTGCACCAGAGTTGTTTCCTTGGTAAAATAAGTGTGGGAAGAGAATGTGTGTCAAAAGAGACATGCCCCTTACTGTGTGCGCTTTATTGTTACACCACCACTAATATATTGTGGGAATTCCCATGGAGTCCATGATAAACTGTATTATTAGCTTCCCTAAAATAGGCGTTCTACCAGCATAGGTTACCACTGTAGTCTGCAGTTCCATTAATCCTCCTAATTTATTATATTACAGCTGTATGTGAGGTCTCCTAAATTCATTGCACCCCTTTCATCTCAATAAAAATGCTTGTTTTTCCTCCCAGATAAAGCCAGTTATTATTTGTTGTGTCTGTTTCTTCAAAGCCACTTGCACGAAAATGCAATTACCAGCTGAGAAATGTAAACTGCATTTGACACATAAAACATAAAGATTGTATTAGCTCTATTTACTGCAGAAGTATATGAAGACATACATACACATCCCACATACTGAATTTTTATTTAGTTATGGATTTATAAAGTATTTTATAAATACAGTTATGCTGTGTGTGTGTATCTACAACTATATCTAATCTATTTTATTATCTATCCATCATCATCATCTATCATCTATCTATCATCTATTTGTCTACATATACTACATACATACATGTCACACACACATACACACAGAGTCACACAACAATAAAGCAAGACACCCATAAACTAGAAAAGCCATGTCTGTAGGATCCTTTCATATTATAAGACACGAGAATAGGAAAGATATAACGATAAATATAAAACCCAATTGAAGTCATTGTCCTTCTGACTGAGGCTTCATTGGGTTGTATTCTGCAGTGCTTTATGCAGAAAAGAAAGACAAAAGCCCTACATAAAAAAGAGTACAATGTAAAGTACTACTATAAGTTCCTTTGAACTCAGCAGAATTTACATCTGAGTAACCATGCTTTACTCAGGGGTCACGGTGACTTAGTGGTTAAGACGCTGAACTGCAGAATGGAAGGTTGGCAGGACAGCAGTTCGAGACCCGAGTGCCGCGTGACGGAGTGAGCTCCCGTCTTCAGTCCCAGCTTCTGCCAACCTAGCAGTTTGAAAGCAAGAAATTGCAAGTCGATAAATAGGTACCGCCTCAGCGGGAAAGGTAACAGCGTTCCGTGTACCTCGGTGTTCAGTCATGCCGGCCACATGAGCATGGAAGCGTCTTTGGACAGCGCTGGCTCTTCGGCTTAGAAACGGGGATGAGCACCACACCCTAGAGTCGGACACGACTGGTTGGGGACACCTTTAGCTTTACCTTTAACCATGCTTAGGATTGCACCAGAAGATGGGCAAGGGCATGCATATTCTTCATCTAATGCCTGCAATATCCGGTGATGAGTTGTATGTGTAAATGGGCCAATCGTAAATGTCACAACACAGCTAGAACTTCCAAGATTGGGACCTACCACAAAATGTGGCAGTGTGGAGTGCTCTTGTGCAGGGTTCCAACTAGCTAGCTGTTCCAAGATACTCCATTTCAATAACAAAGCAAAACAAAAATATTAAGAAGAAAAAACAAACCAAACACAGATGAATAGAACTGTGCAGTGGACCAAGTTAAGAAAACGGATCCCACAGAAAACTGGTGTGATACCACCTCTCTTACTCCCTTCAAATCCCACCCTTCCTGTGAAGCATTTGGCACAACCCCAAAGTTTTCATGTCCTATTGTAACCTAGTCTGTAACAAAGCCTAAGGACATGCAACTGAAACAACTGCATACTGATTGCATGTTTACCCCTCTTTTCCTCCCCTTCCTTGGTCTGTGTGCACTTCCCTGCCCTAATTCTTCTCCTTCTCCTCCTCCTCTTGTTTCCCTGTGTTAGTTTTTTGGCTGTAATCTCCTCGAGACAGTGAACTGTCCTCTTGTATTCTGTAAAGCACACACTGATGGCATTATGTTGTTGTTATTATTTTGAAGGTAATACTTGGCTATTCCTCCTGTAGTATAAAGTTCCATGCAATGTCTAGTGTTCGTATTTGTGTATTTATTCATTTTTAATGGAGGAACGGGGCTCTTGTTAGCTCAGCTTTCAGCTTCAAAGTGCTCATAGTGCTTTTCTATTCACACTTGGGTTGGGCTTGGGTTGGGATCCAAGACTTGAATCAAGCTGAAGACATGAAGTAAGTTAGCATGCACATTCCTGACAGGCAACTCAAGATCAGTGGCTTTCAGCCTTTTCAGCTGTCACCCACATTTGATGTCAAGCTGGAACATTTCACCCATTTCAACTCTTGTTCTATGTAATCTGTCTAATCTGCTCTCCCTATTTCTGTCCTCCTTTCTGATTTTTTTTTTTGTCTGTCTGTCTCTTTGCTCTCTCTGGAGACAATTGTATTTAAGTGAGTTGAAGGTGCTAGTCACTGTTGCCTGTGATGTATGCACTTGTTTCTTTCCCCTACTGTCATCTCTGGTCAAAACAAGCCAGTGTGCTGTAGTGGCTACGAGTGTGAGAGATGGAATGGGGTGACTTGAGTTTGAATCCCTGCAACTATGAAGCTTACCAGGACACTTCAGGCCATTCATGCTCTTTTGGCCTAATCTACCTCCCACGGTCATTGTGAGGACAGAAGTGTTTGTGTATGAGGGGTGGGGGCAGAAGGTGGGGGGAGAGGAGAGAATGATGCATGTTGCCTTGAGCTCCATGGAGAAAGGGCAGAATATAAATATAACAACAACAACAACAGCTGAAACTACTCACGTGTCCTTCTCCTTCCTTCCCCAGCACATTTGCTGCTATAAAATGAATTGCATGATGATATTGAATAGCAAGTTTTCTCTGCCTATGCTCATCTTGGATTCCTGCATTGAGCAGGGGGTTGGACTCGGTGGTCTTGTAGGCCCCTTCCAACCCTTCTGTTCTATGATTCTATGATCTTAACTGGGTTCTGCTTACAGGGGAAGGGAAATTTGCAATATGATGTTGTCACATTACACATTTAATAATGGTAGATGTTACCAGGGGAGAAAAGACAATTAGATGTGCAGCTGCTGCTTTTAGTGGCAGCCACACTTGCTCGTAATGTATAGGGCTCGCTGGTATGTTCCCCTGTCATTTATTTATGTACTACATTTTTATCCCGCACTTCCTCAGAAGACCTCAGGGCATGGTACATGGTTCCCTGCTTTTATCCTCATAACAACCCTGTGAAGTAAGTTAGGATGAAAGATAGTGACAAGCCCACAATCACCCAGTAAGGTTTGCGGCTGATTGAGGACTTGAATGCTGAGTTCTAGCTCTCTACTCTACAAAACTCTAGACATGACACTGCACTCTCTGAAGAATAGTCTGTTTCCAACCTAAGTCAAAGGGAGAGAACTGAAGTTAGTTATGCATAAGGACAGATATTGGTCTGTTGTCTGTCTGTCTGTCTGTCTGTCTGTCTGTCTGTCTGTCTGTCTATCTATCTATCTATCTATCTATCTATCTATCTATCTATCTATCTTCAGAGCTATCACCACCCCGTGGAACGACTCTTTCAGCACAGACAGCAGTTTCACACAGCAGATATGGCAGAGCAGGATAGAGAGAGGTATGAAATAAAATGTATATCTAGTCAACCTTATACTAGTTGGGGTCTGGATGTTATTCCCAGTCTCCTGTGCACAAATAATATTGCAGGAGAGGAAGAGGAGGAAGAATGGCTTTCCTTTCAGCTTGTCTTTAAATCAGATAATCTTGAGAAAAGATCTCCAATACCATCTTCCACTAGGTTTTTACATTTCACTGAGTGTATTTACTCAGAAATATGTTCCCCTGAAGACAATGGACTTCCTTTCAAGTAAATGAGCTGAAGATTAGGGTGCTAGGATTGCATAATTATGTGTTGAATTATGGATTTTGAACAGATAAAGCAAAGCTGACTATTCAAACTGTAACTTCTAGTGTTTTTTCCTCTTCTAGCGTTGCGCTGAACATTTCTCCCACTTTTTTCTTTTTTTTACCATTCTCATTCAATTTGACAGAAGAGAAATTGCTTTTGAAAAGAAATTCAAAGGTGAAGAAACTTCAGAGACATTCTCATGGGTTGCGTTTGGGTTTCTTGGGCTTACCTTACTTAAGAGGTGGCCAAGGAGTGAGCACAAGTGCCTGTCTGCCATTGTACAATCATCTTTCCAGCAGCCTGTAGCCTCCTCAGCTTCCTACACTTCAACTAAAACCCAGTTGAAGGCACCATGAGGTAATTTCTCCCATGGGGCTTTTTCAGATCAGGACATGCAGGCAGCCTGAGAGGCTAGAGGCTGAGAGGCTCAAAAACACTGCAAAAATAAATGATAAAACATCCTGAATGAGGCAGAACAATGGAAGCCTCCTTCATGGTGGTGGTGGAGGAGGTGGGGAGAAAACTTTCAGGAAATTGGAGGACAGATGTTGGCAGACCACTAACTCCACTGCATCCCTGGAGCTAGACACAACAGTGATCCCACCTGCATTGCAGTGGACGCAAACTGGGGGCCAGCCTGCTAAGACAGCTGATGCTGTTGCATCCTCCTAGGGAAATTTGGTGAAATTGCCTCCCAGATTTCTCTGCCCACAAGTAAGGTGGAGAATTTCAAGATGCCACCTGTGCACAGCTCTGTTCCCTTCACTGTTAAATGACATGTAAACATGTGTTTTTCTTGAGTGGTAAATCAATGCTTTATTAAGTTAATTCTTTCTAGAACAGTTTTATTTTAGGTAATGAGGAAGCTGTACTCTAAAATCACCTGGAACATATTACAGCAGTGGAGTTGAACCTTAGGGTGTCAGGATTACTCAGATGTCCACGCCCCCTTTCCCTGTCCCCCAGAATGCCAATTATTTGATTGTTTCCTGGCTTTTGCTTAGTTTATTTCCCATTCTAAAAGGCTGAAATGACTGTTGTAAGACTTATTTTCTTGGAGTAAGAGCTTTAAGCTAAAAGATGCTGGTATTTTTGTAGATGCTGGTAGATTTGGGGCAAATTTTGTATTTTCAGCCCCTCCCCTTTTCTTTTGGCCCTGCCCACTGCTGGAACCATGTGCTTCTCCAGAACTGAATTCAACATTCAGGCTGAAAGCAGTTTGACACCTCTTTGTTACTGCATAGGGCAGAACAGAAAAACACAGAAAAAAGGCTTTACTGAGTTGTATCCAATATAAAGGTAGCAGAAAATGTACAAACTATGTTGTTTTTTCCCTAGCGGTTGTGTGTTCCATTAGTAATTACATGAGCAACTCCTAACATAATGAAGTCAACATGAGTTGTGAAAGCACTGGTGCAACAGCTTGCACAAGCTGAATTGAATTATTCTATGTGACACCTATGCAAGGATGAAGATGGGGTTGGCACAACTGGAGACAATTTGTGTAAAGTGTAATGCACGTTGGGGCAAAAAATCCCAACTTCAAGTATAACCTGATGGAATCTGAGGTAGCGGTGACCGACCAAGAAAGAAATCTTGGAGTTGTGGGGACAGCTCAATGAGAATGTAGACCCATTGTGCATAGGGATGTTGGGGAAATCCGCCACGGACTCCAGTGAGGCTGGATTCTTTGGAATCTGCCCCCCCCCCGGAGTCTGTGGTGAAACGGACTACCGCCTCCAACCCACCCCCCAAATCCCCCTGGGATGGACCCTACCTGGCGGTGGATGCTCCAGGTCAGGTCATCCTCCTTCTGCAGCCAGCCTGCGGAACGAAATGGTGGCTGTCGTAGCGGCCGCCATTTGCGTCCCTGCCCATGGCCATGATTGGCTATGTAGGTATTTATGTAGCCTATCACAAAAAGAGCAGGGATGCAAATGGCGTAACAGGTGCCATTTGCATCCCTGCTCTTTGCTGTGATAGGCTACGTAAGTATTTATGTAGCCTATCATGGCCTAAGGCAGGGATGCAAATGGCGTCCGGCGTAGCGGCCGCCATTGAGTCCGCAGTGCAGCAGCAGCAGCCGGCAGTCTGGCTGTGGCTGGCCAGAGAGGATTCTGGGGGGGAGGGATGGATCACTTCCCTGCCCCCCCTGGGGATGCCCTGGCCGGAACCAGGTAAGGGATTCGTACATCCCTAATTGTGCGACTGCTGTGAAAAAGGCAAATTCCATGTTAGACATAATTAGGAAAGGAACTGAAAATAAAACTGCTAAGATCATACTCCCCTTACACAAATCGATGGTGTGACTATACTTGGAATACTGTGTACAGTTCTGGTCATGGCACCTAAAAAAAGGTATTGTAGAGTTGGAAAAAGTGCAGAACAGGGCAACTGATACTATCAAGGGGCTGGAGCAACTCCCCTATGAGGAGATATTACAACATCTGGGATTGTTTAGCTTTGAAAAAAGGCAAGTAAGGGGAGACATAACAGAGGTGTACAAAATTAGGCATGCTGTGGAGAAAGTGGATAGGGAGACATTTTTCTCCCTCTCATAAAACTAGAACCCAGGGTCATCTCATGAAGCTGACTGGTGGGATATTCAGGATAGATAAAAGGGAGGACTTCTTCACACAGCGCATAGGTAAACTATGGAATTCACTACCACAAGATGTAGTGATGGCCACCAATTTGGATGGCTTTAAAAGGGATTGGACAAATTCCTGAAGGAGAAGGCTATCAATGGCTACTAGTCCTGATTGCTATATGCTACCTCCAGCATCAGAGGCAGTATGCCTATGTACACCAGTTGCTGGGGAACATGGGTGGAAGGGTGCTGTTGCACTCATGTCCTGCTTTTGGGTTTCCCGTGGGCAGCTGGTTGGCCAGCATGTGAACAGAATCCTGAACTAAATGGACCTTGGTCTGATCCAGCATGACTCTTCTTATGTTCTTATGTGCTAGCAGAATGATACTATTGGATACAACCCAATGGTTTAAAGTAGATGTATGTTACAAGGGCTGATTATTTCACATACCTTTTTTACTTTTATAGCCCACCTCCTCAAGGCTTAAGGGAAGTAACAATTTCGCTCTCTGATCCTCTGTGTGTTTGCTCAGAAGGAAGTCCCACTTTCAGTGGAACCTACTCCCAAGTGAGTGTGCATAGCATTGCAGCCTCTCTTAAATTTTCTTCAAAATCCCCCTTCGCAAATATTGTTGTAAAATATTCCCCAAATACTGCATATTGAATGCCAGTGTTTGACATCAGACCATATTCTCTTTCAATATTTTGTATCTGACAGCATTTGAGAATTGATTTCTGATAGTATTTGACTGTTGATATTAAAATGGGACGTTATTATAGTTGGCATGCAAAAGTATTTAGGAACATAGGAAGCCGCCTTATACCGAGTCAGGCCATTGGCCCATCTAGCCCAGTATTGTCAACACTGACTGGCAGCAGCTCTCCGGGGTTTCAGGCAGGATTCCTTCTTAGCCCTTCCTGGAGTTGCCGGGTGCAAAGGTATTTGATTATTTTTATAGTTGACATGCAATACTAGATAGGAGTTTGATAAGTCACATGAAGTATGTTACCATTTTAAGTGCCCAAGGCAGTAAATAATAATCCCAGGTTTGCGGTTGTCTGAGAAATGTCAGTGCTTATTTCTAACATAATCCTGACATTGAAGAGCTTAACCTAGCTTCAGTCCTTAAAAGAAAAGTTTTACTTTGCTCTCTCCCTGGCCACTTTTGCTTATTGAAGATCCCCTTGCACTTTGGAATGATCAGAGCTGCAATTAACCTGGGGTCCTGGCAAAGTTCCAGCAGAAGTAATTCCATTTTGCCTGCTTAGGTTTCCTCTGCTGTTCCAGTTGGATTCAATATTGTGCTGCTTTTTTATACTCAGCCTTGTGTGATGTTGTTGTTTTGTGATGTTTAACAGGTATATCATGTCCTCCTCTCTACTCGCTACCTCTAAAAAGAGCTAAGTATCAATACTGTATAAAATGGTGCTTCACATAATCCGTTTGCAATATGAGTTTCTCTAGTCAGTTATCTATTCCTCATCAATGTCAGGTGGCCTCTTTTTAAGAAGAAAAACTCTCTCTTGGCTCACTTGCACATTAACAATAAAAACAACAACAATAGTATTTCTTAAAACTTTTATTACATAATTACCCTGTGTCCTATGGGACTAGTGGTCCATTACACAAAATGTGTCACCCTGGAATGTTTCAGCCTATTCCATAATACTAGAACCTGGGGCCAACCATTGAAATTGATTGGCAGAAAGAATCAGCACAAACAAAAGGGAATACTTCCTTGCACAGTGTACGGTTAGGGCATTGGTGCTGCAAGATGTGATGACGGCCACTGACGTAAGGTGCAATCCTGTGCATGTTTAGATGGAAAAAAGTCCTACAACTCCCCATGCTGGCTGAGAGTTGTAGGCCTTTTTTCTGTCTAAACTTGCATAGGATTGCACCCTTAGCTGTTTCTAAAGGGGAATTGGGCAAAGGATAGACTATTAGCCATGAGAGCCAGTGTAGTGTAGTGGTGAGAGTGACGGACTGGGAGCCGGGAGATCCGGGTTCTAGTCCCCACTTGGCCATGGAAGCTCACTGGGTGACTTTGGGCCAGTCACAGACTCTCAGCCCAACCCACCTCACAGGGTTGTTGTTGTGAGGATACAACGGTGAGGAGGAGGAGAATGTAAGCCGCCTTGGGTTCCTTGCGAGAGGGAGAAAGGCGGGGTATAAATGCAATAAATAAATAAATAAATAAATGAGGGCTATTTAGAACACTGTGTCCTGGGGAGCCACAGTGGGGGAAGACTATGGGGCCTTTTTTGGGAACATCTGGCCAGCTACTATTGGGCACGAGACCTGGACTAGACGCATTATTAGTCTGATCCAGGAGGGCCCTTCCTAGCTTCTTTAAATAGTGCACCAACAGTGCAATCCTATACTTGTCTACTCGGAAGTAAGTCCTATTAAGTTCAGTCGGATTTACTCCCAGGAAAGCAGATAGGGTTGCAGCCTTGAACACTAAAACAATCCATTTTAAAAGGAGAAAGAGGGGAAAGCACGTGGTGGCCCTACACTTTCTAGCAAAGTTTTTTGTTTGTTAGTTTTAACTGTTTTACACCAGCCACTACTGCTCTCTGTTTTGAAGTGCGCTCAAATTTTATTGCTGTAACTTATTTATTTTTATAAAATTTATTTTTAGGCCACCAGTAAATGTGGAACCCTTATTGTAAACCTCTTCAGAGACCCTTCTTAAGGCTGAAAAACATTATAAATGTGTTTTTACATTTTTTAAAAACCCTGTGAAAGTTGCGAGAAGCCACCCAGGCAAATTTGCTGAGGCTGGTCTCAGATTTGGAGCCTTTCTACACAAGGCATTTATTGTGCATTCGTGATTCCTCACTCATGGTCGTTTGTGGGTGCTTTACATGACATTGTGGAGAGGTTTGTTACCCACCCTAACAAGCCACCCTGACTGGGTTTGGACTAGAGATGTTGAGGGAAATCTGCAATAGAATCAAATGAGTTCAGATTTCTATGAATCTGACCTGTGGATTCTTCAGTGGACCAGCTTTTCCTGAGTCACATGGATTCCACAGACTGGCAGACTGGTTTAAAAAAAAAAAATAAATTTCTGGAATTTAGGCAAATTTAGTTGTAGAACAATACATAAAATAAAAAGACCCACCAGCCAAAAATGCACATTTCCCCCATAGGGTAAAGCATGAAAATTCACATGGGAGTGGGTGTGTGCATTTTTGCAAATGCAAATGTCCACAAGTGTGAATTTGCACAAATGCAAGTTTGCACAAATTCAGGAAACTGGAAAAAATGGATTCTGTCAATGAGTAGATGACAGAACGAAAGGCACCTGACAATTCGCGAAATGCAGACGGAATGGATTTTACAAAAACCATATATCCCTAGTTCAGATGACATGAGAACGGTGTGATCAACCTGTGATCATGTGAACCACAGCATTCGCAGTGGCTGCACCACCACTGAGGAACACCTTACCTTGTAGACTGCAGATGGCCCCCTCTCTGGCTGTCTTTACCCTAGTTGGAAAGACATTTTTATTCTGGTAGGCTTTCAGCTACTAAGTACCTGCTGTTTCATCTCAAAGTTATGTTTTATCTTCTGTCTCTGTCTTGGCTGTATTTTTAATGTGTTGTTACTGTTGTATTGTTGTTGTATTTTATGACACTGTGATTTTAAAGTGTTGTAAGATGGTCTGAGTAGTGCATAGGCACTAGAAAGGCAGGATAGAATTCTTTATATAAATAAATATAGCCATCATGTCTAGTAGCCATTAATCTTTTCCTTCCTAAAATTTCTTTTAAAGCCATCTAAGAGCCTAAACAGGCATTACTTTAAACATGTGACTTAGCAGCTATGTTTCTTTTCACTTTTACTCTACAGTAGGTGCAGGGGGAAGACTTATCAGGATCTTAAAAGCCCCCCTAACCCCCTCGCTAGGGTCTCAATCTGGATTGGGTGCCTTGCACCTGCTGTAGAATCATAGAATCATAGAATAGTAGGGTTGGAAGGGGCCTACAAGGCCATCAAGTCCAACCCGTGCTCAATGAAGAATTCCAAGTCAGAGCATCCCTGACATATGGCTGTCCAGCCTCATCTTGAATGCCTCCAGTGTGGGAGAGCCCACCACCTCCCTAGGTCTTTGGTTCCATTGTCGTATTGCTCTAACAGTCAGGATGTTTTTCCTGATGTTCAGCCGGAATCTGGCTTCCTGTCACTTGAGCCCATTATTCTGTGTCCTGCACTCTGGGATGATCGAGAAGACATCCTGGCCTTCCTCTCTGTGACAACCTTTCAAGTACTTGAAGAGTGCTATCATATCTCCCCTCAGTCTTCTCTTCTCAAGGCTAAACATGCCCAGTTCTTTCAGTCTCTCTTCATAGAGCTTTGTTTCCAGTCCCCTGATCATCTTTGTTGCCCTCCTCTGAACCCTCTCCAGTTTGTCTGCATCCTTCTTAAAATGTGGTGCCCAGAACTGGACACAGTACTCCAGGTGAGGCCTAACCAGTGCTGAGTAGAAAGGAACTAGTACTTCCCAGGATTAAGAGCTATGCTACTACTAATGCAGCCCAAAATAGCATTTGCCTTTTTTGCAGCCACATCACATTGTTGGCTCATATTCAGCTTGTGATCAACAACAATTCCAAGATCCTTCTCGCTTGTAGTGTTGTTGAGCCATGTATCCCCCACCTTGTAACTGTGCATTTGGTTTCTTTTCCCTAGGTGCAGAACTTGGCATTTCTCCCTATTAAATGTCATTCTGTTGTTTTCTGCTCAGCACTCCTATCAAGATCACTTTGAATTTTGTTTTGGTCTTCCAAAGTATTAGCTATCCTGCCCAATTTTGTGTCATCTGCAAATCTGATCAGCATTCCCTGCTCCTCCTCCTCCAAGTCATTAATAAAAATGTTGAAGACCACTGGGCCCAGGACTGAGCCCTGCGGTACTCCGCTCATTACCTCTCCCCAGTTGGAGAAGATCCCATTGATAAGCACTCTTTGAGTCCGATTCTGTAGCCAACTGTGGATCCACCAGATCGTTGTTTCATCTAGCCCACTTTGAGCTAGTTTGCTCATCAGGATATCATGGGGCACTTTGTTGAAAGCTTTGCTGAAGTCGAGGTATATGATGTCTACAGCATTCCCACAGTCCACAAGGGAGGTTATTTGATCAAAAAATGAGATCAGATTCATCTGGCAGGATTTGTTCTTGACAAATCCATGTTGGCTTCAAGTAATCACTGCATTGGTTTCAAGGTGCTTCCAGATGGATTGCTTTATGAACTGCTCCAGAATTTTCCCAGGGATTGATGTCAGACTGACTGGTCTGTAGTTCCCAGGTTCCTCCTTTTTACCCCTTTTGAAGACAGGGACAACATTAGCCCTCCTCCAGTCATCTGTCACTTCATCCGTCCCCATGATTTCTCAAAGATAATAGTGGTTCTGAGAGTTCTTCTGCCAGTTCCTTTATTACTCTAGGGTGCAGTTCATCTGGCCCTGGAGATTTGAACTCATTCAAAGTAATGAAGTGTTCCTTGACCATATGCCTATCAATCTCAAGCTGCAATCCTGCCCCTTCAGCCTGTACTTCGCCTTTGCCAGGCGGGTCATAGACCCTCTTTTGGGAGAAGACTGAGCCAAAGTAGGAATTGAGCACCTCTGCCTTTTCTTTGTCATCTGTTATCGTTTTGCCATCCTTATTTAGTAGCTGAACCACCATTTCTTTCCTCTGTCTTTTACTATGAACGTAGCTGAAGAAAGCTTTTTTGTTGCTTTTAGCATCTCTCACTAACCTCAGCTCGTTCTCAGCTTTACCCTTCCTGACGACATCCCTGCAATACTGTGCTACCTGCCTGTACTCTTCCTTTTGTGCTTGGCCTTCCTTCCACTTCCTATGTGTGTCCTTTTTTGTTTTCAGGTCATCTCTAAGCTTTTTGTGACGCCACATTGGCTTCTTCTGTTGTCTTCCACCTTTTTTTCTTGTTGGAATTGTTTGTAATTGTGCCTTGAGAATTTCCTTTTTTAAAAGCTCCCACCCATCTTGCACCCCTTTTCTTGTTAGAGTCACTTGCCATGGGACCTTACTTATCATTGTTCTGAGTTTATTAAAATCAGCTTTCCTAAAATCCAGGGTATGGGTTTGGCTAGACTCCGCTTTTGCTTCCTTCAGAACCAAGAACTCAAGTATAACATTGTCGCTTTCCCCCAGAGTTCCTGTAACTGCTACTTTACCCACTAAGTCATCTGTGTTGATCAAGTCAAGTATAGCTGATCCTCTAGTTCCTTCCTCTACTTTCTGTAGGAGGAAGTTATCTGCCACACAAGTCAGGAATTTCCTGGAGGGGCCATGTTTGCAGAATTTGTCTCCCAACAAATATTGGAGAAATTGAAGTCCCCCGTTACTATTACATCATGCTTCCTTGAAACATTGGCTATTTGCTTTTCAAAAGTTTCATCCTCATCTTCTCCTTGATTGGGTGGCTGGTAGTAGACTCCGACCACCAGGTTCCTTTTATTCTTTGCTCCATTTATTTTAACCCAGATTTTCTTTTCTTTTAAAAAAGGCCTTTGGTGGATAGTTGTTGTTTTTATTTTGCTTCTATCAAACCTTCCTCAACACTTTTTTTTCATGTGAAGTTGTATGCAATATTCAAATCTGTGACTTATTTTTAAGTTTTTTTTAAAACTGCACATATCGATATCTGTATCTCTGGTCTCCTTGCTACTGTATTTTATCTGACGTTGCCTTGCATTACTGTTGTGTTGTCATGATCTTATTGTCCTGAATTTGTAAGCCACCTTGAGCATATTAATGGAAAGGTAGGGTGTGTATAAATGTACAGTTTTAAAGGTTTATAGGAAGCCTTCCCTAAACAGTGCAGATTCAGACCGCAGAAACAGAATCCTTTCCTGAAATAAAGACTGAAACCTTGGTTTCAGGCAGACCATTTCCAGGGAGCAAGTACCTGAACATGTGTGCTGATTTATCCATGATGAAGCAGAAAAAAGCTTTAGCAGAAAAAAAGACCTTTCAGGAGGAAAAGATGGAATTGAGTTGGCTTGGCCACTCAAAGAAATGCTGAGTAGCAATTGCTTAGACTATAGCTAGGGATGCAGGATTGCTTTATTGCTTTGCTATTTCTGGAAAATTTTCTCAAAGTGACATGCCTAGTGTTTTAACTGCAAATGCATGTGTTGGTACCTGACTGTCTCGAAGAAGTTCCGCGCAACTGGGTAAGATTTAAGTTCAATAGAAATAGTGTGTAACAATAGGCACACAAGGCCTTTTGACCGGGAGCGCTAGGAGCCTTCCATCTGGAAGCCCCTTCCATTGTCCAGCACTTGTGCTGAAAATTTGGATATGTTTCCCAAACATTTTGTATATTTACTCTTGATCTTGAGAGACACAACACACAGGTCAGCAAATGTCAATAACATTTTAATTGCTAAAGGATTTTTTTACCAAGCCACCTGGGAAGGGATAAAATAGGATACTGTCCATTATTCCCTGCTTCTCTTCACGAAGCCTATTCTTGGCTGTACACATGATAGTCGCTGTGCATACAGATAGAGCCATAACAATGCCGACCTGACATTCAAGCATTTCACCTGCTGTGCGGGACAGCCTGCTGGTGCTTTTAAACTCGCTTCTTGGGCCAAATGCAAAGGAACCACTGTGCAACTCTTTGCTTATCTGCTGTACTCAAGTCGGCAAAGTTGGTGCTTGGATGGGTCGGGTATCACCTAGGGATTTAAGCAAGAGCCATTTTGCAGTTAACCCAATCCTACAGCCTGCACTGTATTGTCTTTGATTTAAAGGCAGTCAACTACCAAGGCAGCCTATGCCATTAATTGGCATCAAATTCACCTGAAAGTTGGGTGCACAATAATTCCTGCTTTCTGCCTTATATTGCCTCAACACAGCTTTCCCCAACCTGGCACCTTTCAGTTGTGTTGGACTACAACTTCCAGCATCTCCCAGCTGGCTGGCTCTGGATGCTGGGAGTTGTAGTCCAATGCAACTGGAGGGCCCCAGGTTGGGGAAGGCTGCCTTAATGCATACTCTGTTCTCACTTGCAACTGTGCCCATGAGCAATGGGTGAAGCTGTTGTTGTTGTTGTTTTAAATTCTTCCATTAGGTTTATTCTCCTGAATATTATTTCCTGTCCTTCAGGGGTTGGCAACTAAAATTGGGTGGGGGCCAGTTGACCTTCACCCAGTTCTCCATGGACCAAATGACATAAAAGGTGGATGGCCATGCTCCCAGATGCCATTTGGTCCCTGATGGGTGTGTCAGGTGAGTGTTCCAGCAGGTGCATCTGCCGGCAGCTGGCTCCCATTGGAGAAGGCCATGTTCTAGGAAGTCATTACGCCTGTCCCACACCCTCTCCAGAAGACTTGGGTCAGACAAAAGCGCTCAGCCCAGCTTCACTCATCCTTTACCTTCCCTGTGAAACTTAGTCATGCAGCACTTACAGGAGCTCGTGCAAATGCTGGACAAGTGCACAGCTGCTGCTCCCCCGGGAGAATCCCCTTGTTATCTCTGATCTGTGATTGGAGATAACAAGGGGATTCCCCTGCCTGCATTTGGAGTGGGAGCAGCACGGAGGAAAATCCCTTCATTATCTCCGATCACAGATTGGAGATAACAAGGGGATTCCTCTTCCTGCTGCCTTCCAAAGCCCCCAGTAGCTTCCAGGTCAGGGGGTGAGGCTTGGGCCTGGGTTTGGGAGGGGAGTGGGCAGGGCCCATGGAAGGAGCAGAAGCCTTCACAGGCCAGATGGGCAACCTTGGAAAGCTGGATTAGGCCCATGAGAGGTTGCCCACTCATGCCTTTCATCCTATTGGCATCTCATTTTACTGGCATCACACTAAGCATATGGACAGGTATATGCATGCTTCGCAGAAATGTTTTGATTTAATGAGAGAACTTGGTGTGTGGTGCATATGTTCTTCTCCAATCACTCCTTTATCTGAATAGACAACAATTACCTGTTGGTCCTGTCTAGATGAGACTTGATTGTGGATCAGTTCACATGACCATTTCTGTGAACCATGACAGCAAAGTTTTTGAACCATTTATTTATTTTATTTTTTATTTATTTATTAAATTCCTTAATTGCACATCTGGCTGGTCACCTGGCCACTCTGGGCGATGTACAACAGTACAATTTAAAACAGTAAAATTATACATTAAAACATTGTTTAAAAATACCCACCACAAATGCCTGCCTGAACAACCAAATTTTCAATGTGTGGCGGAAGCTCATTAAAGAGGGGGCATGGTTGAGTTCCCTAGGGAGGGAGTTCCACAGAGTGGGGGCCACCACAGAGAAGGCCCTCCCCCCCGTCCTCACCAGCCTAGCTGTCCTGGCTGATAGGACAGAGAAAAGGCCATCCGAGGCTGATCTTGTTGAGCGGCCAGTCTGGTGTCGCTGGAGGTGGTCCTTGAGATAGGCTGGGCTGGAACCGTATAGGGTTTTAAAGGTCAAAACCAACAGCTTGAATTTGGCCTGGAAAACAACTGGCCAGTGCAACTCCATCAGCACTGGAGTGATGTGATCACGCCAACGGCTGCCTTTAATCAGGTGAGCCACTGCATTCTGCACCAGCTGCAGCTTCCAAACCATCTTCAAGGGTAACCCCATGTAGAGTGCATTACAGTAGTCTAGATGAGAGGAGACCAGGGCATGTACTACTGATGGAAGCAGATGGTCGGGAAGGTAGGGGCGCAGCTGCCGTATCAGATAGAGTTGGTACAGCACTGTCCAGCTCACAGCTGACACCTGAGCCTCCAAGGACAGTTGAGAGTCTAAAATGACCCCCAGGTCTTTCAAGGGTAGCTGCCCATACCCCATTCAGCATCAGGTCAACATCCCCCAACCTCCTCTTGTCTCCCACCAAAAGTACCTTGGTCTTGTCAGGGTTCAGCCTCAGCTTATTCCTCCCCATCCAGCCACTAACCATCTCCAGACATTTACACAGGGATTCCACAGCCAACCCTGGTGAAGATTTGAACAAGAGGTAGAGCTGTGTGTCATCCACTTATTGATGACACCGCACCCCAAACCTCCTGATGTTAGCCTCCAGCAGCTTCACATAGATAGGGATGGAGGAGAATTCTGCCATGGACTCCAATGAGGCCAGATTCTTTAGAATCCAGCCCCCTGGAGTCCGTGGCAGAATGGACCAACCCCCATTTGCCACTCTGCAAATGTCACCCGGACAGACCCTACCTCCCGCTGGCTGGGTCCGGGTCCATCCACTGAGTCCGCAGCTGTCCACTGCCAGTCTGCGGACGCAAATGGTGTCTGGCATAGCAGATAGCATTTTCGTCCCTGCTCTTTTTGTGATAGGCTAAGTAAATATTTACGTAGCCTATCACAGCAAAGAGCAGGGACGCAAATGGCATCCTCTACACCATTTGCATTCCTGCTCTTTGCCGTGATAGGCTACATAAGGATTTACGTAGCCTATCACAAAAAGAGCAGGGATGCAAATGGCATCCGCTATGTCAGACGCCATTTGTGTCCACAGACTGGCAGCAGACAGAAGTCTGGCTGCAGACGGACCTGGCCGGTGGCTCTGTGGACTTGCCGCGGAGCGGACCAGCCAGGGAGGATTCTGGGAGGAGGAATGGATCACCTCCCTGCCCCCGTGGACCCCCAGGTGGACTGGTGAGTCGGGTTTGTACACCCCTACACATAGATGTTAAATAGCATTGGGGAGAGGATGGAACCCTGTGGCACCCCACAAGTGAGCGGCCACGGGTCTGACACCTCCTCTCCCAGAGCTACCCTCTGGTACCTGCTGGGGAGGAAGGACCGGAGCTACCATAATATGATGTCTCCAATGCCCAACCTCTCCAGGTGGTCCAGGAGGATACCGTGGTCAATGGTATCAAAAGCCGCTAAGAGGTTGAGAAGAACAAGGAAGGAGCATTCACCCCTATTGTCAGGGGTGCCTCTGAGCATAGGCAGTGGCAGAGTAGCTCAGATTCTAAAGAGGAACCACAAAATGTGGGGAAGGAACTTTCTCACACTCTTCCAAACAGGAAGAGACAGACTGCTCAGGTTTCAATAGTCCAGCTGGACGGAGAAGGCCTCTCTTCACACACCCCTGTGAGAGATAGTGAACAGGGAGAGGTGGGGCTTGGAGAGCCTGAATTCTTAGACGCCAGGCGCAGATGCAGAGCCAAGAGACAGATGGCAGGGGCAGAGCTTAGGTGATCTGCCCAATTGGCCCGGCAGGAACAGCTATGTGTCGAGACCTCATGAGATAGAGGAAGATCCCCCCCTTAAGTTAGGAAAGTGTGCCCACCTTTTCTCAAATGGTGGGCAACTTTCAACCTTTGTAGCTTCCCTTTGAAGCTAGGGATGTACAAAAGTCACTTACCTGTTTGCGGATTACGTTGATGGTGGGGGGGAGGCATTCCGTCCCTCCCCCCAGAATCCTCGCCGGGGAGGGAGGTGCTCCGTTCCTCCCCCCTGGAATCCTCCGTGGCTGGCTGTGCTCCGCGGCAGCTCCGCGGAGCAGCCGGCCAGGCCCGGCCAGACCAGAGCTGTCCGCAGCCGGATTTCCGGCCGTGGAGGCCTCTGGGAAAAAACAAAAACAAAAACCGCGTACGCAAATGGCAGCGGCTATGGCTGCTGCCATTTGCGTTCCTTATTTTTGCCCTCTTAATCTACGTAAATATTTATGTAGACTATGATGGTGAAAATCAAGGGGAACGCAAATAGCGTAGCGGGCGCTATTTGCATCCCTTTTTGATTCCCCGTTTTAGCCTACGTAAATATTTACGTTGTCATAGTCTACGTAAATATTTAAGTAGATTAAGAGGGCAAAAATAAAGAACGCAAATGGCGGTGGCCGTAGCCGCCGCCATTTGCGTATGCGGGTTTTTGGTTTTTTTTTAACCCACCCAGCCATGATAGGCTACGTAAAGATTTACGTAGCCTATCACGTCGTGTTTTTTTTTTTTTTAAACCTAGTCATGATAGGCTACGTAAATCTTTACATAGCCTATCATGTCTTTCTTTTTTTTTTTTACCAGAGTGGAAATGGCGGCGGCGGCAGCCGGTCGGAAGACCGGCCACCACCGCCGCTGCAGCCGCCGGAGCCACCGCCGGAGCCACCGCCGGAGTCGCCGCCGGAGTCACCGCCGCCCGGAAGATCCACCCCAGGTGAGTCTCGTCCTGAGGGGGATCCGCGGGGGGGGGGGGCGGGGGAGTGGCAGGCTGTTCCGCCCCGGAGTTCGGTGCGCCGAATGCACTGGCATTCGGCCTCAGCGTGATCCGTGGCGGAATTCTCTGCCATCCCTACTTTGAACTCCCTGAAGGCATTTCCTTTGTAGACTGTGAGTTACTGACAATTTGCATCTGTATGACCCACTGAAGTAAAAGGATTAAAGACCCATGGATAGAAGCCTCTTGTCTGTATTTTGATTTGGGTTCTGAAGTTTACAGCAGGGGCAAAAAGGGAAACCTGACACCTATCCAAAGCCCTCCTCATATCATCCACCAAAGAGACCAAGGCCGTTTCTGTCCCATGCCCAGGCCTGAAGCCCGATTGAAATGGATCTAGATAATTGGCTCCTTCGAAGTGTGCCTTCTACTGCATCGCCACCACCCGCTCAATCACCTTGTCCCAAAATGGCAGATTCGAAACTGGGTGAAAGTTGTTCAAAACTTGGGGATCCAAGGAGGGCTTTTTTAACAGTGCCTCCTTGAGGGCTGATGGCATCACTCCCTCCTCAAGGGAGGCATTCACCACTGCCCTGATCCCCTCACCCAATCTCTCTCTGCAGCTCATAATGAGCCAAGATGGGCAAGGATCAAGTAAGCAGGTGGTCGGCTTTACAGGTGAAAGCACCTTGTCCACTTCGTCAGAAGGAAGAAGCTGGAACTGATCCCATAAAACCGGTCTGCCACAGGCCACCTCTCACTCACCAGCTGTATCCCTTGTGCATGGAATAACACTCCTGATCCGATCAGTTTTATCCGCAAAGTGCCTTGCCAAGCCCTCACAGGAGGCCTTAGAAATAGAATACTCCAGTGGTTCCAGAGCAACTGGACCGACCAGGCTTCGGACCACTTGGAACAGCCTTCTGGGATAGCACTCTGCGGACATCATAGAGGCAGCATAGTATTCCTTTTTTGCTGCTTTCACTGCCACGTGATAGGCTGAAGATACAGCTCTAGCCTGTGTCCAATCGTTAGGGATGTTGGAGAATTCCGCCACGGATCTCAGTGAGGCCGAATACCAGTGCATTCGGTCCCCCGAAACCCGTGGTGGAATGAAGCTCCCCGCCCCACCACCCCGCGAAAGGTGCGCAAAACGGAGCACTTACCTGGTGCCATTCATGCTGCTTTGCGAATGGCGGCCATGTCTGCGGCCACCATTCGCTTCTTCATTATTGCCATGATAGGCTATGTAAATACTTACGTAGCCTCTCATGGCTAATGCAGGGACGCCGTTTGCGTCCCTGTGGAGGCCTTGATAGGCTACGTAAATATTTATGTAGCCTTAGCCTATACTGGCAAAAAAGGGAACGCGAACGGCAGCCGCCGTAGCCGCCACCATTTGCATTCCCTTTTTTTTTTGCCGTGATAGGCTACATACATTTATATGTAGCCTATCATGGCAAAAGACAGGGACGCTAATGGCAGCAGCTATGGTGGCCACCATTTGCGTCCCTGCGCAGCCCAGCGGCCAGATGTCTGGCTGCGGGCGGCCCCGGCTGGCGGCTCTGCGGAGTCACCACGGAGCAGAGCCAGCTGGGGAGAATTTCGGGCAGAGGGATGGAGCGCCTTCCCCCCCACCGTGGATGTCCCTGGACGAAACCAGGTAAGTGTTTCGTACATCCCTACCGATCGTCTTCGGAGCGAGACTTCCGCCACCAGTGCTCTAGCTGTCTCACCTCCTGTTTCAGGGTTTGTAACCATAGATTGAACCATGGTGCAGTTTGAACCCTGTTCAGGGGGAGAGGGCATTTCGGAGCCACCCAATCTAATGCCCCAGTAATTGCAGCATTCCAGCCACCCACCAGGGTCTACACCGAGTGGCCGTTTGCGTGCTCCAGAGAATCCCCAAGCGTGTTCTGGAATCCATTCGGATCCATAAGACGTCTGGGGCGGACCATTTTAATGGGTTATCCACCCCTGTGGAGGGGTTGTGGAACTGAGAAGTCCAATGTCACCAGATAGTGATCTGACCATGACAAGGGGTGGTGGTGGATGTACCCCCGACTTCCAGATCACTCCCCGCTTCTCCAGAAACAAACACAAGTTCTAGTGCATGACCAGCTACATGGGTGGGCCCAGTTGGAATAGGGTGCAGCTCCCAGGAAGCCATGGTCTCCATGAAGTCCTGAGGTGCCCCATGAGAATGGCCTCTGAATTAGGCTGATCATATTTCCTTGAGACAAAAATGGGATATTGGGATGACAAAAATGGGACGGAGTTATGTAATATTCCGTATTCATGAAAAAGTCTATGCTAATGTCCCACCGGAGAGTTCCACTGTAATAAAAAAATAGCTACAGCCTGTTGAACCAAAATATGAGTCTGAAAAGTCCGAATCAAACTGAATGTAGGGGAGAAAGAATCTCTATGGGCGGAATGATGGTAGAAATAACAGACAAGCAAGGGGGCGGCACCTGATCGTCGCTAGCTCAAGAAGCCTGGCCCTGACTGGATAAAGTAAATGGAACTTCCTCTTTCATCACACTAGTAGTTTTACTGCACGCATTGATTAGCATAGAGCCTTATGATAAATGTGTTCAGTTTTTTTTACAAAAAATTAAAAAAGGGGCCAAATTGACATTTATATTAAAATGACGGGGCGGTTGGGAAATATGAAAAAAATGGTACTGTTCCATTTAAAACGGTACGTATGGTCAGCCTATGCTGAATGTACACTGAAGTCCCCCAACACCAAAAAGCTAAGGGACTGCATACACACATCAGAGACCACCTCAAGCACCTTGGCCAGGGAGTCAGTCATGCAGCGGGGTGGACAGTACACGAGCAGAATCCCCAGACTGCCCTTTGGGCCCAACTTCCAGTACATGCTGTCAGCAACCTTGGTCTCCCGGAGAGGGGGCCTGGTGAAGACCAAGGACTCCTGGTAGATAACAGCTCCTCCCCTTCCCGGATCCCCAGCCCTTGGCTGCTGTGCATACAAAAATCCGGCTGGGCACATGGCCACCAGAGTTGGAGCAGTGGCCTCAGCCAGCCAGTTCTCTGTACTACATGCCAGGTCCGCACCCTCATCCAGGATCATGTCATGGATGAGGGATGTTTTCTGGGTAACAGACCTGGCACTGCAGAGCAGCAGACAAAGGCCAGAAGATGGAGTCACGCCTCCCCCAGCCATCCCTTGGCTCTAGACAGGCCCGGAACAGGGGACAGATATTACGCATCTCCCCCTTGTTCCCCTCACCTGGCATGGCCTGCCCCTAGCGCTCCGCCAGTGCCTGCCACCCAGCCTCAGTATAGTCTGGCCCCCAACGCTCCCCCCACTGCCTCTGTCACGTGGACACACGCCCACTCGCTCCCGCCTATCAAGCAGGCTACCCACCCCTAAAAACACAACAACCCCCCCCAAAGCCACCCCCCACCAACAATTAAACAGAAATCAACAAAATACATCCCCTGACTTTCTTAAGACACATGGTGGTGGTGGTGGTGGTGGGGAAACTAGGGAGTTCAGCTGTGAGCTTGCCATTAGTGTTTCCCACAGGTTATCAAACCATATTCGCTGGTATTTTTTTCCTCTTTTAAAAGTATTTTGCCATACATATGGCTGCTAGTTATAAAGGGCAAATACGACATTCATGCCTTTTGTCTTTTCCTTCCCTAATATTCCCATGGTTCTCTTTCTCTTCCATGCCTCCTTCCCTAGGCTGCATTGCTTCATTTGCCCCATCCTGCTCTGCTCCCACTGGTCCTCTTCTCATTTCTGTGGAGACCTCTCTCTTTCACCTTTCCTTTCTTGACTTAGTCAGCTATATCCTCCTTTCTTAGGCTCCCTTGCTTTCATCCTTAAATACATCTTCCCTTAATGACCAGATACCCTTTTTCCTCCAGTGCTTATCCTTTCCTTAAGACTCCTGTTTCTCAATCCATGACCTGTTCTTCTCCCTATAGCACCTCTGACCTCCCTGTCCCTAAGCTTCCCTCTGATGCTCAGCCTGTCTGTGAGATCAGCACAGATCACCTCATTGCTGCATGAGGCTTCCCCAGCAATAATCACCACTAACAATATCTCATTGTCCAAGGCCTCATTCAACTAAATGCCAGACTGTGTGAACACTGCTTCCCTGTGGTACTATCCCTCATGGCTGTAGGGATGTATGTATGGGTACTGCTTGGATGGGGTCACTCATTTGGATCTTTCCAGCCCATTTGGCATCCTCTCTTGAGGTACCAGTCAAGTGAAAAAGACCTATATGATTGGCCACACCTATGAGTATGGACACAGTCCATAGTCAAACTATGGAATTCGCTACCACAAGATGTAGTGATGGCCACCAACTTGGATGGCTTTAAAAGAGGATTAGACAAATTCCTGGAGGAGAAGGCCATCAGTGGCTACTAGGCTTGATGGCTATGTGCTGCCTCCAGTACCATAGGCAGTATGTAGACCAGTTGCTGGGGAACATGGGTGGGAGGGTGCTGTTGCGCTCAAGCCCTGCTTGTGAGTTCCTGGTCAACAGCTGATTGGCCACTGTGTGAACCACTGTGTGAACCACTGAACCAGCATGGCTTTTCCTATGTTCTTATGATGTATGGATTCTGTCAAATCCTTTCCATCTGTCTTTCACAGATTGTCAAGCATCTTTTATTCTGTTGTCTGCTCATTGAAAGAATCTGGTTTTTTTAAACCAGAATTTCATTCAACTTGTGCTAATTCACATTATATTAGCACAAATTCCCCCCCCCCCTCGAAGAAAACCTGGTCTGCAAGTCTACGGAATCCGCATGACTTGGAAATAGCCAAGTCACGCTGCAGAAACCGCAGGTCACAGAAATCCAAACCTATTTGAATGCGTTGCAGATTTCTCCAACATCCCTACCCATGAGGTTGTGCTTCTCACACTGCAGCTATGTGAAATAGCACCATGGAGGAACAGTTCCTGTAGGTTTAGTGTGCACGTATAGGCGCACCCTCATCTGAATGGTCTGAAGTGTGGGCAGCTGTAACTGATACAGTTTTGTCCTGGGGAAACATGGGTATGGTGGCTCATCTGCCATGTTAAAAAGTGTGCTGGAAGCTCAGATGAAGAGCTGGGCAGGTAATGAATTGATATAAAGGGCCAAACTGAGAACTTAGCACAGGTCCTTTTATAGCTGTCCAAAGAAGAGTTATGGAGCTGTCCATTCTATGATTCAGGAAACATGCAAACAGCAGAGTCTTAGAAAGCTGAGTTGGAAATATGTTGCACCAGCATGAATAAGATCCAGACTGAGTCTTCTTATGTCTGGTTGCAAGAGTCTTCTCTAATCCTCCCTGGGGCTCATTTCTTTGAACACTCGAGTTTCCTTGTCACTGGAATTATTCTCTCAAGATTTTTTTTTTTAAATACAATTGCACTGCATTTTTGAAGGTCACCTCAAACCTAGCCCTGTGCTGTTGTCATTTCAGTTTGGAGTTGGTCTAGCCCTCAGTAGCAGCCCTGCTCTGCCAAGATGGGTGGGATCATTATTATCAGCAGATCCATTGATCTCATTAAGAGAAAAAGAGAAGAGGCACCTTTGCCTCCCATCTATTCCGGATGTTTGGTTGATGGTAACCCAAGCTATAGGCTGCAATGCTGTACACACTTACCTTGGAGTAAGCCCGAATGAACCCAGCAGGGCTTATTTGGCCTGGATGAGGGCAAACAAATTGAAGCTTAATCCAGACAAGACAGAGGTGCTCCTGGTTAGTGAAAAGGCAGATCAGGGAATAGGGATTCAACCTGAGCTGGATGGGGTTGCACTCCTCTGAAGACTCAGGCTCACAGTCTGGGTATACTTCTGGACTCAGCCTTGAACCTGGATGCCCAGGTTTTGGTGGTGGTAGGAGTGCATTTGCACAACTGAGGCTAGCTAGTGCACCAACTGCGCCTGTTCCTAGAGATGTTTGATCTGGTCACGGTCACACATGCGTTACTTATATCCCATTTGGACTACTGTACCACGCTCTACATGGGGCTTCCTTTGAAAACTGTTCAGACACTTCAGCTGGTCCAGAATGCTGTGGCCAGACTGTTGACCAGGGCTGGTTACAGAAAGCATGTTACTCCCTTATTACAACAGCTTCCCTAGCTACCAGTCTTGTTTCCTGGCCAATTTTGAATTGCTGGTTACAGGGATGTACGAAATCCCTACCTGGCTCTGTGCCAGTCAATCCGTCGGGGGGTGAGGTGCTCTGTCCCTCCCCACAGAATCCTCACCGGCTGCAGCTGGAGTTCCAGCCGCTGCCAGGCTGCTGCGGCCATAAATGGTGGCCATCGTAGCGGCCGACATTTGCGACCTTGCAGTAAGCCATGATAGGCTACGTAAGTATTTACATAGCCTATCATGGCAAAAGGCAGCCATGCAAATGGTGGCCACTACACCATTTGCGTGGCTGCCTTTTGCCGTGATAGGCTACGTAAATACTAATGTAGCCTATCACGGCTTACTGCAAGGACGCAAATGGCGTAGCAGCCACCATTTGTGCTCCTGCTCTTTGCCGTGATAGGCTATGTAAGTATTAACATAGCCTATCACAGCTTACTGCAAGGATGCAAATGGCAGCTGCTACGACGGCCACCATTTGCAGCCACAGCAGCCCGGCTGTGGCCGGGAGACCAGCTGGAGCCGTCACCGCTGCATCCGCCGCCGCATCCTCTGCTGGAGCCGCAGGATCCGCCGCCAGGTACGTTCCGTCCCGGGGGGATTCCGCAGGGTGGTGGGGTGGGGGAGGCCATTCCACCACAGATTCCAGGGGGCTGGCCTCACTGGAGTCCGTGGTGGAATTCTCTGACATCCCTAGCTGGTTATGACCTATAAAGCCCTATACTGCTTGGGACCAGGCTACTTGAAAGACTGCCTTCTCTTGCCTGGTTCTTAAGATCTTCTGGAGAGGACCTTCTTTTGAGACTGCCATCTTCAGAGGCGTGTTTGGTGGCAATGAAAAAAAAGAGCCTTCTCGGTGGCTGCTCCCTGGCTGTAGAACTCCCTGCTGAGGAAGGCTAAGTTTGCTCCCTCTCTGCTGTCCTTCCACCAGCAGTCAAAGACTGCTTTATTTAAGTGGGCCTTTGGTGTGTAAGGAGGTCTATTGGGCTGGATGCTGTTGTTATTCTGCTTTGTTGTGTTTTAAAATGTTTTTAATTGTGTTTTAATGTATTTGCTTATTATTAGTTTTATCAAGTTTTATTAGTGATTTTTTTTTTTTTAGCCAGACGTTTTACCCAGATGTTTAAAAACTTATGTAGCCTAAAATGACTGGATTTAAAAAAAAAAAAAGGTGTATGCAAATGGCGGCGGCTATGGCCGCCGCCATTTGTGTTCCTTATTTTGGCACGTCTTAGTCTATGTAAACATTTACGTAGACTAAGACGGCGAAAATAAGGGGAACGCAAATAGCGTAGCGTCCGCTACGCTATTTACGTTCCCCTTATTTTCGCCGTCTTAGTCTACGTAAATATTTACGTAGACTAAGATGGCCCAAACTAAGGAACACAAATGGCGGCGGCCATAGCCGCCGCCATTTGCGTACATGGTTTTTTTCCCCCCCCAGAGCCCTCCGCGGCCAGAAATCTGGCTGCGGATGGTTCTGGCCTGGCTGGGCATGGCTGGCTGCTCTGTGGAGCTGCCGCGGAGCACAGCCGGCCGTGGAGGATTCCTTTGGATTCCAAAGGCGACTTTGGACCGGTCACTGACTCTCAGCCTGACCTGCCTGCCTCACAGGGTTGTTGTGGGAATGAAATGAAGAGGAGGATCATGTGAGCCACCTTGGGCTCCTCGGAGGAAAGAAAGGATATAAATGTAACAAGTAAATAAATACCTGGCACCTGTCCTTTTAGAACACAATCCCCCATGGAACTCTCCTGTGTAAACCTCCTTTGTCCCCGTTCATTTCAGTAGGGCTAGAAGTCAAGCTGTCATGAGTTAGATATACTTAATGCACATTTTAAATGTAACTTTTGTTGAGATTAGTGCCACTCCTGAAAAAAACCAGGAGTCGTCCCATGAGTGCTTTCTTTGGGGGAGGCTAACTCAATTGCTTTGATGTAAAGGTTCTGTCTAGTTCTTTTAAATATTCCTTTGACGTTGTATTGCACCACATGTAATAGACTGTTATTGCCCTAGATTGAATTTGCAGAGTGAAGGTAAATCTTTTGTGATGTGATTGTGCTACCCTAAACTCAATATTGTTCAGAGGGTCCTTTATAACTCTCTGGTTTCACTGCAGCAAACAGGACAAATTTTCATTTTTACCCTTTTAGGTTTTTTATAGATATATTCCTTGTTCTGAAACTGAAACTGAGGGTGTTTACATGCACATTCCATGACCTGAGGACTCTTACAGCATAGCTTGGGCCATTGGTAATTGTCCTCTGGACATTGTTGCTCTTTTAAAAATTAATATAGCGTGAAGTTTATGTTCCAGAAGGCACTGGGCAATATTACTTAAGTTGGGCTACAGTAAGAAAGCACAGGTTCTCATTCAGCTCAAGCACAGTTCTGCAATTGTTTGGCTAAAGAAGGTAGTACATGCTGGGAAATCCAGGTTCAATTCCTTCCCGGTTCAACTTTGCAGTCATCCTGGTGTTTCCTGCAGCAAACATTCAAAGTTAGATCCAGATGAATTCCACTTTATTCCCACTGTGACTATGTAGTATCCCGGTGCGAATGCAAGAAGCTGCCTCACACTGGGCCTGTTCATATGATCGCCGCAGCCCACTGTGGCTTACTTAAGCCATAGTAGGTGTGGTGCATACCAGCGGCCATTTTGAATATTCACAGTGGACAGTCGCTGTGGTTTATTGTGTTGTCCGAACCAGGCAAAAGTGGGTTGTTGGCATGGTTAACAAGCCACCTACAACCCATGGACTGTTTTAGGGTTGTGGGTGGTTTGTTAACTACAGCAACAACTACCCTCACTGGGTAAGGATGAGATGAAAATCTACGGCACCTGCCCGCCTCAGCTTGAATATTCAAAATGGCCACCAGCATGTGCCGCAACCCACTGTGGCCAAATAAGCCATTGTTGGGCTGCAGTGATCATACATACCAGGTTATTTAGCCAGACCATGGGTCCATCTAGATCACTGACTGGTAGTGGCTTTCCAGGCTTTTGGGCTGGAGTTTTTCCAATCTTAACGGGATATGCCAGGAATTGAACCAGAGACCTTCTACATGTAACACGTATGTTCTGCCACTGAGCCATGGCCCCTCCCAAAGCTACTGCTCCAGGTGGCCTGGATTACCAAGCAGACTGGTGATGCTCTCAGGAGGGGCTGCGTTTTGGGGAAGGATTGTAGTTCAGTGGCAGAGTACATGCTTTGCATGTAGAGGGTCCTCTGTTTCATCCCCAGCAGGTGATGTGAAAGATCTCTACGTGGATAGCCAGTCGAAATTGCCAATAAGGGCTAAATGGACAACTAGTCTGACCTGTTTTGCCTGGCAAGCCAACTGTGGCTGCAAAGAGGAGAACACAAATTTATATAGCTGCAAGCAAAAGTGCAAGCTCCGTGCACACTAGTGGCAATATATAGATAATAACAATAGCAATGTGCTTCTTAGAGGTGTGCATTGACACACTACAGTGCACATGCCTGACGTTCACAAACATGCATGCACATTAAGTACAGCCAGCTAGCCTCCAGTAACTCACCCATGCAGTACTCACATGCGCACTGAGTAAACTGCCCCGAGGCTGAAAGATGATGTTGCTATAGCGTACCTTGAGAAAGTCTTATATCAATAAGTCATCTTTGACTCTTCTGACTCACTCTTGCATCTCTGGATGTACAACACATTACAGTTGTTACTATGTAGCCAGGAACTAAATACCCTTCAGGTAGGTATTCCTCCAGGAACACTTCATAAGGTTATTGTGGACCTACTGCTCACACAACATTGTGTATTGGAACCTCCACAAGTATTTCAGAAGTCCTGGATCAGTCCTATGATTTTTCAAGATACCAACTATTCATTTCAGTAGTTGTGCACACTTAATATGAGTTAGCATGACTTTTAGAAATGTTTTCAGGTTAATGGAACAGGAGGGAAGAATGAAGTATGTTACTCTTGAGTGTTTGAAAGGGGTCTTATTTGAGTTTTTCTTCTCATGAACACATACTTTATTCCAGGTTAGAATTTCAGCCCAACTGCTCAAGGAAACCTATACTAATTAGCCTGAAACACATCAGTAAACACAAGTTTGCCGGCCCAGAGTTGTGTAGTGTGAGAGGCTGATGGACTCAGAAAGTCATTGTATGGCTGGGGTTTAGTGAACTCCCCTGAGTCCACCTGTCAAGAGTATAAGAAGCCAAAAAGACAGAGTGGTCTTGATCAGAATTCAAAAGTACTTCCACTTCTGGATACGATGGCTGGTTTACAAGCTTTCTGCTTACCACTCTCCCAATTGTTCCAGGTATGCTTTGCATGCTAGTGGTCTTATTCCGATTGTTCCCAGCCTGTGCTCCTATTCCAAAAGGCTTGGCTCAAGCTTGTTCTCCCAGGTAGTGTGCATTTTGACTCTCTGTAAGTTAAAGGTCTTTTTGTGAGGTGTATCTTTGTCTACGATAACATGATCTCCTTTCCATCCCTTGACCTTTTAACGAGGCACTTTGGCTAAATTCATCCTTGAACTTGGCACAAGGAGTAAAAAGGAAGAACATGGCTATCAGCCAGCTTTATATCTCCCTTACTCTGGGGCCTTTTGAAACCTCAACAAAAATAACAGTAGCCTTGAGAAGCACCCTCATTTGTATGGACCCAGTTATATGCCAATGCATAAAAGTACTGTTGACAAATGTCTTCTTTCTTTCTTTCTTTCTTTCTTTCTTTCTTTCTTTCTTTCTTTCTTTCCTTCTGAACTTCTCATAGAAAAGCTGTGGAAAGGACAGGAAAACCCCAGAAAGAAAATGAGCATTTGTAATACAGGTAGGTCAACCCTCTGAGCCTCTCCTTGCATTGGCTCTGGATTTCCCCTGATTTCTCGCCCCACTCTTACAATATTATTTTATTGTATTTATTTACTGTACCTTTAAACTATCCCATAGCTGAAGTTCTCTGGGCAGTGTGTACAATAGATTAAAAACATACAGTACAAATATTAAAACAAAAAAATTTAAACAGTCAGAATAAAACCACTGCAACATCATAACACCAAATTAAAACCAGCAGCAGAATAAAGTACTAAAAGCTCTAGAAGCAGCCCTTAAAATATCTGGGAGAATAAAAAGGTTTTCACCTGGAGACCATAACGCAGGTACCAGGTGAGTCTCTCTAGGGAGAGCATTCCACAAACAGGGTGCCACCACAGAAAAGGCCTTCTCTCTTGTAACCACCTGCCTCACCTCATTTGGTGGGGGCACCTGGAAGAGGTCCTCAGATCATAGTCTTAATGTCCGGGTAGGTTTTTAAAAGGCAGAAAGTGTCCAAAACCATTCTCAGCACCTTAGGAAGTTCACCCCATCCACCTGGCTGCCCTGCTGTTCCCCCACCCCAACCTATCCCTTCCACCTTCAGCCTATAAGGCACATCCACCCTTTCCCTTTCCTTGCCTTCAGGTGTGGAGCGGGCAAGCAGTGGTAGCAGCAGCAGGAGTGCAGAGAAAAATGTTTTCTCGCTTACTTCCCTCCTTCCCCATTATCCTGATGTACTCCATAGTGTAATGTCTTGTAGGGTATATTGATCAGAGCTGGAGATGGGTATGAGAAGTTCAGGTAGGTGGGTGGCTTAGAAGCCTCTTCTTGGAGGCAATGGTGCACTTATATCTTTTTAGACTCTGGACTTAATCATGCCATGACTTTCCCCTCTTTAGGTGGTAATGTGTATTCACTTACTTCAGATAGTCTTATGCCACCTCCATTCAGATGGACATGTGTATTACTTCACTTCCTTCAAAATGTGTTAAGTCAACCCTGCTGCGTATGGGGGCCCTGCTGCTCAAACTGTCAAGTGGGGCCTTAGACCTTTGCTCCAAAGTCCTGCCCTGAGTGCACCACTGCTTGGAGATAACCTTTTAAAAATCCCAGAGCTTGATTTCCAAGCTAAGATAGGGTGAACTTTCCACAAGATCTCTAATTTTTAGTAGAGCTGTGCAAATGGTCTGTCAAAAAGCTCTAGCCTATCTGCGGGCAGAGAAATTGGACAATTTCACCAAATTTCTCATAGGGAGGAGAAATTCTCCAACAGTTTCCAACAGATAGGGTCCACTATTGGCAGGGGTTGTAGCACTGGTTCTTTCTTTTTTCCCAAGGGTTTTTGGTTTATTGCACCGCTTCTGTAGGTGGCAACAGCATCAACTGTGTTGTGGCTCCCACTTTTCTGAGGCAGAATTTTGAATTTCTTTTGGTGGTACTTTTGAGCTTATCTAATCACTGTGAGGTGACCTAGGGTGCTGTGTGTGTTTTCTCACTCTATTACACATCTTTCCATTGCTCTGCAGCCTCCCAGGACACCTGCACTTCCTGAACTGAAAAAGCCCCATGGGAGGAATTGCCTCAATTCCTATTTCTAGTCTCAGGCTGAGGAATCCAAAAAAGAACTCATAGATTGGGTTGGCACGATCGCAGGGGTAACCACACAGTATGGGTAGTTTCCCCCAGGCTGCATGAGCCACTCACGTGCCTGGCATTTCCCCAGTTACCAACACCATATCATGGATTGCTGTGTCATCCAAACTAGGGATGTATGAAAGTCACTTACCTTTGGCGGATTATGTTGATGGTGGGGGGGGAGGCGTTCCGTCCCTCCCCCCGGAATCCTCAACGGGGGGGAGGCGATCCGTTCCTCCCCCCCGGAATCCCCTGCGGCCAGCTGTGCTCCGCGGCAGCTCCGCGGAGCAGCCAGCCAGGCCCAGCCAGGCCAGAGCCGTCCGCAGCCGGATTTCCGGCCGCAGAGGGCTCTGGGGAAAAAACAACAACAACAAACCACATACGCAACAAACCACATTTGTGTTCCTTATTTTTGCCATCTTAATCTACGTAAATATTTACGTAGACTAAGACGGTGAAAATAAGGGGAACGCAAATAGTGTAGCGGGTGCTATTTGCGTTCCCCATATTTTCGCCGTCTTAGTCTATGACTAAGACGGCCCAAAATAAGGAACGCAAATGGCGGTGGCCAGAGCCACCGCCATTTGCGTACGCCTTTTTTTTTTTTTTACCCAGACGTTTTAGGCTACGTAAAAACTTGCGTAGCCTATCACGTTACTGTAAAAAAAACAAAAACAAAACTGCAAATGGCGGCGGCAGCAGCCAGTCGGAAGACCGGCTGCTGCCACTGCAGCCACCGCCGGAGCTGCTGCCACCCGGAAGATCCGCCCTAGGTAAGTCTCGTCCCGGGGGGGGGGATCCGCGGGGGGGGGGCAGGGGGGTGGCAGGCCGTTCCGCCACAGATTTTGGGGGTCCGAATGCACTGGCATTTGGCCTCACCGAGATCCGTGGTGGAATTCTCTGCCATCCCTAATTCCAAACCCTTCTAACTCACCAGAACCTGTGGCTTGTAGTAAGGGTTGTGGGCAGGGTTAGAAGCCACCCCCGCTGCAGTCCGTGCTGGGTTCAGATGACATGGCAACCTGCAGCATAGTATGGGTAATTAGGGAAATGTCAGATGCATGAGCGGCATGTGTGGGGGCGGGGGAAACTCCATCCTGTGTGGTTTCTCTCACTGAACATGCGAACCCAGCCTTCGTATTGTCATGGCTGTTTTCTGTCCCTTGCCTTACCTTCCTTCTTCCACCTCACTCACCTGCATCCCTGATGTGTGGAGGACTGTGCATGAAAAGCTACCAGCCAAATTGCAATCCCCAGGGGGCGGTGTGCATAATGCACATGTACAGGGCAGCACCATCAGTGCACATGTGCCAACTCGATGACCTAGTAGAGAAGAGATGGTGGGGGGCAACCCTAAGCTTTTCTCAAGAATTCTCTGAGAAAGCTCTGAAAGACTGAGACAACTACAAATTGAGAAAGGGGAGAGATGTTGCCCATCACTAAAGGAGACATATGCAGCTTATGTTTAAAGTTCTTTGTAGCAGTTTTATCACAGCTGCATAACACACTTCCAGGCATCAACAAAAGATGCTTGCACAACCCAACCGATAGTGATAATGGAGCTTTGATATGCTGAGCCCCCATCATCTCTTTTCAATAGATGAATTCATTCAAAGCAAGCCAGAATAAAAGGACAGAAACAAATGCTTGGTAGCTGCACAAAGACAGCATTAGATTAGAAAGATCACCTAACAGATTTTGTTTTCCTTCTTGTGTGTTCATGTTAACTGTGTCAAATACTGCCATGTTCCAACAACACTCCTCTTTTGCTGAAGACTTAAGTCTAACATTCAAAGCAAAACGTGTTTTTCTCTATTGAAGATTTCCCCCTATAAAATAATGAACATCTAAAAATATTTTTTAAGAAAAAGAATTTATTACCAATCACAAATAGCAGACCTGTGAGGGTCATTTCCAAGTAAACTTGCATAACATTACACTGTTAATGATTGCTTCTAAAAACAAAATGATTATAGACAAAGTATTGCTCTGATCCAATGGTATGAAAAAACTAAGGTCTTTCCAGTTTTTTTTTTTTTTAAGAAGACATTTGTTGTTGTGTTCAGTCGTTCAGTCGTGTCCGACTCTTCATGACCCCATGGAACATAGCACGCCAGGCCTTCCTGTCCTCCGCTCTCTCCTGGAGCGTGCTCAAGTCCATATTCATTGCATCAGTGATGCTACCTAGCCATCTCATCCTCTGCCGTCCCCTTCTCCTTTTGCCTTCAGTCTTTCCCAGCACCAGAGTCTTTTCCAGAGAGTTTTCTCTTCGCATTAGGTGGCCAAAATATGTGAGCTTCAGCTTCAGTATCTGTCCTTCCAATGAGCACTCAGGGTTGATTTCCTTTAGGATGGACTGATTTGACCTCCTTGCAGTCCAGGGCACTCGTAAGAGTCTTCTCCAGCACCACAGTTCGAAAGCATCAATTCTTCGGCGCTCAGCCTTCCTTACAGTCCAGCTCTCACAGCCACACGTTACTACTGGGAAAACCATAGCTTTGATTAGATGGACCTTTGTCAGCAAGGTGATGTCTCTGCTTCTTACTGTGCTATCTAGGTTTGCCATAGCTTTCCTCCCAAGGAGCAAGCGTCTTTTAATTTCATGGCTACAGTCACCATCTGCGGTGATCTTGGACCCCAAGAAAGTAAAATCTGTCACTGCTTCCATTTCTTCCCCTTCTATATGCCAGGAAGTGATGGGGCCAGATGCCATGATCTTAGTTTTTTTAATGTTGAGTTTCAAACCAGCTTTTGCACTCTCCTCTTTCACCCTCAACAAGAGGCTCTTGAGATCCTCTTCGCTTTCTGCCATTAGGGTGGTATCATCTGCGTATCGGAGGTTGTTGATAATTCTCCCGGCAATCTTAATTCCGACCGGTGATTCATCCAACCTGGCGTTTCTCATGATGTACTCTGCATATAAGTTAAATAAGCAGGGCGACAATATACAGCCTTGTATTCCTTTCCCAATTTTGAACCAATCGGTTGTTCCATGTCTGGTTCTTACTGTTGCTTCTTGGCCCTCGTACAGGTTTCTCAGGAGACAGGTAAGGTGGTCTGGTATCCCCATCTCTTTCAGAATTTGCCACAGTTTGTTGTGATCCACACAATCAAAGGCTTTAGCGTAGTCAGTGAAGCAGAAATAGACATTTTTCTGGAATTCTCTTGCTTTCTCCATGATCCAGCGAAGGTTGGCGATTTGATCTCTAGTTCCTCCGCCTCTTCGGAACCCAGCTTGTACTTCCGGTAGTTCTCGGTTCACATACTGCTGAAGCCTAGCTTGTAGGATTTTGAGCATCACCTTGCTGACATGCAAAATGAGCACAATTGTGCGGTAGTTTGAACACTCTTTGGCATTGCCCTTCTTTGGAATTGGAATGTAAACTGACCTTTTCCAGTCTTGTGGCCACTGTTGAGTGTTCCAGATTTGTTGGCATATTGAGTGCAGCACTTTAACAGCATCATCTTTTAGGATTTTAAATAGCTCAGCTGGGAGACTGTCATCTCCGCTAGCTTTGTTGTTAGTAATGCTTCCTAAGGCCCACTTGACTTCACTCTCTAGGATGTCCGGCTCAAGTTCAGTGACCGCACTATCATGGCTATCAGGGACATTCAGATCTTTCCTGTATAGTTCTTCTGTGTATTCTTTCCACCTCTTTTTAATCTCATCTGCTTCTGTTACGTCCCTGCCTTCTTTGTCCTTTATCATGCCCATCTTTGCACAAAATGTTCCCTTGATATCTCCGATTTTCTTGAAGAGATCTCTAGTCTTTCCCATTCTGTTGTTTTGTTCAATTTCTCTGCGTTGTTCATTTAAAAAGGCCTTACAAGGCTTTTAAAAAAATACTCAGGTGCAGACATTGTCAGATCCAGAAGAAAGAGCAATTCCTACAATAGCATGGTGGCTGAAAATGCTTCTTTTATGCTCCCGTTTTGAGCCACACATTGATGAATCTGGAAATTCTGTGTGTGGTGCTGCAGACGGGGGTAGGGATTTACAGGCTGTGTAAAATCCATTCCATCTGTGTTTTGTGAATTGTCAGGCACCTTTCATTTGGTTGTCTGCCCATCCATGGAACTGGAGTTTTCTTTGTTTCCAAATGTGCACAAATGTGAATGTGCACAAATGCACATTTGCAAAAATGCACAAATCCACCTGAATGTGTATTTTCATACTTTTAGACTATAGGGGAAATGCACATTTTTGGAAAGTTTTTTTTTAAAATTTTGTGCATTTTTCTAAGATGAAATTTGCACAAATTCCTGAAGGTTAGAAAAATGGTCTGCAAATCCACGGAATCTGCCTGACAGGAGAAAAGCCAATCTGCTGTGGAATCCACGGGTTGGATTCATGAAAATTTGACTTCATTTGGTTCCATTGAGGATTTCTCTGACATCCCTACATTGGGGTTGTACTCTTCTGAAACAGCACACAAGAAGGGACATGTGAGTACATATGCATGTGATTTTTTTAAATAGAGGAAGTATTCTTGGGGTTAGGGCATGACATATATCAACTGACTCACACCTCACTTTCTAAGCACATTGATTATGTGCATGCAAACAGGCCTTGGGGTAGAATTCTAACTCAAGAGGAAGGTAAGCTGGCACAAATAGTATGATGTCACCGCTGTCAATCTACCATACAGTACAAAGCATAAAACTAGAACTAGAAATATGTGAAAAGCCCATAACTCAAACACATGATCCCATCCACAGACTACATATCAAGTCACAAAACATATAATAAGCACATATGTGGCATATTCTCAACTATGTAAGCCGTTGATGGGAAGATGATGGAACAAAAGGTGCCTGACAATCCACAAAACAGAGACAGAATGGATTTTACACAATCCATACACACAAATATCTCTCTCTCTCTCTCTCTCTCTCTGCAAGAATGAATGAATGAATGAGGAAGTAATCAGTTCTCAAATGAGTAGAAAGCTTTACCCATTTTACAAATGGAGTACAATTATATAAAAAAGCTAAGATTAGTTACAAGGACAATGAATGAATCACTGGCAGAAAACAGGGTCAAAACATAGACTGATCAGATCAGTCAAGAAAAGTGAACCCCAAAGCCACAAGTTAGAGGTCAATGTCACACACTTGCATTTGGTCCAGGAATTAAGCATGTAATTCTAGAGGCAGGATTGTTAGGTGAATCTGCCCAAACTTTTCATTTCATTGCCTGAAAATGTTAAGTGAGGCTTCACCTACTAATTTGGCATCCCCCCTTGCAGTAACACTAATGCTCAGCTGCACTATCCCTGTAATATTAATGTGGCCAGGAGTGATTTAAAATGCCTAGAGGCACTCTGGGGAAATGATGATACTGGCTGCGTTTGGACAATCGTGGGGGTGAAAGAAGCTATCATGGCTTCTTCCCCCACCCCCGTGTGTGCCGCACGCATGACTGTGATTTGCAAAATTGCCCATGATGCAGTGTGGGTTGCCATGTTGTCTGAACCTGCTACAATGTGTGGTGAGGGTAGCTTCTTACCAGCACCACCACCCCTACAAAAAGCCATGGGTTGTAGCGGGGTAAAAAGACACGCCTGCTGCGTACTGTGCTGGATTCGGATGACATGGCAACCCACACTGCATTGGTTGCTGGGTTGGTTTGCACAATCAAAACAGCCCATCATGGGTTGTTAAATCACAGTGAGCCATGGCATGTGCTGGCACATGTTGGCCAGCATTTTTCATATTTAACCCCTGACCAGGGGTTGGAATTGCATCTGAACCCAGCCACCATGGGTTATGTGAGGGTTAAACATCCCCACAATAGATAATGGGTTATGTGAGGGTTGTTTAACCTTCGCATAACCCATGGTGGCCAGGTTTGGACACAATGAGAACTCCCGGTCAGGGGTTTAGTGTGCAAAATGTCAGCCAGTATGCACTGGCACACACTGCCGCTCACTGTGGCTTAAACAACCCACAGTGGGCTGTTTGGATTGTGTGACCCAGGTTAATGCACCTGACCTCTTCTGAATTTTTTAAAAAAGATATTGTGGCAACTGCCTTTGGGGGCCCTCTGGGTTGCAGGGCCTCAGACCCTTGCCCAGACATCCGTCCCTAGCAGCGCCACTGACAAATCATCCTATAAATGAAGCAATCCTAATAGAGCATAATTCAAGGAGACCTATCTCAGTATTTAAATAGAAGCTTATTATGAATTGAGAACTCTCCTGCTGACCTGATTGGTGTTTGTTTTATTCTCAGCTTGAACCTATTTTTCCAAAGGGTTAAAACTGGGTGGCACTCTGGGGCTCATAACAAAAGTAACTATTCGTGAAAAACAATCTGATACATTCAACATAGCAGGGCTCTGCTCCTTCCCTCTAATCTTTCAGCAAGACTCAAGGGAGGCTAAAATTTAGATCAGTCCATTCTTTCTAGAACTTTGATTCACTATTAAATTCCGTCTAATGAAGATGACTTTGCCATCTCACGTTCATCAGCAGGCTATGCATGGAACAATGGCAGGATCTACCTTGTATAGAGGGATATTGTTCCTTTTCCTGGTTTGCTGCGGCTGAGTGGAATCGCATGAAAATTTACATGGACGGGAGACCTGTGAAACCAGTTAGTGGTAACTTTCATTCTCAAGGGTGTTATGGTGAGCTGTATTGAGGCTGTAGCTGTTTAGCTGAAGCGCGTAGTAGCACCACCTTTTATATCATGTTTACACAAGAACAATGCAAGGAGACACAGGAATATTCCCCTGAATTTACAACTGGTAAGGCTCACCTTTAGATGCCCACAATGGTTGTTGCTCCTTCAGCCACTGTTCCTACATTAGTAGGAATCATCTGCACACACAGGTTGTCTGTTACTTCATAGTTAGCAACTTCTTAACTATGCCTAGGAGGTATGTTACCTGCGTTTTAAAATATTTTGAAATAAGACAGAGACTATTCCTAGGACCATGGTAGTGGCATGAGGGATCCTTGACCATTATTCTTATGACTGGGGTTCTTGCTGTGAACTCGGATTATGCCAATAAAAGCTTATGGGAAGAAAAACCGCAATAATGCATGTCCAAATTCATAGGCCTAATTAGGCATTCTCTGGAAAATAGCAGCAGGAATTATTTATTGAAGAATGGATATTTGGATGAAAAGCAATATATTTGTATATTTGTTGTTTTCATTACTATTATAGATCAAATTGTGATGTAGCAAGGACATCATGTCACAGTCCACATGTATAATTGAAGCATGCTACCATCCCTTTATATGGGCTTTTCTAGCCCCAAAGTTGAATGTGATGAGATCTCAAAATATGGGGTTGTTTACCACAAAGATCCTTATCTTGAGATAGTAGATGGTCTACCAGGCCAACTGTACCACTAGGGATGTTGGAGAAAATTACAACAGAATCAAATGAGTTTGGATTTCTATTAACCTGACCCACGGGTTCTGCATTGCACTGGTTTCCTGAGTCGCATGAATTCCATGGACTTGCGGACTGGTTTTTTTTACTTTCCAGAATTTTGTGCAAATTTAGTCATAGAAAAATATGTAAAATGAAAAATCACTGGCCAAAAATGCACATTTCCCCAGTAGGCTAAAGCATGAACATGTAAATGGGGGGGGGATTTGAGCATTTTGGGGGAGTTTGCACATTTTTGCAAGTGCAAATTTGTGCAAAACTGAATTTGCACATATTTGGGAAATTGGAAAAAAATCTGATTCTGTCAATGAACAGAAGATGGAGTGAAAGTCACCTCACAATATGGAATGAATTTTACAAAATCTGTACATCCCTATGTACCACTGGGTAGTAGTACGAAGAAGAAGGAGAAGGAGAAGGAGGAGGAGGAGAAGAAGAAGAAACAAGACTGTATGAAGGGTGGGATGCATACCAGTCTTCAGTGACCACCAACTTCTAGGTTGTGCTTGGAGTTCTGGCCATCTCCCTAGCAACAGAAGCTCAGGACTGGCTGAGATCTGTTGGGGTTTATAGGCTTTGGTCATATAGATATATTTATGGTTAGTTTGTTTCCTTTTGCTGTGCGTGCACAAGGCATGTTTGAAGAAAACTAACCACAAGCCATGCTTGCTCTGTGAAATTAGAATAAAGGTGTTTTATTACTTTATAGCCAGCTTGTCTGAGTTTCTGCATCATAAAGATCCTTTGGCAGTCAGGTCTAACTAGGGCAGAGGTGGAGAACCTTTTACAGCCTGAGGGGTGAATTCAATTTTGGAGAAGTTCTTGGTGGGGGGCACATTCCAGCGGTGGGCAGGGCTAAAGTCAAAGGGAGTGGGGCTGAAGGCAAAAGGGGCACGAGCAAAATTACAAAAACATACCATCACATTGTAGCTTATAGCTCCCCCCCCCCTCCGTAACTAAATGTTAGGAGAGGCCTTTCAACCTTTTAGAATGGGAGAAAAACTGCACAAAAGGAGAGGAAGCACCAAACAATTGGTGGCTCGGGGAAGGAGGTGGAGCCAGAGAAAGGGTGTGTGGCCATCTGGGAAACCCCAAAGGACCAGATTTGCCTGCTGGGCTTGAGGTTTCCCATTCCTGAACCAGAGGAACTGAGCACTACTTATTGGAGGCGATCTGTTCCTCCCCCCCGGAATCCTCGATGGCCGGCTGTGCTCCGTGGTAGCTCCACAGAGCAGCCGGCCAGGCCCAGCCCAGCCCAGAGCCATCCACAGCTGGATTTCTGGCTGCGGAGGGCTCTGGGAAAAACAAAAACAAAAACCCGCGTACGCAAATGGTGGTGGCTACGGCCGCCACCATTTGCATTCCTTATTTTTGGCTGTCTTAATCTACGTAAATATTTACGTAGACCATGACGGCGAAAATAAAGGGAATGCAAATAGCATAGCGGGTGCTATTTGCGTCCTTTTTTGATTCACCGTTTTAGCCTACGTAAATCTTTACGTAGGCTAAAACAGTGAATCAAAAAGGGATGCAAATAGCGCCCGCTACACTATTTGCGTTTCCCTTTATTTTCGCCATCATAGTCTACGTAAATATTTACGTAGACTAAGACAGCCAAAAATAAGGAACGCAAATGGCGGCGGCCATAGCCGCCACCATTTGCATACGCGGGTTGTTGTTGTTTTTTAAACCCAGCCATGATAGGCTACGTCAAGATTTACATAGCCTATCACGTCGTTTTTTGTTTTTGTTTTAACCCAGCCATGATAGGCTATGTAAATCTTTATGTAGCCTATCACATTGTTGTTTTTTTTTACAAGACAAATGGCGGTGGCGGCAGCCGGTTGGAAGACCAGCCGCTGCAGCCACTGCCGCCGCCGCAGCTGCCGCCGCCCAGAAGATCCACCCCAGGTAAGTCTCGTCCTGGGGGGGATCTGCGGGGGGGCAGGGGGGCAGGCCGTTCCGCCACAGATTTCAGGGGGCCGAATGCACTGGCATTCGTCCTCACTGAGATCCGTGGCGGAGTTCTCTGACATCCCTATTATTTTTACTTCATGATCATGAGAACCCGGACACTCTGTTCAAACTTCTTTAGAGCCATTCTGCCTCTTAGTGCCTGGAGCTGGAAACATCCCATTCAATAACAGATTTCCTTCTACAGCAACAGGGGGGGGGGGAAGGCTTAACAGGTATCTAGTTGTACCATTATGTTTGGCTTTGGTGCTCTTTTTCATCAGTGGCAAAAGCTGAGGTTCATCACAGTTATTGTTATGGCTAAAATGCATTTAAAATACAAAAATGTTCAAACTCCGATTCTATGCCTGAGATCTGATTGTGGCAAGGAATGTCTTAGCCAGTATTCCAGTGAAAGGAAACAAATTGCTCCATCCTTATCTTTGAAAGAAGATCCTGTGGCAGTCAAACTTAGCTTCTTGTTAATGTGCCCAGGTTCAAAAAAGAAATACTAAATAAAAACTAAAAACAAGCATTTGGCTTTCCACATATTTTTATTGATAGATATGGAAGATTGAAATTTAGGTACACTGTATGGACAGAAATAGTAATGGATGTACCAATTTAATATAATTAACTTATTTCATTTTACATTTCGTTTAATAACCATGCATCTAGAAGAAGGAAAACACTCCACACATGGGAATGACATTTCAGTGTAGTGGTTGCATCCTTCATATTTATCCTACCAAGTGAATCAGCTATGGTTGTTGCTTGCCTTTTTAAAGGCTTAAAGATACTTGCGTCATAGGCACAAAGGATCTTGCAAGGGCCAGGCACAAAGGAGATCTCTTGTCCCAGGGTGGTTTGATTGGTACTCCCTGTTTCCAATTGAATGCAGCCATTTGGGTGGTGACCAGTGGGTATTGCCTTGTAGAGATGAGAGGCTAGAGGAACTACCCCTGCCCAAGTGGCCGCTTTCAGGTGGGAGCAAGAACTGAGGGCTGTGTGTTACTCTTGCCTTTTTTTCTCTGTCTGTTGGTCCATGCTGGTTGAAATGCCAAATGTAAGAGGCCAAGGTGTTGCAGCAAAATGGAGGATTATTGGGTTTTATGAAAGTTCAACACACACACACACACACATATACACACACATATATACACACACACATATACAGAGAGAGAGAGAGACTCTCTCACACACACTTAGAGAAATGTAAAGTGATATGTTGATTATTAAGAAGAAGGCAAATATACTGTTTCGATGGGTTGTGTTGATGATAGATTGTTAATGTTTTAATGTTTTAGTGGGGTTTTCTTGCTAATTTTTATGTTTTTATGGTTTGTTGTTGTTTTATTTTGGTCTATTATATTTATTTTTTCTTACCCAAATGTATATGCTACTTTCCACAGAGTTGTCAAAGCAGTAAACTTACAATAGGTAGTATCCTATTGTGCCCATGTGGTTGTGGAAGGGACTGCTTGCACAACAGGGCTTTTGTGCTTCTAAAAATAACCTGAAATGAGTGGAAACACTTGTTTCCAGAATGGGGCAGATCAGCGGAGTTCATTTCTGGGGTTATTTTTAGAAGCACAAAAACCCCATTGTACAAGCAGCTGCTCCCATGAGTGCAATAGAATCAGTGGAAGTGGATTGCCCCCACTGGATACTGCCCAGAGTCATTCCCATAACAATAAAATATAACAATAAAACTACACAATAATAAATCAGTGCTAATCAGCAGTAAAACTACACACTGTACTGTGCTCTGCAAACCATAGCTGGCTGGGTCACACTTCACGGAAAGCCAATGCATCTGCAGATACCTTCCTTGGCACCTGCCAAGGTGCCCTATCCCTCCCACTTAAAAAAGACCCCCAAACACTTTTTCTTACCATCAGCTGAGCCTGAGATCACTGTTAAATAGGTTTCTGTTGGTGCTGAAAATCGTGAGTTCAAAGGAGTTGTTTAGCTTGTTGGAGCTCAGACCCCACCTCTGCCTTGTATGCAGTCTTTTGGGTAGGTTACTTGTCCTTTACCTAACTCCCATGGCAGCCATTTTGAGGTGGTGCCCAGGACAGTTGCTCAAATTGCCAAGTGTGGCCACAGTCCAAAAAGATTGCCCACCCTGAGTTAGGCAGTTGAAGGGAGTGAGCAACAGTTTGAAGTTGGGGCTTGAGAGAGAGAGAAAAGCTGACAGCTTTCACAGCAGCAACAAATTTTCCTTGGTATATTTTATGGTACAAGGTAACAGAAGAAAATTCCTCAAGTGGTGGCAGCATACTGGTAATACTGGCAATAAACCTTATACCTTCACAGGATGACGAATTGTAGTTTCCACTGCATATAGCGATCTGCAGGTCAGATAGCAACGTATATTGGATTTGTCCTTTCGTGGGTTTACATTTCTTTGCAAAAACATTAAGGGCTGAACCCACCTTATGCTCACCATGCCCTCCTGCTAGTGTGGCCATGTGTTTTACTTTACAGAGGACAGTTCTCTATTTGATGTAGGATTGTCAGAGAGTTCTGCAACAGAAGCAAATGAGTTCGGATTTTCATGAATCTGACTCACAGATTCCACAGTGGACCAGCTTGTCCCCTGTGTCTGCCAGATTCTGTGGACTTGAGGGCTGGTTTTCTAACTTTCCTGAATTTTGTTGCAGGAAAATATACCTTAAAAAAAAAAACAGCCAAAAATGTGAATTTCCCCTATAACATAAAGCATGAAAATGCACATTTCGGGGGAATTTGCACATTTTTGCATGTGCACATTTGCACAGATTTGGAAATGAAAAGAATCTGATTCCAGCAATGGGCGGATGACGGTACCAAAGGTGCCTGACAATCTGTGAAACACAGACAGAACGGAATTTACACAAGCAGTACATCCCTAATTTGAAGGGCTGTCAGAGGTCAGCCCTCTATTTCAAGATGTTCTCTGTTTGAAGAGCTGTCCGATTTGAGCGTGGTATAAAGATAAAGAACCATAAGAAGGAAGAGCAGGGGACCTGAAGTTGCCCATCCACAGTTAGCAGCAACTGACAGGAGACTGAGCCAGCACATGGATCATCTGGTCACAGTCTTCCCCACTATGGTGAAATATAATATATTTCTATTTAAGTTATAGTAATACTTTCTAAATATACATCTATACTTATAAATTAGCATTTACAAATTTTATTGATATTGATTATCTTTTGTCTCCTTTTTTGGTGATGTATGTCCTCTTTTTTGGAGATCTGTAGGTGGCCACCCTACCACCTGCATGCACTTGTGCATGGGAATTTCCTACTGTCAATCGTCCCCCACCTCTCTGCCATGTCATATCAGCCCCTACATTATTTCATCGATAAGAAATGTTCTGTTTTATCTGTCATGATGGCAGAACTATTTCACCTTGGCCATTTTACAGAATCAATCAATCAATCTTTCTTTTCTTTTCTTTTCTTTTCTTTTCCTTCCTTCCTAACCTTCTATCTTATTTTGCCAATCACACTGTTATTAATCTAAATCTTAAAATTCTAATCTTTGACTCAATTGTTCACGATGCAGGAAAAATTGGTGTTTTTTTGTTTTAGAAGGTTGCTGTAATATCATGTTTTCTTCCATCTTTCACTCATCTTTCAAAACTCTAATGTCAATGGGACAGTTTCCCCCTCCCACAGGTTCTCTCATTTTAAATCTGTGTTGTCTCTGATGCTGATCATGTTTCTGAGAAATTACTTTATGTAAAAGATGGAGCAAGATAAAGTTGCCACATTCCGTTTTATCTTTTTGGTTGAATTATTGGGGTTTAAAGTTGTGGTGACAAGTTTGCTGCTCCCTAATAGGCCTTGTTGCCATGGAACTGGCCTTTTTGAAAAGAACAAGGCCCGCAGCTACCAAGGCCCCCTTCTAATATTATCTTCCTGCTTGGCCAACAGACAAGTCCTTACTCAGAGATAGAAAAACTTAGTGTAGTATACATGGTAACACTTGCTGACAGTGCAAGCCTTTGAAAAAACAAAAGGAATGGAAACTAATACTGCTGAACACCAAAGTGCATCACAGAAATGACAAGCAAAGACTCTTCAATACAAGAAGTGCTTTGTGACTCTGCTCCCACTCTGGTCTCTTCTGAGGTTGGTGGAGAGGGTGGGGCACAAGGAGAGAGAGGCTATTTTCATGTAAAAGTGTAAGCACTGAAACTGAGAGATTTGATTCTGCTCAAGGGAAAGGGAAATCCTACTACAGCTAGGCAACAAAATGGCCCTGTCTGCAGCTGCAACTGTGTTCAATGTTGGAAGGTTGTCTTCCCATACCACACTAGGATTGTGGTACAGAAACAGTCCCTGTTCACAACCCATTAAGGAAAGGTTGTTGGAATGAAGCCAATTTAGTGTTTCTCCGGTAGGGTGACATTTTGAGGATAATTTCTGCATTTTCCAGAACATGAGAGAGAGGGCTCATTCCTCAAGTCCTTAGGTAGATCAGACATAATTTTACCTTACTCATGCCTGGCTGGATTTTGCTAGCTCTGCCCATAACACTGCACCATGCTGGGTCTCTCTGAGTAAACAAAATAATACAGCATACAGAAGGCATAGAGCCCAGGGAGGGCCTGTAGCCCAGTGGCAGAGCACAAGCTTTGCAGGTTCCATCTCCGGTATCTCCAGTTAAAAGGATCAGGTAGCCAGTAATGTGGAAGATGTCTGCTAGGGAATCCTAGAAATCTGCAGCAAGTCAGAGTAGACCGTAGTGTCCAGATGAACAAATAGTGTGACCTGCTATAAAGTAGCTTCCTTTTTACGTATCTTTTATAAATGTATATGTGTCAGGGTTCCCCTTATGGATTGGGTCCCCTGAGCAACTCCTTAAGGATCTCTTGCCTCCTTAGGAGTCCCACCTTCCTTCTTTTAAATCTCTCCTTCCCAGTAATGTAGGATTTAGGTTGTAGACATGGGGTGACTGGCACCTCAGACACTGGGTTTAACCACAACAGTTTACTAGTAGGTTTCAAGCAAGCAAATCACAACTAAAGGTATTTACACAAAAGAGCTGAGTGATACAAAAGATATTAAGGGAAAATAAAAATTGCAAAATGCAAGTTCCTTTACGCTAGCTGTACTTCTTCCTGCTCCCTCTTCTGGCTCTGGTCTCCCTGACTCTGCTCTTACTGGCTCTCACTCTCTTTATATATCCTCCTCCCTCAAAATTGAAAGTACTGTTTCAAACCTGAAGAAATGAAACTTAACTGGGGAAATGAAAGTGAAACTTAACCAGGGAAATGGAACTACTCCTCTCAGGGATACCCCCTACTAACAAAAACAAAACAAAAAACCCAGATCTCTAAGCCTAACCATTTCCCCCTTTGCCTCTGTAAACCTCAAACCTTCATAGTATGTAACTGTGGCAGGTGGCAGGGGAGGTAGCTTCAGGCAACTGTGGCGGTGGCAGGGGAGGTAGCTTCAGGCACTGATCCTTGGTATAACATCCGGGTATTACAAGCAACATTGTTTCCCCCATGCCAGTCCTGGCAACCCTGATAAGAAATATTCATAATTATCAGGTAGAAAATCCATATGTTTCTGACCTGGTCAGCTTATCATCTGGTGGAGCTTTCCCCAACCTGATGCACTCCAGGACTTCAGCTCCCATCAATCCCAGATGGTATGACCAATGGTCAGGGATGATGGGACTTGTAGTCCAAAACATCTGGATGACATCAACATGGGAAATGGTGATCTGGTATGGCAAGTGAGGGAATACACTGGAAGAGCAAGCTGGCCCATGGATAATTTTGAAATTATTTTTTTCCCTTCCTCATTGCAGGAGTTCTCTCCTGACTGCCTCCCTCTGCACACACAAGTATTTCAAGTTAGATGCTAAATTAAAATATGTGGGGTCTGTCAATAAGCTAAAACAAATGAGTTTATGTGGCAGCAAAGGCAATATTAGAAATAGCCGTGCCTTTTTCTGAGAACAAGAGGACTTCAGAGTCACACAATAGGCCTTGCCTCTCAAACATCAAGGGAATTAAAGAGGAGGCAAGGAAGGAAGGATCTCATGCTGCAACATAGATGGAGGGGGTGGGAAACTCCTAACAAAAACAGAGCTTACTTTTGTAGACAGACCCCATATTTGAATTTAGACAAGCTGGGAGCAGAGCATTCTTACTCAGTGGGAAGCCTCCACATCTGGCATTCACTTTACCTACAGCTCTAATAGAGCCCCATGCCGTCATGACCTTCAGAGTCCATTTATCTATTTACTTGTAGCTCAATCCATATAAGGGCATCACGAGCTCACACACACTCTGAAGTCTCTTCATGCAGCAGAGCACTGCAAATGGCAGAGGAAAGGTGCAAATGGAGTGTGCTGGCTTCTGCTTGTTACTTTCTAGATTACATCTTGGATTAATCTTTGTATCAAGAGAAAATGAAGCATGGATCCTGTGTAAGAAGTAGCAATACATCTGAAGTGGCCTTTTCTTTCATTCTTACTAGTTGGGAGTGTTTCTAGTACTACAGAGACATTAGAAAGTTGAAATCTTTATTTCCTTTTCCTTTCCTATTTAAAAATTCTGTACTACAGGAATGCATAAGAACTCAAATACCCTGAAAGAATAAACAAGTGTGCTGTTAACCCATAGCCCCATTTATTAAAGTTGGCCCCACAATGGCTAATAGATTTTGGTTTTATTTGGTTGTGGCTGCAAATCCTAAGCACGTTCACTAGGGACTTACTTCTGAGTAAACATGCATAGGATTGTATTGTAAAGGCTGCAGTACAAGAGAGAGCAAGAAAGGAAATGAATGAAAAAGAAGGAATTTTGAAAAATTCCAGAGAATAGAGCTCCCCCATACAATATTCTGAATAATGAATTATACCTCTCATCCTGCCAGGTTCCAAATATAAAACTCCATTCCATTGCTGCAGTTCATGTGCAAATTGTGGCTTGGAGCCCTCAACACTTCAGGTACAATTTGGTATCCTTTACAGTATAATACCATCTAAATTACGTTGATCTTTAATGTAACCCTTTCATGTAGTACTTAAATTCCCCTCAACAACTTGAAACAATGTATGTGCAACAAAAGGACTGACAAACTTGAGAGAGTTTTCAGTTGCAAGATGTTTTGTGTAAACATGTATCTTGGCACATTGTGTGGGGTTGTGTCTCTAGATTTCAAAGATGCGCATTATACTTATAATGCTGTATGCGTGCCTTCTAAAAAAGTTCCATTGTTAACCTGCCAGTGAGATTCTGACCTCTTTCCCCTCAGTAACAAACTCTACTGTCAATCAAATTCTTATTAGACATAGATATGACATAGATCCATGAATAACCATGTAGCTGACTGACATCTCATCTACAATGATATCATCATCATCATCATCATTATTATTATTATTATTAAAACCATCTTCTGTTTTTAAAGACAGGAGCAAGATAACTATCCATAATTCTGGACCTTGGCTAATTCTGCACAGTCACCTAACCTATTAATTTGATGTACTTTATCTGTCAACTTATCCATCTTAGTGATATCATTTAAGTAACCATTCCATAATTGCTTTCCAGTGAAAAACTAGTATGAGTTCGGCGCAATGAAAAGATTTTTCAACAATAACTTTATCCCCTTGAAGAACCTCTTTGAAATAATTCAGAACTGAAGTGAATGCATCCAAATTTAGCCTCAGACAAGTTATTTGAAAAATAACTTCCAAATAAGTTATTTGAAACTTATTTGAGTTTCAAATAACTACAGTTATTTGTAGTTTGCCCCTGGTAAACCCTACAGTTTGCCCCTGGTAAACCTGAACACAAGGACAACTTCATTATACATGGTAAATCCGTACTTGATGGGCCTTACATTCATTAATTGATTCATTCATTTATTTTTAAATTTAATATATATATATATATATATATATATACATGTATGTATGTATGAAACAGGATTTCTAAAACTTTCCTAGGAGTAAGTCCCATTGAATGCAATGGGACTTACTTCTGAGTAGACTGCATAGGATTGCACCGTTAAGTTCATAGGTGTAATGTATCACCAATACACTAACTTGTACAGAACCTCTCTTGGAATCGAGCGTAGGAGAAATGGTCTATTTCAGGGGTCCCTGACATTTTTGAGTCAGTGGGCACATTTGGAATTTTGAGAGTGTTGTGGGTGCTCTGACAAAATGGCTGCCATGCAGGGCTGGCCAATTTATAAAATGGCTGTCATGGTGGGCGTGGCTTGTCATGAAACACTCATTTCCCAGGAGGAAAACTGGTGAGACTAAATGAAAAGTATTGCCCAAGAACCCAAGTACAAGACTGAGGTCTGAGCTCCAAAATACAAAACCACTCTTTGGACCCCAAATAAATATGGTGCTAGATGGCAGCACTTTTCTTTGCAGCATACCAGACTCCCAGTTAGAAAATAATAAGTAAAATATCTTAAGAAATAAAATAAAAATTAGGAGGGGCTGGGAGCTTGGCAGGTCCATGGGCACACTTGTGCCCTCAGGCACTATGTTGGAGACCCAGGTCTTTTATATATATACCTATATATACACACACATACACACTTTATATATAAGAAAGATAGAAAGACCAACAACAGAAAATTCACCCCCCCACACACACATTCAGCTAAAGTTTCAGCTTCTGCCCTCATCAGTAGCTGTGCTGTTAAAAGCATATTTTTTGAATACTCTGTTGTTCGTCCTTCTATCTTTCTTATACATTTTACCTTAAGACTGGCTGCGACCTCAGTGGATCCAGAGCCTCCTTACTGCTTTGCTCTTGTGCTGCTTTACACCAACCTCTACTGTACATATCTATATCTATGGGCTTCTTCACACAGAGCTTTTATTCTGCTATTGAGATTGCTCACTCACAGAAGTTTGTGGGCCCTTCAGATGACGTCGTTCAACTCCAGGGCATCTCCTGCACTAAATAACCTTTATTCTGTTCTTAAATAGATCAAAGATAATGAGATATCAAATTACCCCACTTGTGTTCTGCTTGAGGTCCCTCCGTGAAAAAGGAAAAGCCACAAGAACAGGAGCGAGATCAATGAAACATATGGAAGACTCAGATAAGAGGGAGAAGGAGGGGGAAAGGGAAAAGGAAGCAGGTGTAAAGGGAGTCTGTTGTAAACTTGCATTTAAAATGGAAGCAGAAAGCCCCGTTTTACATGCAGGAGTTTAGGCTGGTGTAGAGATGCTCTATATCTATATCTATATCTATATCTATATCTATATCTATATCTATCAAATGGATCAAATCTCAGATACTGTCTGATCTGCTATTTTTCAGATCTCTTACCCACTGCTGTCACTTCATTGGCAGCACACAAACACCAATGTAATAATTCCAAAATTCATATAGTATCATACTTTTATTAGGCCAACTTAAAGATCACAAAAAAATGTGCAAGCTTGTGAGATTGCCAGATCTCTTTACCAGGCAAGATGTTACAAAAAGCAGGTTGGTGGTGTGGGGAATAGGAGAAGAACAAGACTAAAGGCTGACTGGATGTCGAGGTCAGGATGTCTAATTCCTGCACATCAGCGTCACTGATGCCCCTTTGCCTGCCCTCTCCCTCTTGGCCCAGTTCACACCACCACCCAGAGGGACAGAAGGAAAGGTGACTGGAGCCTGCTGCTGCTGCTCTTACTCCAAGGTCTTGTCACTGTTGGCATCTCAGAGAGGGCAGGTGAACGGGAAGTGACAGTAGCAGCAGCAGCAGCAGGGCCAGTAGAGTGTAAGCCTTGGCAGATGCCTGATGATACTGACCCCTGACTCTGGCTCCTGGCTGGACCCAGCCTATGTGAGTTTTAAAGGGTTTTAAGGAGTTTTAACCCTAGCACTTTGAATGGCGCCCAGTCCAACCCTGCCATAAAACAAGCAGCCATATACAGGGCCTAAGGTGGCCACTTGTGAATCGTCAAAAAAGAGGGCATGCATCACCAAGAAAGAGGAGGAAGAGGACACTGATTTGCATAAACTTTGCATAAAGTTTGCATATGCTAATTTTTAGGTGTAGATGCAAATTTAGAAATAATTATTATAATTTAAATAGAAATACAGTACATCTCCCCATAGTGTAGAAGACTGTGACCAGGTGATCTGCTAGGTGACCTTGGACAGTCTGCTGTCCAAGTGCTGTTGATGGGCAATTTCAAGGCTCAGCTCTTCCTTCTGATGGTTCTTTATACCAGGCAGGCTTGGACTGGACAGCACTTCAGATAGAGGACGCCTTCAAAATAGAGGACAATCCTCTGGCAGCCCTTCAAAGAGAGGACTGTCCTCTGTAAAAGAGGACATGTGGCCACAACAATGAGGCCCAGAATATAGAGTGGCCCCAGTATCTTTTCATCTGACCATGCATAACATTGTTGCAGCAATTTGGCACCACAATGATGAATTATTAATTTCTTTTTCAGTGAAGACCAGTGTTTTTCACTTAGCTTTTTAACAGAATTTCTATGATAGAGGCACATGCTTCCAAGGCATACCTTAAAACTAAATCCAGGAATTGAAAAAACAAAGAAAAAACAAAACCACGCACGCACCAGAAATTACAGGAGTTTGTTGTTTTTATGGGTGTTTCTTTTCAGATTTGGGGGAAATTAATGGGCAGGGTAATAAATATTTCAGGCAGTTGACGACAATGAAAAGTAATTAACCCAGCTCCAGCAACAGGTGTTGTATGGGGAAATGCTGGCTTTTATCATGAAGTTGTGGGGACGTGTGCTACGTTTGTTCATCATTTTCTCCTTCTCTTATTCACAGAATCCCCTGGGGACATTATTCTAATGCCAACATTTATAGGATATAATGAAACCACATTAAATATGTATCTGACACCTAGTAACAACTGTGTAGGAAGGCATCCATTTACTGGCTGTGGTTATATAAAAGATGACATAGAGCAGTTCGGCATATGAATTTACCAGGTCAGAAGCCACAGGGTTTAAAAAAAAAAAAAATGGTGCCTTGTACTATATGTACTCATGCCTATATGCATAGTATAGTCTGTATTTCCATTGATTTCTAATAATGTGCTAAGACAGAATATCACTCCCTCTAATAATGAACTCATGTGGTGAGTGCTGACAGAAGTGATCTGAGATCAGGCCACCGAGAAACAAACTAAATAAAATAAAAACCCTAAGGGGGCAACCACTTCTCAACAAAACAGCCAAATGAGGAATGAGCATGCTCAGTAGCCATGGAATGCTGAGTGTCAGTTGGAAGAGAAAACTGGAGAAGTGGGGGCCTGTTGGAATAGCGTGTGGCTGGTTACCTGAATAGGAGCTCTACTATTAGGAGGTAAGGGTAAATGGCAACATTTGTTGTAGGTCCCACTTTTGCTACTAAAAAGGAATCACTGAAAAGGACTACCCATAACTATTATGGACCATTCCAAAAGTATAGTCAATGTATGGTCCTGTTCCTCTCTGGATCCATTCTTTTGGACATGCATGGGAGGGAATTCCCATATTGGCAGCTCCTCTCCCATTGGGCTCCTCTTACATGCAAAGCTGAACATCTGTACACATTCTCACGGCATAAGAAGAACTGGATCTTCATGTTCCATCCATTCCCATTTCTTCCCCCAGTTATTATTTCATTGGTTTCATTTCCCCTGTAAAAGAATGTTTCTGATTTGCACAGTTCCACAAAACTCAGTTCAGGTATGACCTAAATCATATCCCTGATGAATATACAGTGGAGGTGAGGAATAGATTTCAGGGATTAGACCTGATAGACAGAGTGCCTGAGGAACTATGGACGGAGGTCCGTAACATTGTTCAGGAGGCAGCAACGAAATCCGTCCCAAAGAAAAAGAAATGCAAGAAAGCCAAGTGGCTGTCTGATGAGGCTTTACAAGTAGCTCACGAAAGAAGAGAAGCGAAAAGCAAGGGAGAAAGGGGAAGATATACCCAACTGAATGCAGAGTTCCAGAGAATAGCAAGGAGAGACAAGAAGGCCTTCTTAAATGAACAATGCAAAGAAATCGAGGAAAACAACAGAATGGGAAAGACTAGAGATCTCTTCAAGAAAATTGGAGATCTCAAGGGTACGTTTTGTGCAAAGACGGGCATGATCAAGGACAAAGAAGGCAGGGACCTAACAGAAGCAGATGAGATTAAGAAGAGGTGGAAAGAATACACAGAAGAACTATACAGGAAAGATCTGAATGTCCCTGATAGCCATGATAGTGCGGTCACTGAACTTGAGCCGGACATCCTCGAGAGTGAAGTCAAGTGGGCCTTAGGAAGCATTAGTAACAACAAAGCTAGCGGAGATGACAGTCTCCCAGCTGAGCTATTTAAAATCCTAAAAGATGATGCTGTTAAAGTGCTGCACTCAATATGCCAACAAATCTGGAACACTCAACAGTGGCCACAAGACTGGAAAAGGTCAGTTTACATTCCAATTCCAAAGAAGGGCAACTCCAAAGAGTGTTCAAACTACCGCACAATTGCGCTCATTTCACATGCCAGAAAGGTGATGCTCAAAATCCTACAAGCTAGGCTTCAGCAGTATGCGAACCGAGAACTACCGGAAGTACAAGCTGGGTTTTGAAGAGGCAGAGGAACTAGAGATCAAATCGCCAACATTCGCTGCATCATGGAGAAAGCAAGAGAATTCCAGAAAAACGTCTATTTCTGCTTCATTGACTACGCTAAAGCCTTTGATTGTGTGGATCACAACAAACTGTGGCAAATTCTTAAAGTGATGGGAGTACCAGACCACCTTACCTGTCTCCTGAGAAACCTGTACGAGGGTCAAGAAGCAACAGTAAGAACCAGACATGGAACAACCGATTGGTTCAAAATTGGGAAAGGAGTACGACAAGGCTGCATATTGTCACCCTGCTTATTTAACTTATATGCAGAGTACATCATGAGAAATGCCGGATTGGATGAATCGGAGGTCGGAATTAAGATTGCCGGGAGAATTATCAACAACCTCCGATATGCAGACGATACCACCCTAATGGCAGAAAGCGAAGAGGATCTCAAGAGCCTCTTGTTGAGGGTGAAAGAGGAGAGTGCAAAAGCTGGTTTGAAACTCAACATTAAAAAAACTAAGATCATGTCATCTGGCCCTATCACTTCCTGGCATATAGAAGGGGAAGAAATGGAAGCAGTGACAGATTTTACTTTCTTGGGCTCCAAGATCACCGCAGATGGTGACTGTAGCCATGAAATTAAAAGACGCTTGCTCCTTGGGAGGAAAGCTATGGCAAACCTAGACAGCATAGTAAGAAGCAGAGACATCACCTTGCCGACAAAGGTCCATCTAATCAAAGCTATGGTTTTCCCAGTAGTAATGTATGGCTGTGAGAGCTGGACTATAAGGAAGGCTGAGCGCCGAAGAATTGATGCTTTCGAACTGTGGTACTGGAGAAGACTCTTACGAGTGCCCTGGACTGCAAGGAGGTCAAATCAGTCCATCCTAAAGGAAATCAACCCTGACTGCTCATTGGAAGGACAGATAATGAAGCTGAAGCTCCAATATTTTGGCCACCAAATGCGAAGAGAAAACTCCCTGGAAAAGACCCTGATGCTGGGAAAGACTGAAGGCAAAAGGAGAAGGGGACGGCAGAGGATGAGATGGCTAGATAGCATCACGGATGCAATGAATATGAACTTGAGCACGCTCCGGGAGAGAGCACAGGACAGGAAGGCCTGGCGTGCTATGGTCCATGGGGTCACGAAGAGTCGGACACGACTGAACGACTGAACAACAACAACAACAAAACTCAGTGCACAGGGCACGAAAGAATGAGATGGGAACTCCATTGATAAGTTTTTGAACCCAAGAAAGTCAGTGACAAAAGTCCTATGTAATATCCGTAGAGCCATAGCTCCTTCCAATGATCTTCCAACTGAAATTCACTCTTCACCATAGTCTGGTTCTTTCTGTGTGTTGACCATTTGAAGTCTACAGGGTTTGAAACACTCTCAGAAGGAGTGGTTTTCAAACTATTTTCAAAGTGTGTGGGGGGAACCTTAGGTTTTCTCAGAAGCTTAGGAGGGGCCCTTAAGATAATAGAATCATAGAGTTGGAGGGGTCTTGTAGGCCATCTAGTCCAGCTCCTTGCTTGATGCAAGAAATCTGGCACCAGACCATTCCCAACAGATGGCTGTCATGCCTCTCCTTGAAGGCTTCCAGTGAGGGAGAGTCCACCACTCCTCTAGGTAATTGGTTCCCTCTTCAAACTGATCTTACTGTCAAGAAGCTTCTCCTCATTTCAGCCAATATGTACCTTCCTATAACTTAAGCCCAGTAGAGTTTTTCCTGTCCTTTGGGGCTGCAGAGATATGGTAGCCCTTCAGATATTCGGGCTCACGTCCCCTCTCAATCCTTTCTTTTCCAGACTGAACACACGCAGTTCCTTCAACCTTTCTTTGTAGGACTTCTTTCCATAAATCTGACCATCTTCATTGCCCGAACACTTCATTCCTCCGAACACGTTCTAGTAAGTCATCCTTCCCCAACTTGATGTCCTCCAGATGCATTGGACTGCAACTCCCATAATTCCCAGACAGCATTGTCATTGGCCATGCTGGCTGGGAATTATGGGAGTTGCAGTCCAACACATCTGCAGGATGCTAGACTGGGGAAGGATGCAGTAAGTTTTCAGACAAGCTTTTGCCCACTACTACCAATCTTCCCCTGAAATGTGCAGTCAAAAGTATCTTTTTTTTGGAAAAGCAGGATCTAAATGTTTTAAATAAATAAATAGCAATTAAAAAACGTAAAAACCAATGTGAAAACAGCAGTTTAAAAGCAGCATTTAAAACACGTTAAAGAGGGTTTTTTTTAAGCCTAGGCGAATAAAAATGTCTTTGCCTGGTTCCAAAAAGTAAACAGTGCAGATGCCTGATAAGTCTCCAGGAATTCCAAAAGCAGAAGACCACATCCAAGGAAGCCCTCTCCTCAGTAGTCACACTCCTTACCTCACCCAGAGAAGAATCTCCACAAATAACCTAAGGTCATAATCCTATGTGACAGAAAAAACTCCTACAACTCCCAGCATTCCCCAGCCAGGACTTTTTTCTGTCTAGACATGGGTAGGATTGCACCCTAAGTTGATGTGAAAGGTTGCTCTGGGAACTGGCATTCCACCAGGTACATAGGTCCCACGCTTAAATCCTTTCAAGGTAAGCACCAGCACTTTGAATGGTTTAATGGGCCAGGAGCCAGTGAAGCTTCTCCAATACTGGTGTTTCTAATACCCAGTTAGTAGCATAGCTATTGTATTTTGCACTAACTGCATTTTCTGAACAAAGGCAGCCTCAAGGGCAATGCAAATTGGAGGGACTCAACTGTGGAAAGTTGTGTTGGCTCCTACAGTGAAATAGTGGCTGATGAGTTATCTGAAAATGACAGAAACAGATAAACTGACTGATATCATACAGTGAAGAAATGGGCTGTAAGTTACCTTACCTGAAAAATGGACACAGGGCCAAACTAGACATGATATTAAGTGTATCTTTGCATGTAACTTTCATGTTTTTTAAAATGTAAATAGCAGTCCCTAAGGGGAGGCTGCTAATTATCAGAATTGCAGCAGGCAGGGAGGAGGAGTTTAACTGTTTCCTCCCCTGCTCCAGGTGTGATGAAAATCACTCCTTCAAAGTTTTTATTTACATTGGGAAGAAAGTTTCCACTGGTGCTTCAGAGGAGGAATTTTTATCAGGACTACAAAAGGGAAGGAAAGCGTTAAACTCCTCCATCCTGCTTGCTGTGATCCTGATAAATTATCATCCCTCCCCAGAGCTGTTATTTGCATTGCAAAATTGTGCACCTTAAATGCAAAAGCACATTTAGGGTGCAATCCTATGACTGCTAGTCAGCAGATAGATGGCCATAGGATAGGTCGGTTCCCAGGAACAGACCTTGGAGCCTGCTCTGCAAGGGCGGTTCCCTGAGAACCAACCTTCACCCCCTCCCGCTCTGCCTTGTAGGCAGTGCAGAACGGCCCCATTCTCCATGCTCAGATGACGGATTTTTGCTGTCTTAATCTACGTAAATATTTACCTAGGCTAAAGCGGTGAATCAAAAAGGGATGCAAATAGCGCCCGCTATGCTATTTGTGTTCCCCTTTATTTTCGCCGTCATAGTCTACGTAAATATTTATGTAGATTAAGACGGCAAAAATAAGGCATGCAAATGGCGGCGGCTGTAGCTGCCACCATTTGCGTACACGGTTTTTGGTTTTTTTTTTTACTCAGAGCCCTCCGCGGCCAGAAATCCGGCTGCAGATGGCTCTGGCCTGGCAGGGCCTGGCCGGCTGCTCCGCAGAGCTGCTGCGGAGCACAGCTGGCCGCGGAGGATTCCGGGGGGGAGGAACGGAGCGCCTCTCCCCCCGGCGAGGATTCCGGGGGGAGGGACGGAATGCCTCCCCCCCACCATCAACATAATCCACGAAAGGTAAGTGACTTTCGTACATCCCTAGGTAAATGCGGCCGTAAATGGCTGCATTTAGCTTAAACTAAGACCTTTACAGCCGCAAATGGCATCCCAGATGCCATTTGTGTCCCTGTTTTTCATTCATGCGATAGGCTATGCAAATATTTGTGTAGCCTATCACATAAAACAAGGACGCAAATGGCTGCATTTACAGCTGCATTTACCTCAAACTAAGACCTTTACAGCCGCAAATGGCATCCTGGACGCCATTTGCGTCCGCAGTCAGTCCCCTTCAGCCAGCAATAAGACATGGCGGCTGTATCACTGGCAATCCAGAGCTGGCCGGCAGCTCCACAGAATTGTCACAGAGTGGAGCCGGCAGAAGGGGATTCCAGGGGGAGGAATGGATTGCCTCCCCCCCGCGGGCGGATTCCTCACGGACCAGCAGGTCGGGAATCTGCCCATCCCTAGTCTAGCTGCAAATGTAGGGTGGCTGAAGGACGGAGCGGATGATCCCCTCCGCGCTTCTCCTGCCCTGCATTGGAGAGGAAGTCGCCTTCAAGTTCGGAGGCAGCCACCTATACCAGAAGGATTGCTCCCTTAATGTCAAGTCTACTTTGGACCTCAATTTAGGGTGATTCCAGACAACACTTTTATTATGCAATTGTCTTGCCTCATTCATGGAATTACTGGGGGCCCACATGATATTGTCTTCAGTTTAGGAGTAACCCTCCTGTATTTTCCCACTGCTTTCTCCATCTTCTTTCTTTCTAGAAAAAGTCTTTTAAGGAGGAAAAGACGGAATAGCTACATAATACCTTTTGGTTGGTTGTGCTTGGTAATGCTTCTCTTTCTGGAAGCACCCTTACAGTGTATTGCAGAAATACATATGAACATGACTACTGGAAAGACATTTATTGCGTAGAGTGCATTTTGGCTGGTTAATAAAATAAAATAACTGATTAAACTATCAGGGGAGAGGAAACAGTTTTTAATTGATTGTGAGTTACACCAATATATGGATTTATATCAAAAAGCAATGATATCATTCATTGACTACGCTAAAGCCTTTGATTGTGTGGATCACATCAAACTGTGGCAAATTCTTAAAGTGATGGGAGTACCAGACCACCTTACCTGTCTCCTGAGAAACCTGTACGAAGGTCAAGAAGCAACAGTAAGAACCAGACATGGAACAACCGATTGGTTCAAAATTGGGAAAGGAGTACGACAAGGCTGCATATTGTCACCCTGCTTATTTAATTTATATGCAGAGTACATCATGAGAAATGCCGGGTTGGATGAATCAGAGGTCGGAATTAAGATTGCTGGGAGAATTATCAACAACCTCCGATATGCAGACGATACCACCCTAATGGCAGAAAGCGAAGAGGATCTCAAGAGCCTCTTGTTGAGGGTGAAAGAGGAGAGTGCAAAAGCTGGTTTGAAACTCAACATTAAAAAACTAAGATCATGGCATCTGGCCCCATCACTTCCTGGCATATAGAAGGGGAAGAAATGGAAGCAGTGACAGATTTTACTTTCTTGGGCTCCAAGATCACCGCAGACGGTGACTGTAGCCATGAAATTAAAAGACGCTTGCTCCTTGGGAGGAAAGCTATGGCCAACCTAGACAGCATAGTAAGAAGCAGAGACATCACCTTGCCGACAAAGGTCCGTCTAATCAAAGCTATGGTTTTCCCAGTAGTAATGTATGGCTGTGAGAGCTGGACTATAAGGAAGGCTGAGCGCCGAAGAATTGATGCTTTCGAACTGTGGTGCTGGAGAAGACTCTTACGAGTGCCCTGGACTGCAAGGAGGTCAAATCAGTCCATCCTAAAGGAAATCAACCCTGAGTGCTCATTGGAAGGACAGATCCTGAAGCTGAAGCTCCAATATTTTGGCCACCTAATGCGGAGAGAAAACTCCCTGGAAAAGACCCTGATGCTGGGAAAGACTGAAGGCAAAAGGAGAAGGGGATGGCAGAGGATGAGATGGCTAGATAGCATCACGGATGCAATGAATATGAACTTGAGCACGCTCCGGGAGAGAGCACAGGACAGGAAGGCCTGGCGTGCTATGGTCCATGGGGTCACGAAGAGTCGGACACGACTGAACGACTGAACAACAACAAATGATATCATTGCGTGATACCACAGCAGTTAGATCCTGTTGTATATTTTTAAAGTCATGCAGTTAAGAATATGAAATGCTGTGACACCAATTTAAATGAACACCAAGAGCGCAGTGGATACATGTTGTTTGAAGAGGCAAAGGAGTGGAGAATTTCAAGCACTAACATCAAAGCGAATCCCAAGACTTCAGGCTTTGCAAAAGGTGCTGGTGTTATCCTACAAAGCACTTCATGGCTTGGAGCCATAGTATCTAAAGGACTGCCTCCTCTTCTCATATGTTCCTGCCTGAGCCCTGAGATCATCACCTAAGGTCCTGCTCCGAGGGCTCCCACCCACACACTGAGTTTTGGTGAGTGGTTATTCATGAGTGGGCCTTTACTGCAGTGGCCCCAAAGTTTGGAATGCCCTCCCTAGAGAAGTTCATCTGGCAGCTACTTTGTTGACTTTTTGGTGTCACGCAAAACCCTTTTTATTCTCCCAGGCTTTTGAAAAGTATCTTTAACTGCTGCTTCCTTTATTTTTAATATGCACAATGCTGCATTTTAAAATCATCTTCTCTGTTTTAGCTGCTCAGTTATTTATCTCTTTAAAATGCTGGATGTTTGTTGTTGCTTTTCAGATTAAACTTTCAATATGTTTTATTGTTGGTTTTATCATGGTTTTATTTTATTCTTTTGTTTTTTATTATGTACATTGCCCTGAGAGCTTCGGCTATAGGGCGACTCATAAACTGAATAAATGAAATGAAAGTGAAATGAAATGTGCTGTATTATGTTGTATTATACAGTATATTGTATGTGCTGTCTTATCCACAGAAGAGACAGCTGTTCTGATGAGTCTAGAGTGAAACGAGTGTAAACTTCAAGGCTGCCACATAAACAAGTGTCTCGAAATCCATGCCCATACAAGAAGCACATGTTCAGCTTTTCATGCATCACAATGGCTGTCCCACATCAATTCCCTCCCCACTGCCCTTGTTCTTCAGGTTTCCTGCAGCCTCTTGACTGTCCCTGTCACCCACTGCCAGATGGGAAGTGAGAGCTAAGCTGATCCTCCCCTTTGTGGTAGAAGCCCCCAGAGCTTCGGCTACAGGTTACTGACGCGCTCATGAAAAATTCAGAGCTGCTATAAACAAGCTTGCTGAAAGTAAAATGTGTGTCACATTATCCAGCCGACCTTTCTGACAGCGGAGAGCTCCTGCAGCAAAACTTCTCTACCGACATCGCACGGAGGATGATTTGCAGACCAAACTGATCCCTGATGTTAGCCTGCGATGATAGCAGGGGGATGCAACACCCGACGGGGAAACAGAAAGAGCAGTTTCATGTAGACATAGAAAGGGTCTAAAGGGAGGGGTTTTTCTTTGAACAAGCTCTTTTCAAGGATGCAGTAAAGAATGTGAGGCAAAGAGTGAGCATCTGCAAGGAGAATCCAGTCCACACCACGGCTAGGCATTAGCCAATAAAAGCATAGCCACAGAAGGCTTCAGTGACATCCTAAGTTCTGCTTGCATATTTTTGCTTTATGTCACATGAACAACATCCAGCTGCACCAAGACCCCAATAATCATCTCAGCTTTAGCATAGCAGCTACTTTTATTTGTTTAGTACATTTGATATCCCACTTTTCCTCCATGTCAGGACTCAAGGCTGCGTAAAAGTGCCCCCAGGCAGTCTTTCATCCAGGCACTGACCAGACCCAGACCTGCTTAGCTTCAAGAAGGTGGCAACATCATGTATCCTCAGAGAATACTCTGGCTGAGTGTGAACACAGAAGTCCACAGTTCAAATCTTGCCTCTGCCACATAGTCACAAGGTGGCCTTTGGCAAGCCACTGTCTCTCAGCCTGAGCCCTCCCTCCCATCTGTTGGAAAGTCTGGTGTGACATACAGCAGAGTTGCTTTATACAGAAAAGTGTGGCAACACAGCATTTAGAGTTGGAGGCAATGAACACAGGCTAGAGCCAGTTTAAGAGAAGTTCAAATCAACTTACTTTATTAGTGCTTTTATACACATCATCAGAGAAGGCTATCAAACACTGTTTAACTACAAGTACCCACTAAAGCTGGGAGTGTGAGTGAAGGCATGAGGTATGGTAACTTGCTTCCTGAGAGAGCACATGGCACTTGCTGCAGAGGCAGAGGAAGAAGGAAGAGGAAGGGGAAGGAGCAGGAAATAGGAACTGTTCAGGCTATAGGACATTCTCTACTGCCCCCTAACGTCTAGAATGCAGAATTGTTCCTATTATCCATCACCATCTGCAATATGGTGATAATACCACTGACTTACCTTACATGTTCTTGTAGTGATCCCTGCCTTGCACAGGGACTATAGTTCAGTGGCAAAGTACATGTGTTGCATGCAGAAGACTCCAGGTTCAATCCCCAGCATCTCCAGTTCAAAGGATTAGGTAGCAGATGATGGCCTGAAACCCTTGAGACCTGCTGCCAGTCAGAATAATCATAGAATTATAGAATCATAGTGTTGGAAGGGGCCTACAAGGCCATCTAGTCCAACCCCCTGCTCAGTGCAGGAAGCCTGATTCCCAGGCGGTCTCCCATCCAAGTACTAACCACGGCTGACCCTGCTTAGCTTCTGAGATCTCGCCATAGTCTCAGGGTGCAGGGCTTCAATTAATCAATTCTCATTTAGATGAATAAGGAGACTGACCTGGTACAAAGCATCTTCCTATGGGCTTGTGAAGTATTTTGAACACTCTAAATCACTATATAGGTTATTATTATTATTATTATTATTATTAATAATAATAATAATACCACCACCACTGCACAGTATTACAAGCTACAGCCAGTGGTTATATCTCACCCAGTTAATTTCCATACCACTGCTTTGAATAGCTTCTGGCATTTTCTAAACCTCGATTGTAGAACCTCATGCCCAGGAGCCAAATGTGGCCTGCATGAGGTCCCAGTCTGGCCCTCTGGGTTTCCCCAGATGACCCCACCCACTTCCCCTGGCCCCACCCCTTCCCTTCAACCACCAATCATTATGTGGTTTCCCAGCTTTTGTGGAGTTTCCCCTGCATTCTAAAAGGTTGAAATGCCTCTCCTGAGGCTTAGTTACTGTCAGTCAGAGCTTTAAACTAAAATATGCTGCTATTTTTGGCTCCATCTGCTTTCCCTTCAGCCCTGCCCACCATTGGAATGCGGCCCCCGAGAGCTTTTCTGAAATGGAATTTGGCCCTCAGGCTGAAAGAGGTTTGCCACCCCTGGTGTCTAAGACTGCTCAGCCTGTTGCATTTAGTAGTAATCACTGTCGGTCACACCAAAGAACAGTGAGCTGAATGTATATTTCTTTGATCTTCCCATTGTTGCGTTTCAGCCACCTAATACATTGACTCTAAACCCATGTTTTGGAGGTAAATCCAACTGTTTTCACTGGAACTGAGGAGCTGAGGACTGCCGTGTAATAATTTCCAGTGATCAGTCCTAATTGGAGATACATAAAGGGCTGGATCCAGATTTCCACTGGATCAACTGTGCTGATGGAAGTGGACCTCCCTGAATTCTCCTTCCCATGGCAGCACCTCTGGCCCCTAGAAAATGCTGCTGGATGACCCTGCTGGATGGGGTGAACTGTGGTGTCAGGGACAGGGGGATCCCCAAAACTCAGACAGAAGGACCTTCCATGAGCAGAGCCCTTTCTCTTGTGGAAGTTCCCTTCATCTCATGGAAGGCAGATCCTGGATCCAGCCCACAAATTTCCATCCTATGTCCATCATCTAGTCTAGTCCTCTTTTTCCAAGATACAGATACATCTGCTCACCCACAAGCAGGACAGTTTTGCTTTTCATCTCATCATCTGGTACCCAGAAACACAGTGCCTCTAAACATTGCAGTTCTGTCATAGCTAACATGTAGTGGTAGATCTATCCACTATGAATTGTGTTTTCAATTGATTTGACTTTATGGTTTAATTGAGATTGTTTTTATCTGTATTTTCACTACACCTTGAACACCATTTTTGGTGGAAAGGCAAGATACCAATTCAACAAAAATAAATAATAATAAAATAGTGAACGGAGACCCTGCTTGTTGGCCAACAACTGAGGTCAGTAAGGCTGGTGGGCGCTAGAGATAGGGCCTTCTCCGTGGTGGCCCCTACTCTGCAGAATTCCCTCCCAAAAGAGATACAGCAAGCTCCATCTGTGGCTGTGTTTAAGAGGGTTTTAAATCCTGTTCTCCCCAGCTTTTACTTGAAAACCTTATATGTTATTCCTTACTGATGGATGTTTTGAAATTGTATTTCATTGAAACTGGTTTTATTAAAATTGTTCATTTAATATGTTTGTATTAATATGTCTAGCTCCTTATTGTATACATTAGCCTTCCACAATCTGGTGCCCTCCAGATGTTTTAGACTTCAACCCCTGCCAGCATGGGCAATAGTCAGGAATGCTGGGGATTGTAGTCCAAAATGTTTGGAAGGCATCAGGTTGGGGGAGGGTGGTCTACACGGATTGACCACAGTTACCCATGGTTTCAGACCAACGTCTTCCCACTCTATCTGGAGGTGCCAGACATTGAATCTGGGGCCATTTGCATGCAAAGTATGTGCTCTACCAAGGATCTACAGCCCTTCCTAAATTACATGGTGTATGAAGAATTACAGTATTTCCATCTGTCAGTTCTGAAATGTACTGCCAGTTGACTTAATCGGGTGACCCCGAATCCTCATTTTATGAGAGATGGAGAACATTTTTTTCCCCATTGGATGTTCCACTGGCATCAAATATTATTTGTACAATTTCAGCCCATCCGTCTCTCTTGCTTTACCTTACTTATCTTGACCATAAATAGCTACACATTTCATTTGTTACTTTATATATTTCCAGGCAAATATGCCTTTGCCTTTGTTAAACAATGCTTAGTACTTGTGTCTCTTGTCCTCAAGCCATGACTCACTTTGAAAATGGCTGCATATAGCAATGGCTTATTTGCACAAGAAATATAGATAAGATATTTCTGATGGAAGAGCAGTCTTTCCCCATGAAAGGAGCCTAGTCCTGGCATTTCTGGATGGAGCTAACTGCAGCTGAAATTGTGCCCAATTGGAAACAGGACTGCCAGTGTCAATATCAAATGCAGAATGATGATCGCTTGTTAGCAGGAAGTAGCTACAAGCAGTACAGTAAGGCTGAAGCCATATACGCACTTACCTGGGAGTAAGTCCCACTGAACTCAGTGGGGCTCACTTCAGAGCAGACAGGTACAGAATTGCATTGTAAGGTAGGTTAAGCAAGGTGGTGTATGTGGACTTAACAGCATGACTGGGTAATTTCAGGAGGTCCGGGGCTCATTTCCACCAACAGGACCCCTGCTCCCTTCCACAGGCAGCAGTCTCCCCCAAAATGATTGTTTATGTTTTCTAAAACGATGGCATCCAGAGCACTACAGCATGCCCAAAAGGTCAAATCTAGCTTACGAACAAGCTAGATTTCACCTTTTTGGTGCTCTTTAGTGCTCTGGATGCCATTTCTTTTCTTTAAAAAATTATAATTTTTACTTTTTTCCCAGGGGTAGTGGTGGTGGGCCACACTGGGGAGCAGCATGGGCCACACTGGGGAGCAGCATGGGCCACATGTTGCCCCCACTCCCCAGTCTATAGGATTGCAGCCTAGGTGTATTCCATATATAATTGAAAAGCAAAGCTGTAGTACTGCCATAAAGGGCCATATGGCATCTAATCAATTGGGATACTGCAGGGCCATCCCAAGACATTTTGCTGCCTGAGGTGGAGCAATAAATGCCCATCCCCCCATCAGTCAAGGTGCAAAGTACCTAAAGCCAGCCACATTATTTGGGTACATGAAGCGGGAAATCCTATAAGCACCTCTCCTGATCCCTGGCCACTCTCACCTCTAGCAATGGACACATTTGGATATACTTCTGGCCAGCTGAAGTAACATTAAAGCAGTGATGGGAATTTTGGGGCCCTCCAGATGCTGTGGGACTGCAAATCCCATCATTCCTCACCATTGGCTATGCTGACTAGAGCTGATGGGAGCTGCAGCCTGACAACATCTGGTGGGCCACGTGTACCCCACCCCTGTGTTAAGGGCTTGCACTTATTCCCCCAAATTTACTTCTTTTGAAGCTTTAGCTGTGTGGGGAGGGGGAAACCATGCAGAGAAATCTTTTACCATGCAAGGGATGTGAAAGTCTACCCAGATAGAGTGGTCCAATTAACTTAATGAAAGTGATGAATAATTCACTGCCTTTTTATTCATTTTGGAGGAGCCTCTGTCGGTTTATGAATAATGCCCAATTTTGCTTTATTTTATTTTCCACGTCTTTCTTATCTAACAACCTAATCCTCTGATAACAAAAGTCTGCCTGCTTCTACGCTCCTCCATTGTTTATGGAATGAATAATGGATGACTGATAACTTGGTGTTGTAGATCTGCCCATCCCACTTTCACCTTCTCGTCTCACCTGCAATGACATTTTCTATGCTTCTCCCCCCGCCCCCCACATAGCTCCAGTAGATCTGATGCATGCCCTGGTAACACTTACACATTTGAAAGGAATCAGTAGCACAAGTTCATTTTGATGTTTAAACTGACTATGTCCCTATTCCTTACAAGCTTTTGGGACATACTTGACCAACCGGGATTGAAAGGAGAATCTTAAACGTTTGGTGTGGCTCACATCATGTATGCAACATTGCGGTTTTATGAAACAAACCATCAAGAACACTCACAATTGGTCTTAGAAAAGTCAACAGGATGTGCTTTTAAAGTTCACCTACTTTTATGTAACTTGTAAATGCAACTCCAGCAACTTTTCCAATTGTAAAATGCCAGGGGTATGTGGAGAGATGTGATTACAAATGAAAAAAATGCCTTAGCCTTATAGATCATTGACAAGCCAATCCTTATAGTAAAACAGATACAGAGAAAAAAAAATGCAGAAGTGTATTTGACCGCTTTTGACCTTGATATAAGCAGAGGCTTAGAGAGAATAGTTGGCTGGGGTCAGCCCAGAAAAGGCCCTACCAAAGGGGGCCACATTGCTTCCACCCCAGACTACAGTAGGGGCTGCACCCCTGCCCTTACTTGCCCTGCTGCTACTGCACTGCCAAAATTCAGTGGCTCAGTGAATTTAGTTCTTCTTAATTAATTAATTAATTAATTAATTTCTTAATCGCCCCTCTGGTTGGTCACCCAGCCGCTCTGGGCGATGTACAACAATATAAACAGTTCAAAACAATAAAATTCAACATTAAAAACATCACATTTCTAAAATTACCCTAACCCACCCCAAATGCCTGCCTGAACAACCACGTTTTTAATGCATGGCGGAAGCTCATTAAAGAGGGGGCATGGCGGAGTTCCCTAGGGAGGGAGTTCCACAGAGTGGGGGCCACCACAGAGAAGGCCCTCTTTGTGCTAGTCTTGTATTTTCACAATCTTATAAGAAGCATTCCTTAAAATAAGGAAGAAATTATATTAGCATAGTACTGCTTACTATGATTACTACTTACCATGATTAACAGCAACTAAACTATTTGATTTTAAATTTTTTCATACACTTTAAAAAAAATTAAGCTTGCCAAAGGACAGTATGGATTTTACAACTGCCATAAAAGTCATTTTATAGTACTAGTGACTGCTACAGGATGTGTTTTATAATGCTTTAACAGGACTTGGCTTTAGGCCTCATGCTTCAAGGCATGTTGTTCAAGCAGTAAAGGACACACCCTGTCGTGTGTTCCCAATTTATTATTTTTCCAGCATTGTAACAGTAATTTGAAAGTGAATGTGGCTAAGGAGCCCACAATAGCTTTGGTGAAACATAAACCAACCAAGTTTTGATGGAAAACTTTGAACCAAAATCTAAAACTCTGATACTGATTAATTCAAAATAAATTATTCAATTTCTGAAATGTATTTATTTGAAGGCGTAAAAGTAATTTTGAATAAACAAGGCAGTCCCTACTTCAGGCATACAATCTAAGAGACATGACACAAAAGGAAAAAAAGGACTGGGAGGAAAAAGCAAATTCAGGCACTAGTTCTGAGTTACAAAGTTACACATTTTTGGTTTCTGCTGGGAATTAAAACTTTACACAAGCAGTCACAGAATTAAAGACGCTTAAGCATGTTGAAATGAAAAAGATTAATATTTACAATGTCTGTAGCCAGAGAGCAACGTTCCAGTTTACAAATTATTTCATCTAGAGTTAAACTGATATGCAGTTTTATCCCATGTTTACTCAAAAGTATACCCCACCCCCAGCCCAGTTCAGACAAAAGGATAAACTATGTTTATTGTTACATGCATAAGCCTTGGGCTCAAGAGCCCCCCACCACCCCCCACTCCTCCTCCTCTGGTGCAGCTGCAAGGAGGAGACTAGAAGCTTTCACTCCCATTTCGCAATGAACCATAGTTTACACTCAAATCCTAAACTGTAGTTAAGCTTAACTGTGGTTAATTAAAACAAACAAACTTCATAAACCAGGATTTGAAGTTGGCTTATTTAAGGTGCAATCCTATGGGGATAGGCAGCAGCCTCTGAACTCGGAGGTAGCCGCCTATCCAATGCAGGGCAGGAGAAGCACAGAGGGATTGTCCCCTCCGTGCTTCAGCCACCCTGCATTTGCAGCTAGACAGCCGATCAAGGCTATATACGTAGCTGCAGGAGGACGGAGTGCAGGAGGAGGCTGCTGGATGACACATAGAATGTGTCATATCAGCATTTCCGCCTTCCCCGCCCCGGAACACCCCCCGGACATGCCCCATTTTCACTGCTCCGTGCTCCTCTTCCGAGTGGGTTCTCCGGGAACTGGAGAAGGTTGGTTCTCCGGGAACTGACCTTATAGCATGGGCTCCAAGGTCGGTTCCTGGAAACCCACATATCCTATGGTCATCTAGCCACTGACTAGCGGCCATAGGATTGCTCCCTTAGTAAACCACAGTTAAGACTAAACACAGTTGTATCAGTTCAGACATAATGCTGACCTGTGGGAAGTCAAAAACACAAGCAAAACCTTGCAGCCTCCTTGCAGCCATGCCAGAGGAGAAGGGAATGTGAACTGCAACAGCTCAACACTTGCCCAGGTTCGTTCACATGACATTAAACCATACTTTTATCATCTGATCCAAATAAGGTTCCTGTGTTCAATAAGGCTTACTCATAGATTAGTGTGTATATGGCTGTAGCCTTAATTTCATTGACACTGAATCACCTGTTAAAATTCTTAATGTTGACTTAACCCATTATTCATTTATTTGCCTAGATTCCACAATTATACATATGTATTTGGGAGCCAGTCCCATGGAATTTAATTCTTAATTCGGAGTAGACATGCATAGGATTTCACTTTCAATGTACTTTGGTCTGTCAGACCCTTAAGGTGGCTAACCATTCAAAACAAGCAAAAACTACCAAACCCATTTACTCATGTGATACTACACATATTTGAAACTAGGCACTCCAATATCTGGTTTGTGGATCATAGCCAGATACATAGAATCATAGAATCATAGAATAGTAGGGTTGGAAGGGGCCTACAAGGCCATTGAGTCCAACCCCCTGCTCAACGCAGGAATCCAAGATACGTTAGACCCATAACTATAGAAACATGTTTATGCACATAAAAAATGGAGTCATTTCACTGTAAATGTGCCAAATCATTCTCTTTGCCTTGTCCTTCATTGTTATCTTCACTGCGCAAAAATGACAGATGTGTTCAGAATTTGTTGAGCATGTCAGTAGCATAGCCTCACCTTTGTCAAATTGGAGGTCTTCATCAGAACATAAACAACCTAACTGAATAGTGGAACCGGCTGCTATAGCAGGGGTGCTATAGGGCTAAACTCAGCCTGTCTAGGATCCTGATCCAGCCCCCTGGGGTTGCCCTTGCCCCCTTTCCACCAACCACTGATCATTTGGTGGTTTCCCAGGTTTTGTGCATCTTTCCCCCATTCTAAAAGCTTCTCCCAAGGCTTAGTTACCAGCAGTTAGAACTTTACTCTAAACTTTTAGAAAGAATTACTATAACTGAAATAGAAATACAATATATCTCACCATAGTGGGGAAGACTGTGATCAGGTGCCCTGTGTGCCCTTGTCCATCTCCTGTCCTGGTGCTGCTAACTGTGGATGGGCAACTTCAAGGCCATAGTATGGCTCTCCCTTCTTATGGTTCTTTATTTTTATACCAGACTTGGACTGAACAATCCTTCAAACAGAGGATGCCTTGAAACAGTCCTCTGACAGCCCTTCAAACAGCGGACCATCCTCTGTAAAGTAGTACATATGGACATCCTGATGCCGAAGATAATTCTAAAGACAATAAAAATTACAGGCACATGGAATACATTGATTATAGCATTTCCATATGCTCATCTTGTTGATCCAATGGGAACAACTTTTAGAAGACCTGGAGCGGCTTTCCTCAGCATCAGAGTCAAATTGGGAAACATGGAGGGAAATACAATGATTGGATTAAATTTCATTATGTTTTGCTGTTTACAGGATTTTATCCATCTGAACTTTTGAGAGGGGATGAGTTATAAATTTAAATGAATAAATACTGCTGTCGGATGAAAACCAGTAAGGGGAATGCATGATGACTGAATGGCAGGACCGTAACTCACGAGGTAAAAGGCAACTATAGCCTTAGACATGTATTTCTAGAGTCTGGAGATTATACATATTGACATGAGTAGTTCAAGTATTTCAGATTAATTAACCCCTGTTTAGCAGTAAAAAAAGGTGCTCCAAATATTATTAAACTGTTGCACTTTCCGCATAGTGTTTGCACCAAATATATATCTAGTAATGCCTCCTTAGAAGTAACATATAGAATTGGGCATGCAACTCAAATGGGCCTCGTCGTGGCTTCAGAAGACCATCTCAGAAGATCATCTGACAAAGCCTTTATGTGCACAAACGCATATAAACCAAACTTATTTTGTATGCCTTTAAAAATTCATACCTGTGCAGATGTGGTATTCAGTTAAATGTTACTGTTTGCAATGCCATTTATGGCTCCACCGGGCATAATTCTACAAACCAGAAATTCAAGTAGCTTATCCATGAGTGTGAACCCTACAGTTTTATTAGCTCTGTTCTACCCTCTCTCCTTTTTTTATGATTCCTAAATCAGTTTAGATTTTCATTTTCAACCTGTTGATGCATCACATCCTTGAGAACACCTGCCTGTGTTGTTAACGAATTATTATTAGGTACAAGTAAATGCTGTGAGGTTCAGTTGCCATAAAATGTGAATAAAGCATTTATGACAGGGTGTGTAAAACTAAAAGTTTAAATTAATTGCAGGAGCACAGCAGTAGCAAAACTAAAGGCAGAGTTCTTTTTTTAAAAATGTTTTGTTTTTCATTTAGAATGCATTACTTGAATGTTGGACAAAAGATGTTAACTTTTTGAGAAATGTTCTAGCTTCAAAGTAGAAAAACAGGAATGTTTAGAATCCCAAAGGGACCATGCTCACTTGTCCACAACTTAGACAGAATGATTTTGTAAGGAAAAGGAACATAAATTCTGTAAAGGCATCAGCAGACTCTGCTCTGGACAACTCAATTCTGCAATCTGACTAAGTAGTTGCTGTAGGGGATCAGGTAGATTCATGGAGGATAGGTTCATCAGTGGCAAGTCATGATGGCTATACAGCTGCAAGATCAGAGGCAGCCGGCCTCTGGATGCAAGTTGCTAGGGAACAACAGTGTGAGAGGGGTATTGCCCTCATGTCCTGCCTGCGGGCTTCCCAGAGGCATCTGGATGGCCACTGTGGGAAAAAGATGCTGAACCAGATAGGCCTTGGGTTTGATACAATGGGATCTTATGTCAACCTCATAGTGCTTTTAAAGTGGTAAAGAGAAATTAACACAAACAAATCCTAACTCCCCTTCTTGACTTTCCTTATCCAAACAAGTATTCAGGTCACTTTTACTGGATTGGATCCATACTTGCCCTTCCGCAAATGGAAGGGCTCTTTGCATTTGCAGAAAAAACTGAGGGATGATCTACATTGCGCCTGCCATCACAACGAATTTGGTGTCCTGTCGGGTTAAACGCTCTCGCATTAAAATGTGATTATCCACACTCAGCCATTTTCCCTGTTGCAGTGCTTCATCGAATGCGCGAGCTCGGTTCACACTCAAGCGCTGTGCTGCTTTCCTGCTCTTAAAGACGGAGGCTCTCATTGGAGGATCAGAAACTCTTCCTGTTTCTGCTGATTCTATGCCCACCGTGCGGCAGTGGCGCAGGAGAGGCTTGTCGTTTTCTGCATGTTTTCCTGTCCCTTGCTGCCACTGCTGCTGTAGCAGGTGGGGGTGGAAGGAAGAAGGAGGAACCTATCCTCTTCTCCCCCCCACCTCCTGGAGTCCAGGGCAAGTGGCTGGGGGGTGTCTGCCAATGCTCTTTTCCCCACGCCAGCCCTTGACAGCCAGCGCGAGGAAGAGGGGCAGTGGTGGTGGCACCTAGCGTTTGTGTTTGGGGGGGGGTGCTACTGGCATCTTCGAAGATTCGAAGTTTCACATCGGCCTGGTCAGTAGTTGGATGGGCGACCACCTGGGAATCAGGCTTCCTGCATTGAGCAGGGGGTTGTTCTATCCCTTCAAATTAGACTAAGTTTTACCCCCTTCTATCCCCTTCTTTGGCTTTTTTTTTTAAATTAAGGCATTATCTTCGAAGAATTGTGGCTTCTCCACGATTTTTTTTCCTAATTCAGGCATGATCTTTGAAGATTTGAAAATTCGAAGATTCAAAGATGTGAAGCTTTGAATCTTCAAATCTTCAAAGATCATGCCTGAATTAGAAAAAAAAAAATCGCAGAGAAGCCACGATTCTTCGAAGATAACACCTTAATTTTTTTTTAAAAAGCCAACATGGGGGATAGAAGGGGGTAAAACTTAGTTGCATTTGAAGGGATGGAACAACCCCCTGCTCAATGCAGGAAGCCTGATTCCCAGGTGGTCGCCCATCCAACTACTGACCGGGGCTGACCCTGCTTAGCTTCCGAGATCAGACAAGCATGTGCACATCCAGCCCTTTGCTTGTTATTGAGGAATCACTGAGTGCTGAGGAAGCTATGCAATCAGTAGCCAGAAGACGACATGGGGCCGTTGACTGCTGTGATTGGACAGGAGGAAAATACAAACACCGCCGTATATGGACAGTCAGGGGAGAGGACTACAACTAGGGATGGCGGAGAATTTCTCCACGAATCTCCAGGAGGCCGAATGCCAACGCATTCAGCCCCCCAAAATTGCTGGAGAAATTCTCCGCCCCCCCCCGGAATGGGACTTACCTCTGTCAAATGTCCCTGGCGCTGGCGGCTCCCGGCGGTGGTTCGGCGGCACTTTGGCGACGGTTCGGCAGCGGTTCGGCGGTGGTTAGGCGGCGGCGGCAGCCGGTCTTCCGACTGGCTGCCGCCATTTCCCAGTAAAAAAAAAAATACAACAACAAACGTGATAGGCTATGTAAAGATTTACATAGCCTATCACAGCTAAATTTTCCAAAAACACCGTGATAGGCTACGTAAATCCTTACGTAGCCTATCATGGCTGACTTTGGAAAAAAAAAAAAGCGTATACGCAAATGGCGGTGCCCATGGGTGCGCCATTTGCGTTCCTTATTTGGGCATGTGTAGTCTACGTAAACATTTACGTAAACTACGGCGAAAATAAAGGCAACGCAAATAGCATACGCAAATAGCAACGCAAATAGCTATTTGCATACATGCTTTTTTCCCCCCCCAAAGTCAGCCGTGATAGGCTGCGTAAGGATTTACGTAGCCTATCACGTGGCTGACCGCAGGGACGCAAACGGCCGCGGCTACGGCCGCCGCCGTTTGCGTCCCGGGCGGCCAGGAGGATTCGCGGCCGGAGGGACGGGGCACCTCCCCCCCGGCCAGAATTTCGGCAGAGGGACGGGTCGCCTCCCCCCGGCCAGAATTTCAGCGGGGAGGAACGGAGCGCCTCCCCCACACCACGAAGCAAGCTGCGGGACTAGGTAAGTGACTTCCGTCCATCCCTAATACAACCAGATACGGTAGCAAAGGCAGAAAATCAGAGCACATTAAGGTAGGGATGGCGGAGAATTCCACCATGGATCTCAGTGAGGCCAAATGCCAGTACATTCAGCCCCCCGAAATCCATGGCAGAATGAAGCCCCCACCCCCCCAACCCACGAAAGGAGCACGGGATGGAGCTCCCAACCCACAAAAGGCGCGTGAAATGGAGCACTTACCTGCTGCTTTACCACACTGACTTGTGAATGGCGGCCGCCCTGCAGCCACCATTCGCTTCCTGATCATAGCCGTGATAGGCTACATAAATACTTACGTAGCCTATCACGGCTAATGCAGGGACACCTTTTGTGTCCCTGCAGAGGCCGTGATAGGCTACATAAGTATTTATGTAGCCTATCACGGCAAGCAAAAAACCCAAAACAACGTGCACGCAAATGGCGGCGGCTACGGCGGCCACCATTTGCATTCCCTATTTTTCACTGTCTTATCCTATGTAAATATTTATGTAGGCTATTACGGCAAAAAAAAAGGGGGGGGGGACGCAAATAGCGCCCACTATGCTATTTTATTACTATTTTATTATTTTATTACAATATTTTATTACGTAAAAATATTTACGTAAGATAAAACGGCTTAAAATAGGGAACGCAAATGGCGTCCGCCATAGCCGCCACCATTTGCGTACGCTGGTTGTTGTTGTTTTTTTGTCTGCCATGATAGGCTATGTAAATACTTACGTAGCCTATCACGGCAGCCTGGCTGGACGCAAATGGCGGCCACTATGGCAGCCACCATTTGCATCCACAGCAGCCCGTCCACGGCTGGAACTCTGGCTGCGGACAGCCTTGGCCAGCTGTTCTGTGGAGCCGCCGCAGAGCGGAGCCAGCCGGGCAGGATTCCAGGGGGGAGGACCGGATCGCCTCCCCTCCGTTGAGGATTCTGGGGCGAGGGACAGAGCGCCTCCCCCCCCACCGTGAATCACATCCGCAAAAAGGTAAGTGACTTTTGTACATCCCTACATTAAGGGGAAATACCGGGTTATCAGGGTATTGAAAGCGAGAGCACGGAAGCGGGAAGTTCCGGTTCCAATTCGAGGCGGGTACTGCGTAGTGTGAAAGACAGGCAGTGAAACCTCATTGGAAGTGAAAAAACCTGTAAGTGTAGATCGACCCTGAGATCCAGCCAAGGCTCTTGGCAGAGGAAGGAGGGGAGGCAGTTTTTGCAGATTCCCCCTATATCCTCATGCCAACACCCACATAGTTCTGTGGGGGGTGTCTCCCAACTTTCCAGAGCAGATTTTGGGAAGTACCATTGGCTGAAAGGGAAATTAATGGAACTTGCCTCCCCCTGCTTCCTTTTGTAGGAGCATGGAGCATGCCATGAACTGGGTTCTCCTCATGGGTACTCTGGGTCCAACCCCTTCTATTTAGCCATAGGCCATTACAACAAAACACTGATACTGCCTCATAACAGCAGGAAAGATTATTGAATACAATGCACAGTTAAACAACACACCAATCATGCAATTATCTGTACATTTAAAATAGCCACCTTATTAAAACCTTTGTGTGTGTGTCTGTGTGATCTGCCACTGCACAAAACAAAACACACTCATAAGAAACCCTAACCCACTTTGTGTGGTATATTAGATTAAAAGCTACAAAGAACATCAGTTGTGATTGGTACGTATGTACAGAGGATCAAACAAAAAATGTACTTCTTCACCACCATACAATGGGTAATTGATGATACCCTCCAGGATATTCAGACAAATGATATGAAGCCATATCCATACTTAATTCCATATTCAGAGATGTGAAGGGTGATGGTGGGGGGAACCAGAAAACGTTGGAAAAATACAGCAGGAAACTGTCCCCCCCCCCAATTTTCAAACCTCCCTGGGAAAAAATGGGAGGAAATAAGTCCCCCTCCCCAATTTCCTCTCCCCCCATTCTTCTGGCCCCGTCCTCCAGACATTTATATCCTTGATTACATCTGTAACTAAGAGGAGGCAAAGGTAGCAATGTAAGAGGGTGATTCACTCTTGATGTTTTTTAGAAGTTCATGATTCATGGGTATAATCATAAGGCTAAGACTTCTTTCTTGGAACCAAAGTCATGACTGCATCTATCTGAATGGAAGTCCCTTTGCGTTCAACTAGCCTTGAGGCTTAGGTGTATGTTACAGCCAGACATCGAGAGGTGATTATTGGAAATGGCTTTTGCCTGCTGCAGCTCTAACCTGTAGTGTAGTACTATTTTACCTGTCCTGTTTCCACATCTTATGAAGATGATCACCCCCTGCAAGAACATATGACACTGGCTTACAACATCAATATGGTTTTTTTTTAAGCCTTTAATTTTTAAACGTATTAAAATGTTTTTTTAAAAACACCAATGTTTTTTTTAAAGCCTTTGAGTTTTTATTTTCCAAAATTTTAAATACTAAGGGTGAAATCCAATGCAAGTTCTACTTAGAGTAAACCCACTGAAATGTGTGGGACTTAAGTTAGTCATGATTAACTTAAGTCCCATTCATTTTAATGGGTCCGCACTAAGTAGGACTTGTGCTGGATTTTAAAAATTATTGTTATGACATTTATATCCACCTTTCTCCTCTTGCAAGAAACCCAAGGCAGCTTACTTGATCCTCCTCCTCTCCATTGTATCCTCACAACAACCTTGTGAGGTAGGTTAGGTCGAAAGGCAGTGTCTGGCCCAAAGTCAGTCAGTGAGTTTCATAGCAGAGTGAGGACTATAACCCAGATCTCCTGCGTCCAACACTCTTAACCAATACACCACACTAGTTTTACCCCAGTGCAAGTGTATGCATATTTGTTCAGAAGTAGTTCCTATGGTGTTCCATAAAGCTTACTGCCAGGAAAGTGTGGATAGGATTTCAGCCCAAATCTGTGAATGATCCTGGAACCCTTGAATACAGAAAGCTCTGTCGCATGGATCAATACAATATTTTGCAAAAAGCCAACTCATGCAAGCTTCAGGGAATTGTTGCGCCTCCTCTGTTATCAGGTTTATTTGCCAAGGATGACTTACCTAATTGTTTTTAGCTGGTTCCTCCCTTGAAGCAGGAAGCAAGCTCGATTCCTCATCCCTTGGTGTAAAAATATTGACCCTAGATAAGATCCTGGAGGACTATGGTGGGTTAATAGGCATCTTACTGGGCTTCTGGGAAGAAACTGTGTGTGCTTTCATGAACATCAATGCAGGACAGAATGGGAAAACAAAAGAACCAGAGTTTGAAGCAGCTGTTATAATTTTTTATTGATGTTTTGCAGGCACTCTTTATTAATGAATGTATTGCTCACCCTTCACATAAAAAAATTATCAGGGAGGCTTACAGAGTATCCAACTAAAATAGCATCATAAAATATAAACAAGAGTAAAACAACAGCATGAAACAAAATCAATTTCAAAGCTAAAACGGTTTTCATTAAAAGCCTGGGAAATTAAATGTGTCTTTGTCTAGTGCTGAAAAGGCATTAAGGTAGGTGTTGTATGAGCCTCCCTGGTGAGAGCATTCCACAGGCAGGGTGCCACCACCGAGAAGGCCATCTTCTCAGTCATCACGAGTTGCACCTCAGTCAGTGGGGGTATTTATAGAACAGCCTCCACTTGGGCAAGCTACATGGAGGTAGGTGATCCTTCAGGTACCTTGGTCCCAAGGTGCGCAAGGTGCATGGAAAGTCAACAGCAGCACATTTATTACATAGTATTGTGCCCAGAAACTGCAGGTTCTCTAGCTAATAGGAAGATTAAATTAGACTTTCCATCAATTCTGGCAGAGCCATAATTTTAGCTGTCTTACTACTGTTAGCATAGAAACTCCAGCATTTTGAAGGATTTATAACCAGGCAATGGCTGAACAGGGAAATCACACATATATGATGCTTCTCTGAGCTACATATTACCAGTGCTAATAGTGGGCAGGAATGGAATACCAGAAGACATGATGGATGTGCAGAAAGGAACGGTCCACTCACGTTCATTACTGAACTGAGAGCCAGGTTATACATTTAGCAGAATTAAGTGAGAAAGCTTTTCCTAGACTGTACTACTTGAGCTTGCAGACAGAGGACCGCATGTTTGCATTTTTCCCCATCTCTCTGCACATACAAACTTATAATGTCTGGAAGCTAGGGACGTTGGAGAAATCTGTAACAGAACCAAATGAGTTCAGATTTTTATGAATCTGACCCACACATATTGCAGCAGACTGGCTTTTTCCCTGTTGGGTGGACTCTGCAGACTTGCAGTCCATTTTTCTAATCTATGGGGATTTTGCACAAATTCCATCAAGAAAAAACACACAGAAATGTTAGCAACCCAGCTGAAAATGCACATTTCCCCCATAGGCTAAAGTGTAAAATTTGCGCGTTTCTGCACGTATGAATTTGCTCAAATTTGCATTTGTACAAATGTGAATTTGTGCTAATTTGGAAACTAGACAAAAATCCAATTCCATTGACAGGCAGAAACAGAATGAACGACGCCTGATAACCCGTGAAACACAGATGGAATGGATTTTACACAATCTGTACACCCCTACTAGAAGCTTACCTAGGTGCCTGTCATTCTTCTATGTGCAGTGTGTGTGCGTGTGTAAGAGAGAGAGCATGAATTCAAACATAGACACCGCCCCCAGATCCTAGAATGGTACAGTTCAGGAAAAACTTTACCACTTTATTCTGTATGAACTGGCCCTTGGAGTATACCACCACATTCATAGTAAAGATATAGTACAGGCTGTACTATAGTACTGTATGAGTTAAACTACAGATGGGATCATTCATATTTCTATTCATCCAATCTATTCAATATTTATTTTATTATTTATTTATTTAAAACATTTCTATCCCACCCTATATCATTGAGTGCTCAGGCCGGCATACAGATAAAATCAATGTAAACAGTATAAAACAATAAATAATTTAAACACCTAAAAACATATTAAACTATTAAACAAGCTAAAATCAGTTAAAATCTAAAACAATAAAACAGTTAAAACAATGTGCTAAGGAATGCATTCAGCCCTCAAAGGCTTTGGTAAAAAGCCATGTTTTTACTTGGTGCCAAAACAAGTCCAATGTCTGCGCCAATCAGGCCTCCAAGAGGAGGACATTCCACAAATGGGGTTCCACAGCAGAGAAGGCCCTCTCCCACGTCCCACAATAGTGTATGTCTTGTACTGGTGGGACACAGAGGAGGGCCTCTCCAACAGATCTCAGTTCTTGGGGAGGCATATATAGGGAGAGGCGCTCCCTCAAATATTGAGGCCTCAGGCTGCTTAGGGCTTTAAATGTCATCACCAAAACCGTGAATTCCAACCGGAAGCATATTGGCAGCCAGTGTAATTCTTTTAAAACTGGTGTTACATGGTTTTTATGTGGTGTTCTGGTCAGCAGTCTAGCTGCTGCATTTTGCACTAGCTGCAACTTCCGAGTCATCTTCAAGGGCAGCCCCACGTAAAGTGCATTGCAGTAGTCTAATTGGGAAGTTACCAGCACATGTACTACTGTGGCTAGGTTATCCCTGTCCAGGAAAGCCATAGTTAGCAGATCAGCTGAAGCTGGCCCCAAGTACTCCAGGCCACGGAGTCCACCTGGGGCTCCAGTGACAGGGATGGATCTAGGAGTACTCCCAAATTATGCACCTGCTCCTTCAGGAGGAGTGCAACCCCGTCCAGGACAGGTCGCTTACCCAATTCCCGGACCTGGGAACGACCAATCCACAGAGCTTCCATCCTGTCAGGATTTAGCTTCAGTTTACTGGTCCTCATCCAGCCCATTATAGCCTCCAGGCACTGGTCCAGCACCTTCACTGCCTCAGCCAACTCCGACGACATGGAGAAATAGAGCTGAGTATCATCAGCATACTGGTTACACCCCATCCCCAAACTCCTAATGACCTCTCCCAACGGCTTCATATAGATGTTGAACAGCATGGGGGATAGAATAGAACCCTGTGGCACCCCACAGCTTAATAGCCATGAGGTAGAACAGGAATCCCCCAATACCACTCTTTGGAATCGGCCCTGCAGGTAGGAGCAGAACCACTGTAGCACAGTACCCCCAACTCCCATCCTGCAGAGCTGGTCCAGTAAGACGCCATAATCAATGGTGTCAAAAGCTGCTGAGAGATCCAGGAAGATCTACAGGGTAGCACTCCTCCTGTCTTTCACCCAGAGTAGGTCGTCAGTCAGAGCAACCAAGGCCGTTTCAGTGCTGTACCCTGGCCTGAAACGGGTCCAGATAATCAGTGTCCGCCAAGAACGTCTGAAGCTGCCCAGCCACCACATGCTCAAGCGCCTTGCCCCCAAAGGGGATATTGGCAATGGGGCGATCGTTCTCACACACCTCCGGGTCCAGGGAGGGCCTCTTCAGGAGAAGGTGCATTACAGCCTCTTTCAAGGCAGCAGGAACCACCCCCTGACAGAGAGAAGCATTTACCACTCCCTGGACCCACCCAGCCAATCCACCCCTGCTAGATCATATAAGCCAAGATGGGCAAAGGTCAAACTTACATGTAGTAGGCCGGACTGACTCAAGCATCTTGTCCACATCATCAGGCTGCAACAACTGAAACTGATCCCAGGGAACACAACCAGATGGGACACTGGACACCTCCCCAGACTCTGCAATAACTGTGGCATCAAGTTCTGAGCGAATATGAGTGGCTTTCTCCTCAAAGTGCCTAGCAAATTTATCACAGCAGATGACCAAGGGTTCCAATCCCAATTTCTCTGAGCCTGAGCAAGATCCCAACAGGCCCTTCACCACTCGGAACAATTCAGACTGTCTGTCTAATTTCCCTACACTTAAGAAACTAGTGCATCAGAGAAAAGGTTCCATCCTAGCCCTGTCCCTGCTATGCTAGTCTTCTATGTGCAGGGAGATTTGTGTTTATTTATTTTAAATTAGGGAGCATTCAAGGAGGCAACCTCCCCCTGAAGTCTGAAGTAGTACAGTCCCCAAAGAGCTGCACCACATAATTATTCAGAATGTATAGATCAGACATACTGGCAAAATATGATGGAAGTACCAGGAAAATATGTAATCTACTTCCAGCCCTGGGTACTATCAATGCAGAGTACATTTGCAGATATATTACTTTGATGTCACCTTAGCGCTATAGGGCTCACATATGTGCTGGTTTGGGGCTAAATTATTTCCAGAAAATCAAGAAGTAGTTTCATGCCGTTAAATGCTTGAAAGAACAATATGGCCAGTTCTGAAGTGGACTGTAACCTCTTTGGTTCTCATATACAATAGATTCAAATATGTCGAATTTGAAAGTTGTATCTAAAAAGAGAGAGACAAAAGCGGTATTTTTTTATGACCCAAGAGACTTCATCCATTTCTTTGTTTTTATGAACTATCACTATTACATTTTATATAATTATCTCTTTTCCTTCCTCCCCACCATATACAACCACAAACCCCAGATAAACTAATCCTGTGTGCACACTTGCTTGTCCAAACTCAATTTCAATGATTCTCCTTACACTGTTTCTTCTGAACTTTCACTATTGTTTCTTTTTAAAAATGAGTTTTGTATTACTGAAGCAGTGGACCTTTTCTAATTATCATTTCAGGAGAGGAATTAGCACTGTTGAACTGTTAAACCTTTAGTTGGCTTCAGGATATTAATGCTTGAGATGAGCCTTCAAGTCTATTGTGTTATCTGTGTGTATGTTTGGAAGGAGGTTAAATTACCCAGCATGATCTCTACGGGAGGAATTTTGACTTCAAACAGAAATCCTTCCCCCCTCCTCTTGAATATAGAAAGAACAGCCAGATGGGCTGGCGCACAGCACCATTGATCTACAGCAAATTAACTGGCCAATAAAACTCTAGCACCTCCCTCCCTCCCCCCTGCCTGTGTGTGTGTGTGTGTGTGTGCACACCCCCCCCCCCCACTAAATGATTATCAGTCACCCTTACCAATCCACAAGCCAGTTACGGCAAGGTGTGTTTAGACTGAAACTAGTTGAATCCTATTCACTTGATTAAATTATGCTCAACACAAGCTTGTTAGTTTAATATGGAATTTAGGACATTTTCACAAATGATGGGAAGTCAATGCCACACAGAAAGCAGAAGAGAGCAGTTAACAAGTTTGATCCACATTCTAGCCAGAGTAGGTTTTACATTTGAACTTATAGTCTAGAAAACACAAATTTCCCATTTACTTGTCACTTGTGGAAAACAGCCATACGCTGGGCTTCAAATCAGTCTAAAATCCAAATATTTGAGTGTAACTGGTATAAAGATTTGAGCTGTCCCTATGTTCGACATAGCTATGTTCAAGCACTACTGCATCTCCTTGGATAATTGCATCCATTTCAATTTGGTTTCTAACTTTCTAGCCTGGTTTTGACACTGAATTAGCTTTGGTCACCGTGATGGATGATCTACACTGGAAAGAGAACAGGGGATTGCAACCCTGTTAATTCTCCTGGACCTCTCAGCAGCACCTTCCGATGCCATTAACTATGGCATCCCTTTGGAGTGGCTGTCTGAATTTGGAACTGGTGCCACCTTTTCCAGTGTTCTGGTCTTACTTGGCTGGCTATTTCCAGAAGATGGTACTGGGGAGTTATTTTGTCCCGTGGCGATTATGCTATGTTGTGCACCTCAAGGAACTATTCTGTGGGCTTTTCTACATGAGGCTTTTAAGCCATCACTTTACCTAAGCTTCTGTTTCCTAATTCTTTGCAGGATTAAGCTCAGCTCCTTTACATATGTTTTTTCTGGGATTTTTCTTTCTCTTCCTTTTCTTATGTTCTATTACACAAGCACTAGGTGGCACTGTAGTATTGCAGAATTGCACAATTACACTTGGCTTTATCCTGTCATTTTTAAATAATACCAGACTTTCCTTGTTAGACACCCCCCACCCCCACTAAACCAGTTGCAAAGCATGGGAGAGGCCCTGGAAAATGATGACGTTATGTAAAGGACCTGCAAACTACCATAAATGAAGAATCATGAACATATAATAAAGGCCTTGTGTAGAAAGGCTCCATCTCCCATAATGTTTAGTAGGGTTGTGTACTGCTTTGGGCTGAACCCCAAAGTGGTGATTCAGGCTGAAGTAGTCCGGTTCCAGAGTAGGTTGGGAGTGCTGGGTGGGGACGCTTTGGCTGTCTGGATCATGGTTCAGATCCAGAGGCCAAAGAGGGTTGGCCTGGCTCCGGATCAGCCCAAGACAGGTCGGGGCCAATTTGGAAGTTCTGAATCAGCCTCTGGAGTGAGGGGGGGGGGGTCCCTACACAGCCCTAATATTTAGCTTCATCAGGGGGTGGGAACCTCAGGCCTTGGGGCCAAATCTGGCTCTCCTGTGGTTGCAGTCTGGCCCCCTGTGCTTTCCCACATGGCCATGCAGAAGATAGCTTGTTCTCTGTTGCTCCACAGGGCAGAAATGAACCCAATAGGTGGAAATTGGAGGGAAGCAGATTCTGGCTAAACCTTAGGAAAAAAACTTCCTAATAATCTTTGACTGTGGAACAGGGTCCTGAGTGGTGGGTTCCCTTTTGCTGGAGGTATTTAAGCAGAAGCTGGACAGCCATCTCTCAGGGATACTGTAGTAGCATCCTACATTACTGAGCCTACACTGAGTGAGGGGGTGGATTAAATGACCTCGCAGATCCCTTTCAACCCTGATTCTATGAGTACAACAATTATACCAGTTTAAAAATGGACTTGACTGCAATGTAGTTTTTTCTTACTGGAATGTCAGAGGAAGATGGAATGTTCTACTTCAAATCTTTTTCTCTGGCTTTGGCCCCAAATGCTTATAGTTAGAGAATAATCAAGGGATAGTATGGAAGCAGCACACGATAACCTGTCTGTTCCACTTCATCCTGGCAGGATTCATTGATCCTTACAGCAGTCATTCTATCAACCCAAGCACACCCAGGATTTAGAGAAGGTGCACATTGCCTTGCCCATAGCAAATTTGAAGGGCACGTGAACTTTTAAGACAAATGTACACTTTCACCACTCTTTTACACTCACAATTAAGTGCAGCTGACCAGTGGCCATGGGAGTGGTTTTTAAGAGGCGAGTGTATTGATTGTGATGAAACAGTTGTCAACCTGAGTTACTGCTGCTTGCCCTCAGCCTTAGCTGAAACCAAACCTAAAAAGGTGCCTGTGCCCACTTACTTGAGAGTAAGCCCCATTCAACTTAGTGGGATTTACTTCTGAATAAGCATACATCACACAGCCTGCGTGAGTGACTGTTTCGGCTGGCAGCCATCCCTTGTTTCCATTTTACCCTGCTTACTTCCCCTTTATCTGTCTTCCACCTTCCTCCCAATCTGAATTTAGATTGTGTTATCTCACTGGGGCAGGGACCAGACTTTTGCTTCTTTTACTCTGTAAAAGCAGGAGATACAACAATGCAACATTACAATACTGATAATACGGAGTAAATATTTGAGACAACCTGCATGGGCTGTAACTTGTGGCTGAGAAGGCCTCAGGAGGACTGATCTTGACAATGTTGTTTGTTGTTGCTGAAAACAGTTGATTTACGCGTCCGAGCCCAACTCCCATTGCAATCGCAAGGAGCTGCTTGCATTGCAGGGTTGCTGGAGCATCTTCGGTTGGGAAATCCCCGTGGCCTTACAGCGACCGGCTGCAAAACCCTTCACGGTGCAGCTTGCTTAAGCAACCTGTACCATTTGGCGAACTATTTTAAGAGGAAGAATTGTCCCGCAGAAGGACCCCACGAGCACAGGGGCACTCCTGTTATACTTCCTTCGGGGCTGTTCTAGCCAAGATGCAGAAGGCGGGAGCCTTGCGCGGTAAAGTTCTGGACTGTACCACTTTGGACACTCCAGGAGAGGAGGCGGGGGGGAGGATAGTATTTTTAAGCTTCCCCCGAACAGAAAGCCTCCCCATGCAACGTCAAAACTACACTGTGCATCCGGGAGTGTAGACGATCCCCTTTTCCTTGAAGGGCTGGTTTACTACATCCAGAGGGTTGGAAGGGAAGACGACGACGACGCAAAGCGAGGGCTTCCCCTTCCGCAGGCGTCCCAGGAGGCCGCCGCCTCGTCGCGCGTCGCGCGTGCAAGAGCTGGCAGCGGCGCGCGCCGGCAAGGCGGCGGGGCCACGCCGCTGCGGGGGCGGCGCGCGCGCGCCCGCCCATTCGGGCGCCGCTGCCCTGGGCCTTTCCTCTCTCTCGAGCGGGGGAAGAAGACGCCTCAGCCACGAGCTGGCTTGCGGCGCGCGAGCGCGGCTTTCTTCTCCCTCTCGCGCCTCCCTTTGTTCGCCCCTCCGCGCCCCCCCCCCCCGCGCGAGCCTTGTGCGCCCCGCCGGTGCCCTCGCGTGCGGCCGGTTCCTGGGCGGCAAAGCCTCTGCCTGGCTGCTGTGAGGCTCCTGGAGGGCTTGACTAATGCTGGCTGTTGTGCTCCAGTGGGCCGCGGGGGTAGGCGATGATGAAGAGGATGATGGGGAGGGCGTTCAATGCGCCGCCACAGCTCCCTGAGGGGCGGCCTGAATGGCTCCTCCGCTCACCAGCTGACAGCGCGTGCTCCCCTCCAGACACCCGGCCTCGGCCGCCAGGATACGCTGCCAAACCCGCCGCTGCCGCCACCCGCGCGAGAGCGCGCGCGCACCACCCACCCATTGTCATCTGGGCAGCCCTAATTAAGGAGCGCCCGCGAAGTGGCGAACTCCCCCCCACCCGCCGCCGCCACCGGCCCTTCTCTTTTCTCTCAACTCCTTGCAGCTCCCACGACTTAACCCTTTCCTTGCAGCTCCAGACCCTGTAATGGGAGGAAAGCAATAAACCAGGGGGTGCTGCGTAAAGAAGCCTTTCGGTGGCGACCGTTCCGAGCCAGTTAGGGCTGCTCTCTCAGTCCAGCGACTGAAACGCTGAAAAATGAAACAACAGGTCGTTCACTGTGCAACCCGATCCTATGCAGGTTTACGCAGCGGTCCACCGGTGCTTCCTATTGGCTGGGTGTGCCTTGGGATTGCCGCCTTAAAAACACGGAATCAACAGAAGAGCAGTGGCTTATCATGTGGAGCAAGTAAGATGATCACCTCAAGCAAAATGAAGAGGAACAAGAGAGGTTAATCAATCAAGAAAGTTATACACGGAGTCACATATTGCGAAACCTCGCCGGTTGGGGGAAATGGAGAACCCCCTATTTGGGGAAGTCAGTTTCATCAAACAGGAGAATTAAATTGAGTTTAAACATGCACTTTTTCGAACTTATGCCTCTATTTGAGAGTATTAAAACTAGGTACTATTGCTTTTAAAGAGGTAATTAATAGTAGATTAACAGAACAGATTAGATTGATAGGTAGAGTGAGGCTGCAACCCTTACTTGGAAGCAAATTCCAAAGAAATCAGCGAGCCGAACGAATTTTTTAAAAACAAAAATATGTTTACAGTGCAATCCTACCCAGTTGAGTTCGATGGGGTTTACTACCAGGGAAGTGTATATCGGAATGCACTGTTAATCTCCTAATCCTACATATTTTCCCCCCAGCCGCATTTTATTCATGGTTACTCAGCATATTTCCGATTTCATCCAATGGATTTATGCCCAAGTAAGTGTGGACAGGATACATTGGGAAGCCTTACCTAGGAAGTCATGCTCTGGAAGTTTTATGTTTTGCGGAAAACAAAATAAGATGGGGCCTTTGAGCATATAGATTTCATTGGCAGTTGGGCTGAAATCATCCAAACTAGGTAGGATCAAGCGGCAATATTGCAAGGATAGGCACGCTTACCTGGGAGTAAGGACCACTGAAATCAGTGGAGCGGACGTCTGCATATTGGAACAGGCTCACCATTTACTATCAACACGCGGGGGGGGGGCAGGGAGAGAGTTCCAGTGAAATCAACGTGGATTTTTCTTTTTCCAAGCTGGGATGTGAATATGTTTTAGGAGCAGGACGCAAATATGTTTAAAATAAGGTGCTAATCCTAACAGCCTCCCCCAAACTGCTGAGGATAAGGGAAGTTGTATCCAATACATCTGGAGGCCACCAGGCTGGGGAAGTCTGAGCTAGTGAAAACAAGTGGGTTGGGGTGGACAATGTTTTCGGCCCTGTGGGCCGTATGGTACCAGCTAGTGGTCTCGCTCTATCACACACACGCACACACACACACGCGCACACACACTGTAGGTCAGTGATATTCCCCACAGAGGCAGTATGGTATAGTGGCTATAGTGTTGGACTGGGAGTCGGGAGATCCAGCTTCCAGTCCCCACTCGGCCATGGAAGCTCACTGGGTGACTTTGGGCCAGTCAGAGACACTCAGCCCAACCTATCTCGCAGGGTTGTTGTGAGGATAAAATGGAGAGGAGGATTATGTATGTAGCCTTGGGTTCCTTAAGGAGGAAAGGGTGGGATATAAATGTAATTTAAAAAAATGCATGCAGGGTTGTTGGAGCTTGCTTTTGTCTCTGTCCCGAGCACCAGGCAGGTAAAAACGAGGAGACCCGGATCTACATAACCGGATTTATAGCCTCGATAAAAGGACCGCTGGCATTTGGGTGAGATTTAAGCGAGCTCAGGTGGGCTTAAAAGGGTCTTAAGGTGGCGATGGCCGGCCAATGTCTCGGAATTAATACCTACCGCCCCGACCATATGCAGCCCAACCGGTTTGCATGTTTATTCAGAGCTGTCCCGTTGTGTTCGGTGGCGGTCCAGGTAAGTACGGGTAGGATGGCAACCTTACTTGGTTCAGTCAGTGAACCCAATAAATGGCTTCCGATCACCGGCCAGGAGTGATTCAAATCCAGGCACTCCGGTTTAACTAGATAATAGACTTGGCTCATAATATCTGGACTGGATGGAATCAATAAAAATGAAATTTTCCATATGGTTTAACTGACGGTCAGATTTCTAACAGATAGAATAAGCGGTGGAAAATTCCACCCTGGGGTACTGCCTTTCTCAGCCTTTCCCAACCACTAAGATCTAAAACACCCACTCAACCCCCTTTTTCCTTAACTACAAACCACAGAAACGTGCTCGGATCAATAAAACCACCGTGTGTTTCACACAAATACAAGGGTTCCCCCAACTCATTTCACACTCCGATGCACAAGTTCTGCTCAGCCGAACGTTAACATCACACTAAACACGCTCTGTCTCATCGATTGAAAAGCGAGATACCAATCAAAAAAGAAAACAGGAAGTCATCAACTGAGTACCATTTGTGAACCTTGTCCACGAGTTATAGAATGCGCACAAGGCTCAAAGCGCCACGTGTAAAAGCGCTCTCGCACCCTTGTTCTTTCGAAAACATTGGGGGTAAATTTTAGAGTGGAGCCCGATCCTATGCATGTTTACCCAGCAATAAGTCCCACTGATCCCAAAGGAGCTTTCTTTCGAGCAAGTGTACATAGATAGGACAGCTACTCAACTCTCTATTGTTATCCCCCCCCGAGTTCGAATGTTGACTTGTGCCTGTTCGGATTTCAAGTAAAGATGTTTACGGTTACAGTCCTGTGCATACTTACCTGGAAGTAAGTCGAACTGAGCTCAATGGGACTTACATCTGAGTAAACACGGTAAGACGTTACTGGGAAAGTTCACTTCAAAAAAAGGCGCGCACGATCCAGTCGAACTGGAGTACACTAGGGCTGCAGTCCTAACCGGATTTGCTTGGAAGTAAATTGCAACACTACGTAGGGGACTTGTTTTAAATGATGTACACTGATGGTTCCAAGCAGGAGAATGAAACAAATGTTTAACTTTCTTCCATGGCAATCAACGTGTGTGTGTGTTCAAACAAACGCTTTAGCGGGGTTGGAGATCTTCGCCAGAAGGCTGTGGCTCATTGCCTCCTCTTGCGATTCCCCCCTCCTCCCACAACTCCCAGCATGGTCCTTGGAGGTGCTCCCCGTCCCATGGATTTAAGGAGCTGCTTCCCAGCTGATGGGTTTGGGAGGAGGCGCCAATGACTTCTGAAAGCCGCGTCGTGCCCTCTCTTTTGTTCGCCGGAGAGGAGCTATTAAGCATGCTTCGCGCGCGCACCCGCACGCACGCAGAACTGATTCCTTCGCCCCCAGTCTCTTGGCTACCCGGGTCCGACTTGGGAAGGTAGAAGCTAATTGCTAATAATAGAGAGAAAGGAACCAGCCAGCATAGCGGGAGTGGTCCGGCATATGGCGAATGAGCGGCCTCCGTCGCTCAATACTCACGTTTCCAAAATATTAATGAGATTAGAGCGACCTGCAGCTACGCGCTCCAGCTTGTTAATGGGGAGCAAACGGGGGCGGCGAGGGAGGTTGGCAAACAGTTGGGATACAAACGCAGAACTTGAGGATGGACATGTGCCCGGTTTTTTTCTTACATTCAGCGCCCATTTGAAAGAAAACATGAGACGTATGGATCCCTTCCAATCAATTCTGATATTAACTCTGCATTGTCATTAATCTTATTAAGTTTTTTTTAAAAAAAACAACAACAACCACCCAACAACTTATACAGTATTTATTTTCTCCAAGGAATTCGAGGGGGTTTGCCCCCGCACCTAGAGATAACTAACTTATTTCGTTAGTTAGTTTCATTTATATATATTACCTGCATGATCCTCCTTCTCTCCATTTTATCCTCACAACAACCCTGTGAGGTAGATTAGGCTGAGAGTCAGTGACTGGCCCAAAGGCACCAGGTGAGCTTTATGGTGGAGTGGGGATTTGAACCTGGCTCTCCCCAGTCTAACATTCTAACCATTACAACATGCTGGCTCTCATTTTATCCTTGCTACAACCTTATGAGGTAGGGTAGGCCTGACAGATCATGAATGGCCCATGATCACCCAGCGAGTGAGCTACGGATCCTAACCTAAACACATCATCCCCATCTTTTATCTATTCATTCCATGTCATGGAGATAAATGGGGCAAAGCCACAGAGGTGCCTGTCCCCAGGAAGGTTTCAATCTTAACAGTGCAGTCCTGAGGATTTTTAATCTACTGTGTTCAATGGGGGCTTACTCCCAGAGAAGCCTACGTATGATTTATTTATTTATTTATTTGCAAAGTTTCTACCTAAACTTTCAATCTAAAAAGGCCCCAATGCTGTTTACAATAGTAAAACACAGTAATGCGATATCAGCAAGTCTATTCGATTGCAAGGTTAGGTTTATTACAGCACTGATAGAGCCTTAAAGTATTAACTATCCACCCATAAGTGCTTCTAAGGCTGTGGTCCTATGTACACTTACTTGGGAGTAAGACCAATTAAATATAATGGAACTTACTTTTGAGTCAATATATGCATATTTGTCCAGTGAAAGACTGATGTGCTTTAACTATTGAAACCAGTGGGAGTTACAATTATTTAACCCCAATAGTTCTCATTATTTATTATTTACTTATTACATTTATATCCCACCTTTTTTCCTCCTCAAGGAACCCAAGGTGGCATACATAACCCTCCTCCTCTCCATTTTATCTTCACAACAACAACCCTGTGAGGTAGGTTGGGCTGAGAGTCTGTGACTGGCCCCAAATCACCCAGTGAGCTTAATGGGCGAGTGGGGACTAGAACCCGGATATCCGGACTCCCAGTCCAACACTCTAGTCACTACACCACATTGCAGAGAGATGCAAGGAGGGTACCAAGGGTCCAGTGTGAGCAAATGCAATTTTCATGTATGCAGGCTGAGGATCATAAAGAGGCAAATATGCTGCCTGCCTGCAATATCAGAGGCAGTATACTGGGAAACATGAGTGGGTTGTTGCTACTAGTGCACCCCTGTGCTACTCGTGGGTTTCCCATAGGCAGCTGGTTGGCCACTGTGCAAACATAATGCTGGACTAGATGGACTCTTGGTCTGACCCGACATGTAGCACCGGATATCTGGTATGAAATTAAATATCTGCATTGACTTCAGTAGGACTTTGTGGGCTACAGTTTGGGGCTTTCTTGCTTAGAAAAAAGGACAAGTAAGGGGGAACATGACAGAAAAGTATATTTATCTATTTAGAATATTTTTGGATCTACTCTACATTCACTGAGTGCTCCAGATGATGAATAATAAAAATACAAAGATTAAAATACGTAAACATACAAAGACATATTTTAGGTGTATAGAATTATGCACAGTGTGGAGAAAATGGATAGGGAAAAGCTTTTCATCCCTCTCTCATAATACGAGAGGCCAGGGTCACCCAGTGAAGCTGAAGGATGGGAGATTCAGGACAGATGAAAGGAAGCACTTCTTCACACAACACGGAGTTGAACTACGGGATTTGCTACCACAAGATGCAGTAAGGGCCAGCAACTTACTTGGATGGCTTTACAAGGGGATTAGACATAATGATGATAAACCTATCAATGGCTACTAGTCAGGATGGGTATATACTACCCCCAGTGTCAGCTCTTCACATCATGGGCCATTGTGTAAACAGAATGCTGGACTAGATAGGCCTTTTGTCTGATCCAGCAGGGCTCTTTTTTTGAGATCCAACGCATCTAATCGAGATCCAGCGATACGGGTAGTAGCCAACGGTGTCATTCCGCAAATTCAGCTAGCAGTTGTGCAAAGGAGGCCCATTATGCTTGGGCAAACAGTTGCCCAGGCACTTGCTCCACTGGTTGCACACGCAGACTGTGCAAGTGGTTGCACAAAAGTTATGCGCCAGCGGTTGCACAGTGGGTTGTGCAAGCATTATGCAGACCCACTTGCACAAATGTAACTTTAGTTGGATTCTCCTCTTGTGCATGGTTCAGAACCTAGTTTCCACGAGTGCAACGTCATTTGGGCTAGCAGAATGGCACCCTTGCATATGCCCAACGGGATCTATAGCCAGTGGAGGCTGGTGGCTCCGATGTCAGTGGGGCAGTGAACCCGCTCTGGGGTTCAGCCAGAACTCTAAGGAGCTATCCAAGGTGCTGGACCGATTTGAGGTGTTGGGTTCATCACCTTGGATCGCTCCTTTAGAGGTCTGAGCCCAGAGCGGATTCACAGCCCCGCTGACATCGGAGTCTCCACCGAGCCTACTCGACGCGCTCCCACCCACAAGCAAGACCGCCTGAGTTCGCAGGATCGCGGCGGCCGGGGCCTTTCGAGGATCGGGCGCCCCGGCAGGTGTTTTTGCTTGGGGTGGGGGTGGGGAGCGAGCCGAACCGAGCCCAGCCAAGCGAACTGACCGTCCTGCTGAACTTTTCACCTTGCCCAGGGACGGTGGACCCCCAGCTCAGTCAACAAACTGTGGAGGGAAAGGGGGGAGGCGAGCGAGCGAGCGAGCGAGGCGGCCCAGGGTGGCTGGCTGAGCTTTGCAGGCAGCTTCGGTGGCGCTCCAAGTAACCCGAAGATGGCCGATGCTTATCTCGGGCCCGGCAGAAGGTTATCAAGGGGGCAGGTGCTTTGTTACGGGACGGGAAAGTGACACTCTCACCTGCTCGGTTCCTGCGCGGGCCAGGCGGGGCCTCCCGGAGCGCGCAGCCCTTTCTCTGGCTGCCAGGAGGGTCGGACAAGCAAGCCTCTCCCCCCACCCGCCCCCGGACCGCTTTGCGACCTGCTCGAGAGAGAGGGAGGAATAATAAGCAGCCCAAGAAAGGAGACACGGGGGCGAGGGGATCCTCTCAGTTGCGAGGAGGTGGAGGGAGGGACACATAAGGAAGGCCGCGATCCTCTCTACACGCGAGTCAAACGCCCCCAGCACAAAGTGAGGCTTCCTCCTGAGCGAACGGGGACTGCAAAGCTCGCCTGAGAGCCGGGTTCGAATCCCCGCTCTGCTCTGCCTGAGCCCCACTGGATGTCCTCGCTCCAATCACTGGCCGCCTCACCCACCTCACAGGGTTGTTGTGAGAAAAAAGGGGGCGGCATTTAAGCTGCCCTGCGCTCCTCGCAGCGCTCCACAGGGCCGTGGAGGCTGGTGGCTCTGATTTCGGCGGGGCAGCGAATCCATTTCTGGGTTTTAGTCAAAGCCAGTCAGAACTCTAAAGGAGCCATCCAGGGCGCTGAATCGTATCCCCCCAAATACGGTCACTGCCTTTGATAGGTCTTTTAGAGTTCTGGCTGGTTCTGACTGAAACCCAGAATGTATTCACAGCCCCCCGAAATTGGAGCCACCAGCCTCCACTGGGGCAGGCTAAACAAAATGTTGCTGCTGCTGCTGCTGAGGCGCATAACGTTAATTTCTCTTCCCCGTCTTGCTTCTCTTGGTCCACATTGTTCAAGACTGCTCTTTTAAAATGCAAGGCTGGTTAAAGTGGAATAACCACCGGTCGACCAACACGCACACGCACGGGCACACAGAGGCACAGACAAATGAAAAACCATGGCGGTTTTGGCGCCCTGAACGGCACATACCTGACACATAGAAATCGAACAGGTGACGCTTCTCCCGCCTTCAAGGTAAGTGGTGGTGGGAAGCTGTTACATTTCTGGGTGTCAGGCAGCGGACACCCAGAAAACACAGGAGCAGGGCCAAGAAAAACAGTTGGCAAGGCTAAATCACACTCTCCCTTAATTTCTGTGAACCGCCCAGAAAGCTTTGGCTATTGGGCAGTGTAGAAATTAATTAATTAATTAATTAAATATTTGTGCTTGCACAGAGGCCAGCCAAGCCAGACTCGCCGACAGAGGAAAAAGTGCCCCCCTTTGGCCAGTGGAGGCTGGTAGCTCCGATTTCGGTGGGGGTGTATATCTATTCTGGGTTTCAGTCAGAACCAGCCAGACCCGTAAAGGACCTATCCAAGGTGCTGAAGCCTAGCCCCCAAATAGGTTCAGCAGCCTGGACAGCTCTTTTAGAGTTCTGTCTGGTTCTGACTGAAACCCAGAGCGGATTTACAGCCCCACCGAAATCGGAGCCACCAGCGTCCACCGCCAAACCTCCAGCTCCAGATGTTTTGAGCCACTAACCATTGGTTAGGATGTCTGGGGATGATGGTAACTGTAGTCCAAAACATCTAGAGGGCATCGGGTTGGGGAAGGAAGCCTTCCAGTCTGTAAATGAGGAGGGACGGCTCCAGGATCAACGAAGGAACAGGGCACAGAGAGACCTTCTCAGTACAAGCTCTTGTTAAGTGCTCTTTCGTTCGGGGAAATTGCAGACTGCTGGGACAGAAAGATCGAATTCCCAGGAGCTCAAACCGTGCGTTGTTATAATAATTATTAATAATAATTATTACTTATTAATTTAAAATTAATTAAATAGCTAGTATTGCTATTATTATTCCTATCAAGATTATTGTTAGATAATAACAATAGAAGTAGTCGCATTTTATTTTATTTTTTTAATTAAAAAAGATCCTTAACTCTGGGGCAGGATCATGCCAGTCAATTTTGTCACTTGCTCAGTGTTCACACTCAGCTGCCAGAAGTCCATATTGATGTTCTGGCGGAATAGTTCAGAACCTGATCATGGACGTGGAGAGAGGCCTGTGGTGCAACAACCATGGCCTGTTAAGGTCTAACGTCCCGATCTGAACCAGGCCTATTTCCCTAGCTTGGAGTTGTAGCCAATGTTAGTCTTACTCAGAGTAGACCCACTGAAATGAACGGGACTAAAGTTGTACTAACACTGGATACAAGCCTAAGTTGGCAAGTACTAACACTGGATACTCTGTGCTATGGGTCGAAACTCTCATTGCTTTACCTGGAGGAGTACAGCCTCAGATAGCTGAGGATCCGGCTTCCCGGTGTTCTGTTTCGGAACTGCTCTAGAATCTATGTTTTTAAAGATCAGGAGTGGCTCCGTCTCCACCAATGGAGGATTGTCTTATTTCAGTGCAGTTCAATTGCTCTGTTTTGTGGGCTTTCCCCATGCATCAAGCCAGCCGCCGCTAGAAAGAGGAGGAGATGCTGTCCCGTTGCTTTAATCCAGAATGGCTCTGGACAGACAAAAAAGAATATTTCCAAAGCAACCCTATGCATGTTTACCCAAAAGTAAGCCCCGTTGAGTTCAACTGAACGTAGTCTCCCAAGTGCGTGTGTATACAATGGTAGCCTTCTTCACAAAACACATAATTCACTTACAGCTTAACCCTATGCATGTTTAGACAGAAAAAATCCCCACAGCCCCCAGTATTCCCCAGCCAGGACTTTTTTTCTGTCTAAACATCCATAGGATTGCACAGTTAGAGCAACTTTGTTAGAATTTAACATGCCACAGGATTCTTTGGGTTGTATCCAATATTAGTCCTACCTAGAATAGACTCATTGAAATGAATGGGACTTAAAGTAGACTAACACTGGATATCACCTTCTGGGTTTCTTGTTGCTGCAAGAGACTAACACATTGATGCTGATGGAAGTTGTGGTATTCTGTATGGTGTTGGACTACAAGTCTCATCATTCCTGTCCATTGGCTATGCTGTCTGGGACTGATGGGAGCAGACCGATGGAGCTCCAACTCCCAGATAGTTAGGGATGATGGAAGTTGTAGTCCAACTTCTGGAGGGCCACAGGTCCCACATTCCTGACTTGCATGCATTATCACAAGGCAAAGTAATAACCAGGTGTTTAGAGGGATTTCAGGGGTTCGGTGAAGTTCCTCAATGGCTAGAAGTCATGCTAGCAAAATAGCTTTACCATCCTCAGTAACAATTGCTTGGGAGACAAAGGGTTGTAGCCAATGTTAATTCTACTTAGAGTAGACCCACTGAAATTACTGGGACTTAAATTCGTTTGGACTAATTTAATTGGGTCTACTCTAAGTAAGACTAACGTTGGCTACAACCCGAAGGGCAGGTTCCTTGCCTTCAAATCCTGCTTGTGGATTTTTTATAATTATAAGCATCCCTCTGTCCATTGTTGGAGACAGGATGCTGGGTTCTTCGTTGGGATCCAGCAAGTATCTTCTAATGCGAAAGTCTCCACCACCCTAGTGAAGCGTAAATTCCATTTTGAAAATATCCGCATCGTTCACGGATAATATAAACATACCCCGGATTTAAAAATCTCTTTTCTGTGGGGCGGGTAGTAGGGCTCGGTGAAGAACTGGATCGCTCAGAAAACATTTAAAGTTGAATTGTTTAAAGGTATCAGGATGCTGAACTGGTTTAAGATACATTTTAGCCCTTCACCTTTACTGAATCGCTTTGCATCCTTCTCTGCGTTTTCCCACCATATTTTCCTTGGAGCTAACGAAGCTTTCCTCGGGATGCTTGCTAAATCTGTAAGGACACTATAACGTGTATAGGATAAGGTACCAAATAATTCATCATCGTCAAAGCCTAAGTATTCAGAGCACTATACGTATCATCTAGTTGTTGTAACTCTTACAACAACCCCGCAAGGTAAGCCAATAAATATTATTATCCCCCCTGCCTATTGCAGATGGGGTGTGTGGAGGCGGGAGGACTGAGCCCGAGAGAAGGTGGTTTGCCAAAGGCCACCTGGTGAGTTCCTAAAGGGCCACCCCTTCCCTGTGTGTGGTGCCAGCACATAAAGCTGCCTCCTCGATGCTTAAGGCTTTCCCTGTCCTGGAAACACTTCCCTCTTTGCTGCTTCTCGGTGTTGACGGCAATGCATTCTGCACATACACAGAGGCACTCCAGCCTTAATGATGACTTCGGAGGTTTCCGAGCTAAGCTCTGGCACTGAAAACCGGTTCAGAGGCTGAGCCCTGCCTCGTGAGGTTCACATTGAGCCTTCCCACCCAACAGACCACAGAAAGGCGGCGTCGGGCGAAGGGAGGCTGCGGGGTTCCCCTTTCAGCGGGGTGGTGGTAGTGGTGGTGAATCTGCTCTGAGTTTTGGTCAGAACCAGCCAGAACTCCAAAAGAGCTATCCAAGGTGCTGAATCCAGTCTGGGGATAGGCTCCAGCACCTTGGGTAGCTCCTTCAGAGTTCTGACTGGTTCTGACTGAAACTCAGAGCGGATTGACAGCCCCACTGAAATAAGAGCCACCAGTCTCCACTGAGCAGAGCTTTGGTGTCATCACGCCGTAGATCTGCCAGTTTCAGGCCTGTCAATGAATCCCGGGTGTTCTTTGAATAACAAGCACGCGGCGTCTTTAAGCCCCGTCTAGCTCGAGCAGGAGTTCTGCGAGCAGGAGTCCGATTTGCCCCTCTCTTCCCGCGGGAGTGAATGCTAGTAAATCGTGCCGAATTTTGCGTGTGGGTGGCGGGAGGACGACTTCGATTTCAGTTTACATTGCGATTCATATTAGGTCTGGCATAAGCGCAGTTCTTATTTCCACATTGGAGGGACTCCAGATCCACGGGACTTGTTCCTCCACTGTTCCTCCACCCCGTCCCGAGCAAATGGTTTTTAATCCATTTATCCCTCTATACACATTCCAATTAAACTAGGCCTACGTGGGTTTTCCTGGAAGTAAACGATGAGTTCTCACATGGATGGTTATCGCTGGATAGCCAAGTCATTAGATATCGCGGATCAACCCATACGCTGTGCTTTCGTTTGAGCCCGCATCACTCCAAGCACAATGGTTTTCAATGGAGCCAGTTAACAAGCTCAACTGAAGATCAGTGGCTAATGTCATCCAGTACTGTACACGCATGTTTGATCAGCCCAGGACCCTTTAGAGTAAGTTGAATTTTCTTCCAAGTAAGTAAGGCTGTATCCCTGTGCCCACTTACTTAGGGGTGAAGCCCATTGAACTCAATGTGACTTATTTGTGAGTAGACATGTAGAAGAATGCGTTGTAAGGTTACACAAGGCAATATTCTCAGGCTCAGTCTCTCCCCCCCCCCATCTGCAATATGGGAGGGGGGATAATAATAATACACTACACTAGAATAGCATCCTTGAAAATGGCCGGGAAACTTCACCTGGTCCAAAAAGGGGCAGCGAGATTATTAACAGGGACTGGCCAATGTGATCATATCATGCCAGTACCCCATTCAAAGTACTGGAATTAACATTCAAAGCCATAACTGGCTTGGGGCCAAGTTATCTGAAGGATGGCCTCCTCCCACATGTACCTGCCTGAACCCTAAGATCATCTTCAGGGGTCCTTCTCCAGGAGCCCCTGCCAAAGGAAGTGAGGCGGGTGGCTACCAGGAAGAGGGCCTTTTCTGCTGTGGCACCCCAGCTGTGGAACGAATTCCCTAGAGAGGTTCGCCTGGTGCCTAATTGTGCTCAACGTTTTTATACTGTTGTTTTAAGTTTTAAGTTTTATATTTTATATTGTTTTTATGTTGTACTTTGTGGTTTTAATTTTGTGAACCTCCCAGACAGCTTCGGCTATTGGGAGGTATGGAAATGTAATAAATAAATAAATAGATAGATAGATAGAGGACTCTGGAGTGATTTCCCTGTTAGGCAAAGTACACTTTCATGTACATCAGAAAAAGTGAAATTAGCGAGATATGTTGGCAGATTAATATGGCTAGCATTGAGGTCATTGCTGGTTTAAAATTCGACTGCTCCCATTCAGCAACTTTGTGGATTCTGAAGTAGTCCTATTGTCACTACAATTACTTCAGATTCAGAATAACAGAACTGTGAAATGGGGCCACTGCAGATACTCATCTGGGTTATTGTTTGCTTTCCTGATTACTCTGTAATCAGAATGTAATGACAATTCAAATCATTCTCGAATAAATGATGTAAAATATAAACATCGGTTTATAAAAATAATCACGGAATGCCTTCTAAGCTGGGTGTCAAACTGGCACATTTGAAGTATTTCCCCAGGTCTGTAATACTACTACTACTAACTATTATTATTATTATTATTATTATTATTATTATTATTATTAAATTATTTTATAATAATAATGTTCACGAGGTATATTATTCATCAGTCAATTTCGTTATCTTCATGCCGTGGGACCTTATCCATGTTTACCAGGAAAGTAAGGCTGCAACACTTACTAGAGAGTAAAACCCATTGCACTCAACGGCACTTAACGTCGGAACAAATATTCATAGGATTGCACTGAACATCTCCCCTCAGTTCTGGAGCGTACTCATAGTCAAAAGTGCCTTTATATTGCTTCAAATCGTGATTCCGAGAAAAAAAAAACCTCAACAAAACTCTGAAAAGGTTTTTTTATTAGTATTATTTGACCTTTCTCGCTGTCTCTTGCTCAAAAAAGTTACATAAACAATGGCAGGTGGCTTTGCTAAAATAAACGTTTCCTGTAAAATGTTTGTTTGTTTTTTAAAAGAAGATAAAAGCCGAACGAGTACCAAACACTCCGTAATAAATAACTCTCCTAAAACATCACAAAAGCAAAATGAAAAGTTTGACACAACAAACAAAATTGTGCCTTCCCCTCCCCCATTTTTGTTGTTTGCACATGAGATTAATAACAATTATAGACATGGCTGAGTTTAACATTGGTACCATCCAATTGGCAGTTAGTTGGTCGCTTTTCTCTTGGGAGCCGCGTCTCCTCCACTCCCGGGCGGCTTTTAAAGTGCTTGCGCCAAATCCCACCTACAAAAGACGCCAACATTCGGCTTGGAAGGAAACTAAGGGGGAAAGAATCCGCTTCCCCTGTGTGCAACACGAGGAGAGAGGGAGAGAGGAAACACAACCGTTACTCTTCTCTCCATCTCCCCGCGCGTTTTCACTCGGAATTTGTATAACGGCTCGTCTGGCCCCGGGCCTGATATGGGAAAACCTCTCCGCGAACAGAAGGCTGACGGACTAGTGGAAAGGCGGATAAATAGAAGGCAGGGCTATCCCAAGTGGGACTCTCCTTTCCAAAGGAATTCCAAGGAAAGCTCCTTATTCTAAGCACGGTTACTTGGAAGTCAGGCTGCAATCTTATACCCACTTACCTGGGAGTAAGACCCATTGAACTCGATGGGACTGACTTCGGAGCAGACATGCATAGAATTGTGGTTTAGGGCTTCAATTCTAAGCTTGCCTTGCGAGTTTGTGTAGATATGCAGGACTTACTCGGAATTACAAGAGGTTGGGTGGGCAGTCCTTGCAAATATGTATAGTCACAGAACAGCCAGGGCAAATCGTGGCTAAATGATTTGGGGAGGCAGGCGCACCGTAACAGAAAGTCGGTTCACCTAACGGAACCGGCCACCAAACTCTCTCACCGGCTAGTAAAGCCACAATCCTCAAGCCATTTACTCCGTCACCTAGTAAAGTTTATGCGACAGTCTAGGACTATGCAGCTTGAGGACTGGAGCTTTGAAATTGTGTCCACTTATATCCGTTGACGGAACCTCAAAGTGAGAAGCTAATTTTCATTCAAGTTCAGGCGACGTGCTTGGAATTAAACTAAATGGAACCCCGTTGACTATAATGAGAGTTTAACAGACGCATCGCCAGCGCATCTTGCCGACAATGTTCTATTGAAGTTAATAACTTCATTTCTTCCAAGTAATTGTGCTTAGAATGGAGGTTAACACCACGGAAATCCAAACGTCATGGATCCAGTCCTGGCAACCCAGATCCTCAGTGCGTTTACCTGGAATTGTCCACCTGATTTCAGTAAATTTATTTCCAAGAAACCATCGTTAGGATTTCAGTGGTAAGGCTGCAATCCTATGCACACGGACCTGGGAGTGAGTTCCAGGGAACTAAACGGGGCTGACTTTGGAGTAGACATGTACAGGATTGGACTGTAAAGTTCGTTTCCGATCCCATCATTTATCGGGAATGAAGCGCCATTGTGCTCGATGGATCTTACTTTCACCGTCCAGCTGTGTGTGTGTGTGTGTGTGTGTGCGCGCGCGCGCGCGTATGCGCGTACACGCGCACATACATAAGATTACAGCCCTGGAATTTCAGCGTTGCCCCACCATAAAATGTGCTTACTGCCTTACTCTCTACTAGAGGGCTGTGGAACTACGAGCTAATCCGATAATACTCTTCTAGACTAACTTCCAGTACCGAGTAAATCTTGTGGAACGATCCAGCCAAAGCTAAGCACTTTTTCAAAGTCGTGCTTCATTTTCGCTAGGTTGTCCCAGAGGCTGCTTTACCCGAAACATGTTTGACTGTCGTTGACAAGTAACTGATTCCAACGGGGAAGCGAAGACAGATTTTTTTTTTTTTTAAGAGAAATTACTTTCGGTCCCAAGATGCTCTCTAGAAAACCACTTAAAAGCTAAGATGCTAAGCACGGTTGTTTGCAAGCAAGGCCCTTTGGAATCAAAGGGGCTTCCTTCCGAAATAATCGTGCTTTAACTTAAGACATGAGTTCTCAAGGGATCAGGATTCAAAAGCCTTTTCTACCGTTCTAGACCTCCGCGGGTTAAATGGCTAGTTCTAGATAGAGAAGCTGCGCTGAAATTCACGAGACTTTCCCAAGAAGGCCCCCCAAGCCTTTTTAAGGCTGCTGAGGGGAGTCCAGGGGGGAGTTCAGCACACGTCTGCGTCCCCCGCTTGGCCAGGACCCTCCTGCGGTCCTCTTCGCGTCAGAAGCTTCTCTCCCAGCCCGTCCAAGGAGCAGCGCTCTCCCCCAGCCTCCCAGGTAAGCGGAGGTCTGATGGGCAGCGGCCCCTCCTTGTCTCTGTTCTGCCCAGCCGCGTGCCTAGCTGGCCTCATCAGAGTCACTGTAATGGGATCGGGGCGAGAACTCCCCGTCGCTGCGATGGGCCGGCGGGGAGGGTTTCCTCCGCTCCTGCTGCGGCTGCGGCTGGCCCGACGGCTGCAGGAGCTGGGCCGGCGAAGGGGCCTTTTGACCCAGCAGGGCGCCTTCCGCGAAGGAGGGGAAATGCAGCGGGTCCAGTTGCACCGAGAAGCCCCCTGCCCCGCCCCCGGCCGGCGGCTCCGGAGGGAAACGCGTCCTGCAGTGCCCCGAGGGCTGCTGCGACCTGGGCTGCGCTTGCTGCAGAGCTCCCCCTACCGGCGGGGCGCAAGGCGCGCGCTCGTACGGCTGGCCGGCGGGCGGGAGGGCGCCCTTGCCGCCGGGGGCGCTGTCGGCGGGCGGCGGACTGTGCAGGAGCTCGGCCAGGGCGCTGATGTAGATCTGCGCCATCTGCAGCGTCTCGTACTTGGAGAGCTTCTTGTCGTTGTTGAAGGAGGGGATGACATTGCGCAGCTGGTCGAAGGCGTGGTTCAGCCCGTGCATCCGCCGCCGCTCACGGGCGTTGGCCGCCAGGCGCCTCTGCTTCTGCACGCCGCTCGCCTGAGCGCCCTGGCGGAGCAGGCCCCCGCCGCCGCCCGCCACGGGGCAGGGCGCGCGGGGCCGCTGCTGCGACTGCGCCGCGCAGGGGTCGCCGTCGGCCGGGTGCCGGCGCCGGGGGTGGCGGCGCTGCTGCTGCTGCAGCGCGCACAGTTGCTTCCCGGGCGCGCCGCTCAGACTCCGGCTGCCGCTGCCCAGGTGCGCGGCTGCCTCCAAGAGCTCCTCGTCGTCGTCGTCGTCGTCCTCCTCCTCCTCCCCGTCCTCTTCATCCCTCTCAGCTGCGCCCGAGAGCAGGTACCTGGGCGACGAGGGGACGCGGCCCGGGCAGCAGCTGCCCAGCCAGGCGGAGGGGAAGGCGCTGCCCCGACCGGCCGCCACGCCCTGTCCCGACAGAAGGCTCCCCTCCAACTGCTGGTGTTGGGCGCCTAAGTCCCTGCCGCCTTCGCCCCATTCGCCGGGCGCAGTCGCGGCGCGCAGGTGGCTCATGGCGGAGGCGAGGGGCACCTCCGCGAGCGGCGGTGGCGCGAGGAGCGCCTCGGTCCGTGCCGCGGCACGCGCCCCCTTTACTGCCCCCCCGCCCCGAGTGGCGGCCGTTCGGGAGCCCCGTCTTCCTCCCGCGCGCTCAGACAAAAAAAGGCGTCGTCTGAAAAGAGGTGTATATCGGCGCTCGGACACGCGGCCCCGCGTACCACCGGGCTTCTCCGGTTGCGGAGGGCGCTGCGCCCCCTTTAAAAAGCGGCACGCGCCGGGGTCCCCCACCCTCTCCACCTCCTCCTTCCCCACACACACCCCTTCCCGGCGCCCCACCCTCCACCTCCCGCCCTCCTCGCGCCAGTCGCGTGTCGGCTCTGCCATTGGAGCCCGCCGGGGTTTGTCGCGTGCGGGCAGCCAATGGGCAAAAGAGTGAAGGTTGGGTGTTTGTTTGGGCTTTCTTCCTCTCTGGCCCGCACCGGAGTTGAGGGCGGATGAGGGGTGGGGTGTGTGTGTGTGCGTGTGTGTGTGTGTGTGAGAGAGAGAGAGGTGGAGGAAGAAGAGGAGAGAGACCCACAGAAGAGAAAAAAACTTTACCCAAAGGACGGGATGTCATATATGAGCGTCTCCAAGAAACAGTTGCGCGCTTCCACCAACTTAGAGAGGACGGTTTTATCGTAGGCAGGGGGCGTCACGTGTGCGCGGGGCTACTATACCTGCAAGAGCGCGAGGTAGAAGCGCGCTGCGTTGCGGGGGAGGCGAGCGCGAGGGCGCGGGCCTGGGACGGGCCCGTGCGCGCAGCTCTCCAGGGCCCTGTGAACGGAGTGGGGCGTCGTGGGCTCCCGCGGGAGGGAAGGGCGCCCGCTGGTGATCGCGGTGACGATAATCTCTCGGAACGCTTGTTTTGCTTCGAAAGGCTTCCAACGCTGCGCTCTCCCCTCGCCTCCAGCGAGACGAGAACTGGACGCCGACTCCACGGCGTTTGCTTCCCCTGAGCGAGCTAGTCGAGCGGGCTCGGCCAGCCCAGCTCCCGGCGCCCTTTCTCCTCGCCGCCTCCGCTCCAGGCAGCAGGAGGCGCCGAGGAGGAAGCGAAAAAACGAAGCGGGGCTGCACCCCAAGCCCGGCGCGGTTCTTCCCCTGGCTCCGGGCGTCAGGCTGGCGCCGCCGCCGTGTTTCTCGAGGGGCCGCCCGCAAGGAAAAGCTGCGCGCCCGGCGGCGGCTCTGCGGAGGAGAGGGCTCGGGCTGCAAGACAGCGGGGTCGCGCCAGCAGGGTCGGACGCGCGCTGCGTGCTTCGCGCCTCTGGACGGGCCGGCTTCTGGAGCGCGGAGCCGCGGCGCGTGCGGAAAACTGAGCGGCCCCCAGGGACGACATCGGACTCGCCCACTGGGCACCTCCGAGGGCCTGCTGGCTTGGCCGAGAGGTGGAGCTCGCTCTTCGGCAGCGGGGGCGGGAACAGAAGGACTCTCCCTGGCCGCGCGGAAACCCCCAGACGGTTGCCTGGGGCGGAGTGCCGATCTTTCTGGATGGAGCCCGCTGAAGGCTCCTGCGCGGGGTCGCGCAATCCTATGCCTGTGTTTTATTTATTTATTTATTTATTTCATTTCTATACCGCCCAATAGCCGAAGCTCTCTGGGCGGTTCACAAAAATTAAAACCAAACAACACACAATAAAACAATTTAAAATATATAGAACATTAAAACCACAATATAACAATAATAATGTGTAGACAGACAATAATGTGTAGACAGAAAAAAAGACCTACAACTCCCAGCATTCCCCAGCCAGTCATGCTGGCTGGGGAATGCTGGGCGTCGGACTGTTGTCTGTCTAACCAGGCACAGGATTGCGTCGTAAGGCTGCCTGCCATCTTGCCCGCTGTTACTTCTGAGCAGTGAAAGCTGGTGGCTGCGATGGCAGTGGGGCTGTGAGTGAGTCCACTTGGGATTTCAGTCATAACCAGTCAGACCTCTAAAGGAGGTATCCAAGGTGCTGAACCCATTTGGGGCTAGGGTTCAGCACCTTGGATACCTCCCTTAGAGTTCTGACTGAAACCCAGAGCGGATTCACAACCCCACTGACATTGCACATCTGCATAAACATGCATAGGCACATAGTGTACCATTACAATTGCCTACACTTATGGCACAATGTACCATTACACTTACAAGTGTTCAAGATTGCTCTTGACTCAGTGGCTCCCAGAATTTGTACTTATATCCCTTATACAGATCTGCTAAACCTGGAAAGTGTGAAGCCTTCTTCCAAAGTGAGAAGCCTACCTGGGGCACACTTATATGGGAGTTAATCCAAGAGAATGCAGTTGGGCTTATTTCCCAGTAAGCATGCACAGAATTGCACTGCGCATAAGTTTGTCTTCTCTCCTGGAACACATTCCTATCACTTACACAACTTTGTTTTAATATGTTGTTTCCATGCTTCACTTTGATAAAAATGCCTTTTCCCCTTTCCTTCCTTTGGCTTCTGTCAGTAGCAGTTACTCATATACCTAGTAACTTTTGACCTAAAGGACAAAACTCAAACAGAAAGTCAAAGGGGGTTGGACTTGATGGTCTTATAGGCCCCTTGCAACCCTACTATTCTATGAAAGGAGGTGAGGGGAAGAAGCACACATCTTTTTTTTGTGCATCTGAAGCACAAGCAGGGAGGGAGCAAAGGAAACCCTTTCTTTAGCAATGGGTTTCTTTGTATCTCCCAGTGAGATCCAGAAATAGGCCAATCCATGCCTTGAAGCCAATCAGACCTACAAAAGTCAATGGAAATGATAGACATCCTACACAGTTTAGTATGTAATCTTATGTCTGCGTATCTTGGAGCAAGCCCCATTGAACACAGTAGGATATAATTGTGAATAAACATACATAGGATTGTGCTGTTACTGGTGCAGGAACTACCAGTAGCGGCTCAGCATTGTAGGTGACCGTGATGGGGAGTATGAACATGCAATTCCTGTTGGACTGATGGCTTTGCAAGTGTCTGTCAGCAAAATTAGTAGGAAGCATGTTTATTATGGTTTTGCCCTGTATTAACTTCCCATTGCTGCTTACATGTTTAGTAAACTTTAGTGATCCCAGTTAGATTACTGCAATGAATTGTATGTGGAGCTGCCCTTGGAGACTGTCCAGTTAGTACAAATTATGGCAGCTGGGGTACTGACTGGAACTGGGTCTTATGACCATATTATGCCAGTATTGTACCATCTTCACTGGATCCCAGTTTGCTTCTGGCCCAATTCAAGGTGTTGGTATTAACTTATGAAGCACTTCATAGCTTGGAGCCACAATTTCTAAAGCACTGCTTCTTCCTGTATGTTCCTATCAGTGCCTTGAGATTATCATCTGACACCCTGCTCCACATACATGAGCAGGCCTTTTCTATGGTGGCCCCCAAATTGTAGAATGCCCTCCCTAGAGAGGTCTGCCTCTCACCTGCTTTGTTAACTTTTCAGTCCCAGGCTGATTTTTTAAAGCTGCTGCTTGTTGAATTTTTAATGATATGTTTAAGCTGCATTTGAAATTGTCCATTTCCCATGTTTAAGTGCTTTGATGTTTATCCCTTCTGAACCATGAATGAATGAATAAAATAATGTTTACAAAGACTTCATACTGACACCAGACTTGTGCAACTCACAGCCTTCCCCATCTCTGTCCCTATTGTATCCACAATCCCTGCACTCTTTGCTTTATAATCAATGGCAATTTTAGCATTAATGACAACAAGTATCAAAACTCATCAAAACTGTGGCATCAAAACCCAGGCCAGAGGACCGGCCTTTAGGCATCAGTGTAGCAGGGGGTGTTAATCCCGCTCAAGTTCCTTAGGGCAGGGGTGGGACCACTTCAATATACTGCACAATGTTTAAACTAGACTTCGCATGGCCTACTGATTTTTAAAAACATTAAATTTATGAAGCAAGAATGAATACTCAGGAATGCTTACCAGTTAAGGTGTAAGTGATCTTAACTGATTAAAGGAGCAATCCTATGCATGTTTAGAAAGAAAAGAAGTCCTAGGACTCCCAGCATTGCCTTGCTAACATAATTGGTTGGGGCATGATGGGAGTTGTAGGACTTTCTTCTGTCTAAACATGCATAGGATTGCACCCTAAGAACATTTTAATTTTCTTGCTGGATCAGAAGGCCCATTTTATTTTATTTTTATTCATTCATATATATATGCATACATTAATTTATTATTGCTTTTTATTATAAAATAATCTCAAAGTGGGATACAAAAGCAATAAAACACAATAAAACCATACAGCATGAACCAATAAAACAGTAAAATGGAAGAACAGATAAGTGAGTTTACAAAGTGCGGCAACACAAATTCATTATTGTTTGTAAGAACCCCAGTAACCAGGAAAAGCAATATTGGGCCTGCACATCATAAGGGCTATAGACTGATCACAACCGTCTGAAGGAATTCCAAATGCCCACTGTTTACAGCCTTTCCAGCTTCTTCGCAGCAACATGTAAGGCCCTCTCAACTACATCAAAAGTTGGAGAGGGGAAGGGAGAATACCAATATCACTCCATCTCCATTGCTCTTCCTTTCCTTGGATTTTGAGGTGGCTTCTAGAGTTGTTTCTATCCCCCCTCCCCGCCCGCCACACTACACAGTCAGCCTATACCTGAGACTCTCACACTATGTGAATTGCTGGGAGAGTGCAAACCTTGTATGTTGGTGCAACAGAGTAGAAATATGCGAGAGGGAAGGACAGAAAAAGCGCCCCCCCCCCCAAATGAACAAACAAAACCTGAAGAAAAAGGGAATGGAGAGATGGGAGTGTGGAGAGACTTGGAGACTGGGGAAGGAAAAAGTGGGAACAGATGGTGGTGAGAAGTAATGTTACGTGGGACACAGAAAGACTTGTGGACTGGGATAGAGGGAGAATGGCTGAGAGATGGGGTAGAGAGAAAAGGGAGTGTTATATGGTGCAGAGAGAAGAGGGAGAACTTACGAATGATAGTTCAAAGGGGCATCTGGGTGGGAAACAGAAAAAGAAGGGATAGCAGATTGTGAATGCAAGCTTGTGGTGGTGTAGAGAGAAGGCAAGGGTGATGGGATTCAGAAAAGGAGAGTATTGTGGACTGGATGGAGAAAAATAGGGGGTATAACAGAAATAGGGCTTCAGAGAGATCTGTGGTGGTGAATAAAGTTAATTTTATGGGGGATAGAAAGAAAGGGGAGGATTAACAGATACGTGAGTTTAAACAAAAGCACCAATTTCAAAATATTCTTCCACAAAAAACACAGGGATAATGCCTTCTTCAGTTAACAAATATATAAAAGGGCACTCACTAGTTTGAACTGTGCACTTCTGCACTAGATGGTCTATCCAACATTAGGTGGCAGGTCCTGTGGTCGGCAATCTGCCTTAGGCTGTGTCCAGACAATACCACTGCATTTCCAATACTAGTGTGTTGGGCTGTTCACAAATTTAGTATGTCTCATAGCTGAATTAAAGAAGTCAGTCCCATTGAGTTCAGTGGGACTTACTCCCTAACACAGCCTCCCATGGTACCCTCCAGATGTTTTGGATGAGAACACCCATCATGCCTTATCATAGATCATGCTAGCTGGGGCTTATGGGGGTTGTAGTCCAAAGCAACTACGGGTTGCAGCAGGCTGACCTAACATATTTGCATAGTAGGATTACAGCATTAGGTGGCATAACCTAGACTACAAGTACTTTTTCTGCCTTAAAACAAACAAGCAAGCACTTTTTTAAAAATCCAAATTCTGTGTGAAGAAACTTGCATTTTTTGCAACCTGTATAAATTATGGAAATGAAGACAAATTTGGTCTCTTTTCCATAATTGATTTAGAAATTTCTTCCTGTTTGTCAGTTTAATGTTTTGGCTAGCCACTGGGAGGAGGAATGAACTAGGCAGGGCATTAAAGCCCTATTCCAGACTGCTGGAAATGATACTAGCAACCAGTAGAGGCATTATACAGATACAAGAGGCAACAGGGGTAGCCATCACCTTTATACAGTGTGTGTGAAGTTCCAGATGCATTTGGTTGGCGGCTTAGCAATGCTAAGCTTGCGATGGGTGAATTTACCTTGACTTGATTCAGAACTGGCTCAGTAATTACAAGCTTTCTTGGTGAACATTCAGAAAAAAAAACCTCAGCTATTTTTTAAGAGTTCTCTCCTACACATGTACCATAATATATTGCTTGTGAAGTTCCTAGTATTAGCAATGGTGGAGAGCCACTTGGAAATTCAATTGCCCTCCCCCGTCCCTGCCTTCCAAAATAAACACAACCAGGAAAAAAGAGAGAGGATTTTACATCCGACAGGGAGCAAACAACCACATCAAATGTTTGCAAAGAATAGGAGAACTGGCTCAAATAGAAGACATACTCGCTCTACAAAAGGCCGTAAGGTTGTGTAGTCTCATCATGTATGCAGTTCACAGCAGCCAATGGGCACTTCAGTGAAACAAAGAATTTTAGCATTAAAGATATTTTAATCTCTTCCTCCTGCAAAACCACTAGTTTTGGGTGCCCTGATCTCCTAAGTACGGACTGTGTAAGCTCAGAAAACTTTTCCATCTAAAGCTGGAAATAAGCTTCTTGGGTACATGGTACTTGATGCAGAATATACCTGCACATATTCATATTCTAAACTGAGAAATAATGAAGTACAGTGATGTCATTATGCTGGACTAAAGGCAGTGTGCAAATTAGGGGGAAAAGTTGGGGGGGTGTTAATGAAATCTACAGACTTCACCACCTGACTCCCTCTAATTTTAGCCACAGAATAGTCCCAAGTAGTTTTCTGAAAACAGGAGGCTTGGACAAAAGGTGAGGGGGCTGGGCCCTCTGTGTCCTACCCCTCTGTATTCATGCACTTATTTGCAGGTACACTTGGCTTGATCCCAGCAAGGCAATTCATAGGTACTTACGACATAACACTGCAGCAGCATGGGTCAATGCTTAAGTTACGTCCCAACAGTGGAGGCTGGTGGCTCCGATGTCAGTGGGGCAAGAAATCTGCCCTGGGTTTCAGTCAGAAAGTCGGAACCCTAGGTTATGCACTTTGGATAGCTCTTTTAGAATTCTGACTGAAACCCAGAGTAGAATCACCACCCCACTGATATTGAAGCCACCAGCCTCCGTTGTGTCCCAACCATTGTTACATGTGATGGAGCAGTACCCCACAAAATCATCATGTGGCTGGACAATGTGTGGGTGGGGGTATGACTTCAGGAATAATTTGCATCACATATGCACCTGTCTCTGGGCATTTCAGTGGCTGGTATGCTGGGATACATTTGTGGGATTGTTTAGTAATGGGATGCAATTCAGTAATGGGATACAATAGCAAAACTGCCCTGCATAGCAAAATAGAATCATCCCACTTGACTCACCTAGGGTGAAACTTCAATTAGAGTGGTAGCATAAACCTCTTTCTGCAACATCACTATTGGTTCTTTTTTTTTCTTTTTGTTTTACTGAAATGTGAAAAATAAAACGTAGAGATGCCATAATATTTATTTGAATTGGGTACATAATGGTTTAACTTAAAAGCAAGTTAAAAGCTAGATAGATAATAAATGTAAAGAAAAATATATAACACTAATAAACTCTTCACAGTAAAAGCAATGAACTGATATTGTCTACTGCTCCAAAAAGGAAAGTCTAACATCGCATTTTTGTTTTGAATATAATATGGTAAACAAGTTTGACTGCAAACCTTAAATCTCATACTCTGGACCTTGTTTCTCATCTTTTAAAAGGGCAATAATAGGGAAAAGCCCTGTTCTCCATAAGCTTGTCAGAAGTAAGGTTCACTGAAATCAGTGTTGCCTTTTGCCAATAGGATTAGCTTCAGGATTCCAGGCTGCGATCCTAGAGGGAATTAATTTGTTTGCTCTGGAATTATCCCATTGAATTCAACAAGAATACAAAATAAATTATGTGAGGCCTGCAGCTTTAATGCCTGACATCAATGACAGGAGGGGTGGGGTGGGGTGGGGGACCTTAAATCCAAACATCCAAGACTTAACTGACATACAGATGAGTTTTCTTTATCTTTTTTCATCCCACTTTCTGCTCTTATAACCATCTCCTCCTTTATTAAAACTCCTTACCCTGTCTACATGCATACATACGTACCCTTTGCCACTACACATGCATGCCGAGAGTCAAAGTCAAAGGCAGTAGGTGGCTCATGTTGAGTTGGGTTTAGCTCTGCTCTCCCAGAATAAGATAAATGTAAGTGTTGAAGAACTCCTGGGGTTGGCTGAATTCATTTGGTATTCAACATTGCCTGGCTCTTTTCTTTTACTAGCTCTCTTTGTATGTTCAAGCCTACTTGAGTTTCCTTTCTCTTTTGTTGGACTTGGCTCTTTTGAAGTGATTCAGGGTACGCCCTGCTGTAGAGAGAACTTCACAGGAATCGGAAATATAAGCATACCACTCAGGAACAGTCACTGTATAATAGCAAGAATGTCTGAAGGCTTCAAGATACATTTTCTACAGAATCTACTGTAGGCAAATGAAGAATTATCAAGGGAGTCAAAAGTATACCCCCCCCCCCGTCTGTTCAGTTTCTTATTGTGTGTACCTCGATCCTACGCATATTTACTTGGAAGTCTCTTTCACTGAAATCAGAGATATATATTTCTAAGTTAAAACATGTCTAGAATCAGGGAAAGAGTCAAGCAAAATTCTCATTCAGTTCAGGGACAAGGGGTAGATCATACATGATTTTAAAAGGTTCAAAAGAAGGAGATATATAAACAGCTCACACAATGTAAAAATCACTAGTACATTGCTTTTGCTAAGAGTTTTTAATGTTTAGTTTATAATAATTCCAAAACTTAATTCTTTTACTGCTGGATTCATGACTTAGGTTTACTTGGAATAAACTGGTTCAGAATCATTACCTTGAATGCACTGAAACAGATGAAATCCAGCTCCTGATTAAACAGACAATGCATCAGGCTGTTGAGTTAATATACCTATATATCTATACCTATACCTATATATGTATCTGTATCTATATCTTCTGCATAAATGTGGATTGACAGGGTTGATTGCTTTTTTCAAAATGTAATGCAATTCCTCTCCAGCAGTCCTAGGCCATTTGCTTCTTTACAGCTGGATTTTAACCTGGTGATACTAAAACATTTTGATTTAAAGATGAATCAAAAGTTCTGATGCAACCAGTAAGACTAAAAGAGGAGAGATTACAATTTATGACATTTCCAATAATAATACAAATCTTTGAGAACAAGCGGATAGAACCAAGTAACAGCTCTTGCAAGCCTGACTAGCATTGGAGCTTCTATAAATCCATTTCAACACACCAAAACCTACTGAAAATGCCTATTTGTAAAACAAAAATGGTTATGTGAATTGTCTTTTATATATTTCAGAATTAAAATTACATTTCTCCCATAAAAGCAAGACAAATGAAGGGTTTTAAAAATTATGTATGTTCTTTATTTACTGAGAATAAATAAAATATAACCTGGCTCAACTTGTATATATGTCTACTGTTTCTACTGTTTGTATTATAGTTTATTTTAAAATGTATAACTGAACGTTGGTTGCCCAGATCTAATTATTCAATGAAATTGCTGCAAAAACAAAAACCTGTTCTGTATAATTGCAATCTGTTCTCCAATAGATAAACTGGGACACTGGTCAAACTGCAGTCTTAAATATCTGTGCCTCCATTTTATTAACGAAGGTGTAAGGCCAAAGTTTGGGATGTTGTGCTTGTGTAGCTGCTTTTACAACCCATCCCAAGCACTTAGGTCAGACAGAACAATAGGTCTATATTGTGACAAATACTGAACCCCATTCTCCTGTCAGCATTCCCAACTCTCATCCAGAAAGGAAAGGTCCAGATGCTACCAATTCCTTGGTTTTTATTCCTGTTATTTCATAGTCCCAGAGGAAGATGGGAGACTGTTTTTCCGTACTGCTGTTTATGGCCCAGAATGGGTACCATAATGTTAATTTTGTGGGAGTTTTGTGTCTCACAGTATCATTCCATCTAGTCCAGTGTGACACATGAATTTGGTTGGTTTTGATAGCTCAGAAGTTGGCATTCTAGGCCATTTTCCTGCAATACCATTTATTGGCTACAACACTTACTGGAACATGGGCACTATGGAAGTTTCCTGGTTCAATGCATCATTCCCATCAGTTCTGAGCTCCAGAGAGGTAGCCATGTTACTCTGTTGCTGCAGAAACAACAAAAAGTCTTGTGATACCTTTAAGACTAACACATTTATTATGGCATAAGCTTTTGTGGATGAGAGTCCATTTAATCAGATGCATAAAGTATTATTCTGAGCCGAAGTATATATACTCATGCGGGTATATATACTGGGTATATGTACGTGTGTGTGGGAAATAAACAGTGAGGTCGGAGGGGAATGAAATGCTCAAGGTACAGACTGTGTGATAATTACATTATTAACAGTAGCAATTACAAAAAAGCAGTTGCTGGTGACACAGACATCCTGGGATTGGGTAACCTAATTAATATATGTAGTGTGATAAACCTTTAACTTGATACAAGCTGCAAGCGATAGAATTTAACCTTTTGATGTTGATTTGGTAGTTGCTCATCCTAATCTCCCTTTGAAGTTCTTCTGCTCAAGAATGGCCATTTTAAGGTCAGTGATAAGAGTGTCTTCAGAGGCTGATACGTTCCCCCACTGGTTTCTGATATAAGATTTGCATCCATTTATTCTTTTGCATAGATGTAGAGACTGGCTTATTTGTCCTATGTAGAATGCAGAAGGGCACTGCTGGAAGATGATGGCATATATCACACTGGAAGATGAACAGGTGAATTAACACCTGATGTTGTAGAGGACATTATTAATAGTGTTGGCAAAGTATCTATCTATCTATCTATCTATCTATCTATCTATCTATCTATCTATCTATCTATCTAATCTATCTGCAATATTTATATACTGCTCCACATCATAAGATTTCGGAGTGGTGAACAACACAGTGAAAGAATAAAACAGCAGGTTTAAAGAGTTAAAACAATTTTTTTAAAAAGACAAACTCCAATAAAGTGGAATTTAACAAACCATGGCTGGTCATGCAAGGAAGGCCTCATGAAATAACATCTTCAGGAGGTGCCGGAAGGAGCACAATGTTGGCGCCTGCCTGACAACTAAAGGCAGGGAATTCCACAGGAAGGGGGCCACTATGCTAAAGGCTCCTTTCCTGGTGGACTCCAACCAGGCCATAGGTCCATGTGGAACCACCAGGATCATGCCCTCTGATGACCTCAGTGACCAGGCAGGTTGGTAAAGAAAGAGGTGCTCTCTCAGGTATCCTGGTCCCAAGTCGTTTAGGGCTTTGTACACTAGCACTAATACCTTAAACCTGGCCCGGTAGCGAATAGGCAGCCAGTGCAGTTCCCTCAGCAGAGGAGTTACATGCTGAAAAGGGGCAGCTCCCGACAACAGATGAGCTGCTTCATTCTGCACTAGCTCCAGCTTCCGGACCAGCTTTAAGGGCAGCCCCACAAAGAGCACATTGCAGCAATCCAGTCTTGAGGTTACTAATGCCTGCACCACTGTGGTCAAGCTATCCCTGTCCAGGAGAGGCCATAGCTGGCGAACCAGTTGAAGCTGGTAAAAGGCACTCCAAGCTGCCGTGACCACTTGGGCCTCCAGCAACAATGATGGATCTAGGAGTACCCCCAGACTACAGACCTGACCTTTCAGAGGGAGTGCAACCCCATCCAGAACAGGCAATGAGCCTATCTCCCGGACCAGGGAACCACTCACCCACAAGGCTTCCATCTTGCCAGGATTCAGCTTCAGTTTATTGGCCCTCATCCAGCCCATTACTGAGTCTATACACTGATTCAGGACTTGCACAGCCTCTCCTGATTCAGATGTCACAGGGAGATAGAACTGCATGTCATCAGCATACTGATGGCATTTTGCTCCAAATCCCCTAATGACTGCTCCCAGCGGCTTCATATAGATGTTAAACAACATTAGGGACAAGATGGTACCCTGCGGCACCCCATAGCTCAATTGCCAAGGGGCTGAGGAATAGTCACCCAATGTTAGTCTCTGAAATCGGCCCTGCAGGTGGGACCAGAACCACTGTAACACAGTGCCTCCGATACCCATCCCACGGAGTCGATCCAGGAGGATACCATGGTCGATGGTATCAAAAGCCGATGAGAGATGGAGCAGAATTAACAGGGTTGCACTCCCCCTGTCCCTCTCTCGATAAAGGTCATCCATCAGGGTGACCAAGGCTGATTCAGTCCTGTAACCAGGACGAAACCCAGATTGAAATGGATCTAGATAATCAGTATCCTCCAAGAGTGCCTGCATTTGGTCCTCCATGACCCTCTCAAGTACCTTCCCTAGAAAAGGGGTATTTGCGACTGGGTGGTAGTTGTCTAATACTGTTGAGTCTGGAGTGGGTTTCTTCAGGAGTGGCCACACTACTGCCTCCTTAAGGACAGCAGGGACCACCCCTTTCCATAGGGAAGCATTTGTCACTACCTGGACCCACTCAGTCATATCCCCTCAGCTAGCTTTTATTAGCCAGGAGGGACAGGGATCAAGAGGGCATGTGGTTGATTGCATTATTGCAAGCATCTTGTGCACATCATCAGGCTGTAACAACTGGAACTGATCCCACAAAATTGGGCAGATGGTGGTATCAGACACCTCGACTGGTACTGCACTAACAACAGCATAAAGTTTGCTGCGGAGACAAGTGATTTTGTCCTCAAAGTGCGATGCAAAAAGGTCACAGCATGTCCTCGATGGGGCCAGGGCCCCATTTCCTGGGGAAGATGTTAACAACTGCCAGACCACCTGGAAGAGCTCTGCTGGATGGCTACTTGAGTATGCAATGGAGGCAGCAAAATAAACCTTCTTTGCTGCCCGCATTGACATGCAGTAGGCATGATTATGCACTCTAGAGCGTGCTCGGTCGTCTTCACTTTGAGTCTTGCGCTATTTGTGCTCTAGCCGATATCCAGCCTGTTTCATTGACTGCAGCTCCCCAGTATACCAGGGAGAAGAACAGGCTCCACAGTGCCGGAGAGAGCACTCAAGTGCAATCAAGTCGATGGCCCTCCCCATCTCACTGTTCCACAGTGAGGCTAGGGCCTTGGCTGGATCACCAGCACTGGAAAATCTAGGGATGTACGAAAGTCACTAACCGTTCTGTGGATCTGCTTCGCAGTGGGGGGGGAGGAGCTCTGTCCCTCCCCCCAGAATCCTCAATGGGGGGGAGGGGCTCCGTCCCTCCCCCCAGAATCCTGCCCGGCCGGCTCTGCTCTGCAGGGATTCTGCGGAGCTGCCGGCCGGCTCTGCCGGCAGCCGGACATCTGGCCACTGGGCAGCAGGGATGCAAATGGCGGCTGTAGCCGCTGCCGTTTGTGTCCCTGTACTTAACTGTGATAGGCTATGTAAATATTTACGTAGCCTATAACGGCAAAGTAAAAAAAAAAAGTGTACGCAAATGGCGGCGGCTACAGCGGCTGCCATTTGCGTTCGCTATTTTTTGCCGTTCTAGCCTACGTAAATATTTACGTAGGCTAGAACGGCTAAAAATAGCGAACGCAAATGGTGGCCGCCATAGCCACCGCCCTTTGTGTACGCTGTGCCCAGCCGCAGCTGGCCCAGAGACCAGCCACCCCTGCCCCCGCCGCCTCCCCTGCCCCTGCCGCCGCAACTGCCGCCGCCACCACTGCAACTGCCGCCCCCGCACCTTCCGCTTCACCTTCTGCCGCCGCTGCCCCTTCTGCCGCCCCCGCCGCTGCCGCCCCCACTGCCCCCGCCACCCCTTCTGCCACCTCCGCCGCCACCGCATGCACCGCTGCATCCGCCGCTGCATCCGCCGCAGGTAAGTACTGTCCCAGGGGGTTCCGCGGGGCAGGCGGGGGGGGGCAGGAAGCTGTTCCGCCACGGATTCCGGGGGGCCGAATGCCAGTGCATTTGGCCTCACTGGAATCCGTGGCGGAATTCTCCACCATCCCTAGGAAAATCCCCAAGAGCATTCAGAAATCCACTGGATTCCATCAGTCTCCTGGGGCAGACCATCCGAATAGGTCCCCCACCCCCACGGAAGGAGAGTAATGCCATAAGTTCAAATATCACCAGGAAATTGTCTGACCATGACAATGGGGTTACTTGGAGCCCCTAGGAGTGTACGAACCCCACCTACCTGAGTCCGCCGGGGGGTCTGTGGGGGGGGGAAGTGATCCGTTCCTCCCCATTGGAATCCTCCCCGGCCGGGTCCGCTTCATGGCAAGTCTGCAGAGCCACCGGCCAGGTCTGTCCACTGCTGGACTGCTGGATTGTGGATGCAAATGGCGTCTGGCGTAGCGGACGCCCTTTGCGTCCCTGCTCTTTGCCATGATAGGCTACGTAAATCTTTATGTAACCTATTGTGCGAAGGAACAGGGACGCAAATATGCAATATATGTAGCCTATCACGCAAAGAGTAGGGGCGCAAATGGTGTCCACTACACTGGACGCCATTTGCGTCCACAGTCTGGCAGCAGTTGGACCTGGACCCGGTGGCAGCAGGCAGGACCTGGCCGATGCGAACTTCACGGGGTGGCGGAAGTGAGTGGTCCGTTCCGCCACGGACTCCGGGGGGGGGGGGCGGATTCTAAGAATCTGGCCTCATTGGAGTCCGTGGTGGAATTCTCCGCCATCCCTAGGAGCCCCCCAATCTTCAGACTACCCCTCTCACAAGTTGGAGCAAAAACCAAATCAAGGGTGTGCCCTGCGGGCCGATGACATACTGACACAGCCCCATGGTTGTCATGGACATAGATATAGGGACAGAACTGGCATCTGTGTTCGTTGCACAGTCTGATCTCTGTGTTTGTATCTTTATGCGGTCCACTGTTGCTAATGAGTAGCTATTTTATGTTGGGGGGCTGTGTGTAAGCAAGTCCAAATCTACCACCCATGGCCTGTAAGAGGAAAGTGCAGTTGTCTAGGTTGGGCTGTAACTCATTCTTATGTTGAGTTGTTTAGTGGAAGTTACAGGTGACAGCAAGTGGTGCTCTGTAATTTTCTTTTCTAGGTCTGTCTTGTACTAAATTATTCCCAGGAATCAGTCTGGCCTTACTGCTCTGTCCCCGCCCCCTTCATTGGGTGGGTATTGAACTTTGAGGAATGCCTGATGTAAATTCTTAAGTTATGAGTCTCTGTCCAACAATTCTGTCTCTGAACAGACACAGTTGTATCATAGGGCTTGGCTGCAGACAATCAATTTTGTGGAGTATTCTAGTGGAAGCATCTAAGTATGTGTAACAGTCAGTAGGTTTCTGGTGCAAGGTGATGCTTATATGTCCATTATGTAGTTGCACAGTTGTATCCAGAAAGTAAGAACCGATTGCATGGACTGGTCTATGCTGGTGGGATGAAAGTTACTGAAGTCCTGGTGGAACTTCTCAAGTGCCTCCTGTCCATGAGTCTAGATGATATAGATGTCATTAATGTATTTCAGTTAGAGGAGTGGTGTTTCAGGCCAGGTGCCCAGAAAGTATTAAACTAGGTCAGTCATGGAGATGTTGGCATATTGAAGAGCCACATGAGTACCCATGGCAGTACCACTGATCTGAAGATACACGATCTCCCCAAAGATGAAGCAATTATGGCCAAGTACAAAGTGGCAGAGTTTGGTGGCTAGATGTGCTGCAGCACCACCAGGGAGGATATTCCTGATAACTCGTAGTCCATTTTTGTGTGGCATGTTGGTGTAAAGGGTCTCAACATCCATGGTAGCTAAGATGGTATTGCCTGGGAGACTGTCAATTGATTAAAGTTTCTTCAAGAAGTCAGTGGGAGTTTTGGTGGCATATGATCTGAGAATGGAGTCCATATAACCAAGTGTGATTATACACTGCCCTAAACTATGGGGCACTCAGGATTGCCTGGTTTGTGTATGGAAAAAATACTTGAATATAGATTATGGGGAAATATTTGTTTATTACATTTATATCCCAACTTTTTTTCCTCCAAGGAACCTAAGGTGGCTTGCATGACCCTCCTCATCTCCATTTTATTCTCTCAACAACCCTGTGAGATCGGTTAGGCTGAGGATCAGTGACTGGCCCAAAGTCACCAGTGAGCTTTATGGTCAAGTGGGGACCAGAACTTGGATCTCCTGAGTCCCAATCCAACACTCTAACCATTACACCACACCATCTCTCCGTAGTACCTTACTGTATCATTTCCATTTAGTCCAATGTAAACTGTGAATTCAAGAGGTCTGGCTAAATTAACATTCTGCAACAGCAGAAAAATGGCTTTTCGGTGGGAATGGCTTTCTGTCGGAATACAAAATCTGAGTTCGGAGGTCATTTTTTCTAGTCCAACCCCCTGCTCAGTGCAGGATCTGTAATGCAGGATGCAACAACAGCATTTGCTGATAGATGATTGTCCAGCCTCTGCTTAAAGCCTTCCAGCGATGGAGAGTCCACCATCACCAGAGGCATTCTGTTCCACTGCTGAGCAGCTTTTACCATTAGGAAGTTTTTCCTGACATTTAGCTAAAATTTGCATCCCTGAATTTCCACCTACTAGTTCTAGTTCTGCTCTCTGGTTGCTTACCTTATCTTTCCCATCTAGTACAATGAAACTTGCTTGATGCTTTGGTTAAAAATGTGTTTTGCTTGTGAATGGCATATTTAAAAAAAAATAATGCAGGGCCTTCATTTTTAAAATATTGTTCTCATGGATATTTAACACATACCAGTGTGTTTTTCAACAAGCATATTATTTATAAAATGTCTGTTCAGACTGGGTTCCAGCCGGGACCAGCCCTAGGATAAATAGCAGCCTGGGCAAGGAGTGCCTTTGGTGCCTCCCCACCGCCGTGGTCAGCTTTGCAGGGCTGCCTAGGGGGTTTATGGGGCCTAGTGCAGGTGTGATGTTGGGGGCCTGCTGCCACCCCCTACAAAGATCCATGCATATGTACGTGTACAAAGCTGAGGGCCAAATGCGAGAATTATTGAATACACGGACTACATCTCACAATTCTTGCCTGTAGCTCTTCCTTGCCTTGGGATCAAGCAGAATGACAGTTGTGCTTCATTTTTTCTTACATGAGGATAAGGGAATAAGGATCAGGTTGTGCTTCTCTTGAGTACTTCCTTCAAATTCCAAATCCTTCTGCTTCCTGGGGCTCAGTCTTATAGGTCTTCTGGTTGTGGCCTGCTGCTGGGCTTCTCCACTACTCAGGAAGGAAGGATTCCTCCCTTAAAGCCTGGTCTCAGACCACTCCTACACCTTTGCCTGTGCTAACTACCACAGAAAATGGCACCTTGCTTGGAAATCTTAGGTGGAGTTCACTTACTTCTTGAACTCTTTCCCCAGTGGGCCTGGAGTTCTTTTTGTGACAAGAACAGGAACTGCTCTGCCACAGAATCCTTCCTTATAGCCTTCCCTGTTCCTTCTGTCCTTACAACAAACTCTGTAACCAGGGCTACTTGGCCTGGGCCAATCATAAGCCTGCCTGACCAATCTTTCGCTACCGCTGCCCATACATAAACAATATTTTACCTTACCGTGATTGGTTTAGACCCCCTTATGGTTGGGCTGCAGGCCTAGCTAATAAGCAGGCCGCTCCCTTCTAGCCTCCCAAGGATACATTTTACAGCCTCAGATTAGCATCTATTCTGTTTTGTACACGACTATGTAAAATATTTACTATATCATGGCTGGGGATGAGAAGCCCCATTATGTCACAATTCCATGTTGAGGTTCAGTGTCATCTTATACTCTAATATACCATTTCCTCATTTTATGAAAACTTTAAACAAAATACCAAGAATTCTGGTGAGCAATCTGGGAAGGTCAGAGCAGGGGCCAATGGTACAAACAAGAACTGAGGGCTGAGGCAGGGGGCCCCTTGCTTTGTTTAGACCTAAGGCAAAATGCCCTAGTTGCCCCCTCCTCTGGGCAGCCCTGAGGCTTTCCAGTGTTACCAAGGTGTAACGGGCTCTGTTCCTCCCAGGCTTCTCCCCAGCACTGTCTATGAAAAGATTCTAGAGCGAGCTCCCTCTTATTTACTGCTCTGTTTTCAGCGCACTCCTGCTCCAATTCTAGGAACCCAATGAAGTTTCTGTCATGTGGTGTGGGTGACTTTCAAAAGATGGCTCTCATGGAGTTGTTCTTCTTTATGTTCAGCACACACACAAACTGGTTCCTGCTGCAAACTCTCCTCCCTGACTCCCTCCTCAGCTATAAGAGGTAGACTGTCTGATGGAGTGGTATAACTAGTGTTAAAGGGACAGTCACACAATATACTACAGTCTCCCAGGCTGTAGCTTCTTCTTCAGTCTTTTTGCCTTGCTGCTTTTTTTAACTTTGAAAAGTACAATCGCCCCAAAATATAGAGATATATTAACCATGTGACCAAGTCTAGAAACTACCTTGTATACCAACCAGTTTTGTAGCACACGTGAGGCTGATACCACTATACCACCTGCCATGGTGGCGTATATATAAGTGTCTTAACTGGGATATTTCTGCAAATGTCTTCTAAAAAGCTGCCTGAGGCTCAGAACAGAAAATGCAAAGCACAGCAACAGAGCCAGTTGCAGAAAGATGCAGGTAGTATGAAGAAGTTCTTTCAGCCTTCTGAAGCACTGGGTTCTTCATGCAGTGATACTGTGGATGTGGGAGTGCTCAATGAGGACAGTGTACATGATCCAGTTTCCATTAATGTAGAAGATGGTGGCAGCTCTGACTCCAGTGAGAGGCCCGCTGAAATAATAAAAGAGAGGACACCCCAACCTGCCACACGTATGTATCAACAGTACTTCTGATCCTGCATTGTGGCCAAAAGTAATGAATCCTGCATTTGTGGATACAGTGGTTTCCAATGGGCCGAATGAAATCAAGGATATCGCTTTTCCTCTAGATGAGAACAAATGTCATTTCTTGAAAAGTTTTGCTGAAAGGATTTCAGACAATGGTGAGAATCTGAAAAGGCAGTGGCTTATGTTTTCTAGGAGTACCAACAACGGTTTTTGCTTCTGTTGCAAAACATTTCCAGGTGCCTCTGCCAGTGCTAGTTCTTCACTTGTGAGTACCAATGACTGGAAACACTTGAGTGACATTCTGAAGCAGCATGAAAAGTCACCCAAGCATTTCACTGCATACTACAAGTGGATAGAATCAGAGGCTAGGCTTAGACTGAACAAGTGTATTGATGCAGAACATCAGCGGATTATAAACCAAGAAATTCAGCACTAGAGGAGTGTGCTCAAATGCCATTCCTGCTGGCACACAACTTGGCATTTCGGGGATCTTCGGACAAGCTATTCATAGAAAACAATGGAAATGGGGGGGGGGCTTGTACAGCTGCTTGGCAAGTATGATGAAGTAATGGGAGATGTGATGTGTATCTTCAAAGTGGTGTAATGATCACTACTGTGAGAACACCTTTCAGAATAAACCAATAGTCCTTATGGCCAAGGATGTGTTTTTGAGAACATACAGAACAGGTTGGATAAAGCTAAGCATTACTCTGTCATACTGGATTGCATGCCTGATCTAAGTCACTCTGAAAATATTTCATTCATAGTGAGGTTTGTTGATGAAGATGGGGGCAAAATTCATGTAAAGGAACACTTTGTAGGATTCAGGACAGTTAACGAATCAACTGGAGAAAGGCTTACAGAAAGAACTCTGTTGAAGACACTGAGGGAAAACAACATTAAGATTAAGGACTGCCACGGCCAAGGTTGTGATAATGGAGCCAACATGAAGGGACAAAAAAAAAAAAAAGATGTCCAAGCAAGGCTATTTACACTGAACAGATGAGCTTCGTTCATACCATGTGTGTCATTTTCTCAGTCTGGTAGTTTCAGATGCAGCCTCATCATCAAAGGAATCTATTACCCTTTTTGGCATGCTACAGCACATCTTTGTGCTATTCTCTGCCTCTGTTCAACAGTGGCAGATACTAATAGACAATGGGTCCAACCTTACCATGAAGCCACTGAGTGGCACTCATTGGAAAAGTCGCATAGACAGTGTGAAGCTTATTCAATATCAAACAAATGAAGTTTATGATGCTCTGATGGAAGTAGCAGATGCAAGTCTTCGCCATGAAGCACAGTGCCTACCAGACCAACTGATGGATGTCAAGTTCTTGATATCAATCACTGTATGGACATCCTGTTTCACATGAATATTGCAAGTAAGGCTATGCAATGCCTAATGGTGGACATAGTAACTGCTATCTCCCACATGAACAAATGCAGAGCCCCCACGTAAGTGCTGCAAAAAGAGGCAGCTTGAATATGAAGGTCAGAATCACAATGAGGAGTGCAGTAATCCAGACGAAATCTTCAAACAGGAGTTCTTGTACACTCTTGTCACCACTGCTCATGTTTCAATTGAAGAGTGATTTGAGCAGCTTGAATCTCACAGGAATACATAGAGATTCTTGTACAACCTTGAAAAGCTACCAGAAGAGACACCATCCACTGTATGGATCTACACAGAGCCCTCACCGTTAGCAACCACTTTGACATTGATGGTGCAGATCTTTGTGTTGAGCTAAGTCATCTCCGTCACATTCTACCTCCTGGAAAAGGCTCACCAAAAGATGCCCTGCAGTACATCCATGATACCAAAATGGCTGATGTCATCCCAAACATCTGGGTAGCACTATGAATTCTCTAGACATTTCCAGTGAAACTTGCCAGTGGTGAGCATAGCTTCTCAAAGCTGAAGCTCATCAAAAGTCATTCCAATCTATCATGGCAGATGAATGGCTCACATCACTGATTATTCCTATCCATGAAGAACGGTATTGCTCAAAACCTTGATCTCTTGGCCACTGTGCTACAGTTTGCACATGCCAAAGCTCAAAAAAGCCACATTCTTAGCAGCGGCAGTGCACTTTGCAACACAGAAGAACTATCACAGGTTTTACATTTGCTATTTTTGTTTTGTAGCACTTCCTATTGTTTGGCAAGCATTCTTTATTTTAGAATATCCATTATTTTCTATCTTTAAAAAGAATAGTAAGAAAAGTTATAAATAAAAAAGGTATCCAGCTGACCTCTTACAGATTGCAGCTTTATTATTTCTATAGTGCGCATAGTGTTTACAGTATTTGAAGTGCTAATTGCTTCAAAGTAAAGCTGTCTTTCACCTAGTTCTTTCACCTAGTGCAAATGATATCATAGTGAAAAGGGAAAAAGAAACATAATTTAAGGCTAACTGAAGGAAGATCATTTTTGTAGATCGTACCCAAACATCCTGTAGAACCTTGAAAAAAAGGTTACAGACACTTACTTCTTGCCACCCTAGCTCACTGTAGACAATACATTTAAAAAACACCCACCAGCCACTGAGCTTAGCTTGGCATCCCCATCAGCTCAGCTTGGTGACCCCCCTCAGGTTAGCTTGGCACCCCTTCAGCTCATCTTTGTGACCCCCCTCAACTCGGTGTCCCGGGCAACCGCCTAGCTCCCCCCGCAAGCTAAGCCCTGGTTTCAGCTGTGAAGGGGTTAATAAAAGTATAATACTGGAAGGTTTTTAATTCTAAAATACTGTTCTCAAGTATCTCTAACATATCCAATCGGGATTTCCCCCCCTTTTTTTGCACCTGTCTTATTTAGCCCATATTCCTATACTCAGCTCCTAGAGAGTTAACAGAGAAATTCTGTGCACACATATTGTGCTGGAATTGGCCAGACCCACCACTCGTGGAAGAGAATCAGTGAGATCGAAATAAATTGGTGTGTGTGGGGGGGTGTAAGAGCCCCCTCAGAATCTGCCCAGAAGCATGTTCCATTGAGTTCCACATAAATGCCTAATAGGATGGCAGACTACAGTACGTCCCAGTGAACTCGGTGGGACATACTTCCACATAAAGATGCATAGGACTGCAGTGTTATAAAGCATATGCCACAATCATTTTATTGAAGTCCTTTTGGTACCACAGGACTCTTTGGTGCAGCCTTTCCCAACCTGGATGTGTTGGACTGCATCCCAGTGGGCATGCTGGCTGTGAATGGTGGGATTTGCAGTCCAACACATCCGCAGGGTGCCAGGTGGGGAGAAGGCTGCTTTGGTGTTAGAAAGGAGCCCGTTCCTGCCAGCTCTGTTTTAGTTTTTTTTTTACACTGCCTCGAAACTGTTACGCACGTGGAGGGAAATTTGATGGCGAAAATTCCCCAACACTGGGGGGAAGGAGGCCGCTGCTGCATTGTGCTCCAATAAATCCTGGGCTAGATCTACACCTCGTGTCGTATCAATATAATCCCATCACGGTGATGCTATATTCCTCTCGCCCATTTATATCCCGCAGAACACGCGATCACGTCCGTCGCAGTATTTTGCGTAATACAGAACCAAAAGCCGGCAACAACGCTAGAAAAGCGGTATACAGAATGCGTAACGGGCCCCAACAGTTACCAGTGAACTTCAGGACCAATAAAAGGCCATTGCTGGCTGGGGAACGCTGTAGGGCTTTTCCCTGACTAAACACGCACAGGATTGCGCCTTTCGCCATTTTGTTGTTGTTGTTAGAGCCGGAAGGGTGGGGAACCTGGTCGTTCCCACGAGGAGGCAGAAGGCGCCCTCGGGGTCTCTCTCGGGCAGAGCGCCCGGCCGGTTGTTGAGGGAAACCGCGCCGCCGCCGCCGCCGCCGCCTTCTCCTCGCCCACGCCGCGCGGGAGCCGAAGCGCCGGGGCTGTGGCGCCTGGGAGCGCCGAGTCTCTTCGCCTGCCGCCCCCTCGGGTGGGTTTTTTGTGTCGCGGGGTTGTCCCCTGTGCAAACAACAGGTTGAATATTGTAGGTGCAGGTTATTAAAATGTCGCGGGGACAATGGCAGTCTGTGTCCCATTCGCCACGCCTGGCTTCCTCTTTGGAAAAGGGCGCGCACCATGGGACGCGGGGTTGGCTTCCAGCGTGAGGCAGTCTGCATAGCAGCAACGCCGGCCTTGTCTCCCTGGAAATCACGCCGCGCGGAGGGAGACGAGGAGACATCCGCCGGGGACGGCGGAGGGGCACGAGGCTGCTTATTAATAATAATAATATAGAGCGCTAGAGTCAGTGGAGGCTGGTGGCTCCAATGTCAGTGGGGTGGCACATCTGCTCTGGGTTTCATCAGAACCACTCAGAACTCTAAAGAAGCTATGCGAGGTGCTGAACCCGACCCCCCAGATGGGTTCAGCACCTTGGATAGCCCTTTTAGAGTGCTGACTGAAACCCAGAGGGGATTCACTGCCCCACTGACATAGGAGCCACCAGCCTCCGCTGGCTAGAATAATAGACCCTTTAGAAAGGGAGACGCTAAGACGATGCTCCAAGGCGTGCGATCTGCATGGAAATTTACTGGCAATCACCCTGATGATCACAGGCTTGCCATGCATCTGGAACTTTTATGGATAGTTCACCTTCCAAGCACTCTGTCTATAATGAGTAGAAAACCCATTATAAACATGAAGTTTGTCCGTTTATTTTATATTATTTTATTAAGCAGGTGGACTTGCTTGTCTGAATGAATATCCCTCACGCATGCCTCCTGTGTACACAGATACGAGAGTGGCTGCAATCCTGTGCAAGTTGCAGAGTCCGGCACCAGCAAGCCCCACTGAACACAATCTACCCAGAATTAAGGGTCCTTGAAAAGGACAGTGCCCTGAGAAAAAGTGCTTCTGCAGAAACAAGGTAGAACAGCAGCAAGGGTACTGTAACTAAGCAATAAAAATGAAATATGGAAAAGCTATTTTGTAGAAATAGAATAGCATAGAAGAACTCTGAAAACTTTGTGTGCATGTTGACGGTTGAGTTTCAGATGTTTTTCGTACCCACCTTTCTGGGTATGAAAAGCCCTCAAGAGAAATATGAATAATAAGGGATTGCAAAAACATCTAGGCCCTGGGAAGCACAACCCTGCCCCCCATCCTTCAATGTTGCATTTAAGGATTAAACATATGAGGCTTGAATATAATTACAATAAAACCCTTGAGGAACTGTTTGTTTTGTCCCACCCACACATGAATGGCTGGGCTGTCCATAATTTACTAGGTTAAAAGGCAGGAACCCTATGAACATGCCTGCTTATAGATCCTATTGATTCCAGTGTGACTTGCATCCCATGCAAGTGCACTCTCAGAACCATAGACTTAAAGGAAAAGTTGCAGAAAGAGAAGGAAAAGTTGCATTACCACAATCCACTTGAGCTGGAGACTTGATGGATGGTTCCACCCACTGCAATAGATGGTTCCACCCACTGCACTAAGCATCTTTGTCAGATGATCCTGTCCTATTATAAGCTACCTAGCTGGACTTGAGTGTTGTTATTTTTACTGGTTTTATCTAAGACATAATTTCCAGTCACAGCTTTGAAACAGAACCTGCTGCATTACAAGGGTTTGCGAATGCCATATCGCACATTATGTGTTTACATACTCACACAGAGAGACTTGTTTCAAGGAGTGCCTCTAAACATGTACAGAGTGCCCAACTTTCACTTGCTTAAATAACAACTGCGATATATCGGGGATCAGTGACAAGGTTTCAAGGTCTGGGTCAGACCAAAGCTCCATGAAGTCCAGAATCCTGCTTCCGTTGCAGGGCGTGAAGGCAATAGTCCTATCCTGCAGTTGTGTCTCTCCCCCCCCCCCCACCGGCCCCGTAACTCATATTTAATCCAAACTGTCTCTGAATATGGAGGCTCAATTTAACCATGGTAGCTAATGGCTAGACCTATTCTGCATGAATTTGTCTAATCCACCTTTAAAACCATATCTTCCAGGTAAGCAGGTTTGAGCCTTGGAATCTCCCTTTTACAAACTATAATACTAGCTTTACAAAACTGAGTGCTTACTGTGGAGTGAGCTACAAATGTAAAATAATCCTGCCTGATCCAAAGCAAAATTAAGCTGAAATACTTGATTTTAAACTAGTCTAATTTTAAATTAGTCTAATTCAGCTGAAATCTTTTAAACCCACCTCATTTAAATCAGTCTGAATTGTGAATTTGGCCTTTAGCCAAAAAGATTAAGGTTGCAATCCTATGCACACTCACTAGGGAGCAGGGAGTAAGTTACTTACTTCTGAGCAGAGGTGTTTATACAGCTCTGTAAGTATACTGTGGGGCTCCTTAAACCAAGGGTAATCGACCTGTGGTTCATGTGCCCCTTAGTCTAATTTTAAAAGCCCTCTGCAAGTAATCAATTCAGACTTCTGATCTGTCCCTTCTCTGGCAGCTACACCTGCTGAAATTGCCTGTTCTACTCAACTAGTAAAGGTGCAGGAGCCCTGACCTCTATTTCCTCTGGCTACCCTAGCATAGGTGTAAAATTGGAGTGTAAGTTTGCAGTCTTACCTGGGAGCAGGTCCCACTGAACTCAGCGGGACTTCCATCTGAGTAAATTCAGGATCAGGCTGCTTCAGAGATTTACCACATTTCTACACAGAAATCACATTGATCCTTCTGGGAAATTAGGCTGTAGATTGTAAAGTATAATCATTCTACATATGCACAGATCGCTCTGAGCGCACATATATTAGGAGGTGAGGATTAGCTATGTACTCCCTGTGTGTGTGCACCACATCTAACACATCAGTTTAACGTATCTTCTGGAATCTTCTTATGCTTTGAACTGAACTGCACAGGAATGGCACTATTTCCTACATTGAAATTCTTTCAGTATAAGAAGCACTAATGTCTGAAACAGCTCTTGGATTTCTTTTTAGTCTAGGTACTACTTGCTGAATGTTGTTAATTAATGCAATGTGAAGAACAAAGTTTAAATTGTATGCACATCCTAATTCAAGGCTGAATTTTTATTCAAACTACAAACACATGAACTGCAAAATAGAAAAGAAAAAAAGAGCGTAAGGTCCAAACTTAACATAACATTAATTCTGGGTAAGCAATTTATGTGCACATTTAAAAATGTAAAGAGCTGCTGTGGGGAAGGCATGGGGAGAGGTCTTTAATCCCTTTCCATCTGCCCTGGTTCCAGATAAACCTTTGCTCTCTGCTCCCCCCACCTTCACACTTAGAATTGATCTGTGTTGTTGTTCAGTTGTTAAGTCATGTCCGACTCTTCGTGACCCCATGGACCACAGCACATCAGGCCTTCCTGTCCTCTGCTCTTTCCCGGAGTGTGCTCAAATTCATATTCATTGCATCAGTGACGCTTTCTAGCCATCTCATCCTCTGCCGTCCCCTTCTCCTTTTGCCTTCAGTCTTTCCCAGCATCAGGGTCTTTTCCAGGGAGTTTTCTCTTCGCATTAGGTGGCCAAAATATTTGAGCTTCAGCTTCAGTATCTGTCCTTGCAATGAGCAGTCAGGGTTGATTTCCTTTAGGATGGACTGATTTGACCTCCTTGCAGTCCAGGGGACTCGTAAGAGTCTTCTCCTGCACCACAGTTCGAAGGCATCAATTCTTCTGTGCTCAGCCTTCCTTATAGTCCAGCTCTCACAGCCATACGTTGCTACTGGGAAAACCATAGCTTTGATTATACGAATCTTTGTCAGCAAGGTGATATCTCTGCTTCTTACTATGCTGTCTAGGTTTGCCATAGCTTTCCTCCCAAGGAGCAAGCATCTTTTAATTTCATGGCTACAGTCACCATCTGCGGTGATCTTGGAGCCCAAGAAAATAAAATCTGTCACTGCTTCCATTTCTTCCCCTTCTATATGCCAGGAAGTGATGGGGCCAGATGCCATGAACTTAGTTTTTTTTAATGTTGAGTTTCAAACCAGCTTTTGCATTCTCCACTTTCACCCTCAACAAGAGGCTCTTCAGATCCTCTTCGCTTTCTGCCATTAGGGTGGTATCGTCTGTGTATCTGAGGGTGTTGATAATTCTCCCGGCAATCTTAATTCCGACCTGTGATTCATTCAACCTGGCGTTTCTCATGATGTTGTTGTTGTTGTTCAGTCGTTCAGTCGTGTCCGACTCTTCGTGACCCCATGGACCATAGCACGCCAGGCCTTCCTGTCCTGCGCTCTCTCCCGGAGCGTGCTCAAGTTCATATTCATTGCATCCGTGATGCTATCTAGCCATCTCATCCTCTGCCGTCCCCTTCTCCTTTTGCCTTCAGTCTTTCCCAGCATCAGGGTCTTTTCCAGGGAGTTTTCTCTTCGCATTAGGTGGCCAAAATATTGGAGCTTCAGCTTCATTATCTGTCCTTCCAATGAGCACTCAGGGTTGATTTCCTTTAGGATGGACTGATTTGACCTCCTTGCAGTCCAGGGGACTCGTAAGAGTCTTCTCCAGCACCACAGTTCGAAAGCATCAATTCTTCGGCGCTCAGCCTTCCTTATAGTCCAGCTCTCACAGCCATACATTACTACTGGGAAAACCATAGCTTTGATTAGACGGACCTTTGTCGGCAAGGTGATGTCTCTGCTTCTTACTATGCTGTCTAGGTTTGCCATAGCTTTCCTCCCAAGGAGCAAGCGTCTTTGAATTTCATGGCTACAGTCACCGTCTGCGGTGATCTTGGAGCCCAAGAAAGTAAAATCTGTCACTGCTTCCATTTCTTCCCCTTCTATATGCCAGGAAGTGATGGGGCCAGATGCCATGATCTTAGTTTTTTTAATGTTGAGTTTCAAACCAGCTTTTAAACTCTCCTCTTTCACCCTCAACAAGAGGCTCTTTAGATCCTCTTCGCTTTCTGCCATTAGGGTGGTATCGTCTGCATATCGGAGGTTATTGATAATTCTCCCAGCAATCTTAATTCCGACCTCTGATTCATCCAACCCGGCATTTCTCATGATGTACTCTGCATATAAGTTAAATAAGCAGGGTGACAATATGCAGCCTTGTCGTACTCCTTCCCCAATTTTGAACCAATCGGTTGTTCCATGTCTGGTTCTTACTGTTGCTTCTTGGCCCTTGTACAGGTTTCTCAGGAGACAGGTAAGGTGGTCTGGTACTCCCATCTCTTTAAGAATTTGCCACAGTTTGTTGTGATCCACACAATCAAAGGCTTTAGCATAGTCAATGAAGCAGAAATAGATGCTTTTCTGGAATTCTCTTGCTTTCTCCACGATCCAGCGAATGTTGGTGAATTGATCTCTAGTTCCTCTGCCTCTTCGAAACCCAGCTTGTACTTCCGGTAGTTCTCGGTTCACATACTGCTGAAGCCTAGCTTGTAGGATTTTGAGCATCACCTTGCTGGCATGTGAAATGAGCGCAATTGTACGGTAGTTTGAACACTCTTTGGCATTGCCCTTCTTTGGAATTGGAATGTAAACTGAACTTTTCCAGGCTTGTGGCCACTGTTGAGTGTTCCAAATATGTTGGCATATAGAGCGCAGAACTTGAACAGCATCATCTTTTAGGATCTTAAATAGCTCAGCTGGAATACTGTCATCTCCGCTAGCTTTGTTGTTAGTAATGCTTCCTAAGGCCCACTTGACTTCACTCTCTAGGATGTCCGGCTCAAGTTCAGTGACCGCACTATCATGGCTATCAGGGACATTCAGATCTTTCCTGTACAGTTCTTCTGTGTATTCTTTCCACCTCTTCTTAATCTCATCTGCTTCTGTTAGGTCCCTGCCTTCTTTGCCCTTTATCATGCCCGTCTTTGCACAAAATGTTCCCTTGAGATCTCCGATTTTCTTGAAGAGATCTCTAGTCATTCCCATTCTATTGTTTTCCTCGATTTCTTTGCATTGTTCATTTAAGAAGGCCTTCTTGTCTCTCCTTGCTATTCTCTGGAACTCTGCACTCAGTTGGATATATCTTCCCCTTTCTCCCTTGCTTTTCGCTTCCCTTCTTTCCTCAGCTACTTGTAAAGCCTTATCAGACAGCCACTTTGTTTTCTTGCATTTCTTTTTCTTTGGGATGGATTTAGTTGCTGTCTCCTGAACGACATTACAGACCTCCGTCCATAGTTCCTGAGGCACTCTGTCTATCAGGTCTAATCCCTTAAATTTATTCGTCACCCCCACTGTATATTCATAAGGGATATGATTTAGGTCATACCTGAATGGTTTTGTGGTTTTCCCTACGTTCTTCAATTTCAGCCGAAATTTTCAAAGAAGCAGCTCCTGATCTGAGCCACAGTCAGCTCCAGGTCTTGTTTTTACTGACTGTATGGAGTTTCTCCATCTTTGGCTGCAAAGTACATAATCAATCTGATTTCGATATTGGCCATCTGGTGATGTTCATGTGTAGAGTCGCCTCTTGTGCTGTTGGAAAAGAGTGTTTGCTATGATCAGCGTGTTCTCTTGGCAAAACTCTATTAGCCTTTGTCCTGCTTCATTTTGTACACCAAGGCCATGCTTGCCTGTTATCCCGGTGATTTCTTGACTTCCCACTTTACCATTCCAATCCCCTATGATGAAGAGGACATCTTTTTTTGGTGTTAGTTCTAGAAGGAGTTGTAGGTCTTCATAGAACCGATCAACCTCAGCTTCTTCGGCCTCAGTGGTTGGGGCATAGAATTGAATTACTGTGATGTTGAATGGTTTACCTTGGATTCGTACTGAGATCATTCTGTCATTTTTGAGATTGTACCCCAGTACTGCTTTTCCCACCCTTTTGTTGACTATGAGTGCTACTCCATTTCTTCTAAGGGATTCTTGCCCGCAGTAGTAGATATGATGGTCACCTGAATTAAATTCGCCCATGCTTGTCCATTTTAGTTTGCTGATTCCCAAGATGTCGATGTTCAATCTTGCCACCTCAAGTTTGACCACCTCCAGCTTACCTTGATTCATTGATCTTACATTTCAGGTTCCTAAACAATATTGTTCTTTACAGCATCAGATTTTCTTTTCACCACCAGACACATCCACAGCTGAGTGTCCTTTCGGCTTTGGCCCAGCCGCTTTCCTCTTTCTGGCGCTACTTGGAAATTCCCTCTGCTCTTCCCCAGTAGTATATTGGACACCTTCCGACCTGAGGGGCTCATCTTCCGGCGTCATCTCTTTTAGCCTTGTGATACGTTCCATGGGGTTTTCTTGGCAAGAATACTGGAGTGGGTTGCCATTTCCTTCTCCAGTGGACCACATTTGTCAGAACTCTCTGCCATGACCTGTCCATCTTGGGTGGCCCTGCATGGCATAGCTTATGGCTTCACTGAGTTATGCAAGCCCCTTCACCACAACAAGGCAGTGATCCATGAAGGGGAGAATTGATCTGTAAACCATCATAATTATCTTCAGTAGTTATAGGGTACTTTCCTCCTGAATTCTCAAAGCATTTAACATCCTGTATCTCACAGTCTGTCCAACAGCTCTTTAAGGTAGACCAGTATAATCATCCCTATAATACAGAAGGTGAAATAGCAGAGGCTGAAAAATAGCAGCTTACTTAATGCCACTCAAGGCTAAGATTTGTACCGGAACTTCCTAGCTCACAGCTCATTTTCCAGATTGCTGCACTGATGCAGAGTTGTCCAATTATTTGGCAATGTTATTGTTATTTTTTAATGTTAAAATCATTTTTAAAAGGAACTTATCAGAATTCATTCTAGAAGACAGCCTACATGAAGTCTTACTCTGGAGCTCCATATCTTTGCTTCATATATCAAATTTTACCTTCTACTTGCAAGCATTCGACTACTTTCAAACCTGGTTGTTAACTTCTAGTATTTGAAGAAAACTTTTGGAAAAAGAAGTGTTGGAGTGATACAGAAATAAACTTTACATTATAGACTGTTGTGTTTATTCTTTATGGGTTGCAACTATCAATTTGACTTTTGTTTCAGGTGGAAAAATATCTAAAGCCAACACTGTTTAAACAACCCCCTTCATTTACATCTGATTTCCCTCCTATTTCCACACATTTGTAAGGATTTCCCCCTCTGTGACAATACATGTATACACATTTCCTTCTTGTAGCTTTGAGAAATGTCTGGGGTTTTTTTTTGTGCTGGATGGCCCCGTACTTGCACTTAAGTCCTTTTATCTCTTTGTAGTTCTTCAGATCATGATAGCAGCAATCGCAAATTTCCCTGCAGGGAATTTGAACCTCAAACACAGTATGTGAACACGTGGGCATAACAGGCCTCTAGGACAGAGAGAGCCCCCCCCCTCTACTTTCTGCTTGAGGGGCACCTGTGCCCTATTGTAACTTCCTCCAGCCAGGAAATGTGGGGATTAGGATGCCATTTATTTACTAATGCACCAGTCTTTTGGAAAACTCACGGAGCTTGCATGGGGCTTCCGGGTAGTTTCCCATGTAGACTACTGACTGGGTTGAAATGTGCCTAGCTTTAGCATTGTATCATATATGTTCACACCATCCTCGAAGTCCATTTCTTTTAAATTAAAGCTAGAGGCAGAACAATGACAGCCCTGTCTGAAATGTGCTGTCCAAAGGACTGCTTCAAATCAATCCATAGTGAAGTCCTCATTTCATAATCCACCGTGAAGTCCCTATTATCCTATATAAATATATTTTTAATTAGTAAGCATTGATCTGAAGTTAATCAGTTCTGGAAGTGTCCAATGTGCTCTAAGAAACTATTTGGTGGCAGGGGTGGGTGGGTGGATATCCTCCACTTCTTGCAAAGAAACAAATAGATACACAGTATCTAGAAACTATATTTAAAAATGAAAGCTGCTAAGGCATAGTACTAAAGTGCCACCTGCTGGCTCCAGTAGATTTAACAGATCACAAACATCTTTGCTGAGGATTTTTCTTTTTTCTGAAAGAGCTGAGAGGAATTGCACACATATAGTGTAGCTTCCTTCTTGAAATGATAATCCCATGTGGACTTTGACTGCAGCCATCAGGCTATGTGTTAAAGAGCAGTAGAACTTGCCAACTGGTAAAAACAACATTGGTTTCATTTAGCACATGTCTGTGCTGGGTTTCTTTTCTTTTTCAGGTGCACTCGTAGAAGGGGCACTAGAGTGAAGGTTTGATCAGTATAAGGCTTCAGCTTCTGTTGTGAATAGGAGGTAGCAGAGGTTGGAAAGATCTCTGAGACACGGGGGGCGGGGGAGGAATGGTGCCCATCAGAGTGGATAGATGGACCAGTCTTCTCACCTCTGACAAGGAAGTTATATCTTTATAGTGTAGTTGGTCCTTAAAACCACATGGCTCTGTTCACAGTTTGTGCAAGTCTCCTTCCTGCTCATATGGAAGATATAGGGCTGCTTTACACATCAAAACAACAAGAGGTATCAAACAGACAGAATAAATAGTCAGGAAAACAACATACAAGAGCAGCTGTGAAGCAAAAATGATCCTTTATGCCTGATCTAAGTCAAAGCATCAGGGATGCTTGGCTCCCTGCACTGAGCAGGGGGTTGGACTCAATGGTCTTATAGGCCTCTTCCAACCCTACTGTTCTATGCTTCTATGACCTGACATGTTTCATGGTAAACTTTTAATTAAGGGATTAAGAAATTGCAAGTAGATAAATAGGTACCGCTTCGGCGGGAAAGGTAACAGCTTTCCATGCACCTCAGTGTTCAGTCATGCCGGCCACATGACCACGGAAGTGTCTTCGGACAGTGCTGGCTCTTCGGCTTAGAAATGGGGATGAGCACCGCACCCTAGAGTCGGACACGACTGGTTGGGGACACCTTTACTTTTTACCTTTTTAAGGCAGTTGAACCTGCGTGCCCTCTCAATATTGGTGCTCAAAGGACTCTGAAGTTCAGGCAATAGACCTGCTCAAAAAACTAAAATACTGACTAGCAAACTCAGAAAGGGTTGAAATGCGTTGGGAATATTGTTACTCCCCGCCCCTCAGAAAGGATATTATTTTTTTGCTGCAGATGTTTGTGTTTGTGTTCTGCCTGGTTCACACATACATAGCCATCCCTTAATGGCTGCAGCATCACATGATGACTTGCACATGTGAAAGAGCAATCACAGATAAGACACCACAGAGCATTCATATTATCTTTGTCCCTTGCTTTCCAAAGCCTGCTGTGTAAATGCACCACAGCAGAACCTGCCCTGCTCATCTTCCACCACCACCACCACCACCAACAACAACAACTTGGTTGTCTGTGAGCCTTATTTTTAGTCTTGTTTTAGACTTATTTTTAGCTATTCTGCTGTGGCACCCAAGAGGGGCAGTTCAGTCTTGCACATACCACCACTGCTTTCACAATTAATTTAGTTTCGCTTTTGTTTATTTTGATCCTGCTTTTCTACAAAAAGGATCCTAAGAAGCTTACAGATAAAAGATAAAATACATCACAAAAATCAAGAGCATTTTAGAAGAAAATGTAATGCTAACAATTGAACATCCAATACGTTTTTGCCTTGCCTTGCTGAGAACTTCGTATCTCAGAAGGTGGAAGAAGGAACAAGGGAATTTTCAGCACATCACTAATCTAAAGGCTATTGTGCAGAAGGTGGAGTAAAGTTGTTCTCTGTTGCTCCAAAGGGCAGGACTAGAACCGATAGGTGGAAATTGCAGGGAAGCAGATTTTGACTAAATGTTATAAACTCCCTAACAGTGAGGGCTGTTCAACAGTGGAACAGCTGCCTTCACTGGAGGTATTTAAGCAGAGGCTGGACAAGCATCTTTCAGGTATGCTGTAGGAGCATTTGGGATGTACAGATTTTGTTAAATCCATTCCAACTGTGTTTTGCAGATCGTTACATGTCTTTTGTTCCATCATTCGCTCATTGACAATCAGATTTTTAAAAACCAGAGTTTTGTTCTACTTGCGCTAATTCACATTAGCACTGATATGCATTTGCGCTAATGTGCACTTGTGCAATGTGAATTAGTGCAAATCCCTCCTAAAAGTGAAAAACCAGTCTACAAGTCCGTGGAATCTGCCTGACTCAGAAAAAAACGGTTTGCTGTGGAATCTGCAGGTTGGGTAAAAGGAATCCAAACTCATTTGAATACGTTGTGGATTTCTCCAACATCCCTAAGTAGCATTCTGCATTGCAGATCCTGCATTGAGTGGGGCAGTGGACTAGATAACCTCCAAGGTCCCTTTCAACTCTTATGAATCTGAGTTTTATTTTAAGGAAACAATGCTCTCTGGTAGGGTGTTTTTCCACTTGATAAGCAGCCTGACCTGAAGTCAGTTGAGGCATAATATTTGGATTCAAGCCAGTTTTAGGCTGCAGTCCTATACACACATAGCTGGGAGTAAGCACCATTGAACTCAGTGGGACGTATCTCTGAGGAGATGTGTGGGATTGCACCATTAGGTTTTTTTTAGTTGAGGAGTGAGGAGCAGCCAGGTCCTATTGATCAGCTGTAGATGCAGCAGAACAAATAGACAATGCTCAATCCAATCCAGGCAAGCACAGGCACAACCTATCCTACTTGCTAGCTGTCAGAAGTCTATGAACCTCAACCCTGGGCAACCAACTTCAGTTCCCTCACTCTTGTGCCACCATGATTGCTGGGTAGAGGTGGGAATATTAGTCTGCAGGTACTTGAGTCAAGCCCCAAACTGCATCTGGACATTGAATCAGCAGTGAGGGACTCTAGTAACCTTGGCTTTTCATGATCTCCTAAGTTCTCCAGATGGACCAATTTATGGACCTCTGACCTGGAGCCCATTTTGCTGCCATTTCCTCAGTGACAAACACCTGTCTTGCAACGTATTCATCTTGCCCTTATCCTCAGTCCCCACTTGCCTACAGGCTGTCTATCCAGCACTGATCTTCTTACCTCTAAACCTTTGCATCCCACCTTCTGTTGACTAGATCACCCGTGACTGATTATTTCCCATGTGTGATATTTAGCTGCTGAGTGAGTCAATGCAGCATCTCATAGCATGGACTCAAATCTCAAGTCTAAGCCTCCATTTTAAGGGATTTGTGGATTTGGCTATAAGCAGGCATATCCAAACCAGAAGTTGGTTGGAATTCCAATGTACATGGAGCTCTGGATTTGGGCCAAAGCACTCTGGTTCTGGAGTGAGGTGAGAGTGGCCGGAAGTGTGTTGGACCACTCTGAAGTACTTTGGGCCACTTTGGCCTGATCTGGAAAGCTGCATGAGCCCCCTGCTCCTTACCTAGACCCATGGGGAGCGCCCACAGTCGTGGCCATCTTGGACAGAGGCAACTCTTCTTCTTCAAGTAACTAAATGGTGCATAGATTGTGGCCTTAAAGGGGCCAGCTACACAATATTACAGGCATAAATGACCCATGTAAGCCTGTAATATTGCGTAAATGGCCCCATTTACAGCCACAATCTACTAGGGATGTTAGAGAATTCCGCCATGGACTCCAGTGAGGCCAGATTCTTTAGAATCCAGCCCCCCAGAGTCCATGGCGGAACGGAGCAATCCCCTCCGCCACTCCGCAAAATTGTCCCGGGACAGACCCTACCTGGAGTCGGCCATCTGGTCTGTCCACTGCCCCTGGTCTGTATTAGCCGTGATAGGCTATGTATATATTTATGTAGCCTATCACAGCAAAGAGCAGGGATGCAAATGGCATAGCGGCTGCCATTTGTGTCCCTGCTTTTTTTGTGATAGGCTATGTAAATATATACGTAACCTGTCACGGCTAACGCAGGGATGCAAATGGCATAGCGGCTGCCATTTGTGTCCCTGCGTTAGATGTGATAGGCTACATATATATTTACGTAGCCTATCACGGCTAACTCAGGGACGCAAATGGCGGCCGCTACAGTGGCCGCCATTTGCGGCTGCAGCCTGGAAGCAGATGGAAGTCCGGCTGTGGGCGGGCCTGACCGGTGGCTCCGTGGACTCACCATGGAGTTGAGCTGGCTGGGGATGATTCCGGGGGGAGGGACAGATCGCCTCCCCCCCCCACGGATGCCCCAGACCGGAATGGGGTAAGTAATTTGTACATGCCTACAATCTACACACCATTTACTTACCGGAAGAAGATGGGTTGCCATTTTAAAAGAAAATAGTGACTCCCTTCAAGATGGTGATGGCTACCCATGGTCCAATTAAGAAGAAGCAGGGGGCTCACACAGTTGGGTGGGGGTGGGGGTGGGCTCACATAGCTGAGCAGGGGTGGGTGTGGGGCTTGAGTGGCTGGGCAGGGGCGGGGACTTTGGCTGTCTAGATTTTCCTTTGGATCTGGAGGCCAAAGCACGTTGCCTCAAAGCGGATTGGGGCCAATTCAGAGCTCTGAATTGGCCTCTGGAGCAGGTTGGGGGGACCCTGCACATCCCTAAAATTATGGAATTCACTACCACAAGATGTAGTGATGGCTACCAATTTGGATGGCTTTAAAAGGGGACTGGAAAAATTCATGGAGGATAAGGCTATCAATGGCTAGTAGTCTTGATGGCTATATGCTATCTCCAGTATAAGGCAGTATGGCTATATACACCAGTTGCTGGGGAACATGGGCAAGGGGGTGCTGTTGCACTCATGTCCTGTTTGGGGGTTTCCTGTGGGCAGCTGGTTGGCCACTGTGTGAACAGAATTCTGGACAAGGTGGACTCTTGGTCTTATCTACCAAGGCTTTTCTTAAGTTCGTATGACATGGATCTGCCTCCTTGATTTAAATAAACGGTGAAGACGTTCCAGGTAGACAAGAGCCATGTGTGGTTCTGTGCCTGCATTAAGAGGCAACAGCTCTCTCAGATGTCCCTTCTCCTCCTTTGGTGCCTTCTGCATACATGGCAGCCAGGCAGAAAGCGCTAGGGGAGCTGAGAAGGGCAGAACTTGACTCAGGAGGAGTCTCTCAGTGGAACTCCACATACCTGAGGCTCAAGAGGATGCTGAGCAATGGAGAGCTATTCATAACGTGCCATGGGGAGTTTGGTGTCAGCATCTGCCAGTCAATCACGGTTGTCAGCTTCTGATATGTTCCTTCATCATCCTCCCCAAAGGGTTATGATTGGAGAGCCCAGGTGAAGTAATTCCCTGACTGGAAGCTAGAGCTGTCAGTCACAAAGCTACATCCCATTTTTGACTCCCCCTATCCCCTCTGGCTTGGCTTTTTCTATTTATGGATAGCTTGCAGAGCTTTGTGGGTGGTTCAAACATGTATCAAACTGGGACAAAAACCTCCGCTATCTGACGTGGGTCTGAAACGTGCTTCACATCAGACTGCTTTGGAACTCATATTCAGACTACAACTGAATATGTCTGATGCACTGATATTTGCCTCAGATTTGTGCCTTTTCCAAGGCATTTTACACAGCCCTCCCTGCCCAAAATAATGGCATGACACTGGAGGTGCAAACTAAACATTACCTGCAAGCAGGCATAACAGATCCATGGTACAACGTCAGAAAAGGGTGATTCTGTCTGGAAATGCTGGAGGAGGAAGGGAATGCATAACCGTTCCTCGCCTGCCACTGCTTCTCTCCAATTTGCCAAAAAGAGATTCAACATATGTGTTTACATGTGTTTTGAAATGGTGGGCAAGGAACACCCCCATACTTGTTGCTACTTTGAGCTTTTCTACACGTGTCATTTATCGTGTGCTTGTCGTTCCTTACTCATGGTTGTTTACAGGTTCTTTAGACAAAATCATGACCCTCCAATTTCACTTCTGTTTTTAACAAGCACTTTCATGTTTTTTTTAAAGTGGGGAAAATGGAGTATGCTTTCTGAAAGCAAAAGAAAATGTATTTTCCTAGTTGTACAAGGGGATGATCCTATGGCCCCTTGACAGCATCTGCGGGGTAATAGGATACTTTGGATTCCCAGATCCAAGGTCAGATGCAGTGCTCCAACCTTGGAGTTGGGAATTGGACCTCCCACCCCCTCCCCCTTGCAGCTGGCACAAAAAGAACTGTGCCGGCTGTCTCTCCGCAGTCGGGAATGCAACCTCGGAGAGGGGGAAAAGGGGGTGTTTCAGTGGGCGGGGAGGGAAGGAGACTGGAGAGGCCAGGATATGAGCTATCCTGAGGCCAGTCCAGCCTCATTCCCTCCCACTCCAAGACACTTTTGCTAGAAGGCCCCAAAAGCCTGTCCAGTGAAAATACAGGGCAGGGGGATAGGGAGGTGAAGATTGCCTCCACTGCTCCTGCTGGCCTGCATGGGATGACCGTAAGCCTCCGAGTTTGGAGGCTTACAATTATCACAACAGGATTGCACCATAATTGCATTATTCTGCTATAGCACATCACTATCTAGAGGTTATGTAGCAGAAAAGCAGGACAGGGGAAACTTTCTGTAGAGCTCAGATCTCAATTCTATGACAAAACTGAAAGTAGATACAGTGGATTAACAGCCTCATGTAGAAAAGCTCTTCTTCTCTCAAAATCACCCGATCCTGAATGTGCTCTTCTTTTTTAAAAAGGTGCCCGTGGCATTGGGGCTTCATTACATCCTTTTCTGCACAACATGTAGTTAACTCCAGATATGACCCATTGTATTTAGAGTTTTGTATTAAAGTATGTATTTAGAGTTGTTGACCCATTTTAGGACTGGGACATAAGAGTCCAAAATATTTAAATCATATTTAAAACTGGGAATGATGTGTGTTTCTAAGAGTGCAACCCTATACATGTCTACTCAGAGGTAAATCCATTCAGCTCAATAAGGTAAGCAGGTATATTACTGCAGTCTACTATTATCATTGGAAAAATTAAAATTAAGATAAAGAAACACATCTCAGTTTGCTAATGTGTATTGCACAATGGTTGTGTTCATAAAACACTTTTATGATAAACAAGAAATGATGCAAGGAGCCCAAGTTCCAGAAGTTGAAAAAATGATTTTTAATTCCAGGATGAAATCATAACCATTTTTTTATATTCAGTGAGGATGGTTTAAATGCAGGAAATTCATCTGCCATTTTTTTTTGGTTCAGTCGCTGATTATAATTTCCACTCCCCACTTGTTCTTTTGGTCATTCATTGGTAACATAATCTATGATAGATTTCTCAGGAGTGGCAAAATACTGTCCATTTGTATTCTGTAAACTAGGTTTTTGCTTTGTAACAATTTACATGCAAATCAGTCTCAGATTTTTACTTTCATATTTATAAAAGCATGCAGTCAGTTGGTTGCAGTCTTTATATTACACAACATAGCTCATGGACTGGTTAACCGTTTGTCCACCATGGTACTTTTTGACAAAAGGGATAGAGTACCATAACTTGAATTGTATACCAATTGCTAAGTTCTGATTGATGTTTTAGGATAGTGTTTCCCAAACATTTTCTGATGAAAGCTGTGTTTTATTGCTGGATTTTTTTAAAAAATGTTTTAATTCAAAGTTGTTTTTAGCTATATGTTTGTATATATTGTCCATATGTTTTTATATAAATGGTTTTTAAACTTTGTATATTGTATTTTAATGTTTTAACTTTTGTAAACTGCCCAGAGAGCTTCAGCTATGGGGTGGTACAGAAATAATAATAATAACAATAATAATAATAATGGAAAAATCTTATCTGATTATACTAAAAAAGTGCATGCATTTTCTCAGTCAGCTCCCAAAGTAAGTGATAGGATACTTCTGGCAACTATGAGGTAGCTCATTAAAGATGGCATCCTGACCTTGCCTTTTCCCAGTCAGGCAGGGCTTAGGGATGGGGCCACATTTTCTGGGCAAGGGAGATGGTTCTGGGATTTTCCTGGGCTGTTGTATAGGTTGTATCAGGGAATTCCAGTACATTCTTACTCCCTCCATCAGGATAATGTCACTACCCATATATTGGCATAAAGAGGGAGGATTAATTCTGCAGAGGGTCTCTCTAATCCAATGGATATGGGGTGGTGGAGGTATCCAACTGGGTGGCTTAATTTTTTTATGGCACACCTCTGCCTTTCTTGCCACACACAGTTTGGGATCATCTCAGAAGTCCATTTTACCACATGTGTTTCTATAGGACCTAACCCAGTGGGGAGTTCAGGGAATTAGTTTTTTTTTAAAAAAGGTACTATGATAAATATTAATAAAAACAAGACATTTGTTCTTCATGAGGCTATACCTAGAAATAAGGGAGTGCACATACAATAAGCATTCAATAGTTATGGTGAGAAGCAATGGGAACATCTTATTGGACAAGCTGTCCTGAAATAAATGGGAACTCTTGAGCAATTTGCACCCATTCATTTAAATGTATGTTGCCGCACAGGAGAAATTACCCACTCAATGTGCCCATGTGTCCCAGCCTAGTGACTGCTATGTCCACAGGGTATTGAGTATACAGATATGGCGCTCAGCATGTTGAGAATCCCATCTCAAGGAATGCTGCATGTGCACAGAAGAGATGCACACAGCAAGCATTCCCATAGATTCAATAGAATCAGCATCAAAGTATCCAAGATAATTTGGGAAACATGGTGTTCCCAATCCGATGTTTTCCTTGTGATACTATTATAGAGGCTGGAAGGCAGTTGTGGGGGAGAATCAGAGGACGAGAGCGGTGGTTAACGCTTCTCCGACTAATGCAATCCTATGGCCGCTAGACAGCAGCTAGATGGCCATGGGATTGTTTGGTTTCTGGGAACCGACCTTGGATCCTGTGCTCTGAGGACAGTTCCTGGAGAACCACCTCATCCCTCCCCTGCTGTCTTGGAGGCAGCGCAGATTGTCCCTGGGCTCCATGCTTGGATGAGCAGTGTGGAGTGGGGCAAAAGGGGGCTTTTCTGGGGGCGGGGAGTGCGGAAGTGTGGGTACCAAGTTTCCTATGCATTATCTGGCCTCCCGGCTCTGAAGTGCCATGGCTGGGCAGCTGGAGCGCAGAGGAGAAGATCCCCTCTGCACTCCTCCCACCCTTCATTGGATAGGTAGTCACCTCTGAGTTCAGAGGCAGCTGCCTATCCCAATAGGACTGCACCCTAACCAAATCTGCCTGCAAATACTCCTCCTGGAGTGCCCCCTCATTTGGGCTTTGAAACTGGAAGGGAGCCTAGGTGGAAAAAGAAAGGCCTTTGAGAGAGGGATCAGAAGGTGTAGAAGGAGTTAAGTGCCCCTCTTTTCTACCCACCTGTTAATCCTACCCTGTAAATGATCCCTGGCAAGGTGGTGTTATCTTAGCAAACAATTGGATGGGGCCAAGCATTTGGTAAGCTAACAACTGGTTCCATCACTATATGGCTCCAGATAAATGTGTACTGGAGCCCTGAAGAGCTGTGCTTTTTTGGCCATGGGTTCTTGCTTGCATACAGGATAGTCAAAACAGGCAGAGGCAAGTTTAGAAAACAATTTTATTAGACAAATTATTTAGACAAATTATACACAGAAAGCTCTGCCACTTGTAACTGAGGCCTCCAAAATGTGTTTGTGTATCAGTATAATAGGCAACACATTGAAATAATTGGTTTATCACTAAAATCACCGCAACATCTGGTATATCCCTATAGCTTGTTGTAAAGAAATTTCTTTCTGTCTTTTTTTGTTTTGTTTTTTCGATTGTGTAGGAGCTCGTGAATGTTATAAGGGGAAACAAGTTGTGCATGCTTCTAAACACTTGTACCCTGGAAACAAAATGGCCTTTTGCAGGATAAGAAAATTGTTCTGCCTTACACAGTAGACAATATTATGAAGATTTCATACAAAAAAACAGTGACAATACAAGATGCGCTCCCAGAACAGAATTAAGCATCAAAAGAGAATAGATCTGAAGAATATACCTTGAAATTTCTCCTAAAGCAGATCACCTACGTCGGTTCTTATAATCAAGGCCTAGCCACATAATTGAGTTAGGTTAAAATAAGTATTAAAAAAATTAAAAAATAAAACACAGGATAAGTTGGCTTGCTTTCTACTTAATCGCATTTTAGTTTTTAAGGATTACAACTGAAAGCTCATTTTACAGTTCTAAACAGGTAAGAGTGTTAGCTTCAAAAATGCCACCATGCCAAAGGAGGCACTATTTTTGCTGTCATCGGTTTATCATTCTATACAATTGGCACTCACGTCAAAAATACATCTATAATTGAATATGTAATAAAGATTTAAACAAGAGATCATTCTTTTCTTTTTCCTTTCAGTTCTTGGAGTAATACAGGATTGCAATTAAGGCCACACCAATATTTCTCAACAGCCCCCCTTTCCCAACTCACACCATACTTGCAATGATTGACAGTATTGGTTTTGAAGAGCATTTATTAACCTTCCATGATTTGTTTTTCAAGCCCCTGAGAGCTCAAGATTAGCTGTCCCTGGATGTTTTTTTTTAACCTAACAGTGTTTCCCATTTTGTCAAATTAATTCAAAAGTAAAATAATTAAGGTTAGCCTTATACACTGCTGAATACCCAGTGCAAAAACCTAAATGAATGAATTGCACATCTAGGTACAAACATTACATTGCCCTGGATGTTATAATAAAAAAGTATAAAATATGCTCCATCAAACAATGCAAATTAGAATAACATTAAGGTTGCAGTCATATACATGTATAGACAGAAAAAAATCCTACAACTCCCAGCGTTCCCCAACCAGCTGGCTGGGGAATGCTGGGAGTTGTAGGATTTTTTCTGTCTATACATGCATAGGATTGCACCCTAAAGCACTCTGCCTTTTCTTGGCGAAAAGACCCCCTGCCCTGTACATCTTTCCAGTATACAACACATTTTTACTAAAGCTTTATTAGACAAATTGCAGTGGCACTGGTTGCCATTTTATAGATATATACACGTGTATATATATACATATACCAAAGTGTGTATGTATATATGTGTATATATATATATATATATATGTATGTATGAGATACTAATTTATTCAACAGAACAGAGGATTCTGCCATATGATACAGTTTACTGTACATAAGAAAAACCTTTTAAACACTGTACAATCACATAAAGGTCATATGCACTGTTGCAGTGCAAAAAGGAGATTTAACTGTAGTCTTTACTGGCATAGCAATGGCTTCTTGAAATCCTACAAAATTGCATTCTCATATTAGGTGGCCTGAATGGTCTCTCCCTTCTCTTTCCCCTTTCTCTCATTTTTTGTTTTCCTGTAAAAACTGCAAAGTTTGCTTTTGGTCCACAGTTAAAAGGACACACAACAGCAGTGAAGCACGGAATGGATGCAGCAGAACATAGAGAAAAGACTGAAGTTATTGCAATTCATCAAAACCTAAACGAGAAACAATACAAAGGTCTTTTGGTGAAGTAACGCCAAAACTTTGATACAGACCCAGTGTATGAAATGTGTACTAACAGAATATTAGGAGGCTGGCAGGGTAGTTTTTCAATAGTGGCTCAGGTTGCACTTACTTCAGAGTAATCCCACTGGCCATAATTAGTTGGTTTGATAGTTGCAGAGTTGGGGCCAAAATATATTCTAGAGAGCACTTACATCAAAGTTGCACCAGTCTAGCTACTCTAGAGGGGCTGGGCTGAAAATCATGGCCTCAAGTAGTATAAGAGAGAAAGTGAAAAAGAGGAGGGGAAGAGGAAGGATAGTGAGTTGTTACTAATACTCCTGATTTCTTTTAAAAAAGTTACATCCATGTTAGTCCCACAATATCACAGCTGCTCCTTGCAAAGGGAGTCCTAAAAAGAAACAGTGACAAAACAACGTCTGAAGCTTTATATGGAGGTGCCCCGGTCTGGGTCGTTACCGATGTTGAGCCCTAAGCTTGGAGTCGGTTGATATGGAATTGAGGACATTGTTTTGATAGGACTTCTGAAAAAGCCCCCATTTGGAGCCCTGTGCCTAAAAGGGCCAGTTCGGTGTTCAGGCACACTGCCAAAAGAGAATCCAGAAGCAGCTTTAGCTGAAAGTGTGCGACTAAGAGTCTGGATCTGTTCTGGTATGAATGTTGTGGTGGTGATATGAGTGTTCCTGAAGTCACTGATTTGCTCGAGTGCCTGGCGCGTGGGCAAAGTGTCAATGTCCAGGGGAGTCAAGTCAATGGATGAGGTGGAAAACTGTTTATGGGGGCTCTCATCATCTGTGCAGAGGCTGTTCACACGTCTATGGAGATGCTCCAGATCAATTTCTTTGTCATCCTGGAGGAAGAAAAAGAAAAGAAAAGAGACAACTTATTCATCGATGCTACTTTTTTTTGGCGAGACAAGAAGAAAGAAAGAAAAAGAATTATGTGCCATAGTGGAATAATCAGTTCTATTAACAAAGAAAAGAAAACTAGGCTGGCTAGATGTCACTTAGATTCGGAGAGGCTCAATTAGTCCTTTGCCAAACCACCTGGCAAGTCTGAACAAAACATACCAATATTGACAAAAAATGTGTGTTAATTTACAACCACCAAGGTAGGATGTAAATATCCATGGTAAATCTTTCTTACAGGCTGTAATGGAGTGGTTTGGAAGACATAGGGCTGCAGTCTCCCCTTCTCAAGCATTCATCTTACAACGTAGCATCTTAAACACTTGGCTGCAGATGCTACCAAGAAATGCTTACTGGGATGATGCAGATTTGGAACTAGATGCTCATGATTTAGACCAATGATGCATGGATAGCAATGACTATTGTTTAATGAAGATGAAGTAGATAGTACCTCTGAACTATGGTAGGAGAAGGATTGTGAGAGCATCTGTCTGTAGGTCATTTCAATGTGCTGCAATTTCAATGTGATGTACCTTTTTGTTTCACACATTGGAAAGGTCAATGCAATACAATGACTGTGCAGGCAATTGTCTCTGGCTCCTTCTAGATCCGTGTCAGCTCTGACAAGACTATTTCAGGTTAGAGGATGTGGGTATTGTGCCATGCAATGCTGCTGCTGTGGCATGCCATCAAAAGGCCCATGTCCCCCAAATCACCTTCAGGCCAGAAGGTGATGGCCAGAAAAGACAACAAGCCCAGAGTCAAAAATGGACTGCTTCGGTCGCAAAAATGTATTGATAAAGGATTACTATTCCCATTCTCTTGGATATTTGAGCTCTGATTCAATAGATGTGATTAGTAGAATTATAGCACTTTGCAATTAGACTGGGCATTGGGCGGGGGGGCAGATGACAGCACACTTGCACTCTATTTGAGCTTCGTTGGTAAGTGGTTTAATGGGATATTTGTTTTAGAATTTGAGCAATAGTGGCAGGGGCCATTGCCAGCAGCTTGACCTAAGAACTTGATTACAACCAGACTGCCCTCCTCAATGGTAAATGGAATATGACTGTACTTTGAAAAGACATATCCAAAAACTGGCAATTCATTTTATATTGACCAGTATTAACATATCTGACTTTTCACGGAGTATTTCCAGATGTGAGCTTTCTTTAATGACCATAGTGCTTTTGTGCATTACTAGAATGTTAACATGCATGTCATACACTTGCCAGCTGTGCTGATCACTGCTAGTCCAAATGTACAGGAACAGTAAAACAAATCCAGCAATGGCAGTTCTGAACCATAATAAGAAGCACTTTTCCTATGTGTTACTTCCTCCTTAAAACTGTCACTGGGAAAGCTGATATCTGGAAGTTACGAAACTGTCGGTAGCTGCAGGCCTGGCCCTGTGCTTCCTCTTAGGGTCTACCAGCAGGATGAGTTTCTGTGCATTCTTTTCACATTTGTTGTGCATAGTACACATATTTTCCTTCAAAGTGTTCTGTTTCAGGGTTGGGTGGAGGGGAGTACAAGAGAGACAAGGCAAGTAGTATAGAAAAGATAGGGGGAAATGTAGACAACAGTACAGGGAGAGTTGGGTGTGTGGGGAACTTATAAAAGTCTTAGAGACAGTAAGTATTATATGCTGTTGGTAGACAGTAATGGAGAGATAAGGAAAATGTTGAGGCAGGGGACTTTTGGCCCTCAGAATCACAAGCTGATTCCCCATGCTGGCTGGGGAATGCTGGGAGTTGTAGAACTTTTTTCTGCCTAAATATGCATAGGATTATGCCTATATTGATATGTAGATTATACATATCAATGTATGTATAATCATTGTGTGGTTAATATAATAATCATATATAATGATTATATGATAATATGATAATAATCATATATAATCATATAACCCACATTATATCAGTCTGTTTCCCGCCTCCCAGCTGAGCAGAGCAGAGCAGAGCAAGCTGCTCCAGCTGGTCCAGGGACTACAGAAGCAGGCAAGCTCCCAGAGAGCGAGCGAACAGAGGGAGCGAACAGGGGGAGCAAACAGGAGTTGGCCAGCGGAGTTGCAGTGGTTGAAGAGACAAAGGAGACAAAGGAGACAGAGGCTAAGAGGTAAGTGGGTTGCAGGAAGCCCAGGGCGCTGCCCTTTATCCTTCTGACTGGCTGTGAGCTCACCAGGAGCTTCTGAGAGCTCCAACTGAATTGGGGGGGGGGTGGCTGAGTACTCCCAGCAGCTGACTGGGCGGGAAGCTTCAGTCTGTTTCCCGCCTCCCAGCTGAGCAGAGCAGAGCAGAGCAAGCTGCTCCAGCTGGTCCAGGGACTACAGAAGCAGGCAAGCTCCCAGAGGGCGAGCGAACAGAGGGAGCAAACAGGGGGAGCAAACAGGAGTTGGCCAGGGGAGTTCGGCAGGGGAGGTCAAGGGGGAGGCCCCTAACATTTTTTTTTATTTTTTTTTTACTAACTTTTTTTCATTTATTTGTCTTGTAACACACACTTCCACACCAGTGGGACTCTGCTTTTAACCTCTACTGAGTAGAGGAGCAGGCACAGGCTAGTCTAGAACAATCACAAAGCTAGACACAAAAAGGGAAAAGAGGCAATGGAAGGACAAGACTCTCCAGTGGTGGTGACCTGCAAGGTGTGTGCAATGTTTGTTTTCTTGCCTGAGAACAACATGGCCTACACCTGCAACAAGTGCAAGTTGATCACGCTGCTGGAGGAAAAAGTAAGTGGACTGGAGCGGCGACTGTCAGCCCTCCGGGGAATAAGAGAACACGAAGAGTTCTTGGAAAGAATGGGGGAACTACAGCAGCAAAGGGAAGACCAGAAGCTTGAAGAGCAACAGCAAGATGAGGCAGAAGTGGGAAATGCTGAGGTGAAAAAAAATGGAGTAGAGGATACTCCTTGGAAAACGGTGACAGTTAGGAGAAGAAGAACTAGACGCCACTCTGCACCAGTGGAAGCGGTGGAGCTGTGGAACCGATTCCAGGTACTTGCAGATGAGACTGGAGGACAGCCTGCAGAGGAAGAATCACAGGGGAACCTGCATGAGAGTGAGCAAGAGGCTAAAGGTCAGTCAAACAGAGGCGATGAAACCCAGGCCTACAAGAAGAAGAAGAGAAGAGTGGTAGTAGTGGGAGACTCCTTGCTGCGTGGGATCGAGACCCAAGTATGTCGCGAAGACCCGTGGACTCGCCAGGTATGTTGTCTCCCGGGAGGACAGATTAGAGACGTGACTGAAAGGTTGCCTGCACTCATAAAGCCCACTGACAGGTATCCCTTTCTTCTCATCCATGTGGGAACAAATGATACCGCCAAGCGGAGCTACGAAGAGATCACGTCAGACTTTGAAGCTTTGGGAAGGAAACTCAAGAACTTTGGGGCCCAGATAGTTTTCTCATCCATCCTTCCAGTAGTTAGAAGAGGGATAGAAAGGGAACGAAAAATACTCCGGGTGAATGACTGGCTACGAAGGTGGTGCCGACGAGAGAGATTTGGATTCTGGGACCACGGGCTATACTTCCTGGAAGATGGGCTGTTGGCTAGGGATGGGTTGCACCTCACAAAGGCTGGGAAGAATGTGTTTGGCCACAGCATGAAGAACTTCATCAGGAGGGCTTTAAACTGAATCCTATGGGGAAGGGAGATGTAATGTTGGGGGTAACAATGGACGTAGGCGCATGCACTGCAATGGAGAGAACAGCTCTGATAGCGCCCAATAATAGTCTTCAGACACAGGTAGGAAGAAAGCCAGACTATGAAGCACATGGTCATCGATGTCTATATACTAATGCCCAGAGTATGGGAAACAAACAGAACGAACTTGAACTCTTAATACAGGAGGGAAATTATGACTTGATAGGTATAACTGAGACTTGGTGGGATGACTCTCATGACTGGAATACAGCAGTTGAAGGATATAACTTGTTCAAAAAGAACAGGAGGAACAGAAAGGGAGGCGGGGTTGCACTGTATGTGAAAAATACATATCTCTGCACAGAAATACAGGAGGAGGAGCTTGGTAGCCCCATCGAGAGCATCTGGGTTGAAATAAATGGAGCAAAGAATAAAAGGAACCTGGTGGTCGGAGTCTACTACCGGCCACCCAATCAAGGAGAAGACAAGGATGAAACTTTTGAAAAGCAAATAGCCAATGTTTTAAGGAAGCATGATGTAGTAGTAATGGGGGACTTCAATTTCCCCGATATTTGTTGGGAGACAAATTCTGCAAAACATGGCCCCTCCAGGAAATTCCTGACTTGTGTGGCGGATAACTTCCTCCTACAGAAAGTAGAGGAAGGAACTAGAGGATCGGCTATCCTTGACTTGATCCTAACCAACAGAGATGACTTAGTGGATAAAGTAGCAGTTACAGGAACTCTGGGGGAAAGCGACCATGTTGTACTTGAGTTCTTGGTTCTAAGGGAAGCAAAAGCCGAGTGTACTCAAACGCGTACCCTGGATTTTAGGAAAGCTGATTTTAATAAACTCAGAACAATGATCAGTAAGGTCCCATGGCAAGCAATGCTAGCGAGAAAAGGAGTCCAAGATGGGTGGGAACTTTTAAAAAAGGAAATTCTCAAGGCACAATCACAAACAATTCCAACAAGAAGAAAAGGTGGAAGACAACAGAAGAAGCCAATGTGGCTTCACAAAAAGCTTAGGGATGACCTGAAAACAAAAAAGGACACATATAGGAAGTGGAAAGAAGGCCAAGTAACAAAGGAAGAGTACAGGCAGGTAGCACAGAATTGCAGGGATGGCATCAGGAAGGCTAAAGCGGAGAACGAGGTGAGGTTAGCGAGGGATGCTAAAAACAACAAAAAGGCTTTCTTCAGCTATGTGCATAGTAAAAGGCAGAGGAAAGAAATGGTTGTTCAGCTATTAAATAAGGATGGCAAAATGATAACAGAGGACAAAGAAAAGGCAGAGGTGCTCAATTCCTACTTTGGCTCAGTCTTCTCCCAAAAGAGGGTCTATGACCCCCCTGGCAAAGGCGAAGTACAGGCTGAAGGGGCAGGATTGCAGCTTGAGATCGACAGGCATATGGTCAAGGAACACCTCATTACTTTGAATGAGTTCAAATCTCCAGGGCCAGATGAACTGCATCCTAGAGTCATAAAGGAACTGGCAGAAGAACTCTCAGAACCGCTGTCTATTCTCTTTGAGAAATCATGGAGGACCGGGGAAGTGCCAGATGACTGGAGGAGGGCTAACGTTGTCCCTATCTTCAAAAAGGGTAAAAAGGAGGAACCTGGGAACTACAGACCAGTCAGTCTGACATCAATCCCTGGGAAAATTCTGGAGCAGATCATAAAGCAATCCATCTGGAAGCACCTTGACAACAATGCCGTGATTACTCGAAGCCAACATGGATTTGTCAAAAACAAGTCCTGCCAGACAAATCTGATCTCATTTTTTGATCAAGTCACCTCCCTTGTAGACCGTGGGAATGCTGTAGACATCATATACCTCGACTTCAGCAAAGCTTTCGACAAAGTGCCCCATGATATCCTGATGAGCAAACTAGCTCAAAGTGGGCTAGATGAAACAACGATCTGGTGGATCCACAGTTGGCTACAGAATCGGACTCAAAGAGTGCTTATCAATGGGACCTTCTCAAGCTGGGGAGAGGTAACGAGTGGGGTACCGCAGGGCTCAGTCCTGGGCCCAGTGCTCTTCAATATTTTTATTAATGACTTGGAGGAGGAGGTGCAGGGAATGCTGATCAAATTTGCAGATGACACAAAATTGGGAGGGATAGCTAATACTTTGGAAGACAGAAACAAAATTCAAAGTGATCTGGATAGACTGGAGTGCTGGGCAGAAAACAACAGAATGGCATTTAATAGGGACAAATGCCAAGTTCTGCACCTAGGAAAAAGAAACCAAATGCACAGTTACAAGATGGGGGATACGTGGCTCAACCACACTACGAGCGAGAAGGATCTTGGAATTGTCGTCGATCACAAGCTGAATATGAGCCAACAATGTGATGTGGCTGCAAAAAAGGCAAATGCTATTTTGGGCTGCATTCATAGAAGCATCGCTTCCAAATCCCGGGAAGTACTAGTTCCCCTCTACTCAGCACTGGTTAGGCCTCATCTGGAGTACTGTGTCCAGTTCTGGGCACCACACTTTAAGAAGGATGCAGACAAACTGGAGAGGGTTCAAAGGAGGGCAACAAAGATGATCAGGGGACTGGAAACAAAGCCCTATGAAGAGAGACTGAAAGAACTGGGCATGTTTAGCCTTGAGAAGAGAAGACTGAGGGGAGATATGATAGCACTCTTCAAGTACTTGAAAGGTTGTCACAGAGAAGAAGGCCAGGATCTCTTCTTGATCATCCCAGAGTGCAGGACACGGAATAATGGGCTCAAGTTACAGGAAGCCAGATTCCGACTGAACATCAGGAAAAACTTCCTGAGTGTCAGAGCAATACGGCAATGGAACCAATTACCTGGGGAGGTGGTGGGCTCTCCCACACTGGAGGCCTTCAAGACGAGGCTGGACAGCCATTTGTCAGGGATGCTCTGACTTGGATTCCTGCATTGAGCAGGGGGTTGGACTCGATGGCCTTGTAGGCCCCTTCCAACCCTACTATTCTATGATTCTATGATTCTATGACTTAAACAAACTAGCTAATTCTTTGGCTGCTGTTCTATAGTACGATGCTAACCCAGAACTAGCTCTTTGGCTGATAAGGGAAACTGAAAGTTGTAATGGTGAATTCAGGAGGCTAGTCAGAAATTTGAAAATCACAGCTTTCAGTTTTTATAAAAGTAGTCTTTAAGATCTGAGCAGCACCTTGCATTTGTGATTTTGCAGCATTTAAATACTTTGAACTTAACTTTGATTCCTGTTCTAACTATCAACTATTATTTTTGATATAATATTTATTTAAATAATTGTAAATGCAGTGTTATTGTAACTGTTGATGTATTTAGTACTGCCATGTGCATAAATAAATACTTTGGAACAAAATAATAATAATCAAATACTATTTATTGTCTATTGGTAGACAGTATGATAGTTTCCAATATTCAGTTGGCCAAAGGCCTTGTGATTGCCTTGGCTCTGATAGCCACTGAATTTACTCTAAAATGTGATGACTTGCCATATTTCTCTCCATGTTTTTTGTTTTCAAAACCCTGTCTTCAAAATTCAGTATTAGGAGCTATGTTAACTTCACTAATCACTGACCAACAACATGCAGAAGAGTCAGCAAACAGAAAGCCAAAGCAACTGCATATCACATGCATTGCACAGGTATGGACTCTCTACTTCAGGAGTGAATAATTTATGGCCCTCCAGATGTTTTGGCCTACAAGTCCCATCACGCGTCACCATTGGCTATGCTGTCTGGGGCTGATGGGAGTTGTAGGCCAAAACATCTGGAGGGTGACAAGTGGCCCACCCCTTAATGTGAATTCCAAATTCATCTTCATCTTTCCTAATGTAGCCTTTTGCAAAACAAGAGGGGTTGGATCCAGATTTAGGTGTGTGCAACTGGGCTGGTGGAAGCAATTGTCCCCACCTCCTCATCCCCATAGCAGTCCTTCCAGCCCCCTACAAATGTTACACAGAGGGTCAGGGGATGCTGCTCAATGGACCCTGCTGAATTGCCTGGTATTTTATGGTTTGAATTGTTGTGAGCCACCCAAAGAACTTCAGCTATTGGGTGGTATAAAAATGTAATAAATAAATAAATAAATAAATAAATAAATAAATAAATAAATTAAAGTGAGCTGTGGTGCAAAGGGGTGGGGATCTCCCAAAATTGGGCAGAGGCATCTTCTATGAGCAGATCCCTTCTGTTCATGGAAGGCAGATCCTGGATCCAGCCCAATATCTGTGAAAATTAAGGAGAAGTAGAGACAGATAAACTTCTTATTCTCTAGTTGCTATTCTTCTTTCGCTGGCTGCATTGTTTTTCCATTTTGTATCAAGTCTTTGCAGTGCTTAAAGAAACCAGAGCCTCTAGCTATTTATCAGGGCAAGACTTAAGAACTTGTACTAATCCAGAACGTCACAGGCTCAGCATTGTGTGTTCAGGGCTCCTGTGTGTTCAGAGCTCCTCCTCCCCATTAACTTAATTAAAAGGGGAAGTTCTGCACTTTGGCACACATGTGACTGCCGCCTTCATTTAAATGAATGGGGAAGGTCTTGTGGGTGAGTGAGCACCATGTATGCACTATAACCTTTGGGTTGTATCCAGTGTTAGTCCTACTTAGAGCAGAACCAATGAAATGAATTGGACTTAAGTTAGTCATGACTAACACAAGTTTCATTCATTTCAATGGGTCTACTCTAAGTAGGACTAACACTGCACACAACCCTTTATTTGTAATGCTTTGTCCTCACCATCTTTTTTTGAAGAGCATCAAGCCCTGATATAACTATTAGTCTGGATGTATAGCAGTATATATTTTAATTATTTTGTTCTGAACACTGATATCTGAAAAAATAATGTATGAAGCTCAGTTGATACACTATCAGTGTGGCTTGGCTGCCAACAAAGGCACAAACTACATGGGTATCATTCCATGTGGTAAGCTGCTTCTGTAAAGCAGTGCCTAATCTGGGCCAGGATAATATTAACTCAGTCAGTACAATCCCTCATTTCTGGTGTGCCCATGTGTGCCTGTGTTGCACCAACATATTTAAAATTGGCCTCCACCACATGGTGCCACTTCACACAAACAAGTTTGCAACATTTTAAACAGTTAATTGGTCCAACAATAGATATCAGGTTAGCTCCTTTACATCTTACTTGAATTAACTCAGATTGACAAAATGTTGACTTAAAAACTATTTGGCCTGGAAATATGGACTGAAGATCCCCTTCATCCTTAGCCTTGCTATTAAACATGCATCACATAAGTAAATTTACAGTGACACTCCAGGGAAGGCTGCTAGATCTGATTTCGGTGGGGCTGAGATTCCAGTCTGGGTTTTAGTTACAGCCAGCCAGAAGTCTAAAGGAGCTATCCAAGGTGCTGGACCTATTTTGGAGACAGGGTCCAGCACCTTGGATAGCTCCTTTAGACCTCTGACTAGCTGTAACTAAATCCCAGAATGGAATCTCCACCCCACCGAAATCGGATCCACTAGCCTCCCCTGTAACTCTCTTAATGTTTGGTGAGATCCATTTGTTCTTCTGGGCCATTACTGATGTCTCAGCATGTATCATTCTATGATGGCAGAGATGTGACAAGACTCTGGAGTAATAGTGATAGAGCCCACCTGACTTCATTGGTTACCTCTAGATCAGATGAAATGTTAGAAATTTGCCTTAAAGGAGTTGCTCCTATAAGATGCAAAGCAACCACCATGAGTCAAGATGCAGTAGACAATGGAAGTCCAAAGTCCAAATAATGGTCTGGTTAATTAGATTAGAAAAAAATAAATGTTCAGAATGTATGACATGACTGCATATAGGCAGAGTAAGCCTTAACTTTTCAAATGATTTAAAATCAGTTTTAAATGGCATTTTCACAAGTGATGCTAACAATGAAACCCTATACATGTTTACTTGGAATTAAGCCCCATCAAATTCAATTGCAGTCTATTTTATTTATTTATTTATTATTAAATTTATTAATTGCCCATCTGGCTGGTCACCCAGCCACTCTGGGCGATGTACAACATACAATAAAACAGTTTAAAACAATAAAATTCTACAATAAAAACATTTTCTAAAATACCCTAACCCACCCCAAATGCCTGCCTGAACAACCACGTTTTTAATGCACGACGGAAGCTCATTAAAGAGGGGGCATGGCGGAGTTCCCTAGTCTAGCCTGGAATACCCCATTCACCACTTGTGGATGTTATGATGAAAGCTAGAAAGTGGAAGAGGGTCATTTTAAAATACAGGCATCTTGATATAGCTGTTTCATTCCATTTGATTTATGGGCAAGAATGCAAAAACTCATTTAAGCATCATGTCTAAAGGTGGCCTTGGGATAAAGACTTGTTTTGTTGGCCCCAGATAATAAACAGAGATTCTAGCATTACATCAGTAGCGGGGCTTGGACTTGCTGACCAGGGTTCTGATTTTCCTACTACTGGCATTACACCAAAGGAAGGCCTCAGCTGTAGTGATACCAAAGGTCACATGGAGCTCATGGACATTACTGCTTGCATGATGCTTGAGTCACGTCAGACATTAGGGGTGGAATCCTATGCATATTTAGACAGAAGGAAGTCCTACAACTCCCAGCGTTCCCCAGGCAAGAGCTTCTTATCAATCTTATTCGGTGGAGCCCGTTCTCCATTTCATTCAAATTTGGTCTCTGGGAAGTCAATTCAATGTCGTTACTAACGAGTCTGTCACATCCCAGAATGATACATTATCTTGCTGATGTAAGGAAGAATTAAAAGCAAAGCAAAGGGGGAAGACTTAAAGGGTGATATTTGTCCATATGCCAAACCATGACCCACACTCCACCCACTCAAGACATCAAAATGAGACACCACTCACAGGATGGTTTGTGCATAGCTCCATAAAATGATTGGTCCTCTTCTTTCACGTGTGCCTTGATCAACAGTGAAATATTCAACAATGCAGACATTTAAATTATCACCGGGCTTCAGAGTCTACATCCCACTGAGATTAATGGGGACAGGTCACACTTCTCTCAGAGCTATTGTTTAAGGCTGTCTGCAGACACAAGCAGACATGACTGCATGGGTTACTTTGGTTCAGAACTGGAAAGTTATCTTCACAACCACAAGGCATTTTCTTTTCAGTGCAAAAATTAAGAAAGAAGAAGCTTGCATTCTGGAGCATGACAGCCCCTGGATAAGTTGGCCCAATACGACCTCTAGTTTTGGACTCTGGAAGAGCCTATGGATTTCATGGATGCTAAAATGAATGTTATGGTTAGTTCATAACCTTTGGAGCACTGAATGAACCCTGTACCTTGGATAGAGGGGATATTCAGCACAAGTTTCCACTTGAAAGCTCCATCTTAAATGAAGCTTCGCTGGATAACTTCAATTCAAATACTTAGTCGCTTGCAAGCCAGCAAATCCTGTTACAAAGTACCAAGAGACCACTTTATGGTATGTTTATTTGTCCTCCCCCAATGAACATTTGAACCATTCAACATTTGAAATGCCTGACTGGCCTTTTCCCCCTCTCAGGGAGTAAGTTACAAGGAAAAAGTGTGCACATGGTTCTTCTAAATAGTAGCCCCGTAAATCGAACCCTAGGCTGGCTGGTAATTGTCACCCTCATGTATTGTCAGTTGTCTGACGTAAAGTAGAGACACACATTTGCCTTGATAAATGGCAAGCCTAAAGAGAATGATTAAACAGCTTGGGTATATTACAAGAAAACAGGCCAGAAAAAAGCCTCTAGAATTAACATGTCTGTGCTGGGCAATCCAAGCCCCAGTTCGCATTTAATATTTTGATGGTGATGAATTTGATAAATGCACCCTGTTCTCTTGAACAAAATGGGCAGATGGAAGTTTGCAAAGCTGATGAAAGCCTAGCCCTGTGCAGCTGCACATACGAGGGCTGCAAATGCAGGAAGCAGGGATGGGCATGCAGACACGGCCTCTGCTGTCCCTGGGCATGTGTACGCCTCTAAAGACCTTTGCACATTTAGTGCTAAGGTCTGAAGGGGGATTGTAACTGCGTTTGGCTGAATGGGTTTACAAGTTCCCTTGCAATCAGGAACGCTGTCTTATTAGGGGTCCAGTTCAGAGGAAGGTTTGTGATCATGTTCAGATGAATGTGATAAATGCACCAAGGTCTTTTGGGGAGGTTGTATGTCCAGGGAAATTGAGGCTGAAGCTCGCATGCACATCTCCACCACACATTTTTAGCCCTCCTGTGAGTAGTGGAGCACCTGCACAGGGCTCCTATTAGAGCCATTTCACACATTATGCAGAGGCAATCCTGGGTTTGCCACATCAAGTACACTCAACAGGGGGCTGCAGCCAATCACAGCACACTGATTAATGTAGCTGGATGATACATGTGCCTGTCAACACATGTTCACTGGATTTACATTTTTAGGTGTACACTGAAAACACTTGAGATGTATACCTAAACATGTAATGTGTAAATCAGCCCTTAGACAGCATTAAGAAAATGAAAGCAAATGAGAGATGCCTCTCGCAATGATTAAAGCCACAGAGGTGTTTGCTGCCTTAAGGGCTGGTAACAAGATACCAAAATGAAACACAGTTAATATATGAAAACAGTTTAATGGAACCAAAGAACCACCCAAGTAGTTCTGAATGTCCAAGGAGTCTTTGGCTTGTGTTTCTCAAGCAACAAGCTCTCTTTTCTTTTTGAAAACTTACTTTGAAACTGAGCTGTTTGCGATATGGCACTGGGGCCTACTGTTCAGAGAAAACGAAGTAAAACAAACAAACAAACAGATTCCGCCCAGCATGCCTGAGCACACCTGAAGTAGCTGTTTGGGTCTTGGCCCAAGTTCAAAGGCATGAATACCTCCACAATTTTGCCTCTGATTGCAAAAACAATGAATACCACTTGTTCTTGTAGATAATGAGATCTGAAGTCTGCTGTGGGAAAACAGCTGAGGCTTATGAAAAGTCTAAGGGCAAAATCCATACAGAATTAACAAGCTTAAAACTCAGTCATCTGAACAGGACTTCTGCATCCTTAACTTTTACTGAATTGTACCCCTAAATATTTTAAATAGCTTTAGAGAACCTCATAAGACAATCTGGTATACTCTTGTATTTAAGGCAGCATTTTGCATTCAAACGTGATAGAGGAGGTTGAAAGCTGATTAATTATCTGTCATCTAACAGCATAATAATTTGATATTTAAATTAATTTGCATATCACCAAAACCACAATAGAGGATATTGTTTAAACTAGGGAAGTATAAGATAACTTACAATTGAATAACAAAAGCTACTACTTATTAGAAGACAAGATCATTTTCAATACTTTTGTTATTATCCCTTACACACCAAAATCTCTTGAAAAAAATTAGGATGCGTATCCTTAACTAGCAGCCCAACTGATTAAAATTTGACCCCACCTTAATCAACTAAAATTTTAATTGATTGATTTTCCAATTCAGCTGATTAAAGCTTCAATCCTATGCACACTTACTTAGGAGTAAGTCTCACTGAACTTCCTTTTGAGCATAGGATTGGGCTGTGCAGTTTGCAGTCCTAGTTATAATATGTTAGTAGAACATAGATCTTATCCACACCAGGAATAATAAGAAATTTCATTGCAAATACTTTACAAATAACATTGAATCCATTGCATTCAACAGTGAACCGTTCCATACTGGGCTAAGTATTCATAACTATGAGCTGAACTGTGGTATTATATCTACTTCCCTTCTTGATTTTCTTCAGACACCTTTTGTTCATATCTTGGTGATTAGAGAGCTATAGGGAAACATTTCAGAATACATATTTTCCTTCGCACCTCAGTGCTCTGATGAAATGGAAGGTTCTCATACCTCTTTTGAAGGAACCCGTGAGCCTTTTCTTTTATTCCACCATGTTTCCAACATTGCAATTAAACAGGAGAGAACAATCCCAGCTGCCAGTATGCAAAATACACCTGCAAAGCTCTTTATGTCCAAAGCTCCTCCTTTATATTTGGGGTCCACAGAGGAGTACAGGTCACACTGGCCATTCTTTGGCCACCACTTATGCTTCAGTAGATCCATGTGTCCATTCTGCTGAAGTTCTAGAATCCTTGGGGAGAAATCAGAGAGTCATACAAAATGTCACTGACAACCATGGTGGCTTACTTTCATAGCTGTACAGCACAAAGCCCAGACTCTCACAAGAAGAAGTCCATGCTGCTCCAAAGATCTCATGTGTGAAAACGAATACATCCCTGATGCACAAGTGGCTGAACAAGTGCCTATTCCCACAACTAATTCATGGGTCACTCATCATGAGATTTGACTTGAAAAACAGCCCAATCAACAGGTGATGGTACTGGCAAATTATTAGAAGGCTGCATTTATGAAAATTGACCCATGACTGACCCATTTCAAATGGCCAGGCGGATGGTGAAAATGTGCAACCATCATGCAGAAAGAAGTTGTGTGCATCCACTCTAGCATTCCAATCCTAACTATATTATGTAAATGTTAGGGATCCATTTGAATCAGGAGAGGGCAATGTCCAGCCTGCAGGGTTAATGCAGCCTGTGTGGTTACTCAATCTGGCCCGTGGAGCATTGCGTACCCTCCATGGGCCCCTCCCCCTCCACAAGCCCCCTGACCCAGGGGGAGAAAACCCCAGGTTATCTCCAATCAGTGGGAGGGTAAGTGGCACAAGGGGGGAATCCCTTGTTATCTCTGATTCCCCTGCATGAGGCTAGGGACGGGTCCCTTTCCATGTCATTCATGCCCCAATTGGGACACGAGGGTAATGGCAAAGATTTAAGTTTTAAATCCATGGAAATGACTTCCGCATGATGGCCACAATCTATCACACAGTTATGTGCACATGTTCCATTGGAATTGCTGGCATTTAAATGCATGTAGTTCTGAGTGAGCTACTAGACAATGGGTTGGATCAAAGGGGACCCATTGAAATAATGCTGTCACTTGAAGTGGCCCTTACACTGCTAATACAGCTGAACTGCTCTTGCAGGTTGCTTCACTCAACATGGCTAATGTGGAATGAAGTTTGCTTGCTCTGGTGACTGTGGGATATTCTGCGGAGGACTTCTTCATACAGCGCATAGTAAACCAATGGAATTCATTACCACAAGACATAGTGATGGCCACCAATTTGGATGGCTTTAAAAGGGGATTAGGCAGATTCCTGGAGAAGAAGGCTATCAGTGGCTACTAGTCCTAATGGCTATATGCTACCTCCAGTATCAGAGGCAGTATGCCCATGTACACCAGTTGCTGGGGAACGTGGGTGGGAGCGTGCTTTGCACTCATGTCCTGCTTGTGGGTTTCTCATGGGCAGCTGGTTGGCCACGGTGTGAACAGAATGTTGGACTAGATGGACTCATGGTTTGATCCAATATGGCTCTGTCTTCCTAAATTCTTAAGACAGTGGGTTGTGTGAGTGTTTTTTGCCTTAAGTCTGTGCATTTTGTCATAGGCCTATGCATTGCTACTTTCTCTTCTTATTCACAGAGTTACAGAATAATTGCTCTATTTTCCCTAGTAAATGATGCTTCATTTGCTTGTGTAGTTCCTGATAGCACAAGATACCATTTTCAATGTATCACAATACCACATTTCATTGTATAATACTTGAAAATATTTAAAACAAATATTTCTTTAAAATACTTTCATACCACTTAATATACTAAAATCCCAAAGTAGACCATGCTAAAAATACAATATGACAATATAAAACAAGATCAAAGAATAAATAAAACATTACAACAACATGGCAATAAGACAAGGCAGTAACGTAACCCATTACAGGTCATTATGTTAATTGTATGCCTGTTAATGTGTTTTAATGGATAGTTATCTAAAATATGTACAGAGATTGTGATTTTATAACTAAGCTGAGGAGTTGTAGATGTGGAAAGACATGATTAAATCCTTAATTTAGAGAAATTATATATCAAGGAAAATTACAGCAGAATCAAAGTGTCTAGTCTGTCTATCTGTTTTATGAGGCCAAAAGTCAGATCCGACTTACCCTTTGCAAAATCAGGCAATTTATTTCAGTCATTTAATAAAAGGAGCTAATTTGTGCTGAAATTTTTGAGCACAGGAGAAATCTACCACCAGACCAGCTACTGCACAAATCACATTAATTTTCAAAGGGTTTTGCATGGGAGAATAATGGAGGACCGTTTGGAGGATAATATTAGTCATTGGAAGGAGAGGTTTTAAAAAAGTGACCTAAGGCTATGTCAACCTTAATTTGACAGCCCCATGCTTTTTGTAATGTGTGAGTGTTCCACAAGATGGCAGCCTCTATGCAGGAACGGATGATGTTCGTTCTTTGCTCCAGTGTTCAGGATTAGAGAAAATAAGCATTTCCCCACCAGACAGCAAACTACGCGATCACAATCAGTGTTTGAATATATTAATATTCAGTGGAGGCTGGTGGCTCCATGTCAGTGGATGTCAGTGGCACACAATGGATTCTCAGCCCACTGACATTGGAGCCACCAGCCTCCACTGCTAATATTTACTTTTCAGAACTATCACCTAAACTAGGCTTTCTCCAACTTTGAAACTGTAGTCCAGTGGGCTGTAGCTCAGTGGCAAGAGCCCCTGCTTTGCATGCAGAAGGTCCAATTTCAATCCCCAGCTTCTCTAAGTAGGGCCAGGAAATAATCCTGCCTGAAGCCCAGAAAGGCAATACTGTTGACAATACTAGGCTAGGTGGACCAATGGTCTAACTCGGTATAAAGCAGCTTCCTACGTTCCTAAACTCATCAAGGTTTTGTATATTTTTGTTAAACAAGAAGCACAAAAAGATGTTTTGCTTTAGCAGTGCACACTTTTGTGTCCAGTCTAGAGATGAGGGGATCAAAGGAAGTTTAGGTCCCCAGAAAACAAGCAGCTTGAAAAAAGCAACAGAGAGCTGTTCCCATCATCGCTGATCAGTGCAAATATTGGAAACCTCAACTCCATGGATCAAATGTGGGAATTGGATGTTGTACGGCTGCATCAGCAGTCTCCCTCCTGGCACAGTCAAGATACAATCACAACAAGGCTGAACCATTTTGGGGATCGGGTTCAGCACCTTGGGTAGCTCCTTTAGAGTTCTGACTGGTTCTGACTGAAACCCAGAGATTCAGAGTTTCTCCACTACAACACTGAGCCAAGCAAGAGCAGGGCTGAAGGTCTTACTGTGTATACTAAAGGCATTCTGGCCATCAGAGACTCTCTATTTTTCTTGACAAGTGCTGGTTACCTGTATGCACCTCCACCATAACAAGACTAACACAGGAGGTTGGGATTGCTCTGCTTGCCCTACACCCAGGATTATACTGTAGTTAAAACAGCACATGCCACCTTATGTACTGGCACACTTACGCATACTTTTAGACATGGTATGCCAACTAGTGCTTGCTGGTATTCAGATGAAAGATGGCGTTATTAGGAATGCAAAGTGCTACTGTAGCAACAACAACAAAAAAGCAGCTATGAGGATGTACACTAACATTCCCCCCACGGTAATTCAGGTCATGAGTTACTGAAATTCAGAGGCTTAAAGAACATTCGGAGAAGGGGCACCAGATGGTTTGAGGCGGCATGCAATACTGAATGCAGTTTCTAGTATCAGGGCATATGAACCAAAATGCATTATTTCAGCTGCTTGCTTTTCCTCTCTGAAAACCAAAGATTAGAGGAAGTGCTAGAAGCCAAACTCCAGGAAAATGACAAGGAAATCACTTGGCCACACAGAAAGGGCATCCCATTAACAAAGCATGAACTACTTCCTACAACAAGGAGAAAAATGGTTTCCTTTAATAGTTCAGATTTGACTCTAGCCCAATGGCTTATTTTCTTTCCCTATGTATGCTGGTTGTGAGCCACCTAATAGCATAATTAGCCTTTCCAGGTGCAGTTGTTGTGATGTCCAAACCCAGCAAGAGTGGGTGGCTGGGGTGGTTTACAAACCACTCTGAAACCCATGGCTTATTCTAGGTTTCAGGGTGGTTTGTAAACCATCCCAGCCAGCCGCCCTTACCAGGTTCAGATGTCATGACAACCCGTGCCCAGCAAGGGTAATTCTGCTAATTAGGTAGTTCTTGACCGGCATGCACAGTGATGGAAAATAAACCTAGTGGCTTATTTTCCCTCGGTGGTCATGTGAACCCAGTCATTGTTTACAGCGGGTTGGATCCACACTAAGTTAGCTGCACTTTGTTCCAATTAAAATCAATGGGACTTAAGTCACAACTAACTTTTTACATTGATAACTGTCATGAAACTGTCTCCTTGCTGGATTGGAACATATGTGAGGAAAGGACTACTCCAATACAAACTGGCATAAATGCTCACCAACAGCATTGTTTCCTTCCCCACTCTCTGGATTTAATGTTGTTGCAAGCCAGTTCCTGAGCTGGTGAGGCAATGCATGCAGTTCTTTGGCTTCTATCTCTTTGCCCTATTCTGAGTATGACAGCCCAGAATAAGAGAAAAAAGCAGAACTATGGGAACTGACTATTGCAGAGGATCCAAGCCAGACAAATATGGGAAATAAGTCCCATGGGTTATGATTGTTTAAAAATGTCTGAATTGACCCAACAAAAGCAACTGTCTCTGTTACCACTATATGTTCATCTTGCCCTAAGCATGATCCATAGATCTCAGACAGCATAGTTCCACTTGATTCTCACTTCTTGGTGATGGCGATAGTTATTATGAGCTCCCTAGTGAGGTTCGACTGGCACCTACATTGTATTCCTTTCAGTGCCAGGTGAAGACCTTTTTATTTTCCCAGGCATTTTAGCATTTTAGCTTTCTAAACTTTTAGCTTTGCTGTTTTAAATCTGTATTTTAAACTCCTGCACTGCTGCTAGGTTTTATTGTGGTTGTATTGTTATATTGTGGTTTTAATGTCCTATATATTTTAAATAGTTTTATTGTGTACTGTTTGGTTTTAATTTTTGTGAACCGCCCAGAGAGCTTCGGCTATTGGGCGGTATAGAAATGAATGAATGAATGAATGAATAAATAAATAAATAAATAGATATTACTTGTTTCTTGAAGTTACCTGGTTGAGTTCTGTGTATTGCCCTTGATAAGCCATAGAGGGTCATGTTTTATCCCAAAAACATCAGAGCCCCAGTAGTTCACATTTTAATCCAAGATGAGTTCTTAAGAAGCTCTCTTTCAAAAATTAAACAGAGACATAGAACTCCTTTGAAAAATGTGAACCTATATGTGCTTGGTGCTTCTGAGAGCTCTCCATCATCTGGCTATAGAGCTGGAATAATAATTCTTCCCTGCACTACGAGGCTATAGCAATTCCCAATAAATTATCATAAGCCATTCAGTTATCAGAATGACATCCACACAGGCAGAATATGAGAAATGATGTTGCCAAGCAATTAGAGTGCTGATGACAACCATATCATTTTCAGTGGCATTGTTTTGGTGTGTGTTTGTTTTTTAATGTATAAAAATAACTAATTCTTTTCTTAGTAATTACCTAACTCCTCAGAGTAATTACAAATGCCTGTACTGTTCTAATGGTGGGGATATATTGGGAGTTCAAAAAATTATAATGTAAGAAATTCAGATATTTATTTCAGAGTTGTTTTTTGGTCCAGAAAGGGCCCCCAGGGTAACTTACAATTTAAAACTTTAAAGCAATTTGCAAACTCTAAAATGTTGTGCTCTGCAAAATTAAGAGCACAAAAACAATCTTAAAAACAGAGCACAGAATTAGAACATTTAAAATCACTTCAAAGCCAAGTGGAACAAAAACGTTCATTAACAGCCCACCTGTTACAGTCAACAAAGCATGTGCAAGAAAGCAATTTTGCACTACATTTTGCAGTAGTTGCAGTTTCTGAACACTCTTCAAGGGCAGCCCCACATAGAGCTTGTTACAGTAACCTGAATGACAGGTGATTAAGGCATGGCTCACTATTGCCAGATCTACTTTCTGCAGGAAAGAATGCAACTGGCACACCAGTTGAAGCTGGGCTACAACAGCCACCTGACCTCCAGAAGCGAGATCTTTCCAAAAGATAATCCAGGCTATTTGGCCTTTCCAGAAGATAATATAATTATGTATCTCTGCCAAAGACCTACCATGTAATTCTGCATAAATTATTATTGCTTAGGGCTTTTCTACATGAGGCTGCTAATTCGCTGCATCTACTTTTGGTTTCGTCACAGAATTGACATCCGAGCACTACACGAGAAGCATTTCCTTTCCTGCTTTTCCTCTACATAACCTCTAGATGGCACTGTAGTATAGCAGCAAAGCACAAATACACAAGAAGAAACTGCCCTTTTTTCACCATCAGAAATAATACCTCATTTTCCTTGCTCTAAAAAATTTGAGGAAAGTGCTGTTTACAAATAGAAGGGAAACTGGAGGGTCACATCATCATTTAAAAAACCCATAAAAAAACGCAAGCGGGGAATGATGAGCACATAACACATGCCTTGTGTAGAAAACCTCAAAGTCTTAATTACCCATTTGTAAAATGAATGTTATAGAAAATTCAAGGATGTTATGTATTTTTTCACACCTCTACATAGCCCTGATGTGCTGGTGCCTTGGCACAATTTTAGGGCATTTTTATTCTTCAGTGTATGTTGTCAGGAATTACAGATTATGAAGTGAATGTGATGATATCATAGCACCATGTAGCCAATCAGATCTGGCCAACTGATGACATCACTGAAAGCAAACAAAGCTCGCATATTGCTGAGACAACCGATGTAACGCAACTTATCTTGCTGGTAGTTACATTGCTTGCCAGAACCGTCCAGCAAGACTTTTGTCCAGGTCTGGTGGTCACATTAGTTATATGCAACTAATGGCTGTAGAATGTAAGTGGGGCTGAGCATTCAGATGTGCATCATAGAATCATAGAACAGTAGGGTTGGAAGGGGCCTACAAGGCCATTGAGTCCAACCCCCTGCTCAACGCAGGAATCCAAGTCAGAGCATCCCTGGAAGATGGCTGTCCAGCCTCAACTTGAATGCCTCCAGTGTGGGAGAGCCCACCACCTCCCCAGGTAATTGGTTCCATTGTCGTATTGCTCTAACAGTCAGGAAGCTTTTCCTGATATTCAGCTGGAATCTGGCTTCCTGTAACTTGAGCCCATTATTCTGTGTCCTGCACTCTGGGATGATCAAGAAGAGATCCTGGCCTTCTTCTCTGTGACAACCTTTCAAGTACTTAAAGAGTGCTATCATATCTCCCCTCAGTCTTCTCTTCTCAAGGCTAAACATGCCCAGTTCTTTCAGTCTCTCTTCTTCATAGAGCTTTGCTTCCAGTCCCCTGATCATCTTTGTTGCCCTCCTCTGAATCCTCTCCAGTTTGTCTGCATCCTTCTTCAAGTGTGGTGTCCAGAACTGGACACAGTACTCCAGATGAGGCCTAACCAGTGCTGAGTAGAGGGGAACTAGTACTTCCTGGGATTTGGAAGCTATGCTTCTATTAATGCAGCCCAAAAGAGCATTTGCCTTTTTGGCAGCCACATCACATTGTTGGCTCATATTCAGCTTGTGATCGACAACAATTCCAAGATCTTCTCGCCTGTAGTGTTGTTGAGCCACATATCCCCCATCTTGTAACTGTGCAAGTTTCTGGTTTCTTTTTCCTAGGTTTCTTTTTCCTAGGTGCAGAACTTGGCATTTCTCCCTATTAAATGTCATTCTGTTGTTTTCTGCCCAGCGCTCCAGTCTATCCAGATCACTTTGAATTTTGTTTCTGTCTTCCAAAGTATTAGCTATCCCACCCAATTTGGTGTCATCTGCAAATTGGATCAGCATTCCCTGCACCTCCTCCTCCAAGTCATTACTAAAAATGTTGCAGAGCACTGGACCCAGGACTGAGCCCTGCGGTACCCCGCTCGTTATACCTGAACATACATCCTATTGCAAGTAGTAGAGCGTGGAGCATCTAGATGCACACCACCATCTATATTCTTCCATAGCAACTTAACTACATGTTGCTGGACTGGGAGCAACAGGAGATTCCTTCTCCTCCAGAACACCTGGCTCCTTGTGGCATTTCACACCAATTTACAAAAGGGGGGTGCTTTTATTTGGGAGAAGGAAGAACAGCCTGTGAAAAATACCTCCCCCCCATTTTGGCTCAGCTCTAGTTGAAGCACTGGACATTTTCCTCCTTTTAAAAATAAAAATAAATAAATACATAACATTAAACTATAATGAAGAGCATGCACATTAATATGAAATGAGATATTCATTATGTTTATTGTTGCAATAAGCACTGGAGGGAATTCTTAAATGTAATGCTTAGTGTAGTTTCTTAAACTTGCTTTGTTATTCTGCTGAGTGCAACATTTCTGAAAGTTGAGAAAGAAATGGACAATCAGGATCTTCTGCATATTTTTCGTGTGGAAATAATGCACTGAAGTTAGCTTCATTTATTGTCTGCCCAGAGGAGAATGAGAATAGCAATATGGATGTCCATTTGCCAGTCCTACATGGTACACCAGCAGTTACTCCCAAGAGAGTCACAAAAATATTCTAAATTCATCAAGCCCAGTGCTGTTATATTAAACATTGAATGAATTCATTATGTTGACTCATTAATGTGCAAAGCCAATGTTAACAGGGCCAAAATGTATTATAGATTCTGATCAGTTTTCAGAATGGGAGGTGGAAGCTCTCAAATGCTCCTTCAGCTTCTGTGTTGTTGTTTCCCTTTGCCATTCAGGTTGACTTTTCAATTATTTGCACTTCAGCGCAAAAGAAGATGTGCTTCCATTGAGGTCATGCAGGGGTGGCTCCTTATGCAACAATTCACCCTCGCCACTGACTCCTGCCTCGTTTCATCCATCCACCACCAACTCCGTGAAGCAATTCATTCAGTGGAGGCTGGTGGCTCTGAGTTCAGTAGGGCTGTAAATCTGCTCTGGGCTTCAGTCAGAACCAGTCTGAACTTTGAAGGAGTTATCCAAGGTCCCGAACCCAATCCCCAAACTTTGGATAGCTCCTTCTGACTGGTTCTGGCTGAAACTTAGAGCAGATTCACAGCCCCACTGAAATTGGAGCCACCAGCCTCCACTGAATTCATCTTTTGCTCAGGCTTTCCAGATATGATTGTCTTCCTCTACCCATCCCATTTCCATGGCTCTTTCCTCATGTACTGTGTCTCTCTTAGATTGGAAGCCTGCAGGTAGGGGCTGCCCACTTTGAATCTTTGGTTCAAACTAACTAGATGTTCTATGGTTAGGATCCTTCCATTTTTTTTCCTTTAGAAAAAGCAGCTGCAGCTCCCCTCTGGACTGGGGCCACAGCAGGGTGGGGGTGGGGCTTTCTCGGCACACTGTTTTCCTGCTGAAAAATTTCCCTTCCTAAACTGCTATTTGCTGCACATAGCAATTTTGGGGGACACTTTAGGAAGGAAAGGCAATTCTCAATGGGAAAAATGGCCTGAGGGGGGGAAAGGCTGAAACCCTACCCCACCGCACCCTGGCCCTGATCTGTACTGAGAGTAGTGCTATGCCAAAAAATTCTCCCACGTTTTTTCGACCATTCTCATTCAGTGTGATAGAAGAGAAATTGCTTTCAAAAAGAAATTCAATGGAGAAATTTCAGAATTCTCATGGGTTGGGTTTGGGTTTCTTGGGCTTACCTTACTTAGGAGGTGGCTGAGGAGTGAGCACAAGTGTCCTGGTTTTCATTGTATAATTACCCCTCTGGCTGGCTATAGCCTCCTCAGCTTCCTACACTTCGATTAAAGCCCACTTTTTCAGATCAGGATGTGGAGGCGGCCCCGGAGGCTAGCTGTGATCAGGTAAGCTCAAAAACACCACAAAAATGCATTATAAAACACCCCGAATGAGGTGAACAATGAAAGCCTCTTTCATGGGGGGAGAAAACAGGTAACTGGAGGACAGATTTGGCAGAGCACTAACTCCACCTCATCCCTGGAGCTGGACACAATGCTGCCTCCACCTGCGTTGCAGTGGATGAAAACTGGGGGCCAGCCTGCCAAGACAGTTGATGTTGTTGCAACATGAAACCCCCCAAAACCTTTAGGAAAAAAGAAATAAGCTGTCCTAGAAGCCCTGCCAAAGGGGAGCCCTACCTGGGAGAATCTGTTGGGAATTTCTCCTCCCCCTGGAGAAATTTGTCTCCCAAATTTCTCTGCCCACAAGTAAGGTGGAGAATTCCAGGAGGCCATTGTGCATAGTTCTAACCGAGATCCCCATGACTGTTCTTTCTGAAGAATAAGATGTGGGATTGAAACATGGCATTAAAATAATGTCTGCTTTGATCCTTGTTAAGCCAGAGGGATGGCAAGCTCCATGGATCAGTGATGCATTGAACCCAGATCTCTCTAGACCAGGGGTGGGAAACCTGTGGCTCTTGTCCTAATTTCATGTGGCCTGTGGCCTAATTTCAAATGCTTTCAGCAAGTGATCAGTTCAGACTTCTGGCAAGAGTGCTTTTCTGGGTAAGGAGGAAGAAAGAGAGGAGGAGGAGGAGAAGAATTAGAATTAGAAGAAGAAGAAGAAGAAGAAGAAGAAGAAGAAGAAGAAGAAAGGAAGTGTGTCCTTGCCGACGTTTGGCTCTGTCCCTGTCCACTACTGGTTCCAGCCCCACCCACTACTGGAATGTGGCCCCCAACAGATCACCCCTGGTAGAATGTGGCCCTCAAAAGATAAACCTTTCCCAACCCCTGTTGTAGTTCAAGCCCAACCACCTTTCCCTTACAACACAAGGCTCTCTTTAATCAGTGATTATAAGTTAGGTCATAGCATTTCTGGTTAATCAGATTTTGGTTCAGAACTCTTTATAGTAGGACTTTACTCCTGACTTTTTTTACACAGAGAAAAGTGACATGGGAAAGTCAAACTGGAAGATGGACTTTTAATTAATGGGTTCTCTCTGGACACATCTTTCCTACAAATGAAAAAAATCTATAAGTGAGGGATCCAGGATCCTTGACCTATTTTTGAAGCAATGTTCAAAATCACTCCATAACCACTGAGAAGCAAAATCCAATTAGCGTCTTGATGGCCCTTAAGAGTTGTGCTGACTAGTTTACTTTTAATATTTCCATATGTGTTATATGTTTATGCTAAAACTGCAAACGTCATTACAGAAATGGCAGGCATGATCTTTCATAATATGGAAGCTGTGCTCCAAATGAACATATAATAGGCGTCATTAAACTGACCTAAGAAATATATGGGGCTGCTGCAAAGGATTAGTTCCTGCAGAGACAGAAGCCAAAATGGCACATGGAAAAGGGAACACTTGGGTGATCTTTTAAAAATGTCAGCATCATTTGTAAGTCCAATATGATATTTAGGTTAAAAGGTAAGGAGGGAAAGAAAAAATGCATTTCTTTCAATTGTGAGAATCTGGAAAGAATAATCTCAGCCTTGGAGTGATGCTTCAGGCAATGTAGATGCTTGCTCTTACCCAGCTGTTCAGGTGCCCAGTGTCGGAAACAGAGCAACAGCATCAGGCCTAATTTACTGAGACAGAGCACTGTTGTCTTGGAAGGTGGAAATTAGGTAAAATCTCTCCAAGCCATGTTAGCGTCACACAGATCTGCATACTTGACTTTAGGGCTGTGCACTGCTTCGGATCCTAATCCTAATTTCGAACCGAAGCAGGCCAATTTGGACTGAATTGGTCCAGATCCGAAGCAGGTCCAGATCGGTTTGAAGCGGTCAGAAGCAGTTCAGATCAATCCAAACCGCTTCGGATTGCTTCGGACTGATCTGGACATTCTGAATCCTTGCTTGTGCCCACCCGGATGTGCCCGCTGAGCTGCGTGAGCCCCCTGCTCCTTACCTGGACCCGTTGTGAGCATCTGCAGCTGTTGCCCTCTTCAAGGGAGTTCCATTTTCTTTTAAAATAGTGGCTCATCTTTTCTGGAAATCAAATCTTATGCAAATGGCATAATTGTTGCATACATGATGTAAAGCCATCATGTATGCAACAATACAGGTGTAAACGGCCCATTTACGCCTGTAATGTTGCGTACATGATGGCCTTATGGATGCCATTTGCATAACATTTGATTTTCGGAAAATATGACCCACGATTTCAAAAGAAAATGGTGACTCCTTTGAAGAGGATGATGGCTGTGGGTGCTTGCAATGGGTCCAGGTAAGGAGTGGGGGGCTTGCATGGCTTGGCACGCAGCTTGGCAGCTTGATTCGGATGTCCGAATCTCGCTTCAGATTCAGAGTCTAAATCAGGTTGGACTAGGTCTGAGCTGGATTGAGGTGGGTGAGGGCACATTCGGAAGCTCTGAATCAGCCTCTGAAGTGGGCTGGGGGGGGCATGCACAGCCCTACTTTACTTAATGTTACTACTGTAGGTGCCAAAGAGATAGAAATTATGAGGTTCCAGTATGCAGGCCAGCATCAAGCGCAGGCATGGTTGGGCACTTCCCAAAGTCCCACATCCCAGCAGCCCCCCCCCACAACAGCCCCCTGGAGCTGCTTCTCCTCTTTACCCTTGCAACCTGCTTGTTCACCTGCCTCTCACTCTGGCCCAGACAATGGTGGTGGAGAGAAGGAGGAGCAGTAGATGCCACAGCCTCCTTGCTCACTGGCTCTCTGCCTATCAAGCAAGCAAGTGGAAGCAATGATGAGAAAGAGGATGAGGCGCAATTGCAGCTGGTGACAGTGGTGGTGAGAAGGTAAACTCACTGAGGGAGGGGGCTGATTGAGGTTGTCTTGCCCAGAGGCCCTCAAAAACCTGGATCTGGCACTGCCAGTATGCCATAGTACTAGGCAGGGCCCTGACTACAAACAGTTTTTTCTTTTTAAGGAGCTCTTGTTCCAAAGAGATAATAAACTAATCAAAATAAAAAGGAAGACACCACAGGTGGATGAAACAGAAAGATGGGAGATCAAGAGGAAATAAGGCAACAGTATAGCACAGGGAGCTGATATGATTCCTAATTACCTTTTTTTAAAAACAAACCAACAAACAAAAACCTAGATTATGGAGTAGTATAAAAGCTACAAATAACGACTTCTGCATAAATCCAAGGTCTGTGGTTTCAATTACTCTTTTAAGCCTGTAAACAATGACATTTACAAGGTCAAAAGGCCCTATCATATTATACAGCCTGCTTCTTAAAAATCAATTTCAATCACAGAAAATAGAAATGAAAAAAAGAGGGGGTAGGGAAGAAAATGCTTTTTGCAGTTTTTTTTTTTAAACTACTCTGCAAACATATTATGTGGCTAGGATGAATACAGCTCAAAGTTTATTATGTGGCTAGTAAGAATACAACTTAAAGTTTATACGGCTACTCATCCATGTACTGATTTTGGAGTTATCCCACTATCATCAATAGAGCTATTGCAGAGACAGCAAATGGAAAATTGTACCTTCTTAGGTAAAATTGGACACAGAATACAAATGCTATGTTTTCATGAGCTGAAACTCCAAATTCTCTATAAATGTCCAAGAAATTCATGACAGTCCCATGCATTCAAAAATTATGCCTATAATAATATTCCTCTGCAATGTAATCTGTTGTTTTAATGACAATACTCCAGAGGCAGTCGGAAAACAAAATCAATGTTCCACCAGAAAACATTTTCCTCCCCTCACCCATCTCCTGTAAAATATCCTCCTTGTTACCAGAACTTTGCTCATATTACCTTTGAGTGCTCAAGCTATAAACATATATCATGCCAAAAGTGCAGAACAGATTAGCAACATAATGAATAATAAGAATAGAGGCTTTCAGACTGTGTCTTAGATCAAGAAAGTAATCCTTCAAGGCCTTTCAAGGCTACATAAAGATTAGAAGGGGTGGCATTCCCTCTTGTCATACTGGCACTTGCTCTCACCTTGTGCCCCATTTGAACCGTCCTGAGCTCCATTTTGGTGGAAAGGTGGGATAGAAATTTAATAAACAATAAATTAGAACCACCAGCAGCCAGCAGAGCAAGAACTGTGGCAGCTGGGGATTTCATCTGAGGAGCAGGGGGGAGTTGTTTTCCTCTGGCCAGTGTCAACTCCCTGCTCCTTCACCACTGTTACTGCAGCCTGACTGGCCATGGGAAGGGCTCATTATTTTTGGCTCCTGGAACAGCTGAGGACCTGGTTCCCTGGGGAGTGTTTGGTATCCAGCCATTGGCTGTCCCTCCAGAGAGCCGGACTTAAGGGAAGCTGACATGGCAGTGGCACCCCCAAAGGGGGCAACACCAAAGGGGTGTGTGTCTCCCCTTTGGGGGAGCCGCTTCAGGGGGCAGTGAGGGCCCAGGCCACATCCCTTGGTTTTCTCTCCTCTTTCTGTGTTTCCCTTCTTTCCCTTCCCATTGTGGGAAGTGAGGGGGGATTTCTGGGGTTGTTTGGGGTGTGTGTGTGTGGCCTTTGAATGTGTTTGTTTGTTTTCCAGTTAGGCTCTTTATTATTTTATGGGTGAGAGGGACGTGATTTTATACTACAGGGTGACAGCCTACTGGTATTAAATTGTGCCCCTCCCCTGGGTGAGAGATGGGAGAGGAGTGTTAGGTGTACATTCCAGGTGAGAGATGGGATGTTTGGCATGACTGTTTTATTCCGCTGAATGCTGCTGTGTTTGATGTCTTTTTTGAGACAAAGTCAGCATTATGTGTGTAGAGGAGGCGATAACAATGGTGGGGGCATGAGGAGATATGGTGCTGGCAGAGGAAAAATTCATAGGAGAAGGGAGGGCAGGTATTTTACACCTATCCAGCCTTCTGGTTGCCTTGTCAGCCTAGGTACCTTGGGGAGCGGGCCAAGCCACCCGCAGAATTGTTGCCTGCTCCTTTGCAATGCCAGGTCAGTCTGGAATAAGATTGCAACCATCCATGATCCAATCTTGGATGAAAAGGCTGACCTGGTATGCAATACGGAGACTTGGCTGGGGGAGATAAGCGGGCCTGTATGGATGCAGCTTCTCCTGGTCGTATACTCTGTGGTAGAGCAGGTAAGGAGACGTGGATGGGGAGGCGGCGTAGCAGTGGTCCACAATGATAACATCCCCTGACCAGACTCACTGTGAAGGAACTGGCTCACATCGAGTATCCCTCAGCCTCGGGACAGATTGGCGATTGTGTTAGTGTACCGGCTACCCTGCTGCCTTACAGAGTCCCTAACTGAGCTCACAGAGCTGGTCTCGGAGCTGGTGTTGGAGTCGCCCAGGCTTTTAGTCCAAGGGGATTTCAACATCACACTTGGGTCCAGCTTTCCAAGTGTAGCTCAGGAGTTCATGGTGACCATGACAACCATGGGCCTGTCCCAGGTGGTCAAGGGGCCAACACATGAAGCTGGTCACATGCTCGATTTGATCTTCTGCTCCAGTCATGAGAATGATCCATGGGTGGAGGTTCTATCTGTCTCCATGTTGTCATGGACAGATCACTGTCTAGTCAGGGCTGGTATCACAGCTACTACCTGCCTCTGCAGGGGTGGAGGACCAATTAAGGTGGTCCACCCCTGAAGACGGATGGATCCATTGCAATTCCAAAATGCCTTGGGGGGTTTCCTGGCTGGTGCCACCACTGACCCTGTCGAGTCCCTGGTCTCTGTGTGGAATGAAGATCTGACCAGGGCTATTGACACAGTTACTCCTAGACGTCCTCTCCTACCCGCTTCCAAACAAGCTCCATGGTTTACAGAAGAACTGAGGGAGCTGAAGTGGCAAGGATGACGACTAGACCACCGATGGTGGAAAACTCGACTTGAATCTGGTAAGACATGTCATAGGGATCTTTGAAGACCTATGAGGTGGCAATACGTGCAGTGAAGAGAGTTTTCTATTCTGCACTTATCGCGACCGCAAACTCCCGCCCAGCTGAGCTGTTCAGTATGGTTAGGGAGCTGAGTCAGCCCTTCCCCGCCCCCGAATCCGATCTTATTGCCTTCAGTAGCTCACTGTGACACCTTTAATGAGTTTTTCACAGATAAATCTCTCAGATACGAGTCAGGTTGGATGCTGTTGTGGGGACAGAAATCAACAGTGGGCGTAGGGATGTACGAAACTCACTTACCTTTTCACGGAATTTTTTGTGGTGGGGGGGAGGCGCTCCGTCCCTCCGCCCGGAATCCTCGACGGGGGGGAGGTGATCCGGTCCTCCCCCCCAGAATCCTGCCTGGCTGGCTCTGCTCCGCGGTGGCTCCGCGGAGCAGCTGGCCAGGGCCGTCTGCAGCCAGATTTCCAGCCATGGACGGACTGCTGCAGACGCAAATGGCGGCCACCATAGCAGCCACCATTTGCATCCAGCCAGGCTGCCATGATAGGCTACGTAAGTATTTACGTAGCCTATCACGGTAACCCCCCCCCAAAAAAAAACAGTGTACGCAAATGGCGGTGGCTACGGTGGCCACCATTTGCGTTCCCTATTTTTCGCCGTTTGAGCCTACGTAAATATTTACGTAGGCTATTGCGGCGAAAAAAAGGGGAACACAAATAGCGTAGTGGGTGCTATTTGTGTTCCTTTCCCCCCCGCTGTAATAGCTTACGTAAATATTTACGTAGGCTAAAATGGTGGAAAAAAAGGAACGCAAATAGTGCCCACTACGCTATTTGCGTTCCCCTTTTTTTCGCTGTAATTGTTGTTGTTCAGTCGTTCAGTTGTGTCTGACTCTTCGTGACCCCATGGACCATAGCACACCAGGCCTTCCTGTCCTGCGCTCTCTCCCGGAGCATGCTCAAGTTCATATTCATTGCATCGGTGATGCTATCTAGCCATCTCATCCTCTGCCATCCCCTTCTCCTTTTGCCTTCAGTCTTTCCCAGCATCAGGGTCTTTTCCAGAGAGTTTTCTCTTCTCATTAGGTGGCCAAAATATTGGAGCTTCAGCTTCAGTATCTGTCCTTCCAATGAGCACTCAGGGTTGATTTCCTTTAGGATGGACTGATTTGACCTCCTCACAGTCCAGGGGACTCGTAAGAGTCTTCTCCAGCACCACAGTTCGAAAGCATCAATTCTTCGGCGCTCAGCCTTCCTTATAGTCCAGCTCTCACAGCCATACATTACTACTGGGAAAACCATAGCTTTGATTAGACGGACCTTTGTCGGCAAGGTGATGTCTCTGCTTCTTACTATGTTGTCTAGGTTGGCCATAGCTTTCCTCCCAAGGAGCAAGCGTCTTTTAATTTCATGGCTACAGTCACTGTCTGCGGTGATCTTGGAGCCCAAGAAAGTAAAATCTGTCACAGCTTCCATTTCTTCCCCTTCTATATGCCAGGAAGTGATAGGGCCAGATGCCATGATCTTAGTTTTTTTAATGTTGAGTTTCAAACCAGCTTTTGCCCTCTCCTCTTTCACCCTCAACAAGAGGCTCTTGAGATCCTCTTCGCTTTCTGCCATTAGGGTGGTATCATCTGCATATCGGAGGTTGTTGATAATTCTCCCAGCAATCTTAATTCCGACCTCTGCTTCATCCAACCCGGCATTTCTCATGATGTACTCTGCATATAAGTTAAATAAGAAGGGTGACAATATGCAGCCTTGTCGTACTCCTTTCCCAATTTTGAACCACTCGGTTGTTCCATGTCTGGTTCTTACTGTTGCTTCTTGACCCTCGTACAGGTTTCTCAGGAGACAGGTAAGGTGGTCTGGTACTCCCATCACTTTAAGAATTTGCCACAGTTTGTTGTGATCCACACAATCAAAGGCTTTAGCGTAGTCAATGAAGCAGAAATAGACGTTTTTCTGGAATTCTCTTGCTTTCTCCATGATGCAGCAAATGTTGGCGATTTGATCTCTAGTTCCTCTGCCTCTTCGAAACCCAGCTTGTACTTCCGGTAGTTCTCGGTTCACATACTGCTGAAGCCTAGCTTGTAGGATTTTGAGCATCACCTTGCTGGCATGTGAAATGAGCGCAATTGTGCGGTAGTTTGAACACTCTTTGGCGTTGCCCTTCTTTGGAATTGGAATGTAAACTGACCTTTTCCAGTCTTGTGGCCACTGTTGAGTGTTCCAAATTTGTTGGCATATTGAATGCAGCACTTTAACAGCATCATCTTTTAGGATTTTAAATAGCTCAGCTGGAATACTGTCATCTCCACTAGCTTTGTTGTTAGTAATGCTTCCTAAGGCCCACTTGACTTCACTCTCTAGGATGTCCGGCTCAAGTTCAGTGACCGCACTATCATGGCTATCAGGGACATTCAGATCTTTCCTGTATAGTTCTTCTGTGTATTCTTTCCACCTCTTCTTAATCTCATCTGCTTCTGTTAGGTCCCTGCCTTCTTTGTCCTTTATCATGCCCGTCTTTGCACAAAATGTTCCCTTGAGATCTCCGATTTTCTTGAAGAGATCTCTAGTCTTTCCCATTCTGTTGTTTTCCTTGATTTCTTTGCTTTGTTCATTTAAGAAGGCCTTCTTGTCTCTCCTTGCTATTCTCTGGAACTCTGCATTCAGTTGGATATATCTTCCCCTTTCTCCCTTGCTTTTCGCTTCCCTTCTTTCCTCAGCTACTTGTAACTAAAACGGTGAAAAATAGGGAACGCAAATGGCGGCTACTGTAGCCACCGCCATTTGCGTACGCCGTTGTTTTTTTTTTTTTTGGATTGGTTTGCTGTGATAGGCTACGTAAGTACTTATGTAGCTTATCATGGCAAAGACCAAGATGCAAATGGCGGCTGCAACAGCCGGTCAAAATACCAGCCGCCGCCGGAGCTGCCACCGGAGCCGCCGCCGTCCAAAACATCCGCCCCAGGTAAGCCTCGTCCCGGGGGGAATCCGTGGGGGGGCGGGGGATGGCAGGCCATTCCGCCACGGATTTCGGGGGGCCGAATGCCAGTACATTCGGCCTCACTGAAATCTGTGGCGGAATTCTCCGCCATCCCTTTAGTGGGGTGTCCAGCATGATTAAATTGGATAATTTTCAGCTTGTGACTCCTGATGATGTGGACAAGCTACTTGGTTTGGTCAAAAAGACAACTTGCCCTCTCAATCCCTGCCCATTCTGGCTTGTAGTCCAGGGAGGGGAGATGGTAAAGCAACTTTTGCTGAATATTATTAATGCCTCCCTAAGGGAAGGTAATTTTCCATCATGTCTAAAAGAAGCAATTGTTAGACCACTTCTGAAGAAGCCTTCCCTTGATGCCCTAGACTTCAATAGTTATAGGCCAGTAAGTAATCTACCATTTTTGGGCAAGGTAATTGAGAAGGCAGTGTCCATTCAACTCCAAACAGTCTTGGATGAAACTGATTATCTGGACCCATTTCAAACTGGCTTCAGAGCAGGATACAGAGTTGAGACTGCCATGGTTGCCTTGGTGGATGATCTTCGTCTGGGAATTGATACATCCCTGTTGATTCAAGTGCATCCCTGTTGATTCTTTTGGATCTCTTAGCAGCATTCGATACCATCAACCATGATATATCCTTCTGGATCGCCTGAGAGAGTTGGGGATTGGGGGCACTGCTCTGCAGTGGTTCTGCTCCTTTCTCTCAGGATGGTTCCGGATGGTGTCGCTCAGGGATAGTTGTTCTTCAAAAAAGGAACTATTATGTGGAGTCCCTCAGGACTCCATTCTATCCCCGATGCTGTTCAATATCTACATGAAACCACGGGGAAAGATCATCAGGAAGTTTAGGGCTGAGTGTTATCAGTATGCGGATGACACCCAAATCTATTTCTCCTTAACACCTTTCTCCTAAATGTCCAAGGAAGGTATGACTCCTCTGAATGACTGCCTGAAGTCAGTTATGGGCTGGATGAGGGAGAACAAGCTGAAATTGAATCCAGGCAAGACAGCGGTGCTCATTGTGAAGGGTCCTAATTCAGGTATTGAGGTATGGCAACTAGTTCTGGATGGGGTTACACTCCCCCTGAAGGAGCAAGTGCATAGCTTGGGGGTGCTTCTTGACCCAACCCTACTCCTGGCACCCCAGGTGGAGGCAACAGTGAGAAGTGCCTGTTATCATCTTTGGCTGATACGCCAGCTATGCCCATTCCTGGAATATGTGGACCTGGTAACGGTGGTGCATGCGTTGGTAACCTCTAGGCTTGATTTCTGCAATGCCCTGTACTTGGGGCTGCCTTTATATTTAGTTCAGAAACTTCAACTGGTACAAAATATGGCAGCCAGGTTGGTCTCTGGGACATCCCATGGAGACCATATTACACCAGTTTTAAAATCTTGACACTGGCTGCCAATTTGTTCCTGAGCAAAATACAAAGTGCTGGTTCTTACCTTTAAGGCCTTACATGGTGTAGGTCCAAGGTACCTTAGGGAGTGCCTTCTCCCCTGTGTCCTAGTCTGCCATCTAAGGTCCTCTGAGGGCTCTCTGCTGTGGCTGCCTAATGTGAGATTGGTAGCCACATGCAAGAGGACCTTTACCTTTGCTGCCCCTCAGCTGTGGAATGAGCTGCCAGTTGAAATGCGCCTGCTACCTCATTGAAGATTTTTAAGCAGGTATTAAAGATGCTATTATTCCAGCAGGCCTTCCCTTTTTAGAACTCTTGTTCCTTTCGGTGACTTTTGTATACTGTTTTAAACAGTTGTTTTAAGTTGTGTTTTATTGTTGGATTTTTTTTAAAAAATGTTTTTAATTCAAAATTGGTTTTAGTTATATGTTTGTATATATTGTCCATATGTTTTATGTAAATGGTTTTTAAACTTTGTATATTGTATTTTAATGTTCTAACTTTTGTAAACCACCCAGACAGCTTCAGCTATGGGGCGGTATAGAACTACTACTACTACTACTAAATAAATAAAACACTAGAACTGTGCAGGTGGTCTATGAAGCAAATGGAGAACTCAAGACAACAATTCATAGAACATGTTTTTACATCCTGAAAAATGGAGGACATTTAGGGAAACAAACAAACAAACAAACAAACTGAAATATAAGACATTGCTTCAACACCATCAGTTATCTTGGAAGGTGGTAGGGTACGCAGCTACTCATAGGATCCCAATATCTACGGTGCTGGGTGAATAATGGTAAGGGTGGATTGGGAGACTATCTCTTCATTCAATCAAGAGAAAAGGATTAGCCAAGGATAAAGGTTGGGCCTCTCTTAGCATCTGAACATCTGAAGCTGCTATGTACAGAATCCAACCCATTGGTCCATCCATCTCAATATTGCAGTGGCTGTCCAGAAACTCAGGCAGAAACTTTCTCATCCATGCTTCCTGGAGATCCTTTTAATTGGAGATGTATCTGCGAGTGAGCTTCTCCTCTGCCTCTTAAATATGACCCACCCCTTCAACTGTCCTCCTAAACATGCAAGTTCCTCTGCTCTGCTCCAAGCTTTCTGCAGAGCCGGCCCTACCATTAGGCAGTGAGGCAACTGCCTCAGGCAGCAGATGCTGGGAGGTGGCAGCAGCCCTGATGCTGGCTGTTCCTCACCATTCCTCTCTGTTAGAGGACAGAGCTGTATATGCCACCTTGCCTGTCCTGTCCCCCCACCCCCTTAACTGGCCTGCTGCCTTGGGTACAGTGGAGGATGCTACCCCATCACCACTAAGATCTAACTAAGATCCAGTTGGCTTTTGTACATGGATTGGGGAGACAGCACCATTTTGTCCTTTGCCTCAGGCAGCAAAATGTCCTGGGCTGGCTCTGCCCCAAATGGTGGATTATTTGTTGCCACCAGTAATGCATTTTATTCACTCAAATGTGCGGGACGTTTGAAGAGATTTCAAGGATATTTTCCCATAGGAGATACATTCGAAAAGCCAGTCTCCACATTTGACAGCACTGCCAGGACCATCAATGGAACAAATCTGCAAATTAGCTGTTGATCAGTGCTGCTGACCTTACAGTTCTAAACTTAATAAAGGATGCCATATTGGGTGATTTGGTCCCAACACCAAATAGAAGAAACTACAGGCTACTATACGCCAAGCTGCTGGTGCTGAAATATTTACTCATTGAATGACACTACTGCAAGTTTCAATAACAGAGAAAGAAACAGCTTCATAAAAATTGAGTGCCATTCAATACTGATAACAATCTGTAGAAGGACCCACTGTCTCATCTGTTGATAATCTAATCCCTTTGACAATATACTGAATGTAGTCTGAAGTATACTGCTAAGGCCTGGGTTATTTTTCTCCTTAGACTTCAAAAACTCTATGAAATTAATTCCTTCTGCTCTTAAAGAACAAGGCCCAATCTACACAAAGAGGTGAAACTATTGATGGACTGCAGGTGGAGGAAATCACGTAATTGAATGCTCCCACCCATATAAAAGAAAAAGGAAAAAACCCTTCTTCCATATGCATAACTAGATGTTGAGAAGGATTTTATCCTAGTCTGCTCCATAATTCTTCCTTCCTTCTTTCCTCCCTTTTTTGTGTTAGTTTTGAAAGATTTACACTGGCAGTTTGCCCCCCCCCCCCGCAGCCACAATTATTTGAACTTTGGGTTCAAACCTTGAACCAAAAGTACATTTGATAGCCACTAAGGTAAAGTGTATCATTTTTGACTTGGACCAGGAGTCCGAGATTCAAATCCCTGCTCAGCTACAACACTCATTGGTTATGAAGACATGATGGGTTCAGAAGTAACATTCCTGGTTAAACTAATTATGGTGGGGAAGTAGCTTCATGACAGCCACAAGAGGCTCTTCACAGCCAGCTTCTGCTGGAAACAGAAGAACCAGTTGCTCCTGATCTTGATTCTCTGATGAAAGGTAGGCATCTGAACCCCCTCCCCCCAATGTTCAGCTCCATAGCAGGATCAACGCCCACCCTGCAAACCCTGTTACTGAGAATATGTATTTTGTATTGGTGATGGTATCACCCTAGCACCTTGTCCAATAAATCTAACATGTATTTTGTTCTGGGAAAGGCTGCAGGGGCAAGGGTATTAGCCAGGAGCAAGAGTATCCTTACAGTAGCACACTAGGTTTGTTGCCTTTGTTGTAATTGAAGTTCATAATCTGTATGTCCTCTACCTCAATTGTGTTAAAAGGAGTTGCCCTCCTACAGTATGCAAAGGTTGGGAACTCCAGATACATGTAAAAGCCTTCCTGACTACCAGGTTGCCACCATAGTCATGCAATCCATGGGCGTATCTTCAAATTGGCCACTCTAAAGCAGTAGTGGGCAGAAAGTAGATCATCTCCAAATGATTTGGACGTCAACTCCCAGCATTCCTGACCATTGGCAACGTTGGCAGGGGCTTCTCAGATTTGAAGTTCCAAACATCTGGAGACCTATGTTCTGCCCTCCCCTTGGCCCAATCTGAAGCATCCTCACCTCAAAATGGATCAGCAGGTTAAAGCACCACCTGAGCACCCCTTCTGGTACCCCTTTTGTTCTGAGTACCTCTACCCAATTGTCTCTCAGAAGCATGGCTTCTGTAATGCTTAGCTAGTTCGCTTTAGTTTTATCAAGTAGCCAGAAGCTTAAAGGAAGTTTCCCTTTCATTCTCCGGATTCAAGCTCTTGATTCCTTAGTTCTGCCCCACCCTGAGTTCGCCCAAAGTTGCTGCCCCTTTGTGCTCCCAACTTGAAGTCCCTTGGGACCAGCCATCTGGTGCACTTTTTGATTGTGGGACGCAGTGTGGACAGGCTCTCTGTCCCACAGCTCCAAGATCCACCCAGACTTTGCTTGCCTCACAGTCCATTCCTCATGACCCTTACTCTCATTCACCCTCTCCTCCTCTGGTGCCATACCCACATTTTCAGGACCACAGCTTTTGCTTGCACACAATGGCCTTGTAGGCCCCTTCCAACCCTACTATTCTATGATCTCACTACCTTGTATGCCCAGATGGAGCTTCACCCTCAGTGAAACCCCCGTTGTGACTTTCCAACCAGCTTCTATTTCAGTGGCACAGTCCATGATGTGAGCTCAAAAAACCTGTTCAGGACTCCCAAAGGCTTGCCATACTGTGTAAATCACCCTAGTCTGGGGATGGTTGACCTTTTGCCATGCCTCAGGGGGGGCATGCCTCACAGTGCGGGAGAAAGCAGTGCCACTGTTATGAGTTGCCGACTTTAAGTACAGTGGTTTACTCATCTGGTGGACAAGCTGGGAGCCTAGGGCATTATACTGAGGCAGGGCTTTGCAGACTTTTTACCTTGGGAGCCCTCTTGAGAAAGCTTAAAACAACCAAGGCCCACCAGTCACAAAATGGCAGCAGATGGAAGCGGAATGTGGCATTATCAACTGGCAATTACTGATATACAGTCAGGGCCAGAAATATTGGTTTGTTTTGGCAGTTGGCCTCCGTACACCACCACATTGAAGGTGAAAGGAAACACACCCAGATGGGAGCCAAGTCAGGACTTTCAGCTGTAATTCACAGGGTGTGTATGCCACTGGCTGTACTTCCTGAATGGTTAGTGCCCCACTTTTGTCAAACCCCTTGAATTACAGCTGGAAGTCCTGACTTCGCTCCAATCTAGGTGTGTTTCTTTCCAACTTCAATGTGGTGGTGTACAGAGGCCAATTGCCAAAACAGTTATCCTTGTTCCAATATTTCTGGCCCTGACTTAGCTTTATATTGATACCTAATCCCACTTTGGAAATGGCTAAATTCTTGCCACAGTGTTTTCCTTGTATTCCTTAATTCAGCTTACCTCAGGTTAAGTACAGACTTTGGCTCTAGAGGTATCATGACTCAGCTTCCACGTATCAGGCAGAATGTGCTAATTCAGGGGCTCTGTCTAAGTGGAGGTCTTTTTATTTTAGAGTGTTTTCTTCCCCCCTCCTTCCAAATGCATCTCAAAGTAGTCTTACCTCCTGTCATTTCTTCTCCCCTTCTCTTTTAATATTTTATTTGTACCCTATCCCCAACTGTCAGTTTCTTTCATCCCTCCATCCTGCTGCTTTTATATTTCTTCCTTCCTCCTATAATAGCTTTCTTCTCTTATCCCCTTCCTATTTATTCCCGTTTTTGGAAAAAATATTAAAAAACCACCTTCCTCTCTAACTAGCTCCTGCTGTCACACCAGTCTGTGCAGTGTTTTTGGCATGGAAGTGGCACAGTGTAGTCAAGCAAAAAGGCACTAGGCAGTTTGCAGCACCGAGACCATCTGAAAGTGGACTGAGACCCACTGGCAGGTCCCAGCCCACAGTTTGAGAAAGACTGTGCTATTGTATTTCACTTAGCTAGCTTTCCTCCCATGCCTCTTTCTCCTAAGTTCCCTTCCTTCTCTCTGTGTTTTTTATTTTCCATGTCTCTTAGGCAGCCATTTGGTTTTCCTACCATCACCTGTGCTAAGCTTTGTCCACTTGGGAACAAAAACCATGGTGTGTACAGTGGGTTGTTGTTGTTGTTGTTGCTGTTTGTTTTAGATTGAGGTAATTACCCTACTGTACAGTTGTGACCAGAAGTCCAGAGAACAGAAGATAGCCTGTGACCATTGTGTGTTTCCAAGTGATTGCGACCAAGTAGGAAGTACAGTCCTTTATGTTTCCCTCTCCTGAAAAAAGTAGGGATGTCAGAGAATTCCTCCATGGATCCCAGGGAGACTGAATTCCAGTGAATTCAGCCCCCTGGAATCCATGGAGGAATGGAGCAACCTGCCCCACCACCCCGCAGAAGTCCCCTGAAATGGAGCCTACAGGGCTGCGGCTCTGGCAGTGGTGGCGGCTCCAGCAGTGGCTCTGGCCGCTACATCGGCCGCCATTTGCGTCCCTGGCAAGTTGTGATAGGCTATGTAAATATTTATGTAGCCTATCACGGCTCAGCGAAGGGATGCAAATGGCAGCCGCTACGCCGGCCGCCATTTGCGTCTGCAGACCTGCCACTGCAGATGCACCCGGCCGGCGGCTCTGCGGAGTCGCCATGGAGTGCAGCCGGCCGGGGAGAATTTTGGGGGGAGGTATGGAGTGCCTACCCCCCACCGCGGATGTCACCCTTCGAAAAGGGAAGTGACTTTCATACACCCCTAGAAAAAAGGGATACCACTTTGGTTTTCTTTCTCCCTCTTTCTCCCCAAACCTCTCTAAATCTATCATTCTGCCCCTTCCATGGCCCATCCTTTCCCACTGAAACTCGAAGGACCCCTTTGCTGTGCTTAGCCTCCCAAGCCCTGCCCTACCATTTTCCTAGCACCCTCTCCACTCCTTATGGGTGAACCAAATAAGAAACCTGCCTCTGACTTTTCTTGCTCGAATGTGCCCCAGACACCTTTCTTGGTACCCATCAAAGTTCCCTCCCACAATTTCCCCTCAATTAACACATTTTCTTGCTGGCAGCTGGAATTCCTGTGAAATAGGCTGCTATTGGTGCTGAAAGCTGTGGGTTCAAATTAGTTGTTTAGTGTGTTGGGGCTCAGACCCCACCTCTGCTTTGTACTCAGTCTTTTGGGCATGGTTCTTTTCCATGCCTCCCATGGCAGCCATTTTGTGGTGGTGCCATGGTGGTGGCAGCTATTTTGTGATGGTGCTATGGGAGAAACAGGGCAGTTTCTCAAAGTAACAATGTGCCCTCAGCACAAAAAGGTTGCCTACCCCTGGAGCAAATCCTTGTCATGCTTCTGCAAAAGTTCCCTTTATTTCTGGGGTTGTTGAGTACGTATGTACACATGCAGCTTCATGTACATATGTGAACAAGCATATTCAGTACCAAAACTATGCATCTCTCTGCATCCTTAATTGCATTGGGCAGAAAAGCACCTGCCTTGGCTCATATGCAGCTTCTAGCTTATGTGGTAAGAACAAGAGTCAGTGTGGTGTAGTGGTTGGAGTGTTGGACTGGGACTTGAGAGATCCGGGTTCTAGTTCCCACTCAGCCATGAAGCTCACTGGGTGACTTTGGGCCAGTCACTGACTCTCAGCCTAACCTACCTCATAGGGTTGTTGTGAGGATAAAATGGAGAGGAGGAGGCCCAGGTAAGCTGTCTTGGGTTCCTTGTAAGTGGAAAAGAAGTGGGATTTAGTTGTAATAATAAATAATAACATGCTGAATCAAAGCCTAGAAAACAATTCCAGAACAGATTTTTTTTAATTTGCTGTACTTCCCCTTTTTCTAAGGGCAGATGGGGTGGCAAAAGAGATGCATGCCACATTATTTAAATAGACAAATATAAGTAAGTACATGTTTATTTATTTATATAATAAACCAGGGCTGATTGGGGCCCATTTCAAGAGGGAAAGCAGCAGCCTGCAGAGGGGTGCTGAACCATCACTCCAACTGCCGCTGCTCATCTTCACAGTCTCTCCACACCTCCCAGCTGCCTTTCTCCTAGCCAGACTCTGATAATGGAAATAAGATTTCTATTAAAAAGAACATTAATAAAAGTAGCCCTTTAGTTGTCATATTTTATTCTGAAAAGCTGAATGGATTACCTGTAGTATCTTAATGATACTTAAAAAAAGGGGGGGAAAAACATATAGGAAACATGGCAGTTGAGAATGCTTGTTCTCTTGTACTTGTGCTGTGACTTTCCCAGTCCTTCTATATACATTGTTGTTGAGCCAGGAGTGCTGGCTGTCCCCGAGGAACATGGAGCTGGGCAACACCAAGAGTATGTCCTGCTTATGGTATATATCTGGAGAGCTTGTCACAACTTTGCCATGGACATTTGTAGTTACATGGAAGTCTCCTGGAGGAAAGACTCTGAGGAGAGTACCCCACCATCAGGGGGCTGGTTTGTTTCAGTTTTTGTGTGCCCTGTAACTTGCACCTCCCTATATCATGAATCAGACAAGCACCTTCCTTGTTCTCATAACCCTATAATTTAATTTCAACATCCAAAGCTCAAGGGATGATGTGTTTCTTGTAAGAAGAGAATTGCTCCTTTTCCTGCACTAAGATGTGTTCAGCCTTGTAAGCAGATCTTTAACCACAAGGACTTGGTTTTTTCACTGTTAATGCAACCTCATTGCTTATCATTTCTTTAATCCAGAAAAAAAGAATGTTAATATTTTAAAACACGAATGCCATGGCAATCTGTCAGCTCTGAATTCCAACACAGATGTTGTTTTGCTGTTACAGACAATTATTCTGATCCTTATTTTTGATCCTTTTAAAAAAGCGGTCTCTCTCTCTCTCCCTCTCTCTATATATGTATATATATATATACACACACACACATACACACACACACACAAACTGATTTCTGTCCAATGAAATGAAATTACAATGTTTGTTTTAAAAGGTAAAGGTGTCCCCAACCAGTCGTGTCCGACTCTAGGGTGCGGTGCTCATCCCCGTTTCTAAGCCGAAGAACCAGTGCTGTCTGAAGACGCTTCCGTGGTCATGTGGCCGGCATGACTGAACACCGAGGTGCACGGAACGCTGTTACCTTTCCCGCCGAGGCGGCACCTATTCATCTACTTGCAATTTCTTGCTTTCGAACTGCTAGGTTGGCAGGAGCTGGGACTGAAGACGGGAGCTCACTCCGTCACGCAGCACTCAGGTCTCGAACTGCTGACCTGCCGACCTTCCAGTCTGCAGTTCAGCGTCTTAACCACTTTTAGTATCTAAGAAACAGAATTCATTTATGTATTAATAGAACTGAGGTTGAAAATCCATGTTTTCTTCAAACAGAATCTGTCAGCATGCCCATCTCAGTATATCCAGGACTTTAATAAGCCATCCGTTTATTGATGGTGTAGTTGGAGGCTTCCAGTGTCTAGCTAAAATTATCTTTGCCGCTACCAGCATGTTCATTATTAAAACCCTTACAGCAGGTTGAAATGTGCTATCGACCTTATTAAGTAAAACAGTGATAGGATTCATAGTAACATTAGTGTCTGTATTTGACATATCACACCCCACACTTGCCCCCTTATGTTTGATTTTGTCTGATTTATTTTCTGTCAGTCACACACACACACACACACACACCAGCAACTGTATGCTCAGCTAGATGAAGAGGAAGAAGACAAAAGCTGATGGTACATCGGAATGTGCATTGACATACAGATATCTGTCAGCACTGCATTACTCTCAGTGGGATGCACATTTTGCATTCTAATATGCATTCTAATCCACAACTTGTCAACATGCATGTGCTGGCCCACAACTATAGTGTGCATCAATTTGTGCAACCATTTTTCAGGAGAAATATCCCAACTTACATTCAACATTCTATGGTCCTTGGATCACTGAGCAGTCTTAGACCTCACTGGATTGGGGGGTTTTGTGTGTGTGTGTGGGGGCTCTTAAGTTTTTATTCCCGGCTGAGATTCTGATCACAGAGACTAGTTGGGGTGAAAAATGGCTAGGGGGTATTTCCACGAGAGAACTGGCAGGTGGGGAAAGGGTTAAATCCCAATTCTATCCCCAGGCTGGTGCATTAGAAATATAAAGCAAAGATGGCTTTGAAAATTTTGTTTTTGCCTCGTAACATGTGGTTCTGGTCTTAGTATGATCCTTAGATCTCTTATTCTGTACTGGTCCCACCAATAGAAATGTAGGCATGATGCCACAGTGTGTGCATGTGTGTGTGCATGTGCTCGTACAAACAGATTTGCATGAACTTTGCTTCCCTTGGTACGATGCCTATTTTCACCGTGGATGGAGTTCCATGTGGAAATGGATTGTGATTAGGGCACAACAGATGCAAGGATCCTGGGCAAACACAACCTTAGCAAGGCACAAAGAACAGGTCGCACTTAGGGTACAATCCTATGCATGCTGGCTGGAGAATGCTGGGAGTTGTAGGACTTTTTGCTTTCTATGCATACGATTGTGCCCTTAGAGGTTTACTTGATAGTGATCTAAAAGTATTCTGAAATATAACCATGACCTAGTTCAATATGGATATTCATTGTGAATGATGGCTAGACTATACGAGTTCTTATTATGTATCATATCACGTCAATATGAAGTTGACTCTGAATATTCCATTCAATACTAAATACTAGGGACTTGCACTAAATAACTAGAAGTTCACCTGTCTGGCAGGAGGATCTTAATACTTTCTGGAGATCTTCTCCTGTCCTGTCCAGGAGGACAAGAGGAGAAATGTGTGGTGCTCCACCCCCAAATTCCCTTGGTCCATTTAAATTTGTTTCAAATCTCAGCAGCACCTTGCATTGAGGTAAGATTGTGATATAATCATTATTTAACCAGTCTAACCTGTTTTCTTGCCTTGCATTCAATGTTTAAGTGCAGCTTTAATTAGTGCATGAGCCTCTTTCAGCCCAAGGTCTGAATTCCATGTTGGAGAAGCTCTTCGGGGCCACATCACAGAGTTGGTTGAGGCCAAAGCAAAAGGGGGCTGGGATGAAAGCAAAAGAGTCAGGCCAAAACACCAAAAAATACCACCATATCCTAGCTTAAAATGCCTACTGCCAGTAGCTAAGCCTTAGGAGAGGCATCTCAACCTTTTAGAATGAGGGAAAACCTGCACAAAAGCTGGGAAACTATAGGTGGTCTGGGGAAAGTCGGTGGGGCCAGAGGAAGAGGGCGTGTCCATCTGGGGGCTGGATTGGGACCCCATGCAAATGTGGCAGGTATTCTATCCCCTTCCTTCTGAATGCAGTGGTAGTACATCCCGCTCCCCCCCCAGACACATCTGCCTTAACTGGAATCAGGCTAGCATTGCTTACTTTGACTGGCAGAGGTCTCCAAGGTCTTTTCCAGCCTAGCTAGTCAAGGTCCTTTAAACTGGAGATGCTGAGGTTGAAACAAGGACTTTCTGCATGTAAAACAAATGCCATGCCACCATGCTATGGTTCCTCCTGAGTGGCCAATAGGTTCTCTTGAGCTATGGGTCTTCTTTGCAGGGATTATGAGAGAGAGAGAGAGAGCTATTCATTTCACCCAGACCACCTACTCCTCCTTAATTTTTTTGTCAGGATGAAAATTAGGGTTGCATAAAAGGGCCCTGTCACTGGGCTACAAATTCACAGCTGCTGGAGAAGACATCCTGTAAATCACTGTCCCACCTTTGAGAGCTGCAATAAATAATTCTAGGGAGAGTCTCACCCTTGGAACCAGAAGTTGCCTGAAACTGCTAGAGGCTGAACCAACAGACAAGTTGATATGAGAAAATAAGAAGGAATAAAGCAACCTATGCTGAAGCAGCAGAGAAACCTTATTTATGATCGTGTCAATGAACTGGTCCCAAACCTTTCTTCCAAGCATTAAGAAAGTCTTAACTTGGCCAGCTGTTTTCAAGGGTAGAGTGACAACTTATGCATCAACCAAAAGAGGACAACATTTGACACAGATTTGCATACAATTTGCATATGCTAATTCATATGTAGACATGCAAATTTAGAAATACTCACTATAATTTCAATGGAAATTCAAGCATCTCACCATAGTGGGGAAAATGGTGATGAGGTGATCTGAGTACCTGCTCAGTCTGCTGTCAAGTTATTAATGGAGATGGCTAGACAGCATCACTGAAGCAATGAATATGAACCTGAGCACACTCCGGGAGAGGGCGGAGGACAGGAAGGCCTGGCGTGCTGTGGTCCATGGTGTCACGAAGAGTTGGACACGACTGAATGACTGAACAACAGCAACAACTTTAAGGCCCATTATGTGTCTCTTCCTTCTTAGGGTTCTTTATCTTTAAGCTGGACTTGGACTTGATGGCCCTTCAAATAGAGGATGCCATCAACTAGAGGACCACCCTATGTAAAGTAGGACAAATTCCTCATTCTATGAAATCCGCTTTGTATAATAAATATTATCGCCTTTTAGGAAGAGCAAGCTGAAACTGGGAGAGTTAAATAATGTGATTATGGATTTCCACATCTTTTGCAGTAGGAACAAAATTGCTCATTTGTGTACTTTAGTTTCTGTACATGGACCGACATTTAGAATGCCACAGGAAGAGAGAAAGAAAAAGAGAGGTCCACAGAACACAGATCTTAGGCCTTCTCTTCCATTTCCCCATTTCCCAATGATCTCATCTTTCCACTCTCCTAAGCAACAGATCAGATCTCCCATTTCCTTAAAATTGAGGAAGTAACAGTTGTGTGAGGAGGATTCAGACTAGGACAATGGTACTGGGGAAGGGGTTAACCTTTCTTCTGAAGCTATTTTCCCAATGAAAATCACCTCTCCGCACACTTTACTCATTAGGGGAATATTGAATGGAAGCCCATACACATGTATGTTTTTCCTAATGGAGCAAATAGCAGCTGTCCCTCCCTCCCTCTCTGTGTTCACAATAAGTTGTGCAGGCCGCACATTTAAACTAGTGCCCTAACAATGCAATCCTAAAAAAATCTACTGAGAAGTCCCATGGAATTCAGTGGGACTTACTCCTGGATTTGTGTGTATTGGATCGCAGCCTAAAGGTGCAATCCAATGTATGTTTAGACAGAAATAAGTCCTACAACTCCCAACAATTATGATGAATGGGCTTCAACAATGGTTGAGTTTGTGCTTAGTTGCAGAAGTCAGTGGGTACAGCTAGGTAATTTCAGACCCTGGAACTAAGGCTGCAGTCTTATGACCCCTGGGATGGTGTTCCAGGGGCCATAGGAACAGTTGCATCTCAACCTCCAAGGACAGAGTGGTCTGACCTTGGTGGTGGAGCAGAAGATCTGACCTTGGATCCCCCCGCGACCATCATGGAAACATTCTTTCCAATGTCAGCACTCCAATGCAGGAAAGGGAGTAAGGGCACAATCCTATGCAGGATTTGACAGAAAAAAGTCATGCAACTCCCAGCATTCTCAGGTGGAGTTATAGGATACATTTCTGTCTAAACATACATAGGATTGCACCCTAAAGGTGTGTGTGTTTAAATATAGAGTCCTTCTTATCACTTCTTCTTTTTTAGCTGTAGCCAATTCCTTGTAGGTCTTTTGCTTTTAATCCTGCCTGCATTAGTATTAGATCATTTTTACCCCCCCACCCCATTTAAATATGTGGTGTCATTAACACCTGTGTGAAAGGAATATGATCAGATTAATTAAGGTGCCCTTCCAGCCTATATATTATAAAGTTAATGGATTTCTGAAGTGCTGTTTTGCCTTTCTAGGCTGATCTTTCCATGCACAGGAGGGATGAGGAGGACATGGTATCCATAGCAATATGCAGCTCAAATCTTTATATAGCACACAAGTAGTAAATGTGCTCATATTCTTTATTTCTTTCATATTCACCATTTTCAGAAGCCATAACAGTCTTGCTAAATGTTTGGTATCATCCACTGACTTGCTATATTAAAGGTCTTGAGCCTCCACTCTTCCAGCACATTGTTCATCACCAAGAACATCCTTCCTGGCAAGGGTATGTTTAATTAATGCCAGAACAATGGCCTGGGTTGGTCTTGACTCTTGAACCAGCAGCCTATGCTCCACAAAAACAATCTGTGGCAGCAGTGTGCTGAACAGCACATACTTTCATCTCACCATCCCCAGTAAATAGCAGTTAATGGAATAGTCTTCCTAGTCTGTTCCCCAATTCCCATGATTTCTCTTAGTGGACTGGTTCTGATGTAATGATAAGCCAGGGTTCCAGGAATCTGGCTTATCATTATGTCTGAACTGGGCCAACATCTCCCTCAGAGTAATGGAATGAAAAACAAAACAAAAAGCCTTGAAAAATCATGCTTTTTAAAATCAGAAGTACCACTGTATTCAGTGACTAGGTTCACACAACATGCTACCCCATAGTGGTTGAGTGTGGGTTGTTGTTGAACTGTGGGTTGCTCGTTGAACTGTGCGTTAGCGTATTGTCTGAACCCAGGACATTTTCTGTGGGGCAGCTCGTTAACAATGCAGTGTGGCTTATTTTTCTTGCACAAGCCACCTTGAAAACCTATGGTTTGTTGTTTGGTTGATCAGGGTGGTTAACAAGCTACACTGCGTAGTTAACAAGCCAACCTGTGGAACGTGTCCTGGGTACAAACAAGATGGTAATCCATGGTTCAACAACAACCCACACTCAAGCACCAAGTGTGGTTTAGTGTGTTGTGTGAACAGCCCCAGTGGGACATGCTCCCAAGGAAAGCACACAGACCGACCTGTGAATAAGTCCCATTGAACTTAATGAGACTTACTTCTGAGCAGACATGCACACTATTGCACTGTTAGTTTCCTTCTACACACCTGGAATATTCCACCTTCTTACTTGCTATATGAAAAAGTAAAAACCAAGAAACTAGGGTATATACATAGATATTTGCATTCATGTGGATAATAACCCAGAATCCATGCTTAAAAACATATGTATTATATTATGTTTTCTCTTGATCAGTCTATTAAGAAATACAGTTGGCATTCCTCAAGCAGATATTCATTACTGGCTGCTGGTGGTACATATTTTTCCACCCTTCCTTTCCCAAGAGAAGGTTGTGACAAGGGAAATCTTATATTTCATTCTGTCAAATGTGCTGAAGCACCTTGGATAGCTCCTTCAGAGTTCTGACTGGTTCTGACTGAAACCTGGAATGCATTCATTGTCCCATTGACATCTGAGTCACCAGCCTCCACTGGTATGACTGCCTTGCTCTGTTCTTGCTTATATTTTTGGCTGGCACTGCAAATGTACCCTTCTATTATGTGGGGCCAATTCAAGTATTTCAAGGGGGAACTCCCATACCACTATCAGCAGAACACATGATGTGTATTGCTTTGATTACGAGGGAGAATCAATCTCCTCCTTGAGGAACTGTCAACTGTAGAGTGTGCAAACCCCACACAACTCTAGATACTAGTCTACAACAGGGATGGGGAACCTCAGGCACAGGGGCTAAATCTGGCCCTGCTGGAGTCCCAGTACGGCTCTCAAGGTTTTTCCAGATAGAAATGCTCCCTTTTGAAGATTTTCCTCCTACCTTTGGGGAAATTTGCACATATTTAATGCTATTTTTTTCACTTCTGGGGAGATCCGCACAAATGTAACCTAACGGAAAAAAATTGTAGAGATTTGTGCAAATTCACTAAAGTGCAGTAGTTCCTGCAAATTTGCACAAATCCCCCAAAAGGTGAAAAAAAAAAAGTTGTCACTGACTAGAGAGGCGATGAAGTGGAGGATTAAGTTGACAAGTGTCATGTATTGGAGGAGGAAGGAGGGAGGTGGCACTAACGGGATTGCGAGGAGTGACCAGTTTTTTTGCCACTCTTGCCAGGTGGCTCTGTTGCCCTTTCCAACAAACCACCCAGAAGCCACTCTGCTGGGTTCAGATGTCACAGCAAGCCATTTTAAAAAGACACTACCCTGAACAACCCAACAAGTCATGGGTTGTCAGGGTGGCTTGGGCATGGTTAAGAAACGATGCTGAGGAAACTGTGCCAGGTTCAGACATCATAACAAGCCACCATGAAACAAACAAGGATGGCAACCCACAGTGGGTTGTCGTGTCATGTGAACTGGTGGATACAAGAGACAAGGCCTTTTTAATAGAACTGCCTAGAATAAGAATGGGCAACTTGTGGCCTCCAGATGTTTTGGCCTACAACTCCCAACGTCTCCCACCATTAGCTATGCCGGCTAGAGCTGATGGGATTTGTGGGCCAAAACATCTGGAGGACCACAAGATACCCACACCTGGTCTGGGAAATACACACACATACGCACACACTGCATATATAGAGAGATGAAGACGAAGAAGAAGAAGAAGAAGAAGAAGAAGAAGAAGAAGAAGAAGAAGAAGAAGAAGAAGAAGAAAAGTAGGGCTGTGCAGGGATCCCCCAACCCGCTTCGGAGGATGATTCGGAACTACTGAATCGGCCCTGACCCACCTTGGCCTGATTAGGACCCCGTCTGACCCACTTTGGACTCTGGTTCCAAAGCGAGGTTTGGAAGTCCGAATCAGCACCCCCCAGCTGCGCGAGCCCCAAGATGTTGGAGAAATCCGCCACAGACTCCAGTGAGGCCGGATTCTTTAGAATCCACCCCCCTGGAGTCTGTGGCAGAACGGACTTCCCCCCCCAGAATCCCCCCCAGGACGGACCTACCCGACGACGGTGGCGGCTGCGGTGGTAGCTCCAGGTTGTCTTCTGGCTGCAAATGGCGGCCGTTGTAGTGGCCACCATTTGCGTGCCTGCATTAGGCCATGATAGGCTATGTAAATACTTATGTAGCCTATCATGTCCTAATCCAGGCACGCAAATGGCAGCCGCTACGACGGCCACCATTTGTGGCCGCAGTGGCCCGGCCAAAGCCGGAAGTCTAGCTGTGCGGCTCTGCGGCCTTGCTGCTGAGAGAAGCCAGCTGGGGAGGATTCTGGGGGGGAGGGACAGATTGCCTCCCCCCCCCAGCTGACCCTGTCAGCAGACTGGTAAGTGGGATTAGTACATCCCTAAAGCAGACCCACTTCAGCTCAGAATTTAGATCTGGAGCCGAAGCGGTGCACAGCTCTAGAAAAAATAAAAGAAAAGAAAAAGTAGGGATGTACAAAAGTGACTTACCTTTAACGAAATTTGATTCGAGGTGGGGGGGAGGCGCTCCATCCCTCCCCCCCCGAAATTCTGGCAGGGGGGAGGCGCTCCATCCCTCCCCCCCGAAATTCTGGCGGGGGAAGGCGCTCCGTCCCTCACCCCCAAAATTCTGGCCGGGGGGGGAAGGCGCTCCGTCCCTCCCCCCCCAAATCCTGGCCGGCCGGGTGTGCAAATGACGGCGGCCATAGCCGCTGCCGTTTGCGTCCCTGCAGTCAGCCGTGATAGGCTACGTAAATGTTTACATAGCCTATCACGGCTGATTTAAAAAACAAAACAAAACGTGCGTACGCAAATGGCGGCGCCCATGGGCTACGTAAATCTACATAAAGATTTACGTAGCCTATCATGGCTAGATTTTAAAAAAATACCGTGATAGGCTACGTAAATGTTTACGTAGCCTATCACGACTGATTTAAAGGGGAAAAAACCATGCGTACGCAAATGGCAGCGCCCATGGGCGCCGCCATTTGCGTTCCTTATTTTGACACATCTTGGTCAACGTAAACATTTATGTAGACTATGACGAAAATAAGGGGAACGCAAATAGCATAGCATCTACGCTATTTGCGTTCCCCTTATTTTCACCGTCTCAGTCTACATAAATGTTTACATAGACTAAGACATGTGAAAATAAGGAACGCAAATGGCAGCGCCCATGGGCGCTGCCATTTGCGTACGCATGGTTTTTTCCCCTTTAAATCAGTCGTGATAGGCTAGGTAAACATTTACGTAGCCTATCACGGTATTTTTTAAAAATCTAGCCGTGATAGGCTACGTAAATCTTTACGTAGCCTATCATTTTTTTTTTTTTACTGGAAATGGCGGCGGTGGCAGCCAGTCAGAAGACCGGCCGCCGCTGAACTGCTGCCGAACCGCTGCCGGAGCCGCCGCCGCCGCCAGGAGGATTCGTCCAAGGTAAGTCCTGTCCCGGGGGGGCGGGGGGGGGGCAAACCGTCTCGCCACCAATTTCGGAGGGGCCGAATGCGCTGGCATTCGGCCTCCCTGAGATTCGTGGTGAAATTCTCTGACATCCCTAAGAAAAAGACAGTTATTTTCAGGTATGTGGATAAAGCTTGATTCAACCATTCAGAGAAGCTGATATGCACAGAAATTGCTGGGAATTGTGAGATTTCAAATATAGCTTTCTTTAGGAAAATGTTGGCAGGAAAGCTTCACAAGAGAAAAGAAAGTTAAGGGTATATTTTCCTTGAACTTCAGCTTCCCTGTGCAACTGCTATGTGCCCTTCCCTCTGACATGTTGTACTCTCACCACATAGGAAACTTCTCTGAAGTGACATGAGGATGTTCATTTGTCAATAGCAATGCTGTCAACCAAAGTCTTCATGGATCTGCCTGACAAAGCTAGTTAGCTGGTTCAGAAGTAATCCTCTAGTGTGCCTACCCTTTTGAGGGGTGGGGTTTAAACATGGGTGCTGCAGCCTTTACCACATCTCTATAGATAGACTCTAGATATCAGAGGGTTCAATTTTCCAACTGAAGTAAGGGCAGAAGAATAACTGTCAGCAGCCTGGTGTTAGGGCAACATTCCCATTTGACATAAAAAAATGTGACTCCTGCAAGTCACGCTCATGTCCAAAGACACAGCAAGCAAGGAGGAATATACATAACTCAGAGATTATCCAGAGACTTGCACCCTGTGTTTTTGGCTTGGGGCTGTAGCTGTGCAGTGCAAGCTGTTTGAGCCGTGGGCCTCCCTGGCAGCTGTGCAGGTCAGAGAAGAAGAGAGCATACTGAAACAGTCCACCTATTTGAACACCAGGGATTAAGGACACACAGAGTCTTTCTGCATGATCAGTTCAAGTTTGCATCAGATTTGTTTCAGCCATTGTAGGAACAGGCGCAGCATAGTAGACAGAGTGTCAGACCTGCACTTTCATCAGCTGTGTTCTGACCCACTCTCGGTCATGACCCTTACTGGGGTGACCTTGAGTCCATCACTATCTCTCGGGGTTGTTCTGAGGATAGAAGGAGATACTCATCAGGTATACCACCCTATGCTCCTTGGAGGAAGGATGGGATACCAATGCAATACATGAGCATTCTCTGGCAAATCTCTTTTCAATAGAAAACTTGAAATTCCCCCCTTAAAAAATGGAACAAAACCAAAAAGTAGCTACATGTAATTCACACATAATGGGAGGGTGCATATATATATATATTGGGGGGGGGGGAGAGAGAGAGAGAGAGAGAGAGAGAGAGAATATAGATGTGCACGAACACTGGAGAAGAATATACAGCCTTCAAAAAACTGAATACAATGAAATAGAAAGCAGAAAGTTCACAAAATGCATTCTGCAGCGAAAGGGACAGTCTCACTGGTGTCTGATGCTTTTAAAGGGTGCTGGAGTGGCACATTCTATAAAGGGTACAGGCAGAGCCAGAAGTTTCTCTTTCTCTCTGCCTGCCGCTTCCTTTTCATAAGAACATAAGAGCCGTGCTGGATCAGACCAAGGGTCCATCTAGTCCAGCAGCATTCTATTCACACAGTGGCCAGCCAGCTGTCAATGGGCAATCCACAAGCAGGACACGAATGCAACAGCACCCTCCCGCCCATGTTCCCCAGCAACTGGTGTACATAGGCATACTGCCTCATCAGGACTAGTAGCCATTGATAGCCTTCTCCTCCAGGAATTTATCTAACCCCCTTTTAAAGCCATCCAAATTGGTGGCCATCGCTACATGCTGTGGTAGCAAATTCCATAGCTGAACTATGCACTTGTGAAGAAGGACTTCCTTTTGTCTGTCCTGAATCTCCCACTGATAAGCTTCATGGAATGACCCCGGGTTCTAGTATTATGAGAGAGGGAGAAACAAGTCTCCCTATCCACATTCTCCACACCATGCATAATTTTGTACACCTCTATCATGTTTACCCTTGCCCACCCTTTTTCAAGTTAAACAATCCCAGCTGTTGTAACCTTCTCTCATAGGGGAGATGCTCCAGCCCCTTGATCATTTTAGTTGCCCTTTTCTGCACCTTTTCCAGCTCTACAATATCATTTTTTAGGTGTGGTGATCAGAACTGTACACAATATTCCAAGTGTGGTTGCACCATAGATTTGTATTAGTGCAGCATGATCTTGGCAGTTTATTCTCAATTCCTTTCCTAGTTATGCCTAACATGGAGTTTGCCTTTTTTTTTTTTTTTTTACAGTGGCCATACACTGCATTGACATTTTCATCAAGCCCTGACACTGCCTTTGCTCCCTGTTCTGCTGCCTGCTGGGGGAGGGAAAGATTGCTCTTGCCAGAGGTGTGAACTGATTGCTTGCAGAGAAATTAGACCTTAGGGCTGCAGGCTGTCCACCCCTGTCCTAAAATGTCTAAAGCAGGGCTCCACAACCCATGGCCTGCAGGAAGCATATGGTCCTTGGCCACTCTTGGTGCAGCCCATGGAATTGTGGGGACCCCACCCACCTTCCCAACATGGGAAAGCCCTCTCTCCTCTCTGATCACTGATTGGAGACAAGACAAGGGTGGCCTTTCCCTAGCTCGTGCTAAGAAGGAAATTTTGCTCTTATCTCTGATCACTGATTGGAGATAAAGGCAGTGCTACTCTTGCTAGCACAGGAACATCCCCCTCCCCATCTCCAGTCAATGATCCAAGATAAAGGCAGGGGAAACCCTGGAGCCTCCCCACCCTCAACCCAGTGATCCTACTGCAAGACCACTGGAATGAGGGTGAGGTTAAAGCCTCCCCCCAACCCCAGTGATGGCTCCCCCACCCCAATGATCTTTGCAGGATCACTGGGATGGGGGCTAGGGTGTGTGTGTGTGTGTGTGTATGTACACACACATGTGTACAGCCCCTGGGCCCTCACCAATCCCAGATCTTGAGACCAAAATATTATGCACCCCCAGTCTACAGTAATATCACCGAATCAATTAAGTAGGCACTGGTGAAAGATAATGGTGTTGCTTGTCACTGTCCATAACATAGAGGAAATCCAGTAAGTCACATGTATAACCACATTCCAGGTGGGAATTCCCAAAGCAATGGATATACTATTGGGGACGTATGTATCCCCACCACTGAAAAGTAACCAAGGGAAGATGCTTGTATTCCATAAGACCAATGAATAATAATAGCTCATATGCTGTGCTAAAACCAATCTCCTAGAAAGCTTCTAATTGCAGCTGTGTTGGAGAATACCATTCCAGTAGGAAACAATTCCATCTGGCAGGTCAAGATGTGGAACTGCTGGTATCTGGCATACCAACAAGGAAATGTCATAGTAGCATAAGTCTTAAAAACAGTATTGCTGAATAGGAAATAATGTTGGCTTGATTTCAGATTTTCCCCGGTAGCCTTTACCAATGGAGCTACTGGGTTTCTTTAGATGGAATGCAAAACTGAATTATATTATTATTATTATTATTATTATTATTGTTGGTGGTGGTGGTGGTGATTACATTTCTGTCCTGCCTTTCTTCCAAAGAGCATAGTCTGATGTACATGGTTCTTTCTCCCGTCTGCATCCGAAACTCACAACGATTTGTGAGGTAGGTTAGACTGGCAGAGAGAGACTAGCACAAGGCCATCCAGTGAAGCTGCATGGCTGGTCTGGGGATTTGAACTCAAGTCACTGCTATCTAGGGATGTACGGATTGTGTAAAATCCATTCTGTCTGTGTTTCACAGATTCTCAGGAGCCTTTTGTTCCATCGTTTACCAGTCGCTGGAATCTGATTATTTTTATTTCTGAATTTGTGCAGCATTGTATTTGCACAAATGCACATTTGCAAATCTTGCACATGCAAAAATATGCAAATGCTCCCAAAATGTGCATTTTCATGCTTTAGCCTATGGGGGAAATGCACAGTTTTGGCCAGGTCTTTTAATTTTGTGTATTTTTCTATAATAAAATTTGCACAAAATTTGAGACAGTTAGAAGACTGGTCCACAAATCCGTGGAGTCCGCCTGACAGGGGAAAACCTAGTCTGCTGCAGAATTCATGGGTCAGATTCATGAAAATCCCAACTCATTTGGTTCCACTGCAGAATTCTCAAACATCCCTACTGTTATCCTAGCCCAATGCTCTAACCATTACACCATGCCGGCTTTCAGTAATGGTATATCATAAGGGAATCACTGGTGATTTACTTCTACAGGGTTACAAAAACTTTTATAGGTGTTCCTAATCAGTGGCTGTGTACCCATGTAATGGTAAACAATTTTATAGACCACCAACCTACAAAACATGCACTGGGTAACAAGACCAAAAAAAAGGGAAGGAAGGAAGAAAGAAAGAAGAGAGAGAGGAAAGGAAAATATCCCTGTCTTGGTCCTGCTTTTTATGCAAACGTTACAAAATGGAATTAGTGATTGAATGACTTTGTGATGAGGTTTAAGGAATGATAAAGGTTCAGTCCACTGAGTCATTTCCTCACAGCCTTTGAATAGTGATAGCAGGCATGGAGAGCTTTTGCTAATGGCAATGGCCATGTATCTAAATGTTTTTATTCTGTAAGCTGCTTTGGGAAGACCATGGTTGTGAAATAAATAAACAAAGAAACAGGGACCCAAGTTGACTGCGCAAGGGATAAATATGATGAAAACAACCCTTCTCTCTCCAACTTTGGCTTTCTTCACATGGAGCTTTTACCCTGTGATTGAGGTTACTCCTTCATGGAAGTTTGCAGGATCTTTACATGACACCATGAACCTCCAAGCCGTCTCCTGCACTAAATGCCCTTTGTTCTGTTTTTAAATAGATCGCAGATAATGAGCTATCAAATTACCCCATTGTGTTCTGCTTGAGTTCCCTCTATGAAAAGAGGAAAAGCGGCAAGAACAGGAGTGAGATCAATGAAAGATAATGGAAGACTCAGATATGGGGAGAAGGAGGGGGAAAGGGGAGGGGGAAAAGGAAGCAGGTGAAAAGGGGAGATGTGATCCTTCATTTAAAACAGAAGCAGAAAGCCCTGTTTTAAATGCAGGATTTTAGGCTGGTGTAAACATGCCCTTTGTCTACCTGACATGGGAATTGCTCTGTAAACCAGACTCCCATGGTGTCCTTCTTATGGAGTCAATCTTCAGAGTAGAGTCACACTTTGCAAAGACTAAAAGCAATTGATCTGCCCTGTAAACCCAAACATCTTATCACACAATTTACTGTGAGAGACAACAGCTATGATGTTTACAGTAAGCATTCTATTAAAAAATGCCTACTTATTACTTTTTTAAAAGAAAAGCAAATGCAATAAAAACTTCTCAGGTATGGAACAAGCAATAACGATATTGATTCTGGTCAGGAAGATGGTTGCAGCAATTTTGCTAATACCACAGGACTACCAGTTTCTTTCACAACTTTACTGCTGTGACTGCAGATTGCTTCTCTTCTTCCATCCATATTATTCTAACTGCCTTCCCCTGTGTTTGCCCTTTTCCTATTTTCTTTTAAAAAGAGCTACAGCATGTTTGTGCAAGACAAACAATATATTTTGTCATGATTCACTGTTTCATGCAGGACAAGAAGAAAAATTGCACTTGCATCACCTTTACATCTGCATATGAAAAGCCTTTTTAATAATGTTTTTTTTTAATTCTATTTTTTTCCAGCTGGGCATTAGCTGTTGATCAAGTTGCTATGTGTGTCAGTGTGAAGAAGAAATCTTTTTATCATCAGCTTTTGACAGTGATGGTAGAGATGGCAAGTGAGGGAGCTTCTGCCGTTATTCTACAAGAAAGTCTGTGCTATAATATCAGGATGCTAACCAGAGAAAAGGATTTCTTCAAAATACATGTTTCTAGGAAAATTTCTTAGGTTTTCATTTTCTTTTCTCACCCCCCTCTTCTGCCCCAGAAAAAGAAGCCCAGTTTTCAGAATTTTCCTGAATATACTCCACTGGAAGTTTTGTGTGAGACAACCACCACTCCTACCTATTGCTTCTCTCCGCACGATGCCCTGGGACAATGTTGGGTTTGGGGTATTGTGAAGGATGCAAAATGGTGACCAGGTTCTGCCAGCCAGTTGCTGCTGTTCTTCTTTCTACTTGCAGCAGCAGCAAAACCCCAAAACAAACACAACACAAACCCTCAGGAAAGAAGAAAGCAGCTGAATAACTGCAGCTGTTAATGGCGAGCCCCACTCCCAGGAGTAACGGGACAAAATGGTCTCACCATTTTCTCTTCCCACATACAGGGTGGATAATTTCAAAAAGCCATTTGTGTTCAGCACTAGTAAATAGCACACCCTGGAAATTACTGCTTTGTGCAGCCTTCCCCAACCTGGTGCCCTGCAGATATTTTGAACTACAATTCACATCAACCCCAGCCAGCATGGCCAATAGTCATGGATGACGGAAGCTGTGGTCTAGCAGACACCAGGGAAGACAGGCTTAGTATAAAGAAATAGTATGGGGCAATGGTGTAGTGGAACCAGGGCTCAAAAGAACACAGCACCAGCTCTTATTTTTTTATTAGCAGAGATGATGACGTCTTCTGCCACTCCCCTCAGAAGCCCCCATTCCCTCTGAGATTAGCTATAAATCTTGAAGTAGCTGGGGAGGAATGAATTTTCTCAACAGCAATATATTGTTCCCCGCTGTAATGCAAAGTATTTTGGGGTGACTTGAATTGGCAGTTGAGACCCATTGTCTTTACAAAATAGAGATGTATGAAAATTTAGTTTTTGCTTACAAAATGTGTGAGCATGTCACATTTGAAGCTCTGAATGCAAGCACAGTGAAGACCCACCCACAGCCTCCCCAGAGACACCAGCAGCCACAGATACCAGCAGCAAATAGCAGCAGCATTGGGCAGCAGCGTTAAAGAGCAGGGAGAAAAGGGCAAATGTAGGTTTTATCTGCTCCTTGTTAGCTGCTGTTCTCTTTTATCTCTTTTATCTTTCATCTTTTATATTCTTTTATATTGTTGTATATTTTATATCTTAACATTTTAATATGTGCCTGGGAGGTCTATTGAGCAACTCAGGTGGTCGGGGAGGTGCCACCATAACTGTGGTCATGGGCAGGGAGAGGTATGGCGTTGGGGGATTAACAGGCCAGCTGAGGAGGAGAGGGGCTAGACACCTTACAGCTGTCCCCTCTTCTGGTTCATCTCCGAACTTGATGGTTCCTGGCAGCCTTACCAGTCTGCCCTCGGGCCTGGTGGTGCTGCTGCTGAATGCCAGGTCGGCCCAAAATAAAATCTCCCTCATCCATGATTTGATTGTGGATGAGGGGGCTGACCTGGCATGTATTACTGAGACCTGGGTGGGGGAACTGGAAGGGGTCAGTCTCTCCCAGCTGTGCCCTCCTGGGCACTCAGTGCAGCACCAACACCGACTCGAGGGTCGGGGAGGGGGGGTTGCCGTGGTCTATAGGAATTCAATCTCCCTCTCTAGGCTTCCTGCTTATTCAAGTGCAGATCTTGAGTGTTTGTACTTTGTGTTGGGTACCCGGGACAGATTAGGGATTCTGTTGGTGTACCGCCCACCCCGCTGCCCATCAGACTCCCTGCCTGAGCTGACAGAGGTGGTCTTGGACTTGGTGTTGAGGACCCCTAGGATGATGGTCCTGGGGGATCTCAACTTCCATGCTGAGGCTGCTGTATCCGGGGTGACTCAGGACTTCATGGTTGCCATGACAACCATGGGGCTGTCCCAACATGTCATTGGCCCAACGCATATTAAAGGACACACGCTTGATCTGGTTTTCTCGACTGGGCAGGAGGATGGTGATCTGAAAGTGGAGGAATTAACATCTGTCCCTTTGTCATGGTCAGATCACTTCCTACTGAGGTTTAGACTCCTGGCAGCCTTCCCCCTCTGTAAGGGTGGGGTACCTATTAAAATGGTCCACCACCGGAGATTAATGGATTCCGATGGATTCCAGAGGGCTCTGGGGGATTTTCCTGCTGGTATGGCTGGTGCTCCTGTCAAAGCCCAGGTCGCTCTGTGGAATGCAGAGATGACTTGGGCGGTTGACACGATTGCGCCCAAGCACCCTCTCCCTCTGAGCAGAGCCTGGCCAGCTCCTTGGTATACACCTGAGCTGAGGGCAATGAAGCAAGAGGGGAGATGGCTAGAACGCAGGTGGAGGAAAACTCGTGCTGAGTAGGGGTGGGCGGATTACTTATCTGGCTCCGTTCCGGGGATCCGCAGTGGGGGGGGGAGGCGATCCGTCCCTCCCCCTGGGAATCCTCTCCAGCTGGCTCTGCTCCATGAAGAGTTCAGAGCACCGTCTGGTCCAGTTTTATTGGATGAGTTTCAGTTACTGAGGCCTGAGGATGCGGACAATTCATAGGGATGTATGAAACACTTACCTGGTTTCATCCAGGGACATCCATCCGTGGTGGGGGGGAGGCGCTCTGTCCCTCTGCCCGAAATCCTACCCCGGCAGGCTCCGCTCCGCAGCGACTCCATGGAGCTGCCGGCCGGGTGCATCTGTACGGCAGGTCTGCGGATGGAAATGGTGGCTGGGGTAGCGACCGCCATTTGCGTCCCTTCACTGAGCTGTGATAGGCTATGTAAATATTTACGTCACCTATCACGGCTCAGCGAAGGGACGCAAATGCCATAGCTGCTGCCATTTGTGTCCCCACTTTTGCCGTGATAGGCTACGTAAATATTTACATAGCCTATCACGGCAAAAGCGGGGACGCAATTGACGGCTGCTATGCCATTTGCGTCCCTGCTCTGAGCCTTGATAGGCTATGTAGATACTTAGGTAGCCTATCACGGCTTGCCAGGGATGCAAATGGTGACAGGCATAGCTGCCGCCATTTGTGGCCACAGCCCAGCAGTGCCTGGAGCTGCCAGAGCTGCCACTGCCGCCGGAGCCACCGCCGCCACTGCCACCGCCACCACCGCTGGAGCCACAGCCAGGTAGGCTCCATTTCACGGGGCTTTTGTGGGGTGGTGGGGCAGGTTGCTCCATTCCACCACAGATTCTGGGGGGCCGAATTCACTGGAATTTGGCCTCTCTTGGATCTGTGGCGGAATTCTCTAACATCCCTAGGACAAGGTGCTTGGCCAAGTCCGATCGACCACTTGTGTGCTTGACTCTTGCCCTTCATGGCTTATTAAATCAAACATAGAGGGGATGTCCGGCTGGGTCCAGGAGGTTGTAAATTCCTCCTTGAGAGAGGGAGTGATGCCGGCTGCTTTAAAAGAGGTGGTAATTAGACCACTCCTGAAAAAGCCTCACCTGGACCCAGAGGATGTTAACAATTATAGTCCAGTGGCCAACATCCCCTTCCTGGGCAAGGTGCTTGAGCGGGTCATTGCAGGACAGCTCCAGGCACTCTTGAATGAAATGGATTATCTAGATCCATCTCAATCGGGCTTCAGGCCTGGTTTTGGAATGGAAACTGCCTTGGTCACCCTGTGGGATGACCTCTGCCAGGAGAGGGACAGGGGGAGTGCGACCCTGTTGATTCTCCTGGACCTCTCAGCGGCTTTCGATACGATCGACCATGGTATCCTTCTGGATAGGTTGTCTGGGTTGGGAGTTGGAGGCACTGCACTACAGTGGTTCCGCTCCTACTTGGATGGCCGATTCCAGAAGGTGGTGCTGGGGGATTATTGCTCTGTGCCATGGCAATTGTGCCATGGGGTTCCACAGGGCTCTATTTTATCCCCCATGCTGTTTAACATCTACATGAAACCGCTGGGGGAGGTTATCCGGAGGTGTGGGCTGAGGTGCCATCAATATGCGGATGACACCCAGCTCTACCTCTCTTTTTCATCAAACCCAGGTGAGGCAGTGCCTGGACACGGTAATGGACTGGATGAGGGCCAATAAACTGAAACTCAATACAGACAAGACTGAGGTACTGTTAGTGGGCGGTTCATCTGCCCGGCTAGGTGATATTCAACCTGTTCTGGAGGGGGTTGCACTCCCCCTAAATGATCACGTTGGTAGTTTGGGGGTGCTCTTGGATCCAGAACTGTCACTTGAGGCACAGGTTAACTCAGTGGCATGGAGCACTTTTTATCAGCTTAAGCTGGTATACCAACTGCGCTCTTATCTGGACAGAGATAGCCTAGCTTCAGTTATCCATGCTCTGATAACTTCTCATCTGGATTACTGCAATGCGTTATATGTGGGGCTGCCTTTGAAAACGGTCCAGAAACTTCAGCTGGTCCAAAACAGGGCAGCAAGATTGTTAACAGGGACTGGCCAGCGAGCTCATATTACGCCAGTACTTTTCCAGCTGCACTGGCTGCCAGTGCATTTCTGGACCCGATTGAAAGTGCTGCTATTAACATTCAAAGCCCTGAATGGCTTAGGGCCAGGTTACCTGAAGGATCACCTCCTCCCATATGTGCCTGCCCAGACCTTAAGATCATCCTCAGCGGCCCTCCTCCGTGAGCGCCTGCCAAAGGAAGTGAGGCGGATGGCTACTAGGAGGAGGGCTTTTTCTGCTGTGGCACCCCGGCTGTGGAATGAGCTCCCAAGTGAGGTTTGCCTGGCACCTACAATGTATTCCTTTTGGCGCCAGGTGAAGACCTTTTTATTTTCCCAGGCATTTTAGCATTTTAGCTTTCTAGACTTCTAGTTTTGCTGTTTTAAATCTGTATTTTAAATTCCTGCACTGCTGCTAGGTTTTATTGCAGCTGTATTGTTATATTGTGGTTTTAATGTTCTATATATTTTAAATTGTTTTATTGTGTGCCATTTGGTTTTAATTTTTGTGAACCGCTCAGAGAGCTTCGGCTATTGGGCAGTATAGAAATAAATAAATAAATAAGCAAGCGAGCAAGCACAAGCACATGGCACAGGGGTTGTTCTTAATGCTTCTAGACACTGCTATTGCATTTTATATATCTGCACTGCTGCTAGATTTACTCTTGTTATATTTTAATTCTGTAGTTTAAATCTATTAGATTTTATATTATATTTTCTGTTATGTTTTTGTGGTTTTAATTCTGTGAACTGCCCAGACAGCCTTGACTACTGGGCAGTATAAAAATGAAATAAATAATATTAATAATAACATCTGCCAAAATTATTCAGAAATTGTTGAATGCATGCTCACATTCGGCTCATTCCCAATTGCCAGTTTGATATGCACAAATTTGCACAAATTTCCTCTGTGGCCTGATTCAGCCCTGCTTCAGTCTGTGGAGGAAAGTTGAGCAAATTAGTAAAATTTGGGAAAACTGGTGCAAATCTCCAGTTCGATCACTGCTCAATTTGCACAAGTTTCCCATTCATGTGGAGAGAGCAGTGATTGCAAACGTGAATAGGAATCAGTCACGAGATGAGAAGTGAGACAATGTCTGGAGAACCCTGCTAATATCGAACATTGCTCATTCCCCCATCACTCTACAAAAGATCTGCTCTTGGTGGAGATGAAGACTGCTAGAACTGGTTTGTGTATTTTTATTTATTTATTTACAACATTAATATACTGTTCCACATCTAAACGGATTCTGGAGCAGTTGATATGGGTCAACACAGCTGCCTGAATATTTGGGCTCTCCTTGGTGGTGTGGCTATGGGGCATATCTAGGGAAGTCTGTCATTGGGAAATCTGTTTCTGAGCAATTTGCTGAAATTTCTGAGCAATTTGTGCAAATTATGGCCAAATTAGTGCAAATTGCTCAGAAATTTGTGCAATTTGCAGAACACCCCCCCATGTACAAAATACCCAGAAAATCTGTAATCTGGCCCAACTCACTGCAAATGGAGTCAGCTGCTGCAGCTGGAACTGAAATGAAGTCCATGGGTGGGTGGGTGGGACGAGCCTAGGAAAACTATTCAAACTCCACCCTGCAAATGAATTTCTCTGACATCCCTAGGAATATCATGATGATCCCTAGGAATATCATGATGAGTGCCTGCACTTCAAAACTTACCACTGCACTACTGGTAAGGGGATTTGATGAGTGAATTTTTCATCAGCTTTTACAAACAGAACTTTTAAGTTCAACATGAATCAACAAGAAAACAGCCTGGTTCAAATGTAATGCACCCCTGCTGTCAGGTTTTCTTTAGCCCCCACTTTACGTCAACGCTGAAAGCAAACACAGATGAGAAGCTTCAGTCTACAGCTTTTAATCCATTACTTCACAGGGTCATACAGATGCACATTCTCAGTGACTCTCTGTCTACAAAGGAATGCTTTCAGGGGATTCAAAAGGTAGTTGCAAGAGTTGTCCACCATTTGAAGAGGGAGGCAGTCTCACTAGCCTAACTTAAGGCGGGGAGGTCCCTCTCTCTCGTGAGGCCTCTAAGTTCGCTTTTCACACAAGGCAATTGGGTAGACCGTCTAAGTTCTGCCCCTGCCTTCTCTCTCTTTGCTCTGTGTCTGCATCTGGTGTCTATTAGGTCAGACTCTCCAAACCTCGCCTCCTCCTGTTCGTTACCTATCATGGCATGGTTGTGAAGAGGGACCCTCATCCTCAGCCAGCTGGGCATTTGTAACCTGAGAAGCTGGCCTAGTCATGTCTGGACAAGCCTGGGAAAACACTTCCCCCATGTTTGGCAGTTCTCCTTTGGAATCTGAACTGCTATCCCACTCTCCGCACTCAGAAACACCCCTGACATCTGCAGAGGATGCAATGTTCCTCTATGTCAAGTGCTGCCCTTCCCTGGCTGGTGCTGCCGGTGCTGTCATTAACGTGCTTCATGTGAGCAGGCCCAACTGCATGGTAAGATGCTTACAGATATTATGCCTTCTGCACAGAGCACCACTACAGAAATAGGTTTACTGGCTATGCTCATATGGGGGGCATAAACTTTGAACTGTCTCTACAATGCCAAGTTGAAAAGCAATATTGCCTCCGAGTATGATCAAGAGATTGAACACAGTGTGAGATCAACCGAAGACTGAACCTCCTGGTAGGACACCGAGGTTTTTAGTATTAGGGTTTTAGTAGAAGTGTTCAGCCAGTTTAAGCAGTATGGTTAGAAGACTGAAAAATGAATCAGCTAACTGTGGTATTTTTATTATAAATCAGATTTTGAGAAAGCAAGCATGATATTTAGGGAAGGAGCAGAGACATTACCTTCCTTTTAAAGGATGTTGTGAACAGCACAAGTATTCAACCATATGGGGGAAAAAGGACAACTGAGACCTCAGTTCCAACCTTCATTAATAACAAAATGTCCTTCCCGAAAGAGATGAAGATCAGGAGAATGAGAAATTGGTAATAATAAACAATACAAAGTTGTTTTTCTAGCAAATCTCGTGATATAAAAATGACATCCAATGAAACATCCTCCAGTCTACGTTCTTGGAGAACAATGCCTATGCTGTCTATAAAAAAATAGATGTGGATTGTAAACCCATAGCAATAAAAAAAGAGGGGGGGTTGATATAAAACCATCAGGAGGACTAGTTGATTTAGATACTATGAAAAGTCTGTCAGATAAAACTTATATTGAAAATATTTGTTTAGGAGGATTTCCCCCATTTTTTTTTGCATTTTAATAGGGCTTTTAACAACCCCAAAAGCTTTTTATAAACAATCCTCTTCTCTGCCAGTGAATTTGACACTGATCCCCATGAATTTCCAAAGGTCTTTAAACTAAAAGATGCAACGTAGGGAAAGGTGACATCTTCTATTGCATGGATGTCTGTCGGTGGATTTGTGACATTTCATTTATGAAAGCTTTCAAACTTCCTGGGCTGTTCTGCAGGCAGATCTAAGAAACTAACAGGCATCAGAGCTTATGTGCAAACAAGCAAGGTAAAATTAAAACACAATGGCCAAGATCAAAATGGCTGTGACAAGGCTTAATTTGTATCACAGCTCAGCGGAGCCGCCTCCCTTTGTCTCAGTGTTGGAACAGATGAAGAAGGAATAGATGCCCCTGAGCATGTGCAGAGTGCATTTTCTTCACCACTGAATTCCCATACATCAAGGAAAAGGACCAACAGACAAGAGGGCTGTATTTCCATACAGAATTGAGCACTGGCATTTCTCATTCTAAAAATTAGGCACTGAAGTGCCATGTGCAGAGAGGCTTCTTAGATGCTTTCTGAAAGCAGGCTTTGTGCTCTCCTATAAGCCACTTTGGAAAGTTGGGGGACTTTTGAGAATAGTTTTCAATTGGCCACCCCATGCTGTAATTTTTGGCAAGGCCTGGTGATCTCCATCCCATGTCTGGAACATGCAGGGCCACCCATGTCCTGAAAGCAGGCTTTGGCAATATGACACAGAAGGGCTGTATGGGTTTTGAAGGAGCAAATCCATTAGATTTTTGGGACTGGTGTAGTGCTGCAGCCAAGGAGAAAAGGTTAGGCCAAGAAGAAGGGTGGGGACTTTTCAGGGGAATCTATGGCCATGGCTAGCGTCAAAGGTAGGTATGGTCAGGCACCTGCCAAGGGCCCAAATCCAAGCAAGGTCCCACTGACCAGGGCCCCCTGGACTTGCTTCTCCTCTTCACCACTGCAACATGCTGGTTCACCTGCCTCTCTTCTGACCCAGACAGCAGTGGTGGTGAGAAGGAGGAGCAGTAGATGCCCCTGACTACTTGCTCACTGGCTCTTTGCCTATCGAGCAAGCAAGTGGTAGCAATGATGAAAAAGAGGATGAGGGCCAATAGCAGCTGGTGACAATGGTGGTGAGAAAGTAGACTCACCGAGGGAGGGGAACCATTGGGTGGGGGTCTTGCAAAAGGCTCCCAAAAACCTGGAACCGGCACTGGCTATGGCCCTAGGAAAGGTGGGCTTCTTGATATTTGGTGGGCTAGTACTATGTCTCACCCTGTTTTAAAGGCCAGCAAAAGCTACTGGGTACTTCAAGGCATGACACTGAGATCTAGCCTAGGGAGCCAATGTGACCTGTGAGCTCTCAGACTGCAAAGACCTAGGGATGGGCTAATCTCTCAGTTTCGCTTTCTGCCATGTTTGAAATTTTAAAATCTCTTTCTTTCCCAAATATGAAAAACCCTGTGCATTTTGGTAAATTCTTATAAAAAGAAAACTGAAATAAAATTCCCACCCATACCAGCCACATGTTGCCAGCATGGAGAGAACCATGATGTAACTGCCTGCCATATAGCTGTTAAAGTTGAGGAGCCTGTCAGAAAAAAAGATGTGGCGATCCTAATTAAGCTCTAACACGGTTGAATTCACAGAGATTCAACCCAGACTTTTAAGAGCAAAGCACTCAGAGCCCTGATCCTCGATGGATGAATCTGTCGGTTTCGGTGTTTCCCTGATTCATTTTTTTTATAATCACAAGTTATTTTTGCCCCGAATATGGAGAAGTTTGCAAATTTTGGTAAATCTGTATAAAAATCAAACTAAAATGAAACTCTCACCCATCCCTACGGAGACCTCTTCAGTTGCAGAAGGAAACAGGGCTCCTTCAAGGAACACAGCTGGGAGACAGCTCGAAGCCTCTGGACTGGCTAGGTGTGATATCAACACTACATGCTTGGCCTTCCACCTTTGCCTAGTCAATAGAGTACTACCTTCTGATTTCCATTTACCCAGTTAAACCAAATGGACTTTTGGTCCCTAAGCTGGAGAATGCATCTTCCAAGTGTATTTGAAGAGGTCATCGCTCCATGGTAGAGTACATGCATTGCATGCAGAAGATTCTAGGTTCAGCCCCTGGCATCTCTAGATTATTATTTTTTAAGATCAGGTGACAGGAAAGACTTCTGCCTAAGACCCTTGAGAGCCACTGTCAGTAGGAGCTAGATGGGCTATTCCTAGTTGGACTGCAACTCCCATAATTCCCAGCCAGCATGGCCAATGGGAAGTATGGGAGTTCCACTTCAACACTCCTGGAGGGCACCAGGTTGAGGAAAGCTGGACTATTGGGTGGTAAATAAATAAATAAATAAATAAATAAATAGTCTGACTTTGTGATGTCTCTCTGTCTGTCCCTTTCTGTAAGAGGATGACTTAAGCCAGGGATAGAAACATTCCAGGGGCCAGAGGGCTACACTGCTACTTCCCTCAGACTGGTTCAGACATGACGGAAGCCCATACACAATCAATCCAAGATTGTGCAGGGCTGCTGTTGAGCCACACTCATATCTAGGCACTGGTTATGTGAAGCAGAGGCTCCACATAGTACATCTCATTCACGGAAATGTTCATTCTGATGGTGGCACTTTTTTTACTGCTGTCACGGTGGAAATTATGCAGGTTATGAATATCCCCCCTACATGTGGGATGCAGACTCAAAAAAAAAAGGTGCATCCTCAGTGGCCCAACCACAAACCTAGCAATGGGTAAAAAAACTTCTGATGTGAATGCATGGGGGAATGGTTGTGCATTGGAACAGCAATGGCAGGAGGTCACCCGCCCTCCCTCAGTGCAAGCTAAGAGTTAATCTGTTTTTGGAGTTTTTGAAGCAGTTAGTAGGTACAATAGCAAGGGTCACTAAGAGTGTAGAGCTAATTAAGAGCTCTGGATGCCTCAGAGAACTTGGGAGCAAAAAAGAGACACAAGAAGGGGGAATGTCACCAGCAGCCACATGGAGCCTGTGTTCCTTGTGTAAAATGACTAGCATGTTCACTGTGCTCTGTAGTAGTAGTAACAGTATTCTCTTAGAAGCCTGGCCTGCTTTATGCTGTTGTTTTTATACTTCTGGCTGCTTAGCCAGGGGACCATCTGTTTATGGCTTGGTAAAGTTTGCCAAGCCCTTCACTTTCTGTACTTAGTCTGCTTTATTCAGATACTTCTCCTCACACTGCTCTCATACCTGACTTGGTACAAAATAACGATGGGCCAGAGATCTCTCCAGTTTCACAGGGCTATTTATCTCCCATAAAAATTGGTGAGATATTCAGCTGCTTTTGGATGATGGATGACTTTTTTGGAACTTTTCAGAGGAGGTGTTGATTTACCTTACTTTAAATGAAGGGGCCAAGGGGGTTTCCTTCTTTTTTTTATACTTTAAAGCTGGCTGCATTTCCTGGGTCAGAATGCCCCTGGGAACAACGCTATGTCATGACATATTGTTATTCTTTATGGGTTTTCTGGTCCAGGAAACATGGCTGGGAGATGCTAAGCTTTGTAGTGTAAAAAAAGAAGGAAAAATCCCCCAGCCACCTTGTCTAAATGAAGATAAACCACCCCCCCCCTTACAAAATTCTGGGAAATTCACCTACTCCCAATTGTTGAGGGCATTTTCTCTTTGACTGACCATTTCTGATAGTTCTCCATAGAATTCAGAGGTGACAGCTGCCAAGAAGATTAACAATCAGGGCTGGAGAATTTGTGAGAATTCAACAGGAGTTACTTAGATAGGCAAGCATCTCCTGCTCAAATGTTTGTGAGCAGAGCTGCGCCTCCTTGATTCTGTTTGAACCTCTTCTCCTTCCCTTAAGGGTCCAAAAGCCTTGGGAGAGGGAGAACTGGCCTAGGTGGCAGAATGACAGCAGGCCTGCTCAGCCCCTGACAGTGCATAGTTTCCCGTCAGGTACTGGGACCGCAATCCCAGAATCTCAAATGGACATGTTGTGCAGAGTGTCAGGTTCCCATCAGGGATTTTGGTATTTGTAGTCCTGGTGCCAATCCAGCAGGAAACGACATTCTGCCAAGGAATTAGAGCATCCACCTCTGCCACCTTCTCTTACCCCAAGGTAAGCATTCAGGCCCTTGTGGCACGGAAAGGGGGAGGAGGGGGAACAGGGCCGCTGTCAAGGGTAGGCATGGTTGGGCACCTGCCGAGGACCCACACAGCAGTTAAGGGCCCACTGACAACAGCTCCCTGGACTTGCTCCTTGTCACCATGGCAACCTGCTTGTTCATCTCCCTCTTGTTCTGGCTCAGACGACAGTAATGGTGAGGAGGAGCAGTAGATGCCACAGCCTCCTTGCTCACCAGCTCTCTGCCTGTCAAGCAAGCAAGGTGTAGCAATGATGAGAAAGAGGATGAGGAGCTGGTGACAGCAGCTGGTGACAGTGGCGGTGAGAAGGTAGACTCACTGAGGGAGGGAGCACATTGAGGATGTTTTCCCCAAGGCCCCTCAAAAACCTGGAGTTATTACCGGGCACTGTGTTGTTACAGGGGATTTTTTGAATACTTGAACTGAATGCTCAACAAGTTGCTCAAGGCTTTTTGAGTGTTTAGTCAAAAAGCCTTGACCCCTTTCAGGACAAACAGGAGGACTCTTGAACTCTTCAGCCCATCTCTAAATAAGAGAAAAAGATAACAAGTGAATATGGGATTTGCTCAAAAGCAGCAAGAATGGGAGCTGAAATCAGATAACAAAGCCAAGACATAAGGGATTGGAACGAGCTGAGGGAGGAGAAGAGCCAGCCACCCTTGAAGCTCAGGACTGGGTCTGGAGCCAGCTGCTGGTGAGGGGCTGAGGAGTGCATGCGCATAAAGTCAGCACATGACTGAAACAGCCCACTATGGCACAGTGTGTCCTCATTCTCTACACAGGGAGGGTAGGGTACCTGCCAGGCCTAAAGCAGAGTGAGATAATCTCTCACACCACATTGCTTTCAGCCTGTGCTATGCCAAGCAAGTGAGAACACACTACACAGGACTGTGATTACGCTCAGACTCTGGCATGTGTTTGCTTGTACTCACAAATGATTTTTCTAAGCACACTTTTCATAGATCGAATGAAATGCTTATATTTGGAAAAACAAAGCAAAACACCACACTACTGGTGAATGTGCATAGGAATATATTAAAGAAGAACTGGTGTACAGGGCAATATATTACTAAGCGGAGTCAGTTTTAGCCTTAGAATTTTATTTGCTAGGAATCCCGGAACAACGATCTCTGCAGTTTCCTTAGCTAGAGCACATTTAGAATGGTTAATGTGCCTTCTGGCCATGTTTATAAGCTTCTTACACAAAGTGAATATTCATGGAGATTTTTTGAACCCACTACTAGCAGAAGCTATTTGCTGTTTATATATTATTTAATGGCACTGCACAGGCATTCATTCACTCCTGGTTTCACAACCAGGAACCCTGAAATGAATCTGAATGTTCTTTGCCAGGTAAAAGGATAAATCATTGCCTTGAAATCAATATATGTAAAGCCAACAACCGTTCCTTTATATCTTCCTGCACTTCGGAAATGGATTGGAAAGGTTAGTACCTTTTTTCATTCTTGACTTGTCCCAAGCCAAGTTTTCCACATTGTATTAATGACAGCTTGTTTTAAACTTTGCAGTATTTAAAGGAGTTGCCTGATGAAATGTCATGTATCTTTTACTCAACAGCCATCATATGCTGCTGTTGTTGTGTCGTCGTTTTATCAATTAAAATATTGTTTTTGACATATTATTGGATGCAACTGCTTTTACAAAGAGCTACATGGTGCAGGTGTGTGTGTGTGCATTGTGCAGGGAGCTGGGGAGGCAAAAACGTTCGATCAAGGCCAGATGTATTGAGGATTGTCAGCTGATAAAGCCTAAAATTTTGCCATATTGACCTGGCTGGACCTTATGGTCAGCTTTGGAGGACTTATTTTCTGTGCCACCATTTCAGGCTGTTAGGCAAATAAGCATGAGAAACAGGGCCTTTTTGGTACCAGTGCCACACCTCTGGAATACACTGTCTGTGGAGATCCATCAGGCACCCTCTCCAGCATTTTCTTACTGTAAGCCACAAACATTTGTCTTTTGACAAGCTTCCAAAAGTTAAAGTTTTCTGCTGCTGTTTTTTGTATTATATTTTAGATTGCTAATTTACATTTTTTTAATGTGCATGCTTGCTTTTTGCTTTTGTTATATATTTGCATTGTATTTTTTATGCTGTGAAGCTGCTTTGAGTGCCCTGTGGGGAGACGAGTGGCGTATGAGTAAATTACTTACTTACTTTACTATGTCTCACTGAGGTGGTAAACTTGTTTCTGACCTGTACCATTTCAGACTGCAGGCAGGCATTCACATGATTAAATGCTTCCACATGAGAAAAAATCCCTGCACATAGTAAGTTAGCATGTCAGCGAGAAAGCTTTGTTAGACCCCTTCTCCCTGACATCTAACTTTCTATATGGACAAAGCTGTTTGTATGGAGGAGCATGTGATCCCCCACCTGCATGCAGGTTTACATCTCAGTGAAAACTAGGCTTTACTTAAGAGTAAGCTCCAGTAGGACTTATGTCTGTGTAAACATGCATAGGATAAGACTGTAAAGGGTTTTTAGTTAAGAGCCATCGTTAAAAGTTGTAAGAGTCGGGGTAAGTGATTTTCTAATAAGAAGGCGTATATGGCCTACATTTGTGACATACATTCCAGTGGGTTAGCAGTGCTAGTCTGTTGCAGCAAAAACAACAGTCTTGGGGATACTTAAAGACTAACAAATTAATTTTGGCATAAGCTTTCGTGGACTATATTTATTATGGTATTAACTTTTGTGGCCTAGAGTCCAAGTCATGTGATGCAGGAAGCATAATCCTAAATTTGTAGGCATATAGACACGTGGTTGGGGTGGGAGGAAATGGAGAGCAGTGAGGTCAGAGGGAAATGAAATGGAAAATTGTTCTTTTTCCAATTAATTCCTCTCTGACCACCTTTCTCTCTGTCACCCCCCCCCCCCAAGTATGTATATATAAGTGCACAAATTTTGGATAAGACTCAATAACCTGGGTTACATGTAACGACAACCCAGAATATGGGTTAAGTACAGGCTGAGCATGGGTTGTCATTGAATTGTGGGTTGTCATTACATGTGAACCTGCACTATGGTTTAACTATGGATTGTTAACCATGAACATCCCAGAGTTCAGAACCCAACAACAAACCATGGGGTCCCTTCCTGGGTAGATGGTGGTTAACAACCATAGTGCAAGGTTCACATGTAATGACAACCCACAGTTCAACAACAACCCATGGTTCAATGGCAACCCATACTCAACCCATGTTCTGGATTGTCCTTACATGTGAATTAGGCCTTTGTTGTCTTTGTGGCACAGTTGCTGCTGTAGCAGCATGGTGTATTCCCAGGCTGTTCTAGTAACGTTTACAAAGAAGCTGATGCAGACATGGCCTGGCAGGGCCAATCTGGGGATATCTGTTTGTTTCCCTCCAAGTTAAAGTTATTTTTTATTCCAACAAGCCTTCACCTTGTCAGAGTCCTTAGTTATCATTGCTGACCCATTTATACCCCCTATGTAAACCTGTGTGCATTACCTGCCACTCTATTTGTTTCTTCAGTGGGGTGTTATTGTTTTTTAAGTGTGGGGAGGTATTCTTATTATGTTAGGTTTATCTGTAGTTTTCCATTATCGCTACTAGTTTTCATTTTTAATATTTCATTGTATGCCACTTTTACCACTTTTGGCTGTAAAAGTATCTGAATAAATAAATAAATGAAACACACAAGCAGTGGAGGCTGATTGCTCCAATTTCAGTGAGGCTGTGCATCCATTCTGGGTTCCAGTCAGAACCAGCCAGAACTCTAAAGGAGCTATCCAAAGTGCTGAACCCCAGCCCCCAAATGGCTTCAGTACCTTGGATAACTCCTTTAGAGTTCTGCCTAGTTCTGGCTGAAACCCAGAATGGACCCACAGCCCCACTGAAATCAGAGTCACCAGCCTTCACTGCGTGCAAGTTGATATGGGTTACCATTCATACCACTGTTGCTGTAGCAGTGCTCATGCTTTGCCTCTGTTTCCTACCCTCCTCAACTGGCATAGGTTTAGTAGCCCTGTAGTAAAAATGTAACCTAAAAGCCATTGTATGTGCCTTAAGCAGCACGTAGCATTGTAAGAGCTGCGCATGCCTGGAATGAGCAGACAGTAACCCTAAGATAAGGTTGCTAGGCAAACGGCTGGCAACCAAACAAAAGTAACATGCTGGCTGAGGAATGCAAGCTAAGTGATAAAATTGTAGCGCGGGGGTTGCCCAGGGTCGACTCTGCTTTTGAGCGTGAGCTCCTTTGTCGAACTGTTTGCAAACAATAAAATCGAGTTGGACCCAGCCTGAAGTTGACTCTCCTCTTTGGGGCAAATTGGACTAGCCTCCAGGGGGCGAAACTAGCATTTTGTGCAACAATTGGCGAGTTAGTCAGGAGTCCCTTGGACCACCCTGGGGTCAAACGACAGAACCGGCGAAGGTGCCTGTGGGGCGCGCCGGACCGCCTTTGAGGTCTGCCACGGCACCAGAGAATGGGGGTCGGGACACCCAGGAGGTTAAAGGCGTGGACTCCATTGATTAAGTCAACCAGGCTGAACTGGTCTGAAGAGATGGCACTAGGGTGCTGGGCAGAGTAAGTATTTGATTTCCCTTCTGTCTTTCTGTTTGAGTTGCCTTCGGAGCGTCTGAGGTTTGTCAGACTCTGTGTGAGCGTCTGAGGTTTGTCAGACTCTGTGTAAGTGTCTGAGGTTTGTCAGACTGTGTAAGCATCTGAGGTTTATTAGATTCCGTGTAAGCATCGGAGGTTTGTCAGGCTCCGTGTATGGTTTCAAATAGAGGTAGGCATAATGGGATCGGGTAGCTCCTGTTTAGAAAGCTCTGCCACTCCCTTGGGATGCATGCTAAAGAACTTTAGTAAAGTCAAAGATAATTATGGTACTAAGATGTCGAAAGGCAAGCTGGTTACACTCTGTCAATTGGAATGGCCGTCATTTGGAGTCAACTGGCCAGATATTGGCTCCTTTAATGAGGCCACAATTAGAAAAGTGCACGCTATTGTTGTAAATGATGGGCACTGGGATCAGTATCCCTACATAGACTCATGGTTAAGTTGCACTTTGAACAACCCTTCCTGGGTGAAACAATGTAAAGGAGAGATGTGCAAACAAATGCTGGCTGCAGACCCTCGGAGAAAGAAGGGAGGGAAGGGAAAGCCAATCTTAGAGGGAGAAGACGAGATAGACTTGGCACAAGGTTTGAGGGGGCAGGATCATGATCGTGCAATCCCACCTCAACCTCCAGTAGAAAGTACCCCAACGGTGGCCACAGCCTCTCAACCCCAGCCAGCCAAGTCCACATTGCAAAGTCTCTCTCAACCGCCGCCCTATGATGGAGAATATAACGTGACTCCCTCGTGCCCTTCCGACTCCTCCTCTGACCAAGTCCCAAGACAAGTGGCCCAACCCGACTCACCAAGACCCCTGCGGGATCCATCCCAGTTAGCAATACATTTTTCTCCTCTGGCTGAGCCTAGGGCTACCCGAAACCCGCACCCTCAATACCAGTGCCCAATGCGAGAGGTAATGACAGGGCAAGGGCAGACTGCATTTGGATATGTACCCTTCAGCACCGCTGATCTGTTCAATTGGAAAAATCAGAATCCTTCCTTTAGAGAAGATCCTGATAAGATGCAAAGTTTATTTCAATCTGTGGGGCAGACACATCGTCCCACATGGGCAGATGTGCAGATGATGTCGCAAACCCTACTAACGTCCGAGGAAAGGCGCCTAGTGCAAGGCACCGCAAATAGGATCGCCGAAGAGTGAGTACCGGGAACTACTAGGGACCCCCGTGAATTATGCCCCCAAGTAGACCCTGAGTGGCGTCCCAACGACCCCAGGGACCGAGAGCGGAGTCAGGAGTATTTGGGAATAATAGCGGAGGCATTGGGGAGGGCTGTGCCACGTGTGACTAACTTTTCCAAATTGTATGAAGTCCGCCAAGAGAAGGATGAAAATCCCTCTGTGTTCCTAGGATGGTTGTTTGATGCATTTAGGAAGTTTAGTGACCTAGATCCTGAAGCCCCAGAAAACCAATGCATGGTAAATACAATGTTCATAGGGCAAGCAGCACCAGATATAAGAAAGAAACTGCAGAAAGCTGAAGAAGCCGTGGGCAAGCCACTCTCCGAGCTGGTAGAGATTGCATATAAAGTGTATGGCAACTGAGAGCAAGTAACAGAAAGAAAGGAGACAAAACGCGGCGAAAAGCAGCTGGTGATGCTAGCACCTGCCTTGAGTGGCAGCACAGGATGCATAGAGCCTCAGCTCAGCAGAGGCCAGAGGGGGGGCAGAAGAAGGGAAAGGGCCGCCCTAGGTTTGACGAATGTGCATATTGCCGAGAGAGGGGACACTGGAAGAAGGATTGCCCGCTGAGAAGGCAGAGAGAGAAGAGTCAGGGGGAGGGATGCCAATTGAGAGCAGACTCCTCTAAGGAATGTAGCTGAAGGAGACTGGGATCTAAAGCCACCACCCTACGAGTAAGTACTCGGGAAGATCCCATGGTAAAGATAAGGATCGGTGGCAGAGACTATGAGGCTCTGGTAGATACTGGGCTATTCCTACAAAATACTTTGAAGGAAATAGCAGCTGCAGGAATTATATAGTAAAGGGAGGTGCACGGCACAACAATCACACCTCGAAGAGAACTTTTTGTGCAGGATATGCAGATTACATCACCCTTCGGCCCGAGGTTTCAAGGGTGATAGGTGGCCACAAATGTGTGTTGTGGTCAATCCCTCATAGTAGCTCACAATCCTTGTTCTATTGCATTCAAAACCAGACGAAAGATCAAAATGCTAGAGCTTGCTATATGAATGGAACTCTCAGCCCACGTGGAGATTCAACCCTATACTTGGGATATTATAATCAGTATTTGGCTCCCCCAAAATATGGCCTAGCAGACAAGTCTTGGCCTGCTTTGACCGGCCATTATTGGATCTGTGGGACTCATGCATACACCCAGTTGCCCGCCAACTGGACTGGCATGTGTTATCCTGGGATATTAAGGCCCCCATTCACGCTGTTGCCTCAAAGGGCCTCAGTACTGTACCGACTATACGGAATAGATAAAAGATCCCTGAGCATGAAAGACTTGTCCGCTACACAAAGTTGGGGAAATGATGAGTGGCTGGCAGAAAGGATAATAAGGTACTATGGGCCTGCCACTTGGGAACCCAACATGGTGGGGAGAGAACCCACGTACCTCACTAACCGCATAATCCGGCTTCAGGCAATAGTGGAAATCTTTGCAAACGAGACTGCAAGGGCCATAGATTTAGCGGCCACACAGCTAACCCAACTCCGAAATGCTGTCACCCAAAATCGGATGGGACTTGATTATGTGTTAGCAGCAGAGGGGAGCCTTTGTCAGAAGTTTAATTGGACAGACTGTTGCTTACAGATTGATGACAATGGCAATATCCTTAAGGATATTGCAACCAAAATTAGAAAAGTAACTCACGTCCCAGTACAAACCTGGAACGGGTGGAGTACTGACTGGCTGACTTCGTGGTTGCCAGACTTTCGCTGGTTGAAGACTGGATTTATGATATTCTGCTTAGTTATGCTAATTTTGTGTTTATTACCCTGCATACTTCCCTGCATTATAGCCCTAGTTAAACGCACAGTAGAATCTGTAGTCAGCAGGGAAATGTTTGTACATTACCAGAGATTAGCGATGGCTGAAATAGACTAAGTGTTATAAGAAGAAAGCATCTTGAGGGGGGAACTGTAGTAAAAATGTAACCTAAAAGCCATTGTATGTGCCTTAAGCAGCACATAGCATTGTAAGAGCTGCGCATGCCTGGAATGAGCAGACAGTAACCCCAAGATAAGGTTGCTAAGCAAACCGCTGGCAACCAATCAAAAGTAACATGCTGGCTGAGGAATGAAAGCTGAGTGATAAAATTGTAGTGCGGGGGTTGCCGGGGGTCGACTCTGCTTTTGAGCGTGAGCTCCTTTGTCGAACTGTTTGCAAACAATAAAATCAAGTTGGACCCAGCCTAAAGTTGACTCTCCTCTTTGGGGCAAATTGGACTAGCCTCCAGGGGGCGAAACTAGCATTTTGTGCAACAGCCCTGAGACTTGTGGCAGAGGAATCCCTGATCTCTGGCTTGCCTGCCTGCCTTTGCTGTACACCCCCCCCTCAACTTCCTTTCCTCCACTCGCAATCTACTTTCCTCTTCAAACCAAACTAACTTTTTTTTTTACACACCTGAATCCCAAAGGGACTTTCTAGTCCCCTCTCCTTTTGTTTCTCTCCTTAGCTTTTCTCCCTTCACAAACCCCTTCTGCAGCAAAAAGTTTCACAGGTAACTTACAGAGGACAGTCGGGAGTAGTTATCCCCTACAGCCAAAGAAAGTAGTTATCCCAGAAAGTAGTTATCCCCTACAGCCAAAGAAAGTAGTTATCCCAGAAAGTAGTTATCCCCTACAGCCAAAGAAAGTAGTTATCCCCTACAGCCAAAGAAAGATGCCACTTGCTACAGCTGATTGCTCCATGTAGGAAACCTGTAGAGTGAATTGTTTGGCTTCTCCAAACCACTTATACCTGGTACAAATTAATACGAATATGATTAAAATTCTCAAGTGCTTGGCACATTATTTAAAAGTGGTCTATTAATAATTGATAATAGTCAATTAACTGTGGGCTGATTGTCTAATGAATCAATTAAAATACAGATTACAGTGCGGTTGACATTTTGAAGCTATTTAAATAAAGATAACATTTTCTCTCAATGAGACAGCAGGGTCAAATGATTTATTGTTGAAAAAAGTCTCACACAGGCTGAGCTAAGAAATGTGCACAAACTGTTAACATGACACACATTTTTTCCAGAAGTGATAATTCTGATTTAAAATGCATTTTTATCTGCAATGAACACATTTAATCATACTGATTAATCTATTAATGCTTTCAGCAGTAAGCAACACTCTCCTTCACCAAACGTCCAGAAATCTCACTGTACTCTCTTATACTGTGTATGCCTAAGGTCTCACGTCAGTCAGGTTGGGAAAGAACTCTGCTTGACACTATAGAGAGCTGCTGCTGCTCAGAACAGATCATCCTGGAGTAGGTGTCCAACCCTGGAAAATCCTGAGAGCCAGTGTGGCATAATGGTTAGAGTGTTGGAGTGAGACTCCAGAGATCTGGGTCATAGTCGCCACTTAGAAACACAATGAAGCTCACTTAGGAACATAAGAACAGCCATGCTGGATCACCAAGGGTCCATGTAGTCCAACATTCTGTTCACAAAGTGGCCAACTAGCTGTTGACCAGGAACCCACAAGCAGGAAATGAGTGCAACAGCACTCTCCCACCCATATTCCCCAGCAACTGGTGTACATAGGCTTACTGGCTCTGGTCCTGGAGGTAGCACATAGCCTTCCAGACTAGTAGCCACTGATAGCCTTTTCCTCCAGGAATTTGTCCAACCCCCTTTTAAAGCCATCCAAATTGGTGGCCATCACTGCATCCTGTGGTAGTGAGTTCCATAGTTTAATGATGCACTGTGTGATTCAAGTCCTTCCTTTTATCTGTCCTGAATCTCCCACCACCGGGGAACTTTGGGCCTGTCACTGATTCTCAGCCTACCCTACCTCACAGGGTTGTTGTGAGGATAAGAATGGAGAGGAGGAGGACCGTGTAAGCTGCCTTGGGTTCCTTGCAAGAGGGAAAAAAGCAGGATATAAATGTGATGATGGTGAGACACAGCGGTCTGACTCAATATAAGGCAGCTGTGTAGGTCCATATGAAAAGTGGGGATTTCAGAGCAGACTTTATAGCAGGGGTGCAGAAACTCAGGTCTGTGGGGCCAGGTCCAGCCCTGTGGGCTTCCACAGATGGCTCTACCCCCTTCCTCTGGCCCCACCTGCTTTCCCCTGACCACCGATCATTTGGTGGCTTCCCACCTTTTGTGCATTTTCCCCCATTCTAAAAGGTTGAAATGCCTCTCCTAAGGCTTCGTTAGAGCTTGAAGCTAAAATACGCTGGTAATTTTTGCCCTGCCCCTTTTAACTTCAGCCCCACCCACCACTGGAATATGGCCCCTGGGAGCTTCTTTGAAAGGGAATTCAGGCCCTGGGCTGAAAGAGGTTTTGCACCTTTGCTTTACAAGGTAAGTTTACTTTGGAGTTGAGAGCATTAGAGACTTAACACATCTGGGTAGTGGCCAATTTACAGTCAGGACTAGCCTTTTCCTAGACTCTGAGCCAGACAAGAACTCCTTGGAAGACCCCACTGCTGGCTTCAGCATGTACTTGGGAATGGGATAAGGGGAAAGGTGGCCCACCTAGAGAATCTGCGGAGTTGGGGTGTGTGAAGGTTTGAGGCCTACAGAGGCAAGGAAAAGAAAAAGGTCAGGCCTAGAGGCCTGGACTTTTTTGTTTGGAGAGGCTATCCCTAAGAGGAGCAGTTTCATTTCCCCAGTTAAGTTTCAGTGTCATTTCCCCAGTTGAGTTTCATCAGGTTTGAAGCAGTACTTTCGGTTTTGAGGTAGGAGGGTATATAAAGAGAGCAAGAGAGCAGTAAGAGCAGAGTCAGGGAGACCAGAGCCTAAACAAGGAGCAGGAAGAAGCCTCCTGGAGAAGTCCAAGTATAGCTAGGGTAAAGAAACTTGCATTTTGCAACTTTTATTTTCTCTTAAGGCCTTTTTGTATCACTCAGCTCTATTATGTAAATACCTTTAGTTGTGATTTGCTTGCTTTAATTTACCACTAAACTGTTGTGGTTAAAGCCTGTGTCTGGAGTGCCAGTCACCCCATGTCTACAGCCTAAACCCCATGTTATTGGGAAGGGGAAGGTTAAAGAAGGAAGGTGGAACTCTTAAAGTGGCAGGAGATCCTAAATGAGTTGCTCAGGTGGTCCAGGTCATAAGGGGAACCCTGACAGGGGGTCATGATGTACACCAATTAGTCACACATAATCCATTCTAGACTGCCAATGATAATCTCTAGGAACCTCAGCAGCAGAGATGGTGATGGGGCTGAATCAAAGGCATAGCTCATGGCTGGCAGCAAGAGGCCTCCTATCTCATCGTCTTATTTGGGAGGAAGAATGTGAGATTAAGTATACTTTGGATAAGAACCCAACTAATGCTCCAAGAAGTGGTGGGGCAGTAGGGACAGCTAAAAGACCTCTCACTTCCTGTCTGGATGCTGCTGGTGTACAACACTGCTTTCTGCCATCCTCAGTTTGATTCCTTGGTTGGACAGATCCCTGCTGTTTTAGCAACAGTGCCATGGCCCTGATGACAGCTCCCAAGCCTCACTGAGGGAATCTAAGAACAAGACATTTCAGCTCCACAACTGACTCAGTCCAGGAGAATGTGACAAACATTCTAGGTGCTTGGAAAATACCTATCGTTACCTGTTGTCCTCCTATTAGCAATCAGACCATGCCAAGTGAAGGAGGAGAGCCATATCCCTATCGCCCTCAATTTTCCATAGCAGAACAGCATTTATCACAACAATGTGGTATTTAAAGGCATTTCAGTATGTCCTAATATAATACATCTTTTTTTCTCCACCAGAAATGCACTCAGCACCTTCTGTATCCAACATTTTTTTTTCCAGTGCTGCCATTGAGCAATGACTCATCTTGTCCATCACTTTATCTCTTTCTCTCCAACAGTGGCTGCCAGAAGTCCATGGACAACGCATGCTGGAGAGAATCCCATTCCCTGTTGTTCATCCCCAGCATCTGATAATCAGACTTAAAGTGATTTTGAACACGGAGTGTGATGAAGCAGCTCACTGGGGAAAGGTTGCAAGAAAAACTCTTTTAGGAACTCCTGAGAGAAAGAACCAAGGATGGTCTCTGCAAGATATTCTGCTCAAAGGTATGGGCCTTTGGGATTCTGGCTTGCAGCTGCAGCCAAGAGTCTTGTGGGCTGAAGAGCCTGTGTGTTGTATGTGTGTGTGTCTGTGTATCCACAAGCCTTATCAGCCAAAAAACATAGATACACCTGCAGAAGAAGCCAAGAAGAAAGATAAGGTCAAAGCCAAATAAGGGAGTAGGAATAAGGAAGTACTTGCCAAGCCACTCCTTTCCACAGGAATGGACGTTCCAGTACAGCTGAACCTGGCTAATCATTATGGATAGATCTATCCATACATTTGTCTGTAGCTAACAATCTTCATCCATGTCATGCTTATGACAATGATTTTTTTGAATTATTTAATTTATTTGTGGCATTTATATACTGCTGAATATAATAAAACCTCTCAGCGGAATTATAAGTTGCATGATGGCATCCCTTTTCAGGTTTGTCTTGAACCCACTGCCACTCAGTTTCATTGGATGATACTGAGCCTTACGAAAAGAGTGGAGGACATGTGGAACCAACATCCAGGCAACATAAAAACTGGAAACAAGTGTGGAGCAGTACTTAGTTCTAACAGACTTTTCCTGGCATGGGAAAGAAGCAGTTTGTTCTCGTCATATACCCTCATTACAAGCTTACCCTGGCCACAGCAGATGTTGACAGAGGGTTCTCTGAAAACCTGGGAATCCAAGACAAATCATGAAGTGCCTATGGGCATCTAAGTCAATAGTATGACCTGTGAGTGGTACAGGCAGGGTTTCAGCGGTTCTCCAGAAGGAAATCTGGTTTCAACGGAGTGACAATGGTCAGATAAAAAATTCCAGCACTGCAGCTATATTTTTTTTCCCAAGGAACACATACGATCATGTTGGCCATGCTGGCTGGGGATGATAGGAGGAGTATTCCCTCATCTGGAGGCCACCAGGTTGGGGATGGCTGCTAAATGTCATAATCCACTTGCAACGTCTCATGCACTATCCCCTTGAAATGAATGGGCTTGTATAGGATGGGCAAATGCTGTCCCACAGATCTTATTTCCTTTTTTTTAATGCCACATCATACAGATGTTCCATAAGTATTTATTTTGATGTTTTAAGATTACATTTTTATGCACTTTGTAAAGAGGCATAAGAACCAACCGTACCATGCATACCCTGGCATAAAATAACGCTTCCCTGGTTCAGACACAAGACTGAATGGCCTTGTAGGCCCCTTCCAACCCTACTATTCTATGACTATTCTATGACTGGTGAGGATAAGCTCTGCTCAAGGTTACTGGCTGCATAGTTTAAAAAGTACTGTGCACACTGAATATCTGCCAGGCTCTTTTTTAAAATGTGAAGTTCTCTACTGTTCAGCTATGAGATTTGTACTTCAGTCAGTCTTCTTTTTCAAAGAACCCTTGAAGGATTCACTTTTTCATATTTACTATTTAAAAATTAATAGGTTTATAGAAGTAAATATAATCCATATGCCTATAAAGGCCTGTTCATTTCCATGGGGCCTGCACAGGATATATCTCCAATCCAGTATGCTGTTGGTTTCTTAATAGGCAAGAGTATGAAAAATGCTTAACAACTGTGGTACAACTTTCTTTCCCCTCAGTGCTTTTTAGCATGCATGAAACAAACGAGGCTTTCTGCATGAGGGCTAAGTCTATAAAGGAATGTCACAAAGTATAATGCGCCAAGAAGGCAGCTTATTAAGAATATTACCACGGTTCGTTTTAGAATGACACCTTGGTATTCAGGGGTGTCAAGTGTACCGAGGAGCATCTTGGGATCAATTCGTTCTGACGTTCAAGAAGGCAAGGGAGGAAATGGGAGCTTGCAAAGGCATCTGGAGCTTTTCAGAGATTAAGCAGATTTCATTATCAAGCCCTCCAAATCACAGTCATCAGGCAGACGCTGTCACCCCTGTGGTGTGAGAACATAGCTCTCCCAGAGGAATGCTTGGCAGGACAAAATGCCTTCATCTGCCTAAGCAGTACAAACGTATTTCTCCCTCTTAGATCACGTGCCACAGCTTCAGGGAAAAGCAGAGAATCAGAGCAGGGGTAGCCCCAGAAAATCCAAGTGATCCCCCCCGTCCAATTCACACCCCCCCCATGGTGGCAAAAACAGAGTAATCATTCATAACTCACTGCCTTTTAATGGTGCCTCCTGAGACTGGCCACTTCATCTTGCCTAATGGCATCACTGGCCCTGTGTCTAGGGAAGTGGAATTGCATTTGGTACCAATCACCCCTTGGTAGGGATGGAGTGAATAAGCAAAGTGGGAGGGTTCAACTGGGTAAGCCCACCTCAAGTGCCCCTGTTCAATTCTGCTCACACTTAGGGTGGCCATGTGTCTTCTTTTACAGAGGACAGTCCTCTATTTGAAGGGTTACCAGAGGACAGTCCTCTATTTCAATCCATTCTCTATATGAAGGGCTGTCCTGCCAAAGTCTGGTTTAAAGATTAGGGCTTGTATTATATTACGCAGTATAGAAGCATCATAAATAAATAAGGTGAAGACCTTTTTTATTTTTCCAGCATTTTAGTGTTATAGTTTTTTTTAACTTTGCTGTTTTAAATCTGTTACTGTATTTTAAAGCTCTGCAATGCTGTTAGGCTTTATTCTGATTGTATTTTTATACTGTAGTTTTAAGCATCTATATTTTATGCTGTTTTTATTGCTTAAATTAAAACCACAAAGCGCAACATAAAACAATCTAAAATATGAAAACTTAAAACCACAATATAACAGTACAACCAGAATAAAACCTAGCAGCAATGCAGAGATTTAAAATACAGATTTAAAACACCAAAGCTAAAAGACTAGGATGTACAACGTGGGTGACAGATGAACCTATCTTGGGGTGCCACAGCAGAAAAGACCCTCTTCCTTGTAGCCACTTTCTTTGGCAGGGGTTCACAGAGAAGGACTGCTGAGGATGATCTTAGGTTCCAGGCAGGCACATATGGGAGGTGGCGATCCTTCAGATAACCTGTCCCCAAGCCATTGAGGGCTTTGAATGTTAATACCAGCACTCTGAATCGGGCCCAGAAATGGACTGGCAGCTGGTGCAGCTGGAAAAGTACTGGTGTAATGTTGGCCAGTCCCTGTTAATAATCTTGCTGCCCTATTTGGACTAGCTGAAGTTTCCAGACTGTTTTCAAAGGCAGCCCCATGTATAATGCATTGCAATAATCCAGATGAGAGGTTATCAGAGCATGGAGAACTGTAGGTAGGCTATCTCTGTCCAGATAGTTGGTATACAAGCCTAAGCTGATAAAAAAGTGCTCCCACTTTCCCCTCAGCTTTCTCTTAGTCCTTCTAAAACACCATACACCAACCAGCAGACCTTCTCTGTCACTCTTTACAGACTAACTACAGACCCTCCCAACTCCTGTCAACTCCTTTACTGTTATTTCCCAGCTGCTCAGTCACGTAGAATCCCTAGCCAATCACAATCAAATGTACTTGATCCAGTCCCCAACTAACAATATTCAAAGCATTTTTCTTTCTCTTCCCGTTTAGAACGTCACTAAGCAACTACTATACAGACCTTGGACAGGAATAAAACAAGGCCTCAAGCCTCCTCAGATACATTGTAGCCTCACAGAGGCCACAAAAAGTAAACATTACATAACAATAACAGTTATATACAGGGCATTTTTCACATGGGGCCTCACTGCCCCTCAATCATGTGAACACTCCTCAGTGTCAGTACCACAGAAAGGGGGGCTCTTCTTTCTAAGTCTTTGAGTATGCTGAACTAAGTATAGTATAGGAGATCCATAAATAGGTGCTTGTATCTTTTTCCCCATGAGGCAAATAGCTTTGGAGCTGAGAGGCGATTTCAGTCTGGAAAACAGTATAGGTGAAAGGGCTAAACTCACCAGTGCTGCAACCCTTATCTGTGGGACATCCCCTGCTCCCCACTGTCTATATAGCTAGTTTGGCTTTTTCTTTTAAATGGGAGCCCTGTTCATGGATCTCCCACATCACATTGAGTTTGTCCCTGAGTTTAAAAAAAAAAAGCAAGACAAGTTGTGAAAAAGGAGAAATGGGGCGGGGGTGGGTGGAGGGGGAGAAAGAAAATGGAAAAGCACTTTCATATCTGAAGTGACATAGAAGGTAGTAATTTCTATAGTGCAAGTCTTTATGGGATTGCATAGCTCAGTGGTAGAGCACATGCTTTGCATCCAGACATGCCCAGGTTCAATTCCTGGCACCTCTAGTTAAAGGGATTAGCCAGCAGACCTCTGACTGACACTCTGCAAAGCTGCTCTTAGAGTATAAATACTGGGCTAGATGCATACTGTCTAGTCCAGCAGATGCATCTGGGAAGCCTACAAGCAGAACATGAGGGTACTATTGCTTTCCTGCTGTTGTCCCCCAGCAATGGGCATTCAGGGACCAGCTGTTGTCTCTGATTCTGGAGGTAGCACATCAGTGGCAGCAATGTAGCTCAGTTTGCCTCAGGAACATCTCTGTCTAAATTTGAGCTCTTCAAGGATATGCTGGGAAGGGAACATTTTGCTTCCTGCAGAGTCACAGAAGTGCCTCCAATGATTTAAGTGGTTTAAATGGTTTAAGAAGTGTTGTAGGCTTGCTACTTTGCAACCGGCACACATACTTTTCGGTCTCCAGATGCAGTGGGGGATAAAGGAGCCACAGATGCTCTCATGATGACACACCTGGAGTCCTGCTTACAACATCTGGGGAAGGAGAGATAGGCAGGCAGGCAACAGAATCAGAAAGGGAAAGGTCAGAGAAGTCACAGCGGCCTTGTCTCATGCTGCATCAAGGGACTGAAAGGTATGTGAGCATGCCTAGGTTGTACGATGGCGACCCTATTTAAATGAGCAAGCTAGAGATTTCACACAGAGTTCTTAATGACACAGAACAGTGTTGTTGAAAACATCATATTGCATATTTAGATGAGGTATATGGATATCAGAAAGGAAATACTTTAAACATAATTTAAAATGATCACAATTGCATAAAACTAGAGTTCCAAAGGGAACAAAGCAACTAAGATCATTTGCGAAAATGCAGTTGGCTCACTATGCCAAACACTAACACTCTATAATCAGGCCACCTCATAAATGTGAAAATAGACTCCCACACTTCTCATAAACATACCCAAATCTTTTAAAAAACTGCCTGAGAGAGTGCCACCTGTGGTTGCCTAGTGGCAAGACTAGGTTTCTGCACCAGGTCAAAGTTCAATATGGATTAGGGAAGGATCTAGTGAAGGCCTGAGGCTCACTGGTAGACCACAAGCTTTTCATGCAGAAGGTCCCAGATTCAATCCCTAGCATTTCTGGGTAGGGCCAAGAAGGACCCCTTTGCAAAACTTTGAAGGGCTATTGCCAATCAGTGGAGACAAAATTGGGCTAGATGGACCAATGACCTGACTCGCTTCCTATAAGACAGCTTCCTATTCCTCACCATAGCACACGTGTTGTATGTCTAGTCTCTGTTATCCATTGACCTCAAGAAGCAGATCTTTATCAGTGAAGAACTATTGACAATATTGGGTTTGATTGACCCAATAGCTCAGTGCAGCTTAGTCTGTCCTTACATAATATTAAAGTCAGCTGCTTATGAATTTCCCAACATAAGTAGCTATGTCTGTGCCTAACAATGAGGCATAAGCCAAGCTTAAACAACTCTGCAGTCTACAATCTTAGCCAAGAAATCCAATATGTTGTAATCAATAAAAGCACTTATTCCATTCAGTTAGCATGTAATCCCAGTGTAAGTGTATGTGAGCAAACAGTGGTGTGTTTCTCAGGTGACATTTAGCTCTTATGGGTGAATCGAAGACTAGCTATTTTCCCATTTAAAAGTCTACATTTAAACCCACAGTTCTATATCCTTGCACTTGTAAATAATGAACACATTTATATCATGTCTTTCTTTCTTTCTTTCTTTCTTTCTTTCTTTCTTTCTTTCTTTCTTTCTTTTACTACATATACCAAAATAACAAAGTTCTTCAAACAAACTAAAACTGCCAGCATTTCCTGATTTGTATGACTTTTATGTGGGTTTCTTATGGGTAAAAGCTTCTTTTTATGGGTTCTGAAAATTGCCAGCTGGCCCATACCTGGTCCTGTTAGGTGCCAACCATCCCAAAATTTATGAACACTCTATAAAAAGAAAAAGAAGAAGAGAAATTGAGCTGGCTCTTAAAAGTCCATAAAATGACTAACGTTAGATCAAAGGATATACTTTTATGCTTCTGCGTGGCAATGAAAAGAATGTAACAGTAAAAATTTGTGAACATCTATAACAGGACAGCAGGAATTTAGCTATCCTGCTAGCAAGAGTTGAACACTAGCTGGAGGAGGCCTAACCATTCCTGCAACTTAGTTCACAAGCCAATTCATGAATTCAAATTCAAGGGCCATTTAACTGTCCTTGAACAAAGGACAGATAAAGATACATGGCTTAAGGATTGCAGGCTCAGGGTGGCTGATTTAGTATTGTTGCAATTCTCACATGCAGGTCCATCATTTGATTTTTCATCACATGGGTGGTCAACACTAGGGAGGAAGTAGTCAATTCTGTACATGCATTCAAATAATATGTGAGGGGGTCACAGGACCATGTGAGGTAGCCCCGCTCTTACCAATGCACCTGGTAGTTATGCCACACTGCTGTCCACATGTTTGGGGTGCATAGGATGGGATCTATGTTTATACCAACATATACACATAAAACTACTCCACTGAAGAGGAGATCTTGATTGGCCCATGATCTGGCCCATGTAAGTCCATGATTGGCACATGATTTCCCTTTTTTACACATGTCAAATGACAGTGGGAGTGGCTTCCAATTGAACAAGGTACACCAGCAGCAGGGGCCAGGGCTAACCTGCACGGCGGTCATCTGAACCAACCTTAGATGACTCACAACCAGTGAAAGCTGGTGGTTCCAATTTTGGTGGTGCTGTGAATCCACTCTGGGTTTCATTCAGAAAAACTTCTAAAGGAGCTATTGAAGGCACTTCACCTATTCTGGAGACAGGATTCAGCACCTTGGAAAGTTCCTTTAGAGTTTTGACTGTTTCTGACTGAAACCCAGAAACCCCACCAAAATCAGAGCCACCAGCATCAAAGACAATGTAATTGCACTTAAGTTGGTTTTGATTACATTGATTTTAACCAAACCAGTCTAGTCAGAATGCTAGCTGGAGTATACTGTCAATGAATCACAGTTTTGGCTGCAGATAGTAAAAAAGATTTTAAAAAATGAGATTAAAGGGAAAAAGGCAAATTCTGGACATAGAAGTGTTCCAAGAATCAGGCTTTGCAGTTATAAATTAAGTCAAATCCAAATGTATTCATACCAAGTTTGGAAGATGTTCTCAGGTATACTCTACTAAGGCATGTCAACATATTCAATATTTGGGTGCTTTTGAAATGTTATAGATCCATGGACTTATTGCGTTGTCCAGTCCTATTGTCCCACTTCCAGTTTTGTGGAGGGTGTGTCAGATTTTACCTGTTCTGAAGGTGTACCTTATAAGCAGGACTGGTGTCAAGGGTAGGCATGGTCGGGCATCTGCTGAGGGCCCACAACCCAGCAGGGGCCCACTGACAGGAGCCCCCTGGACTTCCTTTTCCCCTTCATCACTGCAACCTGCTTGTTCGCCTACCTCTCACTCTGGCCCAAACAATAGTGGTGGTGAGAAGGAGGAGGAGATGCTACTGCCTATTTGCTCACTGGCTCTCTGCCTGTCAAAGCAAGCAATGATAAAACAGTGGATGAGGAGGGATAGCAGCTGGTGACAATGGCGGTGAGAAGGTAAACTCACTGAGGGTGGGGGCTCATTGAAGGTATCTTGTCCAAGGGCACTCAAAACTGTGGAGCTGGCACTGGTTATAAGCAGACATAGATTTTTTTTTAAATTTTTGACAAAGAAATATCAGACCAAAATTATTACTTTATGAATAAATCTACCTGCTCAAGGCACAGAATCATTAGCAAGCAAATTAAAGTGCAACAGTAATCCACGCATAAGCAAACACTTTTCAAAAGTGAGTGTCCACATTTCAATTCACTATATACAGATCTGAGTAATTTTGGTGGTTTTTTGTGGCCGTCAAAGCAAAACCTGTTATAGTTCAAGTAATTGCCTTGATTTCATTGGCTAGAAGAAATCCTAGTTTCTACTGAATTGATCAACATTTGCAATCTTTCAGTAGCTTAAGAAAAAAACAAAACCTCCTTACATTTTTCGGAGATGACACTGTAACACACATAGTGCAATCTATCAACTGTCCCCAACTGTCCCAATATAGGCTAAGATATACCTTATTTCTAAGATTGCAGAGGGCATTGATTTAAAATGCAAGAGGGCTAGACTTCAGTTAAATAGATTTCTAGACAATGATATAATTTGACCATTGAGTATCAGGATGCTGTTTTAACTCTTATCAATAGAGATAAATCACTTTGCACAAAAGTGTCCTTGAGGAATTCCAGTTTGGCAGCCAGAAGCTGCACACCCTCAAAATAATATATAGAAAATCCACTATCTGAAAAGGGCAACTAGCAGAGAAGATCTTCATAGGATTTTGTATGATGATGCATGGATTTCTATTGTGAGAGTCACCTTAGACATTTTTTGTAGCAAAAAAAGTAAATGACGACTTCCTTCTCCTCTGGACTGGAACTCAGGTATGTATGTGTTTTAAATAATACAGGGGATCTTTGGGTAGGAAGGGACGTAATTCCTCTCTGAAACCCTGGAGAACTGCTATCAATTAGTGTAGACAATACTTAGCTAAATGGAGCAATGACCTGATTTGATTTAAGGCAGCTTAATATGTTCTGAACATATTAAAAGAGAGTTTGGATCCAACCATGTTTTGATATCCTGGTTTGTTAAATAACAATAGCTGGAACAAACCACAGTTTGCCAAGGTTGAATGTCAGTAGGAACAGTGGTTAATTCTAAATGAAAGTTGGAGATTTCCATCTCCTCTCCTTGTGTGAGAAGGAGAGGGAAGGAGGAGCACATTCTTGAAATGCTAAACTGTGGTTTAGCACAGTCTCCCCCAGCTTAGTGCCCTCAAGATGTTTTGTACTACAGTTCCCATAACCTCCAACCACTGGTCATGCTGGCTGGGGCTGATTGGAATTATAGTCCAAAACTTCTGGAGGGCACTGGATTGGGGAAGGCCGGTTTGGCAGTATGTCTGAACTGGGCCACCATGTAAAACAGCGTTTCCCAACCTTGGGTCTCCATGCTGGCTGGGAATGATGTGGATTGTGGTCCAATATCTGGGGATCCAAGGTTGGGAAAAGTTGGTATAAAGGATAGTTCAAATATAAAATCTGTTTTAAATGAATTCACCATTAAAAGAAACCTAACTCATTCCCAACAATTAAAAAAAAAACATGTGGTACATCTGATACTATACTAAAAAATGTTGTGAAGTGCAATTTCTTAGTTGAAATGTTCTGTCCTCCAGAATATAAACCTGAGAGATGGATGAAATTTGGTAGGAAACCATAAAAGAATGAAAACATAAAATAATGTTTTAAATGTTCCTTTTCTTTGTCACTTGCCTGTACTGAAAGTTTGTGAGGCATGTTTTTCAAGGCAATAAATAATATGGGGGGCGGGGGGGAACAAGGTCAGAGCCATTGATCAACTTCTTGTTAATGAAAATGCTTTGTTTATGTTTGATGGACTCATTCATCGGATTACTGCACACACCATGTGGTATGTTACACTCCTAAACCCCTTTTTCACAGGAACTGTGGATTAGCACGGTTTATTAAACACTTCTGAGTGCTCAATCTGTTGTTCCTCTCTGCTTTAATGTCATTATAAGCAGGTTGATCATGTACAGTACTTGCTATCTGCATTATGTCCTAATTTAGTGAACTGATGGGCTGTCAGCAGAAATTCCTGATGAATATTAAAGCCGAGCTGAAGATGAAGAAATGCGAAGCAGAGTTGGTAAGGGGTCAGCTGATGGAAGGAAAGGGCAAAGAAAATGATCCAAGTTTAATAAAGGAATGCACGCCTTAAAGAACACGGCACCTCAAGCCAAACTCCACACTATACGCAGATGTATACATTTCAACCATAATGCTTGCTTTTTCTAGTGAAAAGCAGCTTCAGTAAGAGCCAGTTTTCAGTGTGTGTGTGTGTGTGTGTGTGTGTGTGTGGAGTTGCTTAACCCTTCCCAAACCAGCTGCTTTCCTAATGTAACTCCCCCTCCAGCCACTCCCCTCTGGAGGCAGGCAACCTTCCACAACACAGGTCCTGCCAGATGTTTCAGACTACAATTCCCATCAGCTCCAGCCAGAATGGACAATGGTCAGGGATGATGGGAGTTGCAGCCCCAAAATATCTGGGGGGACTTGGGTTGAGGGAGACTGCAAACAGGTGTTCCATTTGGCGCTCAGAGTGGAAAATCTTGTGTTGGACCCGGCAATGTAGGCCCTTCATGCAAATATGAAGTCCAGTGCATGAATGCCAGGCAGGGGAGGGGGTTGGCGCAGCAGTGTGGGTGGGGCCTGGGCCAGTGCGATCTCATTCCTTGGCTGCACATCAGATATTAATGACTTCATAGGGCTCCTGTTTGTCAAGGATTACTGAGATAAAATAATCCTGTGCTTGTGTTTACTTGGATCAAAGCTTCACTGTGTTCAATAGAGTTTACTTCTGAGGACATATGCTTAGCCACTTACCTGAGAGTAAGCCCCAGTGAACTTAAATCAGACTTTTGTCTGTGTAGGTATGTAGAGGATCGTGCTGTTAGCCTTTTACTCCCCCCCCCCCCCCGGGACTGATTAAGTCCTCATCTGCCTAATTACAGCAGTCCTATAGTAGTAGATGCTTTCAGATTATTCACTGGGCCTGAAAGGGTTTAGTTATAGAAACATTTAATCTGAGTTAATAACTTCTTCACTTTCCTTGCATTTAGTTCACTTTACTCTGTAACAGGGATGGGATTCCTCTTGTGGTGTAGGGGCCAAGTTCTACCAACTGGGGGCCGTACCCCTCCCTGATGATGTTGTCACTGCACCGCTGATATGCTGCTGAAATTCGGTGATGGCGGCAAAAATATGGCACTCTTTAAAATAAGGCACACGGGGAGCACACCCGCACTCCTGGAAGCCTCCAGGGAGCAAAATTTTGTGAACCGCCCAGAGAGCTTCGGCTATTGGGCGGTACAGAAATAAATAAATAAATAAAAATAAATAAATTTTAAAAGAAAATGCCCAATGCAGTACATTTGGCAGAGGAGTGACGGCAAAGGTGGGGGCTGCAAAAAGGGCCAGAGGCAGTATGTGGCCCATGAGCCATGTGTTGCCCACCCGTTCTATAACACTACAATTCTATTATGGGGAAAGTTGATTATTGCTTTAATGCAACCAGAAATTACATATATAGTATGAATGTTGTCTGTTGTAGTACTTGGGGCCAGCTTTGGCTGATCTGCCAGCTACGGCCTTTCCTGGACAGGGATAACCTAGCCACAGTAGTGCATGTGCTGGTAACTTCCCAATTAGACTACTACAATGCACTTTACATGGGGCTGCCCTTGAAGATGACTCAGAAGTTGCATCTAGTGCAAAATGCAGCTGCTAGACTGCTGACCGAAACATCTCATAAAAATCATATAACACCAGTTTTAAAGGAATTGCACCGGCTGCCAATACGCTTCCGGTCAGAATTCAAAGTGCTGGTGATGACATTTAAAGCTTAAGCGGCATGGGACTTCGATATTTGAGGGAGCACCTCTCCCTATATAAGCCTGCCTGATGACTGAGATCTGTTGGAGGGGCCCTCCTCTGCGTCCCACCAGTGTGAGACGTACACTATGGTGGGACGTTGGGGAGGGCCTTCTTGTCAGGGTGGAAACTGAGCCAATAGAACCTCAGAGCAGTTCTGATTCTGAGGAGGATCAGCAATCCGTAGGAGAGGAGCCAGCTCATCCCTCTCAGGCACAGCAGCTGGCAGAGATTCCTCCTGCCAGCATTCCTGAGATAGATAGTGATCCTGGCAGTGAGAAAGTGCAGGAGGGGGGCTTGCTAGATGCTTGACGCAGATGCAGGGAGCAGCAAGCGATGGAGGGCGTGGAAAGGAGGCGTAGCACCCGTTTGGCACACAAGCAACGGCCGCCTCCCATGGACCCAAGGGAAAGAGGGAAGATCTCTCCCTAGCCCATAAGTTCAGGGTCTTCAAGTGATTCTCCTTCAAACGGGGATCAACTGCCTACCCGGAACATAGGCTACTCTGCTGTTCATTGCTTAGTCACTGGTGATTAGCATCTGAAAGAGTCATTAAGTTGTAAAAGGATTAAAGTAGGGGTGCACGAAAGTCACTTACCTGGTCTTGCAGCTTTTTGCGGTGGGGGAGAGGCGCTTCGCTGCTCTCCCCCTGAAATTCAGGCCGGGGAGGAGGCGCCTTGCCTCGCCCGGCCGCGAAATTAAAAGTTTTTTTTTTTTTAAACGCCCCCGTGATAGGCTACGTGACGATTAACGTAGCCTATCACGGCTAGATCTGCAAAGTCAGCCGTGATAGGCTATGTAAATCGTCACGTAGCCTATCACGGGTGACTTAAAAAAAAAAAGCGCGTACGCAAATGGCGGCCCCCATAGGGAGCCGCCATTCGCGTTCCTTATTTGGTCGCTGTAGTCTACGTAAATCTTTACGTAGACTACAGCGAGCAAATAAGGAACGGGAATGGCGGCTCCCTATGGGGGCTGCCATTATCCGTACGTGCTTTATTTTTTTTTTAAAGTCACCCGTGATAGGCTACGTGACGATTTACGTAGCCTATCACGGCTGACTTTGCAAATCTAGCCATGATAGGCTACGTTAATCGTCACGTAGCCTATCACGGGGGTGTTTTTTCTTTCTTTTATTGCAATGGCGGCGGTGGCGGCAGCCGGTCGAAAGACCGGCTGCCGCTCCCGCCCTGGACAAAGACCCGACGAACCGCCGGCCGGACCCGCTGCCGGGAGGGACATTCGGGAAAGGTAAGTCCCATCCCGGGGGGGGGGTGCGGGGGGCAGGGGGGTGCGGAGAATTTCTCCCCGAAACTTGTTCAGGGGGCCGAACACGTTGGCGCTCGGCCCCCAGAAGTTTCGGGGAGAAATTCTCCGCCATCCCTAGATTAAAGCCTTGAAAAGAATCCTTTCATCTGTGTCTTGAGATGGCTATTGGAGTGTACTGAAAGAGGCCGCTAGGCGCTCCTGACACTTCTCTGCTGTGGCACCCCAGTTGTGGAATTGGCACAGCTGTTGGTTTTGTTTCGGTGCCAAGTTAAAACATGGCTTTTCACCAAAACCTTTGAAGGCTAATTGAATTCCCTAAAATTGCACAATGTTTTAACTGTTTTATTGTTTTAGATTTTCTAATTGGTATTAGCTTGTTTAATAGTTTAATATGCTTTTAGCTGTTTAAATTATGTCTTGTTTTGTACTGTTTAAATTGATTTTATCTGTATGCTGCCCTGAGATCTTAATGATAAAGGGTGGGATACAAATGTTTTAAATAAAAGAAATAAATAAAAACAATAAATATCACCACTATTTTAACTATATATGTTGCATTACCATTATGGAGAAATGTAAAGAAATGAGTCTACATAAACATCACATAGGTGGAATGAAATAAATGAATAAAAATAGAACATTCCTGATATGAAATCATTCAGTTGAATGCAGAAGCTTAGAAACTGATTACAACAGAAGCTTTGCAGTCCAAGGGAGGGACAGAACTTTCTCAGCAGTTGCATGTAACTGCACAGCATTAACTTGTCCTCTTTCATCACAGTGCTTATATTGATGACGAGCAATACGAGAATGGAACCAATTACCTAGGGAGGTTGTGGGGTCTCCCACACCGGAGGCATTCAAGACGAGGCTGGACAGCCATCTGTTGGGAATGCTCTGACTTGGATTCCTGCATTGAGCAGGGGGTTGGACTTGATGGTCTTGTAGGCCCCTTTGAACCCTACTATTCTATGATTCTATGATATATTGGCTGTTGATATATGGGCAAATTCTCCTGACCATTTGGCCAAGCTGCTTTGAAATACTTTGGCTATCTGCATGATTTCCTTGATATAAGTCCTCATGTAAGGCTCTCTGAATGAATTCCATGCTCTTTGTCCTGACATTTGAAGTTTTCTGCACACCTGTCCCCAAATATCTCATCTCCTTGAGTTTCTGTTCTTCCTCTCACTGCTCAAGCTCATCAGATGCTAGCCCCAGTTTTAGCCCCCTTCTAGCATTTCTCACATAGCGGCAGGTTTTCAGTCTTCAATTTTGTGCCACTTCTTTCAACCCCATCATCACCGTCTTCTGCATAACTTCTTACGTGGGGGTGGGGCAGCTCCTGTAGTTGTGGAGGCTCCCGCACAATATAAAATCCTGCATAATCTGGGTTCTAAATTGTATGAGGAGCTTCCATTTGCATAAAAGCACCCCTGGTTCAGGAGTTATGATCAACACAGCAACAGTGAGGGTGGGGTGGGGTGCAAAAGTAGCAGTGCAACTTTAGGGGTGGTGAGAAATGCACAGCTCCATGGCCCCTTTCACCATGATTTCCCTGTTTTCAAGAGTAATGCATGAATAGGACTCTATACTTCTCCCAATGTGCCATTTCTGTATTCTGCTCATTGCTAGCATAGCTTCCTCCTATGTCTGGTAAGTAGGGTGGCCATGTGTCCTGTTTTACAGAGGACAGTCCTCTATTTGAAGGTGTTCTATATTTGGTGGGCTGTCCTGTCAATGCCTGTTTTAAAGATGAAAACTATCATCTTGAGAGCCAGTGTGGTGCAGTGGCTAGAGTGTTGGACTGGGAGTCAGGAGATCGGGGTTCTAGTCCCCACTCAGCCATGGACGCTCACTGGGTGACTTTGGGCCAGTCACAGACTCTCAGCCCAACCTACTGTACCTCACAGGGTTGTTGTTGTGAGGACAAAATGGAGAGGAGGAGGATTATGTACGCTGCCTTGGGCTCCTTAAAGAGGGGAAAAAGGCAGCATATGAATGTAATAAATAAATAATACTAAATAATATCAGAAGGGAGAACAGGGGCCTTGAAGGTGCCCATCAACAGTTAACACCCAACAGACTGAGCACTGGTCACCTAGTCAGTCTTCTCCATTATGGTGAGATATATTGTATTTAGTGTATTTATTGTATTTCTATTTAGTGGTAGGCGGCAGTATTGCAACTGAAACTCTCCCCACGACCTGAGTTCGATCCCAGCAGAAGCTGGGTCCCAGGTAGCCGGCTCAGGTTGACTCAGCCTTCCATCCTTCCGAGGTCGGTAAAATGAGTACCCAGCTTGCTGGGAGAAAGGTAGTCACAACTGGGGAAGGCAATGGCAAACCGCCCCGCTACAGTCTGCCGTGAAAACGCCAGCGTAAGCAGGCATCCCTCTAGGGGTCAGCAATGACTCGGTGCTTGCACAGGAGGAACCTTTCCCTTTTTTCCATATGATTTCTAAATTTGAACCTATACAAACTTAGATATGCAAATGTTATGTAGATTGCTGTCCTCTTTTGTCCTCTGTTTTGGTGATGCATTTCCTCTTTTTGGGTAATGCATAAATGATCACCCTGCTGGTAAACCAAGTCCATCTCCTATTTTAAATCCTTTTCTCAATACTCACTCTGTCTGTTGCGCCCTTCATGGACCAATTGGGGCCTCTGTGAGTTTGTGAAGTCCAGCACAATCCTACATATGTTTACTCAGAAATATGTCTCACTGTGTTCAGCAGTGGTTACTCCCAGGTAAGTGTGAATAGGACTGCAGCATTAGGCCTTAGGCTTGGCCCCTGAGTGTATAACACTGTGTCATTAAATACCCCCCGTCACACTCATATCTTGCCAGCTAACTTAATGAATAATTTTGCATATCTGAAATAATATTACAACAATGATTAGGCCTGCTCTCAATTTATTTCTTCATCGTCATTCACTTGGCAGATGTAGAAAATAGCAGGAGTACAGTGATCGTTCAGCAATATGAATACAAAGAAAGAAATGGACAAGGAATCCCCAGTGGGTTTATCCCACCTGCAGGGCATAATTCTCTGACCAATTTCCATTTATACCAAACAGTTTTATATTTGTCTTCTCGTATCAGAACATGAAGTGTGCAGGCCCCCCCGACTGTCAAGGCAGATGTCAAGCAAACATTCCGATTGCTTCAACATGATAGAGATCTGAGTAAATACAGACAGATTTGGAACTTCAGAAGTAACCAGATAAGAATGCCTTGTACTATGTCTTGTCATATCCTTGGTAGTGATAGAGTGAACTCTCTCTGCACACTTCTTACATTTTTAAGTAGTTTTGAATACCTTCATTGACAAAATAATGATAAGGTTGCTACTGTATCAAGATGAAATGAGTATTGTCCAATACAGGAGAGGCATGAAAAACAGTATGTTGATACATAAACTGACTGCACTGAAGCACTTGCATTAAGCCAACTGACAAAAACCAAGGACTTAAATTTTGTAGTATTGTGGGTTGAGCTGAATCTTAGTAAATACAACAGCTGCAAGGGGCAAAGGCAGAAACATTTTTCTGCATGGAGAAAGTAACTCTGGACTCCATCAAAATTTGTCTATGGGATGCCCTATGCCCATGGGATGATCCTTGAAATATACAGGGCCAACCTACCCATCATAATGATGACCACCATCTTCTCTCCACTCTGCCCACCATAATGAGGAGCATTTTACTCATTCAGTATAATTGAGATATCCCGATAACTAGTATGGTTCCTTTTGGCTTCAGTTCTATGCATTAATTAACATGACACCTTCTTCACTTGTTTGCAAATCTGAGAGGTATCTGAAGAATCCTTTCTTATTTTGTCAATATCAATGCCGCTGTTGTTTATATTCAGAGAGAGAAAATAGCTTCTGCTCTAGCGTCATCCTTGGAGAGGTACGAAAGAAAACAAGCAAATTGCAATTATTTCTCACCAAAGACTGTGAAAAGTTAGTTCCCCATCAATCCATCGCATGTCAAAATTAAGCGAAGATGTCCATTCAGACCGTTCAAAAACAGCAACTTAATTCCCAAGGGGGAAAGGGAAATTAGTTGTGTAGACAATCCAAGATGACATTTTAATTTGAGCTGTACCTTTCTAGATCAAGTGGGCAACATGGTGACATTAAGAATAATGTTAACAACCCTCCACAGGTTTGGTGATTCTATTTCGATTTTAATTGGGGATTTCTTCCCCCCCCCCTCTGTATCCAAAGAGACTAAAGCTTAAAGCCAGGTACAACATTTTAATTGCTAAAACCAGCAAACTAGCATTAAGGGAATGGTGCCATTAATTTGCTGGCAGTAAAAATAATGAAGAAAGAAAATAGCGGGTAATTCTCCTAGTAGAATACCTAACTAATATGGCCTGGGTTATAAGATATCTTAATTTAGGCCTGATTAATACATTACCATTACAGCATGGGAAATGATTCTGCATGGTCTAGCCTAGGCTATAGCTTAGTGGTAGAGCACATACAAAAGACCCATGTTCAATCTATGACATCTATCTCCATGTAGGACTGGGAAAGACTCCTGTTTGAAACCCTGGAGAGTTGCTGCCACTCAGCCTAAGCAATACTGATCTAGAAGGACCAACGACCTGACTCTGTGTAAAGCAGCTTCCTATGTTCCTGTGCTTCCAGTCGCCCACACTTCTTCTGATAATATCTGAAAACAGGTGTTAGCTGAAGATCATGGCTAGTTCCCACACTGGCACAGAAAGTTAGTTACTTCCTAACCCCAGGAAGTAACCCTTTCCAATTTTCCCAACCTTCATGGTGTTTATTTACAGACTTTACTGTTGTGTTGTGAGGCCAGACCTCACAATCTCCCTCACTGCAGTATTTAATTTGGCACAGGATAGTTACCCTCAACACTTATTAACAGGGCCAGCCCTACCATTAGACAAAATGAGGCAGTTGCCTCAAGTGGCAGATGCTTAGAGGTGGCAACAAAGTGTTGGAGGAGAGAGCTGAGTGCCACAGAGCCTGCCCTGTGCCCCCTAAGCTGGTCCGCTGCCTTCAGCTGTGGCAGAGGATGCAGTCCCATCACCAGTGTTGAAGACAGTTTTGATTGACAGTCTAGTCAGCTTTTGTACATGGAATGGGAGGGGTGCTATCTTGTTCTTTGCCTCAGGTAGCAAAATATCTAGGGCCAGCCTTGCTTATTAAACCATCCTATTGTAATAATGCTCAGGTCAGTTAAAGGTGGTAAAAGTCAGATTTTTCCACACTACTAGTGTACTTGTGGATAATACAGGGTTTCTCATCTGAGTTAGTGATAGTGAATGATTTGGGCCAGGGATGCTAATTGTTTTGGATAATTAACATAGAGTATAAGGATGTGGTCTTGAGTAGGGTATAACTTGAATAGGGTATACCTTCCTGAGGTATAACCCAGTCCATAGTAGTTAGGAACAGGGGCCAGGACCCAAAGCTTCACAGGCATGTGAGTGTCCTATTCCCACCTGTCCATAAGCAAAGTCTCACAAATGTGGCTTCCAAGTTGACCAGGAGGAACAGGAGGGCAAGGATCTTAGGTCAGAGTTATGAATCAAGAGAGGAGCTATTGAGATGGGTTGTTATACCTAAGACAGGAACTGTTCAAGAAAGGTGTTCCACCAGCAGTGTCCTGGTTGTTACTGAGAGATTACATGCATACCTAGCTTTTGTGGCCCCATTCTTCTGGAAGCCATAGGTGAGCCTGGTCCTTGCAGCACTAGGGTGAAAGAAAGACCTGGGCTGCAAGGAGAACACTATCTGCAGGAGAAGCCACCACCCAGGGAAGAGGGAGTGCCTGCTGCTGTTGTTTTCTTGTTGCTGGTGCCACCACCACCACCACGGCTGCTCTCCCTCTGGACTTCTGCCTGGCAGACCACCAGTCCCTGCAGGACCAGGCCCCCAGGTGCTGACTACTTCTACCTGTCCCTTCTTGGAAGAGCTATATAAGCTGGCTGGCTGGCTGAGGTGGCCTGGGAGAGCCAATATTTGCAGGAGAAGCCACCACCCAGGGAAGACAGAGTGTCTGCTCCTGCCGCCGCCGCCGCTCTCTTTGTGGACTTCTGCCTGGCTGTATTTGTAAAGGGGATGTTTTTGTTGTTGTTTTTGTTGTTTAATTGTTGGTGGGGGTGGGTTTTGGGGGGATTCTGTTGTGTTTTTAGGGGTGGGTAGCCTGCCTGATAGGCAGAAGCGAGGGGGCAGGTGTCCACCTGACGGAGGCAGTGGAGGGAGTGTTGGGGGCCAGAATATACAGAGGCTGGATGGCAAGTGCTGGTAGAGCACTAGAGGCAGGCCATGGCAGGTAAGGGGAACAAGGGGGAGATGTGTAATATCTGTCCCCTGTTCTGGGCCTGTCCAGAGCCAAAGGATGGCTGGGGGAGGCATGACTCCACCTTCTGGCCTTCATCTGCTGCTCTGCAGTGCCAGGTCTGTTATCCAGAAAACATCCTGCATCCATGACATGATCCTGGATGAGGGTGCGGACCTGGCATGTAGTATAGAGACCTGGCTGGTTGAGGCCACTGCTCCAACTCTGGCGGCTATGTGCCCAGCTGGATTTTTGTATGCACAGCAGCTGAGGGCTGGGGATCGGGGAGGGGAAGTGGCTGTTATCTACCGGGAGTCCTTGGTCTTCACCAGACCCCCTCTCCAGGAGACCAAGGTTGCTGAGTGCATGTACTGGAGGTTGGGCAAAGGGCAAACCATCCACCCTGCTGAACAACTGACTCCCTAGCCAAGGTGCTTGAGGTGGTCTCTGATGTGAGTGTACAGTCCCCTAACTTACTGGTGTTGGGAGACTTCAATGTACATTCAGTGGCTGTCCTCATGGGGGCACCCCAGGACTTCATGGAGACCATGGCTTCCTGGGAGCTGTACCCTATTCCAACTGGGCCCACCCATGTAGCCAGTCATGCACTAGACCTTGTGTTTGTTTCTGGAGAAGCGGGGAGTGATCTGGAAGTTGGGGGTATATCCACCACTCCCTTGTCACAGTCAGATCACTATCTGGTGACGTTAGACTTCTCGGTTCCACAACCCCTCCACAGGGGTGGAGGACCCATTAAAATGGTCTGCCCCAGGTATCTTATGGATCTGAATGGATTCTTGAACATGCTTGGGGATTCTCTGGAGCACACAAACGGCCACTCGGTCGAGACCCTGGTGGGTGGCTGGAATGCCGCAATCACTGGGGCATTAGATCGGGTGGCTCTGAAATGCCCTCTCCCCCTGAACAGGGTTCGAACTGCACCATGGTTCAATCCACAGTTACGAGCTCTGAAACAGGAGGTGAGACAGCTAGAGCGCCGGTGGTGGAAGTCTCGCTCCAAAGACGATCAGACATGGGCTAGAGCTGTATCTTCAGCCTATCACGTGTAGGGATGTATGAAACACTTACCTGGTTCCTCTGGGGCCAACCACGGTGGGGGGGAGGTGCTCCATCCCCCCCTGGAATCCTCCCTGGCCGGCTCCACTCCATGGCGACTCTGCGGAGCTGCCGGCCAGGGCCGGCCGCAGCCGGAATTCCGGCTGCGGCCGGGCTACTGCGGCCACTATGCCGGCCGCCATTTGCGTGGCTGCCAGCCGTGATAGGCTACCTAAGTAATTACGTAGCCTATCACGGCAAAGAGCAGGGGCGCAAATGACGTAGCGGCCGCCATTTGCACCCCTGCTTTTTGCTGTGATAGGCTGCGAAAGTATTTACATAGCCTATCATGCTAAAGCAGCCATGCTAATGGTGGCCGCAGCAGCCCAGCAGCAGCCGGGAGACCAGCCAGAGGAGCCTCCGCCGCCACATCCGCCACCGCTGGAGCTGCCGCCGGAGCCGCATCCGCCTCTAGGTAAGCTCCATCCCGGGGGGATTCTGCAGGGTGGTGGTGGTGGTGGGGAGGCCGTTCCACCACGGATTCTGGGGGCTGGATTCTAAAGAATCCGTCCTCACTGGAGTCCGTGGTGGAATTCTCTGACATCCCTAATCACGTGGCAGTGAAGGCAGCAAAAAAGGAATATTATGCTGCCTCTATTGCGTCTGTAGAGTGTTGTCCCAGGAAGCTGTTCCAAGTGGTCCAGAGCCTGGTCAGTCCAGTTGCTCCGGAACTGCTGGAGCATTCTAAGGACTCTTGTGAGGCCTTAGCATGGCACTTTGCGGATAAAATTGATCAGATTAGGAATGTTATTCCATGCGCCGTGGATACAGTTAGCAAGCAAGAGCTGATCTGTGGCAAACCAGTTTTGTGGGATCAATTCCAGCTTCTTCCTTCTGAGGAAGTGGACAAGGTGCTTTCATCTGTAAAGCCAACCACCTGCTTACTTGATCCTTGCCCATCTTGGCTCATTATGAGCTGCAGAGAGAGGCTGGGTGAGGGGATCAGGGTGGTGGTGAATGCCTCCCTTGAGGAGAGAGTGATGCCATTAGCCCTCAAGGTGGCAGTGATAAGACCGCTCTTTAAAAAGCCCTCCTTGGATCCCTAAGTCCTGAACAACTTTCACCCAGTTTTGCATTTGCCATTTTTGGGCAAGGTGATTGAGTGGGTGGTGGCGATGCAGTTGAAGGTACACTTGGAAGAAGCCAATTATCTAGGTCTGTTTCAATTGGGCTTTAGGCCTGGGCATGGGACAGAAATGGCCTTGGTTGCCTTGGTGGATGATATGAGGAGGGCTTTGGATAGGGGTGAATGCTCCTTCCTTGTTCTCCTCAACCTCTCAGCGGCTTTTGATACCATTGACCATGGTATCCTCCTGGACCGCCTGGAGGGGTTGGACAATGGAGACACCATATTACGGTGGTTCCAGTCCTTCCTCTTGGGCAGGTACTAGAGGGTAGCACTGGGAGAGGAGGTTTTGGACCTGTGGCCTCTCACTTGTGGGGTGCCACAGGGTTCCATCCTCTCCCCAATGCTATTTAACATCTACGTAAAGCCTCTGGGGGCTATCATCAGGAGGTTTGGGGTGCGGTGTCATCAATATGCAGATGACACACAGCTCTACCTCTCATTCAAATCTTCACCAAGGTTGGCCATAGAATCCCTGTCCAAATGTGTGGAGACGGTGAGTGGATGGGGAGGAATAAGCTGAGGCTGAACCCTGACAAGACTGAGGTACTTTTGGTGGGAGATGAGGTCCGCAGCCTGGGGGTCATTTTAGACTCCCAGCTGTCCACGGAGGCTCAGGTGTCAGCTGTGAGCCGGACAGCACTGTTCCAACTCCATCTGATACGGCGGCTGAGCCCCTATCTTTCCAACCATCTGCTCTCATCAATAGTACATGCCCTGGTCTCCTCTCATCTGGACTACTGTAATGTGCTCTACGTGGGGTTACCCTTGAAGATTGTTTGGAAGCTGCAGCTGGTGCAGAATGAGACGGTTCACCTGATTAAAGGCAGCTGCCGGCATGATCACATCTCTACAGTGCTGAAGGAGTTCCACTGGTTACTAGTTGTTTTCCGGGCCAAATTCAAGGTGTTGGTTTTGACCTTTAAAACCCTATATGGTTAGAGATGGCAGAGAATTCCGCCACAGATCTCGGTGAGGCCGAATGCCAGTGCATTCAGCCCCCCGAAATCTGTGGCGAAACGCCCTGCCCCCCGCCCCCCCGTGGATCCCCCCTGGGAGGAGACTTACCTGGGGCGGACCTTCCAGGCGGTGGCGGCTCCGGTGGTGGCTTCGGTGGCTGGTCTTCCGACCGGCTGCCGCCGCCGCCATTTGCAGTTGTTTTTTTTTTACATAGACGTGATAGGCTATGTAAGTTTTTACGTAGCCTAAAACGTCTGGGTAAAAAAAAAAAAAGGCGTACGCAAATGGTGGCGGCTATGGCTGCCGCCATTTGCGTTCCTTATTTTGGGCCATCTTAGTCTACATAAATATTTATGTAGATTAAGACGGCAAAAATAAGGAACGCAAATGGTGGTGGCCATAGCTGCCGCCATTTGCGTACGAGGTCCCCCCCCCCCCCAGGGCCTTCTGCGGCTGGAAATCCGGCTGTGGACGGCTCTGGCCTGGCTGGGCCTGGCCGGCTGCTCCACGGAGCTGCTGCGGAGCACAGCCAGCTGCGGAGGATTCCGGGGGGAGGGACAGAACGCCTCCCCCCCACCATCAACATAATCCGCGAAAGGTAAGTGACTTTCATACATCCCTATAATATATATGGTTCCGGCCCAGCCTATCTCAAGGAGCACCTCCAGCAACACCAGACAGGCTGCTTAACAAGATCAGCCTTGGATGGCCTTCTGTCTGTCCCATTAGCCAGGACAGCTAGGCTGGTGAGGATGAGGGCCTTCTCTGTGGTGGCCCCCACTCTGGAATTCCCTCCCTAAGGAACTCCGCCATGCTCCCTCTTTAATGAGCTTCCGCCGTACATTAAAAACGTGATTGTTCAGGCAGGCATTTGGGGTGGGTTAGGGTGTTTTTAGAAATACTATGTTTTAATGTGGAATTTTATTTTTTTAAACTGTTGTATTATTGTACATCACCCAGAGTGGCCAGGTGACTGGCCAGATGGGCAATTAAGAAAATAAATAAACAAACAAACAAACAAATAAAATACTGCCCTTTCTGGCAGCTGGTTCCCAGTCAAGTCCATTGGTGCCTCCATTCCTGGGTTCTCCTGAGGAGGGGACATGTGTGTGTGTGTGCACACATGTGTGTTGCACTAAGGGGAGTAAAAAGACAGAGGACAGAGAAAGCATGCTGGGATCACCAGCATGCTGGTCTGTGGGCTGGGCTTCCTCAACACTGTAACGATATGTGCTTGCATCTGGTTGTGTTGTATGGAGAAATTCATTTGAGTGTTACACTGATTAGTATAAAAGGACTCACCTGATACTGTAAGAGGGGGAATGTAAGTTTGTATTGTGACTCATTCAGTAAAAGCTGTCTTTGCAACATCGTATTTGGAGTGTTCTACATATGCATAAGAACACCAAACATTACAGACAGGTGTTATTCTCAGGTCCCCCCCTGTTGCTCAGATGCAAGAGGACAGGTAATCGGACCTCTTCCTCTAAGGATGTCTTTTCAGATTCAAGCTTTAGGCCAGGGCTGAGGAATCTGTGGTCCTCCAGATGTTGATGAACTACTGCTCCCATCATACCTCGTCACTGGCCAGGATGGCTGGGGCTGGTCGGAACTGAAGTCCAACAACATATGGAGGACTACAGGTTCTCCAGCCCTGCTCTAGGCAGTGATGGATCCAGATAGTGAAGGATTTGTAGTAACCCTTTGCAATCTCAAAATGTTGCCCCTGAAAGCTGGGGGAAGCCTCCTGAATGTCATTTCAATGAGGTGCTAGGGGCTAACATGGGAAAATAAAACTGGCAGTTACCTCCTATACTATGGTGAAGTCTTTTATGTACAAACATGGATCCCAACCAGAGAATGCAATCTGTAGCTCACTTATGGGGGTACAGGCTCAATTCATTCAGGACTACTCTGGACTAAACAGGTTCCAGCCAGAGGCAGTACTCTGCTGTTTCTCTCTTCACATACATCACACACAAGGTTCGTTTCATTTCACACCTATTGAAGCCACTGGTACGGATCATTAAATAAAGATAAACAGTATGAAGCACTGAGAATGAACGACCTATTCCAAAAGAGAACTAATATGCGAGGGAGTATATAAACCCCATATGACATATTTAATTTTCTTCTCCCTATACTATTTGGGGATTAGTTTGAACAAACAAAAAAGAAAAAGAAAAATGAGAATGACATGGCCATATACAATTTCATACAAAAAGATTAAGGCTGAAATCCTATGTACACTGAGAGTAAGTCCAACTGAAAACTTCAAAGTAAACATGTATAGGATTGTGCTACACATTCATTCCCCTTCATGGATCACTGCCTTGTTGTGGTGAAGGGGCTTGCGTAACTCAGTGAAGCCATAAGCTATGCCGTGCAGGGCCACCCAAGATGGACAGGTCATGGCAGAGAGTTCTGACAAAATGTGGTCCACTGGAGAAGGAAATGGCAACCCACTCCAGTATTCTTGCCAAGAAAACCCCACGGAACGTATCACAAGGCTAAAAGATATGATGCCGGAAGATGAGCCCCTCAGGTCGGAAGGTGTCCAATATGCTACTGGGGAAGAGCAGAGGGTATTTCCAAGTAGCGCCAGAAAGAGTGAAGCGGCTGGTCCAAAGCCGAAAGGACACTCAGCTGTGGATGTGTCTGGTGGTGAAAAGAAAATCCGATGCTGTAAAGAACAATATTGTTTAGGAACCTGGAATGTCAGATCAATGAATCAAGGTAAGCTGGAGGTGGTCAAACATGAGATGGCAAGATTGAACATTGACATCTTGGGAATCAGCGAACTAAAATGGACAGGCATGGGCGAATTTAATTCAGGTGACCATCATATCTACTATTGTGGGCAAGAATCCCTTAGAAGAAATGGAGTAGCACTCATAGTCAACAGAAGGGTGGGAAAAGCAGTACTGGGGTACAATCTTAAAAATGATAGAATGATCTCAGTACGAATCCAAGGCAAACCATTCAACATCACAGTAATTCAAGTCTATGCCCCAACCACTGATGCCGAAGAAGCTGAGGTTGATCGATTCTATGAAGACCTACAACACCTTCTGGAACTAACACCAAAAAAAGATGTCCTCTTCATCATAGGGGATTGGAATGCTAAAGTAGGAAGTCAAGAAATCACCGGGATAACAGGCAGGCATGGCCTTGGTGTACAAAATGAAGCAGGACAAAAGCTAATAGAGTTTTGCCAAGAGAACATGCTGATCATAGCAAACACTGTTTTCCAACAGCACAAGAGGCGACTCTACACATGGACGTCACCAGATGGTCAATATCGAAATCAGATTGATTATGTCCTTTGCAGCCAAAGATGGAGAAGCTCCATACAGTCAGTCAAAACAAGACCTGGAGCTGACTGTGGCTCAGATCATGAGCTGCTTCTTGCAAAATTTCGGCTTAAATTGAAGAACGTCGGGAAAACTACTAAACCGTTCAGGTATGACCTAAATCATATCCCTGATGAATATACAGTGGAGGTGAGGAATAGATTTCAGGGATTAGACCTGATAGACAGAGTGCCTGAGGAACTATGGACGGAGGTCCGTAACATTGTTCAGGAGGCAGCAACGAAATCCATCCCAAAGAAAAAGAAATGCAAGAAAGCCAAGTGGCTGTCTGATGAGGCTTTACAAGTAGCTCACGAAAGAAGGGAAGCGAAAAGCAAGGGAGAAAGGGGAAGATATACCCAACTGAATGCAGAGTTCCAGAGAATAGCAAGGAGAGACAAGAAGGCCTTCTTAAATGAACAATGCAAAGAAATCGAGGAAAACAACAGAATGGGAAAGACTAGAGATCTCTTCAAGAAAATTGGAGATCTCAAGGGAACGTTTTGTGCAAAGACGGGCATGATAAAGGACAAAGAAGGCAGGGACCTAACAGAAGCAGATGAGATTAAGAAGAGGTGGCAAGAATACACAGAAGAACTATACAGGAAAGATCTGAATGTCCCTGATAGCCATGATAGTGCGGTCACTGAACTTGAGCCGGACATCTTAGAGAGTGAAGTCAAGTGGGCCTTAGGAAGCATTAGTAACAACAAAGCTAGCGGAGATGACAGTATTCCAGTCGAGCTATTTAAAATCCTAAAAGATGATGCTGTTAAAGTGCTGCATTCAATATGCCAACAAATCTGGAACACTCAACAGTGGCCACAAGACTGGAAAAGGTCAGTTTACATTCCAATTCCAAAGAAGGGCAACGCCAAAGAGTGTTCAAACTACCGCACAATTGCGCTCATTTCACATGCCAGCAAGGTGATGCTCAAAATCCTACAAGCTAGGCTTCAGCAGTATGCGAACCGAGAACTACCGGAAGTACAAGCTGGGTTTAGAAGAGGCAGAGGAACTAGAGATCAAATCGCCAACATTCGCTGCATCATGGAGAAAGCAAGAGAATTCCAGAAAAACGTCTATTTCTGCTTCTTTGACTACGCTAAAGCCTTTGATTGTGTGGATCACAACAAACTGTGGCAAATTCTTAAAGTGATGGGAGTACCAGACCACCTTACCTGTCTCCTGAGAAACCTGTACAAGGGCCAAGAAGCAACAGTAAGAACCAGACATGGAACAACCGATTGGTTCAAAATTGGGAAAGGAGTACGACAAGGCTGCATATTGTCACCCTGCTTATTTAACTTATATGCAGAGTACATCATGAGAAATGCCGGATTGGATGAATCAGAGGTCGGAATTAAGATTGCTGGGGGAATTATCAACAACCTCCGATATGCAGACGATACCACCCTAATGGCAGAAAGCGAAGAGGATCTAAAGAGCCTCTTGTTGAGGGTGAAAGTGGAGAGTGCAAAAGCTGGTCTGAAACTCAACATTCAAAAAACTAAGATCATGGCATCTGGCCCCATCACTTCCTGGCATATAGAAGGGGAAGAAATGGAAGCAGTGACAGATTTTACTTTCTTGGGCTCCAAGATCACCGCAGACGGTGACTGTAGCCATGAAATTAAAAGACGCTTGCTCCTTGGGAGGAAAGCTATGGCCAACCTAGACAGCATAGTAAGAAGCAGAGACATCACCTTGCCGACAAAGGTCCGTCTAATCAAAGCTATGGTTTTCCCAGTAGTAATGTATGGCTGTAAGAGCTGGACTATAAGGAAGGCTGAGCGCCGAAGAATTGATGCTTTCGAACTGTGGTGCTGGAGAAGACTCTTACGAGTCCCCTGGACTGCAAGGAGGTCAAATCAGTCCATCCTAAAGGAAATCAACCCTGAGTGCTCATTGGAAGGACAGATAATGAAGCTGTAGCTCCAATATTTTGGCCACCTAATGCGAAGAGAAAACTCCCTGGAAAAGACCCTGATGCTGGGAAAGACTGAAGGCAAAAGGAGAAGGGGACGGCAGAGGATGAGATGGTTAGATAGCATCACCGATGCAATGAATATGAACTTGAGCACGCTCCGGGAGAGAGCGCAGGACAGGAAGGCCTAGCGTGCTATGGTCCATGGGGTCACGAAGAGTCGGACACGACTGAACGACTGAACAACAACAACACATTCATTATAATTGAGATGCTGTGTGTAGTTATAATTACAATGCCAGGGAGAATCCCCATACAGCCACCACTAGAATGAAGATATGAGACATTAATTGGGAGAAAGTCACAACTTTATTAACTAATAAGGATCTGCAACAAGCACCAAAGCCAGCATTCTCTAGCCAAGTGTGGACACCCCATAGCTTGAGCGGACAGATAAGAGAGCCTCCAGCTATCCCCTCTTGGTCAATAGCACCCTGGCTCAATGTGCTGGATCAGCAAAACTGTAGATCGGTACTTTTCATTGCCTGCCCAGCATAAAGGTGTCCAAGGTTGGGTAATTGACCTCTCACCCTCCAGGTACTTTAGGGTGCCTTCCAAAGTAGCCTCTCTTCCCTTCCGCCTTTGTACTACCTGTCAGTTGTGACCAGAGCCACCCCACACATTCCTAGGCAGCTCCTGCTGGATAACTGGCTAATCCCATGCTATTGCACCAGGACAGATGGGTGGGGTGCTGCATTGGATTCAAAAGAGGCTCAGGGTGGAGTCACCTTATAAAGGAATGCTTTCCACCTCCCCATTGTTCAGATGGTCCTCAGCTTGGGAATACCTGCTCTACATGAAGTGTGTGTGGGCTCATTTCTTTGAATTTCCCCATCTCACTAATAAACCTTGTACCCTTAATGGTAATGTGACACCTATATTTAAAATGGTGATGATGGACAGCGTTCATACTGTATATGTTGCATTAAGTCAATCATCAATTTCCCATGCTTGTAAGTGCTGCCAGAATTGTAAAGTTACAGAGCATGAGTGGGCAACACATGCATCACTTAAATGCATATTTCAAATACCTGTAGCCATCCTAAACATAAAGGCAAAAGGAGAAGGGGACGGCAGAGGATGAGATGGCTAGATAGCATCACTGATGCAATGAATATGAACTTGAGCACACTCCGGGAGAGAGCGCAGGACAGGAAGGCCTGGCGTGCTATGGTCCATGGGGTCACGAAAAGTCGGACACCACTGAACGACTGAACAACAAATATTTTATCTACTACCTGTGGCTTTTCTCCACTCTTGTCGATTTTTATGGTGTCCTTTTTAAAAGATTGGCTCTTTTGTTAGATAAATGTCATACAAAAGTGATGGCAGCTCACATCAAGAAACTACATGCCACATAAGAAAAACATGATTTTTTTTAAAGGATCTTTAGAAGCATTTAAAAAGGAACATTTGTTCCTAAGCCATTATTGGTGCTTTTATGTTTATACAGAGTGCTTGCACAAGCAAGTATCCTCATTTACTTCAATAGAAGGGCAGCACAGCTATCCAGGACTAGGGATATCCATCACTGGGAAATCTGGGTTGTTGTTGTTTTGTCTCAACAGAGTTCCGCGGTGTATATGACCCAGTTTGCATCTGCAAGCTAAGCTGTGGGCTGTTTCCTGAACCCTGGGAACCTTTTTGTGCATTTTGGGGGGAAGGTTCTGCAATTTGCACAAATTTCTGAGCAATTTGTGCAAATTATGGCCAAATTTGTACAAATTACACAAATTCAGCCATCATTGGTGCAAATTGCTCAGAAATTTGCACAAACTGCAGAACCTTTCCTCTCAAAATGTGAAATATTCTCTGAAAATCTGCAAACTGACCTGAGTCACTCCAGTGGGAACCAAAGTGAAGTTGGGCGCTGCAGTGGGAAACGAAGCGAAGTCTTGGGAGTCAAGCCTAGGAAAACTTGTTGAACTCCAGTCCCCCAAATGGATTTATCTGACATCCCTATGTAGGACATGATTTGAAAGCACATGCCACAAAAGCTTTGCTGAAGCTGAGCAGGACTGGGTGTGGTTAGTGCCTGGATGAGGGACTGCAGTGGATCTCTATGTACACTGCTTTGAGTTCCATCCTGGAATAAATTTAGCATATTACTGTAACACATAAATATAATAAAATCTCTGTGCATTAAGCAAAGCTGCTCCTACCCTCCAAGTGAATGGATGATGCCTCTAGAGTGGAGGAGTATTGCCCACAAGCAGGGGTGGCTCTAATGTTTGGGTGTGTAGGGTGGTGCCCATCAACATGACACACATCTTCAGGGAGAAGGAACAACCACTTACTTCACTGCTAACTGTCGAAGGTGCTGCCCTCCTTGGCAAGGCAACTAAGGTGTCTGCTCGCCCTCAAGCTCTCATACATTGTAACTACTGGAGGCTGGTGGCTCCCATGCCAGGGGGCAGTGAATCCACTCTAGGTTTCAGACAGAACTCTAAAGGAGCTATCCAAGGTGCTCTGACTGGCTCTGGCTGAAATCCAGGGTGGACTCACTGCTCCATGATATCCGAGCCACCAGCCTCCACTGATTGCAACCTTCAGAGGCCTAATCAGATACACTTTCACTTTATGTTTCATTTCAAGCCAAGGTATTTAACCATAGCACAAAATTTATAACCAATCATTAGACACCTGTCTTTTTACTTTAAATAATAATAATAATAATAATAATAATAATAATAATAATAATAGTTTCTTCACAGTACGTTACTAAAAATAACAGGGACCAATTCACACATGTATTAGGTGCCACACATATGAGAAGCTCAGATTTTTATGTCATTGATGAATAGATGAATCTATCCAAACATAAAAGTATGACGCATGCGACATAGTCCTGTCCCTAGCACAGGAGTATCATAAAAACTTCACTCTTTCCTTCCATTTTGATTCCTATGACTGAAGGTGGAATTCCTTCAAGTTGCAGAAAACTGTTGGGATAATATCCATTGTTACTGTCTAAAGTATTAAATTAGAACAAATAATATACCTCCTTTTCTTGGAGAAACTACCTCAGTCTGAATTACTTCCTCTAATAATCAGAGCTCAAGAACAGACATCACAAAATAATGAGATGTGTCAAGATTTCAGCTGAAATATGACAGTGAGAGAAATCTTTGTAAGTGATTCAACAAATCTGGCTGTTGTCCACAATATTCCCTATGATTGTGGAATTGCCCAATTCTTCTGAATAACAAGTCAGTTTTGGGAGATGAGGAAATAAAATGCAACATACGTCTGTTATATCAAGTATCTGCAAGATGTAATAGTTTTGGGAAAAGTAAGGAGGATGCTTTGGTGGAATATATATATTCAAGAACACTTTCCATTATCATGCTCATCAGCATATTATGGACTGTACAAGTTTAGTGTGCAACAGGTATTTGTGATCATGGCCACAACTGGTTATCTTCCAAGGTTTCATATACTATGGTTCAGAGTATATGCTCCTCACCCACCTCTCCACCTCTCTTCTCCCTGGTTTCAATGCAAAAATCGTGGTTTGCATATTGCATTAAACTAGAATTCCCCATTATGTCTGAACCGGGGGAACTCTGGTTTAATGTCAGTTAACACCAGGAAAACAAGCAAAGATATGCTAATGGAAGTACGGATTTTTTTTATTCCTTATCCTTATTGGAATACTACATTTAAACAAAATACTGTAAAGATCAGATGTTAATCACCTATTGTAATCATCTGACTTTTAATATCTTAATTCAAAGTTGTGTACTAAAGAATTTGAATATATCATCTGGACATTCCTGAACATATATATTATCTGAGATCTCTCTCTCTCTCTCTCTCTCTGAATTTTGTATTGTGTCTTCTCTCTCCCCCACCCCCACTTTTTGCTTTTGTTGGATTAATGTTCTTCTACTGTGTGTAGGTGAAAGGCCAGTTTATTAGAAGATAAGTCATTACACAAAATGGGACACAATAAATGTTGGATCATGAATGCATTTTTAAAATAATAGCAAGTACCCATTTCTAAGATGCCAGATGTACTTAAGAGGAAGGCTGGATGATCTCCTGCTCTTTAAATCTGTCCAAGCTCCTGAATTCCCCATCAAGAAATCTATTTCTATCAGAAGAGGGAATAATCAATAGAGCAAAAGTTACACAACAAGAACTCCTCTCACAAGTGAGCGCAGAAGAGATGAAACACCAAAATGCATCAGTGACCCTTCTGCTGCATCTAACAATGTGTTTCTTTAGTACAGGATTACAGACCAAAAGAGAAACCTCTGGCTTTGTTTTATCACCTTTGAGTTGAATGTTTTATGTTTTTCACATAGCTCTTTTAAAGTCCTTGAAACGAAAGCAGATGTTCCCAGTGGATTGGTGTCACTGGCAGAATTTCCAGACAAGTAGCTTGGCATGGTGTTGGGCCTTTTCTAGGGATAGATGTTATCAGTCTATTTCTGGTTGATTCTATTTTTTCATGTGAACCTTCCACCCCATTTTCATATTAAATGGCATTTTTAAAGTATTTGCACAGAAAATTCATTTAAACATGTATTTCTAAGCCTATTTTCCCTCAAAATATGCAATTCTAAATGTACCCTGATATATTTTTTTGTGACTGGAGAACTGTGTTAGAATATTCAGGAAGTAGGAAAGTTGGTGGATCTCTATGTCCTGATTTGCACATTAGCTCAGGAGGTTGAATTCCTCAAGCATCCCTAGCTTATACAGATTTGACAATACTGTGCCTACATGCTCTTATATTATTATTATTATTATTATTAAACATTTACATCCCACCATTTCCTCTAAGGAGCCTGCTTCATCGCTGAGTGGAGACTTGAACCCAGGTTTGCCCAGTCCAGTCCACCTTTCCACTAAAAATAATGCTAACAATAATAAAATGCAAAATTATAATTAAAGCATTGGTGTTCTCTCATCCACTGATATAGATAGGCTAATAAAATGCTATTGCCTTCTCTGTTTCCTGCTGCTTTGTGTCCTCTGGGCAAACTTTAAAGACTGAATTGCTAGTCCAGTCAGAGCTCACCCTTTTTTAGTCAGAACATCTCCATCCCCCCCCCCCGCCCAACTTAAATAATGAAAAAAGCTAATCAGACTTTACTTTCTTCCAAGCATCTTAGTGTTTCCTCAAGTGGAATATACTCACTGATATAGAATGCACACTGAGTGCACAGATAAATCGAAATTTCTTTAACTCTCTGATTACAATAGATAATCAGCACCTGGAATTTGTGCCATTATCCTGAACTGCATTTTCTGATGTAATCTGAATAGATCATCTTTCACATCCAAGGTGACAACAGGAGGAAAGCAACAAAGGTGAATCTCAGCTGAATTAACACAGTCACCCACAGCACTTTTTATCAGTCTTTGGGATGAACACAACTTGCATTTAAGATGTATTCAGGACTTTAAGTTAGGGCATTAACTTCTACTATTTGACTGACCGACACTGATTGAAATTCGGTATTTCATTATCTAAATATGCCACCATAGTTTCTTCTGTGGTGGGTGTTCTCCCACTCCATGATCCGTGGTCCATGTGTATCATCATTTAGTGTCAATTATTCACTTCTTAACGTGCTCTAACTACCTTTTATTTGTAGCCCAGTGTCTAGAGAGTGGTAAAATTCCCACCCTTCCAATGCCTGCTTACATGTGGAGTGGTGACTTTATTCCATGTTAGTGACTGTAAGTACAGGATTGAGAGTTTTAGTTATTTTGCCCCTCCTCCCCTCAGAGAAGCCATAAAAACCAACCACCCTGTGAGCAGGAGAGGAAGAAGCAGCTCCAAAGGCAAACTGCTATCATCACTAGTGCTGTGCCGAAAATGTCTCCCACAGTATTTTCGACCATTCTCATTCAATCTGATAGAAAACAAATTGCTTTCGAAAAGAAATTGAAAAGAGAAGAAATTTCAGAGACATTCTCATGGGCTGGGTTCAGGGTTCTTGTGCTTACTTCGCACATGAGGTGGCCAAGGAGTACGCATGAGGATCTGGTCTTTCGCTGTATAATTACCTCTCTGCACCTGCATTAGAGACAAGACGTCTCCATAATTCCCCCTCAGAAATTTAATATTTGGAAGATCCTGGGGAAGGTGCGGAACCCTAAAGAATGACAACCACACCTGAACTAAATGTATCAGAAGACATTTTTCTCAGAAAAGTCCCGAGATGTTTCTTTTCTTACCCTTGAAATAAAAGGCCACTTTGCAGAATTTCCCCAAATTTCTTCCCCATTTTTGTTGAGTTTTGCCTCCCCCCCATGACCTGGAATGATACTAGGCATGGGGTACTGTAGACAATGCAAAATGGGGACCAGGCTGCGAGCACAGTTGCTGCTGGTGCCACTTGTAACCACAGTGCAACCCCTCCCCCCCAAAAAAAAACCCTTAGGAAAAAAGAAAGAGGCTGTGCTACCACCCTTGCCTGTGGTGAGTCCTACCTGTGAGAAACTGTCAGAGAATTTCTACTCCCATTGGAGAAATTCTGTGAAATTGTCTCCCCAATTTCTCTGCCCTCAAATAGGGTGGAGAATTTCAAGAGGTCATTTGCACACAGCTCTAATCATCACCTTCTCCATTTGCTGCTGTGTCACCAAGCTAAGACTCACCCCTTTCCTCACAGAGGCCATTAGAACTAGGGATGTATGAGAATTTTGTTTCAGTTTGCAAATCATCAGAATTTGCCCCATTCGCAACTCTGAACGTGAATGCATTTTTTGAAATATCTTTGCACATTCCCGAATTTGTGATCATATTAAAAAATGTGCATTTTTTGAGAAATGTGCACTTTGAAATGTGCATTTTTTTTTTAAAAAAAAATACTCATTTTCGTGCTTTAGTCAATGGTGGAAAGTGTGAAAAATGCACAAAGAAGCGTGCCCTTTCCTATTCAAATGAATAATAATTCACAAATGAAAACTTAGCCAGACCAAGCTTCGAAGTGAAGTTTGGAGAATTTTGTGAGCTTGAAGATTGCTGATTCTCCCATCCTTAATTAAAACCAAATGCTCTGTGAGCAGGGAAGGAGGAAGAACACAGTGAGGTGAACTGCCACGATCACCGTCTCCACATGCCTTTGCTTTACTAAGCTGGGACTGTCCCCCACCAACCCCCATGGCCCCTGGAACCAACTCTCCTGTGAGCAGGCATGGAAGCAGAATCAAATGGTTATCACTGTCACCTCTTTAAGTAGTCTATTCTTTGAATGACTTATTGTTTGAACGGGTCTGCGACTGTATAATATACTTTGATTGATTGATCATTATTGTTCTCTGACCTTATGCAAGCTGCTCTGGAAGTCTTGTCAGCTTAAGAGTGGGATAAAAATGCTTAATATAAAGAAAATAAATATAAACAAATATTTTGGATGAACTGACCCAAAGGAAAATACTGTGAACTTTGAGCCCACCCTCAGTAATACATCTCATGTTTTTTTTTTTACCTTAAAAAAGATATATCTGACATACGAAGGAACAAGCCACTCTCTGACACACCTCACACATGCTCACAACTCCCCCCTCCCAACCACCTTCTCACATAGGCAGGAAAACATTGTTTCTAGCATTTGTTCTCCACTTCCCTACTGTTCATGTTCTGTGTCCTGAAACTGCAGAAGAACCCGCTGGGTCAGGCTGAAGATCCATCTAATTGATCATTCTGTTTCCCACAGTGGCCAACCAGATTCCTATAGGAATCCAACAAATGGGAAATGAGTGCAATAGCACCCTCCCACTCATATTCTCCAGCAATTGGTGTATGGAGGCATACCACCTCTGATACTGGTGGTAATATATAGCCATCATGACTAGTAGCCATTGAGAGCCCTCTCCTCCATGAATTTGCCAAATCCCACTTTAAAGCTAAGTTTTTCTCCCTCTTTCAAAATACTAGAACCAGAGGTCATCCTATGAAGCTGATTGGTGGGAGATTCAGGGCAGATAGAAGGAAGGACTTCTTTACACAGTGCATAGTTAAACTATGGAATTTGCTACCACAACATGTAGTGATGGCCACCAATTTGGATGGCTTTAAAAGGGGCTTGGACAAATTCCTGGCGGAAAAGGCTATCAATGGCTACTAGTCCTGATGAGGCAGTATGCTTATGTACACCATACATCATACTAGGGATGTATGAGAAATTTGTTTCAGTTCATTTTTGATCAGGATTTTACCCATTTCACACTTTCCAGACTGAACATGGACTTGGATGCAATCTGTGGTCAAAGTCCATACATTTCTGAGCTTGCAATGTGGTATGTGGACCAAATAAAAATATGTTTGACAGCATGCGTGCATTTCAAAATGAGTACATTTCAAAAATGCACACAATTGATACATACATTTGAGAAAATATGCACAGAAATGCACATGGATTTTCATGCAAAAAGAACAAAAATAAAGCTCACAACCTGAAACTGACTTGAATTGGAACGAGCTTTGAGATGAAATTCAGAGAACATTGACGACTTCGCGTTTTGCTGATTCGCACATCCCTACTTCATTTTTTTTGGTTCTAAAACTGCTCTCCATTTAGGGGTGGACGAAAGTCCCTTACCTGTCCTCGAAGGACGTTCGCGGTGGGGGGGAGGCGCTTCGCTGCTCCCCCCACGAAGTTCCGGCCGGGGGGGGAGGCTTCCCACCTCGGCCCGGCCGAAATTCAGGCCGGGGGGGAGGCTTCCCGCTTCGGCCCGGCCGAAATTCAGGCCGGGGAGGAGGCTTCCCGCCTCGCCTGGCTGCGAACGCGAAAGTTAAAAAAAAAAAAAATCGCCCCCTGATAGGCTACGTGACGATTCACGTAGCCTATCATGGCTAGATCTGCAAAGTCAGCCGTGATAGGCTACGTCAATCGTCATGTAGCCTATCACGGGTGACTTAAAAAAAAAAAAAAAGCGTTGCCCTTATTTTTGCCGTAGTCTACGTAAATCTTTACGTAGACTACAGCGACCAAATAAGGAACGGGAATGGCGGCTCCCTATGGGGGCCGCCATTATCCGTACACACTTTTTTTTTTTTTTTAAAGTCACCCGTGATAGGCTACGTGACGATTGACGTAGCCTATCACGGCTGACTTTGCAAATCTAGCCGTGATAGGCTACGTTAATCATTACGTAGCCTATCAGGGGGCGTTTTTTTTTTCTTTTATTGCAATGGTGGCGGCGGCAGCCGGTCGAAAGACCGGCTGCCACTCCCGCCCCGCTCGAACACCCGCCGAACCGCCAGCCGGACCCGCCGCCGGGAGGGACATTCGGCGAAGGTAAGTCCCATCCCGGGGGGGGTGTGCGGGGGGCAGGGGGGGTTCGGAGGATTTCTCCCCGAAACTTGTTTGGGGGGCCGAACACGTTGGCGCTCGGCCCCCCGAAGTTTTGGGGAGAAATTCTCCGCCAACCCTATCTCCATTTTCATTCATCTGCTACCATCACCACTTTCCTTGAGTCTGTCAAGGACCTTCTTTAGCGTGTTATTTGATAAAATGACAACTGAAGATGCCAAGGCTTGCTTCATACTTTCATTTATTCCACGTCTAACCCTTTCCCATTGATTTGAGCATGGCTACCTTTGCTAGGTTCTTCTTGTTTTATTTATCCAGAGAGACCAGAGGAGGCGTTTCTATATTTCTTGGCTTTTAAAAAAGTAATGTTGATTGTGAATGAATAAACCTTAAGTATCTAGTTTTACCGTTTCCACTTCCCATCAACAATGTGTTGATTTCTAATGTTCCCACTGCATTTCATGAGGATTGGCTTTTCAAGATGTATCCCGAGGAAGCTTCCCCCAACATGCAGGTGCCCAAAGAAAGCAAAGAATACATTATAGTAGCAGCCATGAAATTCTTCAAAAGTAAGGTTCCCAGGGTTTTATGTCTTATGATAGTTACCTCATTCAATCACACAAATAAATGACAGAGCTTATTCTGAGATCATAGAATCATAGAATAGTAGGGTTGGAAGGGGTCTACAAGACCATCAAGTCCAACCCCCTGCTCAATGCAGGAACCCAAGTCAGAGCATCCCTGACAGATGACTGTCCAGCCTCGTCTTGAATGCCTCCAGTGTGGGAGATTCCCTAGGGAATTGGTTCCATTGTTGTATTGCTCTAACAGTCAGGAAGTTTTTCCTGATGTTCAGCTGGAAACTGGCTTCCTGTAACTTGAGCTCATTATTCCATGTCCTGCACTCTGGGATGTTTGAGAAGAGATCCTGGCCTTCCTCTCTGTAACAACCTTTCCAGTACTTGAAGAGTGCAATCACATCTCCCCTCAGTCTTCTTTTCTCAAGGCTAAAGATGCCCAGTTCTTTCAGTCTCTCCTCATAGGGCTCATAGATAACAATCCCTGCCTACATGGAATTTCAGGAGTTTACGCCATCTTGATTATTTGGGGTCATTTATAAGGCCATTGTGGGTTTTTATGAAAATGTATTCTTAGACCACAGTCCTAAGAGATTGCTGCTCACTAGGCATAGGGCTCCAAAGTCAGTGTCCTCGGTCTATCCTATGCGCTGTCAGCAGGAGCCAGGCAGGGTGGGAGGAGGATGGAGGAGAAAACACCTCCCATTCCTCCTTTTCTTTACATTTACAGCCTCTTGGCTTGTCTAGCTGACTTACCTCTTGGTGGGATGGACAGACAACAGAGAGGCTTTAGGGTCCTGTAAATCCTGGCCTCTCCTCCTCTGCCTTACCCTCCACCCAGCATGGGCCCTTTTCTCCCTCTCTGACTTCTCTTAGGATTTGCAATCTTGCAAAAGAAGGTTTCTGTGACATCTGGGAGCAGAGGGAGGGCGTGAAGGGGAAGATTCATGATCAGAACTCCTCCTCTGCAGTCATAGATCTGCCTACTGTCACACATGAGGAGATCTGCACCATCCAGAGAGTCAGTGTGGTGTAGTGGTTAGAGTGTTGGACTGGGACTTGGGAGATCTGGGTTGTAGTCCCCACTTGGCCATGGCGACTTTGGGCCAGTCACTGACTCTCAGCCTAACCTACCTCACAAGGTTGTTGTGAGGATAAAATGGAGAGGAGAAGGACCATGTAAGCCAACTTGGGTTTCTTGGAAGAGGAAAAAAGACAGGATATACATAAATGTAATCATCATCATCACCCTATGGGTCCTCAGTTTCCCCAGTCTGGGGAGTCATAGGATTACTCTGCCCGAAATAATTTTTATCCTTCACTCATTATATTTTGTAGGTTTCCTGTTCCCATCAACTCTGGGATTGGTCTAATGACAAGGAAAGACAAGCAGGACAAGTAAAAGGAGACTAATTCTCTAGAACTAAGTTCTAGAGACTAACTCTAGAACCCCAAACAGCTCACAGATATTCAGATATTATACATGAAGGACAGTTTTAATGAAGGTAAATGCTCTGACAAGTGGGTGGAGGCAAGTCCTCACTTTCCCCCCACCCTGCTGGCTCAAGAAGAAGAGAGGCTGAGGAGAAAACAGCATGTCCAAACAGCTTCTGGGAAGTAGAAGCTGGTTTCTCACCCAAAGACGGAAGTATCCAGTATGAGAAGATTTTTCCACAGTCAGGTAATATTACCAGTGGCTGCTTTTGGAGTGATCCCTATGCAACCCCCCTTTGTGTTTTGGGCATGCAGACATCAATGCTCACAACTCAGGACTAGACAGAAGCAGCTGACAGAAGAAAATGAGAAAGTAGGAGTAAGGTGTCCATAGAGTTCAGGGAGGCAAATGCAGCTACCTGTGCCTGATAAAACACTTCCTATTGCTGGCAGTCTTAGGCCAATGCATAATATATACATTAAATGTGCATGCTGCATATGGGCTAGGCTGTAGTCAGAGAACAATGCTAACTTTATGACAGATAATGAATAAAAATGCTATCAAAGAAGTTTATATCTAGGGAGATGCTTCTTGTGATATGTTCCTCAACAGAGACAAGTCAATACAGAAAGCTCTCAGTGCCCGTCCATTATATACAACATGTTGGCTTTCAGTTTTATGACAGAAATTCAATCACATCACCATCCACAGTTGAACATCCACCAAGTCTATAAAAATATACTCTGGTGTCCCTACATAAAAAGAGTCCTTGAAATGCCATTTTTATTTTGACTGTCATGGCAAGAGCTCTTTTTAACTCTCTCCAAGTTCTTGGGCTGGTATCTGCTTCGATATTACTTAAGTAACTAGCACCTACCAAGCAACTGTATCAACGTATGTGAAACAAGCTGAAATCTTACTGCACAATGTGAAGAGTCAGATAGTCAGTTATAGGATTTTATCCACTACCTGGCAAATGCAGGTTATATCCATAACTGTTTGCACATGGCAGCAGCAGCTGTAACAGGAGGCAGAATAGGTGCTGACGGTATCCCTTCAATAGTCCACATTTTGTAGGGTAGGAGACATGATAGAAAAACAGAGCCATTGGGATGCAAACTGCAAATATATGGACCAACCTTGGGAAGGCTTCTGAAGCGTATATGAACTTTCTTTTCTCTGATATTGGCTGCGTGACCTCAGTAGGCAGTTCAAATGCATGGAGTTCTATAGAAATGCTGGGTTATCAAGGAAATAGAAGGCAAGAGTCTCATATCTGGTGCACAGGCATTGTTCCAGCATGCTGTGCCTAGAACTGAAGGCTTTAAGCCTGCACTTTCAGAGCCCCACCCAGAGAACAGCTATAAGTCGTCAGTGCCACCCAAGGAATGGTCTACTTACAAGCAGAGCCTTGTTCATGAATATACCTTTATTCATGAGGAGTCCTTCCACAAGTGGGCACTTCTGCATCTGGCAAGCGGATGCGCCTAATGCTTTAGGTGTCTGCGCTCCCTGGTCTAAGTGGCCAGTGTGTCTGAGAGGAGTCTAACTGTGTCTTGAGGGGAAAGATCCATGGCTGTCTCTCCTGAGGGCTCAGGATCCCCCCGATCTGCCCTTGACACAGGCAGCTCCTCCACAGTGTTCAGCTCAAGAGTCTCCAGGTCATTCTCTGAAGAGTCGTCCTCCAGATGGGGCTTGGCATTATTAAAAAAACCAGCTGTGGGGAGTTAGAATGCGGTGGAAGAGCCCCTCTGCCAGTGGAGAGGGGTTCCACCAGTGGGAAGGCCCTTCCACTCTGGAGGGCACTGGTGTGCCTGCGGAAAACCCTATAGGTGTAGGGGAACTACCAGTTGTCTTTCTGCTGGAAGTAGGGGCTGAATCAGGACATTCCAGAGGCAGGTCAGGGGGCCACTGGATCCTTTAGATCCAAAGCCCCACTGCTCCCCTGACATGGGATGGATGGGGGCCCATATCTATGCCAGCTGTCATAGGTATTTTTCCTCTCACTGAAACCAATGGGAGGGAAAATTAAAAATAAAACCAGGATCCACCAGTAATGGTGCGGGGGGACCCCACTCCCTACCTCCTATCCTGGCTGGTGGAATCTGGCAGGATTTAACCCCTGCCTCCATTAGGAGGATTGCTCTGTTACCCATCTATTGAAATCAATTGGATTGAGAAGTGCTTGCAGTGCAATCCTATTTGTGTCTACTCAGAAGTAAGCCTGACTTAGTTCAATGATGCTTAGTCCCAGCTAATTGTGTATAGGATTCCAACCTATGTCTGCCTGAAATATGGCCTTTGTGTTATCATTCTGGACTGAATGTTGCTGCTTAGTTATGAATGTGGTAAATTATAAGTCATGTACATTCCAAATGGCATTCTTCCCTGGATTTTCATTTTCTATACTGACTTTATTTGTGTATATTAGATATCCACAAGATAGATTTAACCAGAACACTGTCTAAGAGCAGGAGGTAGAAAGATGTTGCCTCCTTTATTTGCACAGAGATTACCTGGCAAATTCACAGAATAAATTCACAGTATGTCCTGATGTTTCTGTGTTTCATATAAATGCTGCCTGCCTATTTATTTGCCCATCCGTCCAAGAGAATACTTTGCCTTCTGTTGACCTGCTGTGATCACAGTGAATGGCATGCTCTTTGCCTATACTCCTTTCTGGTAATAGGCATTACCAAGGAGCAGAACCCTGAATGTCACAGCATCCGAAAGCACATAAGAAATCAGTTCTGATACATTGCTTATTGGCAGGGCTGTGAAGCCTGTGGCATCACCTGTGACAATCACCCTTACTGCTGCTCTGGTTCCATTTTGGAGATCTGATTGTGAAAGTTAATCATACTCATCAGTGGTGCTTTGTAAAGCAAAGACAAGGTATGCCCATGGCAGTTACTCTTCAAAGACTTTTCTTTTCTCTCCGTTATAAGGGCAGGAACCCCAAGAGAAAATCCAGGAAATGTTGCACGGCCTTTATGAAACCAGTAATCAAAGAGGCCTCCCTTGTTCCATGTCACCTATCCTGAATCCTATTTTTAAAGCAATCTGGAGGAGTCTAAGGAAAAAATCTGTGTCAAATTGCTGAAAATAAGAACATCATACCTAGGAGTGCCAGGTAAGGGTTTGTGGCCCTTAGAATGCACCTGGAAATAATGCTGCTGTAATATGTGCTGAGAGTCTCAGTACTGCTTGCTTTGCTAGTTTTAGCTCTGCCTATTTTGTGGCTCTGATTTTCCAATAAATTAGGAATGCAGGAGCAACGGTTTAAGGTTTTTGCTGAATAACATACTAAAATCAATGGAGGATGAAGCCCAATCCTATGCAGATTTCACTTTGAAGTAAGTCCCACCGAGTTCAATAGGACTTACTCCCAATTCACTGCATGCAGGATTGCAGCCTAACATTAGAAAGTTGGAAAACTACTGCTTTAGATTAATAGAAAATGTATTTTTAAATATTCTGAATATTTAAATATTTTTGTACTTACCAGCCACACAATTAAATATCCTTTTTTTCTTTATTTAAGAAAAGTTTATTTTTTTAAAAAGAACCCAGAGAACGCTTCTTTCCAAATTGCATAAACTTCCAAGGGCCAGTTCAGTTGACACACCCCCTTATTCAAGTTCATTTATCTGTGTAGTGAAATAATCACACAATCATTTCACTAGCAGCAAGATCTTAGGAGAACCAGTGTAGTGGCTACACCAAAAATGGGCAATCTTACTGCAAACTGGTTGGCCCAAATTGGTTGGCCCAATTGGTTGGCCCATGCGTTGGTGGCCCAAAACATGAAGTCACAAGTCTTGGTTTAATCTTGTGAAGGTAAAATGAAATAATACTATATAAAATGGATTAAAACTATTCTGACCTCCTACAGTAGTCTTCCCTAATATGGGTGACCTGCAATTTGTTGGACCTGATGCACTCTAGATACATTGGACTACAATAAACCCGCTGACTTCCAGATGTGTTGGACTACAACTCTGACGATCCCCAGTTAGACATTGGTCCAACACATCTGGAGGTCAACACATCAACTTCCATCAGCCTCAGCCAGCATGGTTATGAATGCTGGGAGTTGTAGTCTCAAACATCTGGAGGACACTAGGTTGGGGAAGGCTGTCCTAGAAGAATGACTGAAACACAAATGTGACAAATAAAAATGAAACTTCATCACATCATTTCTCATAGATGACTTTATCACTGATCTAGTTCAAGAACTGCCCATCCATGACAAGACAGCTTACACATGGTAATAATCATATCACAACATAAGCAGCCTATAAAAAGGCAGTTTGAATCCATCTCCCATGGAAAAAATTCTCCAGAACACTCTGCTGTAACTTCACTTGATCCACCAGCAGGTGTCATCCTTTGTCCCAAATAGTACAGCACACCCCTACTGTTTGTTGGGTTGCCAAAGGAGAATTAACATGAAAGAGTTTTCCCAAACTCAGCCCCTTTCTTAAAAACAAAGGCCGGGTGGGAAAAATCTCCTGCTATCCCTTTTGAAGCTGGTTCCCAAGGTTCTGAACAATTATTCATATGAGCCTAGATAAGAAATGAGAGCAAGGAAGTTTCCTTCAGGAAAAGGCAACACATTTGAATCTGGTAAGTGAGGACTTCTTGAACTGTGTTCCAAGGAACAACGAGGTTTGAAATAAGGTAATCACCAGTGAAAAGATCACTAATGGCAGATGTTCTCCTGAAAGACAGCTTGTCCATCATGTGTGATTGACCCCTGGAATGTGCAGCCACAGGGGATTGTTGAGTATGATCTTGGGCAGATGTGGGAAGAATTATGAGTCAAACTACATGTTATACTAACTGTGTAGTGTGTATCTGAGGCCTGTCTTAGTTTTTATTTCCCCCACATCCATTCCCCTCAAGATCCCCCCCCCCCAATTGCCAGGGAGGTTAAAAAATGTCTCAATTGACTCCAGTGGAGAGATTTGTGATATATATTTGTGATTGCCCCAGGCACCATCCAATAGGTGCCTATGACACTAGCAGCAAAACCTAAGTAATAAGCCAAGAATTGCAGTTTCCCAGCAACTTCTTTTGTTGGTTAAAGTGCTGGGAAACAGTAATTCCTTGATCATGAAAGTACATTCAGAAATAACATTGGATGGGTGGGTTACTGAGGGGTGTGCAATCCCTGCAGCATAGGGATGCACAAAAATTTCATTTGGAAGAGAACTGACCTGATTTGAACCTCCCTGAACTAATGCACACATGAGAATGCAATTATTCTTCCAGGTCTACACTTCCCTGAATTTTGTGATTTTCGAGGTTAAAAAAGTATGACAATGCATATAAAGATGTGTATTTTACCATAAAATGCATATAAAATGGGTACTTTACCATAAAGTGCATACACATTTTTGTGCAGATTTAAAAAATAACCTGGAGAAGATTAATGTGGAACAGGATGGAATGAGCCTATAAATGAACGTATGCACAACCGACACCAACTGCAAATAGCCTGAACCGCCCATCTAACTCTGCAGACATAGCCTTATATGATGACTTAACATTTGGGCAGATAAAATTTGGAGGGAAAGTATAATTTATTATATAAAATAAAATGTCTTGAATCAATCAGACTAATTGCAACACACTCACTCGCTCACTCACTCATAATAGTATGAACAGGATTTACTTCCAATTTAAGTCCCCTATCCTACACCTACCTATGAAAAGCTACAGGAACAAGCCCATGCAACATCAGTAAAACTCACTTTTGGGAAAAAGAATCTTTAATACTAAATCAGAAGACCAAGCCAGTATAATGCTATTCTATTGCCTGGCTCTTGGGACGCTTGGATTTAGGAGGTTTAATTCTGTGGATTCCATTGTTTTTGTGGCATTGTCTCAGTCTCAGTGTTACATTAATAGAGTTTTTGTGAATTATGCAGAAACCAGTTTATCTTTCATATAAGCTCATGGTAGGTTGTTAGTTTTCATTATGGATACTGATGCTTTATTTAGTGATACTTTGGAACCACTTACTGGAACACATCCGTTACTTTTGCCATTTCATATTTGCTTGCTTGCTTTGAAAACATTTACAGCTTGCTGCATGTATTATCAGTGACGAGCATAATATCATGTTTCAATCATATCTATCATTGTGGAAGGGGGAGATTAAAATTAAAAAAAAAGATATATTTTCTCTGTTTTATATCTTGCATTTGTATTCATTAACAGACAAGCGCATGTAACAGTAAGGAAAGTAAAATGATCTGATCCACATGAAACTTAAATGTTGGTATTAGGTGAACACAGATATAACAAATCCCCATTTTTTATGGCTCAACTCACCAATGGACCCGGCTTTGCATGGGTTGGAACAGCCCCTAGTTTGATACAGGGAAGCCTGCAAGCAAACCTATGCAACTTTCAGAGCTGGACACATTCTGCCCATCTTGTCTGAGTGGCAGCACACCTGCTGACACCCTAAGCCATGGATCCTGCCATGGTGCACCTGTATAAGGGAGGGGTCTGTCCACTCCATTGCCCTGACAGGCCCATAGCAGGGTAGGGGAGAGGGCCAGGCATATAACTCTGTCCCTTGGTCTACTAATCTGCCTGCTTCAAACTGTGCGGACTGCAAAGCTATGTGCTAGTTAGGGAAGTCTGCTCCTTCTTATTGAAGATATTACTGCAGGCTTCAACCACATGGACACATTTAAATAAATTATTGCATTTTAAAAACAAAATAACACCAAGATGCACACCCCTAGGGGTCCCCTCTGTATGCATGCCAAGTTTCAGGTGTCTACATTTCACAGTCTTGGCACTATGACACAGGCAGGCAGATGGACAGCCAGTCAGTTAGACACACATCCTCTTTTATTATTATAGGTTTGCCAAACTGGGAGTGCAAGCTTTTAAGTGGGCATGTCACATATGGTAATCCAGCAGTGCTTAAATTTGGAGATACATGATCTAACAAGTAAGTAAAATATAGACATTTGTCCAATCATTAAAACAATTCAATGTGTGTTGATTTTTATTGTTTGGGGGTGGGGGGAGGGATTGCCCTTAAGACAGGAATTCAGCATACTGTGCAAAGTGAATGTAGAGCTGCAGAGGGTTCAGGTTGCTGCAGCATAGAATATCTAGCCATTTTGTTGCCCAACTGAGGTGTTTGGAAAATCTGATCATTCTTTTGGCTCCAGAGAAGATGAATGTTTAACCATGAGCTTTTCTTTTTACAAAGTTTAGCTCTAGTCCAAATTGTTGAACAGCCAATCCATTAAGATATGCATTGATGAACTCAGTTTAATGAACTGTACCTTATATACATGGCAGGATCCATTTTAATGTTCCAATACATATTTTCTTACCTATCTGATGTGCCCAAGACAAAATTGCACCCTTTAAAGCTTGTTAATGAGCAGTGTCATGGAACCCTAAGTGATGGATGAGTTTAAACTGAATCAGACTACCCAGTCTCCAGTCATGTGAATCCACACTGGATTACTTACTAGTGCTCTTCCCAGGGCCATATCCTTTAGGGATAACTTTAAAGACCTAGATTACCAGGAATTGTAAGTAAGAGGCTCCCTTGAAGGCTAAGTCATCTGCCGTAGGGTGAATTAATTTCCAGTACAATGCATGCAGTCTTTGTCTTTCTTTCTTTCTTTCTTTCTTTCTTTCTTTCTTTCTTTCTTTCTTTCTTAAGTGTATCTTTCTCTATATGTTTCTCAAATTCTAAGCTGGCTTTATAATTAAAGTGCCCACCCCCTGTCCATTTAACGTATCCATTGATATTAACTTACGCTGCTTTTATACTACTTAATGCATTGATCTATCAGGCAATTTCAATATTCTGGACCTAGTATAAGACTTTTCCCTGACTCAGGAGCTCCAGTATGTAATAACAGCAATCAAGGCAGTTCATTCTGACAAATGTGTGTCAGAAAAAAGACTGCTGCGACTTTGAAATATTGAAAGTGACTGATAACATAATGTGCAAAGCGGAATAAATGCATACAAATGGAAGTTTTAGCTGTGCCGTCAAAGTATGAACTAAATATGGTGTCAGAGGCCTGCACTGAAAGCATTATATGTGAGTGCTTACAGTGGCAAATTACTAAATGCACTTGCTAAAGTGTTTTTATGAATAAAGCGGCATACATAGATTTTTTCCTGCTATCTCATTTCCCTCTCCCCTTCTCTCCTCCCCACAGGCTCCCTGGAATTCACAATGCAGAGTGAAGTTAGCTTCAAACAAGAAGTGGGAAGAGCTGGAAACCACTCAGTTTTAATAAAATGCAACAAAGTCAAAGGAGCTGAGGCCAAGACACCGATTTCTACTGGGGATAAGACTGTATTAGTGAAGCTCAGTTTAAACCAGAGATGAAACAAAATCTGGCATCAATCTGAAAGTTGACATTTTAATCTTGAGATGCAGATTTTCATACGAAGATTCAAAATCTGAGAATCTCCCAACCATTTCTGCTTAACATAAGGCTTGAGAGAGATTTAACAAATCTCCTACCCTCCTCCAAAACATGGATGTGCTCATATTCCTTCTTCAGGATTGCTCTGCCCCCAATGCATATAGATTGATTTGCAAATAATGTGCAAAAAAGGTTCCCATGGTTTGGAGAAAAGCATGCAGCTTGGCTCACAAATGCAAATTGAGTCATACACGCTGCAGAACTCCATCAAGGTAAAAAACAAAACAAAACAGATTTCCCAGTAACTGACATCCATAGCGGTAGAGCACTTGCTTTGCATGAAGGAAGTGAAAGTCCCAAATTCAACCTCCAGCATCTCCAGGTAGGACTGGGAAAGATTCCTGTCCAAAACCCTAGAGCAGGGATGGGGAACCTATGGCTTTTGGACCCCAGCTCCTGTCACTCCCAGCTAACCTGGCCAATTGTGAGGGATAATGGAAGTTGTAGTCCATCAGCATCTACAGAGCCACAGGTTCCCCATACCAGTCCTAGAGAGTGCTGCCCGTCAAAACAGACAACAATCAGTAAGATGGGGGAGGCAACTTAAGAGCCAATGTTGAAGGATCATGGGAGTTTTGGCCAAAGCATCTGGAGGGCCACAAGTTGCCTAGATCTGAGCTAGATGAACGAATGGCCTGACTCAGTGAAAGGCAGTTTCCTAGGAGCTGCATGTAGAAAGCAGGTGTAGGTAACAAGACCAGTAACTGAACAAGTGCAAGAAGCTAAAGCTGCCTTGCCTTCCCACTGCATCCGTATTTTTAAAGGTATATTATGAACGTTTCCCAAATTGGAACCTGGCAAACCCAAGGAGAAGAGATCAATGTTAACACACATTATTTGGAGAGACCATCTTCCCTTAGCCTGGTAGGATCTCTGCTCTGAGAGGAAGAAGGATCACACCAACCAAGAGCCACTAGCTCAGGACAGTGGTAGAGCACCTGTTTTGCATGCAGAACATCTTGGTTTTGATCCCAGGCATCTCTAGGTAGGGCAGGACAAACTCCTGCCTGAAACCTTGGAGAGCCTCTGCCAGTCAGTGTCAACAATTCTGGGCTAGCTGGACCAATGGTTTGTCAGTATAAGGCAGCTTCTTATGTTCCTGTGTTCCTCTTCTTTTGATCTTTGAGCCCCTTTTTTTTTTGCAGAAGTACAAATTCTCTAAATTCTCAGGAGCCAGTGTGGTGTAGTGGCTAGAGTGCTGGGCTGGGAGTTAGGAGATCTGGGTTCTAGTCCCCACTTGGCCACGGAAGCTCACTGGTGATTTTGGGCCAGTCACAGAGCCTCATCCCTACCTACCTCACAGGGTTGTTGTTGTGAGGATAAATGGAGGAGGATGAGGATTATGTATGCCGCCTTGAGTTCCTTGGAGGAAAAAAGGCGGGATATAAATGTAACAAATAAATAACAAATAATAAATAAATGCACACACTTCACAGCTGAGCTAGGCTCTCCCCTTCCTGCCATCTTCCCATTTATGAAATATATTATTTCCACGCACTTAGGTAACTTTCCTTTGATTCATTGGCAACATTATGTACCTCTGAGGGCAAAATCCAACCCTTAACATGACAAGGCTTGTATAGCCTTTGGCAAAAGAAGCAGCTACCTGGTTAAATTAGTAAGAAAGCTGTTTCTCAGGGAAATGCACACTGACAGTTGTAACACATGCAGACTGCACAGCTTTGCTGCAATGCTTCAGATATAACCAGCGGGGGGCTAATCTATCTCACCAGCTTTCCTTTCCTTTAATTCAGCCCTCCCCACTTCCAACCACTATGAACAAACTGCTCATGAAATAAGGACAGCTGACACTGGTGTGGAGTGCACCAAAATCGGTAGGTTATACAAAACAATTCCATATGCAACAGGGATCTGATCGCTACTGAGCAAACAACCACATGGGGATGTTTTCATATGGGAAGCCTTTTGTGTGAAGCAGTCCCTACATGCATTGGCTTTGGTTCAAAGGGTGCGTGATCCTCCAAACATCATTGAACTGCACCTCTCATCATCCTTCACCATTGGTTATCCTGGCTAGGGCTGATGGGAGTTGCAATCCAACATCATCTGGAGTGCCAAATGTTCCCCACCTTGGCTTTAATGAAACCCACAAACCCTCCCTTTTAGGGGTTATCCTGGCTAGGGCTGACGGGAGTTGCAATCCAACATCATCTGGAGTGCCAAATGTTCCCCACCTTGGCTTTAACGAAACCCACAAACCCTCCCTTTTAGGGGTATAAGCTGCTGCCAATTTGACTGTCTAGCTGAGTACTGTTTTTTTCTCTGCCTGGAATCAGTTCTCCAGGGTCTCAGGTAAGAACACAAGAAGAGCCAAGCTGGATCAGACCAAGGGTCCATCTAGTCCAGCATTCTGTTCACACAGTGGCCAACCAGCTGCCCACAGCAGACCCCCAAGCAGGACAGGAGTGCAACAGCCTCCTCCTGCCCATGTTCCCCAGCAACTGCTGTATGTAGGCATACTGCCTCCGATACTGGAGTATCAGGACTAATAGCCATTGATAGTATTACCCTATAGAGGTCTTACCCATCACATGCTACTGAAGCTGTCAGCTGGAATTGCTTGGGATCGAACCCGGGGCCTCCTGCAGGCAGCACGTGTGCTTTTCCACAGAGCTCTGGTCCAGCCCTTTTGCACAAGTAGGTTTGGGTTTTGCATGCTTTGGCCTAAAACTGTCCAACTGCACCTCAGCTGTAAACCATCACTTCCTCAGGAAACACTTGAACTTCCATCATGCTGGTGAAGTGGAGTTGTGACTTGCCTGTCACTTGCCTCCCACAGTTACCTACTGCATGAATTAAGGACATGCTGGTGCATCACAGTGTGATGATGTCTTCCTTGTACAGGCTGGCTGTCAAGGGATCTTTTTTCTTTTTTCTTTTAATGCCATCCGGTAATTTATGTGGTAAATCAAGAAGCTGCACACACCTTTCCACTGCATTTCGTGTCACATTTTTTGTTTTAATTTAAGCCTCTGTCGAATATATAATGAGAAAAGGGGAGAAAGTGTTGCCATCTGCATGGCATTAAACTGGTCTGACAAGATTTTCTTTTGTCTCCTGACCATTTTGAGCTTGTCTTTTTTTAGGGTTTTTTTTTAAAAAGCCAGCCTCACTGCTAATGAATAAGCAGCTTAAAATATCTAAGCTTAAGCTGTTTTTAAATGAATTAACTGATCCAAATGAAGAGTGGCTGTTGTTTTCTCCCTTTCTGGGAACACTGACATGCTTGCTTTGGGACCAGGAACATTTGTAGGGGATACAAATAAAACTGATTATCTATGCCTGTATTATGGCTGTAGGTGCATGACCAAGCCTGACAACCCCCATCCCTTCCTTACTATGACATCAGCCTCTTCTTTAGAGTCCATACACTGGTAACCTCACAGTTAGACTACTACAATGCTCTGTGTGGGGCTGCCCTGGTGTGTAGTTTAGAAGCTGCAGCTAGTGAAGAATGCAGCAGCTAGGGTGCTCACTGGCACACCCAGCTATGCTCACATAACATCTGTGTTAAAAGAACTGCACTGGCTGCCTATTAACTACCGAGCCACGTGTAAGATTATGTCATTGTCATACAAAGCCCTAAAGAACTTGGGACCAGGACAGCTAGCAGACCGCCTTCCCTTATACACACCCAGGTGACATTTAAGATCATCAGAGGAGGACTTGCTGGTCATTCTGAAATTAACAGAATGTTGCCACACAGTACCTTGATGGTGGGCCTTCTTGGTGGTGGCACTCACCTTTTGGAAAACCCTCCTTTGTGCAGTTCGGGAGGCAGAAAACGTGGCGTCTTCCAAATGCCTCCTGAAATCACACTTGCTCACCCAGGCTTTCCCTGGGCTGTAATTGAATTGATCATGCTGCTCCACCTTACTGCTCCTTGTCTTGCTCTTATTGTACCTGGAACTGTTTTTAAAGTTGTGTCTTTAATACTGTATTTTAAATGTGATTTTCACATTTATACATGAACCCCTTAGGGATTTTATTATATTTAGTGGCATATAAATATTACAAACAAGCAAGCAAACAAATAAATATTTAGAGTTGCCTCATGGTGGTCATCTCTACCAGTCCTCAATGCATGTTCAGATCATCAGCCAATAGCAGGAAGTCCAATAAAAATTCATGCCAAAGTTAAATCTAAGGCAGCATTACATCTCGGGTTATTGGATCCAAAGCCCGAGAGGCACACAAGAGGTGCACAGCGCCGCACATACAGTGGCCTGGTTGGAGCCAAGAACTTAACAATTCAATTAGAGAGAAACCATGACCGTGTGCGTGCCAAGAGCTATGGAAACACAAACAAGATCAGGTTGCTTTGGACATTATATATATGTTCTTTTCTGAAGCTGTGTAGGAGGGGCTGGAAAGCCATGATGTGACCGCTAACTAAGGAGTCTGACAGTCTGATATAGCCCCCTGCAAAAAAAGGGGGAAAAAAAAAGGATGATAGCTAAACACAGCCTACTAAGGGAATAGGGCTGAATAGGGAACAAGCATCAGAGGGTGGTATGGTTGGGCATCTGCCAAGGCCCACTCAATAGCAGCAGGCTCACTGCTGACCACTTGAGTCCTAGACATGCTGCTGCTTTCTTTTGCTGTAGCTGCCTATTCAGCTGCCCTCTCTGCAGGGCTGGCTCTACCATTAGGCAGAGTGAGGCAGTTCCCTCAGGCGGCACTTGTTGGGAGGTGGCAGCGAGATGTTGGAGGAAAGAGCTGTGGGTCATGCTGCCTACCCTGAGCCCCCTAAGCTAGCTTCACGCGTGGTGGAGGATGGTGTACCATTGCCAGCATTGAAGAAAGAGTCAACTGCCAGTCCAGCCGGCTTTTGTACATGGAATGGGAAGGGGCACCATCTTGTCCTTTGCCTCAGGCAGCAAAATATCCTGGGTCGGCCTTGCCTCTCTGAGTGAACAAACAGTAGCAAGAGAGAGAAGCAGCATCCTGCACTTGCCTTGTTATCTCCCTGTGGGTACTGATGGAAAAGGACAAATGACTTGTTGCAATGACAGGGAGGAATGATCCATTCAAGGAGAGCCTCCCGGCTTTTGTGCAGTTTTCTCCCCATTCTAAAAGGCTGAAATGCCTCTCCTTAGGCTTAGTTACTGGCAGTAAGCTAAAATTTGCTGGTATTTTGGCTCCATCTCTTTTGCCATTGGCCCTATATCCTTAGGCCCTGCCCACCACTGGAATGAGGTCCTTAGCCTGAAAGAGATTCAACACCCTTGTGGTAACTGGTAAGCAGTCTTCTGTCTTGTCCTACAAAGTAGTGAGGGGAATAGTCCACACTTCTGCATCTAATCAGAAATCCAATTAAGCAAGGGACTTACTGGGAAGATTCTCCTTATCACTAGGCAGGTTAGTGCAGACAACAAGTTTACCAAGTGGTTACATGCACACAGTGTTAATTTACCATTTAGTAAATGCTCATCTGTATTCACTTTAGGGCCAAACTAAGCATTCTTGTAAACATACATACCTGAGCTGTGCATGATTGGTTTATTTACTCCAGAGTAAGCACACATGGCCCCAACTTGGATTGGGATTGTAGTGCTTCAGGAAGTGAGGTAAGCTTCTGCTCCACCCATTTTCATCCTGAAATTCCACCTCCCGCGGGGGTTAAAAATGAAAGAAAAAACATCCCCATTACACTCCTGGTTTGGCAAAAAACAAAACAAAACCTAACCCTCCCAGAGCCCTGCAGTCCTAATCTGAATTGGAGCCATGCATGCTTACTTTGAAATAAATAAACCAATCATGCATAGCTGAGCATGTATGATTACAAGAATAATAACAAGAACACTTAGTTGGCCCCTAGATTCCTTTAGAAAGGAGTAAAGATTTTCTTGGTTCTGAGAAAAATATTTGTCTGAGGGGAAATGTTAGCAACAGCTATGTTACACACACACACACACACACACACACAGAGAGAGAGAGAGAGAGAGAGAGAGAGAGAGGAGGACTGATTTTAACAGAAGCTGGCTACATAGCCTTTTCAGGAAGTGTTATCCTGAAAACATGAGCATCTAATCTTACATTGTCAGCAGGCCAGTTACCATAACACAAACCTGAACTAAAGTCTACAAAAAGGAAAGCTTTTGCTTGAGGTAAAGGTAAAGGCATCCCCAGCCAGTCGTGTCCGACTCCAGGGGGTGGTGTTCATGTCCATTTCGAAACCGAAGAGCCAGCGCTGTCCGAAGGGCGAAGGCGCTTCCGTGGTCATGTGGCCGGCATGACAGAACACCGAGGTGCACGGGACGCTGTTACCTTTCCCGCCGAAGTGGTACCTATTTATTTACTTGTAATTTCTTGCTTTCGAACTGCTAGGTTGGCAGGAGCTGGGACTGAAGACGGGAGCTTACTCTGTCACGCGGCACTCGGGTCTCGAACTGCTGTCTTGCCGACCTTCCGGTCTGCAGTTCAGCATCTTAACCACTAAGCCACCGCGGCCCCTTTTGCTTGAGGAGCGCTGTATAATTCAGAATCCCACAAGGACAGAAACAAAGGTGAGCGAATCACTAGTCTTCTCTTGGGACAGGAAACCATTCTACTGATCTTTTAGAGGCTAGTGGTGGACCCTGAATCTTCCATATCATTTTTGAGAAAGGGATGCTCTTTTCTCTGCCTGGCCAACTGTCAGGAATCAGTGTACATATAATGGTGATGCACTGCTTTTGCACTTTCACACTCCCCTCAGTCCACCACATGTCAGCTGCTGCCGGGGGTGGAACTGGGGGTTTCCAGCTCTGTATGATGAGCCACCAGGACTAGTGGTTTCTCCCTGGGCAGTGAGAAAGAGAGCCCAGTTCTGGAGTTGCTCTGCTCACACAGTTTGGCCATTGGCTCTCATCTGGAAGGTCTACAGGGGCTTCCTGTTCAGGCTGGGGCTTTGCCTGAGGAAATTATAATATCTCCTGATTCTGTCTTCTGGCTTGCTCTCCAAATCTGACCTCCACAGGTTGATTTTTACCTCCCACTTTACAGCTGCTTTCAGCTCAGCTCTGACATCCATATACATTTTAACAAACCCCTGATGGCTGCTTTGCTTAGAGAAAACAGAGATGGTGTTGGAGTAGAGAAGTGTCTCCGTGTGTGCACGTGTGTGTGAGTGTGCACACATGCACATGTGAATCGAGCCCTTCCCCTGTTTAACATGTCTCTGTCTCCTCCAGATCTCCTCCCCAATCTGCTCCCTCCCTTCAGGATTCCATAAACATGTCTGGCCTGAACCTTAAAATGGGTTCAGCACCTTGGAAAGCTCCTATCAAGTTGTTGTGAATGGTTCTCTCTGAAACCTGGAGCGGATTCACCACCCCACTGAAATCACAGCCACCAGCCTCCACTGCTGCACATCCTCTGCCTGTCACTGTAGTCATAGTGTTTTGAGTTGGTCTGAATGACATTTCAGGAGTCCCTTACAGTACAGTTCCTCTGATCACAAAGAGATTCAGGATCCCTTCCAACTCTGTAATTCTGCCTCTGTAAGATTTCTGTAAGTAGAGCTATCAATGTGGGTGCCCTGAGGCAATGTCAGGAATGAATCTGAGCGTGTGGAGATGTCTAGCAGCTCGGATTCAGAATGGGAACAGCCAGAACTGGGGGAGGTACAGATATGGCAAAGCCTTCTTCTCAAGACCTTGACTCACAGATGTCTCACCCTGAACACCCCAGGTTGCCATGAGAACCCAGGTTTGGGGGGAGGAGGAGAGCGAGGGGTGTGACCTGAGGGATGCTAGGGTCCGTCGCAGAGCAAGGTGGGAAAAGTTAGAAGCGGCGCTCAGGTGCTCCATCAGGCTGGCTACACGTGAAAGCCTACGTAGGAGGGAGCCACCATAAGGGAGGGGCTTCCCTCCGAAACTGGTCTGGCCAAGAAGTTCTTGCCCAGACTGCTGGCAACTTCTCTAACTTCCACTTTGGCTCCCCTATTGATATTCGTAGATGTGTGGATTAGCTGTTTCATTGCAGTCTGAGAGTTTCCTAGAATCTGCATTTTTAAAGAAGCTAGTCATTAACTAATAAAGTAACGAGCCTGTGACCTTGTTTCCTAGAGTGTGTTGATAGTGAAGGGGGAGGACAATGGAACAGTTAATAGCTGGTAACATTCTGGTGATGTGTCCCAAAGGGAATCAGGATGGCCCAAGAAGACATAATATACAATAACACTTTGTATTGGAACACTCTTTAATAATATTGAATGATGTACATGTCCTCCTAAACTATTTACTGGTTTCCTGAAATGTAGCTTATAGTTGCCAACATTCGCTGCATCATGGAGAAAGCAAGAGAATTCCAGAAAAACGTCTATTTCTGCTTCATTGACTACGCTAAAGCCTTTGATTGTGTGGATCACAACAAACTATGGCAAATTCTTAAAGTGATGGGAGTACCAGACCACCTTACCTGTCTCCTGAGAAACCTGTACGAGGGTCAAGAAGCAACAGTAAGAACCAGATATGGAACAACCGATTGGTTCAAAATTGGGAAAGGAGTACGACAAGGCTGCATATTGTCACCCTGCTTATTTAACTTATATGCAGAGTACATCATGAGAAATGCCGGGTTGGATGCATCACAGGTCGGAATTAAGATTGCTGGGAGAATTATCAACAACCTCCAATATGCAGACGATACCACCCTAATGGCAGAAAGCGAAGAGGATCTCAAGAGCCTCTTGTTGAGGGTGAAAGAGGAGAGTGCAAAAGGTGGTTTGAAACTCAACATTAAAAAAACCAAGATCATGGCATCTGGCCCCATCACTTCCTGTCATATAGAAGGGGAAGAAATGGAAGCAGTGACAGATTTTACTTTCTTGGGCTCCAAGATCACCACAGACGGTGACTGTAGCCATGAAATTAAAAGACGCTTGCTCCTTGGGAGGAAAGCTATGGCAAAACTAGACAGCATAGTAAGAAGCAGAGACATCACCTTGCCGACAAAGGTCCGTCTAATCAAAGCTATGGTTTTCCCAGTAGTAATGTATGGCTGTGAGAGCTGGACTATAAGGAAGGCTGAGCGCCGAAGAATTGATGCTTTCGAACTGTGGTGCTGGAGAAGACTCTTACGAGTCCCCTGGACAGCAAGAAGGTCAAATCAGTCCATACTAAAGGAAATTAACCCTGAGTGCTCATTGGAGGGACAGATACTGAAGCTGAAGCTCAAATATTTTGGCCACCTAATGCGACGAGAAAACTCTCTGGAAAAGACCCTGATGCTGGGAAAGACTGAAGGCAAAAGGAGAAGGGGACGGCAGAGGATGAGATGGCTAGATAGCATCACCGATACAATGAATATGAACTTGAGCACACTCCGGGAGAGAGCGCAGGACAGGAAGGCCTGGCGTGCTATGGTCCATGAGGTCACGAAGAGTCGGACACGACTGAACGACTGAACAACAACAAGCTTATGGTCAGTGCAAATAGATTTTCCAAGCCCTTTTGACAGCCAAAATACTGATATTGCAACATTGGAAGGACAAATGCTGACCTCTTATAAAGTAGTGGATTGAGGCCCTAACAACACTCACTATCAACGTTTGAACAGGTGGTATATAGGTGCCACTTGGAAATGGACAAATGTATGGATATTTGGTCTGTTTTGTTAAAGCTTATGTACAATCTCCTGTTTTTTTAATTTTTAGAATGATGTATTTAATGGAATACTGATATTTTTATGCATGTAATTTCTTGTTTTTCTCTTGTTTTTTTCCGTCTGTCTTCACAATTTGCTTTATTTTGTTTTGTTTTGTTTTGTTAAAATCACAATAAAAATTAATTTTAAAAGATGGTTAATAGCCATTAACATTCTGGTGATGTGTCCCAAAGGGAATCAGGATGGTCCAAGAAAGCTGAGATCAGTAGTGCAGAACCTCTGGCCAGTGGATCTAATCAGGCCTGTCATGTCTTGGGGTTCCTCCAGGGGGTGACATTTAGGCTCCAAGCCTGCCCCATGGAAGAAACCCCTTGGAAGGCATCCCCGCTGTTGTCTTTGATCTCAGACCAAAGATAACAGTGGGGATTCCCTTGCTGGCATGTTAGCGGGGCTAGGATTTGCCAGGCTGCAGGGGTGAGCAGCCACTCCCCCCCCATGCAGGTGAGTGCCACTGCCACTCATTCTCACTGCTGTCTCCGATACTCATCGAAGACAAAAGTGGACAGGGCCAAGGCAAAATGGGTGGGGCCCAAACACCAAAAATACCAGCATATTGTTGCTTAGAGCTCTTACTGCCAGTAAGGAAGCCTTAGGAGAGGCATTCCAACCTTTCAGAATGGTAGTGGGGGAGGGGGATGCACAAAAGCCAGGAGGGAGGCCCTCCTTGAGTGGTTCACTTCCTCCTTGCCACTGTCACAAGCATCCAGCCATTTGTCCTTGTCTGCCAGTACCCACAGGGAGATAACACGGCAAGTGCAGGATGCTGCTTCTCTCTCTTGCCACTGCTTGTACATTCGGAGAGGCAAGGCTGACCCAAGATATTTTGCTGCCTGAGGCAAAGGACAAGATGGTGGCCTTCCCCATTCCATGTACAAAAGCCAGCTGGACTAGCAGTTGGGTCTTTCTTCAATGCTGGCAATGGTACACCATCCTCCACCACGCGTGAAGCTAGCTTAGGGGGCTCAGGGTAGGCAGCATGACCCACAGCTCTTTCCTCCAACATCTCGCTGCCACCTCCCAACAAGTGCCGCCTGAGGGAACTGCCTCACTCTGCCTAATGGTAGGGCCAGCCCTGCAGAGAGGGCAGCTGAACAGGCAGCTACAGCAAAGAAGAGAGCAGTGAGCCTGCTGCTACTGACTGGACCTTGGGGAATGGCACAGAATTCTGGAAATCTCCAAATGATCAATGGCTGGCGGAAAGCAGATGTGGGAGTGGCCATCTGGGGAATCTTGGAAGGATAGTTTGGGACCCCAGGAGGCCTAGATTTGGCCCCAGGGTTGGAGGTTCTGCATCCCTGAACTAGATGGACCAATGGCCTGACTCGGAATAAGGCAACTTCCTATGTCTTTTTAGCCAGGCTACAGCTTTGCCATTTGTCTCCATTCCCTTTGCTTTAAAAATCCAGCAATAGCTGGCTGCCCCTGTAACACATCCCCATTTGCCTTGGCTGGCTGGAATAATCTGTTGCTAATTGCTTTTGGTTTGGCAAACACCTCTTTCCTGTTTGTAGCAGGGTTTGTGGAAATTGATTTGTGGCTTGGCTGGGGAGATGTGGCGGGGTATTATGTGATGGGAAGATGGTCCTCCATCTGGATAGGAGATTGGACTTGACATCCTCTTGGTCCCTTTCTACCCTCTGCCATCATCGCTAAGATCCTGTTAGCAGTCTATCGATTCACTAGCCTGTAGTTCTGGGAATACCATCTAACTTCTGGCATTTCTCACGTTTTTACTGGAAGTGACAAAGACTACATTTCTTGTTCTTTAACACTTATTTTTCCAGGGTTTTTTTGTGGCTGCAAGAATCAGCCAAGGAACTTTGAAGAGATTACCTCTGTTTGTTTTCTGTTTTGTTCTATTATTTATGATTTGCTGTGTATAAGTGCCAGACTTTTGAGGGCCACAAATTTCTATTAACAAGTTATCACAAAGCTCCAGTAAATTGTAGAGCTTACTCTCACCCGAGCTTTCTGTCTTTGATAACAATAGTTAAGGATGAAGAGTCCAATTACACCATCACACTTATTCCCATGGAAAGGTCAGATGTAGTTTCAGTAGTCCCTCCAATATCACTGCAAATGGGGCGATGTTGGCTGGGTAAAAATTAATTTAAAAATGTTCTCCTTAAACAGCTACATTTTCTGTAGTACCAAGAAAGAAAAGCAACCATTTTAAACATAGATGCACCCAGCTTTTCTTTTCTTTTCTTTTTTAATATTCTAAGCTTTTGTGTTTCAGTGATTCACAGTAATTCTTGAGCAGTTCTTCTGATTCACAGAGAGAAAGAATGAAAATCTGGAGAGGGTAGTAAAAAAGGGAAGTCTGAAAGAACACTACCTATATCATTGCACCTCAGTATGGATATATAGCCATTCTGGGATTTGTGGGTTGATTTCTTCGGGAAGTAAAATAAAAGACTGCTATGAGATATTTCACAGAGGAGTCCTTCCCCATTTGCAACATGGGGGATAATAATATTGACTTACCTTACAGCAGGGGTGGGCAACTGTTCTGTCCCCAGGGGGCAGATTTGCTTCCTCATTACCCCGGGGCCCAGATGATGATGTCAGGGGTGGGCCCCTCCCTCCCAAAGCTCCACCCCTTCCACCAATCAGAGATAAGAGCCCTGTGTCACCCCTCATCTGAAAGGTAGTGTTTCTCCAGTGCTGAGGAGTCCTTTCTTCCATGCAGAGAGAGGGACTTCTCAGCACTAGAGAAAGGCTGGCTTTCTTTCTGTAAAATTCTGCTCTCATTTCTGATCAGCAATTGGAGAGAAGAGAGGGGTTTCACCACGCAGCCCTAGAGAAAGGTTGCCATTCTCTAGCACCGAGGGGGAAATGGCATCTTATCTCCAATCAGTGATTGGAGATATGAGCGGGCTTTCCCCTTTCAGCACTAGAGAAAGGCTGCCTTTCTCTAGCGCTGGGAGAGGTGGTGGGGCCTGGATAGGGACCAACAGCTGGAGATTCCCCATTCCTGCCTTACAGGGTTCATGTTATAAGGATTACAACTAGATAATCATTTGAATATTTGAAAGTGTCATAAAAATGTTAAGTATTATTGTCATCATAACCTTTTTTAAAAAAGAAGTAAATGGGTTCCCCTCCTGAGTGAAATGTATGGTGTTTCTCTTTGGGTGGGGCATCTCCCAACTCCCTTCTGCAACCACAGATGCCACTGTAGTACTGGTTAAGGAACGCTGTCTTGGAATCTTCTGGATTCTCATCTGTATTTCAAGGCTTATGCAGCATCTTGTAAGGCAGGGGTGGTCAACCTTTTTCTGTCAAGGGCTGCATTCCATTCTGGGTAATCTGCCAGGGACCGCATGTCAGCAGTGTACAGGACCAAAGCCAACAGTGGGCAGGGCCAGAGCCAAAAGTGGGTGGGTCACCTCTTTTCTCTTTCTGCCACTTTCTTTTTTCTCCCTCCCTCTTTCTCGCCACACAGCAGGCTACCAGGGAAGGGACAAACCAGTCATGCCAGAAGTCTAAACTGACTGCACGCAGAGAGCTTTTGAAATTAGTCTGAAGGCCACACAAAATTAGGCCACGGGCCACATTTGCTGCTTGGGCTGCAGGTTGCCCACCTCTGCTTTATGGCAACAGTAGGGAACCTTTGGCCCGCCTGATGCTGTGGGAATATTTATTTTTGTATTTAAAATATCTATATACTGCCCTTCAATATAACAGAGTGGTATACAAAATTCAGTAAAACAACAATTAATATAAAATACAAAGATAACAACAGAAAAAAAAATCTAGTAAGGTAGGTATCAAAATCAGCAAATGCCTGGGTAAACAGATGCGTTTTTAACAGGTGCTGAAACACCATCAAGGATGGTGTCTGTTGTACTTCAGGGGGGAGGGGAGAATTCCAAAGGCAGGGTACCACAACACCAAAGGCCCTCCCCCTGGCCAGAGCCAGCTGCAGGTTTTGAGGAGCCCTTGGGAAAGACACCCTCGGGTCCCCTCTCTGGGGCATGGGACCTCGGCAGATGCCCGACCAAGCCTACCCTTGATGCTAGTCCTGCCACAGGTTGCCTTCAGATCTACCTGTGCTGGTGATGGGACAGCCAGAAGGCTCTGATCTGTAGATCTCAGTGAGAATAGCCAGAATTATGGGAAAATACAACTCTCATATCAACTGGCCTTGCTGGCTGGGACTGATGGAAATTAGAATCCAACAACATCTGGAGGGCCACAAGTTCTCTGCCCCTGCTTTAAGGCTACTCTAGCAGCTATTTTCACATTTTCTCCGGCTCTTCAGTTTATTAATATAAATTTCTATTAATAGAAACGTATGTTCCTCTGAAATCTGGTGCTTACATACAGCAAATAATAAATACTAGAACAAAAGAGTACAGATCATAGAATGGAATAGTAGGGTTGGAAGGGGCCTATAAGACCATTGAGTCCAACCCCTGGCATCAATATCCCTTCCTCACCCAGCTTATTAATACTAATATGGGATCTTAGGGTTGGTGTGCTTTTTATCTGAAAGTTCCTTAAGACATTGAGACTTTGGTTACATTTCGGAACAGATAAGGAAATAAGATCCTCCCACCCCCGCTGCAAGCACTTAATTAGTTTCTAGCAAAAACATTCACTTTAATTATATCACTGTGAAAATGGTAGAGGTCTTTCTTTTCTGTATTATTTAAGATTGCCAGGTGGGGAAAGGTTGCCAACCAGTGGCTAGGGTAAATGGCTAAAAAAAAAGGTAAAGGTGTCCCCAACCAGTCATGTCCGACTCTAGGGTGTGGTGCTCATCTCCATTTCTAAGCCGAAGAGCCAGCGCTGTCCGAAGACGCTTCCGTGGTCATGTGGCCGGCATGACTGAACACCAAGGTGCATGGAACGCTGTTACCTTTCCCGCCGAAGCGGTATCTATTTATCTACTTGCAATTTCTTGCTTTCGAACTGCTAGGTTGGCAGAAGCTGCGACTGAAGATGGGAGCTCACTCCGTCACGCAGCACTCGAGTCTCAAACTGCTGTCCTGCCGACCTTCCGGTCTGCAGCGTCTTAACCACTGTGGCCTTGAAAGGTTACTACATACAGAAATAGAAACTGGAAACAAGAAGAATCCAAATGAACTTTCCTTAGCTGAAGAGAGTTGTGGACCTTTTCTAGTGGAGAAAAAAATACATAAAATCCATGGATGTAAGCCAAGTCTGTACAACTTGTGAGCCAAACACTACCTAAGTTAGGAAATACGACTCCCCAGGGAGTTAAACTCCTCCCTGTTTTTGCCCTACAGGACAAGCAACACAAACAGCGCGTTCAGCCAACTCCTGATGGGTCGCCATAAGTGGCTTTTTTGCTATATTCACCTTCATGGGTCACGAATAGGTTGGCCACAAAATGGCCAAACTGCCCCCCAAAGAGAAAATGCATTGCCCCAAAAGAGGACACAGATTTGCATAAAATTTGCAGATGCTAATGTATATGTACAGGCACACTTTCTAGGCTTTAAATACAATACATCTTAATACAATGGGGAAGACTGTAAGCAGGTGACCTGTGTGCCATGCTGAGTCTGCTATGCAGGTGCTAAGTGCTGTAGGCAACGTGAAGGCCCCGCTCTCTTCTTATGGTTCTTGATCTTTAAACCAATTGACTGGACAGCAATTCAAATAGAGGGTGCCTTCAAATACCAGACTGTCCTCAAACAGCCCATCAAATAGAGGACTGTCCTCTGCAACATGGGCATCCTAGACATGAGTTCTACAGCCAGGCCTGATATATATAGTACATCCGCTGTTCCGCTGATGAGAATGCTGTGTACCTTTTTGCTTCCTTAAGGACGCAATCCTACGCATGTTTTGGCAGAAAAAAAGTCCTTAGAAAAAAAGCATAGCTGGCTGGGGCATGCTGGGAGTTGTAGAACTTTTTTCTGTCTAAACAGGCATAGGATTGCTCTGTGAATGTAAACGTTATTTACTTATTTAGTGCCTTTATATGCCATCTTTTTGTCAAAGCGCTCAAGCCAATGTACATTGTATAACGATGGCATACAATCTAAGACACATGATACAAAAGGCAGCAGCAGGGTGAGGGGAAAGAGAAGTGGGGAGAGAAGAGGAAAATAAGCATATTTGGGTACTACCAACTCTTTCATACAGTTACATAATGAAGATACATAATGATCAAATGTAATGGTCACTGCAAGAGACAGTATTGGGAGAGAGCAAGCCAAATGGCATTCACTCCCAGCCGACATTGCAGCCGGATGGCATGGCTGCTGCTGAGGACTGTTCTTGGAAGGAAGGAGCTAAATTTATATACTTTCTGATAGGCCTAGATCAGCCTTCCCCAAACTGGCACTCTCCAGTTGTTTTGGACTTCAACTCCCCCTATCCCCCAGCCAACATGGTTAATGGTCAGGAATGTTGGGAGTTGTAGTCTCACATATCTGGAGGGCACCAGGCTGAGGAAGGTTGGCCTAGAGCAAACCAAAAATATAGTAATATATTTAGTATATAGTAATATATGGAGGGAGCAATCCTATGGCCGCTAGACAGCGGCTAGACAGCCATAGAATATCGTGTTACCTGGGAACCAACCTTGGAGCCTGCGCTCTGAGGTCAGTTCCCGGTGAATCGACCTTCCCTCCACTTCCGTGCTGCCTCAGACGCAGCACAGAACAGCCCCATCCTCCACGCTCGCAAGAGGAGTACGGAGCAGCCCAAAAGGGGTGTGGCTGGGGGCGTTCCAGCCTCCTTCCCCTCTCCGTCCTCCTGCAGCTAGACAGCTGCAATCGGCTGTCTAGCCAAAAATGCAAGGCAGGAGAGTGCAGAAGGAATGACCCCCTCCATGCTTCTCCTGCCCTGCTTTGGATAGGCAGTCATCTCCATGTTTGGAGGCGGCCACCTATCTGGATATGGTTGCACCCTTAATATAGCAACCTTTAGCACCAAAAGTGTCATGCACTCATAGATACTGAGCTTGTCTACACAAGGCAGAATTGAGATCTGAGCACTACACGAATAGTGTTTCCTTTCCTGGTTGTCTGCTACATAACCTCTGGGGGGCACTGTGTTATAGCAGAATAGTGCAATTACACAAGTGGAAAAAAAACATTTTCTTTCACTTTCACAAGTAATACCCATTTTTCCTACTCAAAAAACAACAAAAAAAGGAACCCTAATTGGAAGTGCTGTTTAAAAACAGAAGCAAACCTGGAAGGTCACAAGATCATCTAAGGAAGCTGTAAACAGCCACTAGTAGGGAATGATCAGTGCACAGTAAATGCCCCATGTAACAGCTAATTATGCTGTTTATTATTTTCTGTGCAATGCATGTATCTACATATATGGGTGTGGATTTCTATCTATGACATTGATATGTGAGAATCAGCCATTAGGATGCTTTCATAGAGAACCTGTTGAGCCTGTCTTGGCCAATAGAGTAAGTAGCTGGATTCACTTGAACTGAGTCCTGCTGATTCAGGTTATTATTTCTAGTTTTGCTGAAGATAACAGGATCTCATAATGGCAGGGAAGTGACTATGTGCATCCCTTCACCTATAGCTTTTTATTCTGGTTTTTTTTTTTTTTTTACTATAAAGTTAAAGTAAGAAGGAATAATAAAAAAGATTCCAAAACCAGAGTGACATCATGGTTATCTGATAGTACTGTGAGCTGAAAGCTCCCGATTATGTTTGTGGATACAAGGCCAGTAACCTCTGAAATATATGAAATATATTTCATATATTATCTTATTCTCCTCTGTTTTTAAGGCCATTGATGGTGTGGATCATAAGGCAGAATGGAAGATCCACAGCCTGTTAATAAAGAGTGGTGGAGGTAAGTGAATTAGATCAGAATTCCTTTCTGTCATCTTATCCTTGACCTCGCAGTAGATAGGACACAAACAGAAATGAGCAATTGCTGTATGACTATAGGAAATATAGGTCTTTGCATGATGTAGCCCTGATTAAATCTGCCATTATTTTTGATGGATCAAATGGGTGCACTGCTGGTTTTTAAGGCTTAGGACTGAACTGTGAACTTAATATGTACCACACACTAATTCTCACTGAACTGTGACACATTTGGTTAGGATTTATCTGCACAATTCAACATTTTTAAAGCCTCTATAATGAAGTGAAAGAAAATGAAGATGATGAAGATACAACCCCTACCAGTCCACACTGTAACATCTTTCATGCCCTGCACTACAGATGAGGATGAATGTAGGATCAACATGGTGGGTATACTGTGCATTCTGCCATGATTTTATACTTGTATTTGCTTACTTAATTTTAAAATTTATAATACACTTTTCAATAATGTTTCTCAACATAGCACATAAACAATTTTAAAATACATTCAAATAAAATACAAGACGACAAGAAAAAAAGGGAATATTAGAACCATGAATAATTGCCCTAAAACCCATGCATTTTTGACAGGCTTTTCATGTGAGACTGTGTAGGTGTAAGTGTAATCACTGGTAATGTGGAACAGAAAGCAAAAGAGATGCATTCAGCTTCGGTACCTTGGATGGCTCCTTTAGAGTTCTGACTGGTTCTGACTGAAACCCAGAGCAGATTCACCATCCCACTGACATCGGAGCCACTAGCCTCCACTGATTGGCCAATAAGTTGGTTTATTTACATGCATGCTTGGGAGATGAGAGGGGGGAACAGGGCCATCCCACCAGCCCTGCTGACAGCCTACCTAATTCTTTTTTCTCCCCTCCCCATTGCCTTTTCCTTGTGTGTCGTGTCTTTTTTAGATTGTAAGCCTGCGGGCGGGGACTGTCTTCTTTGTTCATTGATTGTAAGCTGCTCTAGGAGCCTTTTTTGGCTGAGGAGGGGGATAAAAATACAATAAATAAATAAATAAATGACACTGATTTTATTTTCTGTGCTGTAGATTTCGTTTTCTGTCTATAGTATGTATAGGCTCTAATTACCTCATTTTCCTATTGTCTGGAGTAATGCTATGTGATGTGTAGGTTTGCTTTTTGTTGAAAAAATATGCAAAAAAATTGTTAAAAGATCTTTACAAATAAACAGTGAAAAGAGAGACAGACAGAAGGAAGGGCTATGTAGAAGAAAATGTAGAAAATGATCCATATCAACCAGAGAAAAGAGGGATGGGGAGTGAGGAAGATAAATGTTTAGAGCTATACAAGTCAGAGAGGAGATATGTGCCTTCAGTCTCTGCTACCAAGAGCTATATGTCATGACATTGAAGTAATATGAAACGGTGGTGTGTTATTCATTAAATAGTGCAGAGAGGCAGAAGATGCAAATAAATCCCTTTGGAGAGCAGTTAATGGCAAATGCCTGCTCAGTGAATTATTCCAATCCCTTTAAGAGTTTCCAGATGAGTCACACGGTCCTTCAGGCATTTCCTTTCTCCTCCCCAATTGAACAGTTAGGCTAATTTGTATTAGGCTTAATGTGTTTCTTGCGCAGAAGTGCCAACTGTTCATAAAAATGCACCTCAGATTTTGTCTAGCTAAAGTACTTCCCCTGTATGATTTGCTTTATTAATTATTATCCCTGGTTTCACATATCTTTCCATTATCTTAATGTAATGCAGGCATGGCCTATTGAAGCTTAAGTAATCTCCAAACCAAAAACAGTGTGACACCCTCTCAGAGGAAATGGGACTATCAGTTATTTAGCTGGATTGTTGACTGAGCATAAAGTGTCCCCAAATTCAGGTAAGATAGTGAGTGGTATTGGGTAAAATGGCATGAAAGCTTCAAGTGCGAACCCAGCCTATTCAAATTAAGGCTGCAGTCCAATATCCACTTATCCAGGAGTGAGCTGCATTGATCTCAGTGCATGATCACACTGTCAGCGGAGGTATGCCATTTGCTGTGAATTCACAGAATCCTGGAGTCAGAAGAAACTTCAAGGTAATCTAGTATGACCCCCTGCAAATGCAGGAAATCTGCTGCTCATTGAAAGAAATTACGTACTTATTTTGTATCCCCAAAATTGCAGTTTTCTGCTACACCTGAACAGGCAAAACATTTATTTGCAGCTGTACTTCAAATGGCCAGCTGAACCTGTAACTCAAAGAGGCTTGGGATGAGGGCTGGCATCAATGGTAGGCATGGTTGGGCACCTGCTGAGGACCTGGACACCAGTTGAGGCCCACTGAGCAGAGGGCCCCTGGAATTGCTCCTCCTCTTCACTGTTGTAAACTGCTTGTTTACCTGCCTCTCATTCTTGCTCAGGCAACAGAGTTGGTGAGAAGGAGAAGCAGTAGTCACCATTGGCAAGTTGCTTTTTTTGGCTCTCTGCCTGTTAAGGAGACAAGTGGTAGCAGGATGAGGAGCAATAGCAGCTGGTGGCAATGGCAGTGAGAAGGCAGACTCACTGAGGGAGGCAGCCATCAGGGTGCCTTGCCAAAGGGGTTTCAAAAACCTGGAGCTGGCACCACTTGAAAGAAAGATCATAAATGTCCTGATAATGCCACTATGTTTTGGGGCAACGTTGTCCAAAGTTTTGAAATCTGAGAGATGCATGCAAAAACCATGACATCATGCTTCAGAGTTCAGCACTCACCACCTCTGCTTCTCAAATTCCGATTTCATTTCCTATTTTTCATTTCTCCTAGCGTGGCAGCTGTTCCTTCCCTCCATCAACTTTTACTTAGCTGACCTCCACAATCAGGCAGCAACTGCTCCAGCCTTTACTTCCTTCTCCACTCATTCCCCTCACTTCTTCACCTGTCTATTCTATATTCTAGCCTTTCCCAACCTGGTATGCTCCAGATGTGTTGGATTAAAATCCCCATAATCCACAGCCAGCTGCTCTGTTCTACTCTATCCACTTAGCTACCCTTTTCCTTACCTCCTTTACTTCTTGGCCCTTCTTCCCACTCAGCTTTCATTTTGTTACCTTCCCTACTTCATGCTAACAACATACAGACCTGCTTTGCCTTGGGCCTTACACGTGGCCTTTTCTCCCTTCCTGTTTTTTTCCCTTCATCCCTCCCTTCTTCAACCCTGTGCCTCTCTTTCCTTTTCTTATGTCAGTACCCTGCTTCTATATTCCATCCAATTCCTTCAGCCTATCTCAGAACCTTCCTCATCCATCCAGATCTCACCCTACCTTGACCTCAACCTCGTCTGCCATCTAGCCCTCAGCTGTTGGACTTGTTGACACAGCTCATCACTCCTCTTTGCAATGTGTAAGGCAATAAAGATCTCTTTGTTGGTCCAGTCTGTTTTTGTAGTCCTTCAAGGCCTTATGAAATTGTCACATACATATTAAAACACCACAAACCTGGTGGTGGAATCCTGATATTCCATAAAACCATGTGCTACTTTCCTCTCCCTATTCTGGAAAAGAGAGTGAGAGATGGCATGAAATACCAACAGAATTCAAAGGGATCCCTTATCACATTAACAAATGTGAAATATTTATGTTAATTTTTGCTAATTCCACCCAGAAAAAATGTATTCCATAGCTATTTAGAATGCAGAATGCAGCAACTCAACTTTCCTATCAGAAAGGCAAAGGAAGGTTGGAAAAACGCACATGAGAGCAGTCAGGAAAATCTCTGTCAAGGGAGCTTTGAGAAATCTCTCTCGTAAGAACACTTCCTGCTGATGCATCTGCTTGATAGAAACTACTCTCCATTTTAACATCAGTAAAATTCCTATTGGCCCTCCCTGTATTCATGGCCCTCCCTCCCTTATGACTCAGTCTTCAGTACTGATTATCTAATTATTTTCTCATTAATGCTAACATCTCTTTTCTTCAGTCCCTTCCACCTCCAGAGACCTTACAAACATCTGCTCACCCAGATATTAAGTATGCCACTAAACTAACCTACCTGGGTGCAAACTGTGGTTTTAATGTTTTATATATTTTATATTGTTTTATTGTGTGCTCTTTGGTTTTAATTTTTGTAAACCACTCAGAGAGCTTCAGCTATTGGGTGGTATAGGAAATAAATGAATGAATGAATGAATGAATAAATAAATAAATCCCAAAATCTCTAGATGAAAAGCTGCTTCCTCAGTTGTATTTCATACTTCATCCATCCCCAAGTATAAAGAAGATACACACGCATAGCATCACTTTTATGAATGGTGCGCCCATATATATATCATAGCAAGAAAAAAAGTGGATGGTGAACATGAAAGGACTGAACCCCTGCTTGTATGCACTTTGCCCACAAAAATTATGATTTCATACATCTGGGTGCCATATATCAATGACCCTGGGTGCAAACATTTTTTAATTGGGAATTGGTTTCCACATATTCCATGCAACATATGAAGCAGCCCTCAGTCTTTCTATCTCCAGGGTCCTGTCCAACATCTGTGCATTCAGGTGCAGAACTTGCCACTCAAAGGTTATTTCATCTGGGTGCAAAATGGAAACTGACAGATCTAACAACTTGAATGATTATAGCTTGAATAACAAAAGGAAAACTCTAGAGTGGAATGCAACAACTCAAGCAAATGACAAACTAGACAATAAGTTTCAGTGGGCCTGACATTTGTTATTTAAATAGAAGCTACAGCGGGCTTAGATCAGGATCATAACTCCACTGCATGGGGAGGGGGCTTTAAACCCTTCCCCCCTGTGACAAATATTTGACCCAGAAACTTTTGTATCTTGCAAGACTCCTGCACCAACCTGCATGATAGGTTACCTTGCAAGTATTTATCCAAAATAAAGAGTTACTGGTCTTTCACATTTCCCTCATAAATTGCTACTCTCCTAAGCTATGATTTTTCATAAGAAGCAATGGAATATTAAGATATATTACTGAATTAAATTTGAATCAGTTTGACTTTAGCAGAGGCATTCTAACAGAAGCATTTATGTTGACATGCTGTGACTTTAAAGTGAACTTTTCACTGACCTAGAGACTTACTATGGGAAAGATGAAATTTTCCCAGCTAAACTTAGGAAAAAGCAAAATGTGCTTCAGATACGAAAGTTGGAGGAAAAGGATAATTGGTCACTAAACAATTGTACATGTTCAGCTTATGATGCAAATAAGAAGTGAACATTAAATATTGTAAAAAAAATAAACAGGACCTATGAAGGAGAACCAGATGGTATCCTTTTTGGGGAACATAAGGAAATGTGCTCAGAAAAACTGATAAAATATGAAGTAAATATATTGCTCCAAATTCATAGCTGGGAACTTTGAAAAAAATAATAACTAATTGTTAAAGGAATGTCTGTTTGGAGAAAAATCATGTAAGCAGCACTAATAAGGAATTTTATAAGAGCCAAATATAAGAGCCAAAGCAAAGGAACTCCAGGACATCCCACCTTTCCTCACAGAATCAAACAGGATCCTGTCTCCATGAAAATGCAAGAAAAAGCGAAGGGAGGCTTACCTGGATTTTTTTCAAGGAACTGGCTTTGGTGCACTTTGGTTCATGCAGGGCTCCATGAGCGAGTGCACTGCTCCAGTATAAGTTGCTTCACATAACATACTTCCAGGTGGGGTGGGGTGGATTGGAGTAAATGTCATCAGACTGGCTGGGGGGCTCAACCAATAAGAAAGCCTTCCTCGCCCCATCCATGCTCTCCTTTTTCCTTCCCCTGATACTCCCATAAAGCGATGGATAGAAGCAAAGCCTCACTGACCACAATGGAGGTTAATTTTGAGGAGACCCCTTCCCCAAGCTCTGCCTGGTTCCGCTAATTGTTTTTTTTTATTTCTCCCTGTCTAAAACCACTATCTCACTTTGTCACTATTGCTTTTTCACTTTGTCACTATTGCTCTCTTAGTGAGAGATAGGGGGCATACCTGTTCCTAGACAAATGCATGATAGTGACCTACAGACACCAAAAATCCCTTTGTAAGTGTGATTTTTGAACTTCTCCCTTGCTGGATGGGTGATTTCTTTCATGTTGCTATGCCTCTGTCACACATTAGCACTACCACACATTTGCTGTATCGCTCTATCACACAATTGTGCTGTCACACAACCCTACAGCCTTTAGGGAATTAATGCTTTAAAATGTGCTATTTCAATGGCGGCAGGATCTCTGTAAATTCTGATAGGTGCATTCAGGGGACAAGCCTCATTGACCACAATGAGAGTTAGTTCTGAGTAGACACTAATTGGTTTGTGCTGGAAACACCCCTTGACTGGGGCCATGGTGAAAAGCACACCCCTGGGCAGGGCTAGCATACCAGAGCTACATCCGATAGCACACAACTACATCGGGGAGAGCCTGACTTAAGGAAAAGAACTGGACTTTAAACAGCCTCAGGAAATCCAGTTTTTTCCCTGATAAGCTCCAGGGTGGCTGCTGGATGGCCACAACATCATGTATCCCTAACGACCTCCAAACACAGCCAGCTTGGAGTAAATTGCTCATGGAGACACTCCCCCAGGATGCAACATCTGTCCTCAGTGGCACAGGTCCTTATTGATTACTCTGCTCTGTTTTGCTACAAGCTCAATAATGACAAGTGGCAGAGATAACTTTATTATTTTAAAGGCAATGCTCCTAGAACTAAACAAATGCTTTAAAATGTGCTTGGGTTGTAACAATGAGGTGTTTTTTTGTATTCGTTCAATGCTCTTTTATCAAATGTGAATCATGTAGAAACTGCTTGAGATTTTAAAGTAAAAGATGAAAAGACACACCTGATCTCAGAGGCCTCTATTTAAAACTCTGTGTGATAATACAAAGAATTTTGTAAACTTATGCTTCCTTGGTGATGCTTTGCTCCTGGAATAGGGCATGGGATACGTTACCTGCTGATTCATGATCAAGCATGACTGGCTGGGGAATGCTGGGAGTTACAGGACTTCTTTCTGTCTAAATATACATAGGGTTGTGCCCTCAGTGTGTGTTTGTATGTAAGTATATAAATCATGAAACCAGCCTGAATTACAGAGTGAAGGCTCTGCAACAGTGCTGTAGGAGACACTCTTAATATATATGGCACAGCGTCAGAGAAAGACATACTCTTTTGCTGGCTTTTAATCAATTCTATAGGAAGTGATGTTAACAAAACCAAATAAAGTACAGCCTCATTTAACTGAATGGCTTGGGAGACATCCAAACCATTCAGCACTGCAGCACTGCAGCTAAAGAGGCATACTCTATGTGACACATTGATAGGTAACTTAATACACAGTCTTAATATGAAGACAAATGATTGCTTAGCATGGGGCATACTGATGGCTGAAATTAGACTGACCTTACAGAAATGTTAAGCTGGCATTGCAGAACATAGACCAAGGCACTGGTTATAAACAGTGAATTCTGATAACAAAGAGTTCTAGATAATCAAAGCCTGGACAATGATGATTCTATTACATTTTTATTTATTTTATTATACGAGAAAGGAAGATTGTATCAGCCCGTAAGGCAGTCAAATATTTTAGGTTCTTAGATAATACTTGCAGTTTCTTAGGGCAGCCTTCCCCAACCTGGTGCTCTCCAGATGTTTTGGACTACAACTCCCAGCATTCCTGAACATTGACTATGCTGGCTGGGGAGATGAAGGGTTTCTCTGTTCAGAGAAAGTCTACAGGGTAGGATTTCCTATTTTCCATTCATTAACCAATGCTCATCTGTTTGAATGGCAAACAGTGCTAGCTGAGAAATTATGCCAAACTGTGATTTGCACAGGGTGGCCACTTACACATCTCCAAAAAAGAGGACACCAATTTGCATAAGACTTCCATATGCCTCTCTCTGTGTGTGTGCATGTGTGTGTGCACATGCGCACGCATTTGTATGGATACATACACATACAAATACAGAAATAATAACTACTATTTAAATAGAAATATAAGACATCTCACCATAATGGAGTGACTGACGAGATGACCTGCTCAGTCTGCTGTCCTGGTGCAAACTACTGATGGGAAACTTCAAGGCTCCTGCTCTCCCCCCTTATTTGACGTTCAACCAGATTTGGGCTGCACAGGCCATCAATTAGAGAACACCTTCAAACAGAGCACTGTCCTCTGTAAAGTAGGGCTCCTGGCCACCCTAGGTTTGCACTACTATAGCTGAACTTCACTACTATGGCCTAAACCATAATTTGAATGCCCAGATGTATAGGCTAATATTGGCTGCTCCTCTTTCTCTGCTCATCCCGGTAATTTCTAGGAGCACTGGCCCTCAGAGATGGAACAGCTATAACTATGATCTGTCAATTCCTACATCATGCCACATACTATTTACCATGAACCAACGTTTGCAAACTCACTTAGAACTGCGGGTTCTGATTCTGGTTTGCAAGCCAATCATAAAACATGGTTTGTCCATTCAGACATTGCACCAAACTATGCTCAAGCTTCTTTAACCACAAAAACTGGTACTCGCTCCTGTCTGTAAGCTTCCCAAATCTTGAAGGAGCAGTGGAGGAGAGCTTGCTTCCTCCTCTCTGCCAGAAAGAACATGAAGCTAAAACTGCCATTTGTCCTGGGACCACATAATTGAAGGGAAGCACACTCTGGCCTTTGCTATCGCCCTGGAGGCACCCTCTGCCTCCCAGGAAGAACACAGTGGCAAGGGGAAGAGAAGCCTGACTTCATCCATTGAACAGAGAAGGAGAACCTACAGAGAGCTTGCCTCTCCCATCCTTGCCAGAAAGAACACCCAGCTTCAACTACCAGTTACCACAGAATGCAAAGCTTAACTGAACATTGCCCTGGCCCCATCAATTGGCCCAAAGAACTAAGGGCTGTGGGGTTGTGTGTGTGTGAGAGAGTGTTGGGTTTTTTGTTTTTTGTTTTGTATTATTATAGCCTCTTGTAAGTTGCCTTAGGAGTTACTTGATAAAGATGTCTGTCATGAGCCACCGTAGGTCAATGAACACTTCAAAAACACCACCATCATCATGGACATTGTTCAGAAAAGACTTGTGATGTTTCTATATCTATATCTATATCTATCTATATTTTATCTATATCTATATCTATATCTCTACCTCTACCTCTACCTCTACCTCTACCTCTACCTCTACCTCTACCTCTATCTCTCTATCTCTCTCTCTATCTATCTATCTATCTATCTATCTATATGCCACCAATAGAGCAAGCATACAAGCCTTTCTGCAAGACATAATTTAAATTGGTTGCTATGAATGTGGCTTACACAACCCAAATGCAGAAATTTGTTTTTTGTCTAGTCGTTGTCCAGACTGACAGAGCTGATTGAATGCACACAGAAAAGTGAATACAAATAGAGGCTGTAGCCAGAATGAGGCATAATCATTGTGACATAATGAGCCACAACCATCATGATGGCAGCACAAAGGATAATTCAGCAGAGCAAGTTTGTAATTCTTTTGCATGTCTTAAACCCAAACACCTAGTAACAGGATGAGTAAAAAGAGGTTTGGAACACACAGAACTGCACGTTTGGATAGCATTGAACTTTATTCCCTCATATATTTCCCCCCCATTGAGCAACAGTCTTGTGTAGATATACAAAAAGGAAGATTACAATATAATGAAGAAGATCTTTCCAGACCTATCTAGGGGGGAAAAGAAGATCAGTGATTTTATTATGGCTGAAGATAGTTGTGGGGCAGGGCTTGCAGGAACCATAATGGTGGGGTTAATCACATGGTGTAAAGAATGCCTGGGTAGGGCTCATAAGTGACTGACAAAGTTTGCAAAATTATATTGGTGCCCTGCACCAAACCAATGAGACAAAGCCTAGGGAAGTACAGTTATGTGTCTTTAATGCAAAGCAGAAAAATGCATGTTCCAACTTGCCTATGTTCTTGCTGTAAGGGGTGGGCGGTGTCAGCAAAGGAGCCCCTCCCCACATTCGTCACAGATCTTTAACTCCCCTAGGGAAACTAAGAGCCAAAACTTACATTAATTTAAATGTGTGTCTAGCAGCTATGTCTTCTCTTCATTTTCACTCTAGAGTATGTGCAGCCCCCTCCCATCCAGATCAAAAAAGCTCACTATCCCCCCACACACTAGGGTCCCAATCCAGATTGGGGTCCCTGCACCAACTCTAGAGTAAAAACAGGAAGGGAAAGATGTAATTGCTAGATACACATGTAAAGTAATTTCTGTCTTGGCCCTAACTCTGGACCTTTTAGTGGGTCCCGTGTGGCCCACTCTTAATCATTTGTTTAATCTGGTGGCCCCTTGGGTCACCAAATCAGTCAAAAGTGAGTATTAGTCAGCTGAGCTATTTCTTTGTTTTGTCAAATACCCAAGAAGGCTATGGCACACACCCCTTTACCTGGGAGGCCAGGTAAAGAAAAACTCTACTGTACTCTGCTCTGCTCTGCTCTACTCTATAAATCAGTGGCTGTATTAGACAAAATGCTGGACTACCTCAACTGCTGAGTTTGGCCCAGAAAGACTTAAACAAATACTTCAATTCTAGCCAAAAGCTATATGACCCCCACCACAAATGTTAATATATGCAGCTGTGTTAATTTGCTTCACAGATGTGTTCTGTTATTGCCCCCTACCACTCCATTTCTTCACATAACAACTATTGCATATTTCTATTTTTAGAGAAACCCCCCCAATAAGGCAGATGTAACAAGCAGTAAAATGGCAGACATATGCTGATTTCTTTTCTCCCAGTGTAAACGAAATGGATGTCTTACAGTCTCCATTTCCTCCCACAAACATTACCTTTGTGAGAATACATCTCTGTAGGGGCTCCCATGCTGAAGGGCAATTCCATACCCACGATCTGCAATAGTGTTTCCAACAGTATAGAAGGAACAATCTGGGTCATTCAGAGCAACATATTCCAAAACTGCTGCATCCCATACAAAGGCATAATTTCCATATTTGACCTGGAACAACAAAGGAAAATAAATGCTCAGTTTTTACTCTGAAAGTTCCACAAAGAGGCAGAATGAAAGAGAAACAGTATCCTCTGAAAGCTATTTGGGATGGGTGGGAGCAAATATTCTCCTAATACAGCCTTTCCCAGCCTGGTGTCCTCCACATGTTTTGGACTACAATTCCAATCAGCCCCAACCAGCATGGACAATGGTCAGGAATGATGGGAGTTGTAGTTCAAAACATCTGGAGGGCACCAGGCTGGGGAAAACCGTTCTAATACCATTTTCAGTTCATATAGATATGAGAAGATAAACTTGCCTAAAGCTCATTGTAATCCAGAAACATATTTATTTGTTTCATTTATATTCTACCTTTCTTTCATGACGGACGCAAGGTGATATACCTAGGGTTCCTTGGGGGAAGGAGTCTCCCATCCAGGAATTAAATTAGCTTAGCTTCAGCAAGGTTGCTGCATCATGTGCCTTCAGTCCATGCACAGGGACCATACAAAGAAACTTACAATCACTGTCACTAGTTCTTAGGGACAGCTTCCAGTACTTCCATCTAGAATGGAATAGGAAGCTCCCATTAGGGATGTCGGAGAAATCTGTTTTGAGGGGTGGAGTTTGACACCCTAGGTTCATATCCCAGACTTTGTTCTGGTTCCTGCTGCAGCGCTGGACTCTGTCTGCAGCGAATCGGGCCAGTTCACAGATTTTCTGGGCATTTTGCACATTTTTTGCAGGTTCTGCAATTTGTGCACACTACTGAGCAATTTGCACAAATTACAACCAAATGTGCATAAATTGCTCGTAAAGTCATGCAAATTGTGGAACCTGCAGGAAAAACTGTGCAAAAAAGCTTCCTGGGGCTTGCAAATGCAAATCGAGCCGTACGCGCCATGGAATTCCATCAAGTCAAAAAAGAACTGGATTTTCCAGTGATTTTCTCCCATGTGGAAAGGCCTTGAGCATTGTAGATTGCAAAGAAGGCATGCCAAAACCTCGGTCACTGTCAAAATAAGCAGGCCCATGTTGAGTTCCCACTTCACTTCGATAATGACCATAACGTCTAGTTCAATTTAATCCCTTGTCCTGGTTTCCTTCATATGTGTAGCTGCTATTGAAAGGGTTGGGGAAGCAAACATCATAATGTCATCAGGACATGAGATATGTTAAATTAGATTATTATGGAGGGGGAAAGAGGAACTTGACACAGAGGTTCCGTTTTCAGTAAGAAGTCTGTGTTCTCTATAATATGTAGTTCTGTCCTCAGACTCAAAATGAATTTCCCACTGAAAAAATTGTGGAAGAATGAGAAAATTAGCTGATAGTCAAACACTGGGCCATCTTCCATCCGGACCATCTTTCTCCATTGTCTCAGCACCTGCTATTCCCCAGCTGTGTACATATAAGTTCTGCTCTTCCATTAAGTGAATCCATCAGACAGTTGAGCATTGAGACTGCCAGCTCAATTCTCTGCACATTGCCTGTTCTTTGGTTGCCTGGAGAAGTCATGTTGCTTTTTCTCCCTGGTCCTGCACAGCATTTTCCCTTTAATACTCCAACCAATTATGCTGTCTCCAAAGGAAAGGGGAGGAAAACTCATTAAATGTACAGAGACAACAAGGAATAAATATATAACAGCTAAGTATAAAATAAACAATACAAAACAAGCTGTCTGGGGCCAAGCAAAGCAAAAGGGAATTAAACCCATTCCCCAAATAGAATATTAAATTACACTCTATCATTATATCACTTAGATTACAGCTTGATGTTATAGATGATATTTGCAGAATATGTTTACATGCAGGAGTTACTGAAGCGAAGTGCACGAAGTCAACTCCTCATTTCTGAAATGTAATGCACAGGAGGTACTGTTCATTTGGGGTGCTTTATTGTCTCCCCTCAGGCCCCCCCCCCAGCATAATCCATCTTTTCTGGAGTAAACAAAGCAAGCCTGGAGAGAAACAAGGTTTTCTTCATGGCTCGGTAGAATTGAAGAAGTATTTGTGAAAGAAGATTTAGGAGCAGGCTGAGGAGGGCACATTGTGTGGCTTTTGCTAGCTCCCTCCAGGCACTAAGACTTGTACTCTGGATTAGTCTATCAACGGGCCCAACTCTGATGCTAACAGTGTATGGCTTTCAGAAGAAAGTTAGCCTTAGAAACTTTGCTAACCTGGACTGGGGCCATCCTGAGACACGCATGAGGCAGGTGACTGCCTCTCCACTTCAACCCCACCTGCAATATAGCACTGGCCTACTTTACAGGGCTGCGATGAGGATTATTGAGATAGTGTACATGAAGCGATCTGAGAATGTTTAGCAAGAACACAGTATAAATGCTAAGCAGTATTATGGGCACAACCATAGTGGCCATTAGAAAGAAAGAAAGAAAGAAAGAAAGAAAGAAAGAAAGAAAGAAAGAAGGAAAGAAAGCTCAGTATATACCCAACAGTAAGATTAAAAGCATGGTGAATGCTGGACTAACAGCTGGTAGGAATAGTTGTATTGGCAACACGGCTCACTCCTGCCTGATTCCTGAGGTTGGATCCAAGATCTGCCTTATGTTGATGGTAGGGATGGCGGAGAATTTCTCCCCGAATCTCTGGGAGGCTGAATGCCAACGCATTCGGCCCCCTGAAATTGTTGGTGAAATTCTCCGCCACCCTCCCGCCCCGCCCCCGGGATGGGACTTACCTCCTGCGAATGTCCCCCCCAGCGGTGGTTCCCGGCGGCGTTTTGGCAGCGTTTCGGTGGTGGCGGTGGCAGTGGCCAGTCTTCTGACCGGCTGCCGCCGCTGCCATTACAAAATAAAGTAAAAAAACAAACAAAACACCCGTGGTAGGCTACGTAACGATTAACGTAGCCTATCACGGCTAGATTTCCAAAGTCAGCTGTGATAGGCTACGTAAATTGTTACGTAGCCTATCACAGGTGATTTTGAAAAAAAAAAGAAAAGTGCGTATGGCGGCACCCATGGGCGCCGCCATTGGTGTTCCTTATTTGGTCGCTGTAGTCTACGTAAAGATTTACGTAGACTATGGCGAAAATAAGGGCAACGCAGCGTTGCCCTTATTTTCGCCGTAGTCTACGTAAATCTTTACATAGACTATCCAGGCCCAAATAAGGAACGGGAATGGCGGCGCCCATGGGCGCCGCCATTTGCGTACGCGCTTTTTTTTTTTTTCAATGTCATCCATGATAGGCTACGTAACGATTTACATAGCCTATCACGGCTGACTTTGGAAATCTAGCCATGATAGGCTGTGTAAATCGTTACGTAGCCTATCACGGGTGTTGTTTTTTTCTCCCCACTTTTTCTTTCGTGGCCGGGGAGACGGGGCGCTTCTCCCCGGCCTGAATTTCGGCCGGGCAAGGTGGGGCACCTCCCCCCCCCGGCCTGAATTTCGGGGGGAGAAGCGAAGCACCTCCCTCCCACCACGAAGCAAGCTGCGGGACCAGGTAAGTCCCTTTTGTACATCCCTAGTTGATGGCAGATCCTGGATCCACATCACAGAAAGTGTCTTCACCCAATTTTCAGGGATGATTCCCTTTTCACCCCTGTACCACGGCACACCCCATTCAGGTTCCCCTAACCCTGTGTGTAGCATTTGCTAGGGGCTGGAAGGGATGCTGTCGGGAGGGGAGGGGGGGAAGTCTGCTTCCATCAGCCCAGTTGCACGTTCCTAAATCTGGATCCAACTCATAGTGCTTTTATTTATCTATCTTTGTCGTGTGCTGACCTTTAGTTAGTAAATGAATAGAGTTAGTCTTTTGCAAACACTTCCCTCCTTTTAGATATGCCTCATATAAGAGGGCTTACACAGTCAGGGCCAGAAATATTGGAGCAAGGATAACTGTTTTGGCAGTTGGCCTCTGTACACCACCACATTGAAGCTGAAAGGAAACACACCCAGATGGGAGCGAAGTCACGACTTTCAGCTGTAATTCAAGGGATTTGACAAAAGTGGGGCACTAACCATTCAGGAAGGACAGCCAGTGACACACACACACCCCATCATTGGTGGCTCATAAGTAATGGAACGAATGGCTGACAAGCAGCTGCATGGCCAGGTGTGGCCTGTTTCCTGGGTACCCCATGACCAATCAAGCAGAGAAAAGGCCTGGAGGTGGTTCTGTGTGTTACATTTGCATTTGGTAGCTGTTCACTGGAACTCCCAACATGAGGTCCAAAGAGGTGTCCATGCGAGTGAAGGAGGCCATCATTAGCCTGAGGAAACAACATAAACGCATCAGAGAGATAGCAAAAACATTGGGAGTGGCCAACACAACAGTTTGGAACATCCTGAAAAAGAAGGAATTAACTGGCAAGCTCAGCAACAGCAAAAGGCCTGGCAGACCATGGAAGACAACTGAAGTGGATGACTACAGAATTCTGCTCATGGTGAAAAGGAACCCTTTCACAACATCTAGCCAGGTCAAGAATGCTCTTGAGGAGGGAGGCATGTCATTGTCAACACCTACAGTCCAGAGATGGCTTTATGAATGTAAATACAGAGGCTTCACAACAAGTTGCAAACCACTGGGAACACTCAAGGATAGACAGGCCAGATTAGCCTTTGCCAGCAAACACCTTAAAAAGCCTGCCCAGTTCTGGAAAAAGATTCTTTGGACTGATGAAACCAAGATTAACTTGTACCACATCATCTGTCAAACATGGTGGAGGCAGAGTTATGGCATGGGCACGTATGGCTGGCAATGGAAACTGGTGTTTCTTGATGACCTGACTGCTGATAAAAGCAGCAGGATGGATTCTTAAGTGTATAGGGCTGTACTTTCTGCTCAGATTCAGCCGAATGCTGCCAAACTGATAGGATGCCACTTCATATTGCAGATGGATAATGACCCAAAACATACAGCAAAAGCTACCCAAGAGTTTCTGAAGGCAAAGAAGTGGGATGTTCTTCGATGGCCAAGTCAGTCACCTGATCTCAACCCAATAGAGCATGCTTCTCACCTACTGAAGACAAGACTGAAGGCAGAAAGACCCACAAACAAGCAGCAGCTGAAGGCAGCTGCAGTCAAGGCCTGGCAAAGCATCTCGAGGGAGGAAATGCAGCATTTGGTCATGTCCATGGGTTCCAGACTTCAGGCAGTCATTGACTGCAAAGGATTTTCATCCAGGTCTTAAAGGTGATCCTTACGTTTGAAATGATGCTGGTTTGTTCCGTTACTTATGAGCCACCAACGATGGGTGTGTGTGTATGCCACTGGCTGTCCTTCCTGAATGGTTAGTGCCCCACTTTGCCAAACCCCTTGAATTACAGCTGAAAGTCCTGACTTCGCTCCCATCTGGGTGTGTTTCCTTTCAACTTCAATGTGGTGGTGTACCTGCCAAAACAGTTAACCTTGTTCCAATATTTCTGGCTCTGACTGTACATGGAGAAAGCAAAACCATAACCAAGAGCTGATTCCCATAAAACTTTTTTCCCAGTGGCTGTTACTTATTTATTTCCTATATTTTTATCCCGCTTTTCAGACAATAAATTGTCTCCTAAAGCAGCTCACATCAAGAAGAAAAGAAAGGAAAAGAAAAGACTGACCCTGTCATCATGCTTACAAATGAAAAAAAGCAAGACACACAAGGAAGGGGGAATGGATGGAAAACACAGAGGGGGACCTTTAATGCTAGAACAAAGTGGTAAGGTATAAGCGGGCATTAATATCCAGACCAGGCCTGGCTGCCTGCTGCCCTTGTTTGAATGAAAAAAGTGGCTCTTGTTAGTGGCTCTTGCCCCTTTGGCTGATGAATGGGGCCAGAGTGTCCTTTCCCTTTGCTTCTGCAGAGTCAGGTCAACTCCCAGCTTGAAATGGATGCTAGTGGGGGCTGGTGGCTCCTATTTCAGTGGGGTGGTAAATCCGCTCTGCGTTTCAGTTGTAACCAGCCAGAACTCAAAAGGAGCTATCCAAGGTTCTGAACCCCTTTTGGGGACAAGGTTCAGCACTTTGGATAGCTCCTTGATAATTCTGACTGGTTCTCACAGAAACCCAGAGCAGATTCACTGCCTCACTGAAATTAGAGCCACCAGCCTCTATTGCTGGGTGCTCTTTTTGGCAGGGAGGGGCCTTCTTCTCTTGTCAGCTGCTCTTTCTCTGGCCAATGGGCAGGGCCAGGCTAGTCTCCTCCTTGTTATGACCCCCTTCCCCTGGGAGGCAGCAGGAGCAGCTTCCCCACGACTCTTGGCAGAGGCTGTGTCCGAGTCTGCAGAGCACTGCAGTCCCAGGGCAACTGACAGTTGGAGTATTCTCACAGGCAAGGAGGCAGAAACCAGTTCACTGAAGCTGCCTGCCTCCTGTTTGGTGATGGGCGGCCAGGCTGGCCTCCTCCTTTCTGTGATGCTCCTCCTGGGGGCAAGGAGCAGTCTCCCAGTGGCCCTTTTCCCCTGGCTGATGGCCGAAGCTGGCGTGTGCTTCCCTGCACGTCTGCCGTAGAACCACTGTTGAGGGAAGGCCTCCTACAATGCACATACACAAAGCCCATACACCACAGATGACAGTCATATGATTCAGAAATGAAATCCGCTGAACCACCTTTTGCCCATATGCTGAAGCACTGACAAGATCAGAACATGATTGACAACCATAATAGTCTCTTCAGACTGGATAACAGTAGGGCTTTCAACCTAAGCCACCAGTGGGGTTAAAAATAATATTAGTTCAAGGTAGAGAAACTGCAGTTCATCTTTTTTTCGTTTTTTCCCCCCTAGGAACACAGAGCCTGAAGTGGAGCAATGAAATGTTTGTTCACTCTGTTTTGATTAAATCTTTTGTTGTTTATTTGGTCAGTCACATCCGACTCTTCGTGACTTCATGGACCAGCCCATGCCAGAGCTTCCTGTTGGCCATCGCCACCCACAGCTCCCCCAAGGTCGAGTCCATCACCTCCAGAATATCATCCATTAGGGATGTATGAAAGGCACTTATCTTTCACGGATTATGTTTATGGTTGGGGGGGGAGGCGTTCCGTCCCTCCCCCTGGAATCCTCGCCAGGGGGGGAGGCACTCCGTTCCTCCCCCCCCGGAATCCTGGCCGGCCGGCTGAGATCCTCAGGGATTCTGTGGAGCCGCCGGCCGGCTCCGCCAGCAGCCGGACATCCGGCCGCTGGCTAGCAGGGATGCAAATGGCAGCAGCCATAGCTGCCGCCGTTTGCATCCCTGCAGTCAGCCGTGATAGGCTACATAAATGTTTACGTAGCCTATCACGGCTGACTTAAAAAAAACAACAACGCGCGTACGCAAATGGCAGTGGCCACGGCCGCCGCCATTTGCGTACGCGCGTTTGTTTTTCTTAAGTCAGCCGTGATAGGCTACATAAACATTTACGTAGCCTATCATGTTTTTTTTTTAAAAAAAACCTAGCCGTGATAGGCTATGTAAATCTTTACGTAGCCTGTCATGTTTGTTTTTTTTTAACTGGAAATGGTGGTGGCAGTAGCCGGTTGGAAGACCAGCTACCGCCGCCGCCACACCGCCACTGCCGGCGCTGCCACAGCCGCCGCCGCCAGGAAGATCCGGCCAAGGTAGGTCTCATCCCGGGGGGTGGGCGGGGGGATGTCAGGCCGTTCCACCACCGATTTTGGGGGGCCGAATGCGCTGGCATTCGGCCTCCCCGAGATCCGTGGCAGAATTTTCGTACATCCCTAATCATCCATCCATCTTGACCTTGGTTGGCCCCTCTTCCTTTTGCCTTCCACTTTCCCTAGCATCAGCATCTTCTCCAGGGTATCCTGTCTTCTCATGATGTGGCCAAAGTACTTCAGTTTTGCCTTTAATATCATTCCCTCAAGTGAGCAGTCTGGCTTTATTTCCTGGAGTATGAACTGCCCAGACCATGCTTGCCTGTAATTCCAGGTGTTGGGTTCTATGCGCAAATCAGTTATCAGAAAAGATATTATCAGTCATGATAGTCAGAACTCTAAAGGAGAGATCCAAAGTGCTGAACCCATTTTGGGGATAGGGTTCAGCACTTTGGATAGTTCCTTTAGAGTTCTGACTGGTTCTGACTGAAAACCAGAGTGGATTCACAGTCCCACTAAAACTGCAGCCACCATCCCCCACTGGCTGTCAGGTTATAGGTATGAAAGATGAGAATGTACATCTGTACATGGGCTGTGACTATTTGGCACTGAGTGCCTGATGTACGTTGATGCCATTTTGGGTACTGATATTGCTATTGGTTTAATTGCTCTGATGTGACAGAGGTATCACTATTAGCCTTAGCTGCTCTGATGTCACAGAGGGGCTGGGAAGCTTTAGGCCACACTGAACAGTGCGGAATGGTGAACTAAGAATGTAAATCCCAAGGTTCATGAGCAAGTTTTGTTCAATTATACTGCAAACATGTTGCGTCGACACCAGGGCCATGTCAAATGACACTTTAGGCCCACAGGAGGCTCTTGTTGCTTATGGCATTTTTAGGAGTAAAATGGGCTGAGGAAGGTGAACTTCATGTTCTCCTCCAGCTAGGGATGGAGGAGAATTCCGCCATGGATTTCAGTGAGGCCGAATGCACTGGCATTCGACCCCCCAAAACCCATGGCAGAACAGCCTCCCACCTCCTGCCCCCCCGTGGAATCCCCCCCAGGACGAAGCTTACCTGGGGCGGATGTTCTGGTGGCAGCAGCTCCAGTGGCAGCTCCAGCGGCAGTGGCTGGTCTCTCGGCCAGCTGCTGTGGACTCAAATGGCGGCCGCCGTAGCGGCCGCCATTTGCATCCAGCCAGGCTGCCATGATGGGCTATGTAAGTATTTACATAGCCTATCACGGCAAAGGCAGCCATGCAAATGGCGGCAACTAAGCCATTTGCATAGCTGCCTTTGCCATGATAGGCTACATAAATACTTACGTAGCCTATCACGGCAAGCTAAAAACAACAACACAGGGTACGCAAATGGCAGCGGCTATGGCGACTGCCATTTGCGTTCCCTTTTTTTTGCTGTTTTAGCCTACGTAAATATTTACATAAGCTATCACGGTGAAAAAAAGGGGAACGCAAATAGCGCCCACTACGCTATTTGCGTTCCCCTTTTTTTTCACCATAATAGCTTATGTAAATATGTACGTAGGCTAAAACAGCAAAAAAAAGGGAACACAAATGGTGGCTGCCATAGGCCGCCGCCATTTGCATACGCTGGTTCTTGTTTTTTTTTTCTGGAAGGCTGCCCAGTGGCCAGATGTCCGGCTGCGGGTGGCCCTGGCTGGCGGCTCCGCAGAATCTCCGCAGAGTGGAGCCGGCCGGATTAGGATTTCAGGGGGAGATGCAGAGCGCCTCCCCCCCAACCGCGAATCACCTCATCGAAAAGGTAAGTGACTTTCGTACATCCCTACTTCCAGCCCTGCTGTTGCATGGCCCTGCAACTTGATATGAAAAGAAAACTTGCTTGAGATAGGATTCAATCATCCTAATATCAGCCACTGCTCACGGCAGATTTGTATTCCCGAATTCTACATTTCCACATTATTATGTTGCCGTTTCATGTGGAGATAATGGCATTTCAGGGTGGTAGCAAATTGGAATGCAGGGCACATGCTACTTCCACAGCACAGGGGAGCAGCAAAGCAAGATCGGCATGAAGGAAGCATATTGTCATTCAGCAGGAATCGTGACTTTCTAGTCAATCAGGGTATAAAGTATTAGCACTACAAACTGTACCCTTCGTCTCTGCATCACAGTTTGCTAGCACTAATGCATCTGCGACTGCCAGAGGGAGGCTGCATAAAAGGGGGGAGGGAAATGTCAGCGCATATGATGAAAATCCCCCACTCAATATTACAAACCAACCAAGTAGTGCTTGAGTTCATAAGGCCATCTGCACTGCTACATTAAACTGGAAATAAGATAGTAGATTGATGGTCCTCCCCAAAACACAACTCCTGTTGTTGCTGGGTTTTGTCCCAGGCAAAGTTGTGGTGTAGTGGTTAGAGTACTGGACCGGGGCTCAGGAGATCTGGGTTTTAGTCCCCACTCAGATCATGATGCTCACTGAGTGACTTTGGGCCAATCACTGACTCTCAGCTTAACCTACCTCGCAGGGTTCTTCTGAGGATAAAATGGAGAGGAGGAGGATCATGTAAGCTGCCTTGGTTCCTTGCAAGAGGAAAAAAAAGTGGGATATAAATGTAACACACACACACACGTGTGTGTGTGTATGTGTGTGTGTATGTATATATATAATTTTTCTGCTGCTCCTCAGTCCAAAAAAAAGCTCCTGGAGTGGCTTACAATCAATCAGGAAAACAAGACAGGCCCTGCCCACAGGCTTACAATCTAAAAATGACACACAGGAAAAAGGGATAGGGAGGGAAAGGGGAAAAATGATTCTCAGTTGGGCTGTTGGAATGGCCCTGCTTCACCTCTCACTTCCTGGGACTGGGAGGGGCAGTCCAACTGAAGCAGGCCCTGATATTCCTTCAGCCTGCTCCTGCCTCCCTCACATCTTCTTCTTCTTCTTCCCCACAGGGCAGTTGATGTCAGTCATCCCTGGGGGCGGAGGGAGAGGGAGAGTCCACATGGAGCAAGGCCCTGATATTCCCTTGGCCTGCTCCTGTCTTCTGCCACACCTTGATTAAACTTATTATTTTATATGAGGGACACCTCTGATCCAACACTAAAGAAAGGCAAATGGAGAACTGAGAAAGCAGCTGTGCAGACACAATCTGAAGCAACACAAAATTAGCCCCAAATGTTCACCAAGTACATTCTATTTTAGTTTGAAATAAAATCTTACCTTTCACCAGGTGGATACTAGGACTAACACTAGGATACATGAGCTGCAATCCTACATATGCTTACATAATCCACATTTAGCAGAGTAAACAAGCATAGGACAGGGCTGTAGGTAGAAGAATGAATCAAAGGGCATGAGTTTAAGGTAAAGGTAAAAGGTAAAGGTGTCCCCAACCAGTCGTGTCTGACTCTAGGGGGTGGTGCTCATCTCCATTTCTAAGCTGAAGAGCCAGCGCTGTCCAAAGACGCTTCCATGCTCATGTGGCCGGCATGACTGAACACCAAGGTGCACGGAATGCTGTTACCTTTCCCGCTGAGGCGGTACCTATTTATCTACTTGCAATTTCTTGCTTTCGAACTGCTAGGTTGGCAGGAGCTGGGACTGAAGATGGGAGCTCACTCCGTCACGCAGCACTCGGGTCTCGAACTGCTGTCCTGCTGACCTTCCGGTCTGCAGTTCAGCGTGTTAACAACTAAGCCACCACAAGTTTAAGGACATGACACCAAATCTCAGGTTTAGGTGTATACCTAGACACAAGGTCTAATACTTGCCATTTCACCAGGCTAGGTACTGGTTTCACTTGTGAGAATGCCAGATTTGGAGACTGGTCCAATATATTTATTTTGCACTCAGTGGTTTTTGGAAATATTTTCAAGCACCAGGTTTTCAGGTCTGTTATGTGATCCTTTAGTATTTCCTATGAATTGAACCCAGTTTAACTGGGGAGTGCCCACTTCAACCATTAGAGATCTGTGCTCCCTGGTTTTTAATCTTGCTTTCAAGTTGCTCAGATTCAGCAATGTGCCGCTGATGAAGCCAGAGCTTTCATTCCGGAGTCATATACACAGGTACAGTATTAAAGATAATAACCTTGGATGACAATGTCAAGTTGACCTGACAGGTGCAACTTACTCAAAACACACATTGCTGCTGCTGCTGCACAACTTCTATTTACTGAAATAAATGGGAGCTTAGCAGCGGCAGTGCCTGGTAGATTGCTCACAAGGTTTTTCTTTGGAAAACACATGTCTTTTTCTAATCCTTCCAATGCATCGCCACCACCACCAAGTGCTAAAAGGAGGTCTGAGTGATCACTTACATTCACTTGAACTACAGGCAATTGAAACTAGTGTCAATTTCAGGAAGGAAAAATTGGACAGAGGTACAGCTAGAATGGGAAGAGAAAGCCCAAACAGTTTCTTCCCTGACAAACTTCCTTCAGAGGAGGACTCTGCATTTCTCTTATTGGGAGAACATCTATTTTTAAATCAACACCACTCAAAGGGTGTCTATGGAAAACATTTGTCACTTTGCCTGGATTTAGCACTGCCTGAGCAACTGACTCATTAAAGACAACAAGTATGCGTGTGTCTCTGTGGAGGGGGCATATTTGGGGTTGGCTTGCACATTGATGGCATGAGGGCTGCAGCATCAAGAGACAAATTCCATGTGCAAATGCCGGTACCATAAACAAAACTTTCAGGTCACTTCACATCACATCAAGTGCAACAAATGGCATTTCTTCACACAATCATACATGTCTGTGAGCCATGGAGTGTTCAGTAACTGAGTGATGTGCAAAAGTCCCTATGTAGCGACTCACTGCTTGGTTGTAGAATGGGCTTCCAGAGGCAACAGCCTACTTGATCAGATGCATGAAAGCATTAGAGAGGTCCACTTGCTCAATTCACAGTGAGTCCCGTCCCGTCACAATGGGATTCTATAGTTCATAAGACCAGGGTGCCCATAAGGTGCAAGCAGACTATAACACCAGATAGGGGTTATCCGGGCAGTGCTCAAATTAAAGGGGTGAGATATGTCTCTAGACAAGGAAGCGCTTCTCCGTTTCATTGTAGCACAAAGATCAATTAATATTATGGCTGGACTGAAATATGGGGCCCGACATTTTTCTTCACGTTGGTGGGGGTAAACCATCCCCAAAGACTGATGACTCTTCTGAGGCGGAGGGGGGGTAGGGGAAGGTTCTTGGGGAAAGAAGAGGACTGCCCTAGTTCACATCTGCTGGCTTGAAGACTGACTGGGAAGACTGAATAAAGCATTTGGCTTTCTGTCAAAACAATCATAACAATCATGGGGGGAGAATTTCACCGAATTTCTCCTAGGGTGGGGAGAGAAATTCTCCAACAGTTTCTCACAGATAGGGCTCACTATTGGCAGGGGTTATAGCACAGGTTCTTTCATTTTTCCTAACTTTTTTGTTTATTGAATTGCTTCGGTATATGGCAACAGCATAGGGGTGTACAAACCCCACTTACCTGGGTCCTCTGGGGGGTCCGTGGGGGGGGAGGCAATCCGGTCCTCCCCCCGGAATCCTCTTTGGCCGGCTCCATGGCAAGTCCATGGAGCCGCCAGCTGTGGCCGGCTGTGGCCGAACTTCCAGCTGCGGACGGTCTGCATCTGCAAATGGCATCTAGCATAGCAGACACCATTTGTGTCCCCACATTTTACCGTGATAGGCTACGTAAAGATTTACGTAGCCTATCACGGTAAAGTGCAGGGACGCAAATGGCATAGCAGATGTCATTTGTGTCCCTGCTCTTTATCGTGATAGGCTACGTAAAGATCTACATAGCCTATCATGTTAGAGAGCAGGGACGCAAATGGCGTAGTGGACACCATTTGCGTCCGCAGTCCAGCGATACGGCCATTGTGGCCGTATCACTGGGTCTTTGGAGCTGGCGGCAGGGAGGCTCTGCCGGTGAGGACTTCGCGCTGGAAGAAAAGGGGGGCTGGATTCAATAGAATCCGGCCTCGCTGGGGTCCATGGAGGATTTCTCCAACATCCCTACAACAGCATCAACTGTGATGAGGCTTCCACTTTTTTTGAGGCAGGATTTTGAATTTCTTTTGGTGGTATTTTTGAGCTTACCTAATCACTGCAAGGTGACTGAGGCTGCTGTGTGTGTTGTTTTCTCTCTCCCAGGCCACAAGCACTTCCTGAACTGAAAAAGCCCCATGGGAGGAATTGCCTCCTGACCTGATGTCTTCCTCCTGATGGCTTTAACTGAAGTGCGGGAAGCTGAGGAGGTTTCAGGCTGCCACAGAGATTATTGTACAATGACAGACAGGACACTCATGCACACTCCTCAGCCATGTCACAAGTAAGGTAAGCCCAAGAATCCCCAACCCAACCCATGAGAATTTCTCTGAAATTTCTCCTCCTTTGAATCTCTTTTCAAAAGCAATTTATTTTCTATCAAATTGAATGAGAATGGTTGGAAAAAATGTGGGAGGAATTTTCAGCACAGCACTAACACTAATATTAATATCATGACTTATTTGCTAAAAAGCCATCAAGGCGGTGCACAGCAATTAAAAACAATAAAACTTTAAAACAATACAATAATAACATTACAAACTGTAAAACATTAGAACATTAAAAGCAACTGCATAATTTAAAAGGCTGCAAGATTAAGAAGTGTGCTCACCAGTGCAGACTGCACAGCCTATGCTCGCCTCACAGCAATCCCCATTGTATCTGTATGTGCAAACACAGATGGCGCCACTACAGTCCAAAGAGCAGCAGTGTCAGCTCCTGAGATAAACACTTTATGAGGTGTGATGGTCAAGCAGCCTGGTGTTTGCCTGCCCCAGATCAGTCAAGCCCATTTTTGAGCATTCCTTTTGAACATTCAGAAACTCTTGGAAGGGTCCCATTGATACTCTCCACTGCCTAGTACCTCATTCCCCTCCCTGAACTGTCTGTCTATCTATCTATCTATCTATCTATCTATCTATCTATCTATCTATCTATCTATCTATATCTATCTTGGGGAATGAGGATCCTGCATTGTCAGAGAATAGAAGGTGATGCGGACTGTGAAAGACAGGGCTGGTGTTAGCACCAGGGCAGGCATGGGCATGCTGGGGGCATCACGGCTGACACTGGTCACTGCAGCATCTTTTTGTTATTCTTTTTTTAAAAAAATATATAAGATTTTCTAGTTGGGGCAGGGCAGGAGTCAAAGGTAGGCATAGTTGGGCGCCTGCCAAGGACCCACACCCCAGCAGGGTCCCACTCATAAGATCCACCTGGAGTTGCTGCTCCTTTTCACAGTTGCAACCTGCTTGTTCACCTGCTTCTCACTCTGGCCCAGACAACAGCAGGGGTGAGAAGGAGCAGCAGCAGATGCTACTGTCTACCTGATCCCTACTGGGCCTCTCCTGGCTTCATCAGAGCCCTTCACCGCCTGTTCTCTCACCTCCTTCCCCAAGGTGTTTTTTTTCCTTGGATGAGATGAACAGGGTAACAGGGAGTGGAAGGCTGAGGGTGTGAGCAGAGTCAAGTGGTGGTGGTGGGTCTGTTTGCAGTGGGCTGTGCCCACCTTGATTCTGCTCACATAGCCGATCAACCCTGCTTTGAATTCTTGGCCCACCCTTAGGGGCACGGGTACAGTAAGGTACAGCGTATATGCATAAAAGTTAGCAGTGATACAGGAGTGTTGCTAGAATGTGTAGGTTAGTTTTTAAAAATGTTACTGTATTTTCAGAATGCAATAAAGCAGGGGTGCAGAACCTCTTTCAGCAAAAGGGCCAAATTCCATTTCGGGGGGCCCTTTCCTGTAGTGGGTGGTACAGAGCCACAGGCAAAAGGGAGGGGGCAAACAGACCAGCACGTTTTAGCTTAAACTTCTTACTGCCAGTAACTAAGCCATAGAAGAGGCATTTCAGCCCTTACAAATGTATCTGGTGGCGGGGGGGGGGGCACTGCACAAAAACTGGGAAACCATTAAATGGTCAGTGGTCAGAGGGAAAGAGGTGGGGCCAGAGGAAGGCATAGGGATGGGCGGAACACTTACCTGCCATTCTGCAGAGGGGGGGGTCGCAGAGGGGGAGACGATCTGTTCCTCCCCCCCGGAATCCTCTTCAGCCGGCTCTGCTCTGCGGCGATTCCACAGAGCCGCCAGCCGGCTCCGAAGTGCCAGCGATACGGCCACCATGCTGTATCGCTGGTTGAAGGGAGGGAAGTGACTGTGGACGCAAATGGCATCCAGGACGCCATTTGCGGCCATAAAGGCCTTAGTTTAAGGTAAATGCAGCCATAAATGGCTGCATTTACCTTAAACTAAGGCCTTTACGGCCGCAAATGGCGTCCCAGATGCCATTTGCGTCCACAATCACTTCCCTTCAACCAGCAATATGGCATGGCAACCTCGCTGGCAATCCGGATCCAGAGGATTCCGCGCGGAGGCAGGGGTAAGTCTTCTGTTCCGCCACGGACTCCTTTAGAATCTGGCCTCATTGGAGTCTGTGGTAGAATTCTCCCCCATCCCTAGGAAGGAAAGCCTTGGGCCCTGTGGCCTCGGCTTCTGCACTCCTGCTGGAAAGGGAGCATTTTCTCACTTCATTTTGAGTGGAGATGGCAGGGCTTGAGCTTGCATACTCTGCAAAGAGACGTTGTTCCTTAAAAGTGTGGGACATTTCATTTTGGAAAAGGCACTCTCCACATGCTCAGAGGACACCTCTTTATTATTTAATATTACTTCACATCCATTCCTTTAAAGAAGGAAACTGCGCAAAGATGGGAGGGGTGGTGATAAATGGGGAAGGCTAAAGTAGGAGCAGATAGGGTTACTACAGGAAGACAGGCCAACAGTACCTTTAACAGATTTCTTTTTCCTGCTTACTTGATGGGTGGCTTTGCCCTTGGAGCATTTCTGAAATCATTCTGATTTGCTGTTCAGCTTTGATTTAGTGCTAGCTGGGCTATAATACTGCACAGAGAAGCATACTGTCCTTTTTGCCAAAGAGAGAGAGCCACGGCTCAGTGGTAGAGCACATCTTTTGCAAGCAGAAAGTCTCGGCTTTAATTCTTATCAGCTCCAGTGACAAAAGGCCCCATGCAGCAAGGCTAAGGAAGAGCCCTATCTAAGATGCTGGAAAGGCCCTTCTGGTAAGAGTAGATAGCCTTCCTCATCCTGGCACCTTCCAGATTTGTTGCACTGTAACTCCCACCATCCCCAGCCAATGGGGGCCACTGGCTGGGAATAATTGGAACTTTAGTTCAACCAAGCTGGAAGGTGCCAGACTGAGGCAGCCCGGATTCAACAATACTAAGCTAGACAACCATCAGACTCACTACAAGGCAGCTCTGTATGTGCGCAGCCTTGGGATATTGCATGCGAAAGCCATGCTTACACGCCCCACACGCTTTTGGACTATTGTTCCTCCATCTAGTCATGATGGGTATGTGAAACAGAGAGAGAAAGAGAGAGAGAGAGAGAGAGAGAGAGGATTTTCCTTAGCATTAAACTTCTTCGTGAAGAAATAGACCCTCCTCTTATTCACCGCTTTGTTGTTCTGCAACATGGTTTACTGATGGCTAAGAACCACAGTGCTTTAGGGATGCTGTTAGATTAGACAGGCAGATCACAGAGATACATTCTGTAGACAGAAATACAGAATGACATATTCTTTACCTTGGCTCACAGCTCCAGGCCAGGCAGGCACATGAGTGAATGCAGGGAAAATACTCTGAGTCCCCATGCATGCCAGATTTACCCTGTGCTGTAGATTGCCTCTGATAGGGTTTTTTTATGTGTCAGTTTTACTTACCTCCTTCTAGATGTCAACGGCCGTCACTGTGCAGTGCTTCTATGCTGCTGCATCCCCTCCCTTTTCCAAGCATTTCAGAAATAATTCAGGAACGAATTCCAGAAGAGCAGCTGTGTTTGTTGGTTGCAGCAGCAGCAGCAGCAAGAACAAATAGCCCTGTGACATGAGCTTTCACAGGCAAAAGCATGCATCTTCATAAGATGCATGAAGTGGAGAGTGGATGTGTTGGATGTGAAGTGCACACACAGTGCACACATGGTAGTACTTATGGTAGTCATGCGTGCCATGCACTTACTTAAGTGGTGAAATGTTCTAGGGTCACAGTGCTACAACAAGGTTTGATGAGACAACAGCAGAGACGCGATGGAGCCATTTATGTTTGTTTGTTTGATTTGATTTGTACCCCGCCTTTGTACCCAAAAATGGGCTTGCAGGCATAATTAAAGTTGATTAAAACGATAAAATACATGAAGTACAATACAAATATAACACAGGATAAAAAATGGAAACTGCACCCAACCCCACAGACCCACTTGCAGGCCAAAGGCCATCTTGAATAAAGCGGTCTTTGCCTGCTGGTGGAAGGACAGCAGAGAGGGAGCGAACCCAGCCTCCCTTGGGAGGGAGCAGCCTCCGGAAAAGCCATCTCTTGGGTCACCACCAAACACACCTCTAAAGATGGCTGTCTCAAAAGAAGGGCTTCTCCAGTAGATCTTACGAAGGCAGGCAGCCTGGTCCCAAGCTGCATAGGGCTTTATAGGTCACAATCAGCACTTTGAATTCTGCCTGGAAACAAGGCTGGTAGCCAGTGAAGCTGCTCTAAGAGGGAGTTGTGTGCTGCTGTAACCAGCCCTGGTCACCAAGCTGGCCACAGCATTCTGGGTCAGCTGAAGTTTCTGAACAGTTTTAAAAGGCAGCTCCATGTAAAGCACATTAGAGTAGTCCAAATGGGATGTAACTAAGAGCATAATCCTATGCAGGCGATCTTTGCCTCCATGCTTCCCTTGCTCTGTATTTCAGCTAGACAGGTGTTTTTGCCCATCTAGCTGAGACATCAAGGAGGGTGAGGAACGGAGGCTGGGATAGCTTATATCCCTGCTTCCCCAGTCCCCTCCCCTCCCTACTCATAGGAATGCCCCCTTTCTGTCCTCTCTGAGGTTACCTTTGCAACCTTGGAGAATCAGCTGGTGTGTTTCTCTCCATGCTGGCCTCAAGGGGGAGGGGCAGGGAGCTCGGACTCCTGGGTCCAAGGTCAGAGTGCTGACTCCGACCTCGGATCTAGGAATCCAAAAAATCCTATGGCCCCCCTGTCACTGTCTAGGGGCCATAGGATTGCTCTCCCTGGCCTGTGCAAATATATGTATATGTAGAATTTATAAAATTACATGTTGAGCATGGAGCAGCATCCGATCATCCAGACAGACAGTGCTGGTCTATAAAGCAGCCTCAGTTTCCCCCAAAGGAAGGGCCAAATGACATCTTGCATTGAAACTCTTGTTGGAACTCCTAACGGAATTTTCCTTTTGTAAAAGTAACCATGTCCTTCCCAAACAATTTGGATTGGGGCTGCAGGGGAACACTTTCCCTTTGTGCTGCAGACCCAATCCAGATCACATCCCCTCCAGAGCTGCTTTTAGCCATGGAGAGGGAAACTTGTGGGTTAATTTTTTTTTAAGCTCACAATTTTCTGCCTCCTTGGCTAACAGCAGCTACAGTGGAGAGGGGCAATCTGCATCCATCCCTCCTGTGGGATGGGGGGAAATGGTTAGATCCCCCCCCCCCCCGCTGCATCTACAAATATATAATTATGCTGGGAGGTCCAAACACACAGTTCTAATGTAAGATGTAATTTGGCCCTAGGAAGCATCTAGATGGCAATCAAACTTTACAGCTGTTTCCCCCTTGTTGGTTGCTTCAAAACTGTTTTTGCACCACATACACCGTAAAATGTTGCTTTCTGCTCCACACTTGATGGTAGGTGTGTCCTGGCTGTGATTTGGCCCTCAGTCATCATGGACCATTGAAGAAACATGTTCCACATACTAATACCAATGAAGAAACATGAACCTATCACTGCTGACCATTAGCAAGCATTCAAGTATACAAAAGATGGTCACTTAACCATTGTTACAATATTGAAAGAGCATATTTACTTGAAAGCAAGACTCACCATGATCTATATTTACTTGAAAGCAAGACCCACCATGATCTATGGGGCTTGCTTCCAACTCTCCACTTTGTGATTGCTGCAGGAAACACCAGAGTTACACCACTGTTTTCTTCTGGAAACATATGAAGTGTGGGCATTACTTATATGTCCATCCATTTCATTGGTCCAGGGCTCACAGGCATATGGACATATATGTACATGCATGTGCGATATCCACATTTACTTGTTTGCTACAGAAAATATCAGAGTTTCCTTCATAATTTGTAATGTTGGAGATACAGGGTTTTTCTAGATGAGATTTTTATTTTGCCCTTGCCATTCCTCACTCACAGTAGTTATGGGTGTTTTAATGATGACATCACCATCCAGTTTCTCTCCTTTGTTTCCCAAGTACTTTCCTGAGTTGAGGGGGAGGGGGGCTTTAAAAATGTGGTCATTTTTGGGGTCTTTAAATAAAGCACAACTCTCCAACAGCGTAGTTGCATTATTCCACTATACCACAGTGCCACCTATTCTCTAATGAGCTTTTGTGATAGAGGACATTGCCTGAGATCTGTGAACTCATGGTTCATGCATCACGTCAGGTTCTAGAGTAGTTGACACCCCTGAGTGACAAAAGTAACCCCCTCCTGTAACAACTGCACTGGTACATGCACTAATTAAGGTAGAGGGGAAACTTTGGATCATATTTCTAGGAGCCTGGTGTAGAGATATGCTGTTTGCAGCCTTGTACAAGCTCATGGGAGTATATATAGATCAATAATTTATAGTAAATCTTATGCTGCCCTGCAGGGTTGTTGTAAGTAATACGACAATATAATGTACATCAAGCATTTTGAACACTCAAAGGTGCTCTTTAAATCCTAAATAGTGAATTATTTACTGTATCTTGGTGAATTCTCCTGTCTCCTATATTTGCTATGAAGGAGCCCAGTATGGACTACCCTCAACTGCCTTCTATGAAACTGTTGAGTAGGGCAGGAAGATGTCATGCTGCAGCAGTTCCTAGGCTGCTACAGGTTGCATCGAAAGAGACCTTGGATGGTTAGAGTCTATTTGAGGCTTTTGTCTCAGTTGAACTGGAACCCCTTCAACTCTCTAATTCTATGGAAACAAGGATCTTATCCATAAAAAACCCAAATGTATGTCATAGCTCTGGACTGCAAGGAGGTCAAATCAGTCAATCCTAAAGGAAAACAACCCTGAGTGCCCATTGGAAGGACAGATACTGAAGCTGAAGCTCAAATATTTTGGCCACCTAATGCGAAGAGAAAACTCTCTGGAAAAGACCCTGATGCTGGGAAAGACTGAAGGCAAAAGGAGAAGGGGACGGCAGAGGATGAGATGGCTAGATAGCATCACCGATGCAATGAAGATGAGCTTGTGCACGCTCCGGGAGAGAGCGCAGGACAGGAAGGCCTGGCGTGCTGTGGTCCATGGGGTCACGAAGAGTCGGACACGACTTAACGACTGAACAACAACAAATGTCATAGCTATGTATGAATAGGGTGGGAATGAATCAAAGCTCCCAATAGTGCAGAATAGCTCAAAACAAGCTCATATCTCAAGTAAAGCCAGGTGGCAGTGTTTTAATGGTAAAACACTGTCGGGGAAAAGGATGTGAGTAACCTTATTTTAGCAATGTATATCTGTAGGAGTCTTAAGGGTGAAACCTTTCTGAAAGGTTTCAGTGGGAAATTATACAGTTGTGTCTCTCCGTTCACCTTCTACCCTTCCAACAGATTCGATGCTGCGAACATTATGGGACTCACTAAAGCCTTCCTTTCTTTTGTCAAAACTTGGCAAAAATCCACATACCATAAATAAGATCAATATCCTTCTTGTTATTTTTGTCTACTTCTGTTTGAATTAGGGCCAAACTGCACGCAACTTTAAATGTGTCTTTGCATATAATGTGCAGGTTTTTAGATATGCAAATTGCATCAGCTGAGTGGTGGCTGATAATTAATGGGTTTAAAGCAGGTGTGGAGGGGCCTGTGTCATTGTTCAACTTCTGAACAGCAGTTGTATTTTACATTCTTCTTTTACTATTCAAATTGTTCCTAGTCTTTGATGTATGCTTCTATGGTGCTTAGAGTCCCTTGGCCCTAGCGATAACAAATATTCTCCATCGTATCATCTGCTATATAAATTCAACAACATTCTCTTTTGTCTGTCCAGAAAGTTTTTCAAGAATTCTTAAAAAGTACTGGATTTGGTTTTGAGCAAAACTGTACCTTGTCTGATACCAGTTGTGCATATATTCTATTAAATACATATTTCGATCATGGACATGTTCCATTAAATATTTGTAAAGATAGATGCATTAAATAGATGCATAGTTCTATAATGCATAGAGTTCCTCTGTTCTGGGAATAACAAATACTCTCCACCTTATCATCCAATACATAAATTCAACAAAATTCTCTTTTATCTGATCTGAAACTTTTTCAACAATTGCTGAAAAGCACTAGATTAGATCTATAGCAAAACTGTATCCTGTCTGATACCAGTCATGGATACATTCTATTCAATAGATAATCCAAGATCACACCAGCCTCCCTGGTTTGACATTTTCACATTTGAGGGCATTTCAGAAGATCTAGGTTTTCATAATTCTGCATAGATCCTCCTTCTTCTTTGAAGAAGGCACCACATTTCATTCTTCTTTGCTGGATTTTAGGCCTGAAGTTTCAAATAAACTCTTCGAAGCTGTTGGGGGACATAAACAGGAGGACAATGGGCTTAATTTGATTTGTGTAGTTGTGGCCTCTTAGAACTCCCCACTCCCAACTCTTCAGTTTAAACAGTTATGTCCCCTGAAAAGCTTTAGTTCAAAATGGCCATCCACCGTGAACAGTGATGATAAATGGCTTGCAAACAGCTGTTGAGTTTCAGTTTAGTCTGCAGGTAATGGGTGTAGAGGCTGGTGGCTCTGATTTCAGTGGGCCTGTGAATCCACTCTGAATCCCCAAACCTATTTTGGGGGTTCAGCACCTTGGATACCTCTTTTAGATTTTTGGCTGGTTCTGACTGAAACCCAGAATGGATCCCAAGCCCCACCAAAATCAGAGCCACCAGCCTCCACTGGCAGCTGGGTAATTTTAGACCCTGGACTTGGGCTGCAGGCCTATGGCCCCTGGGATGGTGTTTCAGGGGCCACAGGATCTGTTGGATCTCCCCTTCCAAGGACAAAGAGGTCTGCCCTGGTGGGGTGGAGATCTGACCATGGGGTTCATCACATGGAGCTTTTATCCTGCTATTGAGATGGCTCTCTCTTGGAAGTTTGCGGGCTCTTTAGATGATGCCATTACCCTCCAGGGTGTTTCCTGTCATTTCCCCCAGCCTATCCCATGTTTTCCCCAAACACAAAAAATGTAATATTTTCCAGGCCACGGCACAGGTGCTCCATGACCTCTACATGAAATTCTCCCATAGTGGAAGAAACCGCTCTGTCTGCCTGCTGTGGGCATTTGTTTTCAGTTGCTGGGGGTGTGGTAAGGATGGGAACGACATTGCAGGGAAGGAGACCTGAGCAGATTTGACAGGCTCAGGGGCAAGAATTGCCTGCCAATTGCGTCGCCTGCCTCTGCATTTCTCAGTTGGAGGGAGAAGGTAAAATTCTTCCCTGAAACGAAGGGAGACACATCTGATCTCCCACCCCACCAAGCTCAGAAGCAATGTCCTCTGTTTCAGAGCACCCTATTAAGTTCAGTGAGGCTTACTTCCAAGTAAGTGTGCCCAGGATTGCAGACTTATTCCATGGTATTATCTCTACTCAGAAGTAAGTCAGAGGTTTCCTGGGGGCTGCAAGAAAACAGTGCAGCAGAAGCTGAGCTATGAAAACAAGACTCCCCCGCCTCCTTTGCACACATGCCAGGGAGAGAGGAAGGCACTCCCTCAGTTCAAACCACGCAGCTGCCATGTAAAGAAGCCCTTCCTAATCCCGCAAAGAAACCAAAAGCAGGAAGCTCCGGAAAGGATGTGGTTTTTTGCAGGGTTTTTGCTTAACGTAGAAACACCCCATGGATATGTTAGAAAGTCTGGTGTGACTTATACAACAAAAGCATAGTAACACAGCATTTAGTATTAGAGGGAATAAACACAAGCTAGTGCTGGTTTAGAAGAAGTTCAGATCAACTTACTTTCTTGGTTCTTTTATACACATAATCAAAGAAGGCTGTCTAATACTGTTTAACTACAAGCACCCCCTGAAGCTGGGTGCGTGAGAGTCAGTAAGCGAAGAAGGTAGTTAGTTCCTGCCTTCCTTCAGGGAGAAAGCACACATTCCTTGTTCCAGAGGCAAAAAGGAAGAGGAAGGGAAGGGAGCAGGAGAAAGGAACCAGTCAAGTTACAGGACAACAAGGGGGAATGAACAAGACAAGGGGCTGTTGATACAGCACATTCTCTATCACCACCTAGCATCTGGAAGCGTGCAGAGTTGTTCCTATTATTCAACAGGATCCCACCTACCATCATGGAAACTTTCTTTCCAGTGTCAGATCTCCAATGCGGAAAAGGGAGTAAGGGCGCAATCCTCTGCACGTTCAGACAGAAAAGAAGTCCTACAACTCCGGGCGTGTGAGTTGCTGTGAGTTGTCGGACTTTTTTCAGTCTTAAAAATGCAGAGGACTGCACCCTAAAGGAAGTGTGCTGTGGGTGTGCGAGGGGGCATGCCGAGTGGATCCACAGCTCTCCCAGCTTTCAGACTCACCCACCCACCCTGCCCAAGAACCAGCTGTCAATTCCCTCCCAGGGAATTCAGACAATAAAAGAAAAAACTGGCCCCAGGGAGGGAGAGAAGAGCAGAAATTTGACTCTTTCCTCTCCTCTGTCCTGCCAGGCTCACTGGTAGGGCTTTAGATGCTCCTCTCAATGGAAGATAGGATTGCTCTCCTCATGGTCTTACACCACTCCCTGTTTAGATGGCAATGTGTTTTAATTCAGCTGTGAAGTGCACAATTGATATCTCATCCCCTCTGCAACTTTGCGCTTTTACAGATGCTTCTATATTCGCGATACATTAGAGCTCCTCCTCAACCCTGTTTGCCAACCCTGATTTAAAAAATAAAGCCCTTGAACATGTACAGTTTTGTATTTTAAACTAGCTTAAATTATAGCACCTTCCCGACTACAAGAATAAAATGGAATTTGCTTCTACTACCCTGATACAAAACACGTTTACTTGAGAATAAGCACCATTTTGTTGTAGACTGCCAGGGATTGAACCCGGGACCTTCTGTATGTGAAACATGTGCTCTACTATTGAGCTATGGTCCTTTCTCCCCATTGCTATGGCCTCTAGTGCACTTGGTGCTATTCAGAAAACATGTTGCATGATTCCTGACCAGAGCACTCAGTAACTACAATATGGTGTTATCCTGCAATTACAGAAGAGATTACTGCAAAGCATCTCTGAAACAACTCATTAGGAACCAGATGCTCCTTGTACAGTCCAAGACCTTTCAAAAAGAGTGGAATGGATGGTAACCTGTCCCTCAGTTTCAACAAACTATTCCCAGTCCCTGATCCTAGAAAGGATCTACTGATACAGAAGTAAGACATTTTCAGTGCACGCTAGCATAATCGCAGTAGCCTTGTGAGGCCTTCGATATCATTGTGCCTGTGTGGAGATCTATCAAAACCAGTCTTTATCATGCTAGCCTGGAACTTGTAGTTCTATCTTGGGTTGAAAAGCAAAGGTAAAAAAAGAGAGGATGTCAGAAGTGGATAATATGGCTAGCTGGAATTGTGCCTTTTCCTATCATCCTATCAAACATACCCTTTTGTGATGGATGTTGGTTCAAAATGTATTGTATTATGCCATCAGTTACATGACGCCAGCAGTATACCAATTTCAGCATACTTTATCTATCAAACCCAGTGAAATTTATATCCAAGCAGATGTTTATTACACCATGTGACACATTTTATGTCCATTATGTGATCTATGGTCTTCATTTTGGCAGGCTGCACGATATATCTTCCCTATAAGCGCTTTTATTTGTTCTTATATATGTTTTGCCATATTTTATGTCCCGATAGGTCTCCATTTTTGCTTTACAGCTCACTCAAGATGAAAGGCCATGCATAAAAATTCTTATGGTCCAATTCCCTTTTTGGGGTACGTGAGAGCAAAATGTCACCCTACTGATTGGTACTTGATTTCAATTGGTTAAAATGGGAGAAGACTTATTCTGTTCTGAAGACATATTCTGTTCTGTTTTGTGCTTTCAGTTCTAACGAACTTTGATGATTTGGGAGACAGAAACCAGAACGGATGGAAGTAATTGCAGAAAGGGTATTGGCAGTATGGGAGGGGGTATAGCTGCTCCATTCTTCATGGTGTTTCTCTGCCTCTTATGGGGCAGGTTCACACACACAGAATGCTTTTACAGTCAGCTATGATCCTAGAAGCTCAGACAGCAGCTGTTGCCAAGACTGCCTTGTATTAGATTCATCCCACTTGCAGACTGGGACCTCCTTTAGACTGAGGGGACCTGACAATGTTCATCCAGCTCCCAGGTGCAACATCTGCAAAGTGCTCCACATGGGGCTGCCTGTGAAAACAGAGCAGAGGTTCCAACTGGTGCAGAAGGCCAGTGGGACTCATTCCAGAATCCATATTAGTGGATTAGTGACCTTTATTAGGCCAAAGACACACACACAAAATGTGTGCAAACTTTTGAGATCTCCAGATCTCTTCATCAGGCAAGATGTGACAAAAAGCAGGTGGAAGGAAGAGGAGGGGAAAAAAATCCCTTCAGGAAGACAGCCTACTTTATGTGTCTCACCAGGGAGGAGGCCTTCCCCAAAAGTTTTATTCGCAAGGAAGCACTCCAACCTGTGGGCTGTTTACTACTACTTAATGCTCCAGCCTCCAATGGAAACAGAAAACTGAAGCCCTTCCCAGCCAGAAGAGCTGTTGTTGTGCACCAAGACCCATGTGGCTGGGAAGATCTTCGAGGCTGGAGTGCTAAGTGCCAGTAAGCAGCCCACGAGTTGGGCCTCCCAGCAAGAATAGGGCCAAAGGGAGTCAACACCCCCTGAAAGTCAATCAGAGGCTGCCAAACTATGTCTGGGTAGGGCTACAGCCATGCCTCCCAACTAGACATGCATCTCAACTCTGTACACAGCTTTGCCACCTCCAGGGTGGTGGGGCAGAGATGGCAATGGGACTGGCAGAAACCCTTACCTAGAGACAGAGCCCATTTGTCAGCCTGATGACTCCTCTCACATAGCCCTTCTCAGGACCAGGGGACCAGCAGCAAAACCACCTTCTCCAGGGGAGATCAGAGCCCCCTTGATGACCCAGGAACAGGTAAGGCAGCAGGATCCAGTATACAACTGCCCAGTCGCTGTGTGACAGTCATTGGTGCGGGTTCATCAAGATGGCTTCTTAGCTCGTGTCTTGCTCATCTAGGTCTCCTTGCTTGGAAACCTGTTCCTGCTGCCCTTGTCTTATTAGAGAATGCTCCTGCTGATCCAGAGTCACCTAGAACCTGCCGTGCTGCCAGAAACCTTCCCATCTGCAGGCACAGAGCCCATATGTGTGATGCACAGAGAACACGAGGAAGAAAAGTGGCGTGCCTTACATTGTTTTTATTCATGTGTACAGCATACTTACAAATACACTGCAAAGACATTCCATCTTGTGGACAGGGTGGTGAACAACCCCTGCCCTCTAATTTATGTTTGGACCAAAGCCTCTTGGTAGCAGTACAGGCTTGTATTATACCATTGCTTATCTAGTGCTTTTATTATGGATGCATTGTATTTTGCACTCTTCTTGATATAGTACTGGTTATTTATGTGCCACTCCATGCTATACTCCATAGAATACACAGCCTGTTTTATTTGATTAAAAATCATTCCTGGGGGGATAGGGAGGAACCTACACACGCTAATCAACCATCCAGCAGTTGGGAAGTATAAGCTGAAGCAGCAATAAACAATTCCCTCCCACCAATGCTTTGGCATCAAACTTAGAAGACCTGGTGTTAATCTCAACCCCCTTCTTCTGCAGACTAGGAAGGAAATAAAGTGTGATTACAGCCCAGATAAGATACTCTCACACACTTTTCCAGAGACTTTCCCCATATATATCAACAATTACAAGGAAATTGATTTACGGAGCCATATTTTCAAAGTAGAAAGTTATGCAATCTTATTGTCGAGTCATTGCTTTAGCAAAATTACATAGGGGTCACACTTCATAGGAGAGGTCACCATGGAGTTTTCCCCCCACTACCAGCCCTGTGCACATGACTATCCATCTGTTGATTGCCTACCTACAACAGAAGGGCAGTGTGTGCACCTCCCATTTAGCAGTCCTTGGCTTGCTTTACATCCTTTGAACCTTGGCTCGCATTTCTTCTGCTCCAGGCTCCAGAAGGCTGGCTAAATAGAGGGATGGAGGGACGAGCTCTATGAAGATCCCTTACCATACGCCCATGGGCACTTGGAGGAGAAGGAGGAGGGTGTGTGGGTTGTGGATGTTGCTCTAAATAATTATTAGTACTAATGTTTAATCAATTAAAGGAAGTATGCTTCCAGACAAGGCTTTTATGGGCATGACTCATTCATGGATGTTTACTGGAGATCATTCATGGATGTTGTCTTGTACTCGTGTGTTTTCTTATTTTATCTATTTATTAAATGTATTGAATGCTCCATGAAATACATTTATCTAGCTGTTTTACAATGATAAAAATACAAATAAAATCACACTAAAATCGACAATATAAAAATAATCAATGTGCCAACACAGCATAAAATACAATATTGCATTGCAGGGACCAAGATAACAAAATACAAAAATACTGAAATATTTTGGATAGCTCCTTTAGAGTTCTGACTGGTTCTGACTGAAACCCAAAGATGATTCACCACCCTGTTGACATCAAAGCCACCAGGCTCCACTGCTTATCACTATGAGGTGGCTGAGGATGCCGTGTGTGTGTTTTCTTTCTATTAAATGTCTCACCGTCACTTTGCAGTCTCCCTAGCTGCCCACACTTCCTGATCTGAAAAAGCCCCATGGGGAAGGAGTTACCTTATGAAATCTTCCCCTGGGGTTTAACTGAAGTGTGGAAAGCTGGGGAGGTTACAACCTGCTGGATAGATGAGTGTACAATAAAAGACAAGACATACACACACACACACACACACACACACACCTCAGCCACCTCATAAGTAAGGTAATCCCAAGAACCTTGAATCCAACCCATGAGTATTTCTTTGAAATTTTCTTCTCTGAATTTTTTTCAAAAGCAATTTATCTTCTATCAAATTGAATGAGAACGGTAGAAAAATGTGGAAGAAATTTTCAGCACAGCACTACCTTGCTACACCCGTTTAACATAAGCATAATAAGGTGGAGTTCTGTGGGATGAGCGGGTAGGATGGAGTTCAGCATTTAGACACAGATTCATGGTAGAAACCAACACACTGAAATAATCCTACCAGAGTAGGTTTCTTTCTCTCTAGTAATTGGCATTATATTGCATTAACGTTGGAAGATTCAGCAGTGGCTCTGAGGAGAATCTCAGTGGTTAGATCAGGTGGTCATAGCAATAAAATGGCTTGTATCTTTCTGGGCAGAAATTCTTGTTAGGGAGTATCTTTTCAATTGCAGAATCCTTAAACTAACACCATTACAATAAAATGGCCCCTACATCAGCAGGAAATTATTACTTCATGTATTGATCTGGAAGTGAGTAGGGAACAAGGAAGCAAGCTCCGACCATGTTTTGTGATATGAAGGGATCATTTTCTAGCAAGGCGTTGCTTGTCAAAGGGGATGGGACAACCCTTTCTGGTGCAGCCACTGCTACACTATGTGACCTGACTGATTGGCTTACATCTGCAGCGTGAGCAAGTGCTACAGCTAGATCGATGTGTTGTGGTGTTGGTGAAGTATCTCAGTTGTTCTTCGTGGACTTTGGCTATCTCATTAGACAAAAATTCTCATTAATTTGGAGAAGTGCAAAATGTGTCGTAGTGTTTAAGCATTGTGATCCACCAAGGCCCTAATGTCCTTGTTTAGAAGTTGTACGCATGCACCAAAGTGTGTCATTTTCCATTCTAGGCACGCTTTCCGCACCCTACTAAATTCTCAAATAAATAGCAGACAAATCAACTTTGTTGGTCGGGGGGGGGGGGGGCAAAAATTACCTTGGAGTGCATATGCGTTCACTAACACACATGCGGTGGAGAGTTGATTGCCTGTGTAAGTAGTTTGTCATACTTCCTTCCTTCCTCCAAAGAGCCCAGTTAGGTATACGCATCAATGCCAGGAGGTATTCCAACCAGACAACTCTTAACTGTAGTATCAAGTGAAGTCTGAATGTGGCCATTAATTATTTTATATTGTCAATTAATATTTCACTTGTTTTCTTAGTTAGGGTTGCTATTTTGTTATCCATCTTGTCTTCTCAAGATCAGTTGGGATGGAAATTTTAAATAAGTATATGCTTCAAATTCATATCAGCACAGATACACATTCTTCATAAAATCAGGAGAGACATGAAGCCAAATTTATTTATTTATTTATTTATTTATTACATTTATACCCCGCCTTTTTTCCTCTTGCAAGGAACCCAAGGCGGCTTACATGATCCTCCTTCTCTCCATTTTATCCTCACAACAACAGCCCTGTGAGGTAGGTTGGACTGAGAGTCTGTGACTGGTCCAAAGTCACCCAGCGAGCTTCCATGGCCAAGTGGGGACTAGAACCCGGATCTCCCAGCTCCCAGTCCAGCACTCTTGCCACTACACCACACTGGCTCCAAATAAAATCATACACTTGTAAGACTGAAAACACAATTTCCTTCCAGCACCTAAGTAGGTTTATTTCATTGCTCTGGCCACTAGCCATGGCAGCATAAAATCATGCAGAGATATACTTGCACAAATATAAAATACAACATTCAAACATATTCTCCAAATACAGAATATTTAAACTTTTGACATACAGAACGTACTATTTCTGCTAATTCAATTTTTAATTGATTTTCTCAGGCAAATACCCAGATTTTGTAATCCGGCCATTTACCCCCAAGCAGAAAAGGTAGCTTTTGAGCAGTTGAACCATGAATATTTCTACCAAGCAAAGCTTTTCAGAATCTAAATGCACCTATGCACTTGATAAGGTAGGACAGCATATATTACAGACAGACATAATTCATACCTGTTTTGAAAAATAGACTTATATAAATTACAGCCCATTCCACCACTGTTTCTGGTCTTTCCATTTGGCTGCTTCTGTGCCAGATCCATATCCTGGCAAGTGTATTTAATACGGAGTTAAGTAGTGAGCACACTTATGGCCGGACTCGGCAGACAAGCCTGCTTAAGTCTTAAGGTTCCACAAAACAGAACATTACACATAAGCATTACAATGTGATGACAGGTAATACTGGTGAAAATGTTTTGCATCACAACCCTGCTTACCTCTGTGTTGGATCATGATCCTAAACATCCTGTTTGGTAACATTGCTCTGGCCTTATTGTTGGGTTAACCAGTGTGTTTTTTAGCCTCTAAACAACGCAGCAGTCTGGACTCAGGTGTTATGCTCAGCAGGAGGCAATCATGGGTTGCTAACCTGACTGTGGCTTGCTGAGTAAAAGCAGAAGAGGTGAATGTTCTCTCTCTCTCCTGCTCATGCATGACAACCCATCAGTTTTTAAATTAATGGGTTCTTGTTATGTGCCAACGGCACCACCGAGTCAGACCGCTGGTCTGTCTGGCCCAGTATTGTTGACAATAACTGGCTGCGGCTCTCCAGAGTTTCAAGCAGGATTCTTTCCTAGCCTTACCTGGAGATGCTGGGACTGAACCTGGAACATTCTGCATGCAAAGCATGTGCTCTATCACTGAGCTATGGCCCCTCCCAATATGTTTAGCATTAGGGACCTGTTTAGCATCCGTTCTCGTTCGGCCCTTTCTGGCTAGCATGGATACCTCTTTAAAAAATGCCAATGAATCTCCTTAGTCCATAGAGGTATTGTGGGAATATGCATACAGCATCTCTTACATTTTTAAACAGCTGCTCATGAATTTCTAAGGCAAAAACATAACCTTTGTGATGCTGGCAGCGTTCCTGGAATGTATGATGTCATTGCCACTCACCTAATAAGCTCTTACCAAAAGATGCTGCTTTGTCATCAAGGTCATTGTAGCGGGAATGTCAGCAGTGTCCTTGACATCATCAGATAAAAGTGCACTGTCATTAAGCGGCTGCATACAACGTAGCCTTGGGAATGTCTGTTTCCCCTCATGTCTCTCTTGGCAACTGGCATCATCACAAATTCAAGGGACAGAAGTGTTCTTTTTAAACATTGGTCCATCTTTAGACAGCACATGCCCTGTTCTGCTTGTGGCACTAATAATGGCTCTTTCCCTCCGCCCCCTGTGTGTCAGTGTGTTTTTTCTGTGTGATTCAGGAGGCTTTGTTTTTTTACTCCTGTGTACATTTTACTCACGGGGTAAAGCATACCCCTGAGATTTGTTTGCACTGCAGGCCTGCTTTCCAATATGCACATGGCTAACAAATTTATTCCCTGTTCATAAAACACTTTAAAACTGCCTCTTGTGACAATAGATCTCACTCATTAGAAGAACAAAATTCCACACCATCTAGGCCCAATTTTTGCGATCATTTTGGACATCATAAAAAAGGTACTTTCACCTACTCTTCTAGGATAATGTGGTATTCTTCCACACAGTAAAATTAAGTTATCACATTCATTCATATACTATGATGGAGCACTGGGGGAATTATGGTCTGACACTTCACGATTGTAAATTTCGTTAAGGATGGAAGCTGCTTAGAGATGTTGTTATATCAGCGGTATACAACTATTATGAATAAATACATAAATAAACATGGATGTCTAGGGCAGAACCAACATTTCATGTTTGCACTGAAAAGCACTCTGTTCCCCTCCCCATGTTCACTGATTTTCAACACATATTACAAGCATCTTTATGTTGTTTCTATGCTATTTTTCTCTGCATCTTTCCCCTTCTTCTTTGCCTTTGTCCTTCACCTCATTGACTCTAAATGCATTTAATCCCATTGACTGTGGTGACCTATGAGATTATGTTGTTAATGCTGCATCTGTGATGACAAAATGACATAGGTCTCTACACAGCCAATCAGATGAGGTGGCAGTGCAGGCTGAAGAGACGGAGGACAGTAAGAAACTTGATAATCATGCTGCAGCTGTAGTCAAAGGAACAAAAGAGCACTGAACAGCATCAAAACAAGACACACATTCAGCAAAAGTATTTTGTTTCCAGTAATTTCATCAGCTGAGTAAAATCTGCTGTTTTCAAAGTGAATATCAAAACTAGAGAATATGCACTGCAGCCCTAATGAACTGTACATGTGGCTGCAGGGCCTAGACTGAGGGTACATGATAGAGCCACCTTGCTGAAGCTAAGCAGGTTTGGGTCTGGTCAGTGCCTGGATAGGAGAACCTGAAGTTTGCTGCCTTGAATTCCATGGTGGGAGAAAGACAGAATATCAGCGTACAAAATAAATAAATACTTGAAGAAACATCAGCAACAACATTGTGGTTTCCTCATTATGTGATACTGCATTCTGTACTACCAGGGGAACAGTACATCAGAGAAAATGAGTGAATACAGATGACCATTTACCATATGGTACATTACTACAAAGTCAGCCTGTCCATTTAGTATGCCTGTTATCTTTACCATCCTACTGTGGAAGTGGGGAGACCTTTATCACACATCTGTATCTGATCAGTGAGGCATAGGAGTGGTGATGCTCATGGCTAACTCATCTTAAACAGATCATTTAATTCAGGGGTGGGTAGAAGGTAGTTTCCAGATGTTTTGGACTTCAACTCCCAGAAGCCCCTGCCAGCATGGCCAATGTTCAGGAATGCTGGGAGCTGAAGCCAAAAACATCTGGAGATCTACTTTCTGCCCACCCCTGATTTAATTTGTTTGCCTTAGGCAAAAACTATACCCTTGCATGCCTCTGAAAACTTCTTCAATGTAATGAAGCAGCGGCATGCACAACAACAGTTTTTGCTCACGGTGAATGGATTGTGCCTACCCATGAGCCATAAGCAGGGAGTTGCCATGAGAAAAATAAATAAATAAATAAATAAATAAATAAATAAATAAAGAAAGAAAGAAAGAAAGAAAGAAGCAAGACACTTGCCACCAGAAGCAAGACACATGTCTGCATTGGCCTCTAATTCTTTGTAACCGCAATTTCAGAAGGACAGCTGATCGATCTGTCTGTCTGTCTGTCTGTCTGTCTGTCTATCTATCTATCTATCTATCTATCTATCTATCTATCTATCTGCATTTCAACGCTGCCTTCCTGCCAAAAACCAATGCACCTAGGCAATTCACTGTTTAGTAATGCCTTACAATGTAATAGGCATGATACAAAAGGGGAAACGGACAGGAAGAAGGGAGGAAAATGAACATTTTTTATGGCTGACTTATGAGGAAATTCTGGGAGAGGAGAAGCCAAATGACAGTTGATCCCAGTAACCCTGGTCGAAGAGGCCTAGTTCTCTGTCCCTGATGCACTTGTGGGGAGGGCAGATACGGAAAATGAAAAGACACCTGCAAACGTCTACAATTTCGTTTGAGAGCATAATGCAGTGTGTGCGTGCGTGCGTGTGGTGTGTGTGTGTGCGTGTGTGTGCGCAAAAGGTAAACATGGAGGGAAATAATTGAGCGCTGTTGTTCAGGTTGTGTAAATCATTACACACTAACAAGATTACTTTCAGGATTTTAAAATATTTTCTCTTTAAAATATTCTAGGCGCTGGTATAAAATGACAACACACACACACAGGGAGGATTAGAACCGCCCCTCCGCCCCCCCCCCCCCCCCGGCTATTCTTCTTGCTGGCTGAAACAAATTGAACACAATTTACAATGAGGCTATTAGGCATCAGTTTTGCCAAGGCACCCCCTGATGCGTTGACAGCTTGTAAGATACTAAATGTGGCTAGTGGGAAAGCTGACAGGGGATTAGGCATCGTTCCTGCCATTGTTATCAAGCTTTCATAGGTGACTCTGGCTCAGGTATTATTTTCGAAAAAAGGTTAACTATCTGACAAAAAGCAACCAAAGTAAATCCACCCACAATAATTCATTCCAGGGTCACTCGATAGTCCTTGTTCCTTAAAATCCCAGACTGGACAGGAGTAGATAATTGCCAAATGGGCCACCACCCAAGCTTTTTTCACAGTGAATTTATCGAAGGTCTTTATCCTCCTAATAACAGAAACGCTCTTCTTTATCCATTTTTTTTATTTGTAATGCAAACTTGTAAGTGTACACATAACTCATTCCAAGCTCTGATGGACAGTACATAAGTGTGTGTTTGTGTGTTTTAACTGTGTTCTTAATGTATTTGCTTTGTTGTTGCTTTCACTAGGGCTGTGCACCACTTCGGCCTGAAGCCCAAACTCCGAGCTGAAGCAGGGCACTTCAGGGTGCTTCGTGCTACTCCCGAGGCAAGGCAGAGGGGGCACAAAGTGGCACAAACCAGGTCAGGTTATTCCAAAGTGCTTTGGCACACTTCAGAGTGATCTGGAAGCCCAGCCATGCCACTGCCACCACCCAGTCTCCAGCAACTTACCTGGGCCCTCGGTCTCTGTGCTGGCAGCCATCTTCTTGTTCCAGGAGGTCACCATTTTTAAAATGGCAACTCCCTGAATTTCTGGAAATAGATCCTGCACAAATGGTGGCCATCAAGCAAGCAACATTAATATAGCATACTTGACAGCTGCCATTTGTGCAGGATCTATTTCCGGAAATATAGGGAGTTGCCATTTTAAAAATGGCAACTTCCTGGAACAAAAAGACGGCTGCTGGCATGCATCCCAGGGCCCAGGAGCTGGTGCGTGCGTGTGTGTGTGTGTGTGTGGGGGGGGTTGTGGTGGTGGTGGCAGCAGCAGTGACAATAATGGTGACGACTCCCTTGAACAAGAAGATGGCTGACAGCATGCATCCCAAGGGCCCATGTAAGCGGGCGGGGGGCAAAGTGGGTCGCCCCCTGAATCCACCCAAAGTGAATCGGGCTGCTTCAGAAGCCCTGAAGCAGCCTCCGAGGTGGGTTTGGGGTTGTTGTTGTTCAGTCGTTCAGTCGTGTCTGACTCTTCGTGAGGTTTGGGGGTCTCTGTACAACCCTAAATTTAACCACGTTTTTATTGTAAATTTTTAAAACTTATGTTTGTTAGCCACCTCAAGCTCCATTTTCTTGGTGGAAAGGTGGGGTTCAAATCAATCAGTCAATAAAAAATAGGCACACCTGGCCCATTCATTAGGGTGGCTGGTTTGATACCTACTATCAGCTATCTCTGCATGTTCCTTGTTCCCCTCTGGCTTGAGCTTTCTCCCTTCCAACATATATTCAGGGGAGTATATGTAGCCATGCCCACTTTTGCAAACACAGTTTGGTTGCATTTAATGCTGTTCTGTATGTATGTTACAATACGGCCCAAGGATCTAGATTTACTGAATGCATGAGGGCTGCCTGTTGAATTCTATTCTGCACTGTTGGCTGATGTGACTTGTGCTTTCTCCTCTGCTATCACCATTCACACATAGAGGGAAACAGAGCTGAAGTTCCAGTCAACCTTTCTAATCTTTACCATGGCCAACATCAGTATTTGATGAGTTTAGGCACCTGCCAGTACCCAGATCCATCAAAGGATCAACTGAGCGGCGGTGCTGCCATCTTTCCGCTCATGTGTTGGCACCAACCTTGCGTGGCTTTGTCCTAAAGGCAAGTGCAGCTAGGCGACTCTGTAGTGTTGTCTTAGGGTGGCCATGTGCCCTCTTCTACAGGTGTTAGTCAGGCAGAAGTCAGACCGGCAGCGACAGCAGCACATTCTGAGAAACTGGTGCCATCCCCCTTAGACACATTGCCAGGCACTGAAGGAAAACAGTAGATGCAGGGGCTTTTTTTTTATCAGAGAGTGGCACTTAATTAGTGTTCTGTAATGCCCCAGGGCATGAGTGTTGTGAGCCTCCCAAATGAAACTTTCTGTCATTGCCTCCTTTAAGGATCAGCCTCATTGATATAGGGAGCCAATGCCAGATTTGGTTCTTCCATGTCCTGGCAGTCACAACTTCTGTTTACTGTTCATGGACCCTGGAACCATTGGGATGATGGAAACACTCTCCATATCCAAATAATTGCTGCTTATATTTGAGCTTACTAAGCACAACTGTAAGACCCACCCTTCTAACGCTTAAGCAATTAAAACATAGGGCCCCATTTAGACATGATTGGGCATATTCCCACAATAAAAGTCTATGCTCAAGGCCCAAGCATTGGGGGGGGGGCAGTACAAACATACAACATGTGTCCTCTCCCAGACACATACTATGATCCTATCCCATATATACAATCTCATGATTGGTATTTACAGTAGATATGGGTGTGTGTGCATGTGTGTATGTGTGCATGCATGCGTGTGCATGTCTGTGTAAACTACACATTTACTCGCATATATTTTGGGTCCCTCAATCCTACCAGCATCCATGGCTGGCCCTCCCATGAAGCAGGGTGAGGTGCCCACATCAGGCAGCAGAGTGGGAGAAACAGCAAACTATGTGGCTTCCCCCTGCCACCCTTGCCTGGACAGCCCACCACTGCTGTCTTGCCACTTCCAGCAAGTGTTCTGGAGCCAATGTCTTGCCATGGTATTTGACATAGCAAGAGAGCGGCTGGTGGGGCTCTCTGGAGCAGCCACTTGCCCCCTGTTTCCCTTGTTGCATGCCATCCCTTACCTTTTCTGCTACTCTTGCCCTATAGAGAGATGTGTGGCCACTTCTTCTGACCGTGTGGTTCTCCATAGAGTCAACACGGTGGCAGCAAAGGTAAAGGTGAGAGGGATGTACAATGGGGGAAGGGAGTGCGCAGTGTGGTGGCAGCAGCATGTGTTCTCTCCTGCCTCAGAGGGTGAGGGAGCTTGCACTGGGGCCAGCAGCAATGGATCTCACTGTCTCTGGGATCAATTTCTCTGACTATTACAATGTGCTATGCTGCCCTCCTGGATATACACAAAGAACTCTGGGAATGGTAGTCCTTGAGACAGCATGTCACACAGGGAAGCATAAATATCATGGTCTCTCAAATTACAAGTCCTAGTTGAACTACACAAGCACAATCTGTATGTTCCAGATAACATACTTACTACTCAGACTGTTGCTTGTTTGGTTCTAACACTGCTTATGATTGGCCCCAGCAAATCCCACAAGATCTGAACAATAGGTACATAGATACAGGGAAATAAGCTTCTATAAATATCCTCAAGCATGATCTGCAAGTTAGCCTGATCTCCCCCGCCCCCCCCCCCCGCCCCAGTAATAAGGTTGCAGCCTGGGTCGAGGCCTCTTTGATCTCCAGGGGCCCTTTTCAGAATCAGCTCAGTCCCATATCATATTTTAGCCCAATCCAACTTCTTGCTACTGGTTCCCGTCAACAAGTTGTCATCATTTCCCCTCCAGCATTGTTCCATAGCATTTCTTAAAACTGATCCTTCAAATTAAACTCTACTATAGACAATTTCATGACACCTTGATCCAGCAACTGTATTAGAAAGCCGTTGGAGGCATCATTAAATTGCTACCCATCCCGATCAACGCAAACAGGTCAACTAATACAGTCATTGTTCATTCCAAGTAGAATAAGAAAAGCAAAAAAGCCTTTTCTGCTATTATTCATGTACCTGAGTAGAAGTCTGAATATTAATGTCTTGGGTTTGAGAGACTATGACAAGCTTCTTTTATTGTGAAATTCAAGAGCTTTATTTCTCTTGACAGTAATTCACAGTTTTCCCACTGGCTAAATATTTTGTACACAAAGTTAAACGCATTAAAGTATTATTTAAGGACGTCATGATTCTCCCCTTTTCAGTCTGAGAAAATATTTTCTCCACAGGAGATGACTGAGGGAAAAAGACAGACAATGTAAGCTGGGGACAGCATGTATACATACATAGACAAATATCATGAGGTAAAGGGTATTTGGAACCACTGGATGTCAAAAAGGAATGGCAGAGAATAATATGGTAATAACAATGGGTCGGTCCACACTAAGGTATTCAAACTTCAGTCCCATTGCAATCAATATGAAAAGTTAGTCATGTCTCACTTAAGTCCCATTAATTTCAATTTACTAAGGGTGAATCCCATGCATGTTTAGCCAGAAAAATGTCCTACAGCTCCCTGCATTCCCCAGCCAGCCATGGGAGTTGTATTCCCATGCTGGGACTTGTAGGACATTTTTTTGTCTAAACATGCATACGATTGCACCCTACGTCTGGGTCCAGCCCAATGTTACTTCACATTTATATAATGATTTAGAGCAAGGGTAGGCAACCTGTGTCCCTCCAGATGTTCTGGCCTGCAACTTCCATCAGCCCTAGCCAGCATAGCTGATGGTGAGATATCAGATCACGGGAGTTGTAGGACAGTTTCCCACCCCTGCTTCAGAGCATTCAAAGCCCTTCATATGCATCATCTTTCCTCAAGACAATCCTGCAAAGTAGATCCACATTATTTTACCCATAATGCACACTGAAGACTGAGGCAAAAAAGACTGTATATTTGCTGTGTATTCCCAACTGACATGGTCTAAGTAAATGTAATTTCATTTACTTGCTCCCCTTCCCCACTTGCTCCCCTTGCTACTTCCACATCTCCCCTCTTCCTATGTTTGCTGCTGAACTGCAGATTGGAAGCTGACTGGAGATGATGGCAACTGTTTGTTGTTCAGTCATTAAGTTGTGTCCGACTCTTTGTGACCCCATGGACCATAGCACACCAGGCCTTCCTGTCCTCCGCTCTCTCCTGGAGTTTGCTTAATTTTTTTTTTTAATGTATCACAAGGCTTAAAAAAAATGATGGCAACTGTAATCCAACACAATTGTAGTCTGGAGGACGTCAAGTTGGAGAAGGTAGTGGTACAGTGCCATACACCCTGATGGTGCATGGCAATAATAACCATCACTTATATTGGGATAAACCTACTATAATTATAAAATAATTCATGAACGAAAAAGCTAAACCAGCGACTATAATAGATGCCACAATACCTCTCACACGTACGGTTGAAAAGAACTGAAAACAAAGCAAGACATACAAACTACAACTTAGCCTTAGAAACAAAGTAAACCCAACATAGTACTTCTTAATATCAGCAATTCCTAAAACAAGGGGCAGAATCCAACAGGGTGCATATGTTCCTGCCGATTCCCTTCTGCAAGCAGTGGGTCCTTTTGATTCCATTGAGCAAGCAGGATCCACCGTGTATGCAAGGGAGATTTAACACTTCCTTGGGTAAGCCCTGAAACTAATGGAAACACTCTTTTCTTGAAGGAGGCAGGTCAGCAGAGCTCCCTTATGCAAGCCCTGCCGACCTGCCTCCTTCTAGAAAAGAAGGAGCTCATTTTGGGTTGCCCAGAAGCACTAAATCATTGTTCTGCAGGCAGTGGCGGCTGCTTGTGCAATGAAATTCGGGGGGTGTAGGAAAATCATCAGGGGTGTAAAGTACATTTACACAATGTACGGATTGCGTAAAATCCCCCCGTCTGTTTTTTCAAGGATTGTCAGTGCCTTTTGTTCCATCCTCCGCTCACAGATGGATTCTTTTTTCTTCTTTTTTTTTGCTATGTGGAAAAATACCCAATTCCGTAAAAGAGTTCACAAGAATTACATAATTTAACTTAGTATATAACATTTTGCGTATTGTCCCCCGTTCCATTCAACTTTTCCTTGCATATATTTACCAGTATCAGCAGAAACGTGCATAGTTTCCTACAAATAAATAAGGATAAATTTTGGGAAAGTAAAAAAAAATATCTGAAAGTCCACGGACTCCATATGGCCAGAGGAGGCTAGTCCACAGTGGATTCTGCAGGTCAGATTCTTAGAAATCCAAGCTCATTTTAGTCCATCTTGAATTTCTCCAGCACCCCTAGCATAATCACCTTGTTGGATTCTGCCCAATGATGGACACTTGAGAGCCAATGTGGTTTAGTGGCAAGAGTGTTGGACTAGGAGCTGGGAGATTCGGGTTCTAGTCCCCACTCAGCCATGGAAGGTCACTGGGTGACTTTGGGCCAGTCACACACTCTCAGCCCAACCCACCTCACAGGGTTGTTGTTGTGAGGATAAAATGGAGAGGAGGAGGAGAATGTAAGCCGCCTTGGGTTCCTTGCAAGAGGAAAAAAGGCGGGCTATAAATGCAATCAATCAATCAATCAATCAGTCAATCACTCCTTACAGAAACAGCCTTGGAACATCAGATCAATGTCTTGAGTAAGCACCAAAAATTGCAAAGCAATAACAACAACAAGTTAATAGCAGACACAGGTGGTTGAATGCTTATCTGTTTGAAAGAAAAACGAACCCACCCCAAAACAAGGGTGTGGTTTGCAGAAGTATATATTGAGTAAATTTAAAGTAAATTTAAACTAACCTAAAACTGGTTGGAACCCTGAATAGGAGCAATCCTGTTAGGGTGTGAGGATATACTGCAACATTTTGTTGCAGGCCTGATTTATAATAGCAATTGTAGTAATAGTAGGGGTGTACGAACCCCAATCACCCATCTGGTCTGGGGCGTCCACTGGGGGGTGGGGGAGGCGATCTGTCCCTCCCCCCAGAATCCTTCCTGGCTGGCTCCGCTCCGCGGCAAGTCCACGGAGCCGCCAGCCAGGCCCGTCAGCAGTCGGACTTCCATCCACTGCCACACAAATGGCGTCCAGCATAGTGGACGGCATTTGCTTCCCTGCCCTTGGCTGTGATAGGCCACATAAATATTTATGTAGCCTATCACGGCAAAGAGCAGGGACACAAATGGCGTAGCGGACGCCATTTGTCTGGACGCCATTTGCGTCCGCAGCCCAGCAGCGGATGGCTGCGGACGGCAGCAGATGGACACGGACTGGCCAGCATCAGATAGGGTCTGTCCCTACCAGAGTTCACAGGGTGGTGGTGGGGAGCAGTCCATTCCGCCACGGACTCCTGGGGTCCATTCTGCCACGGACTCACTGGAGTCCATGGCGGATTTCTCCATCATCCCTAAGTAATAGTAGTTATTGTTGGACAGATTCATATCCAGTTGCGCTGAAACATGAGCAGGAAGGTGTCATTGCATTCATGTCCTGCTTGTGGGCTTCCTATTGGGGCATCTTGTTGGCCACCATGGGAACAGAATGCTGAACTAGATAGGCCTTTTGTCTGATCCAACAGGGCTCTTCTTATGTTCTGTGTCTAAAAAGAACTCATCCAATACTTACATTTTTATTTATTTTGAAAGTACAACTTTTTATTAGAATACAAGCTTAAAGGGTGTTTTTTGTTAAGTTCCTTTGAATGCATAACTCCAATTTCCCTCTATGCTCCATCCTGATAATTTATTAACTGAGTGTTTGCTCAGTGCTTCAATTCTACATGTTACACAGAATGAGTTGGTAGACTGAGGAGGGGTAATTTTGGAGTGTACCCCTTGAGAGGCAAGCCATATTTTTGAATGCTCCCCCATGTAAAACAAAAAACAAAATAACACCTCCCTGTATGAAGTAAACTAGCAGATCAGAAGCAAAGGTCGCACTTTCTGTGATATAACAGCTTATTAAAAATGCATGGACATCTCTCTCCCGCACTCCACTTTCCCTCATGGCTAGAGCTAAAAGAAACACAACAAAAATAATGTAATTACACTGTGAACTCTGAGTTTCATACATTCTGTGGCACAGCAACATTTTGTGGGATCATGGGCTAGAGGCTGTTTGTGGCCCCTCCTAGTCCTTATTTAACTTCTAGAAATGTGAAAAAGTAACCAATGGCCTTGAGAGTATAAAGTGGTTTCCTTTACTGCATAACTGCTGCATAATCACATCCTGCCTTAAAAGTTAAAACATCTGCGATTAGAGAAAGAGACTTCCAAATCAAAGGCCGTTACTGCGATCATTGTATAGATTAGTCAATCTATACTAGTAGATTATACCAAAATATCCTGCTAGAGCAGGGCTGGGGAACCTTTTCCAGCTCTTTCAGCTCACAGGCCAAATTCAGCTTTGGGGAAGCTCTCAGGAGCTGCATTCAAGTTGTGGGTGGTGCCAAAGGCAAAAAAGGGCAGGGCACAAAATACAAAACATATCACCATGTCGTAGCTTAAAGCTCTTACTGACAGTAACTAAGCCTCAAGAGAGTCATTTTAATCTTTTAGAATCGAGACAAATTGTGCAAACTCTGAGAAACCAAGAAATGATTGGTGGAAGGGGAAAGGGGGTGGAGCCAGAGAAAGGCGGCGCAGGTGTCTGGGGAGGCTGGATTTGGCCCTTTGGCCCTCTGCCTAATGTGTGCATGGAACATCACAGTGCTAGAGTGTGCACAGAACATTACAGCTCCCATGTGTACACTAGCATGGAAAGATGGCATCATGGTTCAACGGTGGGTCTCTCAGCAAATGTCTACTGGGGCCTTTTTATGCTGGCTAGGCTCTGGAGGCTGAGTTGGTTCTACTGGAGGATAGCATGTCGAGTGGCACTGTTAACTAGTGCTTCCCATCCCTTCCTTTTCAACTAGGATAAACATCTGAAGAAACAGACTTTCTTAAACGGCCATGCAAATTCTCTGAAGCAAACCAACCTTAAAATGATAATTCTGAACTTCTGATAAAATCATATGGTTGGAAGTTTCCAGCAGACCACCTAACCCACTACTATAAAACTAGTTATCCTGCAGTAAAGAGCAAGTGCACATCCAACCTTTGGAAAACCTCCAGGGAAGGAGACCCCACAACCTCCTTAGGCAATTTGACTCAATGGTGGACTGCTCTTATGGTAAGGAGCTTCTTTGGCTTGTCAAGTTACAAACTGGATGGCAAGATTTGGGAAGGAACAAGTAGAAGGAAGTGTTGCTTTTACTTCTGTTACTACTTAATCAGTAGTAACTTGCTGGATTGCAACTGGTCACTTCATTCTTCCTACTGAATAAATTAAAACTGAGCTAAAACCAATGGGGCTTATCCTAACCTCTTTACATGGAGAGCAAAACAGATAAATGCATACATGCACATTCAAAAGAAAACTTGGTAAACTGGCTTATCTTTTCAAGAAAAAATAGGATTTTTTATTTTTCATTTGAAAAATTAAATGAATGAAGAAATCACAAGCCCTTGTGTTAGGTTGTAATACATTATATAAACCACTTGCCAAGTTTGGTATAAGATCATTATTTTATGTGCTGTTAAAATGCCAGTTCTACAGATAACAGCAAAGTATTCAGCAATTCAGAAGGGCTTTTCAATTTGTTAAGGGAAAAGGTAGACCACAGCCTTTACCTTTTGAATGCCTGCTTGGGATTCCTGCACATTATTCTCGGACCCGTTACTTCGGTTAATCATCTGCCACAGTTTGGAATACATGTTGTTCTTCTCAAAAGGGTTCATCCCTTTCACTCGGACATGCTCATAGACTGCAGAATCCAAAACAGTGCCATAAGGAATATCAGTCTGCCTGGAGAGGTCCTGAAGAGACCTTAAGTGATGGTGAAGATAAGAAACACAGGAGACATGATTCAAAACTTTGAAGCTGCTAGAAAAAACAAAGGGCAACATGCATGACGACAGCTATCAAGTCATTTTTATTTTATTTTATATTATTCTTAAAAGTCAAAGCAAGGCTAAGAGAATTGCCTTTATAGTTTAAGACACGAGGGAAACTAGAGGGGAAAGGAGAAGAAAGAAAAGATAATGGGTTTTTTAAACAACAGAGATCTGCAAGAATCAGGGCACTGCTAGTCGTTTTCTTTTAAAGGGCAAAATAAGGTGCAGACATAGGCAGTAATTTATTTCAGTCGTATCTCACCTTTAAGATTCAAAGATCTCACAAAGGTGACCCCCAATTATAAAAAAATGAAAACAATAATTAATAGTTTAAAACCTCAACTATGGAAATGAAAATAAATAAATAATGGGTTAGATCCATGCATATTTTTGTGTGTATTTTCCCAAATGTACACATCAGTTGTACGCATCTTTGAAATGTCCCCATCCTTGTCCCCATCCTCAAGCATATTTGTGTGCATTTTTCAAAATTATGCTTTTTTCATGTGCATTTTTCAAATGTGCACATGTTGTACACACTTGTTTTTTGCTCCACAAATCAGATTGCAAGTTCAGAAATGTACGGGCTTTGACTGCAAATTGCATCAGAGTCTGTATTTGGTCCAGAAGGTGCAAACTGGGTAAATGAACTCAAATGAATTTCTCATACATCCCTACTTTTTCTACACCCTGCATACACTTCTATCATGTCTTACCTTATTCACTGTTTTTTAAAGCTAAACCATCACAGTCACAGTAACAGGGGAATTGCTCCAGCCCCTTGATCATTTTAATTGTCCTTTTCTTGGGGGACCTCTGGAGCAGGTTTGGGGTACACTCAAGGGGCTGAAGCGGGGAGGAGACCAAGAAGAAGTCATGTTGTGTCACCAGAAGTCATGTTGCGTGAGTGGACTGTTGAATCCAACCCAATAAAAGCACAGAGCAAAAGCAAAACATGATGGTTCTGTGCTGATTTGTTAAAAGTTGTATGCCACCTTTACACCAAATGGTGTTCAAATCAGCAGCTCACAGTAATAAAATACAAATTAAAATAACAACAATGATATGGCCATCTTTTGGACTTCACCCTCGCTCCAACATTGGCGGAAGGAGCTTTCTTCTCAGGCCCTCTGGAACTGATAACTAATATCCCTATGAAACCAGTCATCATCAGAGACCAAGCATATGCTGTGCAAACCTGGCTCATGCCTTCATATAAAATCCTGAAACACCAAAAGCAGCATCCAAACCATTAACCATCCATTAAAGCTGTTAGAAAGCTTTTTTTTTTTAAACAGTCTTTTGAATTGTTATGATTATATTGAATGCTGGTATCTCAGTATTCCCATGATATTGGCTGGTTGCAGGAGTGTGTGAAACATCAGCACACTGTAAAGCCATAGGAAATATGAAGCTACCTTCTATTGAGTCAAACCACTGGTCCATTAAACACCAGGGTTTCAGATAGGACTCTTTCCCATCCCTAGCAGGAGATGGCAGGACCTTCTGCATGCAAAGCATGTGCTCTGCCACTGAGCTATGCCACTGCACCCCCCCCCCTCCACACACACATCTTCATCATCTGTGTTCATGACAGAGGTGGCTTACCATCAACATAAGACGTGGCTACCATGCCTGGAAGGGAAATGGCTTCTAAACTATGGTCTGCCTCACACAAGTCTTTACAGGCATTTCTTTTTAGAATGAATGAAGAATTTAACCAAATGGGATCCACTGAATTCCTTTTTCATTCATTCTAAAACGAACACCATGAGTGATGAATGGGTATGAATAGATTCGTTCTTTGTTACTCACTTTCATATTCTTATGTGCCCTTTTCCGGCTCTAGGCCTGGGGGCAGCAGTGGATATGATTTTGATGGAGGGAGGGTGGCCACTTACGCATTGTGAAAAAGGAGGAAAAGCATCACCAACGAGGAGGAGATTTGCATAAGAGGAGGACAAAAGAGGAGATTTGCATAAATAATGCATAAGCTAATTTATATGGTAGATAGAAATTTAGAAATAATTACTATCATTTAAATAGAAGTATATATAAGACATGTCCCATAGTGGGGAAGACTGTAACCAGTGGCCTGGATGCCTACTCAGTCTGCAGTCTGTGTGTTAACTGCTGATGGGCAACTTCTAGGCCAGCTCCCTGCTGCTCTCACTTCTTGTGGTTCTTCATCTTCCAACCAAACTTGGACTGGACAGCCCTTCAAATTGAGGACTGTCCTCTATAAAGTAGGACAGCTGGTCAGCATATTCTGGTGGCTGCATCTGGAAGGTACCAGTGTATTTTTCCAGAATGATCTGGACATTGGATCATTCCAGGCAATACCATGGAGAAAAAAATGGCAGACACCAGTGGGGGGGTGTCAGTATTTTTGCTCTAGAATGACTCTAGAACAATGCAATATTCAGGCATTCTAGAAAAATACAGTTGTGTCTGCAGGAGCTGTCATTTCAGCCAGCTCCACTGCTGCCACTGTTGCCGGAGAAAGGTTAAAGAACAACAACAATGAATGTAAGTTAATGAAATGAATGAGATTTTAATGAATGAAAGAATGCTCAGAGCAGGGAACAATATCAATCACTGAATAATAATTTGCACCATTTCGTGCTTCAGTGGAGTGAACACAATCCATTGGCTTTTCATGCTATTCCTGCTATTGGGCCAGTGTGTGGTGTAGTGGCGAGAGTGTTGGACCGGGAGCTGGGAGATCCGGGTTCTAGTCCCCACTCAGCCATGGAAGCTCACTGGGTGACTTTGGGCCAGTCACAGACTCTCAGCCCAACCCACCTCACAGGGTTGTTGTTGTGAGGATAAAATGGAGAGGAGGTGGATAATGTAAGCCGCCTTGGGTTCCTTGCAAGAGGAAAAAAAAGGCGGGGTATAAATGCAATTAATTAAATAAATAAATAAATTCCTGCTCTTGAGCACGCTATGTTCATCACTAAAGGCTTCATTATCATGTTCAGTTTTGATCACCATGAGGTGATTTTACCATGTTGGTATTTCACGGTGAATATGTCATTTGTATCTGATGCCACACGATGAGGTCTAGAATGTCAGAAAAACCTGAACAATTAGAGCTGGCCCTGATGTGGTGACTTCCAGCTCACTCTCTATGAGAGTGTCTATCAAATCAATAGAAAACAATTGTAATGAGAAATAAATGTGGTAGAATCACTGTACTGTAACTTGACTGTGTCATATAAGTGTCCCACTCAAGCATCGCCCATTGTGTGAGAGGGGAACATGAGGATGCACTCCCTGGGCAGTATCCAACTGCATCATTCCGTTAGTGCAAATGACATTGCGCTAGTGAAAACTAGGTTCTGAACTATGCTCAAGAGAAGAATTCAGCTAAAGTTACCTTTGCACAAGCATGGCTGTGCAAGTGGTTTTGCGTAACACTCATGCAACCTGCTGTGCAACACATTTTTGGGGGTGAACTGCCCCCCCAATAGCTTTGGGTATTGGGCAGTATAGAAATAAATAAATAAATAAATATGTTGCACATTCTGCTTGTGCAACGGGTTATGCAACTGTTTGCACCCATTGTGAAACGCATTGTGCAACTGCTTGCACAGCCAGTTGCGCAAGTGTAATGGGCATTGGGCACACACTTGCACAATGGAAAGATTCAGTGGAGCTCCGCTAGCACTGTTTGAGTTTGCGGAATGTCCCCATTGGATACTGCCCCCTGTGCTCCCTCCATCACGTTCCTGATGGCTTGGCCTCACCACTCTCCATGCAGTGGTGCTAAATGTAAGCAGCTGGGACACAGGGCTACTTGCAGAGCCTTCCCATGTGATTTAGAACCCTGATCAGCCCCAACTTGTTCAACCCCAACACATGGGAGGTGGCAGGGCTTGTGTGCCAGGAACTCAATGGAGGGGTGGGGCCAGCGAACACATCCTCACTCTCCCTGCTCATGTGATGGGTAATGTGTGAGCGGGTGTACCTAAGTGGGGCTACTACAGTCAAGTGAGAATCAGGTCAGAAATAAATGATAATGCTCCATCACTGGACAAGCTTTCTTTCCTTGTCAGGGATTGCATTTTCATAGGAGGGAAGCTCTATGTGGGAGAATCACTGGACACAACCAGGCTCTTCTGTACTATCTGCAATTACCACAAATAATGGCTTTGCAACTCAGGAGGCAGAGGAAAGGAAGGTGGTTACTGAAACTGCGTACTAAGTCAGCTACCACACATATTAAAAATGACAAAAATGGAGGTAACTGTAATACATATATTTGGATAATAGTTTGATGGCGAACCGCTGTACTTCAGAAGCAGATCAAAGATGGGCTAAAAAGTAAACATCAATTGGCATAGACAGTCATAGAATCATAGAATAGTGGGGTTGGAAGAGGCCTACAAGACCATCGAGTCCAACCCCCTGCTCAATGCAGGGATCCAAGTGGAGCGGCTAGGTACTTTTAGACTAGAGCTGTGAGCAAATGGCCTGTCAAAATTCTCCAGCCTTTTCATGAGCAGAGAGAAACTGTTTCACCCAGTTGCACCAATGGGAGGAGAAATGTTCCAACAGTTTCTCACAGATAGGACTTACTATTGGCAGGGGTTACAGCACAGCTTCTTCTTCTGTTTTCTAAGATTTTTTTTTGCTTTTTCCATAGCCACTACAAGTGGCAACAGCACCAACTGTGTAGAGGCTTCCAGCCTCCACTTCATTCTCAGGGCGTTTGATAATTTAGTCTGAATTTATTTTGATGGTGTTTTCGAGCTTATTTAATCACTGCAAGGTGGCCAAAGGTGCAGTGTGTGCGTGTGCGTGTGTTTCCTTTAAATTATGCATCTCCCTGTTGCTCTGCAGCCTCCCAGGCTTCCTGCACTTCCTGAACTGAAAAAGCCCCATGGGAGGAACTACCTCATGATGTCTTCCCTTGGGCTTTAATTGAAGTGCAGGAAGCCATGGAGGCTGCCATGGAGATTATTGTCCAATGGAAGACAGGACAGTAAGGTAAGCACAAGAACCCTGAACCCAATCCATGAGAATTTTCCCAAAATTTCTTCTCCTTTGAATTTCTTCTTGAAAGCAATTTCTTTTCTATCAAATTGAACTAGAATGGTTGAAAAAATATCAGAGTTTTTTTTTTCAGAACAGCACTAATTTAGAACCTGAACTTAATGGTGTTATAGAGGCCCTCTATAGACAGTCACATGTTTTACTTCAGTTGTGAAGCACACAACTAACATTTCTTTAACCCACTGCCATTCCATGCTTTACAACTGCTTCTACATTCCTGATATGTTAGAACAACAACAAAATGGTTTGTCAACCCTGATTTAAAACTGGAAGACCTCTTCTGAAATGATATAAAGAGCACTCGGCTGATACTCAGCATACTGAAACACATGATAGACCTTGGTCCCTACATATGAGGGAGAAAGATGCTGGCAGAGCAACTTTTGTGAAGATCTCTGTGCTGGCACTTGAACGGAGCCTCCGAAGCAGAAAGATTAAGGAAGCAATGTTTATTGATAAACTGAAATCTGATATCAATGTAAAGGATGAGATGCAACAAGCCATGATTTTCATTAATACGGCTTGACTGGCTGTTGAATGCAGGTGCTGATAGTTAATCCATGTTCCCTCACTGAGGTTTGACCTGTTCCTGATTGGTTCTGGCTCAGCTTATGAGTGGTAGTGTAGTATATTCTTATTTGTGACTGAAGCTGGTGTTTTATAACGAAACGCTTCACATTAAAAAAAAACTCTCTCTCTCTCTCCCTCTCCTGCATTTTTTAAATCTCTAAATTTTAAATTTCTAAATCTATACATTTATAAACTGGATGTGCTACTGGTGGTCATTTTGTTGTTGTTAAAATGTATGCATTCTGAGCATGTGCAATTTTGTATTTTAGACTAACATAAATCATAGCACCATCATGACTACAGGAATAAAATAGAGTTTGAGTCTGCTGCCCTCATCACCTGCTACTGTCTGGGTGGTCATTGGGCCCACCCTGGGCTGTGGGGCCCTTGACTTCAGATCCAAGTTCCAGGCCTAGCTGCACCCTGGTAGAGACCCACGCCCTTTTCAATCAACATCAAGAGTTCACTGAAGGAGTGGAAGGGGTGCATGGGATCATGTCTGTTGCCCCTGCTCCCCAATGTCCTCACATTCATAACCTATTCATGTACAACTATGCACATACAGTTGTACATGTGTAGCCTTTATTCTGACCTGAAACTGAACATGTGTGGGGCAGGGTTTGCCACCATAATTTCACTCCCCTACCCCATAAGCATTAGCTGAAAGCTGGGTGCCACCTGAACAGGGACTCACATTCCAGGCCCAAACTTCCTTCATTGATACAGGTAAAAGATTCTTTCATCTGTATTTTGATTATCTCTATATTATTTATACACAAATTTAACAAACAGGGTTTCTGTTTTGCTGCATTATATTTTATAGAAAGATTTTCACAGATTTTTGTTGCTTTGGTAGTCTTCTAGCTTCTTCATCTTGTTGTCAGAGCATTTTCTATTTACCCCCAACGGTTAACTTTTTCATAGACATATGCAAATTAGAATCTTTATATATGGAGTTCTGAAATACCAGAAGCTTCAAATCAATGTTCTGATGGTCCCTAAAGTCTGCAGACCTGACATATTTCCCTCTATTTACCCATCCTTGAGGACCACTTAACCATGCCTTTATTTTTTTAATGACATTCATTAGACTTTCTGAAGGACTGCTGCAGTCTAACACCTAGGGCCCATTAAGGCTTTGCTGGCACAAATTAGCTTTACGTAAATGCACAAATCTAACTGATGACACTTAAGGACAGATAAAAGGGCTGTATATGCACAGTCTTTTGAAAACCCAATGGCACATTACAAAATGCTCATGTAAGGCATAGGATAATGTTAACACAAACTTATACGATGTCATAGCCTTCAATGGGCAGCCCCATTTGAGTTGGAAGGAGCCTGGAAGGGAGGTGAGAGCATGATCTAGTCCAGGAATTGGTGCTCAGCCACAAAACTAATAGAATAAGCTTGGGCCAGTCACTGTAGATATTGGCCATGCAGTGACACATGTTAGGTGTGCCCCACGACAGGGAAACCTAGCTCTGAGTACTGTTGTGCTCAGTGCTGGCATCAGGGGATGGCATTGTTGGGCAATGGGGTCCTGTCCCCACTGCCAATCATCTTGTGTCCAGCACTCTTAGCCTAATCTACCTCAAAATGTTGTTGTGTGTACATCAATTTAAGATCCTTGGAGGAAATGCTGGATAAAAATATAGCATAAGAATTGTCTCAAATTGGGTTGAACAAAGCATTCTGTCTCCAGAAGCAGCCACGCAGTTGCCTTTGGAAGCTCATTTGCAGGACATGATATAATAGCTATTTCTTTTATTTGTGTCCAGCAGTCAGAGATACACTGCCTCTCATCATGGAAGCTTGTTTGTCTCATCATGGCTAATAGCCATTGATAAGACTTACCTTTCATGAATTTGTCTATTCTCCCCCCCACAGCCCTGGTCTCTACATTTTAAAATGGCTACAGGTTGATGGGGAGTAGGTGTAGAATGGGATACCTCTGATGGCCTACATGGGAAGCGGAAGCTACAATATTTATTGGCTCTTTCTTTACCCTCTGCAGCAACAATTGCAGGTTTTTCATGTGTACCTCAACTTAGTCTGTAAATGCAGTGCTTTTTTTCTGGAATTCACTGGAACTGAGTGCCAGCATCTTTTCTTCTAATATGTATATGTATATATATATATATAGAGAGAGAGAGAGGCAGTTTTTCCACTATTTTAATGCTCTTCATTACAGTTTAATTGCCATCTACTCCTGAGGAAGCATGATCCAAGAGTTTCAGTACCTTTTTCTCCAGAAAAAAATAGTGTGAATGTAACAAGCAACAAACTGAAAAGGTAGCTTGGTGCACATGCAAACATCAATCCTTTGAGTCCCCTCATTTGGATTGGAAAAAGAGATGCTCATGCATCCTTAGATCAATCAGGGATTCATCAAGACTTTCCCAAAGAGTCCCTGAAAGCTACTCAAAATTCTGGCAACATCTCCTTGGCAGTTTAAAAAGTTATTTTGCACAAAACTGTTGTTATCTCAGTCCTCAGACTGACTTGAATTTTCAAGGATTAAGGACAATCTATTTCCGTTTATCTTCTGTTTCATTATGAGTTGTTAGTCTACAATGTTTCTGTTTCATTATGAGTATGTTAGTCTACAATGACCAATGTGATCATTCTTACCAGGAACCTAATCAGATTTCTGGGCCAGTGGCAACCGATGGACAGCCTCTTAGAGTACTGGCCTATTATGCTCCACCAGATCCAGTTAATGCCCAAGTCTGCTGATGGCAGGGAAGAGATGCTGGAGGAAAGAGTGCCCAGGTAAACAGCGTGCTGGCCTGGATCACCCTGGACATTGTGGTTGTTTGTCTGTGACTAGTATTGCAAAGTGCCATCCAAAGCATATCAGGCTCTCCTGTTCTGGGCTGGACTATGCTCATCTGTGTTCCCATAAACAAGATTCAATGTTTCAGATTGTCAAAGCTTTGAAGCAGTGCTGGCTCCAGGTTTTTGAGGGCCCTTGGGCAAGACACCACCATTGTCACCAGCTGCTGTTGCTCGCCATCCTCTTTCCCATCATTGCTACCCCTTGCTTGCTTGACAGGCAGAGAGCCAGTGAGCAAGGAGGCTGTGGCATCTACTGCTCCTCCTTCTCTCCACCACCGCTGCCTGGGCCAGAATGAGAGGCAGTTGAACAAGCAGGTCGCAGCGGTGAAGAGAAGGAGCAAGTCCAAGGGGCTGTTGTCAGCGGGCCCCTGCTGGGGTGTGGACCTTCAGTAGGTGCCCAACCATGCCTACCCTTGATGCTGGCCCTGCTCTGAAGTATTGTAGTGAAGGATACTGTAAAAAATGTAAGGTACTGCCATTTCTAATTTCAGGTTGCCACTACTTCTCTTAATAAGCTTCTGCATCTCCTGACAGTGCTCTCCACAACATCACATCATATATCGTAGCACCCTGTCGTTGTAAGGGTACTTGCTGTGCACATTATGGGAATGGGGGTAGGATGAAGGTGTTCCTAAGTCCCCTGTTTCTAATGAGAACACCTCGCAATTTTTAATCAGTTGCTTACAGGACTCAGGGTGGCCATATAATTCCCCAACATAACAGCTAACACAGCAATTTCCCTCCATGTATTGCTGTTAGTATAAATGATCAGTGCAACAGATGCTGCAGAACAATCCATTGGGACACAGCAGTGGGAAAAAATAATTTCCCTGCACATCTTAAAACTCTAGAAGTTATTCTTTTCATCTCTCAAAAGGCAAACCAAAGCAATGCCATAACTATGTTTACTTTCCGACCATTTCGGCAGACAGACAATCACAGCATAAGAGAAATGAAGTATGATTATTATTAACAGAAGGATTAAAAAATAAATTGATAAAAAGAAATCAACAATCTACATTTAGGAGAGGGGGTGACGCTCAATGGCAGAACACACACTACACATATAAAAGCTCTCTGGTTCAATCCATAATATCTTTCTTTAGCAGGCAACATGAAAGAGCTCTTCCTGAGGATCTGGAGTGCCACTGATACTCAGAGTAGGAATAATGGACGATGGAGAAATAGTCTGACCTAGTATAAGTCAGTATTCTATGTTCCTGTCCCAGTTTTCCCATCTTGGACATTACTGACTACATTATTCTGCCCAAAGCAAATCCAAACATTTCAATAGGCTAGCACAAGCATAAGGCATGCTTGTGTCAGGATCAGAAAAGGCTCCAAAGGGCACCCCCTGCTCCCACAGTCTGCATGTGCCATAACTTTTGTGGAAGGACTGGCACAATTTTACTCATTTTTGGCTCCCATCTTTCTCATTTTAGGATCAACATCTGACCTGGAATTCCAGATAGTAAGTCACATTATGAACGTATTCCAGTTTAGCAGACTTCCCCAAACAATCCTGGAACTACAGTTTAGCAAGGATTATAGAGATCCCTTAGTCCTCCAGACCCCCCCCCCCTTCCACTCTCCAGAATTACAGTTGGAGTAAAGAAATGACTACTAACCTAATTGAAGTCTGTGGTGTTGCAGTGTCTTAAAAAACCATGGCTTGTTAGTGCACATGAAACCCTAATGCAAATGGGTCAAATGCACGCACTCAAGTGGCTTTTGTACTGTCTCAATGTTCATGTTTAAGATGCTGCTTTAGCTGCAGTTGTGCCAACCTCCCTTTTGTGCTGCCGCAGGTCATAGGATCAGGATGCCAGGTCTTATAAACACACTGGCATCTCTTTTTGAAACAACAACAGCAGCAGCAAAACAGCAACACGTTGTTGTTGTTGTTAGTATTTTGGTCCTGACAATTTGTAATTCCTCAACAGTGCTATGGCCAGAATTGTAAGGTGTCGATTAAATGCACATTACAAATTTTAAAGAATATTTAGATGATTGCACTTGGCAAACAACAACACGTCTGCTGAGTCTGAGGGTGCTATTAGAGTCATCTTGTTGCACATGAGCTGTCTGCTAGGGAGCAATTAGTCACTGAATAATGAGGGCAAGCATCTGATTGCTTCTTCTGAAGCACACTTCTTTATAACTCTAATTCAAATAAAGCTTTGCCCACGTGGTTGTGTTCTCCCTCCCGCTCTCTGCAGTTATAAGGATTAATTCCAAGTAAGCTGGGGAGACAGGGGGCACAGGAAGACAAGTGATCTGACACCCTGCAATGACAGCTATGTAAGAAAGTAATAACAGTGCTAGCTGGTTGGTTTATATATATAAAAAGAAGATCATGGCAGGCTTGTAAAAAGAACAGTATTCTCTCTTTCTCTAAATCGAAATATTTATTGGAATTAGGTTTCAATGACCCTCTCCAAGAGCAGCGCTGTAAATAGCCTTGCTTGGGCATGTGAAAACCCCATGGCCATTCTCAGATTCATCTGAATTAGGGCACAAGAAAATTGAATGGTTTTGTCTATGTACAGTACATGTATGAACAGGTTATTCCAACGGGAACACAACAGTTATCTATGGTTTACCTCTGGTATTTGTTGACTGGAGAACAGGAAGACACCTTATATTGTTACATCCTATCTTGGTAACAGATTGACCAGGTTCAGTGAAGAGGGGCCATGGTGGTAAAGCACATGCTTTGCACAAAGGAGGGCCCTGGTATTTCCACTTAAAGCAGGGGTGGACAACCTCTAGGGTCTGCAACTCCCCCCCACACACACCACAGACCCACTTGGAACTCACCAGTGGCTGCAACACCACCCCTGTTCCTAGGAGGCTTCAAGAAGCGCGATTTTGCTTGCACATAAGGTGTGTGCTCCCCATGCACCTTGCTTCCTTGCAAAATCACTGTAGTTTTTCCAGCTGCAGCAAATGCAGCAGTGGCCAGGGGCTGCAAAAGTGGCCATGGGGGCTGCATGCAGTCTGCGGGCCTTTTGTTACCAACCTCAAAAGGAACCTAGTTATTAAGGCAGGGATGGAACTGGACTAGATGGGTCATCCTTCTGACTCAGTGCTCGGTGATTTGTAAGGTGGCCCACTTCCTACCAGCTTCAGAGGTCCCTCTGCTTACCTCCTCTGATGTGTGGGAAGGCAAAGGACTTGGCCATCCATCATGCACCCAGGAGTTCCTTGGCTGAATGGGTAGGGCAGTGGCAGTGGCAGCCCCAGCACCCACTGGGTTCCCCTGGGCTTTATCTGAACAGCGATGGAACACAGTGGAGCCTGCAACAATCATGGGAATTCCAGCATACGTGGCAGCAGCAGGAACTGCTGGGTCCCTCTTCACCTTGCCTGCCTTTATGGATGGGCACAAAGGAACCTACCACTGCTGATGCGGACTGAGCAGCAGCAGCTAAAAGTCAACTCAGAAAATATATCAAGTGGAAGGCTAAGGATAAAGAGAGGTAGAAACACTCTCTTTTTCGCCTTTGCTCATCCATCTCCACTCAGTCAGTGCTAAGCCTGGAGTAATACACGTAGCAGAAAAAAGTGAGACAGTAGCTGAGGTGGTAGTATAGAGTACCACTCTACATTGAAGGTGGAGGGATACCAATTTTGAATGCTCCCTTAAATGAAGAAGCAGAAGCAGAAGCAGCAGCAGCAGCAGCTGCTGCTGCTGCTGCTGCTGCTAACATACTGGGGTGAGAAGTTATAGGCTAGCCTTTTGCTTGCTGGGCTAGTGTTCTATTTTTATATAGAGAAATCGGGAGTTTTTAATGAAGTGGAGCTCCCCCACAACTGCAGCCTTGAATGGTGCAGTCCATTCTACCACCTCAGCGTTTTAACAGTCCATTGTACTGCTGGTGTAACAGGTCTTAGGTCTACCAGTCCTTCATTCCTCTCAGCCTGTGTCTCCCCTGCTAAGTCTCCATGGAGAGTAGAACCTTGTAAGGGATGCGTGAAAGGAGAAGGTATGGGGCAAGGAGAAGGAAGATATTCCCCTTTTCTCCCTCTGCCTCACTCTTTAGGAGATATCAGGGAGAGGAAGGGAAGAGACAAACAGAAGGAAGCTCTCTTTCCCTCCTGCGCCCACCCCTTGAAAGGATTAGTTGAACAGGGGGAGTAGAGGGTGGAGGTCCCTCCTCCCTTTCTGCCAGCCCTCTTCAAGCACAACGCTCCGAATATTTTGTTTGTTATTGAAAAAGAGCTTGCAGGAATACAACACCAAGGATCAACATGCTCTTGAGTTGTGCTTTTGAGTGAGTAGGCAGGAACTCCCAAATGGAAAAGGAATGACCTTTAAAACCCAGACCAAGTCTTAAGATAGACATTAGAGGCCCTGTACTTTAGCCTGTCTTTAGCAGATATGTGATGGGAACCAGGAACAGCAAAGGCACAGCACCCCTCCCTTTGGTGACGTGATAAGTTCCCCATTTTTAAACAGGTGTTGGAAGCCCTGTGGTTCCAGAAGGCGTTTTATAATTGTTTCTGTCATTTTTATAGACCATCCTTTTTTATTGGTTGGTTTATTCTGAAATGCTTTACTGTGTTTTTATTATCAATATAATTTATTCATTGTAAGCTGCTTTGGGAACTAGTGTTAAAAGCAGAATATAAATAACTTAACAGCCTTTAGTGCCATTTTGGTAGAAAGGTGGGGTACAAGTCAAATAAATAAACAAACAAACAAAATCAAAATAATTTTATTATGCTCAAAATTACAGGAGTGGAAAGAAGGACAAGTACGACAATGGCAGATTGCAAGGAAAGAACAAAAACACAAGGACACTATTAGAAAAAAGAGGTGGAGGAGATGTCCAAGTACACTAGCTACATTATGGATAATTGGGGCTCTAGGGAACACATAACCCCTTCCCTCTCCCTTAAGGTGTTTGTGCCAACTTACTGGATTGAGTTCTCAATACGAGTGATGGTGAGAAAAGCTGCTAGATTTGCTGTGTAGGATGAGATGACAATCAAGGCGAAGAGCCACCAGGCCCCCATCATCATTCGAGTTGCCAGCGTTGTATAGGGAACCTCTCCTCCTGTTGAGCAGGAAAGGAAAAGTGAGAAGAATTCCAATTACAGAAGACAGCTTCCTTATCAGTTTCCTGAATTTCCACATAAAGCAGCTTCCCTGATATCAGTAGGAATTGCTGTTGGGGTAAAACTGCCTAAGTTGGACTCCATACCTGAGATCTATAAAATGAAAACTATTAAAAGAATAATGGGAGACAGAATTCCTTCACTCCACAAGTTCTGCCATGAGTGCCTTCATCAGTATATGTCCGCAATTAATCTGAAAGCTGGATCTATATCTACACAAGGGAGGCTTGAACTCTGAACAAAAACAGCATAGTTAAACATGCGAAATGTTTCTACTCCTATGTGTGTGTGTGTGTGTGTGTGTGTGGAAGTTGCTATCAACTGTAATTAAACTTCTTGAATTTGTAGATACTCTTCAAAAGGAGAATATATATCCATTTTTTGATATATATTCATTTTTACACACACACACACACACACACACACACACACATAGAGCTGCCGAATATTCATGCACATATGTATAAAATCTGCATAAGCCATTTCGCATGTACAAGGGGGATGTTGCCATGTATTCTTCCATCTAAAAGGAGCGCTTCTATTTCAGGGTTTCCAGCCAGCCTTTCCACCCACACTCCCCATGTTCTGTTCTCTAATTTCCTACTGTCATTCTGTGTTCTGTGGCTGCTAAGCAGGATGTTTTGTTTGTTTGTTTGTTTTGGTGTTCTTAATTTTTTGTGTGTGTATTTCTGCAAACCTCAGGGTTCCCCTGAACATGTTGATACCCCCCTCTTGTTTTTCAGTGACCCTGTTTTAACTGCAATGCAATCGGCACTCACAACCCAAGTTCGCTATTAGAAGGAGTGAAAGGAACTCTCTTAATAATGGAAAGGAACATGCAGTTACTTTGCATGTCTTTCATCTCACAAAAGTCTTTGGAAAATACAAAAGTTAAGCCAGAGGCTGCCTACTTGCTTTAACTAGGTATATACAAGCCGTGTCTCAACTGATAGGAGAGCCCACAACAGGTTTTTCAGGTGGGAAGTGATGGCTATACCACGGATGTCAGTGAAATTAGTGGGAAAATGTTTGGAAAGATGGTTGGGAAACCTGTAGGGGAGGTTAGCCAGATCACTAATGTATCATTATTACATTTTATTTTGCCCTTCCTCCAAGGAGCTCAGGGCAGCATATGTGATCCCCCCTCCCATAACATGTGATCCCCATGTGATCCCCCCTCGTAACAACCCTGTGGGGTACAGTGGGCTGTGAAAGCTAAAAGTGGGGAGGGGCATAAGTGTACATGCAAGCCCCACCCACAATATCTCTGTCTCCACTCATTAAGCCTTCCCATGCCTAAAGGACTTGTGTTCGCTTGAACGGAATAGAAACCTCCGCACAGGGTTCCTGACTGCGCGCAGACTTTTACTTGCAACAGGCAAACACAAGTAGAAGCCCCCTTCATACCTCCCCACTCAATATGGGAAAGTCAAAGACTGAGGGGATGGGACACTGGGGCAGGACTTGCACGTACATGTATATCCAGTCCCCACTTTTAATCCTTGTGTGTTGTGAACAGGCTGAACTAACACCAGTCTTGGGTTAGTGATTGCCCAAGGCTACCCAGTGAGCTTCAGGATTTAAATTCAGGTCTCCCAGGTTAAAGGCTGACATACTATTCACTACTCCACACTAGCTAAAATCACCCCAAATATGGGGATAATGTAACATGAAATTGATTAAGAACCCACTAATCATGAATTCTAACCATTGTGGGTTGGATCCAGACTAATTTAATTGCACGTAGTTCCCACTGAGATCTCTGAGGCTGAAGTTGTCAGATGGATTGCAATGGGACCTAAAGACAACAAATGTAGTCTTGATCCAAGCCTATGAGGTTATAGCGGAGGCCCGCACAAGCAGTGGCTGACTGGCCAAACCAAAAGCAGCTCCTTAACCACACATATGGCCTGCTAGGGGCTCATCCAATACTGCAAAAACAGGGCATTTGCCAAGCCTCAGATTTGCTGTAACGTATGGCCAGGCTGCTACACTTGGCTCGGTAGGTAATACGTTGTGCAGGACAAATATGGAGCTTCTGGTATCACCAAACAAAAATTAGCACAAAATTAGAAGCCCAAATAATGTATATATTTACCACATATGGTAAAAGAATAACCTAACTTATTAAAACAGCCTTCCGGAATATCAAGGTTACTCATTGTGGCAATGGTGTTGTGGTACATTTTGAAGTGCAAGTGCTCATCACGATAGTGCCCATTGTCACATCTCCACAGGGAGTCCAAAAATGCAGGCAGCTGTGTTGATCCATATCAACAAACCAGTTCTAGCTATTCTTATCTCCATCAGGAGCAGGTCTTTTGCAAAGCGAAGGGTCTGAATTGCCCATTCAGTCACCCCAAAAGACCTTGCATTGCAACAGGGATAGTTCACAACGGAATATTATTTCTAGGAAAATCCATTTCCCTCCAGCTACTATGAGAACTGCAGCTAAGCACAGAAGGAAGAGGGATGCCTGAGGGGGTGGCAGATGACACCATTATCCCTGCGAATCACAGTGTCCTGGTGCTTCAACCCTGGGAGTCCTGGCTCCACTACACCACTGCAAAGGATTGTCAAATGTCTGCACCCTTTGGCATTACCCTTCAGCAACCGTTAGGGGCTGCAGCCTCCTTATGTTGAGGGAGCCTTGAATAAAACATAACGTAAGAGTCATGCTGGATCAGACCCAGGGTCCATCTAGTCCAGCACTGTGTTCACACAGTGGCCCATCAGCTGCCCACAGGAAACCCACAAGTGGGACATGAGTGCAACAGTCCCCTGCAATTGGTATATAGAGGCATACTGCCTCTGATAGTGGAGGTAGCATATAGCTGTCAGGACTAGTAACCATTGATAACCTTCTTCTCCAGGAATCTGTCTAACCTTATTTTAAAGCCATCCAAATTGGTGGCCGTGACATATCACCCTTCCCCCATCTGTGATTATTGTAACATCACCACTCCTCATAAATATTTTTACAACCCCAAATACTGATTAGCTCCAGAATTTCAGTACCTCTATAATGTCTCTCCCTCTTCCTTGAGGTAATACCTTAGAGTGTGTGTGTGTGTGTGTGTGTGGAAGGAATACATCAGCTATAACCTAAGCAACCACTTTATTAGCACGCTGCCACCACCCTCCTCATGAGGAGAGAACTTTCAATTTCTCACTCTGTGGGTGTAGATTCATAGACCATGGTTTATTTCTTTCATAGCTTCATTTAACCCTTCTACTGGTAACAAATAAGAGCGGGAATGGCATGCTTTCAAAGAAGAAAATAAAAATAAAACTTTATTTACACAGTATAAGATGCTTCAATGCAGTTTGCGTTTTATGTGGTAAAAATTCTTGTTTCAAGTTTTTATTAATTCCTTACCTACTCTATCCTTTCTAATAATAATACATCAAAATAATAAATATACCTCCCCGCACCTCCCAGGGGAATCTAACCACCCCCAAAGCTAGAGCCCAGTGCTTTCCCCATAGAAAGCCAATCCCTCTTGGAGGGAGCAATCCTATGGCCACTAGTCAGTGGCTAGACGGCCATAGGATAACTTGTTTTCCAGGAACCGACCTTGGAGCCCGTGTTCCGAGGCCGGTTCCAGGGGAACAACCTTCCCCCCATTCCACGCTGCCTCACAGGCAGTGCAGAGAAGCCCTGTGCTCCACGCTCGCAAGAGGAGTGTGGTGTGGAGCGGCTGAAACAGTGCATTCATGTGTGTGTGGGGCATTCCAGGGTGGGGAGGGTAGAAATGCCTGTACAACACATCCTATGTGTTGTACAACACACATCCTATGTGTTGTACGGCAACTTCCTCCCTCACTCTGCCCTCCCCTGGCTAATCAGCTGCAATTGGCTGTCTAGCCGAAAATGCAGGTTAGGAGGAGCGCAGAGGGAACGATCCCCTCCGTGGTTCTCCTGCCCTGCATTGGATAGGCAGTCACCTCCGAGTTCAGAGGCAGCCGCCTATCTGGATAGGATTGAGTCCTATTGTCATATTTTAAATATTAAAATATACAATTAAACTACAAAAACAAAATACCATTTCATCACAGTGGCCAGCACTACGTCTTGTGGTAGCAAATGCCATAGTTTGACTATCTGCTGTATGAAGAAGTCCTTCCTTTTATCTGTCCTGAATCTCCCACTAATCAGCTTCATGGGAGGACCCCACCAGGTTCTAGTATTATAAGGGAGGGAGAAAAATGTCTCCCTGTCCGCGTTCTCCACAACATGCATAATTCTGTACATTCTATCATGGCTTTTCTAACTTGCCTTTTTTCTAAGCTAAACAATCCCAGATGTTGTAACCTTGCCTTAGAGGGGAGTTGCTTCAGCCTCTTGCTCCGAAAGAAACTGCAGCAACTCCTCTCCTAAGAACACAGCTGAAGGCAGTAGGTCAGTGTAGCTCTTTCTAGGCAGAAGTCACACCATGTCACTTCACTATACATGAATGCTTAATCCGTCTGGATGCTGACCCACAATTAGGGATGTACAAGAAGTTTGTTTCTGTTCATTAAAGATCAAAATTTGCACCATTCACACCTGCGATTGTGATTGCATTTTGCACACAAAGCTTGCACATTCTCGAGTTCACGATGCTCATTTGCAAAATACATACTTTGGAAAAATGTGCATTTTAAAAATTGACATTTTGGGAAAATTTTCATTTTTACACTGGGGGGGGGAGTATGCATTTGGGTGTGCACTTTAAAAATGTGCATGCCAATACACATTTTGGTGCACAATTCCCATTCAAACAGGAAAGGAAAAAAAGAAGCTTGCAAGCAGGAAAAGGACCAAGTTGGACCGAGATTTGAGGTAGAACTGGACGAATTTTGATGAGCTTCAGCCTTACTGATTTGCCCATCTCTACACATATGAAATACAACTTCTCTTGGGTTTATTTTAGCACTATGAAATCAATACAGAGTGCACATTTTCCATTGGTCCAATGCAGTGGAGGCTGGTGACTCCGATTTTGGTGGTGCTGTGATTCCATTCTGGGTTTCAGTCAGAACCATCCAGAACTCTAAAGGAGCTATCCAACATGCTGAACCCAAGCCCCAAAATATTTTCAGCTTCTTGGATAGCTCCTTTAGACTTTTGGCTCGTTCTGACTGAACCCCAGAATGGATTCACAGCCCCACCGAAATCAGAGCCACCAGTTGCCACCGGTCCAATGTGACTGATGTTTTAACACCGCAAGTCCTTCACATGTTTATTGAGCTATTGCATGATTCAGTAACGTATATGCTGACTATGCAAACACACAAAGCATGCAAATATTATATTATTTTTATGCTGAGCTTTGTAGTTTTAATTCTTGTGAACCGGCCAGAGAGCTTCGGCTATTTGGAGGTATAGAAATGAAATGAATATATATATATATATATATATATATATATATATATATATATATGTATACACACACACACATACACATATATATATGTGTATATATATATATATATATATATATACACACATACACACACAGAGAGAGAGAGAGAGAGAGAGAGAGAGAGTTATATCCTGCCTTTTGTATCCAAGGATTCTCCTCCACCCCACCCACAAGGAGGCTCATATGATCATCAATAAAAGAAAGGAAAATAAAATTCAAAGCATTAACCAACCATTAAACTTAGTAATAACACCACCGTGCAAGAGTAAAAGCAGCATCCAAATCACCCCCTTAAGAAATTAAAAACATTTTTACCATTCTCCTGAAGGCCATAGCAAAAGTGTTTGCATTTTGATTAAAAAATGTTGAAATAGGGGCTTGTTTTTTTCATCCTATCACAAAGAGCTTGTTCATTCAGTAACCACATGTTGTGAGGAATTTGGCTGACAAAATTAGAGAGGAAAGAAAACTCGTTCAAATAGCCATGGTTTTGAGGACATAGTATTCGTCAAAGCTAGAAATACCAATAAAAGGGTATGTCATTGTGGCAAAGGAATACCTTTTGATTAACCTACTCCCTCAGTTGCCTAGAATGTTAATTGCCTCCTCTCATGTCTTTTATCCTTGGAAAGATGGGTCACTGCATACAAGGAATTTAATATTATGGCAGGTTTAAAAGTAAAAACAAAAACTGCCTAATAGACATGGATCTCTGACCAAAATTATGAATAATATTGCATAAAATATCTGTCAATTTTTCTCCCATCTTTCTCCTGAGTTATGTTTAGATTCAATATTCACTTAACTGGCTTTAAGTACAGAAGAGAACAAATGTTGTCTTTAAGATGCGCACATTTCTTATAATCTAAAACACTTTGAGTTTCCTTCTCTTTTATTTATTTTGAAGATCAATCTAGCCTTCTAAATTTTCTTCCACTTCCACCTTTTGTTCAGAGCTAAAGAAAATGGATGGAGAATAGAGGGTATGGCAAGAGGGCTCAAAAATAAAAGGTCAAGCTACACAACGTTAATCATATATAGTTTTCCACCAACATTTTATCTTGCATCATGTAAAGTAGGCTGCAGTCTCCAATGGGAGACTACTGTGTGTATGGGGTGGGGTGGGGGGAAGTAAAGGGTCTTCTAAGCCTTTTCTCACTGCTGCTTTTCCACTTCAAAGTTGCTTTCCACAGCTGCTTGAAGTCCTGTGACAGGACTTTGCCTAAGCAAACTCCAGTTCTCTGCATTGCCAGACTTTCTCATCATACTGAGAAAGTTGCAATATTTGAACAACTGAACTCTATGTTGTATCTTTACATTGATCACTTACTGTTCATGGCTGTTGTGTTATGATTTGAGCTAGAAGTCCAGGTACTTGGTCAGCAACAAGATTTGAATGGGAAAAGTGGTGGAAGATAAGGGGGCAAAACCCCAAATGGGCACATCCCATTGCCAAGACACTGCTTTTGCCACGAGACAGCTTAAAGACTGGTCATCTGAGTGAAGCCTACACCTGCTTTTCAAAGTTAGGACTTAACCTTGGAGTTCTATTAAAGACAGGTGTATCTCTGACCAAGAACAAAGTGCTTTCCCCTACCAATGAATATCCATTGTATACCCCTAAAAGTCTGGAATTGGAAGCACTGCTTACATATGAAGAGGTGGGTCTATGAACTCCAGGGAACTCTTTTTTTTTTTTAGAAATAAAAACACTGGGTTTTACACCCATATCAAGGGCAGGTTTAGTTACATTATTATTCTGCATGTATTAATCACAGCAGTTATCAAATTCTTGGATATATCAGGTAAGAGAATACACAGAATTAGATGGAATTGCCTATTGGAAATGTTCAACGAGAACAAAGATGCTCATTCTATGCAGAAAGAGAACGTTGCGCAATCGGAGTTAATTATAAATAGTGCCTGTGATATGTGGATCTTTTGTCTTTAAAAACAAAACCCTCTATTAAATAAGATAAGATCAACATTAGTCTCTCACGTAGTCAGGAACATATTTCCACCTCCTTCTGAAACAGTATCATTATCAGAAATTAGAATCTTCTGATTCTATCTGGTGATGTTAATTCAATATTAAGACTTTGGGAAGATGAAATGTTTAAAGTTTAACTTCTGGAAACCTCATGTCACTGCTGTAAATGAAAAAAAAGAAGTTAATGGGATATTTTCATTTTACGGGGGTGGGGGAGTGTTAGTAATGCTTTTTGGATCTTTCAATCAAAAACCAAATTAAATCAAATGGGATTTTTTTTAGACAGGCACACTAAATGAGCCCAACAGAGCTGATTGTCCCTTTAACCTCCCAGTGTCAATTGCTGGAGTTTGCTGTGAATTAAATTGAAATAGGCGGGGTGATGAAGGGGAAACCTGCAATTTCTCAAGAACATTCACATTCTCATTTTTCAAGCTCATGAATAAAACCAAATGCCTTTTCCCACTGTTTTTAATTGAGGTAAATTGGCAGGAGGAATAGGAACAACTGAAAGTCAACCTCATGCCTTTCAGTCACAGACAAATCTCTCACACAAGGAACCCATTCAGGGAGAGTTGGGGCTGGGGGATTGGATCTTGCTGTGTAGGTCTTCTCCCATGCATGCTGTGCAGAGCTAACATGACTTTCAGTTTGCTAATACCCTAAGACATGATGTCATAGAGCCATCTCTTTCCGTCTTTTACCACCCACACGCAGCAGAATTGAAATGAACAGTACATTCCAAGAACTATAGACCGCAGCCCTTTAATTCCCCTAGAAAAACAGCAGGAATTGTTATATTTACTTTGTGTGTACATTTCTATCCAGCCCAGATTCTCAGGGCAGTGTACATATTAAAACAATAATACTGCGGTCCCTATACACCAAGGGAGGACAACCAGAATGTGGTGGGGGCTGGATACCTCTCACCAGCCATCTGCATGCCAAATGACGTCAGGGGGTGTGGCCATGTCCCCCTGATGTCACTGTATCTCCAGCATGCATCAGAAGGATGATCCTTCTGGCCTGTCCACCAAGAACCAGCTTTTCTGAGCACAGTTTAACCTGCACACAGCAAAGCCGCTTTGCTGCCTCGTGTGCTGCATTGGGAAAACATTGCATTTTGAAAGGCAGGTAATCAATTTGTTAAATAACAAAAAAGTACATAAAATAATATGGTGTACTATACAAGGAAGCCCTCCAGAACCCCTTTTGTAGGAAAACAGGCTTTTGAAGGAAATGATAGAATAGGATGCTATAGTGGAGCTGGGTTGGATTCATATGGGGCCTTCAGGGATATTCAAGGCCCCCTTCCTCAATTTTTAGCTTACTTTTTATTTTTTTAATGGAAGTCTCCAGCCTTCTAACTTGAAAGATATAACAAAAAATACGGAGGCAGTGTTCTGCCCTGCTCCTCACTAAGAAGTCAATTGGAGCCTAGCCTCTACTTTTCTAGATGAGGATGCTGAAGTAACTGACAAGTACTTAGTCCTTCTTTTTAAATTTTATAAAGTTATTTTAGAATATTAATACAATTGTTGTTGTTCAGTTTTTAAGTCGTGTCCGACTCTTTGTGACCCCATGGACCATAGCACGCCAGGCCTTCCTGTCCTCCACTCTCTCCCAGAGTGTGCTCAAGTCCATATTCATTGCATCAGTGATGCTATCTAGCCATCTCGTCCTCCGCCGTCCCCTTCTCCTTTTGCCTTCAATCTTTCCCAGAATCAGGGTCTTTTCTTTGCATTAGGTGGCCAAAATATTTGAGCTTCAGCTTCAGTATCTGTCCTTCCAATGAGCACTCAGGGTTGATTTCCTTTAGGATTGACTGGTTTGACCTCCTTGCAGTCCAGGGGACTCGTAAGAGTCTTCTCCAGCACCACAGTTCGAAAGCATCGATTCTTCGGCGCTCAGCCTTCCTTATAGTCCAGCTCTCACAGCCATACGTTGCTACTGGGAAAACCATAGCTTTGATTGTACGGACCTTTGTCGGCAAGGTGATGTCTCTGCTTCTTACTATGCTGTCTAGGTTTGCCATAGCTTTCCTCCTAAGGAGCAAGCATTAATACAATTACATAACTTTAAATATATTAGGCTACCTGAATTTATGTTCTGGTTGTCCTCACCACAATTTTTCTGCCTACAAAAATGCTGAGGCTGTAATACAGTTAAGTTCTTTTGTTCGTTCTTTCAGATGTCCAGATTTTAATGAAGCTTTAAATGTCTGAAAATGTGTGGTTCAGCAAAAATCCTCTATAAAGAATGCAGCTGTTAGTCAGGAGAGCCTGCTGTTAATCAACAGAGCTGTGCCTTATTAATAGTTGATGATTACTGTAGATTGGCCACAGTGTGGAAGAGTACACATTTTCACATGCTGGGCCTGCTTTCTCCCATCTCTTTGCTTTCAGAGTAGTTCAACATTTCATTGTCAAAATATGCCATGGTTCTTCACAAAACTCTCCTTTTCATTGATGTTCTCTATAAAGGAGCATTGTGGGGAAATTGCAACCAGCAGCTCCAATATAAGATGAACTTTCCTGAACTGCCACAGCGATGCCTTACGTGTTTATCCAACTGCCAAGACTCTCTCTCCTATCTTTTTCTGTCTGATATACATTGCAAAGCTCCACCTATCCCTGTTTACCAGGGATGCTTTCAAAATTTATTTGACTGTGAGTTGCTAGAGTCTGTCATGCTTCAGCTCCCTCCCCAGGATGTCTAGAACTTACATCCCCAAGAGAAGGATGGATAGATCTTTTCTCTAGTGCATATGCACATAAACGTACGTGCATGAACACTAAAGTGACATGCTCCTATTTCAGATGCTGCAGTTGCTGATCTATATTTTGAACTATTAATAACATATTATAGGAGGCTTACATTTTTCTTTCACCAAAAGTGCAAAAACCCTGGTTTCCAAGACAGTACAGGATAGGCTAGGACAAATACAGCACACAACAGGCAAGGAAGAGACTCCAGCAATGTGTAACAGTGCATACATTTGTGCATGTAAGTGTGTGTGGGGTATGTGTGTGTCTCATTCACTTCTGCTATGAGAATTGGAGTTTTACACCATGTCCCTCTTTTCATCCGTGACATGTTACAAGGCCTGCAGCCCTTGGCCTAATTTCCAAAGTCTTATGAAAGTGATTAGACCTTTGGCAAAAGCAATCTGTTGCTTACCTGGTAGCTAGCTTGGTGGGGAGGAAGAGGGAGAAAAAGGGGGAGAGAAAGAGGGGAGAAGATGGCTGAAAAGAGGTAAAAAGGGTGGCACCACCCACTTTTGGCCCTGACCCAGTCCACTGCTCACATGTTGCCCCTAACAGATAACCCCCAACAGAAACAAAAGATTCCACACCCCCTGCTGTAGAGAATTGCACCTTCACTCTGGACAGTTACATTCTGACTAGATGTCTTATTATTTATGAAATATAATTATATATTGCTTTTCTGCCCACCAGGTCCCTCAACAAATTGTACAATAAAATCCCAACAACATAAAAGCAAATAACAACAACAACAAACAGAACATTCTTTTAAAAACAGACCAGAGACCATTTTAAAAGCCAAAGGCCAAGCAAAATAAAATGGCTTTTACTGCCTGCCTAAAGTGTAAAAGGGATGAAACCAGCCTGTCCTCCCTTGGGAGGGAGTTCCACAGGTGAGATGCTGCTACAGAAAAAGCCCTTCTGCAATGCCCTCTATGTGGGGCTTCCTTTGAAGATAGTTTGGAAGTTTGTGTTGGTGAAGAGCGCAACCACTCAGTTACTTGCAGGAGCTAGGAGATTAGAGCATGTAATACTGATTCTGTACCAGCTACACTAGGTGCAGGTGCACCCCTGGGCCCAATTTAAAATGCTAGTGATCATCTCTAAAAGCCCTAACAGTCTTGAGACCAGGTTATTTGAAGGATCACCCTCATGAATCCACCTAGGCCCCTAAGATCAGCTGTGCAGATCTTGCTCAAGGGCCCAGTACAAAGCACTATTCGATGGGTGGGTATAAGGGAAAAGGCCTTTTCTGTGGTGGCCCCATCCTTATGGAATGCTCTTACACCAGAAATGTGCCTGGCTCCGTCCTTCACTATTTTTAAATAGGCCTTTTCATCGAACAATGCTTTTACTTTTTATAAGCTGTAGTTTTAACTGTCACTGGTATATTTTGATTGTAGTTTGTATTTAAATGAATTTGTTTATGCTTCCACTTCAGTTAATTGTGTTTTATAGTGTTATGGTTGTTAACTGAAAACCACCTTGACAGGGTTTTTTAAAGAGGTATAACAATATGTTGAATATTTTTTTAAAGTATATATTCTTTTATATGTGTTTGGAGGATTACTATACAGTTTGGCTGCTAACTTCTAATGATCTAAACTTATAAGTAATGCTTTCCTGCTTGAACAAATGTTTTCATGAAGCAAATGTATGTATCATTTATGCCTTTATATATTCCCCTTCCTTTGCCAACTGTTCTATTAGTGCATCGAGAAAAGTTGAAACAACTAACTTGTTAATACAGCAACTAGAAAATAATAATGCTTGTTTTCCCCCAAGTTGCAATACAGGTTTCTAATGTAATTTCATTTATTCTCATTTTTGGAATGAGTTTTAAGGAAAGCAAAAATGAGAACAAAGTATATTACATAGGCTTAAGCAGAACAATGAAGCAGCTGAAACACCATGGAAAATTTCAAGTAGAATATGTACCCCATAGCATCAGGCTAAGATTTTAATCAATCAGAAGGTTCACAAATGGTACCTGATCCGAGGGAAGGGTTTATAATTGAGAGCCAGTGTGGTGTAGTGGCTAGAGTGCTGGACTGGGAGTTGGGAGATCTGGGTTCTAGTCCCCACTCGGCCATGGAAGCTCACTGGGTGACTTTGGGCCAGTCACAGACTCTCAACCCAACCCACCTCACAGGGTTGTTGTGAGGATAAAATGGAGGATTATGTATGCTGCCTTGAGTTCCTTGGAGGAAAAAAGGCGGGATATAAATGCAATAAATAAATAAGTCAGACACCGAAACATGTTTTACATCAGAAGGTAGACTGAGATCTCCTGGTAGATCCACAGATAATTTGCAGTAGATCTTCAAGGGTTTCTGACTCCCAATGGTTTAACAATAGCAACAAAAAGCCTTATTTTCCTCCTCAGTTGGGCTGCTGAAATCAAGAAAGCTTATGTGTGTGTGTTTGTGTGAAGGACACAGGAGTAGATTTGTGGGTAAAAATATTTGTGTCCAAGCTCCAGTTCTGGTGCTGAAAAGAAATTCCTGGATTTCGCATGTGCACAGAGGCCCCTTGTTCCTCAATTTTATGTCTACATGCCCATCACTATTTTGCCACTTGCCAAATGCCAGTAACTCTAAAAAAGGCCCAAATCAAGATGATGTTATTGACGTATAAGGCTCTAAACAACTTGCAACTAGGCTATCCGAGGGAGCACCTTCTCTCAAATCAACCTTCCTGTTCTTTGAGATCTACAGATCAGGGCATCCTGGTTGTTTCGTCACCTCCATGTGTATATCTGACAGCAGCCAGGGGCAGGGCCTTTTCTGTTGTGGTGCCCTGCATTTGGAATTTGCTCCCCTCTGCAGTGCGACAGCCAGGCACTATCCTTGATGGTGTTTCGGTGCTTGTTCAAACCTCATCCATTTACCCAGGCATTTGCTAATTTTAATTCCTAGCTTAGTAGCCTTCTTATTTTTATTGTAGCATTGTATTTTATTTTAACGGTTACTTTCATACATTTTGTACACTGGTCTGTGATCAGGAATTGAAGGGTTGTATATAAACATTTTAAATAAATAAATCAGATTTGATCTTGTTTTTGTTTTAATCAAACCAAATACTAAAGTATGATTGGGAATGGTTAAACAGCCAGAATGCTAATAAACTATAGGGATGATAGTTTGCTTAACAGGCATGAAGAAAATAATTATACTAGTTGACTTTGACCCTAATATAGGAAACCTGGTCCATTGTATAATCAAAGCAGTAGGGAAACTTGAATTTCAGTTTACGGTATCAAGCAGCTGTGACACAGTCTTTACTCTTCCCCACAAGGCTATGTTTTATCAGGATTTTCAGGGTAGGACTATTTCACAAGAAAACTCATGAAATTCCATTGTTAAAGCAGATGGAAGGAATTCAGCTTTGTACCCTAAGTCCACTTATCTAATCAGCAATTGCTTGGAGAAACACATTCTTTGCAAATGTTACATATGCTTTTTATTATTCTTTAACAGTTATGTTTTCCACCTACACTCCAGAATATTACAATTTTTACCAACCTGCCTAACTTTTGTTTCTATTCATGTTACTTGCAGGAAAATAATGAGAACACCAATTATTTCTGTAGGACAATCTCTCCGGCAACAAATTTACAGAACCTGTAGACAAGCATTACAGTTCTTTAAAATGTTTCCCCCCGTGCTTGATCTGTGTGCATTTTAAAAGAGATAATGAGCCTCAGGGGCTGACATTTTGTTTTATCATGGGTGAGCATCAGCAAAAACGGAAGGGGGAGAAGAAGATAAGGAAGCAAAAGATAACTTATTGCAATCTTCTACAAATAATAGAGCTGATACTATTTAGTACTTTTCTCATGCGAGCCTAGTTACTACTAGGAGTGCTTGAGGAATTTGTTGTTTGCAAATATTGATACAAGCTGCCTTTTATCCACATCTCCTGGACTAACATGTGGATCAGTACATAGTTATCCTACAGATTTCACACTTCACAGAATTTTGTAATAGTGTTCTGTTCTAAATGCATTTAAATTCCTATTTTTAGATAAAATATATTTGGAAATGTCTCCAAAATCTACAGTCGGGTGATATCTTTATTAACACCAACCAAAATGCCACAAAACAGTAGGGCTGTGCACTGCCTTGGTACGAAGCCCAAATAACAAGGTGAAGCGGGCTGATTCGGAGGTGCCTCGTCATGATACGAAGCAGATCACCACCGAGGTGCCCCAAAGTGAAGCGGCTCCTCCACTTGTATATTTGGAGGCATAATCTTCTTATGCTTTCTGAATAGCCTAGACAGACTGTCTCCAAACTGTATCAAGTTCTGAAAGATCACGCAGAGGGTCAGGAGGAGGAGGCGGGAGGGGGGAAGGCGAGAGGAAGCAGAGGCGCCAAATGCATCAATTGGAGAGAGATCTGGCTGGAAGAAGGTGAGAGGAGAGGGGGAGGAGTGTCAGGGTGGACACTGAGCCCATAGAATCCCAGAGTAGTTCCGATTCTGAGGAAGAGGAGCCGCTCCTGGGAGAGGAGCGCACTCATCTTTCCCAGGGCCAACAGCTGACAGAGATTCCTCCCACCAGTATTCCTAGCTTAGATAGCAGTCCTGGGAGTGACAGAGCATGGGAAGCAGACTTGCTGGACGTGCGACGCCGACGCAGGGAACGGCGCCAAATGGAGGGCACGGAAAGGAGGCGTAGTGCCCAGTTGGCGCGGAAACAACGGTTGCGCCCAGAGGACCCAAGGGAAAAGGGGAGGGACTCTCCCTAGCCCATAAGTTCAGGGTCTGCCAGTGATTCCCTTTCAAACGGGGACCAACTGTTCCCACTTAGGGCATAGGTACTTTGCTGCTCATAGCTAGTTGCTAACAGTAGAGTTGTTAAGTTGTAAAAGAGGAATAAAGCTTTGAAAAGAATCCCTTTGTCTGTGTCTCGACTTGGCTACTGGACTAGACTGAGAGAGGCCTCCAAGGAGCCCTTGACAAGGAGGAGGAGGAGGAGGAGGAGGAGGAGGAAGAGGAAGTGAGCTTTGCTGTGAGTCAGCCTCTCTTTGATCAGAGAGGTGGTGTTACTGGAGAGGAGAGGACTGTCTGGACGTTATATGGCTAGAGAAGTGGTCTCCAAAGTGGGGGGTGCACATCCTGGGGGGGGGGGCAGGATGATCCATTGGGGTGCACAAGCTGCCTGATAATTGAGCAGCCTCCTGCTGCCCTGACAAGCTGCCACTGTATGCAATGGGATGGGATGAGAGCTGAGAGGGAAGCTCCATGGCATTTCTCTCTCTCTGCTCCAGTCCTATCCTGCCTCTGCTGTGGCCACTGGGAGCAACTGCCCCAGTCTATGCCAGGCATGGCAGAGGAAGCCTTAACCCTTCCCACTCTCCTTTGGCAGAACAAAGCCACAAAGAAAACACGTGCTATTGGGAATGGGTAAAACGAGGATCCATAAAATCAAAAAGGGATCCTCAATGATTTCATATGATTTTTGCAGAGAAAATCCCCCAAACCTCCATCCAGTCACAGAGCACATCTGCCTCCATGGACTGAACCAGAAAAATCATGGATCTGCCACTCGTAGGCACAACCACAGTGCAAAAACAGGGGAAAATGGTTCTCCCCTTTGCCTGGAACAGGACGGCTGCCGGTGCATGTCCAGAGGGCCTAGGAGCTGGTGGCAGCAGTGGTGGCAGCCCAGCCACATTGGCAGGAGACAGCCTCCAAAAGGGTGCCCTCCCCTCCTTCCAAGGAAGGGAGAGAGCGCAGTTAGAGGGTGACTCCTGCCCTTGTGGCTGTCAGCAGTTGGCGGCCTGCACTGGGCAGCGTTTTCCCCGGCAGTGTTTTCCCCAGCAGCGGCTTCCCTGGTGGCACCAGCAGCAGTGGCAATGCCCCTGCCCCCCGGAATAAGGGCTGGGTAAGGAGCTGGGGGCTGGGTGGTATGTTGGGGGGGTGAAGCGGGATTCAGATGTCTGAATCCTGCTTCAGCTTCCAAGGTGGGTTGCCCCCTGCCCCCTGAATCAGCCCGAGCCGAATTGGGCCTGCCTTGGAAGCCCTGAAGCTCAAGGCTTCCAAGTTGGATCGAGGGGTGCATGCACAGCTCTACAAAACAGTAAGCTTTCAAGTTTTCCATAAATCTTAATCAGGCTAGATGGTGCAAAAAACAAACTATAAAACTTAGGCCAGATGTTGTGACCACGAAGTTCATTTTAGACCCATTTAAATTGCCGTTGGGGCTTTGTCCCAGAATCCTACGTATAATCTGATGCCAGCAGTGGTGAATTTCTGTGCACAGAGCAGATCCATACAGTATGGTATAGTTGGGAAGTACTACTGTTAGAAAAAGGGGAAGTCTAGCGAGACAGTCACATAAGCATAATCAGAAATAAACATGTTGACACAGTCGTGCTCTAATGAGTCAGCTAACGGCTCAGTCAGTTGACATGTCTTGTGGCTAACAGAAAATTGTAAAGGGGGGGTATAAAAGATTTGTGCATGCTTAGCTCGGGGTCCAGACTGCTCTGCACCCGTTTTGCAAAACAACTAATAAAATAGTGTTAGATCCACTGCTGCCTGCCTAGCATCCTTTCTTTCAACCAGAAGCAAGAACTTTTTATCTAACAATTTGGTGCCGTGACTCGGATCCTGCTTCGGGGCGTGTCCCCTTCGCGCTGAGCCGAGGGGCCGCGGAGGAGGAGTGGCCACAGGCGGTTGTTTTACACTGCCTTCTCCTCACATAAGTGGCAGTGAAGGCGCTTGGGGACCAACGCCAGAGGGAGAGGGAGACGTGATCATTCCTTTTAGGCACTGGCAGTGGATCAATAAAGCAGCTGGACGCAGCTGCGGGCGGGACAGAAGAGGCCTTTGGGGTAAGTGAAACAGCTCACATTAGGGGATAAACGCGGGACGGTGGTGTGTTTGTGCTTGTGTGAGACGCCTACGGGCGAAGCGAGTGAGGAGCCCCGATCTGCATTTCCTTACCCCGGCAACGGGCTGGGTCAGAGGAGGGCGAAGCGTGAGACTTGTTGATTGAAATTACCACCATCATGGGCAGGTCCCAATCCAAGCCTGAAGAAGAGTCCCCTATGCCCTTATAGAGTGTTGTTTGCGCAATTGGTCACATTTTAAGCAAGATGATGGAACTAAGATGACAAAGGATCGCCTTGTCCTTCTTTGTGCCCGGGAATGGCCGGTATTAGAACCCAAATGGCCACCCGAGGGGTCGTTTGACCCAACCCTGGTATCTGCTGTGCATATAATAGTAAGACAAAGGGGAAGTTGAGACCAGTTCTCCTACATCGATTCATGGGCGACCTGCATACCCCTTGGCGGCAAGCCTGCTCCGTGGGTTGTCAAATGCATGTCTCTAGCCCTTCCCGTGGTGGTCAATAAGAAACCAACAAAGAAAGGGCCACCTAGGGTCGTGGCCACGGCACCGGAGGACCCACTGCTTCCTCCTCCCTATGGGACGGCCGTCACCAGACGACCATGCCCATTACATGCACCACCATCTCCTGAGGAGCCCACTCGGTGGCCAAATGCCCCTGAGGAGGACACCTCTCGCGAAGTGGTGCCAGAGGACCCCATCCCTCTAGTTGAGTTCCAGGACACTTTGCAAGATCGTCTGGATTCCCTTGAAAAAAAGTTGGAAATACTAGAGGACACATGGGGACCCTCATCACAGGAAAGGGCCCCCGAAAAAGGCGGGGAGACAAAAGGGGGGCCTAGCTACAATTTGCAAAAAGTCCTGACTTTAAAACAAGACAAAAACGAACCTCCTGCTGTGTTCCTCCAAAGGCTAAGGGAAGCCTTCGCCAAGTATACTGATATTGACTTGAATGACCCAAATAATTTAAAGATTCTCACGACTCAGTTCATGGGAAATAGTTGCCAAGACATCAGAAAGAAGTTGCAGAAAGTTGAGAGAGGATTGGTGGCTGACCTAGGTATTTTAGTAGAGGTAGCTCAGAAAGTTTATGAAAGACAAGAGGCAAGCAAAGCTCCTCTCTGTGGTTCTCAGACCCGACAAAGGAGGAGCTAAAAAGAGAAGAAAAGGAGGGAGGAAGGGGTCCTCCCTGAGAAGAGACCAGTGTGCCTTCTGTAAGAAAATTAGGCACTAGAAGGGTGACTATGAAGCCTTGAAGCAAAAAGAGAGAGAGAGGAGGGTGCGGGGGGGGGGGACAGAAAGGATTTTGCATAAACAAGAAAGAGACTAAGACAGACCGGGGCCCGGCCCCCTCTTAGCCGTCTCTGAGGCAAGACGGGACCCCATAGTCAAAATTAAAGTTAGGGGCTGCTCCTACAATGCCCTTGTAGATACAGGGGCTGCCCTGTCCATCCTCCCCCCTTAGCCAACCACCAACGGCAAGTGGGGGATCTACCACCATAATGGGGGTCGAGGGAAGGGCAACCCGAGTGCCCCTGTCTCGTCCCTTGCTCACCAAGTTTGGAAAAACACACCTAGAACACGTGTTTGTCTGTACCTCCTCCTGTCTGGTGGCATTGTTAAGAAGGGACTTATTGACTAAGCTCCAAATTGAGATTGCTTTCACTTCTGATGGAAGGATAGAAGTACGGCTCCCCCTCTTTTGGATTCTCCTGATGCAAGCAGGGAGTCTATTGCAAAGGTCTCGAGCAAACTGGGCTCTGTCAGTCTGTGTGCCATCAGCCATTCGAGCTCTTCTGCTGACATTGGGGCCAATGACTTCCATGGCAACTATGCCTTTGAGGGCATTGGTGATGAAGACCTCTAGGGGCCCTGCCCTGACGCAACTCTGTGGGATGTAAAATCTCCTCCTGGGTGGATCTCCATGTGCCTCAACCCCAGCCAGCTGCCCACCCTCTTGTCTACATGGATGGGGAGACGGTGCGACCGCTGTATGAGGCGCTGCAAAAAGATAAATTAGCTAAATGGAAATGGACTAAATAAATAAATAAGTCTTTCCTCAGTCTCAAAGCTGCCCTTGTGTCGCCACCTGCCCTAGCCATACCAAATCCCAGTCGACCATTTAGACTCTTATGTGCATGAGAATAAAGGCGTAGCCTCGGGAGTACTTTGCCAGCGAAAGGGCCCCTCCTGGAGGCCGGTGGGATATTACTCCAAGGTCCTTGATGTCGTGGCAAGAGGCTAGCCGAGTTGCTTAAGGGCAAATAAGGCCGCAAAGAGGGCAGCCAAGGAAGGAATCCAAGGGACATTTCTCGTCTTACCCAGAAGAGAGGAGCCCCCCACATACTCCCCTTCCAAGTTACAGATGGCGCAAGAACACAGAGTAAGTCCTCGCAGCGACAGATGGATCCAGATGACAGATGGGAGACTGCTCCTGCCGCAAACCCTGCAGGGAGCTATCTTAGAACAAGTGCATCACTCTCTTGGACACCCTGGGGCATCAGCCATGATTGACTATTGCAAGAGGCTGTTTGTCTCTCCTGGCCTAACTGTACGCGCCCATCGACTAGCCGCAACCTGTGAGGTTTGCCAGAAAATTAATTCCCCCAGGGCACCCCCTCCACCAAGGGGAGGGTGACCATGGGTGTATTATCCCTTCCAGAGGGTGCAGATTGATTTTGCTGAAATGCCACCGTGTACGGGTTACAGATATCTGCTTGTAATAGTGTGGCAAATGACAGGGTGGGTAGAAGTGTTCCCATGCAGAAACTGTCAAGCAAAAACTGTAGTTTCTAAGTTGTTACAGGAGGTGGTGCCCTGGTTCTCCCTGCCTGAGGTTGTAGAGTCCGACCAGGGCTCACATTTCACCTCAGCTGTTACGCAGGGACTGGCACGAGCTCTGGGAGTAGAGTGGCACTTACATTGCCCCTGGAAACCCCAGGTGAGTGGACAGGTTAAAAGAACTAATCAGTCTCTAGGAGACCCTAACCAAGCTCCAGCAAGGGGTAAAGCTTACTTGGGTTAAGGCTTTGCCAATAGCTCTAACAAAGCTTCAAAGAATGCCAAGAAGACATAAAGTTGTCCCCCTTTGAGCTAATGTTTGGATTCCCGCCCCGGGTACACTGCGGAAGGAGGGAAGAAGTCAAGTGGGAAATGGGGGATCAGATGTTGAGGGGCCAGTTGACTTCTCTGCAGCCCGTTCTTTCATAGCTACGAGCTTACTCCGTCCCATTCCAGAGGTTGCCGCTAGATGCACCCATCCATCTCTTCCAGCCAAGAGACAAAGTGTTGTTGAAAAAGTGGAATAAAGAAGCTCTAAAAGAAGGGTGAGAAGGGCCTACCTTGTGGGACCAACCAGCCATTCATGTGTGAAACTTGTAGGTTCTAGCAAATGGACACATTGCAGCCGGTTAAAGCCATTTAGACGACCCCTGCCTCCTCCTGTCACCCGGAAAGAACAGGAGGACACGGGCAACAGTCCTCTGCTCCCTGGCACCCCCCCGGAAGCTGCCAGGGACACAGGTGAAGAAGCCATCCAGGAGCCACAATCGCCTCTTGTTTATAAATCCCAGCAGTTAATGGAAACTGCCCTGTCAAAACAAATGCTTTTGCTTTACTGCACAGACAAAGAAACTCCGCTTTAAGACATGAGTAAAGACTTAAAGGAGGGAATTGTTAGAAAAAGGGGAAGTCTAGCGAGACAGTCACATAAGCATAATCAGAAATAAACATGTTGACACAGTCGTGCTCTAACGAGTCAGCTAACGGCTCAGTCAGTTGACATGTCTTGTGGCTAACAGAAAATTGTAAAGGGGGGGTATAAAAGATTTGTGCATGCTTAGCTCGGGGTCCAGACTGCTCTGCACCCGTTTTGCAAAACGACTAATAAAATAGTGTTGGATCCACTGCTGCCTGCCTGGCATCCTTTCTTTCAACCAGAAGCAAGAACTTTTTATCTAACACTACCCTTCATAGGTAAAAAAAGAGCCTGAAATTATGACCTGTGTTATTGTAACTCAAAGAACGTGCACAAAACCAAAGTCTCATTTAAGCAGGATTCAGTCCTACTAAAACTAGATGCAGTTTCATGATATGAACCTTGGAGCAAAACAGTAAATAGATTAAGCTTAACAAAATAAATCATGAAGGAAGGTAAACTCATGCCTGAGGTTGTTCTCCATGTCTGCTGAACTCAAGTATCTAAAACAAGTTCTAAGTGGCTTTTATTAATTCAATTTGAGGGCATACTTTCTGAGTGCTTGAAGTATAGTTTGAATTTTTGTGAGCTTATCTATACTCAAGTCATGAGGTTAATGTACAGAATGCTGTTTAGAGCGCTTACCAAGGATTTGAATAAGGAGCCAGGTTGACACACAGAGGTTATGCGGATCTGCTGAAAAGGACATGAATAAATCTACCTCAAGCTTTGTTCTGATGCGCCGCTTAGCTGTATTTTTGCATTGGTCCCAACACCCATTGCTAGTGGTTTGGTGATCCACCCAACTGTGACTTCTACGATCATAATCTGTTAGATCCAAAGCTGTCATCTGGGAATGACTAATGGTGCAATCCAATGCATATTTAGACTGAAAAAAGCCCTACAACTCCCAGCATTCCCCAGCCAGCCATGCTGGGAGTAATAGGAGTTTTTTCTTCTGTCAATTCAATTTAGGACCCTAGCAATGGGGGCTTTTAAGATCCAGAGTGGAAATTAATCAAAGACATAGCTCCTAGTTACAGATTTAAAGTAACGTCCATTTAGGCACTAACAGATGACATACGAAGAAAATTGCTCATGAGTATCCTTTGCTGAAGTTCTCTCCCCTACCTACCATCTCTCTATATTTCTGCCCACAGAGGATTTCCCATTCCATTGTGATGACCTAGCCTTCAATACTATCTTTGTAGCTTGGGACGCAAATTATAATGCTGCAAGGCATCCTGAGGAGGGCTTTTGTGAAGCTCCAAAGCTTGTGAACATTCACCGATAGGAACTGGTGAAGCAATATAAAGCTTTCCCTGGTTTACCTGAAACCAACTTTGTGAATAGTTTTGCAGGGAGGGAGCATGCTGATCTCCAAGTGTGAATGCCCCCATCCCAATTTACAACATAGCTTTCAAAACTCCTTTCATTGTCCTGACATGGCTAACATCACACAATATTGTACCTTTTGAAATACAGCTGTGAGAAAACATTCATGCTTAAACCCAAATCTTCATCCCCACCTGTCGAGATATCCATGCCTAGGTATCCATGCCCTTTCTTCTCCTCTCCCAGGAGATGAATTTTAGATTGTAAGCTCCTGTCGGGCAGGGACCTCTTATTGTTGCTTATACTGTAAAGTGTTATGTATACTTCGCAGTATGTATGTATGTATATATGTATGCATGCATGTATGTATGCCTATGTATGAATATATGTATGCATGCATACATGTATGTATAAATAAAATAATTCTGTTCTACTATAGACAGGATGAATCCTATTTTGCTTTTACACAATGGATAACGTTCATGCAAAGTACACAGCTGACCACACAGATATACTGCCAGTAGAAAGAAGTGTTTAAGTGCCTATTATCTCTGTTGGCCAACTGATTCCTTGCAGCTTCTTCAGACACTCAGTTTGCACTGCTGGCTCTATCTGCCATATGAGGCTACAGTCTACAGATAGGAGCAGCTAATCATTTAGTTATGTACCATTATATTCTGGAACACCCTGCCAAGTTGCATTAAAAATGTTCATATAATGCTTCACTCATTTGAAAATCCATCTCTCTACAGAAACACATCAGATATAGTCTGACTTTATGTGGATTTCCCCCTCGCCCAGTCCTTCGTGTGAGTGTGAAGAGATTCAGCCTCCCTCCAGATTTACACCTAAAATGTGTAACCTTAAATGGCTAGAGGTCACAAGTTCAAACATGATGAAAAAACTAATTTGGGTCATACTTTTTGCTTGCAGTCAAATTAACCCCGATTTCAGCCAACACAATGTTCAGATGGGACCTATGCCTCCAAATGTTGGGATGCAGATAACCTTTAAAAGTCTGCACATCTAGTTTTCGATAACATGGTCTGTTGCTAATTCAAAACTGATCAAGCTACATGAATGAGCTTTAAAGCATGATCAGAATGTGTGAAAGAATATTTCTTTTATCATATCCGGCACAAATGAGTTTAGCCAGTTGCTGATCTCTTTGGGCAGCTATCTTTTGCACAGTCTTACAAACCTTCCTATAAAACATTCTATTGCTTCATTCTACGCCTGATTAACAGGGTAGGAGAGAGGGATGGAGGGGAAGCTTGTTTTTCTATGAGAGTCTAGAGAGAAAGAATAGAAAATTCAGGAGCTTTAATAAGTCTAGCTTAGGAGCTTGGGTCACTGATTAAAAAGAGTACAATAAAATGAAACAAAAAGAGAAGAGCATTATAATAAATACAGTCACTGAACTTCTTCTACTCAGTGACTTTGAGATAAAACCAATGCATTTAAATATATATTGAAATCATAAAATAGAGGTCTAACAAGTTCCCTCCGGAAGTACTGGGATCCAGTGTGATAATGGGAAAGTCTCATCTCTTTCTAACTGAGCTGAGATTCCAATTTTCTGCATCACTACCAATGATAATACTACATAAATAGTATTCATTCATTAAATTAATTCCCATTAAATCAACATCCTTAAAGATCAAACAGTCCTTTAATAATAAGCTGATTAAACCGATGTTAGCATAATGCATTAGCTATGGTGTATTTATGTCTTCCCAAACACAGATACAACATGTGGACAAATTTCTTACTGCTGAAAAATGGAAACGTCGACCCATTCATGTCTTTGGACAACAAACACACGGAAGGGGAGCTGGGAGCACACCTAACGCCCCCATCTCCATGCATTTATCCGAACCTTTGAAAAGATCTCTGAATGTATATTCTCTCCATCCAAGGGTACAGATCCTACTTACAAAGCATACATGCATATAGCTTGGATGCTCTGGGCAAAAATCTGAATGAAAATGCAGAGGTCAGGGGTGGAGCAGGGATGTGGTCCATGTCCCCACAAAACACATGTTCATTATCTATAGGAATGGATCCAACAACCAATGGATTATCTATTAGTTCCATAATATTGTTGTTGCAGAGTATGCATCAGCTATAAGCATATCTTCAATCACAGTAATTCAGGGTCACCACTAAGATCCTGTCTCTGCTTTTCTCCTTTCATACTCTACTAAATCATCATTGTGCTGCTTGAGGAGCAGCACCCATTGAAGCAGAAGTCAGATCAACTTTCACTCACTTAGGATTATTTGGATCATCCGTCTTTGCAGTGAATGCAGAACGAGACAGGGACTGGATGTGCCTGATCTCGTCTGATCTCGGAAGCTAAGCAGGGTCAGCCCTGGTTAGTACTTGGATGGGAGACCGCCTGGGAATCAGGCTGGACTCGATGGTATTGTGGGCCCCTTCTGACCCTATGATTCTATGTCCTATGTCTATGACTCAACAAAGAGGAAAGCGAAGCAGTGGTGGGACAGGGAAAGGAGACAAAATTTGAAGGTTACACATAGAAGACTTGGATGGATCACTCTCTTGTTCACTCAGTGGCAGAGTGGGCACTGACTGAGAAGGAGGGTCTCATGGGGAAGGAGCCCATTCCTTTATCCTGCCCAGATTAGGAAATGAGCCCCACTTGGCCTCAGGTAACACACTCAGGGTCAGATTTCTTTTTTTGGTTTTTTTACATAATTTTTTTTAAAAGAAAAACACACACACAACAACAACATAAACACACAATACTAAAATATCTCTTAAGATTGTAAGATATCTACCTTTGGCTCCCCTTACACAACAAATGCTTATTATTATTCTCTACTTCTTATCTTAGTTGTATATCATACATTGAGTTCACAGACATTATTTCATTTCTCTCCCAATTTTTAACAACAACAACAACAAAAGAGAACCAACCATCTCAAAGTTCAAAATCCACATACATAGATATCATTTTTCTCTATTTCTTGTACAAATTCTATAAAAGGTTTTCAATCTAACATAAATTTAGTTGTTGATCCTTCTTTAATTATAATAGTAAGTTTTGCCATCTCTGCCAGCTCCATCATTTTCATGATCCTCTCCCTCACAGTTGGTATTGTTCCATTCTTCCACTTTTGTGCATACAATAACCTTGCAGCCATTGACAGGCAGAGAAAGAGGGTTCCCCCTTCTCTTTTATGTGTTTATCTGTTAGTCCCAATAAAAAAGTTTCTAGCTTTAATTCTATAGTAGTCACTCAGGGTCAGATTTCCTGACAACCACAAAAACCGCCTCACCATTATCTATAGAAATACCAGTTGAAAATGGCTTGTGGCAAACTGCAATACCCTAGCTGTCACAGCTGTGTTCCCAAGACAGCAAAATTTTCTGGGAAAGGGGTGGTATTCCGTTTGCAACGTGGGTCTACTCTTTTATTCAAGTTTTGTGGCTTAGGATCCTGCATGGTGCCACAGATGTATCCCTGGCTATGAAAGAAGATCTATTTGCATGTGTATTAGACCTTACAAATTTTGTGTCACAGAACTAAATCTCTCGGTCTTGCTGAAGCTCCACATAATCTCAAAATTTCAAAGGCAAACTAGTATAGAGGTTATTTGGAACTGGTTGTTCTTTAATTATTTTTTATTTTTATTTATTTATTATTAAATTTATTAATCGCCCATCTGGCTGGTCACCCAGCCACTCTGGGCGATGTACAACATACCATAAAACAATTTAAAACAATAAAATTCTACCATAATTTTTTTTTTAAAATACCCTAACCCACCCCAAATGCCTGCCTGAACAACCACATTTTTAATGCATGATGGAAGCTCATTAAAGAGGGGGCATGGCAGAGTTCCCTAGGGAGGGAGTTCCACAGAGTGGGGGCCACCACAGAAAAGGCCCTCTCCCTCGTCCCCACCAGTCTAGCTGTCCTGGCTGATGGGACAGAGAGAAGGCCATCCGAGGCTGATCTTGTTAAGCGGCCTGTCTGGTGCTGCTGGAGGCGCTTCTTAAGATATTTGGATCTATTATCCTGCAGAAATGGCAAAATCAGCCATGTTACAGGGGGAAAAGAAGACTAGATGTACCATTGTGTTGCATGTTAATCATATTACATGTCATGATGATAATTTAGCATCTAGACATAAGAGTAGCCAGTGTCATATCTATGACAGATCGACAGACAGACAAAAACTAATGCAATAACAGTTGACTGAAGTGGTTAGGGAAATGTACTCCAAGTATGCGACCCGCAAAACACTTATTATGAATTAAGTTGCATTTGACACAATGGGATTAACTTCCAAATAAGCATGAACAGGATTGCACTGTAAGCAACTTCTATATTTCCCCTCTTCAGTTGCAACATAAAATGGATAATGATAGTATCCAAAATTTGTGGCTGAACGGTAATCAGCTATATTTAAATAGGTACATTTAGGGATGATTTGCATACCCATTTGAAGAATGATTTTGCAATCAGCACAGACTTACAGGGAAGGACCGTAGCAGTAGCTCAGTAGAACAGTAGAAGAGCACATGCTGTGCATGCATAAGGGTTTGAGTCCAACCCCCAGCCAGCATCTCTACTTAAAGGGTATCAGAAGGCCTGAGAGAGTCTCTGAGACTTTGAAACACCACTACTAGGCTTTGCCTGAAAATATCATTCAGAAGTGCTTTTCAGTAGGGTAAATTTATGTGATTTTTGTTTGACACCCCGGAGATGACACCAATTGATTTTCCAGTGCACACTTTCAACGTATGGTTAGGTTGAGATTCTCCACATCTTGAAAAATGTCAGAAAATAGTTTGAAGAGGACATGAAAGTTTATGATCAGGACGGTCTGCAGCGAACTTGACAGTGTTAGTGTAGTTGCAGCTGATGTGTCTGACACCACCATCTGCCCGAATTTGTGGGATCGATTTCCGTTGCCATGGCCTGATGACAAGGTGCTGGCAGCTGGCTGCCATGTGATGAAGTGTGTGATCTCTCAATCCTTGGCTAATGAGAGCTAGTGGGGGTGGGGTGGGGGATATGACCGGGTGGGTAAATATGTCTCTGTGCAAAGGGGTGGTGCCTGCTGCCCTTAAGGATGCAGTAGTTTGGCCACTCCTGAAGAATCCCACCCAGGAGCAAATGGTATTTGATAACTACTGCTTAGCTGCAAATACCCCTTTCTTGGGGAAGGTACTCAAGAGGGCCATGGCGGGACAACTGGAGGCACTCTTAGAAGATACTGGTTCCAGTCCTACCTGCAGGATCTGCTTTAGGAAGTAACATTGGATGACTATTCCTCAGCCCCTTGGCAACTGAGCTGTTGGGTTCTGCAGAGTACCATCTTGTTTCCAATGTTGTTTAATATCTGTATGAAGCTACTGGGAGCAGTCATTAGGGGATTTGGAGCAAGGTGCCATCAGTATGCTGATGACACACAGCTCTATCTCTCTGAATCAGGTGAGGCTGTGCAAGTGCTGGATCAGTGCCTAGAGATGTCAGAGAATTCTGCCACGGATCTCGGGGAGGCCAAATGCCAGCGCATTCGGCGCCCCAAAATCGGTGGCGGAACGGTCTGCCCCCCCGCCCCCCCGGGACGGGACTTATCTTGGGCGGATCTTCCTGGTGGTGGCGGCGGCTCCAGCGGTGGTTCGGCGGTGGCGGCTGCCGGTCTTCCGACCGGCTGCCGCCACTGCCATTTCCAGTTAAAAACAAAACAAAACAAAACAACGTGATAGGCTACATAAAGATTTACGTAGCCTATCACGGCTAGAATTTTAAAAAACACCGTGATAGGCTACATAAATGTTTACGTAGCCTATCATGGCTGATTTAAAAGAAAAAACAAACAAACGCACGTACCCAAATGGCGGCGCCCATGGGTGCCACCATTTGCATTCCTTATTTTGGCACGTCTTAGTCTATGTAAACATTTACGTAGACTAAGATAGAGAAAATAAGGGGAACGCAAATAGCGTAGCGTCTACGCTATTTGCGTTCCCCTTATTTTTGCCGTCTTAGTCTACGTAAATGTTTACGTAGACTAAGACGTGCCAAAATAAGGAACGCAAATGGCGGCGCCCATGGGCGCCGCCATTTGCGTACGCGCGGCTTTTTTTTCTTTTAAATCAGCCATGATAGGCTATGTAAACATTTACGTAGCCTATCATGGCTGACTGCAGGGACACAACAGCGGTGGCCACGGCCGCCGCCATTTGCGTCCCTGTTAGCCAGCGGCCAGATGTCTGGCCGCTGGCGGAGCCGGCCAGGGGCTCCGCAGAATCCCTGCGGAGCAGAGCTGGCTGGCCAGGATTCGGGGGGAGGGACGGAGCACCTCCTCCCCTGCCAGAATTTTGGGGGGAGGGACAGAGCGCCTCTCCCCCACCACGAATGTCACCCTTTGAAAACGTAAGTGACTTTCGTACATCCCTATCAGTGCCTGAACTCAGTGATGGGATGGATGAGGGCCAATAAACCAAAAACAGATCCTGGCAAGATGGAGGCCCTGTGAGTGAGTGGTTTCCATGTCTGGCAGATGTTTTTATTGCCTGTTCTAGATGGAGTGCTATCAGCTTTGTCTTCTCTGGGATAGCGATAGCTTGGCCACAGTGTTATGGGTGCTAAATTCCTCAAGACTGGATTACTGCAATGCACTCTATGTGGGGCTGCCCTTAAGGCTGACCCAGAAGCTGGAGCTAGTGCAGAATACATGAAACATCTTTGCTGAGGGAACTGCAATGGCTGCCTATTTGCTACCAGGGCAGGTTTAAAGTTTTGTTATTGCCCTGAACAACTTGGGACCAGGATATTTGAGAGGGCACCTTCTCCCTTACCAACCTGCCTTGTCACTGAGGTCATGTGATGAGAGACCCCTGGTGGTTCCCCATGGACCTGAGGTTTTAGTTTAGTGGCTCCTTCTATGTAGAGTACCCTGCCAGTTGACTGCAGGAAGGCACTAAAGTTGCTTTGTTTTTTTATGTATGGTAAAGACATTTTGATTTTAACAAGGTTCTCCTGAATGACTTGGGGCTTCTCTACACAAGGCTTTTATTGTGTGCTTATGGTTGGTTGCTCACAGAAGTTTACAGCTTCTTTACATGATGTCGTCAACCTCCAGGGCCTCGCCCATTCTTTATGACCTTTATCCCAGCTTTTTTTTTAAGATGGGGGAAAGTGAGGCATTTTCTCTAGAAGCACAATGAAGAGCTTTAATGGCTGCATGAACTTCCATAACTGCACTTTACTACACCACCATCTAGTGGCTGTATAATGAAACACATAGAACTTGCAGAGAAAGACCTCCCCCCCCCCCCGATAAACAGCACATGTCAACCTATGTAAAGGACCCAAACTTAATTCCACAAAGAATCCGGAAACAGAAGCCCCAGTAAAAGCTGTGGGACAAACCCTTGGTGTAGAGGAGCCCCAAGCTACTGTTTTTTTTGTATAATGTAATGTTAAATATTTTTAAAATATCTTTTTTCTTTTCTTTTCTTTACTGTTCAATGCTAAGGAATCCTTTTAGATATATAAATGTTATAAATAAGTGTTATAAAATGTTATAAATAACAAAAAATAAGTGTGTGTGTGATATTCAAATTATTTAAAATATTCTTGTGGAGCGAGCAATCTGCATGGTCATGTTACCAATCTTCAACAGCTGGAAAGATAAGGTGCTTTTAAAACAGTGTGGATCTTCAACAGTAGGTGTTGCTGTAGCCAATACCTCAAAGTAAACTGTACCTAAGGATGGATGGACCCACCTGCGCCCAGCTTTGTTGGGTACTAGCTGAACTGCTGTCTCTGCCCACCCTTGTTTGCAGCACCACATCAGCTTCTGGACAGCCCAGCGAGTGCCTGATGAAACCGCGGGGCCATCTGCCCTCACAGCGAGCCACCATTTTGCACAACAATAGCAACTCAGGCTCTTCCAGGAAGGTCATGTTGCATAATTGGTGGCCATATAGTGGCTGTTTACACAGCATCACAGGCGTGAATGGAGCATGTAGTATTGTGTAAATGGTCCCTTTACAGCCGCCAATTATGTAACATTACTTTCCTGGAGGAGTCCGAGTCACCATTGTTGTTCAAAATGGTGGCTCGCTATGAAGGCAGACTGCTGCTGGTGCTTCCTGAGGAAGAGGTTGCTAGGCAAGTGGGTTTGTGAGTGCCCCACAGCTGGGTGAGCTGACTCTGGAATCCACCAGAGTCCCCCCCCCAACTCTCGCAGCATCCCTAGTATCTCCACAAGGTTGCTTTCTTTGAAGGGAATTAATAACAACCTAAGTAAAATGAGCTTTTCTTCCTTCTGGTGCAGTTGCATGAGAGGGTTCCCATAGTTTCTGAGTATTGTAGGCAGTATTGCAGTATGGTTGCTGCAGAACGAGTTTGTCTGTTTTCCAACATGGCTGATAAACATCATTTTGGGGGTTTCAAGGCCTGTGGCTTTATGCTCTGGATCAATCTACCACTTCCTCTTCCCAGACCCACAAAACATCTAGGTAGCACACTTTTTGAAGATGTAACGGTGGATGACTCCTATTCAAAACATTTTTGGTCATACACATTTTCTTCTGGAACGTTACAGACCTAGAGAGATTAGTGCATGGTTAATTAAGAATAAATGTCAATAGAAAAGAGCGTTGTCACAGGATAATAGCTTCCTGCCGG